>NC_136061.1:21086247-22286247 GCF_964261635.1 Lissotriton helveticus
CAGCTTTCCCAGTTCCTTCTCCTCAGGCAGAGGTTTCTTCTTGTCTAATACGATCTAATTTCTTGGGAGCAGGGTCTCAATACGTATACCCCTAAATCCTTTGTTCCTCTGGGGTTGAGGGGCCTTTGCCCTGCCTAAACCAGTTCTAGAGCACTCTGTTGACATGACTCTGACTTTCTATTCAGGGAGCAGGCTAGAGACATCAGACACTCCACAGGAGGTGGAGCCAGCATTGTGGTCGAAGGGCACAGTCCTATTCAGAGCCCAGGTGCACTCCTCCCACGCTTCTGGATGCAAATCTCTCTATTCACCACCGGGCTACCTAGCCCTGCCCTTTGGAATTCCCCAGCTCTGTCACTCACAGAAACCAGACAGCAGATACACATCCTAGCAGAGGCGGGCTGGAAAGGTTATGCAAGCAAATACCTACTTTCTAAAAGTGGTATTTGCAAACAGAGAATATTAAAATAAACTTTACTAAAAGATGTATTTTATTATTCCGAGTTCAGGCATACTAAACTCGAATTTCTACCATGTTCTCTGAGCCTGTTAGGATTATAGAATGTAATAATTCTAACAGCCCACTCTGGCCTATGGAGAACAGGTAGCCTTGCAATAGTGAAAAACGAAAATGGCTTTAATTCACTATTAGGACATGCCACACACATCAGGGCTTGTCCTACCTTATACTTACAATGCACCCTGCCCTTGGGCCTACCATAGGGGTGACTAATATGAAGAAAATGGAAGGTTTAGGGACTGGCATGTGGGTGCACTTGCCCAGTCAGCATGACAGAACCAGACTGCATGCAGGCTCTGCCATGGCAGACCTTAGGCACATTTTACAAGGCTGTTTTTTGTGGGTGGCACAACCAGTACTGCAAGCCCACCAGCAGCATTTTGATTTACAAGCCCTGGGCACGCCTGGTGCACTGTACTAGGGTGAGACAGTAAACCAAATAAGCCAATCATGGAATCCAATCAATATAGCAATTTACACAGGGAGCACTTGCACTGTGGCACTGGTTGGCAGTGGCACAGTGCTCTGAGCATCTAACCAGCGAAAACATATGAGACACAGCAACAAAAAGTGGAAGGGTGACCCACGCCAAGGTGCCAGGTCTAACACGTGTCCCCTCCAGCTGAAATGTGGGGAGAACTACCGTACCCCAAGGAGTTCTCATCGCTAAGGCGGAAAAATCTGGACAGACCGTCAGCATTGGCGTGATCTGAACCAGGGCAATGGTCCACCGTTAAATCCATACCCTGTAGGGCACAGCTTTCCAAACTTTTCATGTTGGTGACACACCATTCTGTGGAAAAAATCTTTGGGACACGGTAACGCGAGCGAGCGCAGCGAGTGAGCCCGAACCACCCAAGGAGGGGAATTTTCGAAAAAGTAGTGGGCAAATGGTGCATTTCCAAACAAATTTGAGAAAGCAGGAAGGTTAATAAAGCAATTATTAATCTGTTGAGCCCTTCTCTGACAGAGTGCAAACACATTATCCATGATGCTTCTGATCTTCTCAGGCTGAGTTCACGGTTACCCCCTCTGGGGTTAGCTTCTGTGACGTCTATTCCGAAGAACGAAAGGGTCTTTCTAGGGCTTTGAGAGGTGCACATGTTGATATGGCAGGCGACTGGGGATCTGGCATCATTGTTAAGCATGGCCCTGATGTGTTCCATCATGCGTACTTTCAAAGCCCTGATAGTGCTGCCCACATACTGTTTCCCGCAGGTGCACTCGAGTATGTAAACCACGTACTTAGTGTTGCAGTTAATGTTTCTCTTGTTCTTGTAGTTAAGGTTCCTCCAGTCTCTAAACTCCCTGATGCCACTGCGGGCCCATTTATACGCTCCACAGCAGCCACACTTGTGGAAGCCACATGAAAGATTACTCATCCAATTTGCGTTGATGTTTTTGATGGGAACGGTAGGACTCAGTCTGTTCCTGAGGGTACGCCCTCTTCTGAAGGTGATCTGGGATTTGGTAGGTAAGCAATCTTTAAGTATGTCATCTTTTTGCAAGACCTTCCAATGTCTGTTCAGGCTTTGTCTAAGAGTGATGCTGATTTCGTTGTATTCTGTTATGAGTCTTGCTGCAGGTTTGCTAGTTTCTGGTTTTTCGTTGTTACTCAGAGTGGTTTCCCTCAACAGAGTGTGTATCCTTGTTGTGGCTTTCTCGATGATGCTCGGTTTGTAACCCCGCCTGGAGAACCTTTGTCTCATGTTAGAGATTTCCTTGCTGAATTCTGCCTGTTCACTACAGTTGCGTCTGACCCTAGTGAATTCTCCATAGGGGATTGACTGTATTTGGTGAGCTGGATGAGAGCTGGAAGCGTGTAGTATTGCTTTGCAAGAGGATTCCTTGCGGTATAGTCTGCTGTGTAGGGTGTTGTTCTTTATGTATAGTTCGATGTCAAGGAAGGCAATATTGGTCAGGCTCGAGTGCCAGGTGAATTGTATCTCCATATTGTTGGAGTTAAGGTGAGCACAGAAGGAGTTCAGTTGTTTTTGTGATCCTGACCAAAGGAGGAGACAATCATCAATATATCTCCCCCAATATATGATGTAGTCTGTCCATGGAGCACCTCTTTCGTCCCAGATCCATTCTTTTTCGAGTGTGCCCATAAATAAGTTGGCAAAAGAAGGGAAAAATTTAGAGCCCATGGCCACCCCTTTGGTTTGCTTATACCATCGTTGTTCATAGATAAAGAAATTGTTGTTTAAGATGATGTCCATCATTGCGACAATCATGTTTGTGTGAGCCGATAACGTGGCCGGTCTGTTGTGTAATACTTTGGTGACTGTTTCTAAGCCCAAGATTGGGTTAATAGCAGTGTACAAGGACACTACATCTAGTGTTGCCATGATCATATTTGATGTCACTCAAAATGCCAAGGATATGTTTAGTATCCTGGATGTAGGACGCTAGATTTTTGACCATTGGGGTTCAGAACTAGATCCACATACTTTGCAAGTCTCTCCGTAGGACCTCCAATTCCCGAAATGATGGGTCTCCCGGGTGGGAATGGTGCTTGTTTGTGCACTTTTAGTAGTATATACAGACATGGATAGGTGTGTCTTATTACCTTCAGTAATAGGGTTTCGTCTTCATCCAGTAGTCCTTGGGTGTGCCATGTTTGGAGGTTTCTATTTATGAGAATGGTGAGAGGACCAGTGGGTTTACTCTGGAGAGCAGTGTAGCAGGTGGTGTCTTGTAACTGTCTCATGATCTCTTTGTCGTAGTCCGATCTGTTCATGACAATCACGTTGCCCCCCCTTATCCGCTTATTTGATAATGATGTCATCTTTTCTGATCAAGGTGGTCAGTGCTATTCTTTCTCCTCTGGTAAGGTTGTCTTTAATATGTTTGGAGTTAGTGCGGGTCTTCATTTCATGTTTATCTAAGTCGTGCAATACAAGGTTGTGGAAGATGTCGATGTAAATACCTCCTGCGACATGTACATGCTAAGCCTTCTTTGATTTACGCATTGGGCGTATGTTCCATAGAATGTTACAATTGAGATTTTTTTTATTGTTGTCACCATCACATGAGTGTGACACAGCACTTTTGGTTTCTATCCCTCCAACCCCACCCACCTCCTTTACCCCACTTTCTTTTGCTTTTCTCTTGACGTTGACTTGAAAGACATCCTCCTATATGCTTACACCACCGAATATAGGGTTTCCACTAGATTTCTGGTGTCCTTTTTTCCCCCCTATTTTCGCACTTAAAGTCACCTTACCATGTTCTACGTTCCTAATGCCCATATCTTTTTCCTTCCCAGCCCTGATGAGTCATTAACCGCACACGGTGTGACGAAACACGTGTCGGCTTTTTGCTCTTGTTTGTACTGATTATTGATTCAGAACCATTAAAACTTCTTTCATTCCACACTGATGGATTGTGGTATCATTTCTTGAAGGATCACTATAATTTGTTTCTCACCTGAGTACTTCATGAGACTTTCGTGTGCACAGGAACCTTGTTGCTTTTCATTTGACCAGGTCTCCGTATCTCTGTCTACACAGGGGTTGTTTTCTGTTGGTTTTGTTCCCCTGACCTATCTCGCACTGATCATAGAATTGCCCTACCACCCCATACACACTGGGAACTTGCTGAGCGCCAATCTTCCTGACACTCTTCAAAACCATTCTCTCACCTTCCATAACTCGGGTGTGATGTTTCTGCATATTTACATAATCATGCAAAACGTAAATCTGCATTACATGCTAAAAAAGGTCGAAAAACATAAGCAACATGAATATCAGCCTAGCCTTTGAGTCCTTCGCATGTTCCCATACTATAATTCTAGAGCAAAGTGGTGCATTTACACAATGTGACATAATGGTGTGATTTCAGGAATGTCGTGTAACAAGCAGTGTCAAATCCTTTTCAGAGGGCATTAGTGGCAGGTAGGTGCTAGAGGGCCAAACCGTGGAGGTTGAGGACTTTTACTCCCGCTATGGATCCTGAGCAGCTGAGTGAAGTAACCCTTATGCACTTGACTCTCATGGTCGAGCAGTCCAAGGTTCCCTCGTGGGCAATATAAGAACACAGGTTCAAAACTCAACAAGCGCACAGCTGCACTAAATCATTGTCACATCCAAGGTATACCCTACTAGTAGTCCAAGTTTCAAGAGTCCACTTTGAGTCCAATTTAAAGTCATTAATGTGCCAGCGCTAACTTAGCAACAAGGCTCTCCGGGGGATGGTGGGCCTGCAATGAGTCTTACCTGCATGGCCAAAGCATGGAACAACCTTACCCTACAATTCGAGGCCTGCACCATCTTACCTGCATGGTCCAGCAAGAAGCACCTGGGGTTTGTATGCGCACCGTCCATGTGTGCTCCAGCGACTGTAGCTGAGTTCACGAGTCGATCACACGCGGCCCAGGCAGCTGCACTCAGTGGGTTGAAGAATCTCTCACTCACGGGAACACTCCTGAAGCAACCGGAGGCTTTCTGCTGCTTCTCCTGCGGGGTGAGTGTCAGTTTAGTTTCCGAGCTGGGGTTGGCTGAGAAAATCCTGTCTTAGGTCTCTAGGCTGGGTGATGGTGCGCGGGTGCTCCCACAGCATCCATTCTCCAGAGGGAGATAGAAGATCAGGTTGTAGGCCTTGATGCTCCAAGTGGCACCCTTGGGCAAATGATATCACCGTATCTTATAGTACACGGAATTAGGCACAACTGGCACAGAGAAGCTCTTCATGACAGCTCTTCCTGAGATATGGGGTTGCAGCCTGCTACCGCACAAGACTACGGCTCTTACCACATGTCAGTCACTTTCAAGGCGGCCCCTCCTGGCATTCAGTGTTGCAGACTTGGTCGCCAACTCTGTCCTGTACACGGCCAATGACTCGATCGGGTGCAGGTGCACTTTCCTCACACAGGGAGTCCACTCGACAGGGGTCTCCCACTGGACATTGCTCACTCTTAAGCTCTCCTTCCCGAGACCGTTCAGTGAATCAAAGAGTACTCATTGAAGCACATGCGGCAAGCCAGGCTCTCCCCATCCAGTGTGTGTCCCACCCAGCTTACAGGAATGCAGCAATCCACAAATCTGTCTGGGGGATCCCTCTATCATCTCTTGTTTTCACCATGCAGTCCTGAGTCTCCCAGCGTGGGACCCAGAGTCCGCCATGCATTGTACCATTCACAGCCACATATACACCTAGCGCATATATACATTATAAACATACTGCACAGTACTGTGCCATTCGTAGGCACAAATGCATCCAGCACCTACAATTAGCATGCACACACTGCACAGCCCTACATCCTTCATGTAGTGTACCGCTCAATGGCACACTACATCCAGCACGTGCATTCACCATGCACACAATGCAGAGCACTACATCCTTCATGTAGTGTACCACTCACAGGGAAACATCATCTAGCACATGCATTCACCATGCATGCACGGCACATTCCTCAATTTCCCAGTTTGGTACCTTTACCAGGTACAGCTACACCCAGCGCTCATACACCGCTAATGCGATGCGCACCACGAACACATCAAACCCATGAAGGCCAAAGGGATGAGTTAAGCACACAGCAGTGCAGCTTTGAAATAAGTTAGGCTGTAGGCATCACTCCAGTGACACAGGCTCATTCCTACTGATCACTACACGGTGTGCTGCTTAACTCCTGGTGAAGGCAGTAGCCTTTCACCACTATGATGGTAGCGTGTTGGGCGCCCCTTCCGGTCCAACACAAATGCTATCTATGAGAGGTCTAAGTCATGTGTACACACATCATCCGTGTTTTCCTACGACAACAAAAATCAGCATTAGGGATCCAGACATTAATAAAGTTGGGCACTCAGGACAGAGGTGCACGTCCATTACCAGGTAGAGGCCTTTTACTTCCCCACGAGCAGAATCCCTTTTTCAATTGGCTTGTAGAGCAAAATTGTGCTATAAAAACACCCTAACTTGCTCCTTAAATGAACAAGAGACAGGAGCAGATTTCAGGCATTTCATAAAGTCTGTTTTTTACCAGAAAAACCCAGTGCAAGTAAAAACACACGGCCCCAGTGGGATGCATGAAACCTGGGAACACTGGGCAGGATTACCAGAAATTTAGGATTTTCAACACAATCTGCTCTTAATTACCTCAGAATGAAAATACAACTTTGTTGCTCGGGTTTGGTAATGAGCTGCCACTCGTCATCTGAAACAACGGTTTTAAACACTCATACCTTTCGAGAGTCAACCGGCATATCCCAGATACCTAATTATTTTTAGAGGAAACTACAGTTCATAGGATTAAGTGCAAATGAACATTAATACAACATTATAGACAGTTTGAAGTAACAAGTTGTAAGGACTAACAATTGATAATCACAGAATGAATACAATTATTTTATTGTACGATTAATACAAATCCTTACAATATTACACAGCTAAAAATTAGAACCTGCATAAAAAGAAAGTTAAAACAGCATAAACACTATATTTGAAAATCCCTGACCAGTCTGAAAACTATCTGTTGTAACCAAGTGATTAATATCATCAAGGTGTCTTATGTTCTGATGCTCTGAAATAGGACATATGAGTGAGGTGGGGTGGCAGCTACTTTCATGAGGTGTGGTACAGATTGAGAGACACGAGGATCTTATCTTGTACCGCAACAGGAGAGGTAGAAGTTATCGCTACTGCACATTCTCCACACATAAATCACAAGTCACCACAAGATAAGTCAGGGGAACATTACAACTGGCATACTTATCATTTCGCAATGCACACCCATTCTGTCATTTTTAATCCTGCCCTGCCTCCCCTGAAAATAAAGAACATATCTTAGGTACAGACATAGGTGTCTGAAGTTGCTCCTTTGGATTCCATAAATATCCAACACCATTTATCTTGATCTCCCTCTTTTTGAGGTTGAGTCCCCCATGGTGGTAATCTCTTACCAAGGTGAGGCGGCATACCAAGCATGCCATGACTATGTGGGCGAGGTTTTCAGTCCAAAATATTTATTCTTTCCCGCTAGCACTGGATAATTATGCTAGGTGTAAAATTCCCCTACCGTATCTTGTATGGAATAGAGAGAAACGTATTGCTTTCATGCTGGGCTGTAGTTGGTGAGATGACCTAAGGAAAGAATACCTAAAATGTTGGTTCCAAAAGTTCTATAAAATTTGCCGAATGGGTGTGCATTGAGAAATGATAAATATGTCAGTTGTAAAGATCCTCTGACGTATGATGTGTGGACTTGTAATTTATGTGTGGAGGATATGCAGTAGCGATTACCTATACCTCTCGTGTTGTGATGCATAATAATATCCTGTCTCCCAATCTGTATCACACCTCATGAAAGCAGCTGCCATCTAAGACTTTGATGTTATTAATCACTTGGCTACAACAGATATTTTTCAGATTGGTCAGGGAGTTAAAATCTAGAGAAAAGGTGATGGGACTTAGTAACCTCTTTCAACTGTTCCTAAATCTGCCTTTCACCCATCTGCGACATCACTGTCATCTCAGCTCCCTATGGTACTGGACAAGTCTTAAAATACAGTGCATAAGATTTCTAGAAATAGAGAGCTAAAAAGAGACCAATGACGTCACTGAATCAAATATACTTCTCTTTCTCTTTAGATTGTAAATCACTCCCTTTATACAGAGCATTCCGTGCATTTATGTTTACTTCAATTTTTAGACACACACTTAGCAAGTGCTACTCTGGTACACACACCAAGGCACCATTGGTTACCTCAGGACACAGTTAATAGTTGACCAATGTTTTTGCCTTGTCAATATTTTGAACACATCTTGCAGATCGAATCATACTGTGGGCCAGTTGTCCACTCTGAGTGTGGAGGCACTATTTTTCTTTCATTTGCTGAAATAATCTGATTTTGTCTTGGAAGCCTTGCTACATTTTAAACAAGCATATAGCGTCACCTTTATGTGATCCCGATAGCATAGTGAAAGCTCTCTTTCTCCTTAAAGCTCTTTCACATTCAGAACATGTATATAATGTATATATTTTCCCAAGTGTGACTTCTCTTGGGCCATCATACAGTGCCGTTTTGCTTGAAAGCCTTTTCAAATTAAGAACAGTAATAAGATTTCTGTCAAGGGCGAGTTTTAAGATACACTATTAGATGCTCCTTTTTAATGAACATCTTGTCACACTCAGAAGATGTATAGGGTTTCTCTCCATTGTGAATTTTCATGTTGTTACCCCATCACATGTAGGGCATTTATGCGATCCAACCAATATGATTTTTACAATGCATTTCCAGCTGCTTATTTTTAGCATCTGTGTAGTTTCGCACGTTGGAGCTTGTTTTGATGTATGGTTAGCTCATGCTTTTTCTTGGAAGCCTGGTGAAATTCAGAACAGGTATATGGTTTCTTCCCTGGGTGAGTCCTCTGATGTATTGATAATTCATGATTTTCCTTGAAAGTCTTGATACAATAATAGATAATCCCTGTCGTTGACAGCCATGTCACATTCAGAATATTTGCATGGTTTATTCCGTGTGAGTTCTCTGCTGTGCTAATAGATGTCAGTTTTCATGGAAAGCCTGATCACATTCAGAACATTTATATTGTTTCATCCATGTGTGCTCTCTGTTATGGATCACCAGCAGGTTCTTCCTAACAAAATACTTGTCAAATCCAAAACATCTGTATGGTTTCTCCCCTGTGTGAGTTCTCTGATGTAGTGATAATTCCCACTTACCTTTGAAAGTCTTGTAACATTCAGAACATTTATATGGTCGCTGCCCAGTGTGAATTCCATGATGCCGTAATAGTGTTCTTTGCGGCTGAAAGTCTTGTCACATTCAGAACATTTGCACGGTTTCTCACCTATGTGAGGTATCTGAAGTGCTGCTAGATACCTCATTTTATTGAAAGTCTTGTCACATTCAGAAGATGTATATGGTCTCTCCCCAGTGTGAGTACTATGATGCAGTAGTAGATCTTTGCGGTTGAAAGTCTTTCCACATATGAAACATCTGTATGGTTTATCCCATGTGAGTATTCTGATGAACTGATAGATCACACTTTGCCTTGGAAGCCTGGTCACATTCAGAACATTTATATGGTCTCTTCTCAGAGTGATTTCTATGATGCCGTAATAAAGCACTCTTTACAATGAATGTCTTGCTACATATGGAACATCTATAGGGTTTCTCCCAATGTGAGTTTTCCGATGTACGGATAGAGCATGTTTTGACCTGAAAGCCTTGTCACATACAAAACAATGATATGGTCTCTCTCCAGTGTGAGTTCTATGATGCCGCAATAGAGCCCCCTTTACAATGAAAGCCTTGCCACATATAGAACATATATATGGCTTCTCCCCAGTGTGAGTTCTCTGATGTAATGATAACTCATTCTTTGACTTAAAAGCCTTGTCACATTCAGAACATTTATATGGTCTCTCCCCAGTGTGAGTTCTATGATGTCGTAATAGAGCACCCTTTAGAATGAAAGCCTTGCTACATATGGAACATACATATGGTTTCTCTCCGGTGTGAGTTTTCTGATGTACTGATAGGGCATGTTTCATCCTGAATGCCTTGTCACATTCACAACATTTAAAAGGTTTTTCCCCAGTGTGAGTTCTGTGATGTACTGATAGATCATTCCTTGTCTTGAAAGCCTTGTCACATTCGAAACATTTATATGGTCTCTCCCCTGTGTGAATCCTTTGATGCACTGATAGATTAAACTTTTCCTTGAAAGCCTTGTCACATTCAGAACATTTATAAGGCTTCTCCCCAGTGTGAGTTCTCTGATGCAATGATAGATCACTCTTTCTCTTAAATGCCTTGTTACATTCAGAACAATTATATGGCCTCTCCCCAGTGTGAGTTCTCTGATGTAATAATAGCTCATTCTTTGTCTTATAAGCCTTGTCACATTCAGAACAAATATATGGTCTCTCTCCTGTATGAATTCTATGATGCTGTAATAGAGCACCCTTTACAATGAAGGCCTTGCCACATATGGAACATATATGTGGTTTCTCGCCAGTGTGAGATTTCTGATGCAATGATCGCTCATTATTTGTCTTAAAAGCCCTGTCACATTCAGAACATTTATATGGTCTCTCCCCAGTGTGAGTTCTATGATGCCGTAGTAGAGCACACTTTACAATGAAAGCCTTGCTACATATGGAACATATATATGGTTTCTCCCCAGTGTGAGTTCTGTGATGTACTGATAGAGCATTCTTTGTCTTAAAAGCCTTGTCACATTCAAAACATTTATATGGTCTCTCCCCTGTATGAATTCTTTCATGTACTGATCGATTAAACTTTTCCTTGAAAGCCATGTCACATTCAGAACATTGATAAGGTTTCTCCCCAGTGTGAGTTCTCTGATGCAATGATAGATTATTCTTTGTCTTAAAAGCCTTGTCACATTCAGAACATTTATACGGTCTCTCCCCAGTGTGAGTTCTCTGATGTAATGATAGCTCATTCTTGGCCTTAAAAGCCTTGTCACATTCAGAACATTTATATGGTTTCTCCCCAGTGTGAGTTCTCTGATGTAATAATAGCTCATTTTTATTTTTAAAGGCCTTATCGCATTCAGAACAATTATATGGTCTCTCCCCAGTGTGAATTCTATGATGCCGTAATAGAATACCCTTTACAATGAAGGCCTTGCCACATATGGAACATATATGTAGTTTCTCCCCGGGGTGAGATCTCTGATGCAATGATCGCTCATTATTTGTCTTAAAAGCCCTGTCACATTCAGAACATTTATATGGTCTCTCCCCAGTGTGAGTTCTATGATGCCGCAATAGAGCACACTTTACAATGAAAGCCTTGCTACATATGGAACAGATATATGGCTTCTCCCCAGTGTGAGTTCTATGATGTACTGATAGATCAAACCTTTCCTTAAAAGCCATGCCAAAGTCAGAACATTTATGTTTTTCCCAGTGTGATTTCTCTGATATATCACAAGGTGATGCTTACAAATGAAATATTCGTCACTTTCAAAATGTTTATACGGTTTATCCCCAGTATGGTACCTCTAATGTTTGTTTTAAAAGCACACTCTTTCGCTTGAATGCCAAGTCACATTCAGATCACATCGATGGCTTCACATCAGTGTGATCTCTCCAGTGCCATAACCGACGACCAGTTTCATTGAAATCCTTACGGCACTTAGAAAACCGGATGTATCTATCCATAGTGCGGGTTCTCTTATGTAATCATATATGTTCTTTTTTGCACGTTATTTTATATCCCAAACATTCAGTTAGTTCTAGATCAGTATCACTTCTCAAATATAAAATTACAAGACTCATTGTAACGAGTGTAACATTACATTTCTCATGAACATGTTTTGTTATGTTTTAAAAACATCTCCATCGAGAGAAAGGTGTCAGATGCAATAGTTTTCTTAGCTTTCTCTGGGTGATTGTTGCCTCGTGGATTTCCAAGTACCTCGTTTGCTTTAGTTACATGGGACACTTTGTGAGACTTAGTACCTTTGCGTGGCTATCTCATGTGCAAGTCATCCAAGAGCGTCAATTTACCTTACGTAATAGCCAGTTGTCTTATTCATCAGCACATACCACCTTTTAGGAAGGTGGAACCAACTGGGCATGTTGAAAGATTGTTTGCACAAGAAACTATTTTCACAATAATATCCGTAGACTTTTTTGGGTGAGTTGGCATTTCAAAAATGAATTTGATCCTTTTCCCAGTGTCACTGTTTCTTCATTGTTTTTCTAATGCCCAAGAAGACTCATAGCACTCACAAAATAAATTTCTGTGAACAGCCGCCTCACACTGTCCTCTACGGCACTCTTTTTTTAAAAACTTTCCAATAATCTTTGTTCAGACTGCATTTCTGTCACATGTTGTACTGAATAAAGTAAATCTGTAGAGAAAATGTAGAGTAGAAATATAACTGAATGAATGCATAATTTTTTTTCAAATTACAGCAAATCCAAAAAATCAATGAACAATTAACGTACAAGTTCATGAGTAAAATACAAATAAATATAGACATTAGAAGAGTTAAAATTTGTATCGAACTCAGGTAACTACTTTTATCATAAACATGTTATTATTTATTTTCTTTCAACATAAAAGTAAAATGTAAAAGTTACTGCAAAAAATTATGAAACTGAAAAATACATTTCCTCAGGTAATTAAGAACAAGACATTCAGCCATATTATTAACTATGGGATCATAAGAATCGTAACCTTGGACATCAGTATTGCCAACCAAATGACTTGTCCAATCTTATCTTCCTCATCTTAATATTTGGCAGAGTTTCATGGAATGCATGGAAATGCCTACCAAATTGTTGGGCCTGACACAGAATCCATTACCCCAACTAAGGTGCCCCTAAAGGACACCCAAGATCTGCTCCACTTCTTCGGGCAGTCACTCCCTTCACACATCTGCTCCATCGCCTGCACCAAATCAATTCCCTGTCATCACCAGTAAATACTTGAGGTCGCAGCATTGCCCCAGGATCTAGCAATGTCCTCCTAAGTCAGCATCACAGCCAGGTTCTTAATTTTTTTTTAATGTGTAGGTAACTCATCACGCAGTACTCCCAGCACAGCTAAATGGTGGCGGAAGACTACCGTCAATGTGAACTTCAATTCTTTATACATTGTTACTCAGAATTTCTGTATAAAAACACAACTCTAGACTGTGTGGGTGCCAATGACCATCATACGCCATGCATGTATTGGGTCCATTATCAGTCCCAATCAGAATAACATGGTTCAATACAGAGAAACACTACGTGAATTGTATTAAGAACAACCTCAACTGTATAGCCACCTCTCAGTGATGGGTTAATGCCTCCGCCCATTCAGTGTCTTCCATCAGAGCTATGTTTGACAACCACATGTCTCACGGAGCCTAACAACCCTTTTAGTCACAATATAGATTTTTCTGTGAGCACTTTCATGAGTACTCAAAACACCAGAGGGCTGTGATCCTGACCCTCTCTCCATATTACCATTTTACATCTGAATTGACCAATGTGAGCATTAAGGAGAGATGCACAAACGTACAACAATATTGTTCAGAGTTCGCAATGTGTAACTTGTTTTACAGTTCCCTGAATGCCTTTAACCTCACCCCACAGGCTCCCACTCCCCCTTATTTTCGAGACCCTTGTAAGGTTTTGAGCTCTAGCTCTTCAGAGTTGGAACCTACCTGAGTCTTTCATGGGGTTGCTCCTGTAAAGGTCTTGTTCCAACCTATAAATTAGTTGTGCTCTTCCATTGCTCCAGTCCCGCAATAGAGGCCACAGATAGTGGATCTCATCTCTTGTCATACATGTTGCTAGCTTATAAAATTATCCACAACCAGTCGGTATAGCCTAAGCATAGCTCTTCAATTGGAAATAAAGCCCGTGCCTTTGCTGTTACTAGTTGGGTGGCCAGTAGTAGTCTCTCGACATACTCCCATTGTGAACTGGCAAACACAATTTAGACAGTGCTATTCAAGTGGATTTTGAGCCATTGAGCAGTCCAGGCAAAACAGTGTCTATTCTTTCAAAGAACACCTACATCACCCTATGCAGATTTTTTTGAAGTACATAAAGTAGTTTCAGAGAAGAACAAGTTACTTACCTTCGGTAACGCCTTATCTGGAGAGAGAATATCTACCAGCAGATTCCTTACCTTTGAATTTCCCTAGGCATCCGACTGGATCCGTAAGATTGTTTGTGAGCAGCACCCCTGCACGTCTGTAGGTGGCGCCTATTGACTCTATCGTCAGTGTTGTCCGTGACAAGAGTGACGTCCGTGTGACCTATATAGGCGCTTCCTCGACGCGCAGACGTTAGTTACTTTTTTCACACCGTTCTACACCAGAAGCACGGAGACATGAAGTGCACAGCACTGGTGTTGCCAAACTAGGACACTGAAAGTGATCATCTCTAACCCTAGAAATATGCCTGCAGAGCGGGGAGGATGGGTCAGTCAGTAAGAAATCTATGGCTAGATAATGCCTCTACCAAGTAAGGCATTACCGAAGGTAAGTGACTTGTTCATCTGATAGAGACTTCTAGCCGCAGATTCTTTATATTTGCATAGATACCGAAGTAATACCATGCCCAGTGGTGGGTTTGCAGACAAAATTTAAACTAAGGAGTCCTGCAGGACAGAACGGGCGAAATGCCTGTCCCTGTGGCTCTGAATGTCCAGGCAGTAATGGTTGGTAAACGTGTGCAGGGAAGCTCATGTTGCTGCTTGGCAGATGTCCAGAACTGGGACTCCACGTGCTAATGCAGTGGTCACAGCTTTAGCTCTGTTGGAACGAGCCTGTAAGCCTTCAGGAGGCTGCTTCTTTGCCAGGCATAGCAGATCTTGATGCAGAGAACAACCCAATCAGGAGACGGTCCATTTCTGCACCAACTGACCTTTCTTCACACACCTAACGGCTAAGGCGCTCGACCTCGGACCTGGGGATCTGGGTTCGAGTCTCGGTAACGACGCCAAAACCTCCTGTGATTCTGGGCAAATCACTTAATCTCCCCGTGCCTAAAAATGAAAGTGTGTGTCCTCATGTAAAAAAAAACAAAAACGTAACTTGTACTATGTAAAGCGCTCCGATACCTGATTTGGTTCGGGTCTAGTTCGCGCTATATAAAACTCTACAAAAAAAAAAAGATACCCCACGAAGAATTTGTCATCCACTCGGAACTTTAATGTATGGTCAAGATAGAACAATAGCGCTTTTTTGGGGTCCAGAAGGTGGAGTCGCTCCTCTTTCTCAGAGGGATGTGGAGGAGTGTAGAAAGTGGGCAAGGTGAAAGATTGGCCCACATGGAAAGGAGTTCCCACCTTTGGCTATAAAGAGGCCCTAATGCAAAGCACCAGTTTGTCCGGACAAACTGATAAGAATAGAGGCTTGGAGGATATAGCCTGCAGGATTATAAGATGTTGGTTGAGGGGCACCTGGCTGTTAAAATAACATTGCAGAATTGGTGAGGAAGGTTGAAAGCTATCAACTGCTGCAGCTAAATCTCCACGCAAGAATTCGAAGAGTTGTTAGGTTCAGGTGGAGTGCTGTCCTCTGCTGCTGTGACAGAAGATCCTACCGAAGGGGCAGCCTGACCGGAGGATCGACACTCATGTTCAGACGCTTTGGATACCAGAATATCCGTGCCCATGAGATCTGGTTGGGGAAGGGAGAGGGGTCTGCCTCCAACCTAATCGCGGTTCATTAGCCACTACTGCAGGTCCTTTGCAGTTCCCCTAAAATTTGGACCATGTTGGAGAGATTCCCTTGATGCTGAGACAACTGAAACTTCAAGTCCCACTGCAAAGCCCACAAATACCATCTGGCATGTGGTGTCACCAGAAGGATGCAGGAGGCTATGAGGCCCAGCAGTCTCAAAGTCAGTCCTACTGAAACCCAGGATAGAGCTTGAAACATCTGTAACATAGCTTGAATATCCTGGACTCGCCTCTTTGGAAAATAAGCCAGAAACTACAATGTGTCCAGAACAGCTCTGATGAAGAGGAGCGTCTGAGAGTGAGTTAGGTGTAACTTCGGCACGCTGATAGTGAACCCCAGTGAATGCAGGAGGTTCGCTGTAGTCTGGATGTGAAGACTGGTAACCCTGCCATGGACAGATGAGCTGCGACCACTGCACTCACGTTGGTGAAGCCCTGAGAGGCGCTGGTAAGGCCACAAGGGAGCATGGTGAACTGAAAATGCTTGTGGCCTACCATAAACCGGAGGTAGCGCCAATGGGTGGGTAAGAAGGGGATGTGAAAATAGGCGTCCTACAAGTGCAACACTATAATGCAGTCTTCTGGGTCCAGGGAAGACAAGACTAAAGCAAATGTGCGCATGTTGAACTTATCCTTTTTGAGGAAGTAGTTGAGGCCTGAGGTATCTAGGACAGGACGAAGAGCCTTGTCATTTTTTGGGACCAGAAAGTAGTGGGAACAGCAACCAGAGCATACTTCTGGCACCGAAACCCTCTCCATGGCTCCCTTGGCTAAAAGAGCCATGACTTCCTCGGGGAGCAGGGATAAATGATCCTCCGTGAGCCGGTCGTAAGTTGGAGGCATGGAGGGAGGGATGGTCTCGAAGAGGAGGGAGTAGCCCCTTAGGACCATCTACAGAACCCACTTGTTGGATGTATGGACTGCCAGTGGTGGAGGTGAAACAGGATCATGCTGCTAACTGGACGTCCATGATCTAATAGGGCATGATTAGGAAGCGTTGGAGGCTGCAGCTGCCAGGGGGTGGTGGCTGGACCAGACTGCTTGCTACCTGACTCACGCGTTCAATGAGGAACTGCACCCTCAGCCTCACAGAGGCTGGGAAGCTTGCGCAGCTCGGTGTCAGATAGGGTTGGAACGGTTGAAAGACCCTTTGTGACTATGAAAAGAGCAAAAGGCAGACTAGTGATGATGTGGGGCAGCCGAGATGTCCAAGGACTTGGCCGTAGCCCGCAAGCACTTTAAGCACTTTTGCTCTGAGTATGCCTTGTCTCTGAAGAGATGGGTGCCATCGAAGGGCGTGTCCATATGGGAAGGCTGGACATCCCATGAAAAGCCAGACTTTCTCAGCCAGGCGTGGTCTCTGAGGGCTACTGCTGACTAAACCGCTCTCTCCGGCGAGTCAGCTGTCTCCGGGCCACAGCATATGATGAACCTTGTTTAGTCACTTGTCTGCAACTTCTTGAGAGAGAATGGCCTGAGCCTCCTCCGGGACCTGAGGCAGCACTTGCGCAACTGTTTACCACAGTGTGTGGGAGTAACGGACCAATAAGCATGCAGAATTTATTGACCGCAATGCAAAGCTGGCAGAAGAAAACATTTTCTGTCCCAAGCTAGCAGGCCTCTTGGATTCCCTTTCAGGGGGAGCAGCAGGGAACGTCCATGGGCAGTGGAGGCTTGGACCACCAAGCTCTCCGGGGTAGGGTGTTGTGTGAGGAAAGGTGGGTCCCCTAGAGTGAGCGGCGGCAATCACCCTATTCACAGGAGTGAGCCTCTGTGCTGGGTTTGGACCAGGTCCCCAGAAGGAGGACTGTGAAGGCTTCATTGAATAAGACTAGGGGTTCAGAGGACGAGACTCCCGGTTGCAGCACCTCGGTGAAGATGTTGGTCTTGACTGCCACAGAGAGGAACTGAAGGTTGAGGACCTCAGATGCACTTCGCACTACCACTGCGTATGTAACTCCCTCCTCTGTAGCCACGGTAGGGGGAGAAAGCATGCCGGTATCTGAGGATGTATCCAGACCACAGGCATTACCCAATTCCTCACATCAGTCCATATCTTGATCATAAAGCTGGTATTCTAAAGAGCCCAGCAACTCCTCCTGTTCCTCCCCAAGGCCTAACCCTTCAAATAAGGATTCAGGATTCGACCTAGGACACGGGGGTCCTGTTGGTACCAAACTTCGTGTTGGATTAGGGGATCACAATGGGGCTGGCACCAGTAACATTGGAAGGTTGGAATGGCATGACCGTCGCCGGTCCGGATCCATGGGGGGTGGGCATCATAGCCGGGGCTGGAGCTGCGAGCACAGAACCAGATGGTGTCCCTCTAAGCCTTTGATTCTGCATAATAACTGCACAAAAGACATCTCATTTACCTAGACCAATATAGTGTGTCTACTAAACAGCTGGAATAACCATAAAAGAAACGTAGGATCTTCTGATGTATCCCTCATATTAAATCAAGATTCTAAGTAGAAAGCACCACTTAAAGAAATAAAACACTGTCACCCATAGTCCCAGCACAGCACTGTTTCCAACGTGACCGACTTATGCAGCTAATCATGTAGGAGCCCCACCGAGTGTAATTTAAGATTAAATATGCTGGACCATATATAAAAATCAAAGAAATCAAAAGGGTACCACTTGGTCTTTGGACCTTGCTAGTGTGTATTTGGCCTAAAACCATATCATCTCTTTTTCCTCTTGCAAATCTTTCTCACACCACAGAAGATAGTTGCCTTCTATCATTCTTGGGAAAAGTAATAACTTCAAGAACAAATCTCTCTCAGAATCAGAACTTACCTTACCTGAGATAAGTGTAAAGCTGAAAAATATGTATGAAAGCAGTCCCTCCACCTGACAGATTTTCTCAGTATTTTCTCAGACTTATCTGCCTACTCACCTCCCTCCTCTTCCTCAACTACGCGACCAACCAACCGTGCATAACCATCGACGAGTATGCAGATAATCTTGCCTAGTGACACCCATAGTTAACGCTTTATATTTTTATCATAATCTATTATGAGCATGTTGCTGTGAAGAAGGCACAAGTTGTGCATTCTAACTCAATGACAGCCTCCTTTAAACCCCTAATCATCAGCAAACATAGCTTATTGTTTCAGACTGAGCTGAAGGAGCTGAGGGGAAACTTCCTGCCCTAAGACAGGCAACATGTTCCTCTACAATATCAGTGTAAAAGACATTTTCTAATTGAAGATATTGCAAGGCTCTGTTAACCCTAGCAATGCTCACAAGTTCCTGTCTTTTTCTTTTCTCTTTAGTAGGTTCTCCATTTACTAGAACCATTAGTTCTTAAACTACCCCTATAGTTTCAATATTCTCCTTCTTAATCAAATGTAGCAACACAACTTTACCTTTCAGACCTTTCAGTAGTTCAGACGGGGGTATTTTCTTATTTTTAGTCTCTGGAAGGGATGTACTATACACATTCAGGTTTTGAAGCTCAGCAGGGAATTAAAAAAAACATCCACTTTGTTATGAATACCTCTAGCAGGCATTTTATTATCTTCCAGTTTGTCTATACAATATTTAGAGACTAGCTGGCTTATGCACAAGCCAAACCGATCTTCAGCGATCAAATAAAGATCAAGTTTAAACCACTGTACTAGATCAGTCTCTTTAGTTTTTTCACAAATATCAATTCTTTTGACTTGTGATTTGCAGTGAGTCTGCCTGCAACAAACTCACACCTTGTGCAGTTATTCTTGCAAATGCATCAATTTCCTTTTTAAAACTCTCATCTTAGTTCACTTAGAAAACAAAGTCCTCCGTCTGGAAGAGGAGATTGGGGAGGAGGTCACTCAGGAGAGACTGCATACAGACATGGCTAAAACATTAGGGAGAGATAAAGACGGTAGATTTTATGATTTGGGGGATAAGGCCGGAAGTTGTTTGCCTGGTTGGATAAGAATGAACTAACAAATAGACTTGTTCCAGTGCTCATAGATGATTTGGGTGGGGAAATAATGGATCCACAAGCAATTGCTAACGAGTTTGCTGAGCATTATTGTTCCATATATTGGACAAGCTCAGCCTTATCGGAAAAGGATTGCTGGGCTCTACTTTCACAAATGATGAAATTGCGCAGGCGATCAAAAATCTCCAATGCGGAAAGGCTTTGGGCCCTAATAGTCTACCTATCAAACTGTACAAGTTACGACCAGATAAAATAGCCCCGCACCTACGGGCCATGTTTGAGGAGAGCCGGGAGGTAGGACTATTTCCCCTAAACCAGAGAGTAGCAACACTGGTTACTATACACAACGAAGAAAAACCAGGGGACAGTTGTCCGTCGTATCGACCCATTTCCTTACTAAAAGCAGAACCCAAAATTCTAGCCAAATTGTTGGCGAGTCACCTGTCCCAAATAATAAATAATTTGGTACACCCTGATCAATCGGGCTTTATGCCCTATCGTAACACCGCATTAAACCGCAGAAGACTACACGGTGTGTTAGGAAGACTGGACACGATCCAGGAAGCTGCAATGGTGTTATCGTTAGACGCCACGGTGGCGTTCGATATTATCGAGTGGTCTTACCTATTTGTTGTTCTGGCAAAGTTGGGTTTTGGGCCCGGCTTTGAGTGGCTGTGGCTCCTTTATACAGAACCCCGGCTCAGGTAGTGGTCAACAATAAGAAGTCGGAGGTATTTGCACTGGGTCGCGGGACCCGACAGGGCTGTCTGCTTTCACCCTTGCTTTTCGCCCTCTTCCTGGAGCCATTGGCAGCATAGATCAGCAAAGACCCAATAATTCGGAGGCTTAAGTGGACAGAAGCATGGGAGGACCACATCTCTTCATATGCTGACAATATCCTCCTGTACCTTGCCTCCCCGAAAGCGTCACTCTATTGAGTGCTAAATATTTTTACTAATTTTAGTAAATATTCGGGGTACACAATTAATTGGGGCAAGTCCTTGCTGGATGTCCTTTGTGGAGATCCTCCTCCGACTAGAGGATGCCCTATTCAAGTAGCAAAGGTGGGCTTCCAATATGAACGCGAAACACGTGTCCAGGGATGGCAAGCACACCAAGTGAATACCTTGAAGACTCAAGACCCGGGTAGAAGCGCACCCGCTGATACGGACTACATCGACCATCATCCTCCGGGGTCACACGCTGATGGGACGAGCGGTGTGCGACCTCATTCGGACATACTATTTATACAGGCTCCCTTGAGCCGGTGGAGGTGACGACCTCGAGATAACGCATCCGCGCGCCTTAAGAGGTATCTGGACCTATGAAATTTTCGGCAGCCCACGCAGCAACCCCGTGCACACGCCTAATCCCTGCTGATGAGCGTTAATGAACGCGAAACACGTGTCCAGGGATGGCAAGCACACCAAGTGAATACCTTGAAGACTCAAGACCCGGGTAGAAGCGCACCCGCTGATACGGACTACATCGACCATCATCCTCCGGGGTCACACGCTGATGGGACGAGCAGTGTGCGACCTCATTCGAACATTCCAATATCTGGGAATCTTTATCACCAAGGACCCCAAAATCTGATATGAACGTAATCTGCTCCCCCCGCTCCCCCTGCAGAGACTGAAACGAGATGTAGCAAGCTGGAAAGCACTCCCACTCTCTCTGCTGGGTAGGGCACACTGTTCAAAATGATAACGTTACCACGTTTTCTATATGTATTCCAGAACTCCCCGCATCTGGTCCCAGCGAGATATTTGAAGGAGATAGAGGGCCTGCAGGGGGAGTTACTCTGGGACGTCAGACCACGCATAGCTTTACAAAAACTAGTCTTGAGTTGGTAAGATGGGACTTCGAGATGTTAAAAAATACTATTGGCCGCTCACCTAGCTGCGATCAATCATTGTACTTACTGCCGACGGGATGACCCGGGATACAGAATGGACAAATGGGTACTGCTGGGTGGTAACTATAACATGGCTCTATACACTAGGCCCCAAAGGTTTTCCTTAACAGGACAGACTAAACACTCTGCACAGGTCTGGCACACAGTCAACAGAAGCTTGGGGTGGGACAAGAAACTCATGCTAGCTACTCCTCTGTGGGACACAGAACAGTTGGGCACCCTGAGGACCTCAAAGGGGTTTGACAAGTGGGATCTAATTGGGATCTCCATGATTGGAGACCTATGGGTAAAGGGTGAAGTGGTGCCATTCGCTTCACTGCAAAAGGAGTACGAGCTAGCGGACACAGAGTACTTTAGGTATTTGCAAGTGCGACATGCGCTCATGTCAAATCTATAAAAAGGTGCCTCTCCCCCGGACTCCTCGCCTTTGGAGGATAGGTTGCTTGATGTTATTTGTCAGCAAAAGTAATATCGTTGGCTTACACAAAAATTGATTAAGAACACGTAGGATCACCTTGGACCGCTCAGGTTGCGCTGGGAAGGAGATGGGTTAGAGATCGATGATGAGGAATGGCAAAAGGCAGTGGCTTCCCTGAGAGAGGTTGAAATTTTCCCTGAGAGAGGTTGCAATCTCTTCTAGATTGCGCCTGGTTCAGCTCAAGATCCTTCATAGAGTTTACATCTCTGGGCCTTGTCTCGTTCGCGTGGGAAGAGTAGACAAGAGGAAGTGTAGGAGACAGTGTGGCCATATAGGCACATTTATGCACATAATATGGGAATGTGGATGCGTCCAGAATTATTGGAAGGATATACATGACTGTATTATAGAGGTACTTGAGTCCGACATTAGGCCTGAAGCTAAAAGATTCCTTGTAAACATCTGGGAACCCACTGATTTGAATAGGAAAGCCAAAACATGGGTCACGCTGGGCCTAAGGGTGGCTAAAAGAAATATCACTCAGTCGTGGGGAGCTATGATAGTGCCTGGAAATGAGGCCTGAAAGTCAGACATGGACTGGTGTATGGCCAGAGAAACAAGCATTGACATTGCCAATAGGTCTCGCTTGTGGGACCTTATAAGTATTTAGTTTTGCAGCACAATATCAGATTATGCAACTCGGATATTGTGCTGCAAAACTAAATACTTATAAGGTCCCACAAGCGAGACCTATTGGCTATGCCAATGCTTGTTATATAGTGCGGACAACAGTAGTGATACATGAAGCAAAAATTACAAGTGAGCATGTTACAAAAGCAAACGTTACGTTACATGAGACAATAGTGACAGTTGTGCAAGTATCAAGAGCAAACAAAATACAAGAGGTAGCAAACGATATGTTCTTAGAGGAAACAAGCTTCTCGGCATTGCTGGTTGGGGGAGTGGGGGGGGGGCGGGGGAGCAGCAGGCAGATGCGAGTGGAGCGCGCGCTGGAGAGGGAGGGGGTGGGAGGACTAGGCAGCGGGAGAGAGGGAGAAAGGAGCGCGAGGGAGGCGTTTTTAGATACATGAAGCCAAAATTACAGGGAAGCTTGGCACCTGTGGACTTATATTACCAAATCCCTGCATGGAAAGTGCTGCCAGACATGCAGCTTTTACCGAACCGGAAACCCGCGGCCCACGCCAGCTAGCCATTGAAGTGAATCCGTCTCGGGGGCCGCATCGGCGTGTCAGATAGCGCCGTGCCCCCAAGCTGAGCTGTCCATGTGCTATTTAGATTAGAGAGCAGCCTACATTGCTGGGGAAGATGGCGAGCCAGAGGAAATTAATCAGTTCTGCAGTGTGGCTGATCCACGAGGGGGAAATGAACAGGCCACAGAGGGCAGCGGAAAGATATGACTAGCTGCCTGCAGATATTGGGGATGAGAAAAGAGCGACGCGGCCTGCAGATTACACTCTGCCTGAAAAGGGTGTGTGCGAGTGACTGCCTGGCCCGAGGCTGGTTGGGGGAGTGGGGGGGTGGGCGGGGGAGCAGCAGGCAGATGCGAGTGGAGCACGCGCTGGAGAGGGAGGGGGTGGGAGGACTAGGCAGCGGGAGAGAGGGAGAAAGGAGCGCGAGGGAGGCGTTTTTAGATACATGAAGCCAAAATTACAAGTGAGCATGTTACAAAAGCAAACGTTACGTTACATGAGACAATAGTGACAGTTGTGCAAGTATCAAGCGCAACAAAATACAAGAGGTAGCAAACGATATGTTCTTAGAGGAAACAAGCTTCTCGGCATTGCTGGTTGAGGGAGTGGGGGGGTGGGCGGGGGAGCAGCAGGCAGATGCGAGTGGAGCGTGCGCTGGAGAGGGAGGGGGTGGGAGGACTAGGCAGCGGGAGAGAGGGAGAAAGGAGCGCGAGGGAGGCGTTTTTAGATACATGAAGCCAAAATTACAAGTGAGCATGTTACAAAAGCAAACGTTACGTTACATGAGACAATAGTGACAGTTGTGCAAGTATCAAGAGCAACAAAATACAAAAGGTAGCAAACGATATGCAATAGCATATCTGAGGGAACACGGCCTGGGGGAAGCTGGCTGGGGAGGGGGAGGAGAAATGAAAGGAAGGCTGTGTTTGCGGGGAGAGAGAGGGGAGGTGCTGGTGTGGGAGGGGGGAGGTGCTGGTGTGGGAGGAGTGCTGCTACGGCAAGGCTGTGTTTGCGGGGAGAGAGAGGGGAGGTGCTGGTGTGGGAGGAGTGCTGCTAGGGGAGGAGAAGCCCTGGCCGTGAATGCTCGTGCATGTTCACGTGAACTGCAAGAAAACGCCGGGCTGAAACCCCTTAGTTTGAAGAGGATTTTGCCGACATGAATTCGATCCTATCCATTCCTGCGGAATGGGACAGGCTCGACCTAAAAACTGTAGACGATGCATGTGGGTGCCCTAAAAATGGTCCTCTATATCAGGGCTCGACAAATCCGAAAAATGGTACTAATCCTGCAGGTCTAGTACCATGGAAAATCCCCTCGACCTGACTCCAACCCACTTGACCTCCGTCTCTGAAAACGGAGCAAAAGTGACAAGATAACAAGATTTAAAGGCATGTTTATTGCTCATTCTCTTTGTGAGCAATAAAAATGCCTTTAAATCGTGTTATCTTGTCACTTTTGCTCTGTTTTTAAAGACAGAGGACAAAAGTTAGTTTGACTTCCTACTCGCCAGAAAGGGCGAGTAGGACCTAAAAATAGCTCGTCCTCATCCATTCTCCCTCGCAAATGCGAGCGGGCGAGTGGATTTGTCGAGCCCTGTATATAGAGCAAATGGAATGCCTATCGGGGTAATAGATGTGTCCTACCAGCTATCCCCGCGTCTGAAGAACCATCCATGCCGTAACTGTTGTAACTCATTATGTACCATTTGTATGCCATATGTAAATGTAAATTGATACTTGTATAGCGCACTACTCACCCGCAAGGGTCTCAAGGCGCTTGTACAAATACCGCTGTGGAACCCATCCTGGCTTTCCCTGTGAGGTGTCCACTCCTGGGCACCCCCAAGGTGGAGGCCAGGCATCCTTAGCGTTGTGGGGGCCGTTGTGGAGATTAAGCAAGCTATTGCCCAGAGTTGCAGAGTGGGACTCCATGATTGGAATAGGCACCGAGGCGAGAATTATCTGGTCCGTGGAATTTTTGAGCCCAAGACCCGCCGAGGCGGGGAATTGAACCCTGGTCCCGGGCTAGACCTCTGCATCAGGGTCTGCCGCTCTAACCATTGAGCCACACTTCTCCACTCTCCACTCCATATCATTAACAACTGTATTTTTTGTATCCAATTCTGCACTGCCCTCTTTCTGTAACTTGGAATGTCGATTCACAAAAGTTTAATAAAAAGAATTAGTTAAAAAAAAAAAATTCTCTTAACATTGTGCTAGTATTAGAAATGTCAGTGTTGTTCTCCACAACCAGCTTACTCCCCTGAGGTGGCCTTTCAGGCCCAAAGTATTGCATCTGCATGTGATCTTCAACACAACTGACTTCATAATGATTATCGCTTAACAACATTTCATTTAGTTTTTGAAGATACAGAGCTAGGGCTTTGACAAAATACAATCCTCTTAAAGATTATGCATTGTAGTGTGGTGCAAACACAGTATCCATATATGATGGAGGGTAGTGTCACAAATCTGCTGTGGATAAGCAAGTCAATGAATGTACTTGAAGGCTTGTCAGTCTCCTAACTTGATTGAACCTGAAGGAAATAAATAAATTTTACTTCATCACATATGTGTGAGGACCATCGTTTCCACATGTACAGAAGCAGGGCTTGAAAAACCCCAAACTTTTTACTAGACCTGCAGGTCTAGTGACTTAAATAATCTACTCGGCCCAATAATAATACTCTTGACCCATAACTGGTTTCAAATAATGTGATCCTGGGAAAGTATTTAAATGCACTGAGACACCGTTTTGTTCTTTATCACGTATGAGAGCACCTTCAAATACGCACTTTCAGCACGTCTGCTGTACAGAAAACGCTTTTGTTTGATTTAATAGGCTAAACATTGCTCCATATAGAATGCAAATCTGGCCACATATAAGATACACTTGACTGCAGACTTGTGATGGAGTGTGGTGGTGTTCTGAAAAATTGTAGGGGTGCATCATAATCATTGATGTCCATACCCAAATATATTCCTATGTTGTATTAACGTTGTTTACTAGAAGTGTTCAGTAGTAACATGTGAAGGTATAAATGATAGGGAAAGTGTCCTTTTATGTAGAAGAGATTATATATTCTTCATGTTATAATATTGCAATCTGTAGTATTTGATGCCATTTGCCTAACGAAAATTACTTATACGTGATAATGGGTATGTTTAAACGTGCATCATATTAAAGTTTCACATAGATTTGATGAGGTTGCATTTAACGTGTAGGGCTACATAAAATGTTAGCAGCAAACGTACATTAATGTGCTTATATTGTAATGATGCAGAAATACCTAAATGAAATGTTCACTTACGTGTGTATTTGAAAGGCCTGTGTATTTCATGCTTATGTTGACCGATTTCTGTAGGCCTGAAATGTATTTTCCCTGGGGGCTCTGTATTGAGGGTTTAGAGAAACTTCATGTGCACGTTGAATTTGTTCTGTTCTCACGTTTCTGTTGCAGGTGGAGAAAGTCGCCTTTTTTTTCGTTAGAATAACGTATTTTATTCAGGAGAGTTAGGCTCAGGAGGATGTGATTTATTTAGCTGGAAAAAGTTGATAATTGGGAGCTGGTGTTCTTTCTCCTTGAGGAAGGCTTGGGAATCAAGGTCATCGACCAAGGAGCTGGAAGCATCGACATCGCATGGAAAATCACCTTTGAGAAATGCCCAGCGAGATGAGGTCATTTGTGTGTGTGTTCTTTGTTCTCGTGTTTTATATTAGGGATAGTGTCCTGGGGAGCAGTCAGGAGAAGAGGTGAGGTGATCGAAGGAGACAGAAGGAGCATCTTAGAAAGAGCTCTGTAGCTTTGGCTACTTGGCCCATACAATGCTATTGTGTTTTAATCCAGGAGCCTAAATCGATATTACTATTTTATGCCCTTGTTCGGTTATAATCAATAATATCCCAATAACGGCATAGTAATCATATCCATAATTCAGTCGTAGCACATGCTGTCACATTAAGCAAGGCTACTTCCCCAGACTCCTAGAAAGCACAACGAGTTCTCTAAACAAACCAAACCTCCAGCAACCTGGGAAATCCCCCTTGCTTTTGTTTTGATTTCGTCCTAGAACTCCAGTAAAGCACTGTAAGAACGGCCAGTTCTTAGTGACATCTTTATTGACGTCTTATGTCCAACCTTACGTCAAACCCGGCACCTTTCAGGTATAAATATACCAACGTTGCCTTAAGCAAACACACGGTGGTGGTTTTGGAGCAGAGCAGCTACCTACTTGCCCGAGAGCCCAGCTGATGCGAGAGCCCACGGACGCTGCCCCTCCCTTTTGACGCACTGAGAGAGACACTGTCTTTTCTCCTGCCGAGACATCCAGCTCCAGTGTTTCCAGATACCTTCGCGGGTTACTGGGATATTGAGCCCTGAGAGAGAGATACAAGACCTCCTGCTTTCTAATACCCAGGTACGGAGCTGACTAAACCCTTGAAGAGAATTCTTGAGTCAGATTCTTGGCAAAAACAAACTTAACTTAAACTGCTACTTACTTACTCCTTCCCACGTATTAGGCTTAGGTCAGGTACACCGGGGTAGGCGTAGTTAGAAGCACCAGTTGAGTACGTTAGTCAATGTATATAAGTATATATATATATTTCATCTATTTTAAAGTATCTTATGGCTAAGAAACCATATCAATGCTTTTACAGTATTATTTCTTAATCCTCCTTTTACTGTACGCACTTTACTTTACTATGAGTATTGCAATTGTGGCAATTCATTTCTCTTGTATGAGAAAGAAGACTGCTCAATAAATAACACATTTTATTGAAAACGCCCGTCTCTCTTTTCTCTTTTCTCTGGTGAAACTAAGTATGCCCGATTGACTGAGTGAAATAGCTGTCTTTTGTTTTCACACGACTCTAGAGATACACTCTTATTCTGAGGGAGCAAAGTTGTCATATTATATGGTTGTCAGAAGCGAATCCCTTCTTGTCTATCCAGGGAGGTTAAACTCCTCCTCGTTTATTCGAGAAACTTTCTAGTGACCTCTGAGCTAGCTGGCAAAACTTAAGTCTAATATAGTCAGTAGAGACCTAGTCGACCTCAGTCCTACGTCTACACTGCTGAATATATTATTCCAATGCGCAGAGCCTATTGGGAATATAGGAACTACACTACAATGTGAGTGTACTTCCCTTTTGTTGTATATCGACTGAACGACATGCGGACAGGCTGCCAGGATATAGGAGCAGGGAGGCCGGATTAAGTAACGAAGAGAACGACAAACTTGTGAGGCCAACCCCTAGTGGTTTTATCGTTCTTCCGCCAAAGGCTGACCTAATTGAAAGAGGTTCCAGACTGCAGCGATTGATCGCCCAGCTCCTATGGAAGAATATCGCCGACAACTTTTATAAAAACTGTGGCTCCTCCTGGCAGACAAACCCGGCAAGATCACATCCCATTCACAGATATGATCTAAGCGGTACAAACAGATACAGATGACATCAAAGGAACATTGAATTTACTCCTCTTTTATGAGAAACAGCACACTTTGCAAATTGAGAATAGCATCCTGTGAACTGTTAATCGTCCAAAAGTATATAAGACTTTTTCATTAAACCAGCATTCTCCATTTGGGCAACGAACTCCATTTGGAATAAGAATCAGTCCTGAGGAAGGTGTACTAAAAGAAAGCCAAAACGCCGCGTCGACCTTTTTGATTCTTCTTGCTTTCATTATGTATTTCATGTAAATTTTTATTAAAATGTCTATTGTGATATGTTTTTAACAATGTTTTGATATGTATTATGAACTGTAAATTGATTGAGTAAATAAATCTAAAACATTGTTTTACCAAACATGCATCTTGACAAGTCTCAATGATTAAATACCTAGCCTTTTGATAATATCATAAAGAGTTATATAGTATTTGTTATAACCTATGATTGTCCCTAATGCTATATTGTGTAACTGATGTGTATAGACAATTAAAATACATTATATTGTACCTTTGCCTTTCTCGCCGACTTTACGGCATGCCTGTTGAATCACCATACCCCTATTATTAACACTTAAATAGGACAATCCTCTGTTGTCCACCTAGTTGGGACATTTTTGGTTTTCGACTACCTTCTTAGGAAGTCTTCATGTGCGGACACCTTTTTCCTGATCTTGCTGGTGGAATGCTACGCAGGGGTGTCACAATAGTGGTAGTGTTGGGACAGACTAATGCTTTTTCTTTATCCACGCCAGATGAAGACCGATCTTGATGTGGGGGCAATCATTGCCTGTGTTCTGCTTCTGGAGATTGTTATTCTGTTCATGATCCTTCGTATTAAGTTGGTTCATAGGTTTGGATTTGTATTAGTTCATATGTACTTTTACAACCTCGTAATGAGGTGCTTGTATATCCAGTTGTTTTTGGCTTTGTAATAAAACAACTAAATTAGAATCCGGAGTTTGTGGTTCTTCAGAGCCACAGCCCTTGTAAATGGTGATCTTGTGAATGTTTGGTTTCTCCCCTCTACACTTATCAGCAGGCAACAAAGATCCATCGACCCTGAGTGCCAGAGTAACTTTTGTAGAGGAACTCAACCTTTTTTCACTTGCCTCTTAATTCATTAAATGCATTGTCATCAGCGCTTGGCCAGGAATGTCTCACACATCATGTTTAAAAAGGATCACTTTTAATAAATACATAACAAAAGCATAAAGTAGCAGTCCACTGTTTGTTGCAATCAGCAGCTTTTACATTGAAATGGCCACAGAATTTGCCACTGATGTGGTTTTAAAACTATATAGTGTAGAATGGTTGAAAATAAGGTTTCTGCAAATATTTGTCATTTGCACATCACCAAGTAAAGCGTTCTGATTTGTTTTACTCCGACTTAAATCTTTGTTTTGCATCACACCTCTGAATTTCAAGTTATTTCATAATTTCTGATCTACTTGTACTGTTCATTTACAAGCTGTTCAAATGTTGTTTTAGAGAAAAAAACGGTAATTTTACTTCATTTTGTTTCACAATTATTGCCAAATATCTCACTTGACAAAAAGCATTAACTGTAAAAAGAGAAAAAAAAGTAAACACCATTTTCCAGGAACACATGAGCAACAATTAGTAAAATGACAAACTGACATTGGACCTCTGTCCTTGAGCAGTTGACATACGTGTCAAGATAAAACAAGATTTAAAGGCGTTTTAATTGCTCATTCACTTTCTGAGAAGTGTACTCTATTTAGTCTTTCTATGTCGATTTTTATCAACACATCACTGAAGGTATGGAAATCAATTTAATTTAAAATACAGCGCAGGAAGCGTGGCCAAGATGGCGGAGTGAGCGGATGTGTTTCGCTCGAGCTCCGTCCCCGCTGGGCCCATGGCACTCCCACAGCACCCACAGCCCTTTAATTCCCTGTTGAAGACGAGGAGCACCGCCCTGCGCCGCATCCGGGGCCTGCTACCCGTCTACCAGAGCGAGAAATCTGCTTCCCGACTCTTTCCGGGGCCTAGTGGTGCGGTGTGGCCTAGAGTGGGCAGCCCCTGCGGCCCGACCGGACCGCTGTAAAGCTCTTCTTTACTCCAGCAGCAGAATCCCAGGGAGCGCATACGCCAGCACCGTGCTCTCACACCCAGGTGGGAGACTCACAACCCTCCCGACACCGGGCCTGGACACAGCAGAGGGGGCCCAGGCCCAACGCAGCCAACTGCAGCCCCCCTCCGGGGCAGACGCCGCCTGTTGCCCTCCGAATGACGGAGGTGAGGGACACGACTGGGGTACAAGGGACAGCACAGTGATTGATGGTGGCCCCTGGGAGTGTCCCCTAAATTGACAGAGCGGTGGACAGCGCGATCGCCGCTGGGGCCCGGTGCAGGGGTTTGCTCACCGGAACCAGCAGCCTTGCATAACGGGCTGGGAGGCCAGCGCGGTCTCCTACCGTGGGTGATCACACTGGGCCGCTCCCGATTCATGCTGATTAAGGGCGGATTGTGGAGCGCTGAGCCATCTCGATGAGACAGCGCATGCCGGCATCTAGTCGAGGCTCAACGACAGTGACACACATGGCCAGTAGAGAAGTTACTGCAGGAGAGCGGTGGAGCGCTTTAGGCCATGCTTGTTGCCAGCACTGATCAGAACTGGGCTTGCATGACTGCTGGTAGCACGACATGCCCAGTCAGGAGACGCACATGGGAGCTTTGCCTTTCTTTCCTTTGAGCCGCACTTAGAATGCCTGGGGCCCGTGGACCTATCATCATTATCACAGCAACTTCGCATGTGATGGGGCACATCTAGGGCTAATCATGGTGACGGCCAAAAAGAAGAAGGAACGTTCAGTGCGAGATCTCTTCGTGAAGTCTGTCGGGGAGTCGCAGAGCTCTGGCCAAGCAGCTGGTGGTGAAGGCGCTGAGGGGGCGTTCGCTCGGGAGTTCTTGGAGTCCCTATTCGCCTCTCAAAGCAAGGACATTCTGGCCATCAAAACGGATCTGCAAGCTGATCTCAGGGACGTACAGAAGAATGTCGATGCTGTGGGCGAGAGAGTTGTGGCTTTGGAGGATTCGGCATTGGCCAGGGATGAAGAAATCGCCGCTCTCCAGCAAGAGGTTATACGATTGCACGAGAAGCAGTTGGATCTCCAGGCGTACATGGAAGACCTGGACAGGCCAATGCTGAACAATGTCGACGTCTATGCGGTCCCTACTGGTGCAGAAGGTGAAGATCTGCAGGGGTATGTCTAAGCGCTATTCTGTGCGGTCTTGAAGGCCCCGGCGGAGTCCACAATTAAAATTGATCGTTGTCATTGAGTGGGACTGCCCGATAAACCAATCGCCCTCCGGCAGACATTCTAGTTCGTGTGCAAAACTTTAAAGTGAAGGAGGAGATTCTTAAGGCGACTCACTCCAATCAACCTTTGCAATTCAGAGATCACACACCGCAGCTCTTCAAAGACCTGGTGGCTAGCCCCCTACAAAGCAGAGGGATTTTCGCCCGGTGATTTTATTAACATTTCATGTATTGTATATCTGTCTTTTATGAATTTTATTTCGAAATAAAGACTTATTGAACTTGATCTCAGATTGGCTGGTAAAGCCTATTCTTGGGAGCCTCCCGTTTCGTCTCATTTTTGAATACGAGGGTAAACTTCATCAGCTCTGATCCCTGGAAGAGACCTGTAAACTGTTGATCTTAGATGGTGACAGCCTGGCCTCCCAGACTGCAGTGGCGGGGTCGGGCCCCTGCACCATACCGGCGAGGCCCGTGGAGCGGCTTGCGGTTGGATCGTCTACCCCCTGATCCTGCCATGATTGTCAAAGAACGCTCAGCGGCGCTCAGGACACTCTCTGGTGCAGAAGAGGGATCTTTGGACTCTAACGATTGAGGTATTGGTTGTTGGGTGCGCCGCTTTTCCTGATTGGGCCCAGAGGGAACGAGGAGAGTTTCCTTTTTGATCGCACCCATCCTTTGAACCTGGGCTACCCCCATTGTCTCTGGTCCCCCTTCAGGATCGACACTACGTACTTCTTAGTACTGATTGCATTCTGTTTCTTGTTTTGTTGGTATGGTTTTTGGGTGGATAGGGATTGTGGGATCAGAGACGCCTGGCGAAGCTTGCACCCTAGCGAACAGGTTTTCACACATTACTCCGCTGCTCTTGGATCCTATGCCCGTTTGGACCATTTTCTCATTACATCCTCCACCTGGGAACGTACCCAGGCCTTATCTATGGAAGCCCGTTCCCACTCTGACCATGCACACATTACCATGACTCTGCGCATGTCCTTCCCGGCACCTTCTCCCTCGCAGTGGCGTCTGAGAGACTCTCTGCTGTCTGAGAGACTCTCTGCTGTCGTCCCCGACTGTTGTGGGTGCATTTCGGACTACACAGAAGGACTACATTGCACTTAACAATGACGGTTCCACAGCGCTATCCTCAGTGTGGGAGGTACTTAAACTGGTCACCTGCGGGGGATTAATTGCTAAAACTGCACATGACAATAAGACCCGAAGGGCTTAAAGGGAGGAGCTTGAATCCAAAGTAAAGGAGCTAGAGGCAATTCACAAACTCTCTGGAGCCCCTCGTATCTGGCGACAATTGGAGAAGGAAAGGCTCCATCTTTGGCGCTAGACCAAGATAGGGCTGAACACGTGGTGGTACGACTGAAGCATAAGTATTTTGTAAGAATCGCATGCTTGCCTATTGCCTGCGCAGCAAGCACCACACCCAAGCTGTAAAATCGGTGCAGGGTGCTTAAGGGTCTGACATCTCCGATGACTCTGGCATTGCCTCAGCCTTTTGGGCCTTCTACTCAGACCAATACTCTGCTGAGCCCCTTCTCTCTGCAGACCCTCACGGTTATGTTAACGGGGCAGCGGCCACCTCCTACCTGCCGACGAGGCTGAAAGTATTGATGCTCCCATACGTATTGAGGAAGTGATATCCGCTATTGCCCGATTGAAGCCTTTGAAGGTGCCGGGCCCTGATGGGTTTAGCTCGATCTTTTATAAGACTGTTTGCCCTGAGTTGGCTTCCCTGCTTACCAGTTTGTTCAATTTGTTCACGGACACCGGTATCCTCACTGATTTGATGCTTCAAGACTTGATCACCGTAATACCAAAGCCCGGGAACGACCCATTGTCTTGCAGCTCGTACCGCCCGATCTCGATGTTAAACATCAACGTGAAGATGTTTGCTAGTCTTCTGACCCAGAGGTTAAACCACCTGATGCCCGGTTTAGTGGATCCGGACCAGGCTGGTTTCATCTCGAGTTGACAATGCGGGGACAATACCAAGCAAGTTCCACGACTACCGAACGGAGCCTGGATGCAAGCACTTGGTTCGGTCCCGCAGCGATTACGTCCTCCACAGGAACCGAAATGGCAGTGGTTCATTGTGCTGCGGATTTGTCATGATTGGGCCCGCAGTTCAACACACATGCCCCCTCCCATAAAGGATTTTCCCGGGTCGAAGTGCAGCCTTGATATGCCCCCTCGGACAGGTTTCAACGCAGTCTCCCTCGGACAGTTTTCAACTCAGCGTCTCTTCATTTACGGAGTTCCTGCATGAAGCACTGTGTGCAGTCCCATGCAGATAACTAAAGTGCTGGTGAGGCCGGCAACTCGATTCTGACCCCCAGGCACGATTTCACTTTTTAAGTAAGTAGCAGTGAAAACGCACTGAGTTCCGCTTTTGTCCCGTACATGGGAAAGTGCGGAAGAACTCAGTAGAGCAAGTCCGTCCTCCGACCTCTATTGACGACGTAGTGGCATTAGGCAGGTACATCTCTATATACTTTTCTATCTTTTTCCGAACATTTACACTTGCGAGTGAAGGGCACTCCATTTGGGCACCATTTTAACTATATGCTAGCAACCTGTGTTTCAAGATTTAGGTCTACAAAATGGCGGCCCTGTTAAGTTAAATTAAATTAAATCAATGTTATTACCATGGCTTTGGGTTACCACCAAGCTTGATGTTGCTCCAGGCAAAAAATCCGAAATCGATATAGGACTATCTTTGGCTCAGCTCAGCGAATGGAAAGAGATATAGGACTTCAAAATCGGAAGTTAAAATTAAACAAGCATTTGCAATGCAATAGGTCTCGCATTTAGGCGAGTTTGAGCTATTGGCATTGTAAATGACAATGCCTTTTATTTATGTTTTAGTTTTTAAAACATAAATAAAATGCATTGTCATTTACAACGCCAATAGCTCAAAGTTCCGTAAGTGTGAGACCTACTTTATTCTGTACAAGCACATATAAATAAAAAGTGATTCTTAAATTGACAAAAATTGGCGAGCTTTTACTTCTGAAATGTATTTCACAAGGTAGTATGCTATATGTCCGCAGTCAGAACATTTGTTTTCCTAGGTAATCTATCAAATATGTAATGCTGCGAGAAAAGGTCGAAAAACAACCCCTTCTCGCCTGTCACCACACCCCTAACTCACACAAAATGAATGCTTGAGAGCATTAAGACAGGCCTGAATCATGGTCTAAAACATATGTTTGTTTTGAGGATTTATTTTAACAACGAGTCTACGAGTGGAACATTAAAATATTAATGGGGGCGTGGCTCAGCAAACAATTTCTTCAACATTTGAAACAGCAGGTGCTTTTTGTGGAGTGGCAAGGGAAGGAGATCTCCGCGATCAAAAGATAATAAGAATGACTGGAGCAGCATGCTCTACCCAAAAATTATTTTGAGCATTTATCGTACAAGAATTAATTTTGTTTGGAGCAAAACTTGGAAAGAAGTCCTCTCGCAGCAATTTGTATCTCCGCGAGTAGGATTACAAGGATGGACGGCAAGCGTCCGGCAGCCACACTAGCACAATAACACGTGTACTCACACCCACTATACCCGTGGTGTGGGCGGCCATAAACAACACCTCGGCCCGATACAAAGTTCTGCTTACATAAGAGAAAAAAATCTAGAGCTTCTCCACACAGAGCACTGTTTTATCGCTGCGAAACCAGGAAGGGGGGTGGGGTAGGGACCTGGGAGAAGGCGAGAGGTAGATTAACAGGAGACATTGAGGAGAGAGGGAAAGGGTGGAGAGATGGAAAGGGGGGAGAAAGAAAGGTAGAGAAGCAAGAGAATGAGAAGGAGCAGAAGGAGGAGGACAATCCGTAGTAGAGGAAGAAGGGGAAGAGGAAACAGGAGAGAAATTAAGGAGGAGAGGAGGTCTAGGGAGAAGAGAAATTGGAGGCAGGGAGAAGGAAAAATAGGATTCACAGAGAAGGGGCCAGGGAGGGGCATAGCGAGAAACATGGTAGCAGGAGAGAGAGGCAGGAAAGGGAGCGATTGTGAGAAAAAGGGGAGGGTGGGAATGAGAAAGGAACGAACTGGAGAAGAATAAAAGGAGAAACGGAGAAAGGAAAGCAGGCTTGCGATAAGGAGAAGGGTGGGAGAAAAGAGAAGGGCCTGAGGGGGAGACATGTTTATAAGAAGTGCCTGAAGGAAGGGAGAGAGGAAAGGAGGAGCTGGAGAAGAAAGGGGAAACAAAACAAGATGCCCAAAGAGGGGGGGTACACAAGTGTAGACTGAGAAAGATGGGTGGGAGAAAAAGGAGACTGCAGACTTGTGACGAGGATTAAATCCGGACACAAAATACTATACAGGGTGTAGACTGAAGAGGGAGGGAACGTACAGTGGGCGCATTATACCGACGGTGGGGGGTGAGAATGGCAAGAAGAGAAGAGGCGTGCGGAAGGAGGAGGAGGAAAGAGACAAGGCATGTCCCCCGAGAGGCTAGAGTTTCAAGTACAAAGGGCAGAGGACTTGTGGGACACTGCTGAGCAGTACACCGCCTCCCGGCTGTCCATGGGGATGGGCATAGTTGGGGGGTCTTTGAGGAGGTACGGAGTGAGAACAGAAGGGCTGCCGCCATGAAGTGTGCGAACTGCACGCAAGAGACGCCTCCATTCTTTTTTTTTACTGCACCATGGAAGCTTTTGAAGTTACAGAAATCAATTAAGTGCCAGCCACGCACTAGCGTGGGAGGTGGGGGGGATGGAGGAGGGGAAAGAATCAATTACCAGATGGCGGCCAGATGTAATCAACCGTTTCCAGTGATAATTACAAGCCCACCCTTCCAGACAAGGATTCGGTGCTGCGCTCCTTCTGCCTGGGAGAGCGACCCCCTCCCATCCAAGCGTTAGAGGCACGAAGTACCTCACAGGGACGGAGACACATATACTGCACCAAGGGAATGGCGAAGGCTGGCCAGAGTGGTATCAGCACACTTACAGTGTCCCATCCAGACCATGTCCTAGGTGGTGGTGGGGGGAGGGGGGGTGTAGCCGGCCATAAGTGTCACCATGGATACAGCAAAAATAAAGTGTGAACATTACAGGTTAATGGTCAATAACAAGCTCAGTATCTGGCCTGGGAGGAGTGGGAGGGCGGGGGCTGTCTGCGCATGCGCAACATTTTTAAGTTTCGTTTTGAGGTGGAGCGCGAGCCTGGAGCGACAGCGAAGTCCCGGGACCCAGGAGGGGGCCCGGGTGAAGACCAGCGGGGAGACTGCGGGACCCCCAAGCCTAAGGGGAGAGCCCCGCATCTTGCAGGCATGGCAGAGCAGCTCGAGTGCTCTGCAAGGCTCCCGAGAAGCCCGAAGCCCGGTTAGGTAAGAGAGGGGAGGGGAGAGGGGGTTGCCTGTATGTGTGTGCCTGCGTCTGGGTGCCTGCGTGTGTGTGTGTGTGTGTGTGTCTGTGAGTGTGTAAGTAAGTGTAAGAGCGTGTGCGCGCGCGTGTGTGTGTCTGTGTGCATGCACGCAGTCAAATCCAGCACAAGAGAAGCGCGTGGCACCCTTTTGTCCCTCATTCCCCCAAGACCGGCAACATTAAGTCTCCAGCCTGGACGCATCCTTCGGATGCTAATTCCAGGCGAGACCTAAAAAAGGACCAGAAATTCCATTAGAGCCACTAAAACTGAAATAGGACTAACTTTGGCTTAGCTCAGCTAATGGAAAGAGATACAGGACTTCCTACTGGCGCTGCTATTCACTTCCAATGAGGTGGCCATCTTGGACTGTCTTCCTCATAATGAGCAAGCGCCTGAAAAATCTGGTAAACATACTTTGATCTCAACATCTACCTATACAGGTCAGAACCTCCATTTTAACTTGTACCAATTTATCGTTATGCTCTATCCCTTTCTCTACGGCTCTTGCCTCACCCCCATCCCCTCACTCGCATGACAGGGTGCGCATAGCACCCTACTTTTACTCCCTCATAGTGGTCACCATGACTCCCGGATAGTGATCTACAGCCTTTAATCTACTGGTATTTGTCCTTTGATCTCACCATCTAACTGTACAGGCCAGAACTTCAACCTTAATTTTTACTATTCTTTCTTTATGCTTTGTACCTTGCCTTACGACTCCTGCCTCACCCCCATCCCCCGCATTCGCGTGATAGGGCGCGCATAGCACACTACTTATACTTACCACCACCCATCCCTCATCCCTGCCAGTTGCCCCATCACCCTCCTTCATCTTCCCTCCCCCGAATTCATGTCTCATACACACATTTCGCCCCACAGCATCTTAGCCCACTCTATAAGAACATCATCATGGAACTCACAGGGTGCGCATACTTACAACATCAACTACCCCCCAACCCCTCAAGAAAAGCAACCAAACGCTTTAAACACAATTTGATAAAACTACAACCTGAAACACCCATCTCTGATCCCTACTTTTCAACAAACAAAGGGAATATAACATCTGATATCATCTTCTACACCAAACGAAGAGAACAATGGAGGAAATCTTTCCTAACTATATTTTCGATCTCCTCCTCTAGGAAAACCGCTCACGGTCTCATTATCTCTATATCCCCTTCCCAAATTTTCAAAGCTGCCGCAACCGTCACCATATATAATAATGGAATCATTCTCATGCAATCAACAGACCGCAGCTTAAACCTATTGGATATGATCTTCCCCTTTATAAAAGAACAAGTGATAAAACCCCAAACCCCTCCCCAGGCAACGCAGAACACCAGTACACAATCTAGCACACCTCCAAATTCCACCCCTAGCCACGCACCACTATCATCTCAACTAAATTGCACACCCGAATTATATGCTACCCCCCTTTGCTCGACGTAGCCATAAGACATGCCCCCTCCATCCCCTCCAGCGCTTAAACCCATCACTTCGCCAGATCTTACACCCATCACTGACCCTTTCATCAACATATTAATATCACGACCATTAGTTACAACTAAGCTCCCCCCAACAGATTCATCCATAAGACACTGCCCCGTGACTGCTACACCAGCATCCACACCTTTATCAGATTATGTATCCTACACAACAATTTACACACCGTCCACGAGGGCCATCATTACTCTATGCAAAACCAGCATTACCACAATCACACCCTCACAACACACCAATACGCCTATCCCAACCACTATCCTTTCCCCACTGTCTCCATTATCCCAGGCAAACTCTTCAATCCCGCAACCATAACCTCAACACCCATCTCTATGCCTCCTACACCCGCTACATAGTCCTGTCCTCCCCGCAATGGTATGGAGCTGGAACCAGATAGGAAGCGCCACAACAACAACATCCTAGAAGATGCGCCCCCCTCCTTACATCCATGGGAGATAAGTACACCTCTCACAGCAATAACACTTCCACAACTCTTGCCCTCACCCTCACCAGACCCCAGATTTGACGAGATCATACTCTTGTTACGACTAATCAGAGAAGAACTTCAAGCTTTATCTGAGGTCTTTCTGAGCAAACCCTCGACGATTAATTGTGCTTCACAGAACAAAGCAAACTGTCACTTGTCTCACTCAGCAAATAAGCAGAAATTTTAGACTCCTAGATGGAAATCAGTTCCTTTTCAAAATAATTCAACCCACCCAATCCGAAGGATAAATTTGGTATCGGAGAGAGACTTACTGGCTCCCCTACAGGCATATGAGCCCTTAATACAACATCATAACACTTTGCCTCCAGATAGCTCGCACAATATAGCTTCAATCCCTACTATTCCCCCCAACACTGACAGAACCACCAAACACAACCCTAGAGGCATCGTCGATAACAACCTTAGACAAGTTCCCCTCAGTCAGGAACCCACAACATCCCTCATTACGCCCCGCCTTAAGTGTATACTATTAAACTGTAGATCAGCCTCAAGACACGCAGCCGAAATAGCTGACCTCATTCTCTCATTAGAATCCGATTTGCTCATGCTAACTGAAACCTGGTTAAAGGATTCCTCTACACCCATCATTGACATACTTGTGCCTCCGAACTACAACATCATCAGACTTAATAGAATTGATAAGATAGGTGGTGGTATCGCTTGCATACACCGGAATAATATCTCAGTAAACAAATCCACATTCCCCTCTTGTGAATACATATGCCTTGACATCAATAGCAATGGCAAACCTATATGCTGTCTTCACACCCTGTATCACCCACCTGGTGATAAGCTCACTTTCACCGAACACTTCATGGACATAGTTTCCACCAATGCTGGACATCAAATTACCCAAATATTTCTTGTAGACCTTAATCTCCACTGGAATGACGCCAATGATGCAGTGGTCAATAGCCTCAAAAACGTCCTCGCTGACCTTGACCTCATCCAAATTTGCAAAAGCTCTACACATGATATAGGTGCAACCCTTGATTTAGTAATTTCCAAAGCAGAGTCCATACAGCTAGACACAATCCACCCATGCGACTGGTCAGATCATCACATCATCACCTTCTGTATCAATGAAACATTGAAATATAATTTGGTTCAGCCCTCAAGACCTGAAGTAAGGAAAAGGGACCTGAAAAATATCGACTCTAACATAAACACTGCTTAGAGCTACAACTTACTTCTTCCTCCGGAAGGGATATCAGATGTTCATGAGCTCACCAACCACTACTTCAATTCCATGAATGTGATTCTAAATGAGGTGGCGCCCCTTCAATTGAAGAGAGTCTCCACAAAAGATTCTAAGCCTTGGTACGATGGAAGATTAAACGAGGACAGACGAGCCCTAAGAATGACTGAACGCAGATGGAGAGATGCTCCATCCGCCAATCATCTCATGATACTAAGAAAGAAGAGAAATGCATACTATAAAAAGATCAAGCGCACTAAAGCAGACTTCTTCACACACCAATTAGACCAGGCAAAAAATCGTCCCAGAAAACCTTTTGGAGCTAGTCGAAAGAGGCATCTCACCTCCCCCTAGATAAATGTGGTCCACGACCAAAATGAAGAATTTGCCACCTTCTTCACGCAGAAGACCGAAACCATAAAAAAAAGACCTGCACAACGATTTAATCACTCACACGGCCTCACATACGAACCCCTCACCCTCCCTTCTGAATGCTCCGCAGTCAAACGCAACAAAGTTCGAATTAAAAAATAATACACCTTGGTCATCTTTTAATACCTACAATGAACAATCTATTCTTAAAATGCTTACTGCACTGAATCCGGCTAATCACTTCACCGACCCTCTCCCTCCAAGCCTAGTAAAAGACTTCATCCCGTTTCTGTTGCCTCTATGGACCAAGATTATAAATAACTCCCTAAGCCAAGGGTGCATTCCTGACACCCTCAAAGCTGGGCAGGTATCCCCCATCCTAAAAAAACCCACAGCGGACCCTGCGAACTTAAGCAATTACCGCCCTATATCCAACATCCCTACCTTGGCCAAACTTTTAGAAAAATGTGTACACCTCCAGCTGGTAAGACATATTGAACACTTTAACCTACTCAACAAATACCAAATAGGCGTACGTGCAGGGCACAGCACTGAATCAGCCATGACTCATATAATTGATGATGCTCTACAAATCCTAGATCCGAACGGAACCTGCTTACTCATCTTGCTAGACCTTTCCTCTGCCTTTGATACAGTCAAACACGAAAACTTGATAGACCTTCTGAAAGACAGAATGGGACTATCTGGATCAGTTCTAAATTGGTTTTCTTCGTTCCTTCAAAATAGATCGCAACGATTTAAGGTCAATCTTGCATTGTCCAAACTCGTCCCGGTCACGTTAGGAGTCCCTCAGGGATCTTCACTATCAACAACATTGTTCAATGTATTCATGGAGCCACTCACTGAAACTCTCAACTCGTCTAACGTGCAATATCACATGAACGCTGACGACACACAACTATACCTTAAGATTCATACCCTAGAAGACATCAAAGCTCTCAACACAACTCTCGGAAAAACTCAGATCTGGCTGGCCGAAAACCATATAAAACTGAATGCCCTCAAAACAGAATTCCTCCTAATCACTCCTCCCGCACAAGTACCCAGAATGCAAGAATTGATCAAACACCTTACGGCACTCAACTGCCAACCTCCCATCGTTGACTCAGCGAAATCGCTGGGAATCACACTGGACAGAAACCTGTTGTCAGCGTGTTCCAATTTCAGTTCCATCTTTGGGCATAGCGATAGCCGCAACTCCGGGTGTCCTCTGTATAAACAGTTTAGATGGAGGTATGATAGGATTAATGTCTCATGGCATATATTATCCTATTGAACGGTTAGGATGGACTTCACGTTGGTATAATAGGATCATAAGACGCATCCTCCACACTTCACGTTAATGTTGTACTAAACCATCAACTTCATGGTACATTGGTAATTTTATAATCTGGATAAGCGCGCTTATCCAAGGGCATGAAGCCTTTGCAAACTGAAGCGCGATGTCGATATGTAAGGGCAGCTAGCCTTTCACCAACTGTACAGCCCGTTTTAAAGAGATGTTATTTGTACGCACACAGAGGGAGTAGTGTTTCCCGTTCGGTCATGCGCGCGACTGTCAAGTGGATGTCAGATTGAGCAACATAGGAAATGCTTACGTTTGCATCTTCAATTAGTTGGACTTCCCTCTCTTCAGCAAGGGTTCTTCCGACTGTTCCCTCGACCTGAAATGGCAAGTTCCTTGTTTTAAGTAGCGAGGGTTTTCATGTGTAGAGATTAGATGTGATCATCGTGTGGCTCTTTGACTCACTACACATGCGCGAAGGAGTAGTGGTTTTTACCCCGCCCCCTTCCGCATTTTGTTTACGAATGCCCCGTTTGGCTCTTGTTCCCAGTACCGGCCAATATAAAAGGGTGTAAGGCGGTATTACGAGTTCCTCCCCTTCCGCTCGGTCCAGATTCGGAGGTACCGACGGACAGGTGAGTCGCCTGTCAGGTTTTCTGTTTTCTGTTCTATTTTACTTAGTTCTTTTTAAGGGGAGATGACAAGAAGGAGCATAGAGTGCCCTTCAATCCCACGGATTTCATTTGGGATTTTGTTTTTCTCACTTTCCTTGATATTCAAGAGATGTGAAAGATATTGCTACATATGCACTCTCTAAAGTGTCCTATGAGAAATTAGATGTGGGCTAGTCCTAGGTTTGTTAGATGGGTTGCTATCACACGTTTGTTGGGTTACTTGTGTAGAGCTATTGGCTTGGGCACATTAGATCTGTGTGCTAATTGTGCCCTTTTTTCTACACTATAGAGCGGGGCCTCATACTCCCGAGCGGTTGCCGGGTGAGGTGAGGTCTTCACCCACATAAAGCTGGGTGAGTATCACTCTGAGGAAATGCCTCTGTGTGATTAAGCTATTATGCCTTTTTTTATAATGCAGAATGTAAATTGTTCATGCAGGTGTGCTTATCTATGCGGTTTTTTGTGTATTCATGCGGTTGTATGTGGGTTTTAGTGTTGCTGAAAGAAATCTTTTGTCTCTCGATAGGTAGAAGACATGCTTCTTTCCCTCCAGTGGACATTGAATCGCCAAAGTTCCTGGCAGATATGTAACTTCTTTTAGTACCTTTATTTTCTTTCTTTATTTTTTCACTCAATACACTTTGTAGTTGCAGTATGTTTTCCATTTCTATGGTCCTGAAGAAAGCCGGGGTAATTCCACTATAGGCTGAAGCATGTCGACCGCTCTGCACAGCGCCATTAGGCAGTTTTCCTACTTGGCGTGCTTTTAACTCCTGACACATAGACTTCGAGTTGCACATTCATGCCGAGTCTAAGTAGTCATTCTTATGTATCACCATCACTGTGGCACTGCACTTTAGTAACACCACTTCACGATGAACACCATGGCTAGAGTACTGACATTCATTCCCGCACCGACACCACCAGGTCGGATGGGGTGTTGAATAACCAGATAACCCCTACATGACGAAAAACTCCACCAAAATGGTGGGCAGATGGGACTGGTTCTAGCCGATGTTCCTCAACAGCACTTTTTCACACATGCATCCAACTGTTTCGCAGTTACTTGCATAAGGTACACACCACCCCCAGACCTGGTCTGTTCCTTTACGTGCTTGGTATCTTGATAGTAGGGGTACGAACAGACAGGTCGTTAAATATTCCCCTAGACCCTCCACACACATTTTTGTTATATCAGAAACCTCAATATGCAAAAACACATCAGCAACGAGACAAAAGGAGCACATTTTCAGCTACATACTTTGAGAAAACTGAAACCCTTCCTGCCGGAAAAGGACTTCAAATTGGCAGTACAAGCTCTAGTTATCCCAAGAATTGACTATGGGAGTATATCTCTCTGCCGCCTCCCCAGAGCGGCAACAGCCCCTCTAAGAGCCTCCCTCAACGCTGCAGCAAGACTTATCACAGGCTCCAAAAGAAGCTCACACATATCTCCTGACCTAAAATCCCTTAATTGGCTACCTTTTGAAACTAGAATACACCTGAAAAAAGCAGTTATGACACATAAAGCCATTCACTACAATGCACCTAGCTATTTGGTACAGAAACTCGAGCCCTCATGTGGGGTTATAGCCTCAAGAAGGGCTAAAACCCTTCTACTGAAACCACGAAAATTCCACAAGAAGAAAAACAAATACCCAAACCTTTTCAGGAATGGCGCACAGAATATGGAATGCGCTACCCCCAGAAAGCAAACTTAATCCTTATACGGCATCTTTCATAAAAGAAGTGAAATCGCTCCTCATGGCTAAATTCACTTGAGCATAGATTATGACTTTATTGCTACATAACATTTCTTCTTCACAGATCCATTTATTGTATATTGGCCAGTCTTGTCTCCTGGATACTTTAACTATATTTTTGCTTGTTATGCACTGTTTTTTTTTTTGCATCTAATACCCATGTATCTATCTATGATAGTAGGTTCTAACATCAAGGACCAGCATTGACCCCTATGGTATTTTTTTTGTATTTATGTAACAATGTCACCTGTAAAGCGCTCTGATACCCGCAAGGGACTGGTTCACGCTATATAAAACTTTAAAAATAAATAAATAAATAAGGTGCATCGCTTCAACGAGGAAGCGATGTTACTGGCGGTCAATGCCGAAAAGGCGTTCAACTGGGTACACGGGCCTTACTTGTTCGCTACTCTGGAACGCTTTGGCATGGGTGCCCGTTTCCGTAGGTGGATAGCAAGTATATATAGTTCTCCAAGCGCCTCGGTCAAGGCGTACAAGGTACCCTCGGACGGCTTGTGGTCGGGGGAGTGACAAGGCAGGGCTGCCCCCTCTCCGGATTGCACTTTACATGGAGCCTCTGGCTCAAAGACTCCGGCACAACCCCAACGCGCAGGGAATTTCATTTGGAGCTGACCCCCATTTGGTCAGCCTCTACGCCTATGACATATTCTCTATCGCTCCTCCACTGACTTCCCTTAGAGCTCTGCAGGCCTTTGGTCAGGTGTCCAGTTTTAAAATGAATTTGCAGAAATCACAAATATTGAACTTGACCGCTACTCAGTCTACGGTAGACACCCTGTGGGCTCAGTATGACTTTGACTGGGTAGCAGAAGACTTATCATACCTGGGGCTGGTCCTCAATAAGAGCCGAGCTAAAAAATCTAAAGTAAACTACTCAACCGTGCTCGCACGTATTTGCAAAGACTTGTCGCAGTGGCAGCGCCTGCCCCTGTCGAGGCTGGGTAGCTGGCTGCGGTTAAGAAGAATGTCCTACCACGGTCGCTGTACATCTTCCAGAGTCTCCCACTTCGCCCACCCGTAGGTGTGACCCTAACATCCAGAGAGAGAGAGCGCTTCATTTGGGGCCCGGTCTTCCCTAAGCTGTAGAAGACGCTACTGCAGCGACCGAAAAGGGAAGGTGACCTTGCTCTGCCGAACATTAATCGCTCTTTTCAGGAATCTTTATTACGCTACCTGGTGGAATGGAACCGGCCGATGACGGGGAAAGACTGGGTATTTATGGATCCGACCGTCGCTGGGTGCCATATCTGGAGGGAGGCGTGGTTGCCTAGAGCTTCTCGTGCATGGGGGGCTGTACTCATCTCTGATCACGCGGCAGACATTACAGGTTTGGGATAGGGTGTTTTGAAAAGGAGCAGAGATATCACTTCCATATATTGCAGTTTTATTCCTATACTTGTACTTTGTACGCCTTTGTAACTTGCACACACGTCATTTTTCCTCCTGTAATGTATCCTCTGCTCCTCATATATTTTGTTTGCTCACGATTGTCACTTTTGCCTCATGTAAGGTAACGTTTGTTTTTCTAATTTGTTCACCTGTAATTTTCTGTTTCAGTTCTGTTCCTATTGTGAAGCCTCTGACGCCTTCGGGTGAAGTCCGCGCGAGAGAAAAACGCATCAAATAAAATAAAAAATAAAATAAAAACTTGAAGCGAGCGCGCGCCTGCAGATCCGTTGGCTGCTGAGGAAGGGAGGGTCCTCCAGGCCGCTGGGAGCCCAGGCTGCTCTAAACAAGCATTGGCTCATGCAAGGATGTTGGCGGCACGCAGAGGTCATGTCAGGCAGCAGGGAGCCTCCGGCAGCGCTGCGACTGACGCAGCCGCGCCCCCCCCGCCCCTCGGAGGCTCACCTGCAGGGGTCGCTGCCTCGGCCTCCGTGCCCAGTGGAGCGCCTTCACCTCGGAGCCACGCCTCCAGGGAAGCCACGCCCTCCTAACGAAGCCACGCCCTCAGCTTAGCCTCCTTCTCCCTTCGAAGCCGCGCCCCCCGCCCCTCGGAGGCTCACCTGCAGGGGTCGCTGCCTCGGCCTCCGTGCCCAGTGGAGCGCCTTCACCTCGGAGCCACGCCTCCAGGGAAGCCACGCCCTCCTAACGAAGCCACGCCCTCAGCTTAGCCTCCTTCTCCCTTCGAAGCCGCGCCCGCCTGGGCCGCCCACTGCTCATGCGGCCCCTCAAACGCTGACGCCACGCCCCTCCTGCGCGTCACAGCCTTCCATGGAAAGACTAGAGCGCCCACCTCTGTGTAAGTTGCGCGCGAGGGCGGGGGAAGAGCCGCCAGGAGCTGATACAACCGTCTCTGAAGCTGTCAACCTTGCAAGCGTGAAAGAGTTTTATTATCATTATCCTGCCGTAGTTCACTTGAATATTTTCACTGGATTAAAAGCTTGAACGCTCGGCGCTATTCATTTGAATGACGTCATTTCCGCACTCAGGTGCTGCACGAGGCTCATCAACGGCTTTTGAAGCCAACGGCCATGACGCGCCCAGGACTCCATGTCTCAGTGATGGGGGAGGGGCTCTCCCAGCAGCAGGAGGAGGAGGATGAACACACTGTGAGGATCCTGCCTCAGAGCCAGCAGCGCTCATTTTCATACTGCCCTCAAGATTAAGCCCCTTCTCTGTGGTAGAGTCATAGATTCAACAATACTGTACTAGTCTCTATCTGGATTGCTATATCTCTACCCCACCTTGGGATAATCCTTCCTGCTTCCTATCTCCACCTTGGGAAAGGCAAAGTTTAACAAGCAGTTGCAATGCAATAGGTCTTGCATTTGTGAAAGTAAGAGCTATTGGTGTTGTAAATGACAATGACTTTTACTTCTGTTAATGGAGTGGATTTATCTGCTGTGGAGTGCAATGGAATTATGTGGGTTGGATTGAAATTGTTAGTTGTAGAATTGTGTGGCATGGAATAGTGTGGTGTGGGGTGGATTTGAGTAGTGGAATGGTGTGGTGTGCAGTGAGATTATGTGGATAGTAGTTATATGATATTGAGTGTACTGAAATTATGTAGAGTGGGATTGTGTGTTACGGAATATCATTATGTGGTTTGGTATTTTGTGTTGTGGTATGTAGTGGAGTGCTATGGAATTTTGTGGCGTCGATGCATGCAGTTTGTTGTGTAAATAAATTGAGTTGAATTATGTAGTTTGTTTTCATATTTGGCGTGGCGCTGAATTGTGTAGCGTAGAACTGTGTGGCACTGAGTGCAATTATGCTGATGGGAATTATGTAGCGTGGAGTCTATTTATATGGAATGTTGCTATGTGGCGTAGAGTGGTTTTATGTGAGATGTATTTATGTGGTTTTGATCAGAGAGTAATTATGTGGTTTTGGCTACTCGTTCAACATATTTGAGTGTCCTCTCATGAACTATTATATGCTTTAGACCACTTTTTAGCACATTCTGCTGCTATTTGTTCAAGTTATCACCAATACAAACATGTGAAACAAATCACAGGGTGTAGTAAAAACAACTGTAAAGTGATACATAGAAACTGAAGGCTCTGTTAGTATCACCAACATGTGTGATAAATTCCCACACAGAAGACCTAAAAGTGATCGCCACACCAAAGAACTTCAGGTTACACCTCAATGTGAGATTTGCTGATGAGTTCAAGGTTTCATAGAGATGAATGGGCCTGTCTCAGATGTCAGAGAAGGTGAGTTTATCAACCAACTTTTCTCAAAGCCAATATATCTCACCCCTCGACCCTATTAGCTTTTCAGCTATGCAGTACAGCATACCAGATACTGTGCAGCACTGCTTTTAAAAACAAGCATTTGCAATGCAATAGGTCTCACGTTTATGAGAGTTTGAGCTATTGGCTTGTAAGTGACAATGCCTTTTATTTATGTGTTGTTTTTAAAACATTGTCATTTATAATACCAATAGCTTAAACTCTAGCAAATGCAAGACCTATTGCATGGCAAATATGTTTGGCTCCTGTGCTATAAAAATGTTTTAAAAGAGTTAAGAGGGAGCATGTGCTGGACGCAGGGCAAAGCTATTTGAGAAAATAGTGCTCAGAGGCTGTAGTTCAAGCCTATCGAGTAACAACACACATAACAGCGTGTGTCACCATGGGAGTTTACAAAATGAGGCAAGGCGGTACTAAGCAGAGACTACTAAGCATATTGACGAATGAACAGCCACAATTTACAGTGGACAATGACACAAGCCAATGAAAAATATGGGTGAAGAGTGGGAGGAGCTTCAAGTCCCTACTGGAATACAGCATGCCTCACAGAGCAGGGGATATGCTGTCCATAAACATTATATGAGCTCAACATTTGAAACACTAAAGCACCTGCTCCGCCTACAAACTGTATACGCCTACTTCCTGCATCCCCAATTACCATTTGATCTCCCCCGATTCCAAAAATACACTCTACTCAACGCTCCTCCCTCCACTCGACTCCCTTCCCGCTTCTCCCTCTGCCTCTTACCTCCTGGGACCCCGTGTCCCATAAATACACTCTCTTCTATGCCCCTCCCTCCGCTTGACTCCCACATCCCTTACCCCTCTGCCACTTATCCCCAGATTCCCCCTGTTATACTCCTCCCTCCCCCTGACTCCCGTATCAATTCTCCCTCTGCCACTTACCCCATTGTACCCCCCTTTACAACAACACACTCTCTTCTATGCTCTTCCCTCCCCCTGACTCCCTTACCACATCTATCTCTGACTCAGTTCCACACTGCCCCTTAACTGCCCCCACATATCCCCCACAATCACCCTCCAACACCTCCATGCTTTCTTCAACAACTCACAATCCAACAAATACACCACCACCACCTACTTCCTCTATGCCACTTTCACCGAACTGTCTGTCCGAAATGAATACCTTTCCTATATCCTCCTCTTGTTCACCTCCGCTCTCCAAAAATGATCCTCCCCCTCATTATAATCTCACCCACCTCCAGACTTTCCTCCTCATCATCCACAAGTTATCCCCCTCCCTAAACAACCCTAACTTGACCAACAGCCCAATAAATACGGACCCACAGCACTCATCAACACACACACTGGCTTCCCCTACCATTGAACTTGTCCTTATGTCCCTCATCTTAGAACTCTCCTCACTCAGAAGCGATATCTCATTCCTTACTAAAACCATCTCCTCGCACAACGACACTCTCCTCAACACACCCACATATTGTCCGCCAAACTCTATCCCCAACAGAAACACTCCTCCTTCTAGCTACTACAAAACCAGCACCTTACCCACTCAACCTTCCTCAATCGTCCCTCCCTATAATACTAACATACCCACACCACCACAACTTGGTACTCACCCAATAACCTCTGAAGCTAACAGTTCCACTAACTTAACTTCTAGCAACTACACAACCAGCACCTTACCCACTAACCTTCCTCAATCGTCCCTCCCTACAATACTAACATACCCACACCACCACAACTTGGTACTCACCCAATAACCTCTGAAGCTAACAGTTCTACTAACTTATCTTCTAGCAACTACACAACCAGCACCTTACCCACTCAACCTTCCTTAATCGTTCCTCCCCACACTACCAACATATCCTCAACGCCACAACTTGGTATTCGCCCGATAACCTCTGAAGCTAACAGTTCCACTAACTTAACTACCTCTCCCTCACCACACTCGTCCACTATCCCCCCTACTCAACTAGAAACATAATAACTAGGCTAAACCTAACACGGGCAGCTGGCCCTGATAACCTGCCAGCTGTCATAATAAAAACAAACATAGAATGGTGGGCAGAGTTCTTTTCAAATGTGTTTCTAGGGATCCTAAATACAGGTGAATTCCCTGCAAATTGGAATGGGGCCATTGTTAGGCCACTCCATATAAAAGGAGTTGCAAACCCCCCCAAAAATTACCGCTTAATAAACCTTCTGGATATAGGTGAAAAGGTATTTTCCAAGGTAATTCTAGGGATACTAAACGAGTGGGTGGAAGACAAACAGATTATACCCCCAGAGCAGGGGGTGGGGGGGTTCAAAGAAGGCCACTCAACGATTGAGCATTGTTTTGCTCTTTGGTCCATTGCACGGAAGTCAATTGATCAGAGGGGTAAACTATTCTGCTGTTTCGTTGACTTCCGTGCAGCATTTGATCTTGTGGACAGGGAGCAGCTGTGGTCAACACTAGTAGGGTATGAACTACAGGATGACCTGCTGGTCCTTATCCAAGCTCTGCATACAGAAAATTGGGCACAGATAATATTGGACACGGACGGAGGACTGACTGGGAGCATCCCTATTGGGAATGGCTTAAGGCAGGGGTGCGTCTTAGCCCCCCTGCTGTTTGCCCTGTTTTTAGCTGGCCTACCCCAAGTATTAAGAGATGTCAGAGGGGCGAACCCGAAATTGGGAGGAAAGCACATATCGTGCCTCCTTTATGCCGATGACCTAGTGATTATGGACCAGACGGAGATAGGCCTCCAGAGAAAACTAAATAGGTTTAAAGAACACTGTACGAGTAAAAAATTTGTGGTAAATATGGTTAAGACTAAAATTGTATGTTTTGGGAGAAGTTCTTGTGGTATCTAGCCACTGTTTTGCTTGAGAGGGTGACCGACTACAGATATTTGGGAATGTGGTTCTCAGGTAACTTGAAATGGCACACACACCTGCAAGCATTAAAAATAAGGGCATTGGCGTCGGTCAAAGGCCTAAAAAGATTTAATAATACCTATGGTGAAATGTCCGATTGGCCGGTCCTAAAAGCCTATCAAGCAATGGTTCCCCCACAATTTTTATATGGAGCCGAGGTTCTTTACCTCGGTGGGAAGACCTCCTGGGACAGAGAGGAGGGAAATATATTAAAAAGCTTATTCGCGCTGCCTAAATCATCTATGGTGCAGACAGCACGATTGGAGCTGGGAATAACCTCCTGGGCTATAACAGCTTGTATGAGCCTTGTACGCTTCTGGCAGCGGTTTGGAGTAGGGGAACTTACTAAAATCTCCCAATGGGCTAAGGAGGAAATTACCATTAGTGAGCTACCCTGGGCAAAAGAGGTGAGAGCATCAATAAGTAAGGCTTATGGGGTGCTAGATTTGAAGGTATGCGTGCCGCAAGACCCCATAATATTTGGGAAAAAGAATTAAAGATTCAAGGGGTCAATATGTCCCGTAGCTTTGATCGGGACTACCTTGCTCTAAAGTCCTCGGTAGCACACATGAAAGTGGCTTGGGAGAGCAGCCAACACTTCCCCTATGTGGAAGTCTGAGGCGAGAAGTCTTGAAAATGCGAATTGGTATAAACCCAGGTTATGCGAATAACGGGGTTCGAAACCTAATGATAGGATGTCATGGGAAATGCACTTGCACTTTAGGAACCACCTGTGATATTTTACATATTTTATTAGATTGTACGAGATTTTTAGACTTTCGAAAGGAGTTTTTATGTCCGATTTAAAAAAAATATAAGATTACGCACAGAATGCAAGCTGCTACTCTTGGTGGAAATGGAGAATTTAGATATAGCCTGTGCGTTGGGGAAATATATGAATAAAGTCAAGTTGTTCCTCAAATGCGCAGAAGAATACTTATAGTGCAGCCCTTACCACCGAATAAAGGTAGAGATACTAAGGTATGACAATAGTAAGAGCCGCATTCTGAAGAAGTTATGTATAGGTAAGATTTTAGCGATTTTAACAAAATAAATGTATAATACTCCGTTTTAAAAGGAACAAGAGAAGTTAAACTACACGTATCTTGAGGTGTAATTGTGGTTTTAATATTGTCATGTTATGCTGCTGTTCTTTCTGTTTGCTGAATATTGTCATGTTATGCTGCTGTTCTGTCTCCTTTTCACGGAATGTGGTAAATGTACTTTTAAGGTTTTAACAAACCAAATAAAGTTTTGTTTGACTGACTGACCTTACCCACTCAACCCTCCTTAATCGTCACTCCCTACAATACCAACATACCCACACCGCCACAACTTGGTACTCGCCCAAAAACCTCTTAAGCTAACAGTTCCACCGACTTAACTACCTCTCCCTCACCACCTTCGTCCACTATCCCCCCTACCCAACTGTCTACCATCCCAATTCTCTTAGGATTAAGCAGACTCCCCCTTCCTCAGACTTCCCTTAGACCACCCCAATAACTTAGACCTATCCCCCCTTGTCCCCCCTCCAAATCGCCCAACCCCATTCCCCTCTGTTGCATGCTGATTAATTGCCGATCCGCCTCCTGCCACGCTACTGAGATTGCTGAAACCATTCTTAGTGAAAATATTGACATTGCATTCCTAACTGAAACCTGGCTCACCTCCCACTCCACTCCCATCCTCGACTTGCTTATCCCCCCTGGTTACTCTATCATTAGAAAAGATAGAATCGAACAAACAGGAGGAGGACTCGCCATAATTTTTAAAATTGAACTTAACATCTCGCTCGTTCATCTGCAAGACCCTTCATCCTTTGAATACCTTTGCGCTGATCTCATTATACTCGACTCCCCTACCACCCGGTTGCACACTATCTACCATCCCCCTGGAAATAACATCCCCTTTACGGAAGAGTTGACTGATCTTATCATACAATCATCGCTCTCACATTCTAAAAATCTCTTCCTCGGTGACTACAACATTCATTGGAACAAAAGTGATGATCCTACTGTCATCCTATTTAATGATACCATGGACATCACCAATATGACCCAACTCTGCCATTCTCCCACCCATTACAAAGGTGCCACCTTTGATGCTATTATGACTAACACAGGGGTGTGGAAATCTTTAAAAATTCTACTTGGCCAAGGGACAAAATGTTACAGAAATCTACTTGCCCTCTGTAAATTCTGCTTGTCCTACCTACTCAATAAATCACTAAGATAGGTCTGTACAGAGAGCGCCTGCACTGCAATCAGTGCAACATACCATGCAATATATATTTCAAATGCCAGTACAATTATGTAGTGAATGGTGATGCAGCGTTACATGCAAACGTTGTACTGGCTAGTTGCACAGCATGTGTGAAGATGTGTCATTGTGCACTGCACCCACTTATCAGTCAGTCTGCCTGTGACAGATTTTCATATGTAGTAAAAAAGGCAGAGTGCAGACTTGTTATGGACTACATATCTTGCTCTGTCTTTGGGGCAGACTGTGTCGGAATATGAACATGTTGGACAGAAGGGTTTTCTCCTTCGTAGGGCCAACTCATAGCTCTCCAGCTTAAAAAATACTCACAAGATGTTCTGATAAACATGTGTGGATGGGAATAACTGCACTTCTTGCCGAGCTTATACACAATTTTTGGCAGGGTTTCTATACGTTTAATGGGGAAGTTAAATCAATTTCCCCTTTTACACTCCTTGGCTGGTGTAACAAGCATCATATACAAAACTGGCAGTATCCGTACAAGTGTCTCTTGCACAGTACAGGTGCAGTTATGGCAGCAGCAGCATACGGTTCACTGACATGAAGAGATGCAACTTCGGCATATGTGGAAGTTTCTCACTCAGAATAAGAGATATGTAATATATGTAGCACACACACACACACACACACACATCAGCAAATCAAACTTCATTCCATTCTCACAGCAAAGAGAAGGAGAACCAAGTTGAAGAAACTGTCAATCTAGATGTGAAGGGATCAGGATCATTGAGATGGAGGGGTAGTGAGTAATTGGAATGACTCAGCATTCCATGTCACACCTCGCAAGGACACTTGGGCTCAATCACAGTAGAGTTGGAAACACTTTCTTGGCCTGATGGCTAGTCAGAGGCTATCTGACTAATTACATTTATTTACGCTTCAGCTACCAGGATGTCTAAATCCAATATTAAATATACAGCTGAACAAACGTCCAAAAGTGCCACAACTCATTTTAATGTTCTCTCTTAGTCATTGTGCTCTGTGACCATCACCTAACCTATTCTGCAGCCTGCCTAGTAGTATTTCCCTGAATGACCAGAAAAGGCTTTTGGAGGAAGGGAGCAGGAAGTACACCAAAACCATAAGCAGAGCACGGCCCAACACACTACACAAATGCCAACATGTCACAAGCCCATCTCTCCCTGCTTCCTAGCTCTAACCACATAAGGTGTAAAGGTCTACAAATACACAAGATCCCTCCATGTACAGTACATTTAATACTTTGGCTATTAAGGAAAATCTACAAATCCTCTCAACATGAACCTCCCCAGACAAATACAATAGACATGCACACCTTGTACTGATAGCAAATAAAGTAAAGACTCCTATTAATAACATATAGCAATGTATACAGCACCTACTCTGATGGTTGCTGGCACAAAGACCCTCCAGTAGTCGCCCCCACCCTTCATTCCAGTTAACCCCTTCGACGCTCATGACGAGCCCAGCTCGTCATGGAGTTTCCATTGATTTCAATGGAAATTACATACCATCGTTGTAAATGGCTTAGCATCCAAGTGGTTAAAATGTAAATACAATGAGACACAAATATATGCTACTGTTTCTTCACACGTTTAGCTAGGAGGGGGGTAGGTTGCTAAAATATAGATCTGTAGCAATTATGGAACCAGTTAGATCTTAATAGATGCCAGGCGCACTCAGAGTGAGCCTTTAGCCTGAGTACTACTGCAACCAGAACTCATCTTGCATTTCCGCACGAGGCAGAGAACGAAGACATTAGGAATCTAAGAGCACCATGCTAGAGTAAGGGTGAACTAAGCAATTCCAGTTATGGTGGCAGTAGTTATGTGAACTCACTGAGCTGTTTTTCTTGCTTATGCACCTTGTATTGTTATTCATGTAGGTGCTATGTTCTGCCTATTGAAGGATAAGTGAATGGGTGTGCAGGTACTTCGACCTACACTTAAGACATGCATAGCACCAGAATTATGCCGCAGGTGCGCTCCCAGGCTGTGCTATCTTACTGGTATGTGGTGTTCTCCCTCACACCATAGAATGACTCTTTCCGTCCCACCACAAGTCCAGCTCTTAATCAGCTACTACATTCTAATGTCGAAGGGATCCAGGGTCCGAGCACAGAACTTTTCTTTTCAGTTGAGAGTAAGACAAAGTCCTTAGGAACTGGCAGAAAGATCCTTGCACATGTGCGCATCAGCTGCATATTTGTTTTAATTGGCGCGGAAGCATTGGGGTTGATGGGCCAGTACTTGGCTGCAGCACTAAATAAATACAGTGGGCCTGCCTCTGCACCTGCACTCCGGATACCTGTCAGTTTCTGATGCACTGGTTTATCGGAGGCAGGCCGCTTAAGTGAAACTGCAAGACATGGCCCAGCCGTGTCAGAGAGAAAGCTGGGACGTGTAACCCCTGTGAAAACTGGCTTTCGTGCTGCAGCACACCATGGAGTTTGTATATCTTTTATGACCGTTCAGCGCTGTAGAGGGTGCTGAGGGGGCCAGATCTCGGAACTCAGGGCCACACAGGGTGAAATAAGCAGCTGACTAGACAAGAAAATACAGGGAGTGAAAACCCCCCTCCTGCCCCACCCCCTCCCCAGCCTCTTACAAGTGAATGCTGGAAATGCGTTGCTTTGAAGCGATGTTTTCCTGCTCCTTTATGTGCAGCTTTCCTGGGTAATTGAGATTCCCTGTATTTCACGACCTTGGGAAATGCACGGGCATTCTATTTTTTCTGCTCAGGGCCCCTAAGTCCACCACCAGGCTGAGTTTACCAATAGTCTTAAATCAATATTGCCTAGAGCCCCGCTTCCAACAAAAAAAGCGTTTAATCGTGGATTTCGTTATAGATGATTTGTGATCCTGACGAGACAAGTTGACCTCCAGTGTCTCCTGAAAACCACGAGCGCTTAGAAACAGGCCAAATGAGTCTATGGCGCGCTCTATAAATACCCACATTTGGAGTCACAGTTCACAAACAAATAAGTGACACACAGTGTCCCACGCTGACGAGTGGCACACATACGTCTACGGGAGAACAGACCCATTTAACACACCTACGCAGGCTCACACTCGACAACCCCTATGCCTCAGGAGCATGCAAACGCACAATGAACATCGTCACAGTCTTAGGCCTCCCCACTGGCCTCTGATTCTCACCACTTCCCTCCGACAGCCCTCAGCCAGCTCTGTGCTCTGCCTTGCCTCTTGCTCGCCTCCTTCTTGGTGCTCTCTACAAAACACAGATTGGTAGAAGTGACGGCGGGAGAACGCCCCCTGCAGCAGCTGGTACCTCGGGCCCCTCGGCCCATTGCACAGCAGGCACTTACGCCATTCCTCGTGATAGTCACCTACTACATTCCTCGGTGGCTGCGGGTAGAGAGGTGCAGCCAAAGGCCAATGTTAACTCGCGTGTTTCAATGCTGAGCTGCTGACAGTGCTTAATCCATGTTTTACGGGTGGGGCGGGGCATAGCTATTTCCTGTGCCTGGTAATTTGATGGCATAGCGGGGGTGCCATGGGGGTAGCGCGGTCCGGTGCTCACGTGGATTAGAGTCCTCCAAAAATTCTCTGACTTCCATTACCCATTCCTGATTGATTGTGAGCCTCATGGTGTCCACAGTTCCGATAATATTTATGAGATTTAATGTCTACTTGTCCGTCGGACAAAATAGACATTAAATCTTCTTGCCCATCATGAAAATCAACATGGTTCGGGCGTCGGGCGATAGGATTCCCCCACCCCTGCTAACAACGACCTGGCCTCCCCCTCAAATATACTTGCAGTAGACTGGTCTGACCACTACCTTATCCTCTTCACCTTAAATAGAACCATGACTCGCCCCGCCCCCATCAGCTCTTTACCTAAGAAATCCACACGCAACCTTCACCTTATTCCTCCTGGCGAATTGGAAGCCACAATTAAGGCCCACTTACTTCTCCCCCTCTCTCTGACAGCACCACCGACCTAACTAACCATTATAACAATTCTATTCTTGATGCCCTCAACCAAATTGCTCCAATCAAACTCAAACAACAAAAAAGCAACCCTCCTAAGTCTTGGTTTAATTCTGAACTTAACAACGAAAGACGGACCCCTAGACATTCTGAACGGGTTTGGAGGAATCATCCAACCGTTGACAATATGGCTCTCCTTAGAACTGCTAGAGCTCAGTACAAAAAAATATCTTTAATGAGAAAGCCTCCTTTTTACGATCACAAATTGATCAAGCCAGAAACCGCCCTAGAGAACTCTTTAACATTGTTAAAAAACAAACCTCCTCTGGCCCTCCTAAAATATTAGCCTCTATTGACAGATGCGAAGAAATTGCCAGTTTCTTTACGAACAAAATCAACAAGATCGAACTATCCTTCTCTTCCCCCCCACTCTCACTACAACCTACTCCCACCCTATACACCCTCCCCAACACTCCTAACTCTCCTCCGTCCACTTTTTCCACACCTCTCGATCCCTCTCATCCGCTCCCTGCTCTCCCCCACCAAGATACCTTTCCGAAAATAAGCCCCCCTGCTAAAAACAATGCCTCATGGGATGATTTTAGTCTAGTATCTGAATCTACGATCACTAATATCATTTCCAAACTAAAACCCTCCTCCCACTCCAAAGATCCTCTTCCCGCCCCTTTGGTTCAAGAACTTACATTTATCATTGCCCCTCTATGGACCAAAATCATCAACTCCTCTCTTTCCACTGGCTGTGTCCTCACCTCCCTTCAGCTTGGTCAAATCTCACCCATTCTCAAAAACACCACTGCTGACCCCAATGACCTTAACAACCTTCGCCCAATCTCTAACCTTCCATTCCTCTCTAAAGCCCTCGAAAAATGTGTCCTATTGCAATTAGAGAAACATATCGCCTCCTTCAACCTCCTTGATGTTTTTCAATCCGGCTTACAGAAACTGCTATACTAAATATCACTGACGACATTCATCGCTCCTTAGACAAAGGGGAATCCTCGTTACTAATCCTCCTCGACCTCTCAGCTGCATTTGATACCGTCCACCACCCCACCCTTCTCAACACTCTCAAAGACCGGTTCGGATTAGATGGCAACGTATTCAAATGGTTCTCCTCATTCCTTCAAAACAGATCACAGCAAATCAAGCTCAGCCACTTTCTCTCTAAACCTCAACCTGTCTCACTCGGCGTCCCTCAAGGATCCATCCTCTCCCCAACCCTATTCAATCTGTTCATGGAACCTCTCACCCTCATCCTCAAACAAGCTAAAATCAATTACCATCTCTATGCCGATGACACCCAATTATATTACAAGATCAAATCCCACAAAGACATTCTCCACCTTAATGAGACCTTGACCAGAATTCAAACCTGGTTCCATCGGAACCATCTCAAACTGAACCCAAATAAAACTGAAATCATCCTTTTCTCCCCCAAAAACAACTCCCTTCCCATTCAACTCTGGATAAAGGACATCAAAGCTCTTAACTGCCCACTCTCCACCTCTAATTCTGTCAAATCCCTAGGCATCAGTATCGACCAGAATCTAAATCTCATCCCCCACATTAAAAATGCATCCAAAAGTGCGCTTTTCACCCTTCTCCACCTCAAGAAACTGAAACCATTTATTCCAGCACACAATTTCAAACTTGTTGTCCAATCCCTTGTCCTTTCCAGGATTGACTATGGCAACGCCACTTTGGCTGGCACCCCTAAAATCCACCCTGCACCGATTAAATCTGTCCTCAATCTAGCGGCGAGACTCATCTCTGATTGTAAATTTTTTTATCACATCTCCCCTGTCCTCAAAAATCTCAATTGGCTCCCAATAGAAGGAAGATCCACCTACAAGATTGCCTGCATCACTCACAAAGCTCTTCACCAAAACACCCCTTCTTACCTTACAACAAAACTACACAAAGCAGGTTGCTCCAGGTCCCTGAGGAGCACAAACTCCCTTGTCTTCATCCCAGCCAGACTCAATTGTCAAAAGGCCCAATCCTGTGCGTTCTCTGGTAACGCTCCAACAATTTGGAACTCTCTCCCTAAGGATCTTTGCTGCAACCCCTCTTACCCTCTCTTCAAAAAGAAACTCAAAGTACTTCTTCTCAACAAATACTGGGGTATCTAATGTTACTGACTCTGACCATGTTCACTCCTTTCTCTTCCCTTGTCCGCTCCTCTTCCCACCCCCTCTCAATCCCTTCATTTTCTCACCCCCCTCTCTTCACCCCCTCTCTCTCCTAACTTTTAATATTCACTTTCCACTCAATTTTATCTCTCTGTTTCTTTGCCCCTTAGCCCTGTTGAATGCATTATCATAATGTAACTCTTTTTCGCTTAGTTGTTAATTTTATCTCATTATGTTCACCATCCTTGTAAAGCGCTCGGATACTCTTGGGTCCAGTAGCGCTATATAAAACCTTTGAAATAAATAAATAAAAATACTTACTTTCCAAACACAATGAAAAGAACAAAGAATCTCCATTTCCTGCCTCTGACCACACTCCTCTTTGATGTTTGAGACCCAGACTCTCCCTGCGAGTGGCCAAGGAGAGACGTACCACAAAAACAGAATTGAACAAGCATTTGCAATGCAATAGGTCTCGCATTAGGAAAGTTTGAGCTATTGGTATTGTAAATGACAATTTTTTTATTTATGTGTTGGTTTTGAAAATAGCGAAATGAATAGCTTTGTCATTTACAATGCCAATAGTTTTAACTTTTGCAAATGTGACACCTATAGCATTTGTAATGCAATATGTGTTGTATTTAAGTGATAGAGGCCTGAGTCATCCAGGCCTTTTCTGAGCCCAGATTTTCAGGAGCAAAATCAAATTGGAATTATATTTTCTAAGAAAAAAAGTCTTGTTAGTTTGCTTGTCGAAGACGGCTCTTCTCTGTTACTAAGGAAACGCTTCTTATTATGCATTTGACTTTCCCATGCTTCAAGTGGGGGTGCCAATGTTGAAACTGAAAGTTGATCCAGGTGGCACTGCATTTGGACTAAATTATTAGACACATTTTCCTTGTTAGTAACAGGATTCGCACTCCAGCCTTGCGGTCTGAAACAGTTTTGTTTTTATTGTTATTAAATGAGACAACATAAACGTGCTTGTCCCCTGGGTCCTTGTTAATAATCCCAAAGTTAGCTGGTGTGATCACTGGTGCCGCTGTGGCTGGGCAGGTAGCAGCCACTGTCTTTTTGTTCCACTTCGGTGTCACTCATAGTCGTTGAAATGTCACTTCATAATTACACTGCAATTATAAAAGTGTCACACACAGCAATCTGAAATATTGGCAGCTATGAGGGAGTTATTGCTGGCAGGGTAGTACTGAAATTACAAGGTCGCAAACAATTCAGACAATATGTGCTGAGGGGCAATTCTACTTCGCAGGATCAGTGAGCATTGCTCTACGGGTTATCCTGCCGCATATTTCCTCTTGTCTTGCAAAAAGTGTCACTCAACGATGTCGCACAAGTGTCACTCAACAATGTCACACGAAATCCGATGTCACATGGACTGTAATCATGGCAGTCTTGCTAACCCTCAATATAGAGTCGACAGGTTAATAGGAATTAAAAGTTCTCTCGCCCCAAAGACACGCATTCCAGTAAAAAGAGACAGAGAGCTAGAGGAAGGGGGATTGTACCCCCACCCCCAACACGTTCTATTTTTTACAAAAACATACAATGGTAACATTGCCTCAAAGGTGGGACCTCTCAATGGAAAATTAATATTACATGCAGCTATCGTAAAATTCTTAAAGTGCCGTATTGCAGCATAACTGCTCAAAACAAGAAGCAGAGCGATTAAGAACTCAGCATGTCTTCTGCTTAATGTGTGTCACTGGACTGTTGTTTCCCATATTCTACGTTATACGTATCCTCCTCCTTTCGTACACGCTATGCAAATATCACTTCCGGGTGAGGCTACTTGGTCACAAAAACATTTCCTGTGCAGATTTGTCCTATAATACGCCTGACCTAGGGTAACGTTACGTAACGCTTGCGCAGGGGGTGGGTTCTTCTCAACAACTGCTGAGCCTATAGGCAGAATAAAAATACATGTTTTACCTTGTCTTTGTGTAATTTCGAGGTCTCTTGCAGAGCAAAGCAAGCATCTCCCATTCTGGATTCAGGAGCTGTGTTCTGTTGACAGGGTATGACTGAGGTAGAGCAGAACTAAAGCCCCAGCTCTTGTTTAAAGGGACAGAACCGCTTGAGGGGGCAGGAGGCGGGGGTGTAGGTGGAGTCAAGGGAAAGCAGTTTCTACACAGATTGGTGGAGGCAGTGTTCAAAACACCAAGCAAAACAAGTGACGTCAGGCGGGCGCACGCACGCACTTCCGCGCAGGCGCAGAGTGTTCTTGGCCGCGTCTCCGGCTCCGCTTGCTGATGGCGTACATGGACGGCACTGGAGTCCCTGGTCGTCCCTTGCCGCGTCGCCCTCGCCCGCCGTAGCAGCACTGGAGCCCCTGGCCGCATCGCACCCGCCCGGCCGCCCACCCACCCATCCATTGGGAGCCGGGCAGAAGGAGCCCACAAGAAAACAGGGCAAGAAAAGAGCCTGGTGAGGTAAGGGGGAGGGGGGAGGAGCGTGTGTGTATGCAGTGTGTGTGTGTGCGCGCGCGTGTGTGTGTTTGCGACGGTGGGGGTGGGTTCTCTGTATGTATGGGTGCGTGCATGGGTGCTCGTGTGTGTGTCTCTGGGTATGCGCATGCGTGTTGGAGCTTCCGAGGCAGGAGATGGGCACGGCGCGGTGCGCACCCACGAGGTGCAATCTGCGTACGTGCACATCTCGTGTCCACATTCCCAAATATGGCTGACAATAGGTCTGAAGCAGACAGCAATCAATGCTTCGCATTGAATGCAGGTCTGCTCGACCTAAAAAGTAGTAAGCTGGCTTTATGCCCATTCTGGGAGCCTCTCGGGGCTCAGCTGGGAAGCTTTCTCACTGTGGCTTCAGCCCAATTCTAAATGTTTGTAAGGGCCAGTGGTGGAATGAAACAGCTTAACCGTAAAGGGAAACAACCTTTACATTGTGGTCATTAGACCGCGATGCCTTTAAAACACGGTTGTTACAATGTGATGCCATTACTACATAAGTAATTACATCGACTTGTAGTAGATGGCACTCTAACGTAAGGAATAGTATAATTTACTATTCCAACACCTTCTCTACTTTTGCGTAGGCTGGAGTTCGAATAGTAAATTATACATTTCTAATGTTGCAACGCCATCTACTGCAAGTTGATGTAATGACTTACGTAGTAATGGCATCGCGTTTAAACAACGCTGTCGTTGTAACAACTGCGTTGTTACCTACTATGAGAACTTGGCCTGGCATATGCTGTCCACTATTCTAGTGGGCACCTTGTACCAGTCCAAATGACCCTTATTTATGGTAGGTTAAAGACAACCTTTAATAAAAGCTGTCTTAGTGGTAGCTATGGAGAGCAGCCTTCAGGCTAAGTCTTGGAGGAATGTAAAGCAGCTTGTTTTACCAGTCTTTTATCTCATGAATGACCAAATAAAAGGAGAAGCACACCAGGTGTATGTGTATATATATATATATATATATATAAAAAATATATGTATTTATTCTAAACACATCCCTCTAGTCCCTGTATGAGGCTAGAGGCAAAAGTACGTACAATAAACTTAATATCACACAGTAAATTAGCACAATATGCGTTGAACCCCAGGGGTGTACCAAACCAATTATTAAGAAAGTGGTATAAAGGAGGAGCCAAGCTGGCGACCAAGATGGCCGCTTAGGCTCCCGGCTCCGTAGACCTCCTTATCCTGCCACAAGATCCTGTTACTTATCCTGCGCCTATGCAACACCCTCGTACAGATGAATCGTAACGACGCCTGATCGAGTGATCCCGAGCGATCCACCAGCTTCTAGGACAAAGAAACGTCGCCTTGAAGTTTGCGGCCTACATCAGCATTTGAGCAGGGCCTCGAGTATGGGAGCAGCCGGCCACTAGTTGAACAACATAGGCCATTAATGTCCGGGAGGGACCGGTCAACTAACATGGAGGTGGAGTTTTGCCCAATTCCAGCGGCAAACATCCAAATTGATTAGTGGCGCAAGTGGAGCGATAAAATAGCACGCCAGAAAATATTTGGATGGCCCCAATTCACGCTGCCCAGAATATGTACGATTTGGACATTATTTGGGACTTGCCCGTTGGATACGGGCGCAATCCTAAACATTACCCTGAAATCTCCCAACAAATTGATGGGTTAACATCTGGACTGTGACTTTACAGCAAAGCTGGGTCTATATCGATAGACACGGGGCTCAAGCTGCGATCGAGAAGAACGAAATGGCGCCAGAGTTTGAACTAATCGCAAATCAGACTCGCTCCTCCAAAGTGACCGAGAAAGATCCAACACACCACTTGGGTCGATATATCCTGTCCAAGGATGGTAAGAATGTCGATGATAGGGGAGAAGAATTAGCGCTGGCCGGGGCTGGACCGACGATTGGAGCGGTCATGGCGGCTATCGGAAACTTACACTCTTCCCTGGGCCAGAGAGCCCGAGCCTTGGAAAATAAATTGGTCGCTATTACTTCTGAACTTGGGCTAATGAGAACGACTATTACCCCACCGATCGACAAACCGAGAGCCAGGAAGCCCACAGCAGCCAAACCAACCAACGACGTAAACCCCAGAAAACCGGAGATTCGGGAGTGTCTAGACTACACATCTACCACTCTCTGACCACTGAAGGTCCTGGATGAAGCCTGGCACTCAATGGCAGCTCTGGTGGTGGAAAGTCTGCGTGGCGCTAGTCTACTGACTGATCGGACTGCGACGCAAGGGTGGTTTGACTGTATGGCCCTTTCCTCCTTCCCGGACTCTAAGCAACTGGTCTGGAAACATTGCCGGGGGTTCTTGTCGGTACGGACGGAACTCAGAGACAGTGTGGTCGAATATGCCCAGTTGTTCCCGGCTTGCTTCTGTGTGCAGCTAGACGACTATCTTTGGCCCTTCTATTCTCTTGAGATGGCAGTAGTCCGGCTAGGTAATATCCGTGCCTCTGATCGAGCGGGCCAAGGCTGAGAACAACTGACTGTTTGGAGACATTTATTGGCTTGGTGGATGTGTGGGACTCACTTACAAAACATTGGTAACTGGGGTGAACTTGGCGAAAAACAATTCCCCAACTCTCAGTCTGTTCCAGTAATATTTAGTTATTCTGTAAACAAAGGGGAGGCTCAAATGTGGCGGGGGGGGGGGGGGGGGTGGAGAGGCCGGGAGCCTGAACGAAGGTCCTCCTCCGATTATTACTTTTAGTTAACTTAGTTTAGATGGGGCAACAGGCCCACTGCTAGTTGGGGTCGGCGTAAGCTATATGCAGGGGTGTAGGGTGGGGCGTGGGGAGTTGCGCTTGCTGCGCTGTTTATTTTTCTTTTGGTTTCCTCTCCTTTTCTTGGTCTTTCCAAGTACGAATATCCGTCATTTATCCTGTTTATATTGCAGTATCGGGTGGCAGTACAAGCGCTATGTTTCTGACTCATGTATGGTAGTTGTTGATGTCCATAATTTATCCTGCATATGACTTCAATATCGAGGGGGCTACACAAGCTTAGATATCCTGATTCAGTAGGTGGGCGGGACCCGAGTGCTGCACGCTGAGGGTATATCGTAAATGTCATTTGTTTTTGTATTTTTTGACAAACTATAGGTGTTGGGTCTCAGTGTCCTGCTTGATGTCCCGCTAATATCCTGATTTTACAATTGTTCGATTTAACGTCCATCATTGACTGTATTGCACTTGATACGCCTATTTGTTCTTTGTTTTTCTATAAATAATAAAAAGATTTATAAAAAAAAAAAGAAAGTGGTATAAGAACCATGACTTGATTAGACACAAGGCCTAGAGCCTGTAGAATCGCTGAGGCCACCAGGAACCACCCAAGGTAGCGACACAGGGGACCCACGGAGGACGCGTGCAGTGTGAGAACACAGCCGCGAATCACCATTAGCTTCTATGGAGAAAGTCACGGTTGGAAATTTAAAGTTAAAGGGCACTCAGGAGAGGACTTTGAGCAAACCCCTTTAGACTTAAGGGGTTCTAGGGCCAACACCCATGGGAGCACCGGAGTACTCGAGTTATCTCACCCAGGGAAGCCGGGTGCATAGGTGTCTTTTGGTGTTGAGAATCGTCGTCCTTTTCAATGGCGATCTGCTTCAAAGTGCTGCTGCCATCCAAGTGGAACGTGTCCGGTGTGATCCAAGCCTGGATCGAAGATCAGAAGAACCTGAAAGCAGAGGGGACAGAGTCTGGGTCACTTGCCAGTGACCAGGGGAACGATAGTCGAATGTCCACCGATGTCGGGTGATTTCAGGTGAAAGAGGTGAAGCTTGACTCTTCAGCCACGAGGACCAGGAGGCCTCGCCAACAACCAGGTTCTGGAATCGAGCGGTCCCACAAAGGATGTCGGGGCATATTATCAAGGGCAATATCGCCGCTTTAGCTGCACTTTTTGCCACTAAAGCGGCAATATTTTTATCGCCCTATTAGCAAGCTGTCACTAACAGCTGTTAGCGACAGTTCACTGGCAATACCTCCCGTTTTCTTGCCGCTTTGCATGTCAGCGATATTTATCGCTAATGACATGCAATGTAGGCGTTCCTCAGTATCAGTAAAGGGAAACAGTCGCAAAGACAAGTTCTCCCTATTATCAATGCCTGTGTTGGGTCCAGAAAAGTAGCGCTGCAAAAAAACAGACTTAGCTATGCATATCATGGGAAGTGGATTCTATGGCTGAATCCACATCTCCCTATCATCAAGCTTTCCCCTATCGCTGCGGGAATATCACTGGATTTCCAGCGATATTCCTTCATATCGCTGCTTTTGCAGGATTTGTGATCGCCTCGGCGATACGCGTTGATGATAGCGCGTTAACCGGGAGATAATTTCCAGAGACAGACGGAGATAACTATTAAAGCGCTAAGCGCGCTTTGCAATATTTATCGCCATCTGTTGCTGATGTGCCCCCTCCGAGTGCTGAGGTGTCGGTGCCCGGATTGGACCCAACAAGCCTTGGCAACAGCAACCCACGCAGGAATCAGAGAAATGCTTCGGTGTGGACCAGCAAGAAGTGTGCTCACGGAACACTCATGGAGTGTAGGCCCACAAACTTCAGTGCAAAATGTGCTCGGGGCTTGGGCTACAAGTAACCCAAAGCACAACTTCAAGAGACATTGAGAAGTCAATGCACTAGCAAATGTGAACGGTGTCCAGGGGTACCGGTTCCACGTCACTCGTGAGGGCTGCGGGTCTCAGCTTTGCTGAGGACTTGGGTCGGCCTCTGAGAAGTCTGGAAATCCTTTTCCTGTGTTGCAAATACTTTGGAGTCCAGCGGGAGCTTCGGAAATGCAGACCGTCAAGAGGCTTCGTTGGTGCCTGCAAAGCAGGGGAGTCACTCCTTGACCCAAAGGGAGATTCTTCCTTCCTCTAGTCTTTAATAGAGCGTCGAAGTTCCAGGATTCAGTTTCAGAGTTTCATCTGGGTGTAATCTAAAGTCCTGTTGCCAGGGGTTCCTTACTTATACCTAAGAAAAGGGTTGGACATTCTCTGCGGACCCACCTATAGGAGGGTCTGGAAAGAGGGGTGGCTACACCCATTTCCTTTGTCCAGTTTCACGCCAGAGCAGGGGCTGGTAGCCCCTGCAACTGGTTTGAACTGGGCTATGCACAGGGATACCAAATGTGCCCCGTAATACCCCATAATACCTGTTAAATCGTGTCTTAGGGATCATTTAATAAAAAAAATTTTTTTGATACTCGTTTAGACACTTTTAATTTAACTCACCCTCACAACACGTCCTCCTTCACACAACCAGCTCCGCAGTCTTTCTGGCGTTGTAGCACACCAAAGAGGCACTCGGCCTCTTTGGTGGGGCCCGATGATGAAGCATGACACTGACTAGGTCGGTGTGTGAGGGCTTTCCTTTTCACCCTAAGTGAGTGTGTGATCCTTAGTTATCTCGCTCCAATCTAGTGGCATTTTTGAGACTGATTTGGCCTCTCTCTTTTTGTTTATCTACATTGAACCGGGGATTGAGAGAAGCCTTCTTGACTCTCCCTACCTCTCCCATTGTTGTTTTTTGATACTGCAGAGTCGACATTGCTAGAGATTATATCCATTAAGTGCTGAATGAAAGGGAGATTACCTCCCAGTGGGTGGTAAAAGGTGTGAAGTTCACAGATCGGTAGGTTCTTACTTGAGATGCTGAGACAGAGATATTCACAGGAGGAGGGGGGAGAGGACTCCACCTGAGAGGACAAGAGAGTATTCCTATAAATCCAGATAGACCACCACCCAATTTCAGATTTCTGTCAAACCTGACTATATCGTGAGTGGGAGGTACTAGGAGGTCTAAAATAGGAGTAGAAGTGGGATTTAGCCAAGTTTTGATGCGGATGATAATATCTAAATCATTGTGTTGGATGAGGTCAAAGATATCAGAGGCGTGTTTACTGGCTGATCTGCAATTTAATAGTACACACTTCAGACAAAGCAGATTCGGGGGGGAAGAAACCTGCCGAGGGCGAGGAGGTTCTGAGGTTGCCAGATGGAGAGGGGTTCAGGGAGGGAGAGGGACTCGCAACTGTTAATGGGGGGTACTAGATAATCCCAACAGAGAGGTGGTGGCTGTGTAGGGGTCAGTGGAGTTGCCGTATACCAATTTCTTACAGGTGGGGTAGATTGTGGCCAACTTAGCAAGGTTGTAATTGGAGGCTTGTATTAGAATGATCCCATTATTGTAGAGGGTGATAGTGGTGGTGGCTTTGAGGAAGGGCGAGGGAGACGTTGTAAGCTTGAGACCATGTGGAGTCTTTTTAGATCCTGAGATTCTCAGCTTAGAGTAGAGCACTGGGTGCCAGCAAGCCCGTTTCCTAGTATAGAATATAAGGTTGTTCACCCGGTTACCCTCGTTAGTGCAGAAATAGGGGTCGGAGATTAGAGTTTCTGGGCTAGCTTTGAGGATTCGATGTTTGAACTTTTTTGCTGCGTTCTTGGAGAGGTTGGCTGGGTAGTTGATGATAAAGGCATTGCTACCGTTAGGATCGGGACTTATTTCCATTTTAAGCAGAGCACCATGTGAGGATTGAGCTCAAATAAGAGAATAGGAAGAGGTTGAATGTGGCTACAATCCACGAGCTCTCAGTGGAATAGGTGAGGGAGCGTAAAAGATCACACGTTAGTTGAGAAAGAGCTTGCTGAAAGCCCACCGAAGGGTCCCAAAAATTTTAAGTCCAAGGGTTGGAGTCGGTTCCAGGGCTTCAGCAACTGAGATGGGCATCAGTTTAAATAAAGTGACGATGCCACAGCAAAAACCACAATGTTTACAGGCCAGAAAGGATACCATCAAGAAAGGATACCATAAAGAAAAAAAAAGAAAAAAAACATTGCGGAAGGTGAAATATATAAGCCGCCATTTTAAAGTCAGGCACTGCAGGCGAATCAAATTGTCTTCAATGTGCCGGCCATTTTAGGGTCAGGCAAAATATTGATACAACAAATAATAAATAGACTTATATCACCCATTGACTAAATTTGGGACAATAGGGAGAGAAAACTACCTTCAAAGAAAGTTGCATAAAGCCTTGTAGGGCATATAAAAACGTGTCCCCTTAGAAAAAGCGCTCCGGGTTACTTAAACCGCAGCCATTTTGTTCCCGTCCCGCTATTTGACCCTGAATTTTTAACAGACAGTATCTCGGTGAAAAACAGCAGGACTGGGGACAAAGTACCTGTAGACAGACTGATCTGCACGATATCACGGGCACAGGAGTGAAACTTCTTGAGCAGTTCACTCGAGTCATCTAATATACGCCAGCTCCCGCAGTCCCCACAATTAGGAGGTCGGACTGTGAGCATAGACGGGACGCAACCGGTGGGAGTTCCGCTCGGAAAGCAAGTTGCATCGGGGCATAGGATACACGGTCTCACAGCCCCCAAGAAACCGGGCTCCAGACGGGATAAACTAGGAAAACGAACCCGCTCAGAGAAAGTGTAAAGTCGAAAATCCCAACAACCGCAGAATGAATCCAGAAGAGGAGGGCACGGAGCGATGCTGCGAACCCAGGCAGTGCACCATGGAAACTGGGAAACCGAATTCGCTCGGAGAAACGGCGCCAGACTGGCGGGTCAACGGGTCAAACCAGGCAATCACACCATATCAAAGGCAAAAGGCACAAGTGCGGGGCCGGAAGCGATGGATCCTCAGGGCTCACAGGAGTGTAAAGTCCAAAATCCCAACAACTCTAGAATGATTCCAGAAGAGGAGGGCACGGAGCGATGCTGCGAATCAAGGCAGTGCACAATGCAGGGTCAGCACAGCCCCGAGTCGCCGCTATTGCTCCAACATGCGATAGGTGAGTACAACATTTACTTATTTTGTGTTAATCCGATGCGGGGCGTATTCGAACCTCAGACACGCAGTTGGGAAGGCTAGTGAGACAGTTTAAGCGAGGATAACTACCAAAAAGAGGTAATCCTCAAACCGGGAGCTCCTATGGAAGCTCCTACTCGGCGGACATTATGTGCAGCTCTTTCACTGGTGAGATGAAGGGAGTGAAGTTTGCACAGCTTTCACTGGGGAGCTGCAGGCAGTGCAGTGTGCACAGCTCTTTCACTGGGAAGATGAAGGGAGTGCAGTATGCACAGCTCTTTAACTGGAGAGATGAAGGGAGTGCAGTGTGCACAGCTTTCACTGGGGAGCTGCAGGCAGTGCAGTGTGCACAGCTCTTTCACTGGGAAGATGAGGGGAGTGCAGTGTGCACAGCTCTTTCGTTGTGGAGATGAAGGCAGGGCAGTGGGCACAGCTCTTTAACTGGGGAGATGAAGGGAGTGCAGTTTGCACAGCTCTTTCACTGGGGAGCTGCAGGCAGTGCAGTGTGCACAGCTGTTTAACTGGAGAGATGAAGGGAGTGCAGTGTGCACAGCTCTTTCTCTGGAGAGACGAAGGGAGTGCAGTTTGCACAGCTCTTTCACAGGGAGATGAAGGGAGTGCAGTGTGCACAGCTCTTTCGTTGTGGAGATGAAGGCAGGGCAGTGGGCACAGCTCTTTCACTAGGAAATGAAGGCAGGGCAGTGTACACAGCTCTTTCACTGGGGAGCTGCAGGCAGTGCAGTGTGCACAGCTCTTTCACTGGGGAGATGAAGGAAGTCCAGTGTGCGCAGCTCTTTCACTGGGGAGATGAAGGGAGTGCAGTTTGTGCAGCTCTTTCACTGGGGAGAATAAGGGAGTGCAATTTGCGCAGCTCTTTCACTGGGGAGCTGCAGGCAGTGCAGTGTGCATTGCTCTTTCACTGGGGAGATGAAGGGAGTGCAGTTTGCACAGCTCTTTCACTGGGGAGATGAAGGCAGTGTAGTGTGCATGGCTCTTTCACTGGGGAGATGAAGGAAGTACAGTGTGCAGTCGAGCTGGGGGGTTCCGGAAGGTTGGGCCGCGGCAGCGCCAGCAGGCTCCAAGATGGTTCAGCGAGTGTGGACCGCGGCAGCGCCAGCAGGTCCCAAGATGGTTCAGCGAGTGTGGACCGCGGCAGCGCCAGCAGGTTCCAAGATGGTTCAGCGAGTGTGGACCGCGGCAGCGCCAGCAGGTTCTCAGATGGTTCAGCGAGTGTGGACCGCGGCAGCGCCAGCAGGCTCCAAGATGGTTACAGCAAAGATGGACCGTGGCAGCGCCAGCAGGCTCCAAAGTGGTTACAGCGAAGATGGACCGCGGCAGCGCCAGCAGGTTCCAGGTAGAACAGCCAGGGGAGTTCGTCTCAGGGTCAGCCGCGACAGCATCAGCAGGGCTTCTCGACCCCGGGATACAACTGCCGTCCTACTCCGGGGCTGGCCCAGATATAGGTCTGGAGTCCTTTGATGTCCGGACCCTCTCGCCTGGGGGTCAGAGGGGCCGGGATGATGGTGTCCAGACACCCAGCAGGGGGGTGGAGCCATCGCTCAGGGAGGCCGGGGGCCGATCGAAACCAGGCATCCGGGGACAGTTGGAGAGCCATCGAAACTCCCCTCTCCTTGTCTCTGGTTGAGTGGCCACTCTACCACCCGGAGGGCTCTTGGTGCCTCGATGGCGGGCTCGCTGGGGCCGTGGCCGCGGCTGGGCTGGGACCACGTGTCTGTGACGTGATGGGCCCAATATGGCGTCGGGCCTGGAATGAGGGTCCGGGGTGGGCACCGGACCGGTAATGCTGGGGCAGCCCGAGTGTGCCGTGTCAGTGGTTGTGGGCCGCCGGGTGGCGGATCTGGTGGTTTGTAGGTCGTGCAGAGGTGTGCCCGAGGCCGACCCGGGCTGGATGGAGGGCCGATGTCGTCCGGGGCCCGCCATGCGGGAGGGGTAGGACCACGCCACGAGGCCGGGTCCAACACACATCCCCTCCAGCTGAAGGCAGGGGAGAGTCACCCATCTTCTTGGGGATTCTCCTCGCCAAGGCGGAAGAATCTGGAGAGGCCGTCAGCGTTGGCGTGGTCGTTGCCAGGGCGATGCTCCACGGTGAAGTTCATCCCTTGGAGGGAGATGGACCAACGTAGCAACTTCGGGTTCTCGCCCCGCATCTGCATCAACCACCGCAGGGGCCGGTGGTCGGTCTGTACTTGGAAGTGGGTGCCGAAGAGGTAGGGCCGGAGCTTCTTTAGGGCCCATACGACGGCGAATGCTTCCCTCTCGATGGTGCTCCATCGTTGTTCTCGGGCCAGCAGGCGCCGGCTGATGAAGGCCACAGGAAGGTCGACTCCGTCAGAGTTCATTTGGGAGAGTACGGCCCCAATGCCGTGTTCCGAGGCGTCAGTTTGGACGATGAACTCTCGGCTGTAGTCGGGGGCCTGGAGCACCGGGGCGGTGCACATGGCAGTCTTTAGTGTCTCAAAGGCTACTTGGCACTCGGGGGTCCAGTGCACCTTCGGGGGTAGTCTCTTGGAGGTTAGTTCTGTGAGGGGCCCCACAATGCTCCCATAGTCCTTTATGAACCGCTGATAGTATCCAGTGAGCCCCAGGAAGGCTCGGACGGCGGTCTGGGTGACGGGGGGCTCCCAGGCCTGGATTTTTTTTATTATTTTTTATTTTTTTATTTTTATATGGCGTCGATCTTGGGTTGAAGGGGAGCCACTTGGCCGCTCCCCACTTGGTGTCCCAGATAGGTCAGGGACCCTTGACCGATCTGGCACTTGCTGGCTTTTATTGTTAGTCCGGCCCGTTGGAGGGCCGTCAGGACCTGTCAGAGGTGGGTCAGGTGCTCGTCCCAACAAAGGCTGTACACCGCAATATCGTCCAGATAGGCGGCACTGAATTTTGCCTGACCAAGATGTCCCCCTACGTGTACCCTATGTTACATGTATGTGCATGTCACCCATGCACATTTCTCTTAGTGGCTTGAATCACAAGGCCTCTGCATTTACGTCCTGCATTAGGATGCCAGTCTTCAAGTCTCCCATGTAAGAAATATTAAGTTACCATTTAAGGTCCATGTATTTGCATTGTGCACTTTTAAATAAGTCACGATGAACCCTTTTTGTGGTTCAGCCTGAGCCAGTTTCTGAATTAGGGTTTTCATGACTCCTAACACACTGCAGTTACGTATCTCTGACCTCGCATACTTCTAGCTCAGCCGAAAGAGACCCAGCAAGGGTTGCCAAGACTGTATTATGAATAACAGTTATCTGCCTGCTATACAGAGTCACATTCCTGCCCAGTGAGGAAGGTAAACAGAACCCGTCCGCGGAAGATAGGGCCTAGCCTCTCTGTCTCCATTGAAGTAAATCACAGTGCTTGCATCCATAAAAAAGCTCACAGCCCCCACGTAATGCACGAAGAAATATATGCTTTTCTGATTCTTAGCGATGAGCAACCTTTGCTTCAGATAATACATCCCCTGACTTAGAATATCAGTTAGTACCAGACGTGCTGGTCGCCTTGACACTAACGATCTCTCTACTAGACTGAAAGTCAGCTCTCCTCCCAGTTACACGTCAATTGCACGTCATGCTCAAATTGCGTGCACAAGTAGGGCAAAGTTCCAGCCTGCCATGTAACTCCTCCTCTATGTGGCCACCCACCTATCACCCACCTGTGACTCATTAAGTGTACACCCTCATGCACGCCCACATGCTCTTATCTCTTTCTTTCATTCTCTGCCTGGAGCGCTCCTCCCTATGTACAAGGAAAAATGTATATATGTGTTGTTCTTTGTAAATAATGTTAGAAGACCCTTCCTGAACCTCAGTGGTGATGGAACAGATTCTCCCTTAACTCGAGTTATTGGAATAAAGCCCTTTTAACTTGGACACCACGGACTCTCTGCCTCTCATTTGATACATGCTAATTGTTAATGCCTAGAAATTATGCCAGGGTAATATTTTATTTACCACATTAATTTGGCGCCCGAATAGGGACATATCCCTTTCCCCACGCGCCGGAGTTGTAGGTCCAGCTTTGCCCCCTTCTACAGCCGTGACGGACTTTAAAGTGTACACGCCATCGGGATTTCCCGCTACTCCCTCAGGCCCAGGAGGAGGACGGACTGTGACCAGGCATCCATACGAGGCGGTGAGGATTGCGGATCGTCTCAACCAGAGCCCGACCTGTGAGAGAGCAAGGTCCGAGGTTTCCAGAGGTCCACCCGTTCCGAGGCGCATGCATAGACGTAGATGCGTAGAAGTTCGAGGCCTTCAAGTTTCAAGTTTTGCTTCTCGGTGAGTACCACTATGGGGAATGCATAAAGTTTCAAGACGGGTTCATTTTATATGAACACGGTCAAGACGGGTCCACGTTATTCGTGGAAACGGTAAAGACGGGTTCACGTTATTTGTGAAAACGGTAAAGACGGGTTCGTTCGCACGAGCACGGTCAAGACGGGTCCATGGTAAACGTGGGCACGGTAAAGACGTGTCTCATTTTTGAGACCGGTATGGTTGTACTGTATTCCAGTGCATATAGTTTTTCAAGTACATGTTTAGTTCTCTGTATTGGTTTAGATCATGTTTGTTTTAATGTTATGATGTTTTAGTGTGAATGATTGTTGATTGTTTCAGTCTATTTTTGTGTATTATATTTCCATTGTGTTGGTTTCAACATGCCACTGTTTTCAAAATTGCGTCAGATAGGGACCAGAAAAGGTATACTAGAAGAGTCAGTTAACATCCCGCCTAGAGACACACCTGGTCATTATATGTATAATAAGCATGGATTAGACGCCATCTTGTTTTTAGATTTATGGGTAGACTATACAAAGGACCTGGAGGAAAAGTATAGATGGCCTATCTCAGGAACATGGGATTCAGAATGCATTATGAGAGTAGAGGAAGCGCTATGGAAAAGGAAGTCAAGACCCTCTCAGATAGATGCCATCGAGTTATGGCGCAAAGAGTCACACAGGAGAACAGAGAAAGAATTCAATAAAGTAGAGAGAACTAAACAAGCAGGGGAAAGAGCCAAAGAAAAAGAATTGCGGGAGGAGGGGGAACGGGTCAAAACAGAACAGACTGATAGAGAAAGAAACGCCGTCGTTACTGGTATTTATCCCGTCCTAGCTGAAGAACTAGCTAGAGTGACCACCTCAGAGAGACCCAGTAGGTCGCGAACGCCACCACCTGTACCATATAGAGAACGTAGAGTAAAGCCGACAGCATCAGAGGCGTTCATTTCCTCGTATCTAGATGATTCCCTTCCGGACTACGTTAATGCAGGTTTCCCTCCACCCCCACCAGCAGATCAGCTCCAGCAACTTCAGCAGCAGCTAGTAAAAGATGACGTAGGTCCCGGGGCAGTGGGAGGGGTGCCTACTGTAGATGTAGCCATTCCATTTTGTGTATATGATCCAGAACCAGGAAAAGGTTCAATGGTCGTGATTTCACTTAGGCTAAGACAAGCCGTTGCATATCTAGAGACATTACCAGACATGAAAGAACACCTAGATAAAATGTACCGTTTTATTAGAACGGGGGAGGGACCAGATAGTATAGCACAAGCCATGGCACAAAGAAAGGTAGGGGTTAAGAACCATATCCTACGTTTTATTATTAATTGCCTGATCAGGGAACAAGACGAAGGAGACGGAGATGTAAAACAAGGTTTGATAGAATGGAGCGAGCACATAGATGCCGGTAGACATGATAAACAGGGACAGATAGATGCCATGTACAAGAAAATACGAAAGGAAATAATAGAAAGACACAGAAAAGAGTCTGACGAGAAGGGCGAGTCATCAGCGGAAGAGGTAGAGGATCAGCAGGATCCGAAAGGCAAGATTAATTATGTAGGAAAAGCGCGACAGTTTGACAGACCCAAGTGCCTTGATTACCGTAAACAAGGGCCAGCTATAAAAGAAAGATATTCCCTTGAAGCTCTATTCCAAGCTACTGAACAAGCCCTGAAAAAGCGGATAGGGAGTGAGAGACCTCCCACCTCACACGAAATTGAATTGGCCCGGTCAGCCACCCAGTGGGTGTCCAATTCCAATATATACAGCAGTGATATAGTGGCTCAGACTTTCTTAAGCCTTCCACCGAACGAACAGCGTTTGGCTGGTATTTACATGGTCCAACACTTAATAACGTTGTATGAGAGTCAATATTCCGATCCCGGTAAACTGTATAAATTATTAGACGACTTGCTTCTAGACAGATGGACAGGTCTAGGTACTGAATTAATTAATGTTATCCTGGATCAACGACATAAGTACATAAATTCTCTGACCACATGTATGCCTCCAACCTCACACCACGGCGGAAATAACTTACACGTAGACAGACAGAACCCCCTACGAGAGGTACATCCCGTCAAAGATGCGGACAATGTGTTGCAACGGGTGTATGTTTACACCCCCTTAACAAAAATAGAAATACTAGAAATGAAAAAGATGCTGCCCTGCCATGATAAAGACCCGGGGGGTTTCACCGAGAATTAAAAGACATCCTCCGCATAGGAGATTATACGTACGCTGACATTCTGAAGTTATTAAAAGTACTGTTACCTGCTGGTATTTATGAAAAGCTTAAGGAAAAAGACTGGGAGGTAGGCGAGAAAAAGTTAAGCTGGGATGCACTGGAAACGGAAGAAAAAGGTAGGCTCCCAGGGGTTGGTCTTGGGGATAAAGCTAGAGAACTGCCTGAACTCCTGATACAAGTTTTACCGAGATTATTGATTACTAAAAAGGAAGACTGGGATGCTATTTCAGCATGTAAACAAAAGCAAGAAGAGGACACAAGTGATTTCTATTCTAGATTTGAGAAATGCTTTACTATTAATAGTGGCCTTAAGCCAGGTAGTGAATCATATCCACACCTTTTTGTGAGCAAATTAGTTGAGAATTCCTTGCCCCAGATCAAGAATAGAGTACTGAAGGTTGAGAGTACTTGGCAAGCAAACAGCCCTTCACAAATGTTACAGATGCTACAATATCACCAGAACAGGATTAGAGAAGAGCAGGACCATGAAAAGAGACGCATGAAAGAGACAAAAATGAAAGTGCTGGTTGCCCAGACGGTACCGGCAAATTCAAACAAACATAGCACGACACCTGTCAAGGGGAACTGTAATTATTGCAAACAACCAGGTCACTTTGTAAAGGACTGCACTATTCTGAAACACAATATAGCTACAGGCAAGAGAAAAGAACGACAGTACACTCCTAGACAGAATAACACGCAACAGAACACACAACAAACAGTAGCGAATTTTCCTCCACCACCGCCTGTACAGGGCACACCACAAATGTATCAGTACACACAGTCTGACTATCCTGAGTATCAACAGTTCTCATGAAACAGCCTCGAGAGGGAAGTAGGCTTGCCCCTTATTGAGGTTCCTGTAGATCAAGAGGGTCCGTATGTACATAGTCGTGTACTAGGACAAGACCGAAAATTTCTGATTGACACAGGGGCGAGCAGGACTACCATCAGTCATGACGAGGTTCCAGGGGCACCTCTCTCAGGCTCACAGAATGTTTCCCTGGGATTTTCAGGAAAGCCTATTGTTAATGAAGTATCGAAACCAGTTTCCCTAGGGGTTGGTCCACTGTCACGTACCACTGACTTGCTACTTACTAAGTCATGTCCAGAAAACGTACTTGGTATGAAGACATTAAAAGATCTAGGAGCAGTTATCTGCTGCTCTCCAGAAGGAGTACGCCTGTTCTTACGTGATTTTAAAGGTCATTATGTACTGACTGATTTTGACCACAGACTCAAGAATGTGCCACAGACTCTATGGGCACAAGGACCGACTGACGTAGGTTACATGGACATTACGCCTCACCATGTCACACTCAAAGCAGGAGTAGTACTTCCACGTATTAGACAATACAAGTTACCACCTGACGCCGAGACAGCCTTATTGAAATTAGTTGACAAACTTATTGCACGAGGAGTAGTGGTAGAGACTGACTCGAATGTATGTAACTCGCCTGTCATCCCTATCCTTAAACGATCAGACCCTAGTGTACTGCCAGTGTACCGACTAATTATTGACCTACGAGAATTGAACAAATGTGTAGTACCACAATATCCAGTGGTGCCAGACATTTCTTCATTATTGACTGCTATTGATTCTGAGGCCACAGTCTTCACTGTCATAGACTTGAAGAATGCTTTCTTTAGTGTACCCATTCATCCAGATAGCCAATACCTTTTTGGATTTAGTTTAAAAGCTAACACAAGACCGTATACAGCTCATTGCTAACCTTTCACAGCCCAAGACACAGAAAGAAGTACGTGCATTTATTGGCCTCACTTCTTACTGTAGGCAATGGATTCCCCAGTATGCATATCTAGCCAAACCACTCATACAGTTAACTACACAGGAGGCAGCCACTCCAACTGTCCTCCCTTGGACACAAGAACACACCTTGGCATTTGAGGAATTAAAAAGAGCATTATGTCAAGCTCCAGTGTTAGCGACTCCAAGTTACAGCAAACCTTTTATGCTTTTCGTAACTGAACGAGATGGAACAGCGTTATCTGTCCTCACACAAGATCAAGCAGGAAAACACAAGCCTTGCGCTTATTTTTCTAGTACACTAGATCCAGTGGCCCAGGCTCTGCCTGCGTGCCTAAAGTCAGTTGCAGCAACAGCCCTAGCCATAAGACAAAGTGACTCGATAGTGTTGGGTCACCCTCTGACAGTACAGGTTCCACATGCAGTGGAGGTTCTCTTAAACAGGACACAGACACAACATTTGACTGTAGCAAGACTGACAGGATATGAACTGACATTATTTCAACCACACAGAGATCAGACGTTGTAATATTCTGAATCCTGCAACACTTTTGCCCTCAAGTACAGTAATTGCACCACCACACGACTGTGTGGAAGTAATGAATATAGTGACGAAACCAAGACAAGACCTGACAGATATTGCACTTCCAGACCCAGACTTAACGCTCTATGTAGATGGATCATGCATGAGAACGAGTGCAGGAGAATTAGTAGCAGCATATGCTGTGACCACTGCTACTAAATTCATGGAGACACAGAAAATAGACACACTATCAGCACAAGCAGCAGAGCTCATCGCTCTGACACAAGCCTGCATAAGAGCTAAGCACTTAAGAGTGAACATTTATACTGACTCACAATATGCTTTTGGCGTAGTTCATGATTTCGGGGTACTTTGGAGGGAGAGAGGTTTCTTGACCTCCCATGGGACCAAGATCCAGCACGGCCAGCTCATTCAAGCCCTGTTGGAAGCAATACATTTACCTATAGCCATTTCTATCCTGAAGTGCAAAGCTCACACCAAAGTTACAGACACCATTTCCCAGGGTAATGACCTGGCAGACCGAACAGCTAAACTTACAGCCCAGACAGCCCAGACACCAACAGACACGACAAGGACAGAGGTACCATTACTGACAACATGTATGACAGTCAGGGATCCCACTCAAGATGTACTCGACATACAGACACATGCCACTGCAGATGAGATAAAGAAATGGATTGAACAAGGAGGGGTCCAGACTGAACAAGGTTGGATGACTAAGGGAAAAGGTACATGGTTTCTTCCAGATTCTATGGTACAAGTAATCATAAACACAGCACATAGTCCAGCACACTTGGGAGAAAAGGCAATGATAGACAGCTTGCAGAATATCTGGTTTAACAAGCACATGCGTGCAGCAGCGAAACAGAAAGTACGAACATGTATGATCTGTTGCCAGTTCAATCCAGGTAAAGGCATTCCGGTGGAACAAGGCGGATTTCATCCTCCTGACCACCCTTTTGAGGTCCTCCAGATGGGTTATATCCAAATGAACAGATCTAGAGGTTACAAGTATGTCTTGGTAGTTGTGTGTGCACTATCTAGATGGACAGAAGCATATCCAGTTCCAGATTATACTGCTGTGACAACAGCCAGGCAATTAGTGCGCAAGTACTTCCCCAGGTATGGATTGCCTCGGGTCGTATATTCCGATAACGGTCAGCCATTTTCCTCTGAATTAATGAAACAAGTGTCTCTTCTGTTAGGATATACTTGGAAATTCCATTGTGTAAGACACCCTGAAGCAGCAGGCCTTGTAGAAAGACATAATCAGACAATCAAAACAAAACTTGCTAAGATATGTGCAGAAAAAGGCGTGGATTGGATGGTAGCCTTACCGGTTGCCCTCTTTTACATGCGTATGGTAGCTCATTCCAGAACAGGCCTATCCCCGTATGAAGTAGTCTTCGGTAGACCGCCAAACATGTGGGGTACGCCTATGCCTAAAAGAATAACTGATGTTGACAGTAACATGCTGACAGATTACCTGGCTTCCTTGATGTCTGCACTACTTTCTTGTCGTTCACAGGTTGCTGCCGCCTTCCCTGACAACACCCAGGTCAAGGAACAGGCCATAGTCCCTGGTGATTTCGTTTTTGTGCGGAACTTTGATCGATCAAGCCCCCTTGAGCCACGTTGGAAGACCCCGAAGTTGGTGCTACTGACCACGAGGACCGCAATAAAAGTGGAGGGACGCAAAGGATGGATCCACGCTCAGCATTGTAAAAGACACTTTGGACAATCTGGTACTTCAGTAAAAAACAATACAGACTTTGCGCCGCTTGCGCCGCCTGCGCCGCCTTTACTAGAAAAGACTCCACAGCAGGAGTATAGGTCCAAGTTGAGATCTAGTAAGTCAGACGTAGTTTAATTGTCTAAGTCCACTCGGTGGTGAATCGGTTAGACTAGATTTCTGACATGTATAAGATCACATACGAGAAAAGTAAGAAAAAAAACATGAAAGCAAAATACTGCAAGCTATTACGCAGTAGATGTATAGTTACTTTGATCATTCTTTTTATTCTGTGCGTTGTTATAATCTGTGTCAGTTTATTACTACATGTTTTCTTTCCTATTTCCTCACATATACACTCTTCCAGTAACAGCACCATAGAGCATACATTTAGTGAACTGCCACCTCATGAATTGTCATATCGACTTGCATTGCGTAACAATACTTTTATTCAAATGTTACACCATTCTTACCAGACCAGCAATGCGACTGATTGCTGGGTATGTGGCCAACTGCCACCTTATCAAAGGGCGAAGGGAGTTCTGCCCTTCTATCCTCTGCCGTTCTCACACAATGGTTCATGTGGAGCATGGTTTGCCTTAATGACCTCAATAGATAGAAAGTACATAGCTTATCCAGGTGGCTGGATATATGGAAACCTGAATAAAGTAATGAATGAAGCATGTTTTCCAGACAAAGACGGATTTCCCCAAAGGAAGGGAACCGATCTAGAGAATGAAGAGTACGAGCAGGGAAATGCATCCGTTAATTTTATAATGTTAAACGTTCAGCCCAAGCAAAATACAGGTCCACCGTTCATTTCAGTTCTACCAGCAAAAGGTGATTTATGTGTTAATAAGAAAGGCTCAGTACATATGGGACACAGCGAGTGTAAAGTTGTAGTTGAGTTTAATGATAAAGGACTTTCTTCTTTCAAAACATCACGCCATACCTATTTTATTTGCGGTCAGACAGCCTATGTACATCTGCCCTTAGACTGGGGTGGGACTTGTTATATAGCATTCTTATTACCGCCTGTATTCTTGGCCCCATCCCATTATCATAGAGATTCACGACTAGAACATGTTAGAGTAAGGAGAGAGACAGATGCCTCAGGGATTGATCAGACTGAAACAGCTTGGGAGCAATATACAGATTTCAACAAAGGATTCTTTTTCTTCATAGGTCCTATCCAAAACAGTAAACTGATACGCAGGTTAACAAGGACTCTTGAGGCAGTAGTGAATGTGACTGCATCTGCCCTGGCGAACTTGACCCAGGAACAGTCTGCTATGAGACTTGTTGTTCTTCAAAATCGTCTCGTTCTAGACGTCATCTTGGAGGATAGGGGTGGAGTTTGTAGCGTGATCCGATCTAGTTGTTGCGTTTTCATCCCAAATAATGCGCCATCTGTGTATGCAGCGATAACAAGGCTCCACAAGATTGCTCATGGCATACATCAAGACCCAGGCACATGGACTTGGTCCAGTTGGCTCTGGGGTGTGATATCTGCGTGGGGATGGAAAGTGTTGTCCATCCTAGGAATGATCCTACTTATGGTATTTGGTTGCTGTCTCTGTCTGCAGTGTGGCCCGGCCATTTGCGGCCTGTGTGCCACTGCCTGTATTCCCCATCCACGTAAGCAAAGAGTTAAAGATGAACAAATGATTCTGTATGATCAACTATACGGTCTCATGAATATAGATGTATCCTGAAGGGTTAAGTAGGGGACAAGGAGGGAATGAGGAAAATGAAATTTTGCCTGACCAAGATGTCCCCCTACGTGTACCCTATGTTACATGTATGTGCATGTCACCCATGCACATTTCTCTTAGTGGCTTGAATCACAAGGCCTCTGCATTTACGTCCTGCATTAGGATGCCAGTCTTCAAGTCTCCCATGTAAGAAATATTAAGTTAGCATTTAAGGCCCATGTATTTGCATTGTGCACTTTTAAATAAGTCACGATGAACCCTTTTTGTGGTTCAGCCTGAGCCAGTTTCTGAATTAGGGTTTTCATGACTCCTAACACACTGCAGTTACGTATCTCTGACCTCGCATACTTCTAGCTCAGCCGAAAGAGACCCAGCAAGGGTTGCCAAGACTGTATTATGAATAACAGTTATCTGCCTGCTGTACAGAGTCACATTCCTGCCCAGTGAGGAAGGTAAACAGAACCCGTCCGCGGAAGATAGGGCCTAGCCTCTCTGTCTCCATTGAAGTAAATCACAGTGCTTGCATCCATAAAAAAGCTCACAGCCCCCACGTAATGCACGAAGAAATATATGCTTTTCTGATTCTTAGCGATGAGCAACCTTTGCTTCAGATAATACATCCCCTGACTTAAGATATCAGTTAGTACCAGACGTGCTGGTCGCCTTGACACTAAAGATCTCTCTACTAGACTGAAAGTCAGCTCTCCTCCCAGTTACACGTCAATTGCACGTCATGCTCAAATTGCGTGCACAAGTAGGGCAAAGTTCCAGCCTGCCATGTAACTCCTCCTCTAAGTGGCCACCCACCTATCACCCACCTGTGACTCATTAAGTGTACACCCTCATGCACGCCCACTTGCTCTTATCTCTTTCTTTCATGCTCTGCCTGGAGCGCTCCTCCCTATGTACAAGGAAAAATGTATATATGTGTTGTTCTTTGTAAATAATGTTAGAAGACCCTTCCTGAACCTCAGTGGTGATGGAACAGATTCTCCCTTAACTCGAGTTATTGGAATAAAGCCCTTTTAACTTGGACACCACGGACTCTCTGCCTCTCATTTGATACATGCTAGTTGTTAATGCCTAGAAATTATGCCAGGGTTTATTTACCACACTTCCAGCCCTGCCAGCACCCGATTCACTAGTCTCTGGAAGGTGGCCGGAGCATTCTTCATGCCGAAGGGCATCTTGTTGAAGTGGAAGTGGCCATCGGGGGTCGAGAAAGCAGATCGTTCTTGTGCCCCTGGCGTGAGGCCGATTTGCCAGTATCCGGCCGTGAGGTCGAAGGTGCTGAGGTACCTGGTGGCTCCCAGGCGATCGATCAGTTCATCCGCTCGGGGAATGGGATGGGCGTCGGTCCTGGTGACGGCATTCAGTCCCCGGTAGTCGACACAGAACCGCAGCTCCGGGGGCACCCCGGGGGCGGCGGCCTTAGGGACCAGGACGACGGGACTGGCCCATGGACTGTCTGAGGGTTCGACTACCCCTAGGGCTAGCATCTTGGAAACTTCGGCTTGGATGCAGGCCCGGACTCGGTCGGGGACGCGGTAGGCTCGGTGCCGCACGGGCGGACTGTCCCCGGTGTCGACGTCGTGAACACACCACTGGGTGACCCCGGGGGTGAGGGAAAATAAGTTCGCAAATTGACCCAGCAGTTTCTGGCAGTCCTGGCGCTGTTTGGGTGTCAGCGCGGGAGAGAGGGAGACCCCCTCGACGGAGCCATCTTTCTCGGAGGTGCTCAGGAGGTCTGGTAGGGGCTCGGAGTCGTCCTCTGCTCCGTCATCGGTAGCCAACAACAGGCTCAGTTTGGTGCGGACAAAGTGGGGCTTGAGCCGGTTGGCGTGTAGGACCCGGAGGGGGTTCCGGGGGGACTCCATGTCCACTAGGTAGGTGACGGGGCTCTTGCGCTCCACCACTTTGAAGGGCCCCGTCCATTTGTCCTGGAGGGCGCCGGGGTCGACCGGGGACATGACCCAGACCTGCTGGCCCGGCTCGAATTCAATGGACGAGGCATTTTCATCATACCAGCGCTTCATCTCCTCTTGACTGGCCTTCAGGTTGGTTTCGGCCAGTTCCCGGAACTTCCGAGTCTGGTTGCGGAGAGTCAAGAGGTATTGGAAAACATCGGGCGGAGTATCGGAGGCGGCCAGCTCCCAGCCTTCCTTGACCAGGCTGAGGGGGCCTCGCACAGGGTGTCCATATAATAGTTCAAAGGGGCTGAACCCCAGGGACTTCTGGGGTACCTCCCGGTAGGCGAACAGGAGGCATGGCAGCAGAACGTCCCATTTGCGCCGGAGGGGCTCTTCTAGGCCCTTGATCATTCCTTTCAGGGTCCTATTAAATCGCTCCACTAGTCCATTCCCTTGAGGGTGATACGGGGTGGTGACCTTATACGCGACCCCGCACTGTTGCCACAGGGACCGCATATATTTCGATATAAAGTTTGTGCCCCGATCAGTTACGACCTCTCGGGGGAAGCCGACCCTAGAGAAGATCCCCATTAGCGCCCGACCCACTACGGGGGCTGTGGTAGTCCGGAGGGGGATAGCTTCTGGGTAGCGGGTGGCATGGTCCACCAGGACGAGGATGAAGCGGTGCCCCTGAGAGGTTGGAGGATCCAGGGGCCCCACGATGTCGATCCCTACTCGCTCGAAGGGAGTGGTCACCACGGGAAACGGTTGGAGTGGGGCCTTGATTTTCCCCCCACTCTTTCCGCTGGCTTGGCAGGTCGGACAGGTTCGGCAGTGGTTGTACACATCGCTGCGCATCTTCGGCCAATAAAAGTGGGTCACCAGGCGGCTGTAGGATTTGTCCTGCCCCAGGTGCCCGGCGAGGGGCACATCATGTGCCAGGTTTAAGAGAAAGTCTCTGAAGTGGAGGGGGACGACTAGCACTCGGCCGGCCCCCAGCTCGGCGATCTTTTGTTCACTGTACAGGAGGTCCTGGTCCCAATAGATCCAGTGGGACCCCGAGGAGTTTCCTGTGGCTTGCGTGGCGGCTTGTTGTCGGAGTCCCTCGAGGGAAGGACATGTCTTTTGTTCCCGATGGAACTGCTCGCGGGTGGGGCCCCCTTCTTGGCGCCACTGGGCTAGTTCGGGAAGGGGCCCGAGCTCGGGAAGTTCTTCATGGCTGGGGCCCTGCGGCCCCAGTTCGGGTTCGGCTGTGGCAGTGGCGGGTGGCGGAGGTGCCGGCCATTCAGGTTCTTCGGGCAGATTGTCTTCAGTTGGAACGACGTCCCGGGTGGACATGGAGCGGGTCGTTACGCAAACCCATTCAGGAAGGCCTAGCATCCCCAGATGCTCTCTTCGCTCGATCTGTGCCCAGGGGGAACTTTCCAGGTCGTTTCCTAGGAGGCAGTCCACCGGGGCATCGTCTCGGACGGTGACTTTCAGCATGCCGGACACTCCTCCCCACTCGAAGGGGATGCGAGCCATCTGGCACAGGCTCTCGGAATTGTCCGCTGACCGGACAGGGCACAGAACGTGGGGCAAGATTTGTTCTGGGGTCACCAGATGGCAGCGTACGGCGGTTATGCTGGCCCCCGTATCGCGGAGAGCCTCGGCCCGGGGTACGTTGATGGTGACCCACTGGCGGTACTTCTGGGTGTTGATCGGAATCTGGTCTCGGGGGATCATGTCTTTGTCGCCCAGGGAGGCGAGGCACATGGCCGCGGACTCCCATTCTTCTGGTTCCATAGGGACCTCTTCTTCTTCATCCTTTTCTTCGCTCAGAGCGGCTGCAGCGATTTGTCGACCGGGGGGCCCGGTGGTGCCGGGCCGCTGGTTCATGGGGCAGAGAGGATCATTGGCATAGTGACCCAGCCGCTGGCATCTGTGGCACGTAACGTTGGGGCGTGGCCCTGGTCGGGCAGGATGGGCCCCCCTCGGGCTGGAGGCTGGTGTAGAGGAGGCAGGCGAAGACCCCGGCGGGAGGTCTCGGCCTCGGCGGATGCCAGACCCGCCGCCTCGCGGCCGGTGGTTCCCCGGGGACCCTCGTCCGTATTCTCCTGTGGTGTTCCGGTGGACGCGGTTGCTCGCCCACCGATCTGCTTCGACCGCTAGCTTTCGCGGCTCGGTCAACTTGCTGTCGAGGAGGTGCTGTCGTAGTTCAATGAAGCAGTTGTTGGAGAGGTGCTCCCATAACATAAGGTCGAACAACTGCTGGTAGGTAGTGACCTGACTGCCTTTGACCCACCCCTCGAAGGCTCTGCTAAAAAAGTTCACATATTCCACCCAAGTGGTACCGGGGATTTTTTTACAGTCTCTGAACCTCTGCCGGTACATTTCGGGGGTGAGTCCGTAGCGCGTGAGTAGGGCCGTCTTCATGTGTTCATAGGAGGTCATTTCGGTGTCCGGGAGTTCCAGCAGGGCGTCCCTCCCTTTGTTGATGAACTTTCCCCACAGGCCGGCGCCCCAATCCTTCAGGGGCACCCGATGGGTGGTCATGGCCACCTCGTAGGCTTTGAACCATTGCTGGATATCATCGTTCTTGTAGTATTCTTTGACTACATCTTTCGGTAGGTGAACCTTGGTGTCCACGGGAGGGGGGAGGGATCTGGGCCTTGATTTCTAGTTCTCGAAGGCCTCGTTCGTGTTCATATGCTAGTCGTTTTTCTTCGAGGTCCCGTTGTCTCCGTTTCTCTTCTAGATCCCCCTCCAGCCGTAGTTGCTCGAGGGCTATCTTTTTCTCCGCTAGCTGGAGTTCTCCGTCTAGCCAGAGTCGTGCAAGCTCCAATTCGTGTAGCCGGTTGCGCTCTCGTTCTCGAGCGTCTTCATAGATGAGGTCCGCGTTTAGTGTTGCGGTTCTTTCCCCCGTCGGGGGTGCGCTGGTTTCCTGTTGCCCGTTCGGGCTATTCTCCTCTTGGGGTGGTCTGTCTCGGGTTTCCACCCAGGCTTGTAGGGCCGATTTGAAGTCCTCTTTTGTGCTCAGGCCAGTGGTAGCGATACCCATGTCTTTACAGAATTGTTTTAGTTCTTTGTGGCTGTATTCTTCTATCTTCTCTTTCTGGAATTCGGCAGGTAGGTTGGTTCCTTGTGTCGTCATGGTCTCTGTGTGTTTTTCCGTCGTAGCGGGTAGATCACTCTCTGTACGATTTTGCGTTGGCTCGGATCGCAGCGCCTGCCACCAATGTTAGAAAGGCAAACCCGGGGGAAGCAGAAGGTGTCTGACTGACCACCCCTAGGTCTACCCCTCCTTCAGAGAAGGGACCGAGCGATATCGAGAGGCCTCCGACGTGAGGGCTCTCTCCTAGAATCGTACAGCAGAGTAACCACACCACTACAAATGTACACCACACGTAGATAGAGTTTTCAATCTTTATCTGGTAATAAGTATCGTTTCAATATATACAGCAGATCCCGAGATCTGGAAAGTCTCGTGACAAAGGGCAAGGTAGCGGGACAGTCTTGTAGATGGTCGGTTGCAAGGAGACCCTACGCACAGCTCTCAATCCTCGAGCTGGGGGGTTCCGGAAGGTTGGGCCGCGGCAGCGCCAACAGGCTCCAAGATGGTTCAGCGAGTGTGGACCGCGGCAGCGCCAGCAGGTCCCAAGATGGTTCAGCGAGTGTGGACCGCGGCAGCGCCAGCAGGTTCCAAGATGGTTCAGCGAGTGTGGACCGCGGCAGCGCCAGCAGGTTCCAAGATGGTTCAGCGAGTGTGGACCGCGGCAGCGCCAGCAGGTTCTCAGATGGTTCAGCGAGTGTGGACCGCGGCAGCGCCAGCAGGCTCCAAGATGGTTACAGCAAAGATGGACCGCGGCAGCGCCAGCAGGCTCCAAAGTGGTTACAGCGAAGATGGACCGCGGCAGCGCCAGCAGGTTCCAGGTAGAACAGCCAGGGGAGTTCGTCTCAGGGTCAGCCGCGACAGCATCAGCAGGGCTTCTCGACTCCGGGATACAACTGCCGTCCTACTCCGGGGCTGGCCCAGATATAGGTCTGGAGTCCTTTGATGTCCGGACCCTCTCGCCTGGGGGTCAGAGGGGCCGGGCTGATGGTGTCCAGACACCCAGCAGGGGGGTGGAGCCATCGCTCAGGGAGGCCGCGGGCCGATCGAAACCAGGCATCCGGGGATGGTTGGAGAGCCATCGAAACTCCCCTCTCCTTGTCTCTGGTTGAGTGGCCACTCTACCACCCGGAGGGCTCTTGGTGCCTTGATGGCGGGCTCGCTGGGGCCGTGGCCGCGGCTGGGCCGGGACCACGTGTCTGTGACGTGATGGGCCCAAGATGGCGTCGGGCCTGGAATGAGGGTCCGGGGTGGGCACCGGACCGGTAATGCTGGGGCGGCCCGAGTGTGTCGTGTCAGTGGTTGTGGGCCGCCGGGTGGCGGATCTGGTGGTTTGTAGGTCGTGCAGAGGTGTGCCCGAGGCCAACCCGGGCTGGATGGAGGGCCGATGTCGTCCGGGGCCCGCCATGCGGGAGGGGTAGGACCACGCCACGAGGCTGGGTCCAACACAGGGAGATCCGGAATGCCTCCAGGAAAGAAACATTTCTTCCTTGAGTCCCCTCACTCACCAGGGTTTCCCCACGATGACATGCTTCATCATAGGGTTCATCCCAGCTCTCTACGAACTGGGGCGTGCTCCGACTTGCGGGATTTACGTTGGAGCACTTATGTGCAAGACTATGTGTAGTGCTGAAAGTGGAGTGGAGTGGGCTAAAGTGAGTTAAAAATACCTTGCTATTGGGCCAAAATACTTTATTGTTGCTCCTAGATTGGTATGTCTAAAAAGAGGTGATACAAGGAATAAACTAACTATAATGAGTTAGAGATTCTATGTATAGATCAACATGTTTCGAGCTTACCCCTAAGCTCTTCGTCGGGACCACACAGGGACCAGCCCTGTGTATGCCACTCCTAATTAGCATAAGTAAGGAAATAAAGATATTAAACAATTGAAATGTATGCTGCAACTAATAAAGCATGCGTTTTCTATACATACAATCAATACTTTTGTCACATAGTATTTCTAAAGAAGCAAAATTGCGCTTCATGGACCGCGGGGGTCGAGGGATCGCTGAATGCACTTTTTCAGTTGAGAAAGCCTCGCAGGTTGTAACCTATTTGTCTCCCCAACGGACAGCTCTTTCACTGTGGAGATGAAGGGAGTGCAGTGTGCACAGCTCTTTCACTGGGGAGAGGAAGGGAGTGCAGTGGGTACAGCTCTTTCACTGGGGAGAGGAAGGGAGTGCAGTGGGTACAGCTCTTTCACTGGGGAGATGAAGGGAGTGCAGTGGGTACAGCTCTTTCATTGGGGAGATGAAGGGAGTGCAGTGTGCACAGCTCTTTCACTGGGGAGAGGAAGCGAGTGCAGTGGGTACAGCTCTTTCACTGGGGAGAGGAAGGGAGTGCAGTGGGTACAGCTCTTTCATTGGGGAGATGAAGGGAGTGCAGTGTGCACAGCTCTTTCATTGGGGAGAGGAAGGGAGTGCAGTGGGTACAGCTCTTTCACTGGGGAGATGAAGGGAGTGCAGTGGGTACAGCTCTTTCATTGGGGAGATGACGGGAGTGCAGTGTGCACAGCTCTTTCACTGGGGAGAGGAAGGGAGTGCAGTGGGTACAGCTCTTTCATTGGGGAGATGAAGGGAGTGCAGTGTGCACAGCTCTTTCATTGGGGAGAGGAAGGGAGTGCAGTGGGTACAGCTCTTTCATTGGGGAGATGAAGGGAGTGCAGTGTGCACAGCTCTTTCACTGGGGAGAGGAAGGGAGTGCAGTGGGTACAGCTCTTTCACTGGGGAGAGGAAGGGAGTGCAGTGGGTACAGCTCTTTCATTGGGGAGATGAAGGGAGTGCAGTGTGCACAGCTCTTTCACTGGGGAGAGGAAGGGAGTGCAGTGGGTACAGCTCTTTCACTGGAGAGAGGAAGGGAGTGCAGTGGGTACAGCTCTTTCATTGGGGAGATGAAGGGAGTGCAGTGTGCACAGCTCTTTCATTGGGGAGAGAAAGGGAGTGCAGTGGGTACAGCTCTTTCACTGGGGAGATGAAGGGAGTGCAGTGGGTACAGCTCTTTCATTGGGGAGATGAAGGGAGTGCAGTGTGCACAGCTCTTTCACTGGGGAGAGGAAGGGAGTGCAGTGGGTACAGCTCTTTCATTGGGGAGATGAAGGGAGTGCAGTGTGCACAGCTCTTTCATTGGGGAGAGGAAGGGAGTGCAGTGGGTACAGCTCTTTCATTGGGGAGATGAAGGGAGTGCAGTGTGCACAGCTCTTTCACTGGGGAGAGGAAGGGAGTGCAGTGGGTACAGCTCTTTCACTGGGGAGAGGAAGGGAGTGCAGTGGGTACAGCTCTTTCATTGGGGAGATGAAGGGAGTGCAGTGGGTACAGCTCTTTCACTGGGGAGAGGAAGGGAGTGCAGTGGGTACAGCTCTTTCACTGGGGAGAGGAAGGGAGTGCAGTGGGTACAGCTCTTTCATTGGGGAGATGAAGGGAGTGCAGTGTGCACAGCTCTTTCACTGGGGAGAGGAAGGGAGTGCAGTGGGTACAGCTCTTTCACTGGGGAGAGGAAGGGAGTGCAGTGGGTACAGCTCTTTCATTTGGGGAGATGAAGGGAGTGCAGTGGGTACAGCTCTTTCACTGGGGAGATGAAGGGAGTGCAGTGGGTACAGCTCTTTCACTGGGGAGAGGAAGGGAGTGCAGTGGGTACAGCTCTTTCACTGGGGAGAGGAAGGGAGTGCAGTGGGTACAGCTCTTTCATTGGGGAGATGAAGGGAGTGCAGTGTGCACAGCTCTTTCACTGGGGAGAGGAAGGGAGTGCAGTGGGTACAGCTCTTTCATTGGGGAGATGAAGGGTGTACAGTGGGTACAGCTCTTTCATTGGGGAGATGAAGGGAGTGCAGTGGGTACAGCTCTTTCACTGGGGGAGATGAAGGGAGTGCAGTGGGTACAGCTCTTTCACTGGGGAGAGGAAGGGAGTGCAGTGGGTACAGCTCTTTGACTGGGGAGATGAAGGGAGTGCAGTGGGTACAGCTCTTTCATTGGGGAGATGAAGGGAGTGCAGTGTGCACAGCTCTTTCACTGGGGAGAGGAAGGGAGTGCAGTGGGTACAGCTCTTTCATTGGGGGGATGAAGGGAGTGCAGTGTGCACAGCTCTTTCACTGGGGAGAGGAAGGGAGTGCAGTGTGCACAGCTCTTTCACTGGGGAGAGGAAGGGAGTGCAGTGTGCACAGCTCTTTCACTGGGGAGAGGAAGGGAGTGCAGTGGGTACAGCTCTTTCATTGGGGAGATGAGGGGAGTGCAGTGTGCACAGCTCTTTCACTGGGGAGAGGAAGGGAGTGCAGTGGGTACAGCTCTTTCACTGGGGAGAGGAAGGGAGTGCAGTGGGTACAGCTCTTTCACTGGGGAGAGGAAGGGAGTGCAGTGGGTACAGCTCTTTCATTGGGGAGATGAAGGGAGTGCAGTGTGCACAGCTCTTTCACTGGGGAGAGGAAGGGAGTGCAGTGGGTACAGCTCTTTCACTGGGGAGAGGAAGGGAGTGCAGTGGGCACAGCTCTTTCACTGGGGAGAGGAAGGGAGTGCAGTGGGCACAGCTCTTTCACTGGGGAGAGGAAGGGAGTGCAGTGTGCACAGCTCTTTCATTGGGGAGATGAAGGGAGTGCAGTGGGTACAGCTCTTTCACTGGGGAGAGGAAGGGAGTGCAGTGGGTACAGCTCTTTCACTGGGGAGAGGAAGGGAGTGCAGTGGGCATAGCTCTTTCACTGGGGAGAGGAAGGGAGTGCAGTGTGCACAGCTCTTTCACTGGGGAGAGGAAGGGAGTGCAGTGTGCACAGCTCTTTCATTGGGGAGATGAAGGGAGTGCAGTGGGTAAAGCTCTTTCACTGGGGAGAGGAAGGGAGTGCAGTGGGTACAGCTCTTTCACTGGGGAGATGAAGGGAGTGCAGTGTGTACAGCTCTTTCACTGGGGAGAGGAAGGGAGTGCAGTGGGTACAGCTCTTTCACTGGGGAGAGGAAGGGAGTGCAGTGGGTACAGCTCTTTCACTGGGGAGATGAAGGGAGTGCAGTGGGTACAGCTATTTCACTGGGGAGATGAAGGGAGTGCAGTGTGCACAGCTCTTTCACTGGGGAGATGAAGGGAGTGCAGTGGGTACAGCTCTTTCACTGGGGAGAGGAAGGGAGTGCAGTGGGTACAGCTCTTTCACTGGGGAGAGGAAGGGAGTGCAGTGGGTACAGCTCTTTCACTGGGGAGATGAAGGGAGTGCAGTGGGTACAGCTCTTTCACTGGGGAGATGAAGGGAGTGCAGTGGGTACAGCTCTTTCACTGGGGAGATGAAGGGAGTGCAGTGGGTACAGCTCTTTCACTGGGGAGAGGAAGGGAGTGCAGTGGGTACAGCTCTTTCACTGGGGAGAGGAAGGGAGTGCAGTGGGCACAGCTCTTTCACTGGGGAGAGGAAGGGAGTGCAGTGTGCACAGCTCTTTCACTGGGGAGAGGAAGGGAGTGCAGTGTGCACAGCTCTTTCATTGGGGAGATGAAGGGAGTGCAGTGGGTACAGCTCTTTCACTGGGGAGAGGAAGGGAGTGCAGTGGGTACAGCTCTTTCACTGGGGAGAGGAAGGGAGTGCAGTGTGCACAGCTCTTTCACTGGGGAGAGGAAGGGAGTGCAGTGTGCACAGCTCTTTCATTGGGGAGATGAAGGGAGTGCAGTGGGCACAGCTCTTTCACTGGGGAGAGGAAGGGAGTGCAGTGGGTACAGCTCTTTCACTGGGGAGGTGAAGGGAGTGCAGTGTGCACAGCTCTTTCACTGGGGAGATGAAGGGAGTGCAGTGGGTACAGCTCTTTCACTGGGGAGAGGAAGGGAGTGCAGTGGGTACAGCTCTTTCACTGGGGAGAGGAAGGGAGTGCAGCGTGCACAGCTCTTTCACTGGGGAGATGAAGGGAGTGCAGTGGGTACAGCTCTTTCACTGGGGAGATGAAGGGAGTGCAGTGGGTACAGCTCTTTCACTGGGGAGATGAAGGGAGTGCAGTGGGTACAGCTCTTTCACTGGGGAGAGGAAGAGAGTGCAGTGGGTACAGCTCTTTCACTGGGGAGAGGAAGGGAGTGCAGTGGGCACAGCTCTTTCACTGGGGAGAGGAAGGGAGTGCAGTGTGCACAGCTCTTTCACTGGGGAGAGGAAGGGAGTGCAGTGTGCACAGCTCTTTCATTGGGGAGATGAAGGGAGTGCAGTGGGTACAGCTCTTTCACTGGGGAGAGGAAGGGAGTGCAGTGGGTACAGCTCTTTCACTGGGGAGAGGAAGGGAGTGCAGTGGGCACAGCTCTTTCACTGGGGAGAGGAAGGGAGTGCAGTGTGCACAGCTCTTTCACTGGGGAGAGGAAGGGAGTGCAGTGTGCACAGCTCTTTCATTGGGGAGATGAAGGGAGTGCAGTGGGCACAGCTCTTTCACTGGGGAGAGGAAGGGAGTGCAGTGGGTACAGCTCTTTCACTGGGGAGATGAAGGGAGTGCAGTGTGCACAGCTCTTTCACTGGGGAGATGAAGGGAGTGCAGTGGGTACAGCTCTTTCACTGGGGAGAGGAAGGGAGTGCAGTGGGTACAGCTCTTTCACTGGGGAGAGGAAGGGAGTGCAGTGGGTACAGCTCTTTCACTGGGGAGAGGAAGGGAGTGCAGTGGGCACAGCTCTTTCATTGGGGAGATGAAGGGAGTGCAGTGGGCACAGCTCTTTCACTGGGGAGAGGAAGGGAGTGCAGTGGGTACAGCTCTTTCACTGGGGAGATGAAGGGAGTGCAGTGTGCACAGCTCTTTCACTGGGGAGATGAAGGGAGTGCAGTGGGTACAGCTCTTTCACTGGGGAGAGGAAGGGAGTGCAGTGGGTACAGCTCTTTCACTGGGGAGAGGAAGGGAGTGCAGTGGGTACAGCTCTTTCATTGGGGAGATGAAGGGAGTGCAGTGGGTACAGCTCTTTCACTGGGGAGAGGAAGGGAGTGCAGTGGGTACAGCTCTTTCACTGGGGAGATGAAGGGAGTGCAGTGGGTACAGCTCTTTCATTGGGGAGATGAAGGGAGTGCAGTGGGCACAGCTCTTTCACTGGGGAGAGGAAGGGAGTGCAGTGGGTACAGCTCTTTCATTGGGGAGATGAAGGGAGTGCAGTGGGTACAGCTCTTTCACTGGGGAGATGAAGGGAGTGCAGTGGGTACAGCTCTTTCACTGGGGAGAGGAAGGGAGTGCAGTGTGCACAGCTCTTTCACTGGGGAGAGGAAGGGAGTGCAATGGGTACAGCTCTTTCACTGGGGAGATGAAGGGAGTGCAGTGGGTACAGCTATTTCACTGGGGAGATGAAGGGAGTGCAGTGTGCACAGCTCTTTCACTGGGGAGATGAAGGGAGTGCAGTGGGTACAGCTCTTTCACTGGGGAGAGGAAGGGAGTGCAGTGGGTACAGCTCTTTCACTGGGGAGAGGAAGGGAGTGCAGTGGGTACAGCTCTTTCACTGGGGAGATGAAGGGAGTGCAGTGGGTACAGCTCTTTCACTGGGGAGATGAAGGGAGTGCAGTGGGTACAGCTCTTTCACTGGGGAGATGAAGGGAGTGCAGTGGGTACAGCTCTTTCACTGGGGAGAGGAAGGGAGTGCAGTGGGTACAGCTCTTTCACTGGGGAGAGGAAGGGAGTGCAGTGGGCACAGCTCTTTCACTGGGGAGAGGAAGGGAGTGCAGTGTGCACAGCTCTTTCACTGGGGAGAGGAAGGGAGTGCAGTGTGCACAGCTCTTTCATTGGGGAGATGAAGGGAGTGCAGTGGGTACAGCTCTTTCACTGGGGAGAGGAAGGGAGTGCAGTGGGTACAGCTCTTTCACTGGGGAGAGGAAGGGAGTGCAGTGTGCACAGCTCTTTCACTGGGGAGAGGAAGGGAGTGCAGTGTGCACAGCTCTTTCATTGGGGAGATGAAGGGAGTGCAGTGGGCACAGCTCTTTCACTGGGGAGAGGAAGGGAGTGCAGTGGGTACAGCTCTTTCACTGGGGAGGTGAAGGGAGTGCAGTGTGCACAGCTCTTTCACTGGGGAGATGAAGGGAGTGCAGTGGGTACAGCTCTTTCACTGGGGAGAGGAAGGGAGTGCAGTGGGTACAGCTCTTTCACTGGGGAGAGGAAGGGAGTGCAGCGTGCACAGCTCTTTCACTGGGGAGATGAAGGGAGTGCAGTGGGTACAGCTCTTTCACTGGGGAGATGAAGGGAGTGCAGTGGGTACAGCTCTTTCACTGGGGAGATGAAGGGAGTGCAGTGGGTACAGCTCTTTCACTGGGGAGAGGAAGAGAGTGCAGTGGGTACAGCTCTTTCACTGGGGAGAGGAAGGGAGTGCAGTGGGCACAGCTCTTTCACTGGGGAGAGGAAGGGAGTGCAGTGTGCACAGCTCTTTCACTGGGGAGAGGAAGGGAGTGCAGTGTGCACAGCTCTTTCATTGGGGAGATGAAGGGAGTGCAGTGGGTACAGCTCTTTCACTGGGGAGAGGAAGGGAGTGCAGTGGGTACAGCTCTTTCACTGGGGAGAGGAAGGGAGTGCAGTGGGCACAGCTCTTTCACTGGGGAGAGGAAGGGAGTGCAGTGTGCACAGCTCTTTCACTGGGGAGAGGAAGGGAGTGCAGTGTGCACAGCTCTTTCATTGGGGAGATGAAGGGAGTGCAGTGGGCACAGCTCTTTCACTGGGGAGAGGAAGGGAGTGCAGTGGGTACAGCTCTTTCACTGGGGAGATGAAGGGAGTGCAGTGTGCACAGCTCTTTCACTGGGGAGATGAAGGGAGTGCAGTGGGTACAGCTCTTTCACTGGGGAGAGGAAGGGAGTGCAGTGGGTACAGCTCTTTCACTGGGGAGAGGAAGGGAGTGCAGTGGGTACAGCTCTTTCACTGGGGAGAGGAAGGGAGTGCAGTGGGCACAGCTCTTTCATTGGGGAGATGAAGGGAGTGCAGTGGGCACAGCTCTTTCACTGGGGAGAGGAAGGGAGTGCAGTGGGTACAGCTCTTTCACTGGGGAGATGAAGGGAGTGCAGTGGGTACAGCTCTTTCACTGGGGAGAGGAAGGGAGTGCAGTGGGTACAGCTCTTTCACTGGGGAGAGGAAGGGAGTGCAGTGGGTACAGCTCTTTCATTGGGGAGATGAAGGGAGTGCAGTGGGTACAGCTCTTTCACTGGGGAGAGGAAGGGAGTGCAGTGGGTACAGCTCTTTCACTGGGGAGATGAAGGGAGTGCAGTGGGTACAGCTCTTTCATTGGGGAGATGAAGGGAGTGCAGTGGGCACAGCTCTTTCACTGGGGAGAGGAAGGGAGTGCAGTGGGTACAGCTCTTTCATTGGGGAGATGAAGGGAGTGCAGTGGGTACAGCTCTTTCACTGGGGAGATGAAGGGAGTGCAGTGGGTACAGCTCTTTCACTGGGGAGAGGAAGGGAGTGCAGTGTGCACAGCTCTTTCACTGGGGAGATGAAGGGAGTGCAGTGGGTACAGCTCTTTCACTGGGGAGAGGAAGGGAGTGCAGTGTGCACAGCTCTTTCACTGGGGAGAGGAAGGGAGTGCAGTGGGTACAGCTCTTTCACTGGGGAGAGGAAGGGAGTGCAGTGTGCACAGCTCTTTCACTGGGGAGAGGAAGGGAGTGCAGTGGGTACAGCTCTTTCACTGGGGAGATGAAGGGAGTGCAGTGGGTACAGCTCTTTCACTGGGGAGAGGAAGGGAGTGCAGTGGGTACAGCTCTTTCACTGGGGAGATGAAGGGAGTGCAGTGGGTACAGCTCTTTCACTGGGGAGAGGAAGGGAGTGCAGTGGGTACAGCTCTTTCACTGGGGAGAGGAAGGGAGTGCAGTGGGTACAGCTCTTTCACTGGGGAGATGAAGGGAGTGCAGTGTGCACAGCTCTTTCACTGGGGAGATGAAGGGAGTGCAGTGGGTACAGCTCTTTCACTGGGGAGAGGAAGGGAGTGCAGTGGGTACAGCTCTTTCACTGGGGAGAGGAAGGGAGTGCAGTGGGTACAGCTCTTTCACTGGGGAGATGAAGGGAGTGCAGTGGGTACAGCTCTTTCACTGGGGAGAGGAAGGGAGTGCAGTGGGTACAGCTCTTTCACTGGGGAGATGAAGGGAGTGCAGTGGGTACAGCTCTTTCACTGGGGAGAGGAAGGGAGTGCAGTGGGCACAGCTCTTTCATTGGGGAGATGAAGGGAGTGCAGTGTGCACAGCTCTTTCACTGGGGAGAGGAAGGGAGTGCAGTGGGTACAGCTCTTTCACTGGGGAGAGGAAGGGAGTGCAGTGGGTACAGCTCTTTCACTGGGGAGAGGAAGGGAGTGCAGTGGGTACAGCTCTTTCACTGGGGAGAGGAAGGGAGTGCAGTGGGCACAGCTCTTTCATTGGGGAGATGAAGGGAGTGCAGTGGGCACAGCTCTTTCACTGGGGAGAGGAAGGGAGTGCAGTGGGTACAGCTCTTTCATTGGGGAGATGAAGGGAGTGCAGTGGGTACAGCTCTTTCACTGGGGAGATGAAGGGAGTGCAGTGGGTACAGCTCTTTCACTGGGGAGAGGAAGGGAGTGCAGTGTGCACAGCTCTTTCACTGGGGAGATGAAGGGAGTGCAGTGGGTACAGCTCTTTCACTGGGGAGAGGAAGGGAGTGCAGTGTGCACAGCTCTTTCACTGGGGAGAGGAAGGGAGTGCAGTGGGTACAGCTCTTTCACTGGGGAGAGGAAGGGAGTGCAGTGTGCACAGCTCTTTCACTGGGGAGAGGAAGGGAGTGCAGTGGGTACAGCTCTTTCACTGGGGAGATGAAGGGAGTGCAGTGGGTACAGCTCTTTCACTGGGGAGAGGAAGGGAGTGCAGTGGGTACAGCTCTTTCACTGGGGAGATGAAGGGAGTGCAGTGGGTACAGCTCTTTCACTGGGGAGAGGAAGGGAGTGCAGTGGGCACAGCTCTTTCATTGGGGAGGTGAAGGGAGTGCAGTGTGCACAGCTCTTTCACTGGGGAGAGGAAGGGAGTGCAGTGGGTACAGCTCTTTCACTGGGGAGAGGAAGGGAGTGCAGTGGGTACAGCTCTTTCACTGGGGAGAGGAAGGGAGTGCAGTGGGTACAGCTCTTTCACTGGGGAGAGGAAGGGAGTGCAGTGGGCACAGCTCTTTCATTGGGGAGATGAAGGGAGTGCAGTGGGCACAGCTCTTTCACTGGGGAGAGGAAGGGAGTGCAGTGGGTACAGCTCTTTCATTGGGGAGATGAAGGGAGTGCAGTGGGTACAGCTCTTTCACTGGGGAGATGAAGGGAGTGCAGTGGGTACAGCTCTTTCACTGGGGAGAGGAAGGGAGTGCAGTGTGCACAGCTCTTTCACTGGGGAGATGAAGGGAGTGCAGTGGGTACAGCTCTTTCACTGGGGAGAGGAAGGGAGTGCAGTGTGCACAGCTCTTTCACTGGGGAGAGGAAGGGAGTGCAGTGGGTACAGCTCTTTCACTGGGGAGAGGAAGGGAGTGCAGTGTGCACAGCTCTTTCACTGGGGAGAGGAAGGGAGTGCAGTGGGTACAGCTCTTTCACTGGGGAGATGAAGGGAGTGCAGTGGGTACAGCTCTTTCACTGGGGAGAGGAAGGGAGTGCAGTGGGTACAGCTCTTTCACTGGGGAGAGGAAGGGAGTGCAGCGTGCACAGATGTCCCTGTCCAGAAGGTGCTGTGCAGAGGGGCCCGAGGAGCCAGAGGGGCCCAGCTCAGCCCGGCTCCCAGCACAGAGTTCCTCCAGGACCTTTCAATCTATTTCATAAATTTGGAAAGGGGAAAGAACGTAGGATATTTTGGGGTAAAAAACTGTAGTTTTTATTTTCCCCACTGACGTTCGTTAAAATGGAGACAATTTTAAGCATGATAAAGTTTTAAAAAAGGCATTTTTTTTTTTTACTGCACCAGGTGTTTTGGCATGGGTGCTGTTTCTGCAGACAGAACTGAAGGGGCTGCAATCCCCTGCCTGAGCAGACATGTCCAGGCCCCCCTCCCCCTCCTGGGATGTCTGGGGGTGCCTGTGAGGTCTGATAATGAGGAGAACTGCAGACAGACACAGAGCCCTCCCTCCCTCCCTCCCCTGGAGGCTGGGCACCGGAAGCGAGCCCTGCTCCTGCTGCCCCTGCCCTGGCTGACCCGGAAGGAGAGACTCTTCTTTGAAAGGCGCCTCCTCTGATCAGCGGGCAGCGAGCGCCCTCTGCTGGGCATTGAGCAGGTAGCAGCTTCAGAGCAGCAGCACCTGCAGGCATCACTGAAGCCTCACCCTTCAGAGGAGAGGAAGGGGTCTGCCTTGGCTCAGTCCTGCAGTATTTATGTAGCATTTACTACCCCTATGGGGGGCGCTAGAGCGCCTGCCTTCCCACCCAGCAAGCAACACCATGGAGGGAGGGTGTGGGGTAGCAGCACCCCCCCCCTAGCGCCTTGAGACCCTCCGGGTAAGTAGTGCGCTCTATAATTGTCCATGATTGATTGATTGATTGGGGTTGGAAGAGTTGTCTTTGTTTTGCGATCCTAGGAGGGAAGTATTTCAAAATTCCATCTCAGGACCTGAGGCTCCGATTATGCTTCTCAATTCTTTACTACTTTATTCACAGCAGCCAATGAAAGAAAACGTTTCAATAACACTTCATTACCCATGAATACCGTTAAGTGCTCTCCCATTACTCTAATGTGAATTTGTATGACAATTGTGCTTTAGGGTTGATTGCGCTTGTATTGTATATCCCACTGTATGGTCAAATTACCTGCAAGTGGCCGCGTTAGAGGCTCTTGCTTTTTTGCTCGTTACAGCGCTGCCGGCTTAGCAGACTTTACAATTGGTGCGCTCCAGTTCAAGAGCAGCGCTCGTGCAGCGATATCGGTCGTTTGTTTTGGGAGCGCTCACGTCCATTTTACGGGTGGAGCAGAAGACGGGAGTGAGGACACACATCTAGTAGACGCACAGCCCTCTTTCTAGTTTGCACAAGTGGCCCCACACATACGCATTTCATTGCTTGGAATGGTTGTGGCAAGCCCTCATTCCCCATCATATCATTAATATTGTTGCTTGGCTTGCCTGGAGTTGGCCCACTCCCCCTTGATATTGCTCCTAAGCTGGGGTTTTAATCCCTCATATCTGCGTTATTGGTCCTCCTGCCTTGGGACAGTACAGCTTCACTGCACACCCCCATCGTGGCAGAGCACTATTATGATGAGGAGTATTTTGATGAGGAACCCTCTGGCTCTTTGGAGCACGATCTCGCAAATGCACTGGATGCAGTGTTGCAAAATTCCGTCAATAAAGTCCTAGAGGCAGCCACAGAGCCTTTGAAATGCCACCTTTGTGGCTACGCCCAACAACAAGACTGGCTCCCCACCCCTCGAATACGGCCCAGACCCAGAGGGACAGGTCCCAGAATCCCACATGCAGCAGATTTTACCAAACTGGCCAAGACCATGTCCAGTGACCACGATCACACCGCCACCTTTCCTGAGTCGGCGTCCGCAGAATCTCTCCATGACGACAATGAGGATTCCTCATCATGTCATGTGTCTGACCAAGACAAAGCCCCTAGACTGAGTAAGCGCCAAAAAAAGGAGTGTCATGTGGACCCCCCCGCCCCCAAGCTGCTAGCCTTTGAACTGACAAGCATATCATTCACCTGCATGGTGCTGGACCCCGCCTGTATACAACGCCCCCTCCCAGACACTGACAGGCATCTCTTTCACCTGCACGGTCAGGACCCCTCCTGCGTACAACGCCTCCTCCCGACACTGACTGCATCTCTTTCACCTGCATGGTGCAGGACCCCTCCTGCGTACAACGCCCCCTCCCAGATACTGACAGCATCTCTTTCACCTGCATGGTGCAGGACCCCTCCTGTGTACAACGCCCCCTCTCAGACACTGACAGCATCTCTTTCACCTGCATGGTGCGGGACCCCTCCTGCGTACAACGCCCCCTCCCAGATACTGACAGCATCTCTTTCACCTGCATGGTGCAGGACCCCTCCTGTGTACAACGCCCCCTCCTCCCAGATACTGACTGCATCTCTTTCACCTGCATGGTGCAGGACCCCTCCTGTGTACAACGCCCCCTCCCAGACACTGAGAAGCATCTCTTTCACCTGCACGGTACAGGACCCCTCCTGTGTACAACACCTCCTCCCAGACACTGACTGCATCTCTTTCACCTGCATGGTGCGGGACCCCTCCTGCGTACAGCGCCCCCTCCCGACACGGACTGCATCTCTTTCACCTGCATGGTGCAGGACCCCTCCTGCGTACAACGCCCCCTCCCAGATACTGACAGCATCTCTTTCACCTGCATGGTGCAGGACCCCTCCTGTGTACAACGCCCCCTCCTCCCAGATACTGACTGCATCTCTTTCACCTGCATGGTGCAGGACCCCTCCTGTGTACAGCGCCCCCTCCCAGACACTGACAGGCATCTCTTTCACCTGCACGGTACAGGACCCCTCCTGTGTACAACGCCTCCTCCCAGACACTGACTGCATCTCTTTCACCTGCATGGTACGGGACCCCTCCTGTGTACAACGCCCCCTCCCAGACACTGACAGCATCTCTTTCACCTGCATGGTGCAGGACCCCTCCTATGTACAACACCCCCTCCCAGACACTGACAGCATCTCTTTCCCCTGCATGGTGCGGGACCCCTCCTGCGTACAACGCCCCCTCCCAGATACTGACAGCATCTCTTTCACCTGCATGGTGCAGGACCCCTCCTGTGTACAACGCCCCCTCCCAGATACTGACAGCATCTCTTTCACCTGCATTGTGCGGGACCCCTCCTGTGTACAACGCCCCTCCCAGACACTGACTGCATCTCTTTCATCTGCATGGTGCGGGACCCCTCCTGTGTACAACGCCCCTCCCAGACACTGACTGCATCTCTTTCACCTGCATGGGACCCCTCCTGTGTACAACGCCCCCTCCCAGATACTGACAGCATCTCTTTCACCTGCATGGTGCGGGACCCCTCCTGTGTACAACGCCCCTCCCAGACACTGACTGCATCTCTTTCACCTGCATGGTGCGGGACCCCTCCTGCGTACAACGCCCCCTCCCAGACACTGACAGCATCTCTTTCACCTGCATGGTTCAGGACCCCTCCTGTGTACAACGCCCCTCCCAGACACTGACTGCATCTCTTTCACCTGCATGGTGCGGGACCCCTCCTGTGTACAACGCCCCCTCCCAGACACTGACAGCATCTCTTTCACCTGCATGGTGCAGGACCCCTCCTATGTACAACGCCCCCTCCCAGACACTGACAGCATCTCTTTCACCTGCATGGTGCGGGACCCCTCCTGTGCCCAACGCCCCCTCCCAGACACTGACAGGCATCTCTTTCACCTGCACGGTACAGGACCCCTCCTGTTTACAACGCCTCCTCCCAGACACTGACTGCATCTCTTTCACCTGCACGGTACAGGACCCCTCCTGTGTACAACGCCTCCTCCCAGACACTGACTGCATCTCTTTCACCTGCATGGTGCGGGACCCCTCCTGTGTACAACGCCCCCTCCCAGACACTGAGAAGCATCTCTTTCACCTGCATGGTGCAGGACCCCTCCTGTGTACAACGCCCCCTCCCAGACACTGACCATCTCTTTCACCTGCATGGTGCGGGACCCCTCCTGTGTACAACGCCCCCTCCCAGATACTGACAGCATCTCTTTCACCTGCATGGTGCGGGACCCCTCCTGTGCACAACACCCCCTCCCAGACACTGAGAAGCATCTCTTTCACCTGCATGGTGCAGGACCCCTCCTGTGTACAACGCCCCCTCCCAGACACTGACCATCTCTTTCACCTGCATGGTGCGGGACCCCTCCTGCGTACAACGCCCCCTCCCAGATACTGACAGCATCTCTTTCACCTGCATGGTGCGGGACCCCTCCTGTGCACAACGCCCCCTCCCAGACACTGACAGGCATCTCTTTCACCTGCATGGGACCCCTCCTGTGTACAACGCCTCCTCCCAGACACTGACACGCATCTCTTTCACCTGCATGGGACCCCTCCTGTGTACAACGCCCCCTCCCAGACACTGACCGCATCTCTTTCACCTGCATGGTGCAGGACTCCTCCTGTGTACAACCCCCCCTCCCAGACACTGACAGCATCTTTCACCTGCACGGTACAGGACCCCTCCTGTGTACAACGCCTCCTCCCAGATACTGAGAAGCATCTCTTTCACCTGCATGGTGCAGGACCCCTCCTGTGTACAACGCCCCCTCCCAGACACTGACTGCATCTCTTTCACCTGCATGGTGCGGGACCCCTCCTGCGTACAACGCCCCCTCCCAGATACTGACAGCATCTTTTTCACCTGCATGGTGCTGGACCCCTCCTGTGTACAACGCCCCCTCCCAGATACTGACAAGCATCTCTTTCACCTGCATGGTGCGGGACCCCTCCTGTGTACAACGCCCCCTCCCAGACACTGACTGCATCTCTTTCACCTGCATGGTGCGGGACTCCTCCCGTGCACAATGCCCCCTCCCAGACACTGACAGGCATCTCTTTCACCTGCATGGGACCCCTCCTGTGTACAACGCCCCCTCCCAGACACTGACAGCATCTCTTTCACCTGCACTGTGCATTCCCCTCCTGCGTACAACGCCCCCTCCCAGACACTGACAGCATCTCTTTCACCTGCATGGTGCAGGACCCCTCCTGTGTACAACGCCCCCTCCCAGACACTGACAGCATCTCTTTCACCTGCACGGTACAGGACCCCTCCTGTGTACAACGCCCCCTCCCAGATACTGACAGCATCTCTTTCACCTGCATGGTACAGGACCCCTCCTGTGTACAATGCCTCCTCCCAGATACTGACTGCATCTCTTTCACCTGCATGGTGCAGGACCCCTCCTGTGTACAACGCCCCCTCCCAGACACTGACTGCATCTCTTTCACCTGCATGGTGCGGGACCCCTCCTGCATACAACGCCCCCTCCCAGATACCGACAGCATCTCTTTCACCTGCCTGGTGCTGGACCCCTCCTGTGTACAACGCCCCCTCCCAGATACTGACAAGCATCTCTTTCACCTGCATGGTGCGGGACCCCTCCTGTGTACAACGCCCCCTCCCAGACACTGACAGCATCTCTTTCACCTGCATGGTGCAGGACCCCTCCTGTGTACAACGCCCCCTCCCTGACACTCGCAGCATCTCTTTCACCTGCATGGTGCGGGACCCCTCCTGCGTACAACGCCCCCTCCCCGACACTGACAAGCATCTCTTTCACCTGCATGGTGCAGGACCCCTCCTGTGTACAACGCCCCCTCCCAGACACTGACTGCATCTCTTTCACCTGCATGGTGCGGGACCCCTCCTGTGTACAACGCCCCCTCCCAGATACTGACAGCATCTCTTTCACCTGCATGGTGCGGGACCCCTCCTGCATACAACGCCCCCTCCCAGATACTGACAGCATCTCTTTCACCTGCATGGCGCAGGGCTCCTCCTGTGTACAACGCCCCCTCCCAGACACTGACAGGCATCTCTTTCACCTGCATGGCGCAGGACCCCTCCTGTGTACAACGCCCCCTCCCAGACACTGACAGCATTTCTTTCACCTGCATGGTGCAGGACCCCTCCTGTGTACAACGCCCCCTCCCAGACACTGACAGCATCTCTTTCACCTGCACGGTACAGGACCCCTCCTGTGTACAACGCCCCCTACCAGACACTGACAGCATCTCTTTCACCTGCATGGTGCAGGACCCCTCCTGTGTACAACGCCCTCTCCCAGATACTGACAGCATCTCTTTCACCTGCACGGTACAGGACCCCTCCTGTGTACAACGCCCCCTCCCAGATACTTACGGCATCTCTTTCACCTGCGTGGTACAGGACCCCTCCTGTGTACAACGCCCCATCCCAGACACTGACAAGCGTCTCTTTCACCTGCTTGGTGCAGGGCCCCTCCTGTGTACAGCGCCCCCTCCCAGATACTGACAGCATCCCCAGAACTCGGAGTAACCCTGCTGACGAGGGGTAATACCCCGAAACACGTGTCCAGGGATGGCGAAGACAGCGAAGATAGCAGAAGATCGAAAGATGATGCATCGCGAACACTTTACTACATTGACCAGAGTCCTTAGGGGCGACACCGCCGGTGTGTGAGTAGTGTGCGACCCCACCCCCATTTGTAACTTTAAAGCTCCCGTGAGCAGTGGGCTGACGAGCCTGGGATCCCGCACCTACGCGCCTGAGTGGTACTATACCTGGCAGATATTGGCAGCCATCGGCAACCCCAGTACACGGTCTATCCCTGCTGATGAGGGGTAATACCCCGAAACCCGTGTCCAGGGATGGCGAAGACAGCGAAGATAGCAGAAGATCGAAAGATGATGCATCGCGAACACTTTACTACATTGACCAGAGTCCTTAGGGGCGACACCGCCGGTGTGTGAGTAGTGTGCGACCCCACCTCCATTTATAACTTTAAAGCTCCCGTGAGCAGTGGGCTGACGAGCCTGGGATCCCGCACCTACGCGCCTGAGTGGTACTATACCTGGCAGATATTGGCAGCCATCGGCAACCCCAGTACACGGTCTATCCCTGCTGATGAGGGGTAATACCCCGAAACACGTGTCTAGGGATGGCGAAGACAGAGAAGATAGCAGAAGATCGAAAGATGATGCATCGCGAACACTTTACTACATTGACCAGAGTCCTTAGGGGCGACACCGCCGGTGTGTGAGTAGTGTGCGACCCCACCCCCATTTGTAACTTTAAAGCTCCCGTGAGCAGTGGGCTGACGAGCCTGGGATCCCGCACCTACGCGCCTGAGTGATACTATACCTGGCAGATATTGGCAGCCATCGGCAACCCCAGTACACGGTCTATCCCTTCTGATGAGGGGTAATACCCCGAAACACGTGTCCAGGGATGGCGAAGACAGCGAAGATAGCAGAAGATCAAAAGATGATGCATCGCGAACACTTTACTACATTGACCAGAGTCCTTAGGGGCGACACCGCCGGTGTGTGAGTAGTGTGCGACCCCACCCCCATTTGTAACTTTAAAGCTCCCGTGAGCAGTGGGCTGACGAGCCTGGGATCCCGCACCTACGCGCCTGAGTGGTACTATACCTGGCAGATATTGGCAGCCATCGGCAACCCCAGTACACGGTCCATCCCTGCTGATGAGGGGTAATACCCCGAAACACGTGTCCAGGGATGGCGAAGACAGCGAAGATAGCAGAAGATCGAAAGATGATGCATCACGAACACTTTACTACATTGATCAGAGTCCTTAGGGGCGACACCGCCGGTGTGTGAGTAGTGTGCGACCCAACCCCCATTTGTAACTTTAAAGCTCCCGTGAGCAGTGGGCTGACGAGCCTGGGATCCCGCACCTACGCGCCTGAGTGGTACTATACCTGGCAGATATTGGCAGCCATCGGCAACCCCAGTACACGGTCTATCCCTGCTGATGAGGGGTAATACCCCGAAACACGTGTCCAGGGATGGCGAAGACAGCGAAGATAGCAGAAGATCGAAAGATGATGCATCGCGAACACTTTACTACATTGACCAGAGTCCTTAGGGGCGACACCGCCGGTGTGGGAGTAGTGTGCGACCCCACCCCCATTTGTACTATTCTAATGTGTTTTGGATAATACAAAGGCTATTTTTATATATAACCTTGTGTGGAGTTTATTTTGTGGTGTGCTTAGTGGAGAAGTGTGGCTCAATGGTTAGAGCAGGCAGACCTTGATGCAGAGCTCTGGCCAGGGACCAGGGTTCGATTCCCGCCTCAGTGAGTCTCCGGCTCATTAATTCCCCTGACTGGATATTCTCGCCTCAGTGCCTGTTCTGATCATGGGTCCCACGCTGCAACTCTGGGCAATAGCTTGCTTAGTCTCCACAACGGCCCCAAAAGCGCTGGGATGCCTGGCTGCACCTGGGGGGTGCCCAGGAGTGGACATTTCCCAGGAAAGCCAGGAAGGGTTTCTAAGCGGTATACGGACAGCGCCGGGACACCTTCGGTGGAGGTAGCTGTGCGCTTTACAAATTCCGACATTTACATTTATTTTTAGTGTGTTGCTGCTGTGTATGTGTTGCACAGACGCTTTACACATTGCCTCTGAGATAAGCCTGACTGCTTGTGTCAAGTTACCAAGGGGGTGAGCTGGGGTTATCTTCAGCGTGTAACTCCCTTGCCCTGACTAGATTAGTGGTTTCTGCCTGGCTTAGGTGCAAGCCCTAGCCATTTCGAATTCAAACAATTAGAAAACCATCACTTTTTGTTAACAAGCATTTATAATTTGCTGTTTCTGCGTGTGATCAAATAATAAAACATTTCATTCATGTTGCATTATGTTACATTATAGACATTGCATGACTTATAACAACCACGTTCATGTATATCTTATTTTACATTGCCCGCCCAATGCATTTCGGGCCTCCAGGCCCTTCTTCAGGGGCTGTATCTAGAAAATAAATAAACAGAACCAAACATTTTTTATAATCATGTAACGATCCTTCATACATATACAGTAAGCAATCTCTCACTGGTTACCACTATGTTGCTATATGCTTATATTTACAACCAATGGTCAATAGACCTTGTGTGAGTGAACTTTGGTGGTTTGCTGAAAGGATAAAGGAAATGAAAATTCCAGTGCAAACGAGTAGTATACTAACAAAAGAAATGGCCATGAAAAATTAAACCCAGAGTGTAACCCAAAGGTGCTCAAAACTCGCCGCTCAATCTATGTGCCCAAAACGAACACCCTAGTGTGTTGCTAGAGAGGAAGCATACAACTTCTATACTGACCTTATTATTTAGACAGTTAAACCAATACTGAATAGAAAGATGCGTCCTGTGTCCTACAACATACCGGTACTTCGTTAGCACGAGTAATATAACCAACAAGCTTTATCAACATACATGAAACATGAAATATGCTTCAAAGCTCAGACTACTCATACCTTGTGATTAAAGCGAAATACATTAAATCGTTTTTCATGTAGACCGCTGTCTCCGTGGAGTTGCGGCAACAATATGCCTCTCACTGCAAATGATGAGGAACGCGATTAGTACGCATAATAAACGGCCTTTAATGCCCGCAATACGAACGTTTAGAGAGTTAAGCTTACCGGGAGTCGTTAGAAGTACTCTCGGATTCGATCAGGTCGCCCGCGTTCTAAACCGCTTGTGTGTGTATTGGGTCGCGCATGCGTGATCTATACTGAGTATGTAGATACTGAGAACGGACTATCTAAAGGTGAAAAGACAAGAGATAAACCGGCGCCATGTTACAGAGACTACCCAAGAAAGCCCTGGATAGAATAAGGAGTGTAAACTGTGTGAAGGCGTGTTAGGGAAATTATAAAGGAGGTTGTAAAGAGAAAAATAACGGAACAGAATAATAATGGACAACATAATGACCAAAATAATATTAATAATCACTCATCGGTGTGTATGTACATTGATTACAATTTCTATGGCTATTTACAGTTATATCGATGAGCTATGAACCCACTGTCGCACGCAGGCGACCCTTGAACAATATTTCATAAATAACATCCTAGATCCACTCTATCATTGATCCCTTTCGGATCCTGAGAATCTAATTTCCTTATCCAAAAAATTTCTCGCTGCAGTAACGTTTTGGTTACATCCTTTCCTGGGGTGGGCTTAACTACCTCGAGTACCTGGAATTTTAGCTGCGCTATGGTGTGTCTATGATTAGTCCAATGTACCGCTAGACTACTGTTGGGATTATTATTGCGTATTGTGCTTTTGTGTTCTGATATACGAGTTTTAATTTTTCGCTCTGTCTTCCCTACGTACAATAGTCCGCAGGGACATTTTATGGCGTATATCAGATTCATGGAATTACAATCTGCATTATGTCTTGTTTTTATAGTTTGGCCTGTATATGGATGTTTTACATTGTCACTCACGATTACATTATTGCACTGTACACAATTTTGGCATTTTCTTGTTCCTCTGAAGTTTTCTTCTGTGTGCTTAGATGATGATTTCAACATTTCTTTAATATTCCTGGATCTTTTGTATGCAAAAATTGGTTTTTCTTTGAATTCTCCTTGAAAATCATTCTCATTGCTTAATAGATCCCAGTGTTGGTTTATACTCTTTTTTATCTGTTTTGAACTCGTGGAGTATTTGGATACAAAAACTTGCCGTTTCGTTTTAAGCTTGTCTACAGGAGATAGTAGTGATTCTCTGGTTTTGCTGGCAATCTTAAGTTTAGTGTCCTCCAGTAATGTTATAGGATATTGTTTTTCTAAGTATTTCTCAGTGATTATTTCAATGTTGGTCTTCAGAGATTGTGTTTCTGTACATATTCTTTTTGCTCGCAGCATCTGTGAGTAAGGTAAGTTCTCGATGAGGTTCCTGGGATGAAAGCTTTTATACATCAGTGCTGTGTTTTTGTCGGTGGCTTTGTGGTATACCTCTGTGTTGATACGAGTTCCATCTATTTGTACTAGCACATCTAAGAAAGGTATCATCTTGTCCTCTATGGTTTGTGTGAATTGTAAGTTCTCATCGTATGTGTTCAGTTGTTGGATCTTCTGTTTTAAGAGTTCTTTGTTGTTGTGCCATATCAGAAAAATATCATCTATATACCGACAATATATGGTTAGATTGTCAATCCATTCTTTATCTGATAGTAGAAATGTCTCTTCAAATCTCGCCATGTAGGTATTGGCGTATGCAGGCGCCCCAGAAAATCCCATGGATGTACCTCGGTTTTGTAAAAAGAATTCGTTTTCATGTTTGAAGTATGCATGGTGAAGACAAAAGTGAAGAAGTTCGAGTAGAAAAACTTTATCTGCTCCAAGTGTTTCTTGTTTTAATAGAGCCCATTCAACCGCTTCAATGCCTCCGGTATGTGGAATAGAGGTATACAGTGATTTTACGTCCAGTGTGCATAATGTCATACCCTCATAGGTTTCAACAGCTGCTAGTTTCTGTAAGAAATGGGTGGTGTCCTTTGTGTATGAGTACCATGATTGTACGAATGGTTGTAAAAAATGATCCAAATATTTTCCCAGGGGTTCGAAGATAGTGCCACACCCGGCCACTATTGGACGAAACGGGGGTTTGTAGAGGTCTTTGTGAATTTTAGGTAGCATATAGATGGTTGGTTGTTTCGGATGTTGAACTGTGAGGAATTGCCTGGTTTTGGTGGTTATCCATTTCATTTGTTCTGCTTTGTCAAGTATTAGGTTTAAGGTCTTCTTTAATTCTTCAGTGGGGTCCTTATCCAGTTTCAGGTATGTCTCAATGTCGTCAATATGCTCTGTCAGGCTGTCATTGTAAAATTTCTGATCCATGATTACAATGGCTCCTCCTTTGTCTGCTCTTTCAATACGAATGTTCGGATTCTCAGCTAGTGATTTTAACGCTTGTTTCTCGTATCTAGAGAAATTCATCCGTTTTTGTTTGGGTGTATTAATGTTCTTTAAGTCATTCAACACAAGCCTTTCAAACGCGTCCAGGATTTTATGAGATGTAGGAGCAATAAATGTGGATTTCGGTTTGAATTCCTCGTAATCAGATACTTCACGTGTGGTTCCAAGATCCGGTATGTTCATGAAAAAATATCTTAAACGAAGTACTCGCATGAATTTGAAGAATTCAATTTCAGTCTCTAGTTGGTTAGTATGATACGTTGGTACATAATTGAAACCTTTATTTAGTGTCTGAATTTGTTGTTTATTGATCACTTGAGAAGAAATATTGACCACTATGTTTGCTTCGTGCTTCTTAGGTTTGGTTTTGTTGTTTCTTTTGCCTCGCCTTGTTTTCCCTTTGGTTTCCCTGGTGGTTGGCTTGAATCCCCGTCCTGTGGAGAAAAAGACGTTTTACTACTTGATGCTCCTACGTTGGTACGATCAACTGTAGTGTCTGGTGTTTTATCTGCAGTTTCAGTAGTGGGGGGTGCTCTTGTGGTACGCGTTTCACTCTCCGAGGTTACACTTTCTTGAGATGAGGTGTTGGTGGTTCTCTTAAAGGAGGTTCTCCTTTGTGCGTATACTTCGGCCCATGTGTATACCTCGTTTAATTTATAATCTAAGGTGTCTCTTTTATACTTCCTTAGTTTGCCTTCTTGAATGTCTTTGGTATAAGTATCCAGTCTTGTATTCATTTCTTCAAGAAATGTTGCCCAATCTGAGGAGTCCATTCGACTTTCCAAATCAGTTTCTATCAATGTGATCTCTTCTGTTATTTCTTTAATGACGACTGCTAATTCCTCAATCAATAACAATAATAAATCTAGAGAACATTTGTTTAGTACAGCGTACCATTTGTCCATAAAGTCCTTTTTTGTGTGGAACCTGAATAACATTGGTTTAATGGGCATTCTTAATCCGCGGGGTATCCTTTTCGCTCTGTGATATTGTACTAGAGTGGACGCGTGCAGTCGTTGGTTCAATCGTCGCTTGGTGAGAAATTCTAGTTGTTTTAATTGGTGAGGAAGATTGCTTCCCTGTGTGTTGAAGGAACGAATATCTTCAATCAATGAATATATTTCTTTTGCCTGATCGTTGGTGTATGCCAGAGTAGTGGCCCTGTTATCTGTGAGGCTGGTTATAGCGTCAAAAGACATATTTTCAATGGGTGCTCCTGCCTATGGGGCTAGAGTATAACTGATGTGGTAGAGGCTGGGCACACCTATTTTTTATGTAAGATAATTAATCTTTCTTGACTCGGTTTATCTATGCGTGCTGCGTAGGTAGGCACGATGTCCCTCTCGTGCATAAACTAATAAACACAATTATTCAAGCGTAACCGCTTGACCTGACGCGCACTGTTGCGTTTCCAACTGGAATCGTTTAAACGTAGTACATGTAATACTGTTTCATGAAACAATTTCGAATTCAAACAATTAGAAAACCATCACTTTTTGTTAACAAGCATTTATAATTTGCTGTTTCTGCGTGTGATCAAATAATAAAACATTTCATTCATGTTGCATTATGTTACATTATAGACATTGCATGACTTATAACAACCACGTTCATGTATATCTTATTTTACATTGCCCGCCCAATGCATTTCGGGCCTCCAGGCCCTTCTTCAGGGGCTGTATCTAGAAAATAAATAAACAGAACCAAACATTTTTTATAATCATGTAACGATCCTTCATACATATACAGTAAGCAATCTCTCACTGGTTACCACTATGTTGCTATATGCTTATATTTACAACCAATGGTCAATAGACCTTGTGTGAGTGAACTTTGGTGGTTTGCTGAAAGGATAAAGGAAATGAAAATTCCAGTGCAAACGAGTAGTATACTAACAAAAGAAATGGCCATGAAAAATTAAACCCAGAGTGTAACCCAAAGGTGCTCAAAACTCGCCGCTCAATCTATGTGCCCAAAACGAACACCCTAGTGTGTTGCTAGAGAGGAAGCATACAACTTCTATACTGACCTTATTATTTAGACAGTTAAACCAATACTGAATAGAAAGATGCGTCCTGTGTCCTACAACATACCGGTACTTCGTTAGCACGAGTAATATAACCAACAAGCTTTATCAACATACATGAAACATGAAATATGCTTCAAAGCTCAGACTACTCATACCTTGTGATTAAAGCGAAATACATTAAATCGTTTTTCATGTAGACCGCTGTCTCCGTGGAGTTGCGGCAACAATATGCCTCTCACTGCAAATGATGAGGAACGCGATTAGTACGCATAATAAACGGCCTTTAATGCCCGCAATACGAACGTTTAGAGAGTTAAGCTTACCGGGAGTCGTTGCTGCGAGCAAAAAGAATATGTACAGAAACACAATCTCTGAAGACCAACATTGAAATAATCACTGAGAAATACTTAGAAAAACAATATCCTATAACATTACTGGAGGACACTAAACTTAAGATTGCCAGCAAAACCAGAGAATCACTACTATCTCCTGTAGACAAGCTTAAAACGAAACGGCAAGTTTTTGTATCCAAATACTCCACGAGTTCAAAACAGATAAAAAAGAGTATAAACCAACACTGGGATCTATTAAGCAATGAGAATGATTTTCAAGGAGAATTCAAAGAAAAACCAATTTTTGCATACAAAAGATCCAGGAATATTAAAGAAATGTTGAAATCATCATCTAAGCAAACAGAAGAAAACTTCAGAGGAACAAGAAAATGCCAAAATTGTGTACAGTGCAATAATGTCATCGTGAGTGACAATGTAAAACATCCATATACAGGCCAAACTATAAAAACAAGACATAATGCAGATTGTAATTCCATGAATCTGATATACGCCATAAAATGTCCCTGCGGACTATTGTACGTAGGGAAGACAGAGCGAAAAATTAAAACTCGTATATCAGAACACAAAAGCACAATACGCAATAATAATCCCAACAGTAGTCTAGCGGTACATTGGACTAATCATAGACACACCATAGCGCAGCTAAAATTCCAGGTACTCGAGGTAGTTAAGCCCACCCCAGGAAAGGATGTAACCAAAACGTTACTGCAGCGAGAAATTTTTTGGATAAGGAAATTAGATTCTCAGGATCCGAAAGGGATCAATGATAGAGTGGATCTAGGATGTTATTTATGAAATATTGTTCAAGGGTCGCCTGCGTGCGACAGTGGGTTCATAGCTCATCGATATAACTGTAAATAGCCATAGAAATTGTAATCAATGTACATACACACCGATGAGTGATTATTAATATTATTTTGGTCATTATGTTGTCCATTATTATTCTGTTCCGTTATTTTTCTCTTTACAACCTCCTTTATAATTTCCCTAACACGCCTTCACACAGTTTACACTCCTTATTCTATCCAGGGCTTTCTTGGGTAGTCTCTGTAACATGGCGCCGGTTTATCTCTTGTCTTTTCACCTTTAGATAGTCCTTTCTCAGTATCTACATACTCAGTATAGATCACGCATGCGCGACCCAATACACACACAAGCGGTTTAGAACGCGGGCGACCTGATCGAATCCGAGAGTACTTCTAACGACTCCCGGTAAGCTTAACTCTCTAAACGTTCGTATTGCGGGCATTAAAGGCCGTTTATTATGCGTACTAATCGCGTTCCTCATCATTTGCAGTGAGAGGCATATTGTTGCCGCAACTCCACGGAGACAGCGGTCTACATGAAAAACGATTTAATGTATTTCGCTTTAATCACAAGGTATGAGTAGTCTGAGCTTTGAAGCATATTTCATGTTTCATGTATGTTGATAAAGCTTGTTGGTTATATTACTCGTGCTAACGAAGTACCGGTATGTTGTAGGACACAGGACGCATCTTTCTATTCAGTATTGGTTTAACTGTCTAAATAATAAGGTCAGTATAGAAGTTGTATGCTTCCTCTCTAGCAACACACTAGGGTGTTCGTTTTGGGCACATAGATTGAGCGGCGAGTTTTGAGCACCTTTGGGTTACACTCTGGGTTTAATTTTTCATGGCCATTTCTTTTGTTAGTATACTACTCGTTTGCACTGGAATTTTCATTTCCTTTATCCTTTCAGCAAACCACCAAAGTTCACTCACACAAGGTCTATTGACCATTGGTTGTAAATATAAGCATATAGCAACATAGTGGTAACCAGTGAGAGATTGCTTACTGTATATGTATGAAGGATCGTTACATGATTATAAAAAATGTTTGGTTCTGTTTATTTATTTTCTAGATACAGCCCCTGAAGAAGGGCCTGGAGGCCCGAAATGCATTGGGCGGGCAATGTAAAATAAGATATACATGAACGTGGTTGTTATAAGTCATGCAATGTCTATAATGTAACATAATGCAACATGAATGAAATGTTTTATTATTTGATCACACGCAGAAACAGCAAATTATAAATGCTTGTTAACAAAAAGTGATGGTTTTCTAATTGTTTGAATTCGAAATTGTTTCATGAAACAGTATTACATGTACTACGTTTAAACGATTCCAGTTGGAAACGCAACAGTGCGCGTCAGGTCAAGCGGTTACGCTTGAATAATTGTGTTTATTAGTTTATGCACGAGAGGGACATCGTGCCTACCTACGCAGCACGCATAGATAAACCGAGTCAAGAAAGATTAATTATCTTACATAAAAAATAGGTGTGCCCAGCCTCTACCACATCAGCAAGCCCTAGCCAACCAGAGATCCCATTTCTAACACATACACTAGACAATTTTCTACTCTGCTAACTGCCCCAAACCTCTCTCTTTACTTCTGCAAGTAGTTCTCCCAAGGAGGTTTGATGTCACTTATGACAGCTTCCTCCACTCCGGGCTTTTAACTTAGCAGCACTTTGCACACTCATGTCTTTGAGCCACGCCTACAACGTTGAATGCAAACTACAAGTCCCAGCTGTGCCAGATGCGTTTGTCATTAGCTTTGAGAAAGGCTTGTGCTGAATGGAGCATTGGACACTTGAGCTGATCATAGGAGCTTAGAATGTTTATGGAACTCCAGTGCAACAACACTTACCAAGCAGGTGGGCATTTTTATTTTCAAAATTCCAATTCACTCGGTATTCCTGGTTCCAGTAATGTGTTGAAGATAGGGTAAGGAAGTTTCATCGCAGCACCTACAGCTCACAAATGCGGTGTGCAGAAATGATTGCGATAAGTAAGGCTGCTTTGATTCTCAGGAGATGTAGGGAGCAATTATGAATCATCTCAAATGGTGGGCGCATAAAAAACAAGAGGACTAAATAGAGGCCTGTTGTGGCATGACGAAGGGAAACTAGCGTGTCTGCCCTTCCAACCGGTGATTAGAAAAGAGAAGGTTGGTCTGGCAAACATAACAAGGTGGAAGTAGCCGACATGTAAACAACACCTTGCTACTCCAATGAAAATACAAACAATTCATCAGAAAGTTTGGCCTGTAGAAGATTCAGGTGGTGGACTCCAGCCCAGGCCACAAACTTCTCCCGTCGTTCAGCGTAAATGGATTTTGTGGAGGAAGATCTAGCTTCAAGGTTGCCTTCCACTGCCTCTAAGGTCAATATGAAAGAGGTTATCTGTTGCTCCTCAATTTCTTGTCCTGGAGAAGTGGTTCACTGGGATGCAGTGCAGGAATCTCTCCTATTGTTGAGATGGGAGGTCCTCCAGAAGAGCTTTCTGGATCCGAGAACAAATGCTCATGCAAAGATCTCTGGGTGCTTCTCCGTCCTGGCTTGTCCAGGACCATCAAGAGGATTTATGTCCTGACTTTCCTCAGTACTCAAGGCAGGAGAGGCAGCCATGGAAATGTGCACAGAAGACCTATATCCCATTGGTGGAGGAATCTACTTTCCTGGAGGAAACTGCAGTGCCCTGTATGCTCTTGGCGATGGCAAACCGATCTGCACCAATGTTCAGTGATGCTTTGCGACACCACCGGATGATGCCAACATTTGTGTTTCACCAGCCAATGCCTGCTCAGGGACCCTGCTAAGTGATTGGTCACCAGAAAGATATAGTGTCATCTTGTCCATGAGGGCCGGCATCAGCCACTCCCTGATGGTAGAGAGGAAGGCTTTCAGGACCAAGCAGATAGTATGAAACTCTAACAGACTGATATGCAGCCGGTGCTCGACTGGAGACCACATGCCTCTGATCTGTCTCTCCCCGATGATCCCCCTAACCAGCGACGATGGATCGGTCACCACCATGAGTTCTATCGAGGGGACGGAAAGCAGCCTACCATAAGTAAGGATGACGTTTATCCAATACCACAGCTGGTCTTTAGCGGTCCCCTGCGAGACCTGGATGGAGCTGGACAGGCTACCTCAGAGTTGGGCCCACTGAAACCTGAGGTACCTCTATAGAACACGTGTGTACCATCTTGCTCACAGGTCTGGGAGGATACACAAGGATATGAGCCCAAGACATTGCAGAACCATCTTCACCGAGACCCAGGACTGAGTGGAATCATCGGGATCATATCCTGAAGGACCCAGACTCACTGTGGTGGTTAAAAGCCTTGAGTGCCATTGTGTTAAGAATGGCCACTGTTAAGGGATTATTCTACCGAGAGCCTAGATGGGACTTAGTTTACCCCAGGGAAGCCAAGAGTAGCCGTCGTCTTGAGAAGGTCTGCGACTAACTGTGGTGAACCTGCCATGAGCAGCCCATGGGCAAGGTATGAAAATACACGTATCCCCGACTTCCGAAGATGAGCTTAGACCACCACAATCACAATCACATGAACACACAAGTGGCTCAGGTAAGGCCGAAGGGCAGCTCTGCAAATTGAAAGTGTTCGGCCCCTTCTATGAACCGCAGATAGTGTCTGAGTGTTGGCAGGACTGGTTTATGAAATCGAGTGTCCTGCTAGTCCAAGGACACCATCCAGTCTCCAGGATCTAGAGCAGAGAGGATCCCCATCAGAGTGAGCATTCTGAACTCATCCTGCTTCAAAGGTGTTCAGTGGTCAGAGGCCTAGTTTAAGCCAGAGGTCTTCATCGTTCTGCAGCACGAGGAAGTATCTAGAGCAGCAAGCCTCGCCCCTCTCCGGGTCAGGCACCCATTGGATGGCACCCTTGGCCAGCAGGCGGTTGACTTCCTGCTTCCAGTTTGAGGTCTGGTTTGATGAAATTGCTCCTGGTGTGGAGGGGGGGAAGGATAAGGGGTAGCAACAACATGAAAGTCAGGTGTGACCCTTTTGAACAATTTGTAACACTCATCAATCTGATGTGATGGATTTTTAGTTGGGAAGGAAATATCGGATCATGTTTCCTACCTGTCGGCAGTGGGTCGGTGACGGCAGATAAAAGTAGTTTTAGGACCGTGAAGCAGGGGATGAGGTGGTAGAGGGTTGCTGCCCCTGCTGGTGTGAATGGTTTTAACTGCCCCCACATCCTCTGTCCTGAAAGGGCTTGGTGGGTTGCTGCACTAGCTAGGAAGGTACACACTGCCAGAACGCTAGGTCTTTTGAGTATCCACAAGATTTCCTATACTGCTAGTGGAACTGGTGGGCATAGTGACAATAATACCACGGAACAAATATCTTTTAAAACGCTCAAGTGCCAAATCAGCATTTTCTCCTAGAAGTCTAGACTAACTGAAGTGCATGTCCATGAGCATTGCCTAGACATCCTCTGAAAATCCAGTTGTTTGCTTCCTAGTGCACCTCCAAGCACTACAACGGCGCAAATAGTGTGGCCTATATACACACTATTTTCATTACGTTTACATTTCACCACATCCTCTCCATGCCTGAAGAATTTAGGCAAATGATGCCATAAGGTCTTCTGGAATGATAGGCAAGATCTCACGACCATTACCCACAATGCGTGCGAGGACCTATGAGGTCCTTGCAAAAGGCCTCAATACGCTTTGATTCCCTGTCCAGGGAATTCAAAGGATAGGTCTAGGAAAGGCCTTCACCAGTGTAGGGAGGAGGGAGTAGACTTTCTGCTTTCTGATCATCAGTGTCATAAGGAACATTTTGTATGCCCTGGATAGCACCTTTAGCCTCTGGTAATAGAGGTGTCAAGCAAAAGGCTGAGGGTCTGGTTCACTGGGTACTCGCTGTGCGTGATACAAGCCAGGTGCGGACAAGTGTCTGTTCGGGGTCAGAGACCAGTGTCAGGATTGGATGGCACAGTGGCTGAGTAGGCAGCTGTGTCCGCAGAGGGACTAGCGTAGACCATGGTGCCAGGGTAGCAGTCTGAGAGTCATTGCTGGGAGAATTTTCATGAACCGGTTTGGTACCTGGGATATTCTAAAGGTGACGAATCTGCAGTTAGAAGCATCTATCATTAAGGTATTTACAGTCCAAACCTTTTGGTTACCAGCAACCTTCATCTTTAGCTCCAGAACTATGGCATACCATATCTATAAATGTAATACCTATTCTTATGCCTTCAATAGGATATCGTGTCATTATTGTAAAGACTAATAATCTTTCAAAGATGGCTTATTTTTCTCCCCTATCCAAGTTGCCTTCAGCTGAAGAGCTGGGCTAATGTTTTTCGACAGATATCTTTACTCTTCATGGTTTGAGACACAGGATCATTTCTGATAATGGAATTCTATATCTATTATGTTTTGGAAGGCTCTTTGTAAGGTTATAGAAATGGTTCTACCACCCGCAGACCAATGGACTAACAAAGCGTACAAATCATATGCTAGAACAGTATTGTTACTTGAAGGTATCCCAAGATAAATGGGCCTCTTTCTACCAATACATAAATAACTCGCACTGCCACCAGTTTTTACCCTTTTTCAAATTACAAGGATTTCAACCAAGGAGATTTCTTTCTTCGCCTCATGTTTCTCCTTTATTCCAGCTGCTACTGATCCTTTGAATCACTTACAGGATCAAGGACAACTAGTCACTGATCGTCTATATCATTCCAGGGGCAGGATAAAAAATGTAATGAAAATCAGATTGGCTTCTTCCTCTTTGGTTCCTGGTTAACATTCTGACAATATTCTTGCTTTCTTCCGGTTCATACAGCACCTAGGGAAATTTCAAGCATGCTATTTCAATCTATTTCTCATTACTCTTTAAATTAATCCTGTGGCTTCACTTGTACTTGGAAAATTCATCCAGTTTGTCCTTCTTCACAATTGAAGGCTTTATGTCTCTGATCTTTGTCATTGTTTACTTTCTGAACTATCTCCCGTTATGGTTCAAGGTGACCTGAATATGAGGTTTAAAAAACATTTGTTAGTCCAGAGTCTTCAAGATCTTCTCTAAATTTTGGTATATTGGAAATACGATCAGTCTAGAGAACACTTGTGGGAAAATGCTTCTGTAGTTCATGCCATCTTGTTGGTTCTTTGTTTTTTTTAAAGCTTATCCTGATAAACCTGGAGCATTTGAAGAAGGGTATACTGTTAAATCCACAGATGGAACTCACTGGCTTGCTATCTTGGTTTAACAGAGGTGGGGCACTTGGCATGCAAGAAGGCTCCCACATATGCATTACCCTGGAGCGTGGGCCGGCGTTGGTGTGCTTGTGGCTTGAGTTTCCGTTGGCTGTGGGCTGCTTTGTGCATAGCCCAGGATGTCAGGCTGAGAGTTTAGTGGAAAGAGCACAGTGGTATGGAGGGTCAGAGATGCCAGATGGAGCAAAGAATTGGTGTTAGGTGCACAATCTCTCTTATCACACTTGATATGGAAGAAGATTGTAATTTTTTCTGTGCTGATGGAGATGGTTAGAGTTAAATTACCAGTTTTGTTGTGCTACAGTTTCAGTGTCCAAGATTTTGTTAGACCTTTTTCTAGTGAAGTCATGTTCTTTTCTACTCATAAACAAGAGAGCTTGGATCACAATGCTTTTGATTCTTCTATTTTTCATAACATTCATCACCCACCTTACTTTTTGTCTGTGATTTTTTTGTTACAGTTTTTTTTCTTTTTTAGATTTTTTGGCCTGGAAGTTTTGGTGTCTAGCTTCCTTATTCTCATAATATGTTTCACCTTCAATCAAAAACTATTTATATTGGCAGCGTTTCTGCCCCTTTTAACTGTTTTCTATTAACTTGAACCCCCTTAAGGAGGTGCACGTCTGTTAGGTGTAAGGTGGCACCATGGCTGATGGAAGGAGTCGCCCTTTCTTCAGAAAAGTACAAAGTAAAGGAGAGGTTCACGGTGTCCTCGACACTGTCACCGTCAAACACCAAATGAAGATTATCAGAGCCTGCCAGGAGAACGGACTCCGTGCTTTGTCCTGCGCAAAAGTGTGTAGTCAACTGCTTGAGATGGAGAGGTTTTGTCATCTCATTTCTCTCATCGTCAACAGTGAAATTGTGCGGGCAGTTGGATGATACCACTTTCCGGTCAGGCAGACTTGCAGAATGTGATGTGCATGGTAGCCAACATCAGGATGCATTGAAGCGTGCATGCACGAGGATGTTTAAGTGTCAGCCAGGGTCAATTTACAACCAGGCGCTTTTCTGCAAAATAGATGCATCGTGTCATTAGATGTACATTGAGATACTCTGATTCATACTGCATATGGGATCACAACCGGTTAACTCAAACAAAAAAATGCTGTTCAGCAGGTTATGATTCGACACAGCGAATAAAAGTACTTTTTATGTTGTTCCAAGCTATTCCATTTGTTGATATACATTTACAAACCACAGTGGATGTGAATATATTGTATGAAAGTCGGAATTTGTTTGGCTGCAAGAAAACTGCCACACAGCTAAGGAGATGGCAACAAATCGTCCACCAGTATGCCGCCATGTTTAGGAAATCTACATATACCATGGGAACAAAGGAAATATACTGTAAAGTATATGTACCAGCACCGCAAGATGAAGGATATAGAGATGATTGTACATTTTTATAGTTATATAACATTTTAGAAGCAGGAGGGTTAAGGTGGTGGAGAATTTACCCAAAAACCCACTTACAGAAAATGGTGCAGAACGCGGGCAAAGGAGTCCAGGTATATTCAGGCCCTGCGACTACTCAGAGAAGTTTGGGAAGAAAGTGAGTGCAATATTTTAAAAGGTTTCGAAAGGTTCAAGGTTTTTTCTCCCAGAAACGGAGAGCCAGTGAAGCAGTTAAGTATATAGCAGTATTAAGAGGTTCCTTATTAAAATGCATATTTACAGGATATTTTATATTTTATTTATTATTTATTGTATTTGTAGAGCGCGACTGTCACCATACTGGTATCCTGGCGTTAAGCTTATATATGGGTACTGTACTTGTATTTGGGATGCACATGAATGGGAACTGGCTACCTAGGAAAAAGCCAGGTCTTCAAGGCTTCCCTAAATTGCAACAGTTCAGTTGAGGCCCTCAATAAGGGTGGTAACTCATTCCACAGCTGGGGCGCTTTCACTGTGAAGGACCCACCAACTTGTCTTGACTTCTGAAATTTGGTTATGCAACCAAAATTTGCAGAGCTGGAGTGAAGATATCTCCCCGGAGTATATCCTTTCAGTCTGCGTTGTCGATGCACCAGGCCTTTTCCCAGCAGTGCCTTTAACACAATGCACAAGGCTTTGAAGATGATCCTTTGCTTCAGAGGTTACGAGTGTGCCTCCTCTAGGGCATTGAACGCAGAGGATCTACGGGGTCTGACCAACGCAGGTTTAGCCGCTGCCACTTGTACTCGAGACAGACTCTTAATCAAATAATTATGTAATTTAATGGATATATATTACGAATACTTTATATGACTACATTAGGGATTAATAGAGTATGAAAATGCGCAATCCTTAAATTGGGCAAATTTAATGGTTGTGAAGATCCTAAATCAAGAATGGTGATAACCATTGCTCAAAGCACGGATTTATGCAAAAATATGGAATTGCATATGGTTAATAAAGGGGATGTAAAAATAAAGGATAAAGCAAATGGTAAAACAATAATGAAAAAGATGGTAGGAGCAAAGGGATTGGAGGATCCTCTAGTGGAAACTTTAAGGGAGGTTTTCACAAGTTTGGGAACTAGGCCATATGGCTAATGATAAAGATGGTCTGAGATGTAATAGTGAGTGTCGAAGTGTGGATGGAAGGCACGCTTCCCTAAAATACGTTGGAATAGGCTGAAATAAGGTGTGTTATTCAGTACAATATCCCGTAGAAGGAAGAGAAGAGTATGAGGGATCTAATACTCTGTGTTTATGTTGGAAGAGGAGGAAACAAAAATACGTTCAACACTTCCAGGTTACATTGTCATGCTATAGTGCTGGTGAAGGCTAGAATAAAAGACCGTGCTCTATCCAGCAATCAGATTAATGTGACACAGGAAGGACTTTCTCTTAATCTTTCAGCAGGTGTGTTTGGTGTTGCCTTGTCAGATGATGAGATGAAGGAGATAAAGTGTTTAGACTTATGATGAGGGTATTGTGGTATAGGTAGAGGCTGTGGTCAAAAATTCCAGCAGATGGGGATGGTCGTCCTTATTGCTATGAGTAGGTGACCGATCGGGTTTCTAAGCAGGATATGGCCGATTCAGGATTACCATTTATAATTTTGTCACCAGAAGTATTTACACATTTTATAAAAGCGTGCCTGAAAGACCTAAGTCCATCAGATTTGCATCTTTGGGTTTATAGGTATGTTCCCATATAAATGTGGGGTTAAGGATAGAAAAAGAAGATTAAAAAACAGGACGTGCGACAGTGTATATTGCTGGGGCGTCATCAAGCAATATTAAGAATTGTATGAAGACCAAGCATCATGGCGCTGATACTAAAAATTGTTGATCGTATCATAGCAGAATCTTTGGGAAAATTATATCTGGAAGCATTCAGTGAATTTCTTGAGAAACTGAAGGAGTTTTAAAGACAAGCTTGTTTTGTGTAGAGGATTGAGACTGAACAGGAAGAAGCATTTGAATGGTTGAGGCCAGTAGTAATAGTGCCCCCTAGAGGCTATATAATGCCTCTATTTAGAAGATATCGAGGTGCACACAGTGCCACAGAGCAGGGGACAGAGTTTGTCCTTTAGAAGACCCCTCACTCACCAACCTGGTTGGTGACATGCTTCATCATCGTGGACCCAACCGGACAGCCGAGTGCCATCCGGTTGTGCCTCGACACCTGACTACAGTGGAGCGGGTTTTTTTGTTTATTTTATATGTACAGAATTGTTAGTGAATATTTAAAAGTTGTCCAATACTACTCACTCCTCGAATTTATTCTGGAGTGATTGGGCAACGACCTACCAGCAAAATTAAGAGAAGTAAAAGGGGCTAGCCCAAAAGTGGGTGGTAATCATGTCTCGTGTCTACTATACGCAGACAATCTAGTGATTATGGACCTGACGAAGATAGGTCTCCAGAGAAAACTAAACATGTTCAATGAATATTGTCTATATAAAAAGCTAATAGTGAACATGGAAAAGACCAACATTTTATGCTTCGTTAAGAATATACCTCGGTTCCCTTGGCGTTTAGGCATAAGTTTGCTTGAAAGGGTGAATGAATATAGATACCTAGGAATCTGGTTTATGAGTAACCTCAAATGGTATACCCATCTGGAGGCACTTAAAATGAGGGCATCTGCCTCGGTGAAGGGACTAAAAAGATTCAACAGTGTGTATGGAGAAAACTCAGATAGGCCGGTTATAAAAGCCTATTTAGCAATGGTCCCTCCTCAATTTTTGTACGGGACAGAAGTGCTTTACCTAAGTGAGAAAAAAGGCTGGGATAAAGAAGAAGGAAATATCCTAAAAAACTTATTCTCACTGCCAAAATCCTCCATGGTACAAGCTGCAAGACTTGAGTTGGGAATTACCTCTTGGGTGGCAACTGCCTGTATGGCACTTATTCGCTTTTGGCAGCACCTAGGGTCTGAAGAGCACTTAATGTCCCAGTGGTGTAAAAGGGAAATTGTTACTAGTGAACTGACCTGGGTGAAACAGACAAGAGCCGCACTAAGTGAAGCATAGGGAGAGTTGGTTTTAAAATGATGTCCGCAACTGAGTCACCCAAGCATAGCTAAGAAAGAATTAAGAACACTGGGAGCTGAGACCTCCCGAACATATGATAGAGAGTACCTCTTGCGGAAAGTTTCAGTGTCACATACGACTTTGGCTTGGGAATCTAATAAACAGTACCCCTATCTAGGCAGATTGCCGAGCTTCCACCTACGACGGGAGGTACTAAAAGTGCGAATGGGGATACACCCCTGCTATGGGAATATTGAGATAAATTTTTTTATGTTGCATAGTAATGGTACCTGTACTTGTGCGTTAGGCAATCATTGCGATATTGTGCATATTTTACTAGATTGTACGAAGTTTTTAGATTCTCGGAAAGAGATTTTATGCCCGATATTTAAAAAATATATGATCAGAAATAGGATGTACGCCGTTAGCCTTCTAGTTGAAATGAAGACCCTAGACATTGCTTGTCCTATTGGGAAATTTATGAGTAAGGTCAGGGTGTTCCTCAAGTGTACAGAGTTAAAAACTTTTATTTTATATGAGCACTTGGGGTAAGATAATGCTGTGCATGTAAAAGGTAATGGTATGGCTTGGAATTCCTTGGAAGGATTCTGAGGAAGATGAGACATTTGTATCTTACATGAAGGAAAATGAGTATTTTATGATATGTATATATACCATGTTTATAATATGATTCTGGCTATATTTTAATAACAATTTTATGTATAGGGTACACTTTTATGGTTGTAACCAATCAAATAAAGTTCTCTTACTGACTGACTGACTGATTGGACAACGGATAAAACAACGTGGGACACCTTTGCCTAATTAGGTAGGCTGGTGGTGTCAGAAGAGTGGTGTAGTGAGTTAAAATATTGGTCTACATGTTTCAACCATGATGTAAGTATAAGGTTTTTATCAGGACCAGTGGTGGTAGTCTGGGTAGTGTACATACGCTAAGGTGTACCCTGCCCTCGAGTACGTGAAAAAACAGAAACCACAAAATCGTAGTTTGTTAAAAAGTGGTGTTCTTCTCCAGGATTCCTAGAAAAAAAACCTGTGGAAACAAACAGGGAAGGGGTTGGGGCAACAAACACACGGTACATGAGCATTGTAGATATATGGTGCTTGAGGTGCTCCTCGTGTCCGACATCCAACCATGTGAAGGCAATGTTGTGGATGTTGTTCAATGACTAGTCTATTTAGTCAACATAAAGTGCACAGACGATCGTACTGCTAGGTGACAGACTACGTCTGTGATAGTGATTAGTACAACCCACTCGATACAGTGTTGTTTTCGTTCAAAACCCACTCCTCCGATTCAACTGTGAGTGGGTAATATCATACAGATTATCAGTGGGTGTCGGGTTCCTCACAAAAGTGAGTAGAGCGTAAATTGGCCCAATATCATACGTACGTATATACAGCTTTAAAAGCCTTTGCAAAACACAGTTATGTACACAGGCGCCCGGTAACCAACGTGCTACTGGCCAAAGACAAACACTCCACGCTGTGCGGGAAAGAATAAGAGAGGACGCGCTTACTGGAAGCGGTCAATTTACCTGCTTCATGGGTGTCCCGGTTACTGCACACACTCAATGCCACAACCTGGGTAAGAGAGAAGCGGGACGGGAGGTAGGGGGTAAGATCGGCATCGTCATAAATGCCAAAGTCTTTCTGAAGAATGTCCGGCGGTGACTTACTTGTGGGATGATTATGGAAGGTAAATTCACCTAGCGAGTAACCTGTGCGGAGCACCGTGGATACAGACTGCGGGCTTTGATGGGGATGTTATAGAAGCCGCGCTTCCGGGTATGACGAAGGGGCAAGGCGGAGCGTGGTCGTGTGAACCATGTGGTCCATGGTGCGTCATTGGTTAACAGCGCAACCGTAACGGTGTTGGTTTCGTTCTTAATGGCCGTCGACTTTGTGGATCAATAAAGATTAGAAAGTGGGGAGTGTGACTAAAAAAAAAAAATGGAGAAAAAGAAGAATTGGTCACACGCCAAAGCATGAGAGGTTTTTCATGCAAAACAAGCGGACCCTAGCCGTTTGTAGTAATGTACTGAATGTTAACGGGGGGGGAGAGAAAAGGTTTGAACTGTAAAGCGAGTCAAATTTTACCCACAGCCCAGGCTAAAAGGTGGCTATATGATAACACATTGAGGTATTGGAATGGATTTCAGCAGCATTGGCATGAAATGAAATGAAATGAAGTGACCTGTGAACCTGGAATAATGCAATTCATGCACATTCTCAAATATTGCCCATAGGGGAGATTTTCCCTCAGGGGCCTTGGATGGAAACTTTCAAATCCAAGCAAGTTATTTTTAGCTGTAGGTTTGTAGTGTGTCTTTGTTTCCAGGCGTCCATTCTCTTTACTGATGACAAGATCAAGGAAGACCATGGTTGTTGGATCTTTGGTGTAGGTAAATTTGAGATTCTCATCACAGGAGTTGATCCATTCAAAGAAGGATGTTAAAGTGTCTTCCGATCCTTGCCAGATTGCAAGGACATCTTCAATATAATGTCTCCAGAAAAGGATATTCGAGCCAAACGGTTTTGTTCGTTGAGAATTTGCAGGAATTGCAGCAAACCCAGTAACTACCGGGAACAAGCCACTGACCTCACGTCTACACTCTATGCAAGAGGCTACCCTGCAAAAATTCTAAACAAATGCCAGAAGAGAGCACACTCTACTCACTTTTGTGAGGAATCCGACACCCACTCCTCCATTTGTTGTTAAATATTGATTAAGGGGACCAGGAGTTTCCTCCCTACCTACAGTCAAACACCCTTTCTCTCCCATTTGTTTCTCATCAGCCAGTAGTAATAGCTCATAAAGCAGACAACTCATTGAGAATGCGTGTAGATTTCAGACAAGCAAATTCAGGGTTCTGGGTAGATAGGTATCCTTTGTCCAATATTGGAGGTAGGGTGATAATGATTGAAATGGTTCATACAACAAGTTTGTCAGCATATCAGCAAATAAAATTGAAGAGGAATTCAAATAAATAACATGGGGGAATTTAAGGTTTTCTCATAATACGTGCAAATTGGCAGCAGCTACATCTGTTATTTCACAACTTAAAGATAATTTGCTTGTAAAGGTTAAAGAGATATCAATCTTCCAAAATAATATATTAGTGTATGCCACGACAAAGAGTGCATGTTGAGCTGCTTCATCGTGTCAAAGCCACGCAAAGAGAAAGATCATATTTGAAGCAATAAAAATACAAAAGCAAAGTGAACACAGTAATGTATTTGGTGCACAAAATTTCAAAGAAAGGAAAGTGATCAAAGGATGAGTTGGGCTTGGCCATAGTAAACTGTCCTGCTCCAAGAAAGAAAGACAATTTGCAATCTTTTTGGGGGATTCCTTCAGTATTATGCAAAGTTTGTATCGATGGTTTCTCAAAGCCTAGAGTAATTGAGGGTTGGTACATTAGAGTAGACTGAAGCAAGATGTATTTATGTCTCAAACGGGAGAGAAGCATGAGCCCTATCTTTTCAACTTTCAATGTGAAGCATAAACCAATTCTAATGGTTAACACTAGTGCCTAAGGTTTGGAGTCATATTTGTCTCAGATTCAGAAATGGAAAAGAGAATACATGGCTGGAGCATCACAGGCTGATTGATGCTGAACAAACCTATTCGGTGGTGGAGCAGGAGGTCTTATTGTTTATTTAGGTCTGAAATCACTTTAGAAAGGTCTACAGAAACTACTGACAGACACCAGACCTGAGGGGGCTACTTCCAGCATTGGTAAATGAAATATAGTGCTTCAGAGTAATACGTTTAAAGTGGATTATGTGACTAGGTGGCACAATGTATTACAGGATTACTTACCTAAGAAAGTTAATTCACAAAGGAATGGCAAGTGGCAGATGGGTTTCTGAATGGGTACGTCGCTGGTGGTACTGCAGTTACTAGGCAGAAATGGTGTAAGGCAAAAGTGGATTAAAGAGTGTTGAGTAAATTGAAGTCGTTTATGAGAGGGGATTTGCTTATAGACCTTACAATGGTAAAAAATACATTGTTTGTGAGTAAAGAATGACCTGTACATGGATGAAACTGGTGTGTGCAGAAATTATAGATTAGTACCTCAAGTGATTTTGAGAAGGAAATTGGCAAACATGGCTTTTGAGGAGCATGTAGCAAGAGGATTAACAAAAAGCTGCCAAAGAGAAGACCTTTGGTGGCCTGAACTGAACAAGACGGTAAAAGAGGTGGTGCAGAGGTGCATGGCACGTCCTTTGAGTGTCAAGGTGTTGCGGATGGGGAGTTCCAGAGAAGGCACCGCTAGCTTTGGAGATAATGCTTGAATTTCAGAGGCTCTGACCAGTTTTGGATTTGCAGTGGTGATGTTAAGTATTTGTCCAAGAGGGCTGAAGTGGATCTTAAGTTACTTTAAAACATTTTCTTGAGGGCAGGGCTTCCCAAAATTATTTTCCCAGACAGTGATGTGCAAGTACGCTTGCGGGGGATGAAGGAAGTTTTTGAAAAACATGGAGTTGAGTACTTCATTGTAAAATACACATACCAACAATCTCGTTGAGGTGGTTCATCGCTAGCCATTGGTAATATCCAGTTGGCTTTGACAAGTGATATGGTATGACAGTGGTGTACAGGGGTGTACAGAATAACACCCCCACAGTCTTCCGGAGTGTGTGTTGTTTACTTTGAAGACAGGAAGCCCAGCCGTATTGCAGTTATGTCCTGCTTGGATCGGTCACCGCAGTGACCAGGCAGAGGTGGATAAAGAATGAGACGAGATAACGGGGAATCAAAAAAGGAGCAATAAATTATTGTGTGTGAAGGTGAGAAAGGGAGATCTAAAGCTTACTGTAGGAAAGTGTGTTCACATGAGAAAGCCTCTTATTCAGAAGGGTGAGTAATGTATCAAACTACAACTGTCATCTTAAATATGTACAGCAAACTACAGCTGTAATCTTAAATATATCCCAAACTAGAGCTCTAATCTTAAATGTATACTATATATGCAATCAAATATATTAAAAAAAACAGTATCTCGAGTGTATCAGAAATTACAGCTGAGATTATACATTCATTACAAGCTGGAGCAGTTTCCTTATATAATAGGTTTGACCTTGATGTTTACAAATATCTGGACCTGCTACATGATCTAGAAACAGGTAAGACTCATTTTCCATGAACAAAGGGAGAGCTTATTGCATCATCAGAGGCGGAGAGTTGACCCGGACAAACAGCCTTTTAATGTAGTCAGATGTTTGAAATGTTCAACCATTACTGAAGAGAACCCTGTAGATAATCATTATTTGTAATAAATGAAGTCAGACTAAAGACAATAATTTATTAAAGCATCATGTAAAGCCAGTTACAAATCAAAAACAAATGAAAGCAGCAATACAAGAGAAATACATTCACACCTGGGGTGGAGCTGCCCGCAGCAACCCAAGAGCAGGGAACGCATACCTGGAGCGAGGGGGGATGGGCGCGGGGGGTTTATTCAACGAGGGACCAGTGTATACGACCAAAGACAGGGAAAGGACCCCCCACCTCACTCCTCTTTCATTTGTGCACCTAACAAACACCTCCTTCACCTCTCGCCCTTGGTGAAGGAGACAAATAGAAGGCATCATATATAAGACTTGGTACTAAGGCGTCGTAAGGCTACCGGAAGCTTGTAAGCTTTGAAAATATACTAACCATAATGTAAGTGAGGTGCCTATGGATGCTGCTAAGATAATGAGGGCGTATACTGTCCTGGCAGTGAAGCAGATGTGCGCGACAGAGGTTCAGGCAGGGTCTGTGACACTATGTCTTGTGGGTTCTAGAACAGGTACCGTAAAGCCTTAGTGGCTAATAGGGTTTCCACAACTGTCTAATGGAGGAAGAGCGGCTGATAATCTGAGGGGCTAAACTACTTTTCTTGTAGAGAAAGGATTTCAACACATCCTTTTCTGTTGCAAAGAGAGGAATGTACATTTCTGGAGGCAAGAGAGCTTCACACATCTCCTTTGCGGAGATGGAAGTATCAGTGCTGGGTGAAACAGGGACCGCAAACCTTTATAGTGGGCAGAATGATCCAACCAGCCTCAGGGCGCTCTGCCCAAGCACCTCTGGGAACCGAAAGATGAATCCCAGAGGAGTATCCCCCTCCCACACCTCTGGTGCCCAGAAGGAGTTACCCTTGATCGGTAGCGAGGCAGACCTACCAGCTGGGAGGAATGATGCATCCTAGTAGAGTGTTGGCCAAGCTCCCCTCTGGCAGTAGACGGATGGAACCTTGCCTGGGGGAGAGCCGACCACGCGCCTCTATAGTAGATAAAAGGTGTGGAACACACGCCTCTTTACTAGATAAAAGGTGTGGAACACACGCTTCTTTACTAGATAAAAGGTGTGGAACACACGCCTCTTTACTAGATAAAAGGTGTGGAACACACGCCTCTTTACTAGATAAAAGGTATGGAACACACGCCTCTTTACTAGATAAAAGGTGTGGAACACACGCCTCTTTACTAGATAAAAGGTATGGAACACACGCCTCTTTACTAGATAAAAGGTGTGGAACACATGCCTCTTTACTAGATAAAAGGTGTGGAACACACGCCTCTTTACTAGATAAAAGGTGTGGAACACATGCCTCTTTACTAGATAAAAGGTGTGGAACACACGCCTCTTTACTAGATAAAAGGTGCAGACCACACGCCTCTTTAGTAGTTAGAAGGGTGCGGACCATACGCCTCATAGGTTGCATTTCTTCCTGGATATTTGAGGACTATGTGCAGGACATGAAAATCTCTCTCCTGAAATGTGTCAACGTCTGTGGGGATATTCGGGAGCCTAGCTTTCTGTGGTGTCCAGAGAGCAGCAGGTCTCTGTGATGGACATGGGTGTACAATTCTCTGACACAGAAGGCGATTGATGGATGGATGTGGTACAGTGAGCATAGCGGTAGATAAAAGGGGACTCTACAAACCTTCACCGTTCCCATTAACACTTCCTCCTTCCGGGAATATCTCACTTCAATGAGTAAACAATAAATAACATGATTATGTTCAACAAGAATGGGTCCATGAAGTATACCTGCAGTGCCACTGCAATAAAATCTCTTTCTCTTGACATTTGGTAAAAAGCCCTGAGATGGTGTCTGGAGACTTGCACATCCTGTGAGTCATTGGAAGCATGAAAATTGCATCAATGTCTAGGGGAAGAGCGGATATGGAGTGAAAGAGTTAAATTGTCTTTGAAGCAGCGAAAGCAATCACCCCCTTGAGTGTCTGTCACTTGCTCATACTGTCGTCTTCCGCGGTCTTGAACCCATCGTTCATGAATTTACCATGCACACTTTCTTCAACGGGGCACCTCTAATCTCTCGCCAAACACTGTACCAGAGCAGTAAATTCAGCTGTCGTCCCATGAAATGCGCTCGGTGTCAAAACCTACAATGTTTAGGTGCCGCACTGTCCAATGTGGGGGTAGGGCTCAGAGACTGGGGCAAGTCCATCATCCCATGACATCTATCACCCTTTTTTGAGTCAACAGTCAGAAATTATTTTCTTCACTTTATCTCAAAAGCAATTCAGAAATTCAGAATGCAGTTATTTGTCCACCTTCTCGGAACATCTGTAAGACACTTGTTGAATGTCAAAGTCACCATGGCCAGGATGACCTCGCCTCAGTGCTTCTTGAAGACCGATAACACCGCCGAGTGACGGAGTTGGCTTCAAGATTGAATCAACTTCTGTTCCAAGCACCAGCAAGGACAGGGTATCCGCTGCTGCTCCTCTGTGGAGATAGGAGTTCCATGACTCATGTCACGTCAATGACACATACGTGGCCAGTGGGGGCCTTGGCCAAGTGGCTCTCATCATCTTTGGACATTGGATGTACCAGTAGTCTATAGTATGTACCTTCAGCAAAGACTGTCGTGACACGAATACCACACATGTACGCATCGAGGACATACGAGGCTCTGCCTCGTCCCATTCGTACAAAAAGATGTGCCAAAAATCCACTGTTGGTAAGGTACCTCCAACCTATAACACCGACGTAACCGCTTCTCTGGGGATGCTCTGCCGGTCATGTCTCACTGTCGTCTGAACCTTTGAGGTATGGATTCATTCAGACATACCCACGTTGAGAGACCAAGGCAACCCAGCAGGGCTCTTTCAAGCAGATGTGGCAACAGAGCCTTTTGCCATGTCGATGAAATGCAGCTTTTTTTTAATACTTAAACATATTTTCTGTTTGAAAACCTAAATGTCCCATCCCAAATCAACTGTTGGCATTTGCTTTATTAAGGCCTCCGATCATCTGATCCAGGTTCCTGCACGGCTGTCTTGGCTGACACCAGACTTAACACTGCACCGTTTCTTCACGATCATGTTGATATAAGCTCTCATAATCTTTATGATTTCTCCCACCTAAAAAAAGAAGAAATTAAAAAGAATTAGCATATTTCTTCATTGGAGAACATGATCTTTCTGTCCTGCTTCACTGCAACATCTCTGAGGGGTAGCAAGGCTGGGAAGGTATGCATGCCAAGGTAGCAAGGCTGAGAGCATAGATTCCACCAGCCTCCATAGCACCTGTGATAAAGGACCAGACATATAACGGTCCTACAGTGACACCTAGGGGACAGCAGGAGTTCCAGACTGTACGAGGCACTACAACATCGCCATCTAAAGACAAGTGGGAGTATGGCACATGCAAACCGTTGCAGAACGACACCTAGGGGAATGTCAGAGTATAGCAATGGTTTAGGTACTAAAGTGAGAATGCAGACAGCTAACGATTACACTACATAGACAATATGGAACTGACGCACATATCACTTCATCGGTCACATAACCAATAAACAGGACTGTATGAATGACCACCAGCAGACCGCACTAAAGGCAGACCGGCAACACAGAGGCCTGTGGTTTCCAGGTGCCTATTTAAAGCCTACACTGACCAAAGACCTAATGGGGGGAAAGTTAATTAGGCTTAAAACAAACTGGTAAAAAAGCTGCGCATGATCTGGAAAGGAATCCCAGATCAGGAAGTAAAAGAAACAGGGTACAAATGAATGAACGCTTAATTTATAATTAAAATAGTAATTAAAGCTAGTGGAGGAGTTTAGAGAAGTTGCTTAAAAAATAGGAATTGTAAGGGTTGATAAAAAAATGCAGTTACGGTTCGGGAAGTGCATTGAAGGAAGGGAGTAGGTAACTGCAGGGAAGGTAGGGAGCGAAGAGAGTGTGGGTAGTATGGGAAAGAAGGGAGTGTAGGGAAGGGATGGATCTAAGAAAGGGAAGGAGCTAAGGGAGTGCAGGGAGCTAAGTAACTGCAGAGAGATGGAGGGAAGGGAGAGAGCTGAGAAACGGAGGGAAACAAATTAGGAGAGTGTTGGAAGGGAGGGAGCTTAGAAAGGTAAAGAACTAAGGGGTACAGTACAGAAAGGAAAGATCTAAGGGGGGGGCGTAATAGTATGCTGTACCTACTATACCGGACACATATGTCACGGGCCGTGTTGGTATGCCGCACATGCTGTCCCGCCCACATATATCACGGACAGTGACGGTACACTGCACCGGCTGTACAAGGGGTTTCAGAGGCGGTGATGGGACTCTTTATTGTACGTCAGACCTATAGAGCTGGAGGGAGTCCAGACCTCTTTTAAAATGGAAGGTTGAAGCGTAATTTAGACGCCAGTCAGTGGGATTGGTTGGTCATTCATCCAACCGAGAGTGCATTTCCTTATTCCTCAATTTGTGGAGTTACTTATGAGCACCTGGGTTCCCTTAGACTATCTTGGACCCTTTAGCCTCCTACAATCAATGTAAATGTAAATGTAAATGTAGCCGTACTTGTAAAGCGCACTGATACTCCTGGCGCTGTACTGATACCGCTAGGGAACCCTTCCTGGTTTTTCCCCGTGAAATGTCCACTCCTGGGCATCCCCAGGGTGCAACCAGTCATCCCTAGCGCTGTAGGGGGCCGTTGTGGAGACTAAGCAAGCTATTGCCCAGAGTTGCAGCGTGGGACTCATGCTTAGAGTAGGCACCGAGGCGAAAAATCAGGTCCGAGAAATTATGAGCCCAAGATCCGCCAAGACCAGCCAAGGCGGGAATTGAACCCTGGTCCGGGCCAGACCTCTGCATCAGGGTCTGACGCTCTAACCATTGAGCCACACTTCTCCCATCAATCAAGTCCCAATTGTCATACAGTCCTAAAGAGAACTCCGCATTCCCAATGAGTACGAAATGTTGTCAACATCACAGCACACTAATTGTTATAAACTAGAAGGAATTGCCATTATATCACGTGTGTGCATTAGATGGTTGTTGAATGTGTTCTCTCTGCTCTGGGACACTGAGCTCTCTATTTTATATGCATTGCTTCTTCATCATATATCTGTGTAGTGGCTGATTATATATATATTTACTGTGGTCAGTACAATTGTTTAGCGATTGCACATACCATTGATAAATTAAAATTTCAGGAAACAAATCACAGGGCGATGTGGTTAGTTTCTACTTTGATGTGGTTTTCGGTCTTCTTTATTTTGAATGAGTCCTCTGAATATAACTTTGACAACTTACGAAAGTATGTGCTTAAAAACACAGGTGAACGACTGTTTTTGTTTATTATTGGAACCACAGGGCACACGCGTCATGCTCTGTCGAGCCACCCCTTATCAATGTAGAGCATGTGAACTCTGTTCAGGAAGATCCCTCACAGTCATACGTGTTAAGTCTGGAGACAACTACCATGTTTCGTAGTTCGTCCTCCACTCATAGTGCACAGACCATCTACTCACGCAGGGAACCTGCTCAACCTGACCTAGGACACCTCAGAGGAGGGGGTCATGGAAAGAAGAGAGAACTTAGGGTGCAGGAAATCATGGAGTTGGTCTTGCACCACTGCATGAACTTGTGCAAAATAACTTTATCACAGCGTAAACAAGCACAAACGTACGTTTTTACAGAGACATTAAACACGATCTGTCGTCTTTGGAAGATGAAAATGCATCTTTGAGATTTCTGTTTCATGAAAGGTTTCTGTAGAAGACTTTCACTATGTGTAATGGGAAAATAAAAGTGAGACCTTGGCTCAATTTCTCTATTAATATGAAAGTTTGTTTAGCCTAGATTTTGATATAAAAATACAAAAAGATAATGAGGCCAAGTGAGTCTCTCCACAAAGAAGTCCCTTGTCTCACGTTCTACAGGTTTGATGTATAGTTGATTTATATTCTGAAATCTCTTCTACAACCGCTTTATATCAGATTAAGATTCTGTTCTAAATGTAGGGCTTGTGCCACGTGTTGCCCGAGCACGCGCCCCAGGCGTATGTAACGCTCCATACAGGCATGGACCGCGTATGGTCTCAGCACCAAAGTCACATTTAAAATCAAATCATAACCCAGCGAATGAAATAAAAGGAAACGTTTCCATTGAGGACAAACGTTCATACATTGAGCTCTACGTCGACCAAACCTGTGCGCGCTGCAATGAAGCAGGAACACAGAAGGGAATAAAGAAGTTTTTGGAGGAAATGTATTTTCTGTAGGATGAACATCATGGCTTTAAACAAAAATGAACAGGCCGCCTCACGGGTGCTCTACAGATCTACTAGTTGATTTATCGAGCCTGCCTTGCATCGATGGGGCTTTTTATGTAGACGACAGTTTGGCAAAAGATGGGTCTTTTTCGCCTTCTGAGAGGTGCTGATAATCTTTAATCAATAAAATTGATAAAAGAAGGCTGAAAACATTCCGCCACCATCTTGAAGCTGTCTCTTCCCCCACACATTCAACCTGCCTAGGGCGTCTCGGAGTATCTGCCAGATGTATATTCTTACACCATGTCTCTAGTCTAGACCCTATCTTGTGATCATACCAAACATCATGGTTTCCTAGTGCAAAGGTAAGGTGAACTGAGCATCTCTGCAGCCATCTCAAGAGCATCAGACCTTCCCACGTACAAGGCGTAATGAAACCAACCCCTGTCCTGAGGCCTTCCTAGGGCGTCCTGGTATGAGCCTCTTGGGGACATCAACGGAGTCTAAGCCCATCCTGTGTGCGTCATGAAACCACCATGTCCAAACACGTACCTGGGGAGTCTCAAAGTACATCTCCCTTTCGTCCACCGTGATCTTGAAGGCGTTGGGTTGTGGTGCCCCGAAGAAGACAATGTGCTCATACTGGAAGGTTTCCAACGGCTTTGGGTCTCCTCGTTTGTAGACCGACACGTGTTCTGCGCTGACCACCAGCCACAGGTCATTGGGAAATCCACCCTCTTTGTACTGAAAAACATAAAAAAAAAAAACAGGCATGACGAGAGAAGGAAGGCAAGCGGTCCACGGCGACTGGTGAGGCTAGACCACAGATGGACCAGGCGTTGTTTACCAGTTGTGGAAGGTGTGAATATTTAGAGAACCAAACAATGTATTCAGGAAGAAGCTTCAGCACTCACAAATGGGGACTAACAAGGCAATCTATCCACTAACAACAAACATTCTTGAACACTTTACACCTCACTCACTCAATAACACCTTCAATAAGAACAGACATAAGACAGTGGACTAGTGGTACTGATGTCTCCTCGTGCATGGAATCCTTACCTCTACATCAAAGAGCGTGGATCCGTACCCCGGCCATTCCTTCACTATGGTCATGTACTTGACCATCGCCTGGTGCTGGGCCATCCCTTGGAGCCGCTTCCATTTCTCGGCCACGCTGACGCGTGCAGCGGCCAGCTCCTCCTTCACCCACATCTCCAGCATCTGCTCTTCTTCCACCCGCTGCTTCTTCATGGAGCCCGCCTTGAAGCCGCGCTTCAGCGTCCCCTCCAGGAAGCTGGTCCTTCTCCTCTCCAGGGTGTGGCCGGAGGACAGTGTGCTGCTGCTCTTGGTGGACTGCAGTATCTTGGCCTTCAGACGTGTCACGGGGTAGACGTTCTCCAGGCTCCAGGAGACCTTGTTGTAGTCGCAGTGCAGGTACTGGAGCCGCAGGGCCGCCAGGTGCTGCAACGTCTCCTCCGGAGCGGGGAAGTGTCCACTGACGAGACTTTCATGAGCCTAAAAGAAGTCAGGAAGGACATTCAGTAATGTACATTGTTCACGAGGAGTCGGAGGATAGATTTAGACTAAACCTTGGCTTAAGCAAGATCTGGGATGATATGTAAAATTATATTTGGAGAACATACTGAATCTAAAATACTCTCTCTTCTTGTGAAACATGAATAGGCAAGGCTTGGAATAAAAACAGTAAATTAACCTAATCCTTCAAGCAGTAAGAAGTCGGTTTTAGCAGAATGTAGGAGCTTACATTTTTGTTATCTTACGTATTGTTAATATGTGCAGTCTATATTCCTGTGTGCGTATTTTTTTAGTATACATATGTCCGTTCTGTAATGGCCTGGCATGCATAGCATTGCATCATAAGTTACTATTGGCTGGTAGCCAGGAGGTGGAAGTGTGGGAACGCCAGCACAAGGGCCAGCTTATGGAAATCCTCTGGGTTTTCCACTACCTCCTTTCACAGTTTTGCGAGACATTCGTGCTGGGCATGAAAACGGTCTAAATATTCAATTGCCCCAGTGAGGTGAGGGTTATTAAATGTAATATGGGGATAGGTTAATCAAATCAAATCAAATCAACTCAGGTGTTTGTTAAGCGTAACTACTCACCAGTAAATGTCTCAAGGCGCGGGGGGTGGGGAGGGGTGGGGTGTTCGCAGGTTCCAGTCCATCAAGGAGGGGGTCTGTCGAAGAGCCAGGTTTTGAGGTTCCTTGCGAAGATGGGGAGCGATGATATCTGTCTGAAGTGGAGCGGATGGTCGTTCCAGGCTCTGGCCGCGCGGAAGGAGAAGGAGCGGCCTCTCAATCTGGTCTTTCTGGTGCAGAGGACCACGGCGTAGGAGAGCTGGGCTGATCGAGGTCCTTTGGGGTGCGTGGAATTTGAGTCGGCTGTTCAGGTATGCTGGTCTGGTGTCGTGGAGTGCCTAGTGAGCGTGGGATAGCATCTTGAAGGTGACTCTGGCCTCAATGGGGAGCCAGTGGAGTGTGCGCAGGTGCTGGGAATGTGGGAGTGTCTTGGCAGGTTTCGGACCAGTCTTGCGGCAGCGTTTTGGATGTTCTGTAGCTTGCGGGTGAGGTTTTTGTTTATTCCGGCATAGAGTGTGTTGCCGTAGTCGAGCCTGCTGGTGACCAGGGCGTGAGTGACGGTCTTTTGTGTTCAAGGGGGATCCATTTGAAGGTCTTAAGTAGGAGGCAGGGGGTGTGGAAGCAGGAGGACGAGACGGAGTTTAACTGGCGGTCCATTTTGAGCTCAGAGTCCAGGATGATTCCCAGGTTGCGTGCGTGGTCCGTGGGGTAGTCGGGCTTCCTAGGGCGGGGAGCCACCAGGTGTCTTTCTAGGCATCTGGGTTTGGGCCCATGACGAGTACTTCCGTTATGTTGGTGTTTAGTTGTAGGCAGCTGTTTTTCATCCATTTGGCAACCGCTTTCATGCCTTCTCGAAAGTTATGTCTGGCAGTGTTGGGTTAGTTGGATAGGGAGAGGACGGGTTGGTTTCATCTGCGTATAACACAATGTGGAGTCCGTAGGTTCTGACGATGGGGGCCAGAAGAGCCATGGAGACGTTGAAGAGCGTACGGCTGAGGGAGGACCCCTGGGGGACTCAACAGGTGGTAGGTGTAGGGTCCGAGTGGAAAGGGGGGGGGGGGAAGTCTGACCCGCTATGTTCTGCCGGAGAGGAAGGAGCGGATCCAGTCGAGGGCCTTGTCTTGGATCCCTGCGCCATGGAGTCTGAATATTAGGGTGCGGTGAGAGACTGTCGGACGCCGCTGAGAGATCGAGGAGGATGAGGGCTGCTGTTTCTCCTTTGTCCAGTAAGGTACGGGTGTCGTCTGTTGTGGCGAGGAGGGCAGTGTCCGTACTGTGTTTTATTCTGAATCCAGATTGGGAGGAGTCGAGGATGTTGTGCTCTTCGATGAATGTGAGTTGGCTATTGATGGCTTTCTCGATTACTTTCATTGGGAACGGGAGCAGAGAGATGGGTCTGTAGTTTTTGAGGTCGGTAGGGTCCGCCTAGGGTTTCTTCAGGAGGGGGTTGATCTCAGCATGTTTCCAGTCGTCAGGGAACGAGGCCGTTGCCAGGGAGTGATTGCAGGTGTGGCAGAGCATGGGTGCGATGGCGTCAGCAGCTCTGTTGAAAATGTGGTGGGGGCAGGAGTCCGTGGGGTCCCCGGAGTGGATTGACTTCATTGTCTTCCGTGTGTCTGCGGTGGTGAGGGCTGTCCAGTTGTCGATCACTGGCTTCAGGGTGTTGGGGGTGGTTGGTGAGGGTTCAGTGTGTTGGTTGTCTTCATCGAAGTTGTCATAGATGCTCTTGATTTTGTGGTGGAAAAAGGTGCTGAGTTTGTCGCAGAGGACTTGTGAGGGAGGGATGTCCGTAGACTCGCTGGTGGGTTGGGCGAACTCCTTGATGTTGAAGAGTTCTTTGCTCTTGTGTGCATGTGTGGAGTTTCTGTCTTCAATAGCTTTTTTCCTTGTTTTTCTGATGAGTTGGTGGTAGGCGTTGGTGGCGGCTCTGAAGTTGTTGTGGGCTTCTGTGGATTTGGTGTTCCTCCAGGCCTTTTCGAGGCGGCGGCAAGTGCGTCTGGACTCTCGAAGTTCGGTAGTGAACCATCTACAAGTATAAGTAATATGTTCAGGATTTGCGAGACATTGCTATGAACTAAAGAACAGCCGTGCTCTTCTGAAACGGATGTATTTCTTCTCTGTGAAGTAAATATTTCTATTCGCCTCTTTTGTTGTGTGAAGGAAGGTGACCAGGTCTCTTCTGGCCCGAGTGGAGGCTCGGGGTATGTGATGACGAGCAGAGGTGCAGACACGTCTTGGACTGTTTTGGGTTTGAATTGTGGATGAGAAATCGGGCTCAGGGTTGTCTTTAAATGGCACGGTCTCTACTGCATGCTCTATGTATCTTTACTTGGGCACCACTGCTCTGGTTCTAATTTCTACTATCTGATATTATGTGTGCACTCTGATGTGCCGTCCCATCTGCACACTGTAGTACTTGGAGCGGTGTACATACCACTCTCTTGTGCTAGGTTTAGGTTTATTACCTATTGACGTCTGTGATACGCACCGACGTCCCTGGGGCCCGTCCACCTCACAGAAACATACAGATAAATGAATGCAAAGATTTCTAGGTGTTGTCTTTATCGTGCATTTACCAACAGCGCCTAGACACCTGCTCGCTTAGTCAAGGGAGGAAGAGGTGCAGGGGTTCAGTCTGGGGGCAGCGGGGGGGGCTGTCCCACCAGGTAGGAGTCAGAACAATGAGTGGATTATTTAACAGTAATCTTAAAACTCCTGATCCTTTCCTTGTTTCATTACTTACTAAAATGACTACAGGAGCCAAAGGCTTCCTGTTCCAATGGGGGGGGGCTTTTATTTCAAAATGTAAGCCTGTTTACAGTCTGGCAACTTGGATTAGAGAACTAAAGCTCCAGGTCTCCCCAAAGTTTAATACCTTAGAACTCCCCTCCACAACTCCAACACATCACTAATGCTAATATCTTAAGATCTAATGAATAAATCACACCAAACCAAGCAAAGGCGCTTCCATGAGTGAAGTTCTAGTTCCACGCAAACTTTGTAAGTCCGTTCAAGGTTCATTCAGCAGCAGACAGCTCAGATCCCTGTGGGTTTAAAACGGGAAACGCTGCGGTTTCAATCACCCCATTAAGTGTTCGTCCTCTTGACGGATTTGTAGCAAACTCAAACTTTAAGAGTAGGGTGAGCATCAGAAGGGCCTATCAGGGTTCTGCAGATCTGTGGATCACCACCAACTTTAGGTCAAAATGAACTATTTTCTGTCCTTCCACTTAACTTGGTGTTTCCGTTGTCAGGAAAGCATGAACCCTGAGACTCCTGCACTGCACTTGCTGTGCAGACAGACGGACAACCTTCATGCAGATTCATTAAGGGTCACCAACGCTATTAGAGCATGAACATGGTTTTGCCCGCGGCAGATGGATGTGCACAAAAGTTGTTGCTGCCACGTAAGACTTAACAAGCTAAATGTCTGTCAGACCTCATGTCCATCTGTCCAATGGCGAGTTGCAGGCAAATCAAAAATACATCTTTTCAACTGCCATGCAATCTATGAAACGTAAGCACTTAATTCCCAAAGTGGAACACTTTAAAATGTGAAATTCTCTAAGACTATTGAACGGATTTGCACCAAACGAATCACAGGCATTTGTTCGAGTGAGGTCCTGTTTACATGCCAAGTTTGGAGAAAGTCAGTTCAATCATTGCTTTCTGCATTGAGGAGCAAAGAGTCCTATCAAAGTTCAAATCTGATACTTCCCTTTTGGAACCCCACTCTTTTGTTGCACCCTTTTAGCAGGTCTGCATGAAACTAGCTATGAAGAACCCAAAATGGATGTACTTATTTTTTTAAGGATATATGCTGATTTGTTTAACGGTGCAGAAGTCAATAAAAAAACAAAAAATTGCTTTTCACGTTAAGTCCTGATCTAATCATAACTACACATAATCCATTCCTAAAGTGTCCCACACGTCCATCTGTCTTATGTGCAGTCCCCCTTGTTCATGAAGCTTCTGCTACAATAAATAAAGTTGTTTCTCAAGTGTTCGGCTACAAGGCAGCAAGCCCTTCGGAGCATCTCACTTCTCCTCGGAGCAACTACTCCCAGACTGGTTCGTCCTGAAGCTTGGAACGGGATTGCGTAATGTACAGCCCCGGCAACCTAGGGCCGGATTATGATCTTGGAAGACAGGGTTACTCCACCACAAACGTGACGGATATGTCGCCTGACAAATTACAATTCCATTATATCCTATGGTACTTGTAGTACGGCGGACGGGATATCGATGCATTTGTGAAATTGTAACACAACTGCCAAGACCGTAATCAAGCCCTTCGTGTTCCGAGCAGGGTCAGATGAGGAGGGCCTCGGAGGTAAAGTTTTACAACCATATGGCCAGTCCGGCCAGCAGGTGTGGGTGTTTGTGGTGGAGGGTACAGACGTTCAGTATGTAGTTCACCAGACGGAGAGGGATGTGTCAAGAGAAGGAGAGTAATAAGAGCGGTAAAATGCAAAGTCCAAGCCCTAGAAACAGGTGCGGTGGGAGGACTTGCGGGCAAAGTTTGAGGGGGCAACACGGAGGTTGTAAGAAAGGTGCCATGAGTCCTGGTTGGGACCTTGGAGTAGAGATCACGGAACGTGCCGTGAAGCTCAGTTGATAAGCTGCAGATCTGAGGTCGGGTGGAAAACTGGGCTGTGAGGTCCAGTTAATGCAATGGAGTCACAATGTCTCGTTAAGAAGTGGGTCTGTGAGGTTTAGAAGATAAGCGGTCTTTGTGAGAGTCATTTGATAGTCAAAACATTAGGAGGGGTACACCCTAGAGACATGGCGATGTCTCTGAAGTCAGACAGGCGGTGCACACAAAAAAGGAAAAAATTCTCCTTTTTAAGAAGACCTCTCACTCACCAACCTAGTTGGTGACATGCTTCATCATCGGGGTCCCACCCAAACAGCCGAGTGCCGATCGCATGTGCTGCGACACCTGATTAAAGTGGAGCGGGTATTTTATGATTGTGTGGAAAAAGTGAATGAATGAAAAATTGGCCAGTTTTAACTCCTTCGCGGGAACGATTTATTCTGGAGCAAACTGAACAATATTAAAAAAGGGGATTCTGGCGATACCGTGTTAGGTATAATTGACCCTCAGTATCTTTATGTGATAGTTGGTGAATTAAAAAACGGTCTACATGTTTCAACCTCTAGGTGGAGAATGCCAGGTTTTCGTCAGGACCAGTGAAAGTGACCAGGGCGGTCTACACACGCTAAGGTGTACCCAACCCTTGGTCAATGTGCAACCCAACCGTCTACTCACAGTTAGGTGATCCCTTTCTCAATTCTTGAAAGAGAGTGATTTAAAAAGCAAAATCGCGTGCCTCATGTACGCCAGGGTCAAGGTGCTGGTGTTATGCACTATTGCATGAGGACCAAAGCACCCACTATTTCGCCTATGTCACGACCCGCATCGGCATCCCTTGGAACCCCTTGCATGCGCAGCGAATTTTCGTGCTGTGTGGGTCATTTACATGGTGGTCGGGATTCTGACGGCCCCCGGCCGTTGTGAGCACATGCCCACTGTGACGCATGATGGCCGGGGGCCGTCATGAGCATGCAAAGGGTTAATAAGACTGGCTATAGGATGCAGGTAATACGTTGTGCTGCGCAGATCACTGGATAAGTTACCACTCTAACATCAGATTAGTAAGTTAACCTGTGATTCTGGTCAATGCATTGGGCTGTGGGGTGCAGCTAACAGGAGATGCTATAAAGGGGAGGCTGGAAAAGGCTTAGGTTGCACCAGGTTCAGCAGATTTGTTCAGGGGTGAAAGAAGGGAGCAGAATGTCAGCAGAGAGGATGTAGCATTACGGTTCGAGTGGCTGCCCTTGAAGCTGGGGAAGCGGGTTCGAGTCTCGTCAGGGACGCTCAACATCCTGGGCAAATTCCGGGCAAATCACTTAATCTCCCCGTGCCAAACAAAGAAATTAATGTGTCCATCTGTAACGCAACTGATGCTCATGTAAAGCGCTCTGATAACCAATATCTTAGGGTCAAGTTCACACTATATAAAACTCTTTTAAAAAAAAATGTCCAATGAATTTACTCATGTCTCAGTTTCCGTAGTTTTATAATGTGACACAGACAGAGACTATCTTGGAGTTCTGGTCACGCTCAATAAAATCATGCTCTGTTATAGGAAGTAAGCCCCTCCATGGTCCTTGCACCTTCCACCCCAAGGGTCCATTTTTTTTTTAAAAACAATTTTTATTGATAATACAAGTGAACAATGGACATTTTCAAGGTATACATTGTACTTATCAATCGTGCATAGTTAATATGAAGACATGTGGTGGACACGTTATATGATCGCAAGGGAACACAAATATCACAACCAGTATATCTAATCATCATAAGCTTTCCAATCCTGGATAATCCCGTCTCCCCTTCCTAACAATCTGAATCAGTATCACTTTCCAACTGGGGTGGTTCACAAATATTTCCTCTATACTCATTCCAGGCTCCCCAAATTGTCCCCCACTTTCGCGGACATTTCCGATTTAAATATACTGCCTTTTCGGCAACCATCGCAGAGTCTAAATCCGTGCTCCAGTCTCTGAGAAGGGTCCATTTTTAAATGGTCTGGTAGCCTTGCCACTCCCATCAAGAACAGCAAGAGCAGCCTGACACCACCGAACAACCATCAGTATGAGTGCACTCACCTGCTCAAACATGAAGGCGAACTCCACCCCTTCCTTCGGAACATTCTCGATGTCCAGGAAGCAATAGAGCTTGAAGTAAAGCTTCCACTGGCCCTCCTCCGCCCCCTCCTCAGTGCCGGCGAACCTGTAGAGCAGAGGAAGAGAATCAGTGTTAGTAAACAACGGGAAGGGTAGAATGATGGTAGACAGCCCACAGTCATAGCAACCAGTGTCAGTGGAAGGAGAGCCGGAGACAGCAGCCCCACAGTGCACGGCCAGCGTTCCACTCACTATTTTAAACCCTACACCCCCTAATGAGCGCTCCGGTCTGCCGCCAGCAGAAACTTTGCTGTTCCCAAATAAAATAAAAAATAGATGGGGCGGGAGGAGTTTTTTTCACAACCAGAGTTAGGCTGTGGTGCTCCCTTCCCCTAACTCTCAAGAAAGATTCAAACTTGCTTGGATTCAGGAAAGGTCTGGAAACCTGGCTATTCAATCAGTACCCCCCCCCCATGCTTCTACACTGTCTCATGCTGTTCTCAGAAGTTAGTGCTTAGTCATCTCAGGGGATTAGTAGTGCTTTCAAGGGGAAGGAGGGGAGGAGATAACAGCCCCACAGTCATAGTAGCCAATGTGAGCAGAAGAAGAGGTGTGGACAACAGGTACACAGCCTTATTAACCAGAGTGAGCGGAAGTAGAGGTGGCAATAAACTAAAGGCATGTAGAGGTGGCAAAGGTAGTGGTATGAAAAGTTAAGAGGAGATGAGAGGTGATAGTGTGTGGATATGAGGAGAAGGTAAGGTAAAGGAAATGTGAGCTGCAAAGAGGTGAAGAACAGAACGCTGCAGACGAGGAGAATACAGAGAGTGGAGAGAGTGACAGGGAGGAGAGAACCGAGACAGAGAGGAGTAGGGGAGAGGTTTCATGAAGAGCAGATGATGTAATGAGGAGAGACAGGGAAAGCATAGGATGGGAGGGTAGAGTGAATGTGAGGAAAGAAGGGACTAGAGGCAGGAAACAGGAGAGGGGAGCAGATATTGGAAAAGGTGGTGAGGAGAGTAGTGAGGGCAGAGGGAGGAGCTAAGAGGATGGATTGAGGATGTGAGGGAGAGAGAAGTGAGGGTTTGAGAAGTATGTGGGGAGGTGTCAGTAGATGAGAGGTAAGGAGAGAGAGAGAAAGAGAGAGAGAGAGAGAGAGAGAAATAGTAAAAGGAGAGACCTGATAATGTCGGAGAGCAATAATGCGAGGAAGAGGAACCATTAAAAGGGACCAGGCCTGGAGGAAGATCCTTCTCCTACCTCGCTGCCAAAACCTGGAACCCCTGCCTCTCCACCTCAGGCTAGCCCCATCGCTAACCTAATTCAGGAAGGATCTCAAGACCTGTCTCTTGGACTGAACCTCAGCGCCCTGTAGGACCTGCAGCCTCCCTTCCCCACCAGCACCGTGAGACCCCAGTGGGTGAGTAGTCGCACTTAACAAATACTAATTGATTGATTAAAGAACAGTTGTGATGAGGACGAGAGATTGGAGTCCAATGAGGAGAAGGAGAGGCTTTGAGAAGACGATAGCCGCAAGAAAGAACAGCTCTTGGGCCCGCGATGTCGAGGAGTGTGCACCCAACTGCTTCACGCACCTCTCAAACTTGGCCAGAACATCGGCAACGATCACCCGGCTCTCGATGGCCTTGTCCACAAGCTTGTTTCGCTCAAATAGTGCAAACATGTTTCGACTGTCCTCCATAGCGAGTCCGCGGATCAACTTCTCCACCACCTGTGTAATAACAAAGATCGTTATCACGCCATCATCATCAACACAATGACCATCATCCTCAACTAAAACAAAACAGAAAAGGAACCCCAGAGAAATACAATAAAGGAGTAATCGAAAAGATAATCATTTAGTCTGGATGAAGCCACTGCTGGACGGAGAGGCACATCCAGCACTCACAAAAGAATACAGGGCAACATTTATGGGTCAAAACCTAGATAGTGTCAGTTCACCTTAAACCTGGACATGATTCTGCACAACAAAACAAAACACCATTTGTGCATAAAATGCAGCACTGCATAAACACCAGCACAATAAATGAAGAGTTCGCGCCGCCATCCTTCGTTGAGAGGATGGTATCCCAGAATTTACCGCGATCTGTGGCCTCGGATACGCGTTTCTTGTACAAATAGAATAGTTCTAGGAGACGTTCGAGGTTTGGGAATGCATGAAGTATTGTGGGATTTAAAAAAACCAGAATATAGCAATATTCAGATAAGCTGTGTGTAGTTTATCACTCACAGTGCGAGTAAGGACTTGATGCTGTACATCCAACAGTGTGAGTGCCTTGGCTCGAGTGATCACCCCCATGGAGAGTGATAAACAGACCATAGGGAAGTTGTTCTTCGTAATAATATATTAAGCAGAATCAACCATGGGAGGTAACGAAGGAGGGAACAGAGAACATCGGGGGCACTTTATGGGTCTGCCATAAGAAATTCAGTTTCAAAACAATAAGATGAACCACAGGTTATTTGTGATGAACCTCTTTATGGCACAAAATTCCTCTAAGCACGACTACCCCTCAGGACCCCTGTGGACTGCCTCCCGGTCTCATTACACCCTTCGATTGACTGATGCACAAGGCAGGCCCATCTTACCTCCCCGGCTGTGGTATGGGAGTTGATGCTGATCTTACAGGAGCCGCCACCATGACAATAAACGGTTGTCGTCATTTCCTGCCGCGTGATGAGAGCCGAGATCTCCTCCTGCGATGGGACGAACTCACGAGCTTTGGTCTTCTTCAAGGAATCTGTAATGAACTGGGCGAACTTGTCTACTGGTGAACCAGGGAAGTGCTCCTTCACTCTTTACAGAAGAGAGAGAAAATAGGTTACAAAAATGAAGAGAAAAGAGAATTCCTCGTTTTTATAAGACTGCAAAGTGGATGCCAACCCCCAAACCCGCTCTCCTCCCCCCGAACACAAGAAACTCCCTCCCTCCCTCTCCGCACTCCCGAGCACTGAACTCCCCTGCTCCACACTGACCACCGGCCTATGCTCTCCCCTCCATTGCCATCCTGTAGCCCCTCACCACCCATCCCTCTGGCGCAACGGGTCAGACTCAGCACCATCGATCGAGGCTGTGTGCGTTGATTCATTGGTGCACGACCACCCTTCTGATAAAGGGGGGCCCAGGTTCATCACTCACGCTCACTCTCTGGAAACACTGGGGGCACCAGAAAACTGATCCCACGGACATTAGGCACAGAATAGATGTCCTTCCTGGTGGCAGAGCAGCTTTCATTGTTGGGTTTCTCCAACTCCCCCTGTCTCCATCCCCACTGCCCCATCTAGACGTCTTTTATTGTAATACTCTACCAGGCCAGCTCCTCACCACCACATTCACACATTCATCCAGTGTGGCGTCTTGATCCATTTGTATCTAGTCATTCCTGGCCCTCGTCTTTGAGCTCTTTCTTCCCTCTCCAGATCTTCACTGGCACCGCTCATCTTCATTACTGTTCCCACCAGGGCTTCATCTCCTTCATATTCTATTGCCCCTTCAACATTTTTCTTGACTTTTCTCAAACACTGTCAATCGCAGCCATATTCTCCCAGATCCTCACTTTGTCCCATCTCCTTCACTGGTCTCGGCAAGTCTACAAGTAAACAACCTCGAATACCCTTCTGAAGCCCTCCTGCAATTGTAGCCTTCAACATTCCTCCCCCAATCCCATTCTCCAGTCCTGCCTCCACCATCCTTCCTAAGATCTTCTTCAGGTCTGCTTTCTCCCCTCCAGCCTCATCTCTTTGATTGTCCGGCCTCCATCACTAATCTCAAACTCTCTCTCACTCGACCACAAACCCATCAAGTGTTCTAATCTGCTTCGTCTCCATCACTCGTCCATAACCTCCCTTTGACCTGTCTCCATCACATGTTCAACTCTCTTTAACGGCATATTCACCACGACTCATTGTAACACATCATCAGGTTTCATCTCCCCGCCTTCCTCTTGAATCTCATCTAATGTCTTTTCCAATCCTCGAGTACACACTAGAGTGTAGCCAAATGATTGGTTGAAAATACCACAGCTCACCAAACAAAAGCGCTCTCCTACTGGGTGACATTTAAGAATTTGGGCCACATGTACAACCCTATTTTGCAAACGTAAACGAATTTGTGACCAGTTTGTGCATGCAAAATCTAATAGGACCATGTACAATCCCTATTTATTGAGTCGCAATTTTTTTTGCAACTCGCTAAATAGGAATTGCAAGTTGCTATTAGGAAGCGGCGTCCAAGGGCGTCCCTTCCTATAGCGACTCTCTACCCTATGTAAGAATGTTTTGTGACCGCGATTGAGGTCGCAAAACACTCGCAATTTACTGTCCTCTTCAACAGGGTGGTAAAGCACTCGCAAATGGAAAGGGGTTCCCAGGGGACCCCTTTCCCATCGTGAAACCCGGGGGAAATATTTTTTGGGGCAGGCATTGGTACCAGGGGCCACCACTGCCTGCCCTTAAAAAATGAAACGAAAACGTTTCATTTTTCTTTTCTTAAATGCATCCAGTTATCCTTTAAGGAAACAGGGCTGCATTAAAAAACTGCTTTATTTAAAAGCAGTCCCAGACATGGAGGTCTGCTGAGCCCAGCAGGCCAGCATCCCTGGGAGGGCCAGCCATTCCCAATGGGGTCACAAATTGCAAGTGCTTCATTAATATGCATCAGGCATGCAATTTGCGACCCCAATAGGAATCGGTAACAGTGTCTCGGACACTGTCGTACATGGCATTTAGTGATTCACAAATTGCGACTCCAATTGAGCACAATTTGCGAGTCGCTGAATGTAATTGTCGTTCATCTGGCCCTCAATATCCCATCCTGCTCAGATTATCTCTTTTTCGAATCTTTGAGCCACCACCTCCACAATCCCACTTTTGTTTTTTCTACGTCACATCTCATTCTTATACTCTTTGGAAAACTACGTCTGTGGATTTTGCAAAATTTCAGTTAATAGGTGTAGGCAGCTGGCTCTGACTATACTATACCAAAGTGAGGTATAGTGTGTACAGAATCCAGTGGAACCCCAGAGGCAGAGTTAGATAGAACCCTCTCTATTGGTGGTAGTGTGGTCGAGCAGTAAGGCAGTATCAGAGGACAGTGTTAAGCATTAATTGTACACACTCAGTCAGCAAATGAATTCACACACTCAAGAACTAACTCTAGGCCAATTGTTTTTGTACAAAAATATTCTTTTAGTTCTTTTATTCCCTGAACCAAGCAAGCCTGGCAGAGGTAAATCATAAACACTTTGTAGTAAATATACAGTTGTAATACAGTTTGTCAGTTGTATATGCACTTTGTTTTGACTCACAGTATTGTTACTTAGAAATGCAAGGCTTTGTAAATACAGCACATATACATTGTATAGGATTTGTAGTAAAATTACAGGTAAGTTACTTTTGGGATTGCTTTGCTTACACAGTGTAGTATACCTGGATACTACACTGGGACATTTCCTGTAAACAGGTACGTCAAATCGTTTTTTTTTATTGAGTATAATTTTAAAGAATTTCGTTTTCCAACCCCACACTTAGAAACTTTTCATAGAAAAAACAGTCAATGTTATCCTATGGAGGAAAACACCGGAATGTAGCTGATGTCGAAAGTAGTTTATTCGATGTCGATGATGTTTGTATAAAGTTTTTGCGCTTCGAAGTTGCTGAAAAGTCTTTTCTAGCCGGAGCGGAAAACTTTCATCCGAACCCAGTGGCGGAAAAAAACAATCTAAGGATGGAGTCGATGCCCATGCAGTATTGTCCAAGGGAGGAGTCACCTATCTTGTGACTACAAAGACTTCTTCCAAGAAGACAACAACCTGCAATAATCCGAGCCCAACACCAGGTGGCGATCTAATGCACAGTATATGATCTGCAGCTCATATGCCTCGAACATAGTGTTATTGGTTCAAAAATAAGTACTTTATTGTGGGAGTTGGTGTTCTGGGGTTAGACTCATGGGTCCCCCAGGGTCAAGGATGCGCTCTTATTACACCCTCAGCGGCACTAGGGCGGCCGGGTGCAGAGTGCTGAGGCCCAATATTATCCAGTTGGGTTAGGGAGCCTCCGGTTGGTGGCTGCTGACGAGCTGGCCGCTGGGTGTGGGAGCAAAGCTCCTGGACTATAGCTCAGGGCAAACGGGGGTTTAGTCCAGCACAAGCGTTGCACCCTCAGCGGCACTAGGGCAGCCGGGTACAGAATGCTGTTTTGGCGTCGAAATCCCTGTAGCTTTCAATGGCGAGTCTCTGTTTTGCAAAAGCACTGCAGGCTCGCGGACGATGGTCTTCTGGGCGTGACCACCACTTGGAGAGGTAAGTTGGGATGTTGGGGGTTGGTTAGGCACTGTCGGTTGGGCCACTCAAGAACGTGGGCATCGGGTGCAAAGGTGCCTTTTAGGGTCAGATCTTCTTACCAACTACTGGTCGCTGTCGGGGGAACCTACCGGTTTGAGGCTGCAGGCGTCGGCTGGAAGCTTGAGGCAGGTCAGGGGTCACCGGATCTTGGGTCAGAATCGCCGGGGAGACCTCTGCTTGGTGTTGGGCCACTTGAACTTGGGCAGTGGGCACCGGGTGCAGAGTGAGGCAGATTTGCGGATCCTTGCGGAGATGGAGTCTGGTGTTTGAACAAATACGTTCACAGGAGACAGTCTTTGGGATTGTAGGCAGGCAGGTCTTCCGGAGTTTTTGAGGTTGCTGGCTGCAGGCCACGCCAGGATTTTGCTGAAGCCGGTTCGAGGTGGGGACAGGCCGGGAGGGCTGAGGCCAAGTAAGTGGGTGTCCTCTTGTTAGCTGCAGCACGGCTGTTCGGTCCTTTTTTTCTTGCAGGTTCTTGTCTGAGGAAGCAAGGTTCAGGGGTGCCCCTAAATACTAGTTGGAGGGGGGCATAAGCCTTTCCCTGGTTGGCTGGGTCCCCCCATCTGCAAGATGGCAGGGACTGAGAGTTGTGCTTCACCCCCCCCCCACCTGAGGGGTGGAGTTGGCAGGGGTAGGCAACCTCTCTTCCTCACTTGTTTTTCCCGCCGGCTCTCCCGTCCAAAGTGGGGGTCAGAACCAGTGGGGACCAGTTGCTGAAAGCATCAAGTGGCCTGGGGAAGCTCACAAAGGCGGCAAGCCTTTGAAGTTTCCTCTTCGTGAACCCTGCTCATCCTGGGGAGGAGGCTTGGCACCTCGTCCTGGGATGTGCATTGTTTGAGGCCTCAGAGAGCAGCAAGCTCTCAACCCAGGGGTCCAGAAACATGTCTGGTGGTGGCAGCCGGTGAGCAGACACTCAGCCTGGATAGTAGTGGTAGGTCCGTTTTCAGGGGGCATCTCTAAGATATCCTCTGTGTGCATTTTTCATTAAATCCCACGCTGGCATCAGTGTGGGTTTAATATGCTGAGAGGTTTGACACCAAACTTCTCAGTTTTCATTGTAGCCATTTTGGTGCTGTGGAGTTTGTAACGACGACCTCCCAGCACCATACACTCTTAATGGCAGCACTGCACTTACAATGTCTAAGAATGGACTTAGACACTGTAGTGGTACAGGGATCGTGCACCTGTACTGTCACCACTGGCATAGGGCACCCGGCTAGAGGGGTGTCTTACCTAGGCTTCAGGCAGTGGGTAGTAGGCATGGCACGCAGGGATGTGTACAATGAATTCAAAAAGGGGTAACCAAGTGCACTACTGTTTCCACTGGTTTATTCACTATCCAATATTAGTCAGAATTTAAACTTTAGCGTGCAACCCAGAAACACAGCCTGCTTTATTTAAAAGCAGTCCCAGACAGAGGTCTGCTGAGCCCAGCAGGCCACCATACCTGGGAGGACCTGCCATTCCCAATGGGGTTGCAAATTGCGATTCCTCATAAATATTGATGAGGCATACAATTTGCGACCCCACTGGGAATCGCAAACAGTGTCTAAGACACTGTTGTACATGGCATTTAGCAACTCGCAAATTGCGACTCGCAATTGAGTGCAATTTGTGAGTCGCTACATGACATGGTCGTACATCTGGCCCCTGGTGCTCCTGCAAAGGGGACCATCTAGTTGTGTTTTCAAAGCTGGAACAAGAGAGCTCCCTTGATATGGCTGTGGAGGCCTGGAAAAGGTTCTCATTCAGGGTTGAATGTTCACTGCAGCCAGTCAAGCAATACAATGGAACGTGCGGACACAGAATGCATAGTTTTCACTCAATGATGTGCCTACAGAGTAAATCATTAGGCACAATTGATGTCATGTATTGAACAAAAGGAAGCTAAGCCATGTAGTCAGGTGTGACCGTGCTCACAAGAGCAGCAAACATCATTAATTAACAAACAACATCTGACAGAACAATACACAAACTTCGACCACCGTTCTGACATGCCTTAAACCTGGGTTAAGCCATGCTCGCAAAAGCCCCTTCCTTCCTGACAAGACACCTACAAATCCAGAAAAGCACATGCGAATCTAAAGCCCCAATACCAACACATCTGACGCAGGCCATTATAAGGCTACAGTGGAACCTCAAAAGAACACTACTTTAAGCTACCTCAATAAAATGCTACAAGCAAAGCACCCCCCAAGAATACCTCCTCTGCCCACACACACTGAACGTTGACCCACACAGACAACTACAAATAACCACACCCACCAAACACTAACTCACAGACACCTATAACAATTTTCCTGCCTATTGAAAACTGTACAGGAACATCAATTACAACACAACTAACAATTATAATCAGACTCAACTCTGCGGTGGAACCTTCTTAACTGAGCATTGTAAGCGCCCAGACTCGAAAGCACTGCAAGGACAGACTAATGACAGGATGTGTACGATGTTAATGACATCATTGACTTGTGACGTGCGCAAGCTTCAGGTCTCTGCTGGCATCACTTTTGCATGACACCTCAGCACAATGCTTCTAACCTTAGGTGGCAAAGAAGGTTCTTGTGCTCCTAGTATTCTTGTTCACTTGCGTCATCCTAAAATAAGCTAGTGGGGCACATCTCACCCGCTGCCTCTCTTCCAGTAACGGATCACATCTATCAGTGGGAATATGGACATCTCTGATCTGGTAATAAAATCGTCTGTGAGTAAAGGCGGTGGCCAGTACAACAACTGCCTAATCTTTCCAAACTTACCACTGCCCCCGTCTGCCACAGCACTGTGTGCTGCAAGCGGTGGGGTTGTGTAGATGTGGCCGCACTAACCCATGGTGCCCACGGACACTGTCCAACCGCATTAGCTTCCAGCTGAGAGACGGTGGGAATGCAGAAGACTGAGAAGAGGAGCGAGGGTGTGGAGATCTTTTGCACTGCTGAGAAACAAGCTGCACAGTTGCGCTCTATAAATGTGCCATACAATACAATACATACAATACAACGGGATCCGCAATCCAACATCCCTCAACCAGGGATCTGCGCTGTCCCCACTGCTCTTCAACATCTGTTTATACCCTTTGAATGTATCATTGGCACAGCTGGATTGCCAACTCTAACTATGCAGATCACACCCAGCTGGTCTTACGGATTGAGAGTTCCACGCAGGCGCAGCTGAACATACACAATACTCTGCGGTTCACTGAGAACTGGATGACAGCGAACTCTCTGAAAGTGAATCCAGACAAGACTGAGGCTCCACTATCACCATGAAGGGGAATCCATGGATGGATGGTTCATGGCCCTGGGAGTTCGGTCCTGCCCCAGACTCCGTGCCAGGAGTGAAAAGTCTTGGTATCAAGCTGGATAGGAACCTATCGATGGGGGGCAGGTGGCGGCAGAGTGGGAGCTGCACAGGTCTCCTGAGGCAGCTCCGGATATTGGCTCCAATTCTCTCTTTCACAACTATGTGAACAGTGGTGGCAACAATGATCTTGTCATGGTTGGATTATGGCAATGCCTTGTAAACCGGTCACCCCAATAAGTTGTTCATTAAACTCCAGGTGGTTATGAATGATGCAGTGTTGGACCTGGGCCTCTTGGCAGGGTCATCCCTAAACTTTTTGCCTTCCTCCAATACTCTCTCTGACCTGTTTTTGTTGGTTTAATGACTCTGGGCACTTTACCACTGCTGACCAGTGCTAAAGTGCATATGCTCTCCCTGTTGTAAAGTGTACATGTGATTGATGTCCATGATTGGTTCATTGGATTTACTGTTAGTCCCCAGTAAAGTGCACCAGGAGTGCCAGGGCTGGTAAATGCCAATACTGCTAGTGGGCCTGCAGCGCTGGTTGCACCACCCACAGAAGCAACCTTAAAATGTGTCTAGGGTCTGCCATTGCAGAACCTGCGTGCAGTCTGGTACTGTCATGCTGGCTGGGCAAGTGCACACACTTGCCAGCCCCTAAACCTTCCCTTAACTTCATATTAGTCACCCCTATGGTAGGCCTGAGGGCAGGGTGCATTGTAAGTGTAAGGTAGGACATGCTCTGATGTGTGTGGCATGTCCTAATAGTGAATTACTGCCAAATTCGTTTTTCACTATTGTAAGGCTACCAGTTCCCTTTAGGCCAGATGGGCTGCTGGAATTATTACACTCTATAATCCCAGCAGGCTCAGGGAACATGGTAGAATTTAATGTTTAGTATGCCTGAACTCAGAATAATAAAATACTTCTTTTAGTAAAGTTTATTTTAATATCCTGTGTTTGCAAATGCTACTTTTAGAAAGCTAGCATTTGCTTGTCTAACCATTTCAGCCCGCCTCTGCTTTTGTGTGTATCTGACTGTCTGAGTTGTGTGAGTGACAGGGCTGGGAGTTGACAGGTGGTGAATAGCAGGATGATACCTTAGTGGGGGGTGGGAGTTTCCCTGAATGATGCATCAGGCTGTGCTCTGCCTCCACAATGCTGGCTCCGCCCTCCTGGGGAGCGACTGATGACTCAGCCTGCACCTGGCCCAGGAAGGACCGAAGCTTGTCAACAAAGTGCTCAGGCTGCCCCTGTCCTCACAATGCTGGCTCCGCCCCCCTGGGGAGCGGCTGATGCGCCTGCCCTCACACTGAATGCAGAAGCAGAAGTACCCACCACAAGTGCTCAGGAGCTGAGAGCAGTTAGGCAAAGGCCCCCCTGGCCTGTAAGAACAAAAGAAACTGGGTATAAAAGTAGGAGCCCTGCTCCTTGTAAATTAGATCCTGTTTGCGCTACAGAAGAAACTCTGCCCGAAGAGAAGGACCTGGAAGGACTACAAGGAGGAGTGCTGTCTCTGGCCTGTGTCTGATGCCTTGCTGCAGAAGGAGAGGAAAAGAAGAGACTACAAGAGACTTTTGCTTTTATTGAACTTTGTGCCAAACTCTGCTAAAGATCTCCAAGGGCTTGCTGTTGAACTTGCCCCCTGACCAGCGCCCCAGGAACAGTGGGTGCTACCCCTCTGAAGAAAGCTGCTGTGTGTGCTGCTTATCGCTGCAGCGCTGATTGAGGAGTCTGAGAGCGTTGTGCGTCTCTGCCACGCTCCCCGTGATCCAGGACATCGAAATCCCCCCCGAGCACCGTGACAGGGGCCCAACGTGGACAGCAAGAGCAACGTGAAGCCCAGCCGCCGCTGGCCAGAACACCGTGACTGCATCTGCCTGTGAGCCCCGAGAGCAACGTGAAGGAGGACCCGTCCGGTCCAAGCACCCGAGTTGGCTGCGCTTTGCGCCGTAGACCCCTCTGCAACGACGGACTGCCGCCCTGTGATCACCCCCCTCTGATCGGCATCCTGCCCGACCAGCTCAGCTGTGAGTGCACAGCTGCCATCGGCACTTTGGCTGGGTACGTCCCGCACTTGGGGACCGTACTGCCACTTGCCGCCACCTCACAGCCGCCGCCTTCAGGGTAGGAGCGAACCCCAAAAGAAAGGACCCTGCCGCCACTAATCACCGCCGCCCCGGGTGACCCGTGACCTGCCCAGCTGAGAGCCGCAGCTCGCTGCGACCCCAGGGAAGCAACACGACGTGGGACAGGCCCCCCTTTCAGCCGTCCGCTCCACAAGACTCAAGGTACTGTGCGCTGATCAAACGACCTGTGTGCCTCGCTGGAGCCGGAGTGCGCGCGCTGAGAGTCGTGCGCTTCACACCCCCTCCTACGCTCGAGGCGCACCGTGCCCTGAGCCCTGCCTCTGCTCCCTGGCCCTTGCCCTTGCCTGGGCTGCATCGTACCCTGACCAGTGGGGTCCGTACTGAGAGCAGTACGCCTCACACCGCCGGTTCGCCAGGACCGCACTGTACGCCGCTCACGCGTGATGGGTGAGGCTTGGGGGGGGGCCGCGCAGGAAAACCGAACGGAGCGCACAGGAGCGCCGCAAAGCCCAGAAGCGCTAGAAGGCACATTATCTTACAGAAATTGGGCAGAAGGCCCAAAACATCGTATTTTGAAGAACTGTGACATTATTAAGAGTAACTGGAACCTTGCATTCTCAAAAGTAACCAAGACTGTATTTACAAGCCTGCTTCTGAAAAGTATATAAAGAGAATATATTTTTAATACAATACAGTTTGGTGTCATTGTGTGGTGGGTTGTTTGTGATGGTATGATATTGCAAATGTTTAACCCTATGTGCCCCAGAGATTAGCCTAGACTGCTTGCGCCACACTACCTAGAGGGTAAGCAGAGGTTGTTCTTGAAGGTAACCCCTAGCCCTGACGTGGAAGAGAGGGTCCCTGCTTGTCGCCAGTGCTGCACTGCGCCAACCAGAGACTCCCCTTTCCAACATGCAGCAAGACTACTGTTCAAGCTAAAAAGACGAGCACACGCTACGCTACTGCTGCAGAAATTGCATTGGCTGCTAGTCAAACAGAGGGCCATGTTCAAAGGTCCGTGCACTGCGCACAAGACGTTACATGCACAGTACCAGACTATACCGAGGAACGGCTGAGGCACAACTTACCTGGACGCGGGCTACGATCCACTGAGGCGATCTTGCTGACCTGTCCATGCTTTAACAAAATAACTTTGGGTGGTCGGGCATTTTCAGATTAGATATCTCAGATCTGGAAAGGACTATCGGAAAGTCTGAGGAGAGAAACTGTTCTCCTGCTCTTTTGGAAGAGATTGAAAACGTTCTTACTTGAACAAGCTTTCAGAAGAGATTGACTTTATCATTTTAATAATATCAGCTGCAACATGTTATCTTAACCCTTAAGTAAGTGTCAGAAGACCTGTGGTATTTGTGCGCTATACAAGTGTTACTAACATAACATGACCATGACGGGAGCAACGGAGGGCGCCTTACCTCTTGAGGTGGAAGCGGAGGTAGCGGAGGATCCCGCGGCTGGGCAGGAAGGTGCAGCTCATGCACGACAAGAGCTGCCAGTGATGGAGGTTCCCGCGGCTGCTCGGCTGCGGCACGTGGTTGGTCTGCTTGATCAGCTGGCAGTAGATCTCGTCCCGGAGGGGCTTCAGGTCCTGGCAGGTCTGAAGGATTCCCTGAATGATGGGCACCGGGTCTGCCACCGTCTCGAGCTCCTGCAGAGAGTTGAAGACCTTCACGGCCTCGTCCTGCAGGGTGGTGTAGCCCTTCTCCCGTTGCACTGCAAAAAAAACAGAGTCCATCAATCCATCAACAGGCATCGAAAGGGAACTCATCCTGCAGCGCTCGCTATGTGCATACTATAATGCAGTTGGTAAAAGGGTTGAATAATTTCCTTGGTAATATTTTACCTACCATAAAAAGTTCTGGAATCAGTTTCATATCTCATCGAGGATCAGTTATTGCAAAGGAACAAGTGGCGACGCTGTATGATCCAGACGTATGTGGGCATCTGAAGTCCAGCAGAGGATCTAGACAGAGCATCCCAAACTGAGAACCCGAAGGAGCCAAAGCTATGCCTTCCCAGCAGCCATGATGGAAGGGCATGAACCTCTCCATGAGTGCCAGGGGAACAAACGAACAAAAGGTGGCATCCTTACAGTGCACGGCACACTGGTAGTACCATGGGCACCACGTCCTTCCACACTTTGGCATGCATAGGCAAACATTAAACACTGGGCTTCTATAGCTCACCCCATGCCTTTCCTACAGCTCACATCTCAACCATTAGGTCTGAATTAGCAAAGTGAAAAAATTTAATTACGGAATCCCTTGAGGCGTCCCTAAATTGCGGTGTGCTTTAGCCCCCCCCCAGCCTTTTTTACCTTTATTTGTGCCCTTTGGCTGAGATCGTGAATTCTTTTGGGTTGTCGTTGGTTTCATACGCCGACGACACCCAGCTAGTGATCTCAATCTCCCCGAACCCCAGCTCCAGCCACCTCAGCCTGGTCCCTGGTCTTCAGGAGGTGGCCAAACGCATGGCCACATCTAACTTGAGGCTCAATGGAGATAAGACTGAGGTGATGATATTAGGAAACAATCTTAATATAAAGTCCCCACCCATTGTGCCAGACTGACTTTTGAATCTCCCCAGTCCAGCTAAAGAGCCTTGGAATTTGGCTAGACGCCGATCTCACCGTGGACTGCCAGGCAAGGAAACGTGCAGCCACTTGCTTTTGCATCCTGAGAATGCTTAGAAAGGTGTTAAGTTTGCTCCCTTTCCTAGCTTGAAGTTGAATTGTCTAGAATCTTATCTCCCGCCTAGATTATGGCAATGCCCTCCTTCTGGGTTTGCCTAGCTACATCACAAAGATTGCAGACTACGCAGAATGCCGCTGATGCCGCTGTTTAGCTTCTTCTGAAAATTCAGAGGCGCGAGTCTGTAAAACGAGACTTAAAGGACCTCCGCTGGCTCTCAGTGGAACAGAGGGTCCATTTTAAGATTCTCTGCAAAAGAAAGGTCCACAAAGACGACCTGTAGAAGGAAAATGCTACTTACCCAGTATGCATCTGTTCTCGGCATGTAGAGCTGTAGATTCACATGCTTTGCATAGCCTGCCATCTAGTACTGTGTCCGTATATTTGCACTTTATTTTTCATCGAAGAAGTCTTTTCCAGTCATGAGGTGGGTGACTCCTCCTTTTGGTGATAGTACGCACGGGCATCGACTCCATTGTTAGATTGTTTTCCCGCAGAGGGTGGTAATGGAGTTTCTAAGAGTAGTAAAAGGAGATGTCCATGTACATATGTATCTAAGTAAGATGTAACTGCAACAGGTATTGGTACCCGGGGAGGCGGGTGGGCGCATGTGAATCTACAGCTCTATATGCCAAGAACAGATGCATACTGGGTAAGTAGCATTTTCCGTTCGAAGGCATGTGAGCTGTAGATCACATGCTCTGCATAGACTATACAGCAGTAATCTCCCAAAGCGGTGGATAACCTGTAGCTGTTGCAGAGTTTTGACAGAGTGTACGTAGAACTGCCTGGCCCACGCTAGCTTGCTGTCTTGTTAACACATCTCCAAATAGTGTTTTGTGAATGTGTGAGGTGTAGACCATGTTGCAGCTTTGCAGATGTCATCTATGAGGATGTTTCCTAAGACAGCCATAGAAGCCCCTAGTTTGCGAGTGGAGTGCGCTCTAGGGGAATTTTTTTTAAATTTTTTTTTTGTTTACATTTTTTTATTAGGATTTTGTACATTTCCAGGACAGGTCATAAAACAATCAACATAGGAGAAATCATGACATGGCAGATATAGTATTGGTTCAACGAACATGGGTTAGCTATTGTCTCCTGGGTGTGGCGTGTATGTAAGGAGTACCCGAGTTCGTCAGCAGGCTATCGCGTAGTAGAATGCCATGTCTTTGTGTACCTGAGTCCGTGGTCGGTATGATTATGGGGTCATGTGGGGCTGTTGCCCTCTGTCAGTGTTCCACCCCACACAACTTATACTAACAGCAATGTTATATACGAACTCGTCGGACTTGAACTTGCCGACTGAGGCTAAACTGGGATCTGCGGGGGGGTGGGGGGGTAACCTCCCCGAGGGGTGTATAAGAAAGAAGGGGAGGGAGGCAGCGTGAGGGAGAGAACATCGAGCGTAGGGGTCGCGCCGCTAGCAGGCGATGCCTCGGTGGGCACCACCCGGCGGGAGCTGGTAGTGCGTGTCATGGCGGGGGCTAGCATGATAACGGGGAGGGGGGGTCTGTGGCCGTAGCTGCTGACCTCCTCTACCGGGTGGGTCGCCGTGACGCATCGGCTACCCTACAGGGGCATTGTGTTTGTGGTGGCGAGTGGGTTTGTGGGCTGGGGTCCGGGGGAGGCCGTCAGGTGGGGTCTGCGTCAGGTCTGGGGCGTCTTGGACTGCCGTTTCGTGCTTAAACTGTATCAGCAGGTGTGCCCATTCCATAGAGATAGGGTGTTTGCGTGTCCCGTTTACCTCCTCATCTCTTAGAATCTCCTCCTCCGCTGCGCCCCACTTATTTACGGCTCCTACCCAAGCCGCTTCCGGTGGTCCCGTAGGGGCTCGCCAATGCATGGCTATATTCCGCTTGGCCAGGAGAATGGCTAGGGATGCGAACCGCCACTGCAACTTCTCGGATTTCTTCCTTCTATAGATACCTAGAGCGCAAGTCTCCCAGGTGGTGATGTGTTGTAGGGACACCAGCGCACGTAGCGTTTGGTGCACTTTGTTCCAATTCGTTTGCAGGGACGGGCAGTCCCAGAACATATGTTGAAAGGTTGCGCTCAGCACCTGGCAGCGGGGGCAGCGGAAGTCCGTGTCGGGGTAATATTTATGCAGTTTGTCGGGAGCTAGATAAACGCGGTGTAGTATGTTGAATTGTATATTTTTGAAGCGGGCGTTCCGAGGAACTTTTTTTGGGTACTCTAGCGCCAGTGTCCACTCCGAGTCGTGAAGGACTCGGCCTCTCTAGGGGGAATTGTTAATGTTAGTTTTGCTTTTGCACAGCATGTCTGAATGCACTTGACTATCCACCGTGCAATACCTGATTTTGAGATGGGATTGCGTTTATGAGGTGGGGCAAAATCCACAAAGAGTTGTTTTGTCTTATGGAAAGGTTTTGTCCTTTCTATGTAATAGAGTAATGGTCTTTTAATGCCTAAGATGTGAGGAGCACGTTCTGCCACAGAATCTGGTTGAGGGAAGAACACACAAAACTCAACAGATTGGTTGATATGGAAGGTAGAAATCACCTTGGGTCGAAATTTAGGATTAGTCCGAAGAACCACTCTGTTTTGGTGTGCTTGTAAACATGCTTCTTCTACGGTTAGTGCCTGAAGCTCACCTACTCTCCTTAGAGATGTAATAGCAATGAGGAAAGCGTCTTTCCAAGTTAGAAATTGCAGCTCACATTTATGTAATGGCTCAAAGGGTGGACCCATAAGTCTGGCGAGGACAATATTGAGATTCCACACTGGGGCAGGTGAAAGTCTTGGGGGAATGATTATTTTGAGTTCTTCCATAAATGCCTTAATAACAGGCCCTTTGAAGAGAGACAGGTGCTGTCTACTTTGAAGGCATGCGGGTATTGCAGCAAGATGTACGCGTATGGATGTGTACGTTAAATTTGAACGCTGTCGATGCAGTAAATAGCAGATGATGTTCTGAACTGAAGCATCAATCAGGTTGATTTGATTGTTATTACAATAAATAACAAACAGTTCCCACTTTGCTGCATAGCAAGCCCTTGTAGTAGGACGTCTAGCCTCTTTGTGCAGTCTGGCGGAAGATTAAGGTAGCAAACTATGACTTCAGATGCCAGATCGCAAGGTTGAGATGACCGGGATCTGGATGTCTTATCTCTTCACGGCTCTGTAAGATGTAGTTTTCGGTGAAGGACTAGTGAGTGCTTCAACAGGGTGGTGAACTACGGTTGACGGGCCCATGTGGGAGCAACTAGGATTAGTGTCAGGGACACCTGCCTGAGCTTTTGAACCACTAGTGGAATGAGTGGGAGAAGCGGAAAAGCGTAGGAAAATATCCCTCATCAATTCATCCATAGTGATTTGCCTCTGGACAATGGGTGTGGATACCTGGAGGCGAAGCTTGGGCCTTTTGCGCATAGGTTTGTGGCAAACAGATCTATGTCTTGCAAGCCCCACATCTGAAAGAACAGGAGGAGAACTCGAGGGTGGAGTTCCCACTCATGGATCTGTTGGCTCTGTCTGCTGAGCAGATCTGTCATTTAATTGTCTACTCCTGGAAGTTGTTCTGCGAGGAGATACATTTTGCGATGTATGACCCACCTCCAGATGGTCTGTGCTAGTTGTTACAGCTGGAGAGTGTTCCACCCCCCCCCGTTTCTGCATGTAATACATTGATGTCATGTTGTCTGTGCCTATCAGGGCAGCTTTGTCTACTAGATGAACTTGAAAGGCTTTGAGTGCTAGAAATATTTCTAGGAGCTCTAGATGATTTATGTGAAGCTGCTTTTGCTGCTGACTCCACATGCCCTGAATTGTGTGAGTTTGGAGATGAGCTCCCCAACCAGTGAGCGATGAGTCTCCTGTTAGCACTGTCTGTGTAACTGGGTCGATGAAGGGCCGTACTTTGGAAAGGTTTTGTGGATTCCACCACTGCAGAGAACGATAAGTGGGCTGTCCACCAACACTAGATCTGATAATTGACCCTGAGACTGATTCCACTGACATGCAAAGCATTCCTGAAGGGGACGCATTTGAAGTCTTGCGTAGGGGACTATTAGGATGCAAGACGCCATCATTCATAGTAACTGCATGAACATTCGAGCTGGCAATGAGTGTTGAGGCTGGAACTGGCAAAGTAGAGTTTGAATGCCGCAGATTCTGGCTGGATTGGAATAGGCAGGAGCCGTTTGTGTATCTCGAGTGGCTCCCAAATACACTTGCGGGTTGGAGGGTTGGAGATGGGAATTGGACAGATTTACTGGGCGTCATACTGGATTCCTCACTCTCGATGAACAGACAAGCCAACGCCGTTTCTTCATCTTGCTTCAACATTCTTCGCATGCTCAAAAAAACATTTCGCTGGATCCCTACCGAAACTAGAAAAACAGTCACCCACGCCCTGGTCACGAGCCGACTGGACTACGGAAACACCCTCTACGCCGGCACCACCGCAAAACTCAAGAAAAAACTACAACGCATCCAGAACGCCTCAGCCAGGCTCATATTAGACATCCCGCGTAAAGAACACATCTCTGATCACCTGAAAAACCTCCACTGGCTCCCCGTCAATAAGAGGATCACTTTCCGGCTCCTAACCCACGCACACAAAGCACTCTACGAAATCGGACCCGAATGCCTCAACACACGACTATCCTTCTACACCCCCTCCCGCCAGCTACGATCCTCCAACCAAGCCCTTGCCACTGTACCTCGCATCAACAAAACCACCATGGGAGGTAGATCCTTCTCTTACCTGGCAGCTAAAACTTGGAACTCACTTCCCACTCACCTTCGCCTTACTCAGAACCACCTAGCATTCAGAAAGCAACTCAAAACGTGGATATTCGACAAGTAACTCCCCACCCTTCTACAAGCGCCTTGAGACCCTCTGGGTATGTAGCGCGCTATATAAATCTTTTGACTTGACTTGACTTGACTGTGAATCCGAGATCATGGAGCAGCACTGTTGTGGGAATATGTCGTAGACAGTATGCTTGCCAGCTGGCTTTTATGAGCCAGTCATCTAAGTATGGGAAGATGTGAATACGTTGTCTTCGTAGATGAGCTGTGCCTACTGCCAGGCATGTGGTGAAAACCCTGAAAGCAGTAGCGACTCCGAATGGGAGTACTTTGAATTGGTAATGTTGCCCCGCTACCACAAACCTAAGGTATTTGCGTTGAGTGAGGTGTATCGGGATGTGGAAGTAGGTGTCCTTTAAATCGAAAGTGGACAGAAAGTCGCCTTGCTGAAGGAGCCGGAGTACTTTTTGGAGTGTCACCATATGAAAGTGATCCGTTTGGATCTATGGATTGAGGTCTCGGAGGTCTAGTATAGGCCTGAGAGAGACGTATTTTTGGGGAATTAAGAAGTTTAAAGAGTATACACCGGCCCCTTGATATTGTAATGGGGCTGGTTCTATACCTCCTTTTTGTAACAGAGAGAGCACTTCTTGTTTGAGAAGGTTAAGATGTTTTTGTGACATTGTGTGTGATCTTGGAGGAATGTTTGGGGGAGTGTCTGTAAGTTCCAGGCAATAACCATTTTTTTTTTTTTTTTTTGTAAATATATTTTTATTGCAGAATTAAGAACAAGACCACATCTTAAGCCAATCAGTACACTTGCAGCATCACAATCTTAAAAGTTACAGATATATCGTACACAGCCATTTGGCCCACATCCCGGAGGCTGGGCGGCGCTGCAGGATTACCCTTCTCAGTAGGATGCTTCCGTGTCCTCCTTTCCCAGGTATTCGACCAGCATCACTTTTTAGTATCTGCTTTTACCCCCCTAAAACTCCCCCCCCCCCATGCATCAACAAGCGAACTCTGAATTTTCAGGGAGAAACCGTCAACAGCTCATACCTCGCCCAATCCAGTGCCGACCAAGTCGCTCCAGAGTCCCCCTTCCCGGGCCTCCCCTGTATCACTGTCAGAATACCTGCCTGCTATCCCGGGAGCCCCGGTTCCCTGGGTCCAACCTACGTGCTATCCTCCTATTCTACTCCGGGCCGCTAAGTCGAGCTACCCTCCTCAAAACGCCCCCCCCCCCCCAACTACTGCTGCTGCTGCTAATGCGGGCTGTCCAAATCCGTGCTATCTCAGAGGCTCGCCATCCACCAGGAGTCGTTCGCAATCGCTAAAAGTGCATGGAAGCCGCATGGATCATCACTCCTCCTCGTCATCCCCCACCATGTAATCACGCAACGCTTGCACCACCATCTCCCAAGCTCTTGCCATGTCCAGACAGCTCTCCTTGCCAAGTCTAGTAGCCTGCCGCATTCTAATGATGCTTTCACAGCCCGCCCACTTCAACAGCTCATTCATCCACCTCCTCACTGAAGGGCCTTCACTAGACTTCCAGTGCCAGGTTATCTCTCTTTGTGCCAATATAAGTCCCAAATCAATAAATTTACTGGTGATTCTCGTCTTTTTTGTATGCGGGAACCAGAGCAGGAGACATGCCGCCATATCAAAGTCCACCTCCCTATCCGTTACCGCATTCAAGAGCACCCCCACCTCCGGCCAGTACGTCCCCAGTGTCGGACATCCCCACAACATGTGATCCAAGTCAACCTCGGGCGCCAAGCATCGTGGGCACACGGCGTCATGCACCTGGAAGTACCGTTTTATCCTCTCCGGAGTCAAGTACGCCCTATGTATTATAAAGAAATGCACCTGCTGAAACCGTGCGTTCCTCGTGCCCTTCCACGTCCGCCGCAGGACCTGACTCCAGACCGTGTCCAGAATGGGCTTGCCTATGCTATCCTCCCATCGCGACTTCAAGGCCAGCAGTGGAGCTAGCCCCTCGTTCAACATTCTCATGTGGAGACACGTCACCGCTTTAACAGTGCCCGCTGCCATCACCACATATTGGCATGCCATGGTCACTTCCGGCTCGGCAAGCCCTACTCCCCAATGTTTTTGCAGCGCCGCCACCACTGCCGCGTGCAATAGAAAGGTACCGTCTGGCAAGCCAAACTGCTCCTGAAGCACTTGATAGGGAACCAATGCTCCATCAATGTACAGGTCCCCCACCATCTGTAGACCCAATTCCTCCCATTCCAGAAGCCTGGACCAGTCACCCCATGCGGCAGCGCGGTCACCATCCCCAGCGGTATCTCCGGTGCATACGGCCGGACCTTCCTCGCTCTTTTCAGACTCCGCTGCCAGCACATTCTAAGCGTCCTTTCCTCCACCGTTAGCTCCCTCGAATCCAGTTTCTGTTGCATAACTATATAAGAAAGGATGTACTTTGGAATACCAGCACCACGGTCACACTCAGGACCCCTGAATTCTCTAGCCACATTCTGCGTTAGGGTCTGCAGTTGCGCCGCTAGGTAATATAGCTCAAAATCGGGGACCGCCATTCCCCCTTCAATCTTAGGCCTGATCAGAGTTTCCAACGCCACCCTCCGCCGACCTTGGCCCCAAAGGAAGCCAGTCACCAACATCTTCAGTTCCTTAAAGACCCGCTGCGGAATCCATACCGGCAGCGTTCGAAAGTAATAAAGCAGCCGGGGAAGCGCCACCATCTTCAACAGTGCTACTCGGCCCAGTACCGACAGAGGGAGAGAGGCCCAGAATGCCATGCAGCCCTTCAGCGCACGTATGCACCGCCCTACGTTCCCCTCCAGGAGATCAGCTGCCTCGTGATAAATTCGCACCCCGAGGTAGGTGAAGCCAGAAGGCTCCCATACTACCTCCCTTGCTAATGGGGGACAGGGCGTACCTGCCCGCAATGGGAATACACAGGTCTTAGTCCAATTCACCCTGAGGCCCGACAGCCGACCGAATCCAACCAGCATATCTACCGCTCCCTCCAGTGACCGTTCAGCGTCCGCTAAGTACAGCAGCAAGTCATCAGCGTATAACGAGATATAATGCGACTCCGGCCCTTGCGTGATCCCTCCATACACTGTACCCATCCTCGCCGGCGCTGCCAGCGGTTCCATCGCCAATGCGAACAGCAGGGGGGACAATGAGCAGCCCTGTCTCATCCCCCTACAAACAGGGTAGGCCGAAGATATCAGCGGGCCCAGGCGCACCCTTGCCCTAGCCGACGTGTAAAGGACCCTCGTCCAGCTCCGGAATCCCTCCCCAACTCCGAACTTCAGCAGCACCTCATCTAAATACTGCCATTCAAGGCTATCAAAAGCCTTTTCGACATCAACCGCTAGCACCACGGAGTCAAGAGCCGAAGACCCGGCACTATCCAAAATTCGGACCAGCCGTCGTATATTCATAGAGGTATTCCTAGTCGGGATAAACCCCGCTTGGTCCCTATGCACTAGCCTTGTCATGTGCGGCAGTAACCTGGTGCCTTGAGGGATAATCTACCCTTTGGACAATTTCTCCGAATCCGAAGAAATTGCACGTCACTGACTGATTTTGTACGTGAAGCTTCTACCCTCCAAAATAAACTCCAGGATAAAGGCTACCCGACCAGACTTCTGAAACAATCATTTAAAAGGGCACGTAACAACAATAGAGAAGCCCTGTTGGAGTCGAACCCAAAGCCAATAAATGATGTCATTACTTGCGTAACAACATACACCAGGAATTCCACCTTTATCAAGAAAACGATCAACTCACACTGGGGCACTCTGAACTCTGCTGGGCTGGATATCCCACGTCCACGCTTTGCTTTCAAAAGAACTGCTAACCTAAAGGACACCCTGACCCACACCCGACCCAAGAAGTCAAGCACCCACCGTGAGAACCCCTTGTGGGACTTGCCACCAGTGGTTGGGCACTACAGGTGTGGTAGTTGCATCGTCTGTCCTCAAGCCATACAAAGCAAAGATATCAAGCTGACAGCAACGTTTACCTGGCACATGAACAAACATACTAATTGTAACAGTAGCCGCTGTATATACATGCTCATATGCCCCTGTGGGCTGAAGTACATAGGCATGACTATGCGAACTGTGAAAACACGGATCATTGAGCACAATAGTAACATTCGCTGTACTAAGACACACACCAGGCTCTATGAACACTGTAAAGAAGCGGGACATAGGGCAGACAACCTTCAATGGATAGTCTTGGAATGTCATCCCTCCATCCACCAACATGCACTATACAGACTGGAACAGAGGTGGGTGCACCGTCTTCAATTGGACACCTGTGGTTTGAACGATTCTATCCCGTGGAATCAACTAGCGAGATGACTCCGCCACTTGACAACCCCTGCTTTGCCTAGTGCTCAAGAGACCGGTCATCCTCCCTCTTGAATAATAATTTTTACACTACAGCATCATACCAGTCCCACGGACGGAGGGGCACCTCTAACCCGAGGCTTTTCTAGTCCCAGGGGCACCGTGGTATCCCCACCCCTGAATTAAAAAACCCCCCCGGGGTCACCCTGTCCCGTCTGGCCCTGTATACTGACCTAAGCACGGCCATTACATCACATCCCTAATCCTAGGATATACTAATCCCATGGGCACTGTAGTATCCCCCCACCCCTGAGCTAACCCGCCACCCCTTAGTCAACTCCCCGGGGTCAGCCGGCCCACCCTAGCCCGATCTATCACCCACCTTTGGCCATAGGGTGTCTGAGCCAGCCATCAGTCCTCATGTCACTGGCGATCCCTACCTGGGTGGATCAGCCTCCAATATGACTATGGAGACGTCTATGTTACCCCTACCCCTAACCTCACACACCACCTGGCAACGCTCCCGTTAATGGCACTTTGATTTCCTATAATCAGGAACTCGTTGTCTGTTAACGGACTATGACAGTGATGTTGCATTAATAAATTTGGATCCTCACACCGAGGACCCGTTTTGGCGCAGCCGCGCTGTACCATGCGAGCAACGTCAGCGCCCCTGACTCCCCATGACCGCACATCAAAGCGGATGCTTTCTCAACAGATTGCGCTTAGGTAGGCAAACTACCTTTCCCATGAGCCCTCCAGAATGGCCTCTGATTGGCGCCCCCGGCGTCTCTGTCATCACGGCCACGCCCCCCCCGCACTCGGACGCCCTACTCTTAATGGCGGCGGTGTCTCCACTCTCCACCGGCTGTTCCGCGTGAAGTACACACCGTGTGTGGGGGGGTAGGTGATATCGGTGCACTCTCCCCGTCGCCAAGGTAAGCCTGCCAGATCGAGCAATCGCTCGCCGCCGCTCTTTGACTATGGAACTCATGCTGGGGCTCACGTGGGGCGCACCGCACCGCCGGGCTGTCTAGGCTGTATATTCAGCTAGTTTATAGCTGCCCTCCGAACAGTACTCCTTGTTAGTTCCCAACCCTTTACCATCACTCCTGGTACAATCTTTGTACACTTCAGTTCCCAGGTGCTCATAAACGGGTTAACATACACCCCTATGTCTGCACAGCCTTTTTGGCACTTGACAGCCTGGCGAGGCGGGGCGACCGATGTCCCCTTGCCTTACCTGTACTACTCCCCTGGTGACAACCTCTTGGGTTGATCCTGTTTTGACATGCTTTCTTCCTCTGTTCTTTTCCTCCCTTAGGGCTAGATCCCTAGCGCAGTCCCCACAGGAACGAGCCGCGCAGACTGCCATTGGGCTCCTAAGGGTAGGTTATACATATTATACCAAAACCATCCCACAGAGTGCTTGCCTCCCTCCTCGTGGCTTAGTGGCGTTTTAATTGTAATGAATGTTTTCTCCCATTACAGTGGCTGTAGTTTTAGTAAATAACAGACCACCTTTGCAACGAGTAGTACTCACACATGCCCTGAATACCCTCTGGGTCATGTCCTGTTACACGTAATAATGGTCTCTCTCCCCTCACCACGTTGCACTCCATTGTTTCCTTGACACCTAGTAGATGACGTATAACTGGGTGCGTGATTGACTTTTGGGGTGAAGTCAACGCTTAGCTTGTCAGCGTTGTTATTAATAACGATATTGTAGCAATTGTTATGTTTACTTTATTCCTAGGTCTTACGGTGATGCAGTGTCCCTCGCCAGCCTTAGACCTAGACCTCTCAGGTTGTATCAACAATAGCCTGTAGCTCACCTTTTGGGCACATTAGGTTTATATGAGCACTTTTTTCGGTCCTGAAGAATTGCCCTGCTGGGCATGAAACAGGTTGACCAAGTGGAGGGTCGATATGAGGCCACACTAATAGATACGTTGGTCCTCAGTACCCCTCCCTGCACCTTTTAACAAAGTGGCTAGCCACATGAATAAAGGTTTCCCTGTGGACTATCCAACTTTTTTTAAAATTATTCACCTTTTGCTCACTACCTCACCTTTTTAAGCCTCACAAGTTTCTACATATCACGGCAAGGAACAAAAGACCTCCGCAAAAGAGTGACACTTGTTGTCACCCGTCGGGCATTGCAGCGCCGGCCCGACGAAGGAGCAGGAAGCCGATGATTTAAACAACATCTCTAGTAGGCTGAATGAGACATGTCATCCAGCTCTTCAGTTGTGTGAGGCTTCCTTAGTTCCGTCAAGGAACTTGCTGATTTTTTAGCACTCCACACCCTCTTGCTGACTCTCAGCTAACTAGGAGAGAGACCTTATTACCTGTCTAACCCTAGGGGAACTGTGTACAACCTTGCTTGCTTAGTAACCTGGTGGCCAGGATTCGACTCAAGATCTTGTAGTCCACTGTCAGCATCGATAAGGGCCTGTAAGATGTCACACTCAACGCATCTTTGCCTGGCTTCAACAGTGGCACCACCAGTGCCTCCCTCATTGACTCAGGCAGGCAACCCCGTTGCCTGGCCTCCGAGTACACCACCAATAGTTTTGGCGCTAGGATGTCAACAAATTTGGCATAGAACTCTATTGGCAAACCGTCCACTCCTGGGGTTTTATTTCGAGCCATCTGTTTAATAGCTACTCTCACCTCTGCCAGCGTTATAGGACCTCCCAGTTCCTTAGCATCCTCACTATCCAGCACTGGCAGCGGGAGCAAGGCCAAGTGTTCGCCTATCTCGTCCCTCCCCGCCTCCAGGTGGCATTCATACAGTCCCGTGTAATAGGACTGAAAGCACGCCAACACAGCTGACTGCGAGTAGACTACCTCCCCCCCTTCTGCTCTTATACTCATGATCGGGCACCCCCTAGGCTCAGGATCCGCAAGTTTGGCAAGGAGCGCGCCCACTTTATCACGTTCCTCATGTACCCTGATGTTATACAACTTATAGTCATAACACCGCAGCCGTCAGTTTCAGTTGCCACCACTTCCTTAGCCTCCACCAATCTCTCCTGCAGATCCGGCCGTTCAGGCCTCCGACGTTCCAGGTCTCGCAACGCCACTTCTGCTTTCGCTAAATCATTCAGGACAGTCGCCTGCGCATTCGAGAACCCACCCATGCACACGCCCCTCACCACCACTTTCATCGCATCCCATTCTATTGATCGCGACGTCGCGGAGCCCTCATTCTCCGCAAAGTAGCGGTCAATGCCCTGTTGAACCATGTCACTGAACACCAGATCTTCCAGCGCCGCCGGCCGAAGCCGCCACGATGGGACCGCCGACCTAGCCCGTTGCCACTGCACTGACACCAATAAGGGGTTATGATCCGATATGGTCCTAGCCAGGTACTCAGTATGCGTCACCGCCGTTGCCAAAGTGCCACTACACAACACTGCGTCTAATCTAACATGTAGGTCGTGTATTGCAGAAAAGTAGGAGTAATCCCTCATCCCAGAATGCTGTACCCTCCACACATCAAGCAGTCCCCACTTCTCCTGCCAAGCCTTCCTATGAGCCGCCAGCCTGCGCACTGGGGAGTCGACCAACGGCGGGTGCGACCTATCCAGTACTACATCAGTGATCGAGTTAAAGTCGCCCCCTAATAAGACCGGGCCAGCCAAAAAGTGAGCCAGCGAACTTGTTAAGCCGTCAAAAAAGCGGGCCTGATCAGAATTGGGGGCATACACACTGCACAGGACCACCTCCCTCCCATAAAGCCGCCCCTCCACCGCCACATATCTACCCTCGGGATCAACCCGCTGTGACGTGACGTCGAACGGAGTCCCTGCTCTCACCCAGATTAGGGTCTCTCTGGCAAATGCTGAATAGGTTGTGCCAAACATAAACAAGGAGAATCCTACTGCCAGTGTGCACCACAGTGATGGGGAACACTCAGTGTAGTGTAAAATACCCCTCACACACCAACAGGCCCCTTGGTGTCATGCTTCATCATCGGGGTCTTCGCACCCCGCTAAGGGGATGCGGCACGCTACGACCTGCGACTACGAGGGAGCGTTAACAAGTAATAACTATGTGTGGTGTGTGTTGAGTGCACGTGAGGGGATTAATGTGAGTGAAGGGTGTGGTGAAAAATTACAAAGTACCTGGCTAGTGGGTGTAGTGAAAAAACTTTATTCCATACCCCTAGCTGGTGCTATTAAAAAGTGTGCAAAAGGCGAGGTTCAGAGTCTTAGTTAGGGACTCGACCTCTGGTGTGCGTCGACATGTTTCGGAACTGGTGTTCCTTCTTCAGGACGGGGCACAACTTCCCAACCCTACTCACGTATTTCTATTAAAAAGTGAAATTCTACTTCTTAAAAAGTGAAAATGACCTCACAGAGGCTATCAATGTGCCTACAGCGGTATCTTCGGTTCATGCAGTTGCATGCCCTGAAAAAAAGGAAAAAATCACCTTTAGTTTGGTTGTCAAAATAAGACTGACTCAGACAGGTGCAGTCACCTGGAGCCCCAAACAGTCAAATTGACCTGTAAAAAGATTGACATACAAGACACACAACACATAAGGCACACAAAAGGTTTTTTGTATATGTTTTTCATACTCATTGTCACTGTTGTGAATTGCGTCATGAGCATATCCAGAAACATCAGGGTAGGTAGGTGGATCCACAATCTGTGAGGATAAAGAAGTGGTTTCACTACTGTGACTCCTATTACTCACTGTTGGACTCCACACTAGATCTAGGTGTCAGAGAGTTGTCCTTATGTTCCATATGTATACTCACAAAATCCGCCTAAATTGGCCTCCTTCTACCACCCTGTGCTGCTCCGCCGTAAATGCGAATGTACGCACAGTGGTGGTATATATTGGGGATTCAGGCGGTCTCTCATTCGCTAATTAGCGGAAATCGGATGCTAGCCTAAAAAGGTACATCCGTATGTCCGCCTATCATGTCCCTTGCGCGTGCACCATGGTGCATGTGTTCTTTCGTTATTGGTTTATTGCCGGGTTTTCCTGAAGACCAAATAAGGAGAGTCCGCTGCCCTACCAATTACATGGCCAGACCCGAGTTTTACAGGTCAATTTGACTGTTTGGGGCTCCAGGTGACTGCACCTGTCTGAGTCAGTCTTATTTTGACAACCAAACTAAAGGTGATTTTTTCCTTTTTTTCAGGGCATGCAACTGCATGAACCGAAGATACCGCTGTAGGCACATTGATAGCCTCTGTGAGGTCATTTTCACTTTTTAAGAAGTAGAATTTCACTTTTTAATAGAAATACGTGAGTAGGGTTGGGAAGTTGTGCCCCGTCCTGAAGAAGGAACACCAGTTCCGAAACATGTCGACGCACACCAGAGGTCGAGTCCCTAACTAAGACTCTGAACCTCGCCTTTTGCACACTTTTTAATAGCACCAGCTAGGGGTATGGAATAAAGTTTTTTCACTACACCCACTAGCCAGGTACTTTTTAATTTTTCACCACACCCTTCACTCACATTAATCCCCTCACGTGCACTCAACACACACCACACATAGTTATTACTTGTTAACGCTCCCTCGTAGTCGCAGGTCGTAGCGTGCCGCATCCCCTTAGCGGGGTGCGAAGACCCCGATGATGAAGCATGACACCAAGGGGCCTGTTGGTGTGTGAGGGGTATTTTACACTACACTGAGTGTTCCCCATCACTGTGGTGCACACTGGCAGTAGGATTCTCCTTGTTTATGTATCAGTGCCCGTGGAGAAGGAATCCTATCTCTTTTCTCTACCTCCCTTCGTTGATAATTTAGGTTGTGCCAAACACCTGACCCCGCCACCTCCTCTGTAAAGCTCTGCATTCTTGCTTAGTTAAATGAGTCTCTTGAAGCATTGCTATCTGCACTCCCCGCCTCACCAGGTATGCATGCACCTTGTGGCGTTTCACCATCGTCTGAATTCCGCGGACATTCCATGTAATACATTTCACATTAGGTAACGACCCCATAGTAGACAGTTCTGAGCAGTTCCACCATCAAACAGTTGTACCCCGCACTGCAGCAGTTGCATCCCCCATCCCAATCTCCCCCCAAAACACCCCAAACCCCACTCCCCAGGACAGGACCTAATAACCCAGCTTCAGCCCCGTTCCAAACCATCAAAACCACACACTCACACTAATCTGTGGTCGCCACCACAGAAGGCCTTAGGGGCCACAAGAGGGTGATAGAGCACCGAACCAGGGCCAGCAGAGCTCCCCCCCCGCCCCCCTAGTCCCACCCTGCTTTCTCCGCCCCATACCTGACAGCAAACCAAAAGACTGGAGAGTCAGTCCCAACAGGTACCCCGGGGTAACTGGATTCTTCGGAACGTCACTCATTAAACACTCCATCCGAAGTCTGTGGGGTAACCACCGGTCCCCCGGCACTCCCCGTTTCCGATTCATCGCCTCCAGATTTCCCTCCCTCCTCCTCCGAGGCCGACCCCTCCGACGTTCTCTCCTGCAGTGAACCTGTAATGTTTGCCGTTGCAGCCACAGCCCCTCTCCTGTCATCCGCCATCTGGGCCTCCCGCAAGGCCCTCTGGAGTTTGTTCCGTGAGCGAATACGCTGCGATTTCCTGATCCGGATCGGTTTCGGTCTTTCCCTTCCGCTTTTATTCGTGCGGTCTGTTCCAGCACGGTATAACTCCAGCCACGACCAAGCCTCGTCCGGAGTTTGGAAGAAGTGTGTCCTGTCATCGAGGATAACCCTCAGTTTGGCAGGGAAGAGTAAGGAGTACTGAATCCCCTCTTCCCTCAGTTCTTTTTTAACTGACAGAAAGGATGCCCTGTTTCTCTGCACTTCTTGTGTGTAATCCGGAAAGATCGTGACCTTGCTATTGTCCACCTGAAAGGGACCCTGAGTCCGTGCCCTCTGTATCAAAAGATCGCGGTCCTTGTAATGCAGCAGTTTCACTACCATCGGTCGGGGAGGCCGGCCCTCCAGGGGCGGCTTGGCCGGGACCCTGTGTGCTCTTTCCAGGGAGAAGAAAGGAGAAAGCCCCTCCGGCGCCACGACCGTTTTGAACCAGTCCTCCATATATGCCACAGCGTCGTCTTTCTCGATCCTTTCAGGAAGGCCCACCACCCGCACGTTGCTCCTCCTGTTACAACTTTCCGCATCCTCCGCCCGTCGTTCCAGAATCGCCAAACGGCCCATAATGTCTGTCAGCTTGTGTTCCGCCGTCACCACAGCAGGTTTCAGGTCTAGGAGTAACTGTTCATGTTCCTTCACCCTATTCGAGAGCTTGGCGTGGTCAGCTCTCAGTAGGCCCAGCCCCGTGGCAACCTGCGCAATATCATGGTGCAGCGTCTCCTTTGTCATGGTAATCGCATCCAGGATAGCATCAAGACGCAGGTTCAGCCGCTGTTCCGGCGTAGTGTCTTCCTGTGGGGCCCGGTTACCGCCATTTTGAGTTAAGGTGGATGCATCGCCTTGCCCAGGCGGTGTGTTGAGAACCCCGCCCGTAGCAGCCATCCTGAGCTCAATTGATGCTCCTCTTGGACCACTGCCTATGGCCACGCTGTCCACAGCTCTCCCGACAGTCACACCGCCTGCTGCCCCTTTCCAGGGAAGATAGCGGCCAAGTGTACCAGGGCTCCCCACACCTCGGCAAAGATAGTTCCTGCTCCTTCCCTATGTCGTCTGCGTCCCCAGAACACACCTTCAGGCTCCGACCGTCACCAGCAGTACACAGTCTTTAAGCCACCATCAGGGCTCCGGGCCACCTCTCAAATCCAGCCGCCCGGGCCAGCAGCGTCCCCCCAGGCAAGGAGGCGGGCACCCCCAGGGGCCGATCGTGTTGGGTGTCCGGCCCAGGGCACCGCAGCACAGCAGGCCAGCAGTACGGCCGCAGTCCTCGCTCCACGTGTGCCCCACCTCTGCAACTCCGCAGTCACAGTAGTTCAGGCGGGCGATCCCCGCTAAAACAGCAAGCTCCCGCCGTCCCGACCTGAATGCAGGGCGCCCACCGTTGCCAGGAGCTCACTGTCGGTGCCTCGCCTCCCGAAGGTCAGGGTCCCCAACTGTGCGTGCCCCGGCCCCTCTGCCTCTGCGGCTCCAGAATCCACCGCTCGCTGCAACAGCTGTTTCGTAGGCGGCCGGGTCCGCTCGCTTGTGCGGCCCCCCCGGGGCGTCCCAGTCCAGCACTCTGATTGCGCGCCCGCTGCCCGCTGCAGGTGCCGCAGTCCCAGGTCCACCCGTCCCGCACCAGCCTCCAGGACGGGGAGCGGGAGGGGGAGGGGGGGCCGCGAGGGGGCCGCACTCACCGCGATCCGGGGGATGGCGTCTTCAGCCCCCCACTCAGCACCGAACATGCCCTCAGGGAGTCCACCGCACCCCTCGCTCCACTCGGCAGCCACCAGGATATCAGCTGCCAGCGCCCTCCGTCTCCGATGCGCTCCGGAGCCTCACGCCGCCATCTTGCCTTTGTCCACGGCCGGGCACCTCTGTGGTCGGATCTCGGTCTCCGCCCATCCTCCGAGGCCCCGTCAGCAACCAGACTCTCTGCACCGATTTAAATTCACCTCAGATGGTGAATTTGTGCCTCCAGGGGTTCCGCAGGCGGCAATACCAGGATATATTACGGGACTTGGCGCGGAGCTACACGCTCATACGGCCATCCCGGTCGGCGCCAAACCACGCCCCCTTCCAGGCAATAACCATATTGGATTATTTGTAGAACCCTTCTGTCTGAGGTGATTGAATTCCAGATGGGTAGAAATTGGAAGAGAAGTTCCCTGACAGGAGTAGAATGCTCGGGTGTAGAAGAAGGAAGTCACTGCTTGGTGTTTGCAGGGTAAGTGCATGTTGAGTTGCCTCTGCCTCTTCCCTTGCCGTTGTTCCCTCTAAATGCTCCCCTAAAGTAACCTCTTGAGGAGGGTGATTTATTACTGCTCTTGTAAGATGAGGGGGGATTCTCTTAAGAAGTGTTTTTGAGCTACCCCAGTAAAAGGGACGGCAAAAGGATCTCCGATTGGAAGGGAGTTGTAAAGCCCCCATAGAGTTTGCGACCTCAGTGTCTTTTCTCATCTTCTCTAGAGAAGTGTCCACTGTAGGACCGCAGAGGTGCTCTTTATCAAAAGGTTGGTTCAAAATAGAGGCTTGGACCTCGGGTTTGAACCCTGAAATTCTGAGCCAAGCATGTCTGTGTAGCAACACAGTGGTGTTGACTTCGCAGGCTGCTGTGCCTGTTGCGTCTAAGGCGAACCTAATAGAAGTATTGGTAATTTCCCCTCCTGAATTAGGTAATTGGCTTTGGTTTTGTGTTAGTCGGTAAAAACTGCACTAACGTTTCTGGCTCATCATAATGAGCTCTGTCGTTGCGAGCTGAGAGCTTGCGCATTCGCACTTTGCCAGTGATTGGCTAGTTGCGATGCTATTATTTTGCCCGAAGTATCAATTAATTTCACCTCCTTATCAGGAGGAGGGGCATCTTCTGTAGTTTGTGAGTTGCGAGCGTTCGAGACTACAAGGGAGTGTAATCGCAGTTGACTCTTGATGTAACTGGGGTCAGTAGGGGCTGGCTTGTACTTTTTCTCAATTCTGGGCGTGATAATTCTTGCCCATACAAGGTCTTTAAAATCTCATCAGTACTTTTAAGCATTCCCTTTAGCATAGGTAGTGTCTGTATTGATGTCTGAGAGGGAGTTAAGGTCTCAAATGTTGGGAATCAGGGGAGCTAGCTGCCTTTTTGATATCTTCCTCCTTTCACTCTGTTGTGTGTTTGCACGATGTCCTCTCTTTGTGTCAGTCATGGAGGTAGCCCCTCCCCTTGTCAGCCCCTCCTTCCTTCTTTTTGCTTTATCAAGGGAGCCGGCACTCGGGATCAGTGCTTGGTTTCTAGCCTGGTTGGGTTCTTCCAGGTTTTGGGTATTGCGGTCCACGGAGGACTTTCTGTGGATTTGGGCGCTTCACTTTGGATTGGATTGTGGCGGAGCGAGGCTTCGCTCTGCTCGAGTGAAAGGCGGACTATTTTCGGATACACACGGACTATTGTGTGTTTACTTGAAAAAGTACGGACCTTCAAACGCTGTGTTAATCTGCACAGTGTAGCTACCTTGGATCTCGTTCCTTAAACGGGGTTGTGGTGTATTTTGCGGGTAATTACATTTACAAGGAGTCACCCGTTTCCGGATTTTTGGTAGCCGGACCATCTCATTGTGTGTTTTCTTTGGGCGCATTTACGGAGCTCTGCGCTTCGGGCGTTTTTTTTGTATTGAGAATCCTTTCCTTTAGTTTTGTGGCCACATCTTAATAAATTCGCTATGGAGAAATAGCGATTTCTTGCCTGATAATCTACAACGGGGTTTTTTTTAGTCTGGAGACTTTTTTCCCCGAAACTCGGATCTTTTGTAAGGGAGTGTCCATTGGTTTTTCCTTCCACGAAGTGGATTCAGGAGTCGTTTGTGAAACTCCAGGATATCCTAGAAGACTCTTATGGACGATTCAGCTGGGCACCACAAGTAAGGAGGGGAACAGGGTGGTGTTGGGCATTATGGGTATGTTCTGTGGGTGGTACAGATGAGAGGACATTGTGTTTGGGATTAAGGCTTGTCTCTTTGTCTCTTCTTTTCTTTCCCTCTGCAGAATAGAAGACATATATCTTTCTGAGTCTGCTTAAGCTGAGCCACGAAAGAGTCTTGGGACCTCTCTCTCTTATTTGGACTTTCCCACCTTCTCCCCTTGTTCTGGCTGTATTTACGCTGTGTACTAATGAGCGTATTACGGTCCGAATAGGGACAGAGGATTGGGGCCATCCTCGCTTCTGTGGTGTGGGATAAACGGGTTGGAATCCAACAGAAAACCAAGCCCACGAATTCTAAGCCACCCGAGCGAGAATGGATGAGGATGGGAATGCTTTGGAAGACAGGGTTCCTACTATGCAGGACTTAATGGGAGCAATAAATTCCCTACAGACACAGATGCTCGAATTGAAGCAGGAGAATCAGGGGATAAGGCAGGAAATGAGATCTAAGGAGCAGGGTTGGGGTGGAGGAAAACCTTCCCTAGTACAGCCTGCCACATTTCAGTATGATAGGAGTACTGGTGCAAGTAATATTCCCTTAACTGTAAATGTTACCACCCCTACCCCTGTCCCTTTGGCGGTTCCTGAGAGATTCTCGGGGGATTCTAGTAAGTACAGTGTATTTATGAATCAATGCCATCTCCACTTTATGTGTCGCCCCGCTTCTTTTCCTGATGACTCTGCTAAAGTGGCCTTTGTAATATCCTATTTGGCGGGAACAGCTGCCACGTGGGCTGTACCATTAGTAGACAACGATGACCCTGTATTGTATAATTTTCGAGCTTTCAAGGAACAGATGAGATGTCTTTTTGCTAAGCATGCATTCATGCAAGCGAGTGATGCTGAGCTATTGAAATTGAGGCAAGGGAAACAGGATCTGTTGACCTATGTGTCCACTTTTAATCGTTTAGTTTCCGAGACCCATTGGCCCACAGACAAGAGAACCTCCTTATTCTACCAGGGGTTATCAGAGGATTTAAAAGATATTGTTTCACAGGTTGTGAATCCTCCTGAGGATTGTGTAGAATTTATAGACTTGGTTGTGAAGCTGAATCATAGATTAATGGAAAGGAGAGGTGAAAGGACTCGTTTCCAGGTATCTCGGGTAGTGCCTGGTAAAAGTGACACACGGAATATTGTTGAACCAAGAACTATTCCTGAACCTATGGAGATAGGGGGAGTGAGGGGTTCTCTGTCCACAGAGAAAAAGAGTAGAAGACGTACCCAGAACCTGTGCTTATATTGCGGGCAAGGTGGGCATTATGCTAGAGAGTGCCCAGTAAAACCGACTTCTTTTCCATCTAAGAAGGTGGTCGCATGTGTGCGGCATTCTGAGGACCGGATGTTAGATAAACAGTATAATCCCTCTTATCAGATTTCTGGCATAGTCAAGAGAGTACCTAAACATTTCATGATCACGGTCTGTTTAGTCATAACCAATAGCCATAGGGCCCCTGTATCCGCTTTGTTAGATTCAGGTGCTACTGGGAACTTTATGGACATCAAGTTAGCGGAGACTTTAAAAGTTCCCTGGATTTATAAAGATCAACCGGAACCAGTAAGGGCCATAGATGGCACCGAGTTGTCTTCTGGAACCATTACACGCCAAACAGAACTTTTGTGCATGATTTGTGATAATGGGCATTCAGAGTTTCTCGGTTTTGATTTGATCGATGCTCCATCCTTTGGTATTGTGTTAGGGGTACCATGGCTACAAACCCACAATCCGAAGATTGATTGGATTGGTCAGACCGTGACTCTTGATTCAGTCCATTGTTTACAGCAGTGCTATAAGGAAGCAACGGATTGGAGTACTCCTTTGACTTGTGCTGTGGGTGAAGTGGAAGGAGGGGAGCGAAAGATCCCTGCATCATATATGAAGTATTCCGAAGTATTTGACAAAGGCGGAGCGCAGGATTTACCTCCTCATCGCTCCTTTGATTGTAGGATTGATTTGGTGCCAGGGGCTACATTACCTTGTTGTCGCATTTATGCGTTGTCTGGCCCGGAAGAACAACACTTGAAGGATTACGTAGAGGAAATGTTGGCTAAAGGGTTCATTCGTCCCTCTTCTTCTCCCGCTTCCTCTGCTATCTTCTTCATTTCAAAGAAGGAGGGAGGGCTCAGAGCGTGTGTGGACTATAGGGCGCTCAACAAGGGTACTATTAAGAACAAATACCCACTTCCCTTAACACCTGTGTTGCTTGATCAACTGAGGCATGCGACGGTTTTTACGAAATTAGATCTCCGAGGGGCATACCACCTCATAAGAGTCCGTGAAGGCGATGAGTGGAAAACGGCCTTCCGGACTAAGTTTGGTCTGTATGAGTACTGTGTTATGCCCTTCGGACTTTGTAACGCTCCGGCTGCTTTTCAGTTTTTTATCAACGAGGTATTAAGGGAATATTTGGATTTGAGCGTCATCGTCTACATAGACGATATTTTGATTTTTTCCAATACTGTGGCCGAACATGAAAGACATGTCAGTCAAGTCTTACAGAAATTGTTAGATCATCAGCTGTATGTTCGGCTGGAGAAATGTAGTTTCCATACTGACCGAGTGGAGTTTTTGGGATTTCTTGTGTCGGTTGAGGGAATTAGAATGGATCCCCGTAAGATTGAGGCTATAACAACTTGGCCATCCCCTTCTTGTGTAAAGGAAGTACAGGTGTTACTCGGGTTTGCTAACTTCTACCGGCGGTTTATCTCTCATTTGTCAGACATAGTCGCCCCTATGACTATGCTACTGAGAAAGGGAGTTCCTTTTGTGTGGTCAGATCGGGCACAGATGGCATTAGATCAGCTGATAGAACGGTTCACCTCGGCCCCTGTCCTTGTCCACCCTGATCCTGCTTTGCCATTCTTTGTTGAAGCTGATGCTTCCTTAGGAGCAGTAGGGGGAGTGTTGTCCCAGAGGGATGTTAACACTGGATTCATGCATCCTGTAGCTTTCTTCTCAAAGACGTTATTAGCAGCTGAGAGAAACTATACGGTGGCTGAGCGAGAACTTCTGGCCATTAAGCTATCTTTTGAGGAATGGCGTCATCATTTATGGGGGGCACGCCATTCCATCACCATTTTTACTGATCATAAGAATCTTGAGTTCTTTCGGTCTGCTCGTGCCTTAACTCCTAGACAGATGAGGTGGGTTTCTTTCTTCAATGAATATGATTTTATAATTACATATAGACCCGCTGCCCAACAACTGAAATCCGATGCTTTGTCTCGGATACATGTGAAGCAAGTGGAGTGGGGGACAGAAAGAGACTTGGGCTCATTTATATCACCAGAAAGAATTGTTGGTAGTGTTACCGTGGATGAGTTCTTGGAGTCAGTGAAGGATCAGTTGAGGGATATAGATCTGGACCCTTGGGTATCTCAGCCTTCGTTCTCTGTGAAAGATGGGTTATTGTATCATGACACCCAATTGTACATCCCTCCTTCTTTGAGAGAATCAGTGTTAAAGTGGTGTCATTCATCGGCCTTAGTGGGCCACCCAGGAATGAATAAGACCAGGGAATTTTGTTTACGCTGGTTTTAGTGGGAGACTTTGGCACATGATGTGCAATTGTTTGTGGCTTCTTGTCCGGTATGTGCTGTGAGTAAACCAACTCACTCCAGTCCATCTGGACTGCTGCAGCCTTTACCTGTGCCCCCTGCGCCATGGCACACTATTAGCATGGACTTTGTTACTGATTTGCCGCTGGAATCGGGCTGTACTGTAATATTGGTAGTGGTTGATTCTTTTACCAAGATGGCCCACTTTATTCCCTTGGCTAAATTACCAACTGCTAAAGAATTGGCCTTGATATTTGTAACATCAATAGTGAGACTTCATGGCTTGCCATCTGCTATTATAACGGATAGGGGGGCCCAGTTTATTTCGCACTTTTGGACTGCATTGTGTGACGCCCTACAAATGAAAATATGTCTGTCTTCTGCCTATCATCCTCAGTCCGATGGTCAAACCGAACGGACTAATCAGACCATGGAACAATACTTGCGGTGCTTGTTGACTTCTTTGACCTGCAGCTGGGTATTGGCCCTTCCGCTGGCTGAATTTGCGTACAACAACAGTGTTCATTCAGCGGTGGGGATGTCCCCTTTTTTTTGCTCCTTGGGCTTTCATCCGAAGGCTATTCCCATCCAACCATCGGGGCATGTACCAGCTGTGGACACATTGGGGGTCACTTTGGGACGGATTTGGGGTGTAGCTCAGGAGCATCTGATAAAGGCCAAGGAAGACATGAAGAAACAGGCAGATAGACATAGGGTTCCTGCTCCGCTATATGCTGTGGGGGACCGTGTTTGGTTGTCCACAAAGAATCTACGACTGGGCGGCTCAAAGAAGTTACAACCTAGATTTGTAGGTCCTTTTTCCATCACTACCGTGATTAATCCTGTGGCAATGAAGTTGGAATTGCCTGATGAATATCGCATTCATCCGGTGTTTCATACTTCGTTATTGAAGCCTTACCTGGATACTGAACAGTCTTTGCCTCCACCTCCTTCTTTGTTGATTGATGGGGTTGAGGAATTTGAGGTTAATGCTATCCTTGATTCTAAGAGGAGACGAGGGAGGTTATTGTATCTGATCGATTGGAAAGGGTATCCTCCTGAAGACCGGACGTGGGAACCTGCAAGTGGGGTGCACGCTCCTCGCTTAGTTAGATTGTTTCATTTACGTCATCCTACAAAACCCCGTCCCGTTGGGAGGCCCTTACGGGGAGGTACTGTTGGGAATCAGGGGAGCTAGCTGCCTTTTTGATATCTTCCTCCTTTCACTCTGTTGTGTGTTTGCACGATGTCCTCTCTTTGTGTCAGTCATGGAGGTAGCCCCTCCCCTTGTCAGCCCCTCCTTCCTTCTTTTTGCTTTATCAAGGGAGCCGGCACTCGGGATCAGTGCTTGGTTTCTAGCCTGGTTGGGTTCTTCCAGGTTTTGGGTATTGTGGTCCACGGAGGACTTTCTGTGGATTTGGGCGCTTCACTTTGGATTGGATTGTGGCCGAGCGAGGCTTCGCTCTGCTCGAGTGAAAGGCGGACTATTTTCGGATACACACGGACTATTGTGTGTTTACTTGAAAAAGTACGGACCTTCAAACGCTGTGTTAATCTGCACAGTGTAGCTACCTTGGATCTCGTTCCTTAAACGGGGTTGTGGTGTATTTTGCGGGTAATTACATTTACAAGGAGTCACCCGTTTCCGGATTTTTGGTAGCCGGACCATCTCCTTGTGTGTTTTCTTTGGGCGCATTTACGGAGCTCTGCGCTTCGGGCGTTTTTTTTGTATTGAGAATCCTTTCCTTTAGTTTTGTGGCCACATCTTAATAAATTCGCTATGGAGAAATAGCGATTTCTTGCCTGATAATCTACAACGGGGTTTTTTTTAGTCTGGAGACTTTTTTCCCCGAAACTCGGATCTTTTGTAAGGGAGTGTCCATTGGTTTTTCCTTCCACGAAGTGGATTCAGGAGTCGTTTGTGAAACTCCAGGATATCCTAGAAGACTCTTATGGACGATTCAGCTGGGCACCACAAGTAAGGAGGGGAACAGGGTGGTGTTGGGCATTATGGGTATGTTCTGTGGGTGGTACAGATGAGAGGACATTGTGTTTGGGATTAAGGCTTGTCTCTTTGTCTCTTCTTTTCTTTCCCTCTGCAGAATAGAAGACATATATCTTTCTGAGTCTGCTTAAGCTGAGCCACGAAAGAGTCTTGGGACCTCTCTCTCTTATTTGGACTTTCCCACCTTCTCCCCTTGTTCTGGCTGTATTTACGCTGTGTACTAATGAGCGTATTACGGTCCGAATAGGGACAGAGGATTGGGGCCATCCTCCCTTCTGTGGTGTGGGATAAACGGGTTGGAATCCAACATCAAATAGAAAATCCTCTTCAAAAGCCTCTCAGCGTAATTCCACCCGGTGGTATTGAGCAGCCTTATTAAGTAGCTCTATATACTCTATGTTATCATCAGGTGGGGAGGGTCTAGAGGGGATTAGATCCGGATCGTTATCGGTGTTGGGATCTGTATTATAATCCTCCCAGGGGCAATTAATGTCCTGTGGCCTCTCTTCATCCCCATCCCTTCATCTTGCGTATTAGGTGATTGAGGTTGTGGGGAATTTGTGGGTGTGATGAGCAAATTTGGGTCAATTGGTGAAGGATGTGTAATGGGAGGAGGTGAAGGGTTAGTGGCCACATTCTTGCATTTCAAATGAATGTGGTAGTCCTCTTGTAAGCCCATTTTCATTTTCTCTAGCATTCTCACACGAATATGTCCAGTATCTGGATGGATAACCAGGTCTTTTTGTTTTGGATCGTGTTTGCTGGTGGAACGTCGACACAAGGCTCTCTGGATGGAACAGTAGTTTTCCCTTTGGGTGCTGTACTTTTTGGCGTCAAAGGTTTCAGCTCTGAAGCTTTCGGGTCAGAAGATTTACTCTTCAGTAGCGTGGGAATGGCTGCAACGACGTGCTTCGATGCCGAAGGTTTCGGTTCGGCATCAGCATGGGGCCGACGCGAGCCCGTGTGGGAAGGCTTTCATTTGTGTTTCAGTGCCCGACCGGAGGACGGGCCTCAAACTTTTTCTCGGTGCCGACCTTGGCTCGAGGGCAGAGGAAGGCCCGGAGCCTTTTTCTTCAACAAGTGTTGGGTCAGGGGGGTGTCTGTACTCACGGTACGCTGACCCGGTGTCACTTTGTCTTGTTCTTCCATGTCGGAGTTGGCTTCGGACACAGAGATGTGTTCCAGTTCTTCTTCAGCTCCTTGTGCGTGGAATTCTTCCTGGTCGGAATCTTCACTAAAGATGTTGGGTGCAGAGCCACTTTGATGGTGCATTTCGTGATGTCAAAGCTGACAGTCGCGGAGTGTCTTCTTGGATTGAAACGATTGGTACGCGTCGCAGTCTTGTTCGTTGTGTTACGGGGATAGACAGAGATTGCACACTTTGTGCAACTTGGTGCGCGGAAACTTAGCTTAACATCTGGGACAGAATTTGAATGGTCTCCGTTTCATCGACTGCAAGTGAGCCCGATGTGGGTAGGCCCAACGGGCCTCCACGAATATTTAGATCGAAGACTTTGACTCTAAACGATATGCAGAGAAGGGGAAACGCGATCAAGAAACAATACCGTTGAGGGTAGTGGATTGAGCATCGAGGGGAACCGGAGCGCCGCAATTCACATCCAAACCTGATGGTGGAAAAAAACAATCTACCAATGGAGTTGATGCCCATGTGCACTGTCATCAAAAGGAGGAGTCACCTACCTTGTGACTGGAAAAGACTTCTTCGAAGAAAAACAAAGTGTAAACTTCCGGACCCAACACTAGATGGCAGGCTAGGTCAACACTAGATCTACAGCTCACATGCCTCGAACATTATACAACGGGACTTACAGGAAGTGACATAGAAAGGCTTGTAGAAATGAATGCAAGAGGACTTTGCAGGAAGTATTGAAAGGCAGCATGTAGCATTTAATGCAAATGAGAAAATAGGAAATTACATAAAAGGATCCTAATAATTAATGTAAGAGAGACAGCGTCAGTTAACTTGTGAGTCTTTCTTGGAAACAACGTGAGGAGCCTCTAGGAATTTAGGTCAGAAGAGGGAGGATGAATTTTGTTGGACACGGCCTCGTGGCGTGGTCCGACCCCGTCCGCATGGAGGGCCCGGGACGACATCGGCCCTTCATTTACCTACTATCGACCCCCCTGACACGCACATTCACGAACCATCGGCGCGAGCAGCCTCCCCGGCCACCTACAGCTCTCCCCCTCCCTGGTACCCCGGCAGAACCTGCTCGCCAACGCTGCCAGCCTGGCACCCTGACCAGGCCACCCTTTCCGGCCCGACTCCATCTTGGGACCCTCACGCCCCGAACACGTGGCCGCAGCCATCCCGGGCCCGACCCCAGCAAAGCCCAGACATTGAGGCACCAGGATCCTCCCAGGTGGTAAAGTGGCCACTCGACCAGACCCCGGAGGAGGAGAGTCTTGATGGGCCTTCCACCGCCCCCGGACGCCTGGTATCGATCGCTCTCCCGGCTCCCGGGGCGCTGGCTCCGCCCCCCTGCTGGGTGTCTGGACACCTTCATCCCGGCCCCTCTGACCCCCAGGCGCGAGGGTCCGGACATCAAAGCCCTCCAGTCCTATATCTGGGCCAGCCCCGGATCAAGGCGGCAGTTGTATCTGGAGTCGAAGCCCTGCTGACCTCGTCGCGGCTGATCCTGATCCTAACTCTTGCACCTGGAACTATCTTCGAGGCCCTGCTGACGCTGTCGCGGCCTGACCAAGCTGAACCACCTTCGAGGCCCTGCTGACGCTGTCGCGGCCTGTCCAAGCTGAACCACCTTCGAGGCCCTGCTGACGCTGTCGCGGCCTGACCAAGCTGAACCACCTTCGAGGCCCTGCTGACGCTGTCGCGGCCTGTCCAAGCTGAACCACCTTCGAGGCCCTGCTGACGCTGTCGCGGCCTGACCAAGCTGAACTATCTTCGAGGCCCTGCTGACGCTGTCGCGGCCTAAACCCTTGAACTATCCACGCACCAGTGGGTGCCAAGACTGTCCCGCTACCCCCTTCCCCCGAGACCACGACATTACGGATCCCTCGATCCTTGCCGCTACCCTGCCAAGAACTTGCTTTGAGTACTTATATAAAGATTCTTGTGAACATCCTTCCTGTGTAGTGTCTATCTGTAAGTAGTGTGATTGCTCTGCTGTTGCGATTGTAGGAGAGGAGCCTCGCCAAGGAGGCCTCCCTACGGCGCTCGGCCTATTCCATACAGAGAGGTGGGCCTCGGGGCGGACAGTCAGACACCTTCTGTCTCCCCTGGGGTCGCCTTTCCAACAAATTTGATGCAAGAGAGCTTGAAGACAAGAACAATGAAGGACGTTTATGGATGACGCTGGGAGGGCATACAGACGATGAGCCCATTCTTGCTACATCTCTCGTCTCTGGGAATCTATCAAAAGGACAGTTTTACGATGGCCATCGACATCATGACCAGACCCGATCTCTTCAAATTTGTTTTCAGGACTTACCGGCCAACCTGGGCATGCACTTCCCTGGTTGATCAGAGCAGTGTTTAATGAATACAGGGGGGGAGCATGTCGGTCCCTCATTTTGAAAATATAGGACAGGTTCCAAAAGCGCCTGCGCTCGTCTGGAGTTGGGCATGAATCCCTTCAGAGGTTGTAGATTCCTGTATCGTAGCATTAGTGCAGGAGACTAGGCGAGAGGTGGGGTGACCCCGTGTTAGAAATGGTGTCTCTAGCTGGCAGACGTATGCACCCTGTCCAAGTAGGGACCACCACGCGAGTCAGGGTAAGTCAGATGCACAGCCGGTGCTCTCCCTCTGGTAGCTTGGCACAGAGGACAGGCTTAACTCAAAGAGGCAATGGTGGCTGCTGTGTTCTGTATCGTTTGCAGTCTCTTCAGGAGGTACGAGGTGATTCCTGCATAGAGTACGTTGCCGCAGTCCAGTCGGCTGGTGATCAGAGCCTGTGGGACGGAGTGTCTAATGTCTATGGGAGCCATTCTAAAATCTTCCAGAGCTTGTGGAGGATGAGGAAGTAGGTGGAGGAGACTGTGTTGATTTGTTTTTTCATGGTGAGCTTGCTGTACAGAATGAAGCTGAAGTTGCGGGTGTGTTTGGTCGGCGTTGGTGTGGTTCCTAGTTCGGTGAGCCACCAGGCGTCATTCCACAGGGAGGTGTTTACTAAGATCAGCACTTCCATCTTGTCGGTGTTGAGTTGCGGGCAGTTGTCCTTATCCATTTGCCAATGTTCTTCATGCATCTGTGGATACTTTTCAGTGTTACGGAGGGTCTTCTAATAAGGAGAAGATGAGCTGGGTATCGTTGGCGTAGGCTATCATGTTCAGTCCATGCGATCTTACAACGCTGGTCAAGGAAGTCATGTAGGTGTTGTGCAGGGTAGGGCTGAGGGATGAACCTTGAGGGACACCACAGATGTTCTTACGATGTTGTTAGATGTTGTAAGATGTTCTTACGATCGGAGGGGAAGGGCCGGAGGCGGATTCTCTGGGTTCTGCCTGCGAGGAAAGAGGTGATTCACTTCAGGGCGTCTCCTTGGATTCAAGTCTTGTGAAGGAGTTGAATCAGGGTGTGGTGTGATCAACTGAAGACAGTAGCCGAGAAGGACACATGACTGATGGAGGCACAGTGAAGGGGGGGTGGGCCTACTTAGGAGGTCAGCACACATTATCAGCACATTGACAGATCGAGCACACTGAACTGAGGAGGGTTCTCTTACCTGGTGACGACTCTCTCAGGGGAGACGCTGAGTGAGTAGATGAACCACGGAGGAACGGGTAAGTGTGCACTATGAGTGTGAGTGTATATTGAGGAGGTAAACACACACTGAGGGAGTACATGCACACTAGTAAGGGACAATCAAATGTAGACATCTAAAAGTAAATAGCAATTTTTTTGTTATGAAGACTTGAAAAGAAGGAGTTTCTATTCATACAGCTACTTTGCGCCTTCAATATTAAAAGGACTTACGGTTTAGGCGGACGTCTCCGTAGGGCAGTGGCAGTAGCGGGGAGTGCAGCGGGTGCTGGGTATACCGCAGGATCGGGTTCCTCTTGTACGTCTGCTCAACCAACTCGCAGTTAGAACTGGTTTCCTAAAAATAAGCAGTCAGTTTCAGAGTGCGGTTGTGATCAGATCAATGTAAACATTATCACAGAGAGGCTGGTGTGCAGGTAAGACCACATACATGGGCATGTACTACTACCAAGGGCAGTTCTGCAGGGCCCCTGGGGGTGATGCTGGTAGATCTGTGGGATTATATATGCTGTATCAGGGCAGCTATGCAGCCCCCCTGTAAGTGTATGTCTGGGGGATATACAGGTACATCTGGGCAGTCTTGGAGGACACATACGGGTATCTGGGGTGGAGTCCAAATGATACATCTGTGCAGCACTGGGGGAGGGGCCCCGTGGATGTCTGTCTTGGGGTTACACGGATACATCTGTGCAGCACTGGCGGAGGGGCCCCGTGGATGTCTGTCTTGGGGTTACATGGATACATCTGTGCAGCACTGGCGGAGGGGCCCCGTGGATGTCTGTCTTGGGGTTACACGGATACATCTGTGCAGCACTGGCGGAGGGGCCCCGTGGATGTCTGTCTTGGGGTTACACGGATACATCTGTGCAGCACTGGCGGAGGGGCCCCGTGGATGTCTGTCTTGGGGTTACATGGATACATCTGTGCATCACTGGCGAGGGGCCCCGTGGATGTCTGTCTTAGGGTTACATGGATACATCTGTGCATCACTGGCGGAGGGGCCCCGTGGATGTCTGTCTTGGGGTTACATGGATACATCTGTGCAGCACAGGTGGAGGGGCCCGTGGATGTCTGTCTTGGGGTTACACGGATACATCTGTGCAGCACTGGCGGAGGGGCCCCGTGGATGTCTGTCTTGGGGTTACATGGATACATCTGTGCAGCACTGGGGGAGGGGCCCCGTGGATGTCTGTCTTGGGGTTACACGGATAAATCTGTGCATCACTGGGGGAGGGGCCCCGTGGATGTCTGTCTTGGGGTTACATGGATACATCTGTGCATCACTGGTGGAGGGGCCCCGTGGACGTCTGTCTTGGGGTTACATGGATACATCTGTGCATCACTGGCGAGGGGCCCCGTGGATGTCTGTCTTAGGGTTACATGGATACATCTGTGCAGCACTGGGGGAGGGGCCCCGTGGATGTCTGTCTTAGGGTTACATGGATACATCTGTGCAGCACTGGGGGAGGGCCCCGTGGATTTCTGTCTTGGGGTTACATGGATACATCTGTGCAGCACTGGCGGAGGGGCCCCGTGGATGTCTGTCTTGGGGTTACACGGATACATCTGTGCAGCGCTGGCGGAGGGGCCCCGTGGATGTCTGTCTTGGGGTTACAGGGATACATCTGTGCAGCACTGGCGGAGGGGCCCCGTGGACGTCTGTCTTGGGGTTACATGGATACATCTGTGCAGCACTGGCAGAGGGGCCCAGTGGATGTCTGTCTTGGGGTTACATTTGTGCAGCACTGGCGGAGGGGCCCCGTGGATGTCTGTCTTGGGGTTACATGGATACATCTGTGCAGCACTGGCGGAGGGGCCCCGTGGATGTCTGATCAGGGTTACATGGATACATCTGTGCAGCACTGGCGGAGGGACCCCGTGGATGTCTGTCTTGGGGTTACATGGATACATCTGTGCAGCACTGGCGGAGGGGCCCCGTGGATGTCTGATCAGGGTTACATGGATACATCTGTGCAGCGCTGGCGGAGGGGCCCCGTGGATGTCTGTCTTGGTGTTACACGGATACATCTGTGCAGCACTGGCGGAGGGGCCCCGTGGATGTCTGTCTTGGGGTTACATGGATACATCTGTGCAGCACTGGGGGAGGGGCCCCGTGGATGTCTGTCTTGGGGTTACATGGATACATCTGTGCAGCACTGGCGGAGGGGCCCCGTGGATGTCTGTCTTGGGGTTACATGGATACATCTGTGCAGCACTGGCGGAGGGGCCCCGTGGATGTCTGTCTTGGGGTTACACGGATACATCTGTGCAGCACTGGCGGAGGGGCCCCGTGGATGTCTGTCTTGGGGTTACATGGATACATCTGTGCAGCACAGGTGGAGGGGCCCGTGGATGTCTGTCTTGGGGTTACACGGATACATCTGTGCAGCACTGGCGGAGGGGCCCCGTGGATGTCTGTCTTGGGGTTACATGGATACATCTGTGCAGCACTGGGGGAGGGGCCCCGTGGATGTCTGTCTTGGGGTTACACGGATACATCTGTGCATCACTGGGGGAGGGGCCCCGTGGATGTCTGTCTTGGGGTTACATGGATACATCTGTGCATCACTGGTGGAGGGGCCCCGTGGACGTCTGTCTTGGGGTTACATGGATACATCTGTGCATCACTGGCGAGGGGCCCCGTGGATGTCTGTCTTAGGGTTACATGGATACATCTGTGCAGCACTGGGGGAGGGGCCCCGTGGATGTCTGTCTTAGGGTTACATGGATACATCTGTGCAGCACTGGGGGAGGGCCCCGTGGATGTCTGTCTTGGGGTTACATGGATACATCTGTGCAGCACTGGCGGAGGGGCCCTGTGGATGTCTGTCTTGGGGTTACATGGATACATCTGTGCAGCACTGGCAGAGGGGCCCAGTGGATGTCTGTCTTGGGGTTACATTTGTGCAGCACTGGCGGAGGGACCCCGTGGATGTCTGTCTTGGGGTTACATGGATACATCTGTGCAGCACTGGCGGAGGGACCCCGTGGAGGTCTGTCTTAGGGTTACACGGATACATCTGTGCAGCACTGGTGGAGGGGCCCCGTGGATGTCTGTCTTGGGGTTACATGGATACATCTGTGCAGCGCTGGCGGAGGGCCCCGTGGATGTCTGTCTTGGGGTTACACGGATACATCTGTGCAGCACTGGGGATGGGGGCCCGTGGATGTCTGTCTTGGGGTTACATGGATACATCTGTGCAGCACTGGGGGAGGGGCCCTGTGGATGTCTGAACTCAAAAGTCTCCCTAGTTTATGCCACAACCTACCTTGATGTCTCGTATCAGCTGCTGCGTGGGCGTTTCTATGGGCACTTTGCTGTCAATCACACCCTGGATGGCCGACGCCCACCTCATCGCCTCATTTAGGAGTTTGGTGTACAGCCGATAGGAATGTTTACGTCCATGAATGATGATATTCCAATACCCTAGGAGTATGAGAAAACAATCTGTTACTAATGTTCATATTATGAAACACGGAGTATCTCCTCCACATCACAAGGATGTGTATTTACAGCGTAAGTGAAGACATCCCGTCTCATGGCCCAAAGGGACATTGTCGTCTTTAAGTTAGCATGGGCACGCTGCAGACTGTCCGCTGCTTTGCGCACGTTACTACACAGGTTTATTTTGCAAAGGCCTCTTTTGCTGTTTGCACATGAGAATCTACTGCTGTGCTCACACTCAGCAGGTTCTAGGGTTTGAGTCTGAACATTGTGAGCAAGGTCGATCAACAATGCCTCTTGGTATTCTGTTCTGGTGAGGCCCTGGCGCCTAGACAAAACATACCGATGCAGCTGTTGTTTGGGAATACATACTTTGGTCTTATTGGAATACGCGAATAGGTAACACACACTTAGAGAGGGACCTTTCCAGGGAAAAGAGTGAGACAGCGCCTATGATGTAGATATACCATATACAGACCGGTACAGGGTCTGCAGATAACACCCAGACACCTTCTAGTATATAATCACTCTGCTTCTATACAAGGGGAGGGAGATTAAGCTACACTCTCTTTTCATAATGGCCGCTCCTTTCATGATTTACGGACTACTTGCTATGCTGACCGTATTTGTGTTATGCATTTTCCTGCTTATTGTGGCACGTATACTTAATACTAGAGCACATTAGTTAAAATAAATATTTTAACCTTGTCCATATCTCTATCAGATCTTATTGTGGTCTAGTAGGAGTGTGTGAGAGAAAGGGTGTGTCCTGCAACCGCGATTCCTGAGAGAGTTGGTAGTGTTTTGTTCTGCGGTGTGTAACCACTTGTTTCTCTCTGAGTGAGTAGGAGAGCAACTGAGACACTATAGCTAGTCGGTCCGGGGCTCTTGGGTACCAAGGTAGTAGGATGACTCAGTCCCTATGCAGTAAGGTCCCATAATCCTACGCATAGTTCTGTGTTTGTGCAGAATCCCTGCAACAATCCTTGGACAAAAGCACTGTGGTGCTGGCCCTGGGCTGAGGCACCTGCACTGGGCTGAGGCATGTACCCAGGGCTGTGGTGTATACCCTGGGGTGTGGTGCCTGCCCTGGGCCGGGAGCGCGTACCCATGGCTAGGTAGTTCGCCCTGGGCTTGTGCGTGAGTCCTAGGCTCTGGCGAGTGCCCTGGGCTGCAATGCGTGCCATGTGCTGGGACGCGTGCCCTGGGCTGGGACGTTATTTAAAGAGCAGTGGTGGTAGGAACCAGGCACACACAGCAGTAGATGGTGAGGGAACCTCGCAACTGAAGAATGCAAACATTTCCTTGCTGTCGATTAAGGGCCTCATTTACCTCCTCGTGGTCAGTTTACCCTCCGGCAGAGAAACAGAACATAGCACTTGGTCGCCCTGACGCATTGAGCACTTTTCAATGCCCCTTATTGCCATGTTTTTCCTGGCGGTGACAAGCTTTGAAAAATGGCTATACGGCCGCCCATCTAAATGAGGTGGACAGACCTATAGCCAAAGCTCCAGAGGCCCTTCCTCCATCGGGCGGTTGGAGACGCTTGACCAAGGCAGAGACGGAGTGGTCTCCGCTGTCACTAAATCGAAGTTGCAACAAAGTTCTCTCTCTGCCAACATCTAAATCGGGCCCTTAGGTATGCCATGTTCAGAACACTTTTAAAGCACGCTTCTTACCCCAAAGGGATTTCCTGGCACTGGAAATATGGGGTAGACGCAGGCCTATCTGGTGCCACATTGTATTCCTGAATTCAAGGACTGAGCTGGCGGCCTTTCCGTGAGGGGGAGGGGGGGGGAGTTCGTTCCAGGCTTTAGAAGTCAGATACGTGAAGGCGTGGCCGCTGGTTCTGGGTTTGTGGATCAGGGGGGAGCAGCAATCAGGAGGTTGGCTACAGTGAGGTGGTTGGAGAGGTGCAGAGGCTGACGCGGCTGTTCAGGTCAGTGGGGCCTAGGTTGTGCAATGCTTTGTGTAATCAGTGCAAGCTTCTGGATCGGGAATCATTGGAGGTAGAAATGATGGTTTGTGGAGGGAGATTGAATGAGAGATTGGCTGCTGCATTCTGAATGATACGGAGACCCTTGGTGAGTTGGGTGGAGATGGTCACGTAGAGAGTGTGTCCGCAGTCTTGCTTGAGGGCATTGAGAGGAAGGCACATGAAGAATTTCCTGAGGTTCTTGAGGGTGTTGAAGCAGGGAGAGGGAATCAAGTTCACTTGGCTGGACATCAATAGTTTGTTGTCAGCCATGATTTACAAGATCCTAGCTTGGCAGACGAGGTGTGAGATACATGGGGTGCGGGCTAGAGTTCAAATGGCCACCAGGCCGAAGACCAAAGTGATGATTATTTCCAAACCGAGTACTACCTCCGTCTTATCAGAGATTAAAAAGTCAACTTCGGACTCAACTTTGCTTGGGGGCTGGTGGTGTTAGTGGAGGAAAGAGAAAGAGTTGTGTCTCGTCTGCATCTGAGATGTTGGTTACATAGGTTCGTATGATGTTGGCGAGTGGGGTCATGTAGATATGGTAGAGTTTGGGGCTGAGTGATGACCCCTGGGAGACTCCACAGAGCAGCTCGGTGGGTTCAGGGGTGGCTGCCTCTCTGTCTGTGTCCTATAAGGAAGGAGCTGATCAACTGAAGAGCTCTTCCTCCAATACCAAATTTGTGGTGGCGCTGGATGAGGATCAGGTTGGAGCCTGTATCAAAAGCCGCAGAGAGATCGAGTAGGATGGTTGGCTGTGGTGTCGCTTCGGTCCATGATGGGCCCGATGTCGTCAGTGGCAGCGATGAGAGTGGTTTCTGTGCTGTGGTACAGTCTGAAGCCTGATTAGGATGGGTCCAGGAGGTGGTGGTTGTTCAGGTGGTTTGTTCGTCTCTTGTTGGTGAGGTTCTTCAAGGCTTGTGCTGGGGAGGGTAGCAGGGAGATGGGTCTGTAGTTTGCTGGTTAAGTTGGATCTGCTGTCAGTTTTATCAGTAGAGGCAGGTTTGTGGTGGGTTTTCTGTGGTCCAAGAAGGTAGCAGTGGTAAGGGCGTCATTGAGGATTGGGTTGCGGGTGGTGCAGATGGACTTGAGACCTCTTTTGAAGGCGAAGTGCAGGCAGGGGTCCAATGGGGTTCCTGAATGGATGGAGCAAATGTCTTTGGTGGTTTCCATGTAGGTGATGGTGGGCCAGTAAGTTAGTGTGGTTTCTCAGGTGCTGTCATTGTCTTGAAGGAGGTCTACCTGAGTATAGAGGTTTGGTTGGTGTTCAAAGTTGTAGGTTGTGCTTATCTTGCACAGAAGAGGAGCGTGAGAGAGGGTGATGGCGAGAGGAACCGGCAGCGGACGTGGTGAATTCCTTCACTATGGAGAAGATTTCCTTAAAGCTATTAGTGTTTTGTCTATTTTCTCGGTCAGTGCTGTGTGTTTGGGGGTTTCAGTTGCTGGAGAGTGGATTTGTAGGTTGCCTGTCGGTGTGTTTGTGGCGAGCAGCTTGCAGTGTTGCTTGGTGCATCGAAGATAATAAATTGTACCATGTTCCTAGCAGTCTCGTCTTTGTGGTACCCTGATTGATTGTGGTGGTTGTGCTTTTGAGAGGGGCCACGGCGCCTGCACTGGAGGTGATCCAGTGGTTTATGTTGTTGAATGAACAGGTGTGTTTGAGTTGGTGTGGTGTTGTTGCAGTTCTGAGGTCCAGATTTCTTCTGAGTTGATGTTCTAGTTGTGAAAGGAGGTTTTGGGTGGGGTGGTTCATCGTTGGTGGTTGAAATATAGATTGAAGCAGATGAGGGAATTGTCGGTCCAGGTGAAGGGATGGGCTTGTCCACCCAGATATTGGCAAAGTTGGTGACGATAGGGCCTAGCAATTGGGGAGCCGTTGGAGGGTCTGTAGTGAGTATTTGTTTTGCCCCTCTAGTAACGGGGGTCTTTAGGAGCCGGGCCCTCTAGTAATGGGGGTCTTTAGGAGCCGGGCTCTCTAGTAACGGGGGTCTTTAGGAGCCGGGCTCTCTAGTAACGGGGGTCTTTAGGAGCCGGGCCCTCTAGTAACGGGGGTCTTTAGGAGCCGGGCCCTCTAGTAACGGGGGTCTTTAGGAGCGTGGCCCTCTAGTAATGGGGGTCTTTAGGAGCCGGGCCCTCTAGTAACGGGGGTCTTTAGGAGCCGGGCCCTCTAGTAATGGGGGTCTTTAGGAGCGTGGCCCTCTAGTAACGGGGGTCTTTAGGAGCCGGGCCCTCTAGTAATGGGGGTCTTTAGGAGCCGGGCTCTCTAGTAACGGGGGTCTTTAGGAGCCGGGCTCTCTAGTAATGGGGGTCTTTAGGAGCGTGGCCCTCTAGTAATGGGGGTCTTTAGGAGCCGGGCCCTCTAGTAACGGGGGTCTTTAGGAGCCGGGCTCTCTAGTAACGGGGGTCTTTAGGAGCCGGGCTCTCTAGTAATGGGGGTCTTTAGGAGCGTGGCCCTCTAGTAATGGGGGTCTTTAGGAGCCGGGCCCTCTAGTAATGGGGGTCTTTAGGAGCCGGGCCCTCTAGTAATGGGGGTCTTTAGGAGCCGGGCCCTCTAGTAATGGGGGTCTTTAGGAGCCGGGCTCTCTAGTAACGGGGGTCTTTAGGAGCCGGGCCCTCTAGTAATGGGGGTCTTTAGGAGCCGGGCCCTCTAGTAACGGGGGTCTTTAGGAGCCGGGCCCTCTAGTAACGGGGGTCTTTAGGAGCCGGGCCCTCTAGTAATGGGAGTCTTAAGGAGCCGGGCCCTCCAGTAATGTTTTTTTTTTGGAGCTGGCCCCTCTTTCCCTCCCACGTTAGGTCCCGCAGCCCTTCGAGACACGTGTCTCACCCTCATCAGCTGCTCAGAGGGAGGCCGGGTTGGTTGTCCTACCCTGGGGGGCCTCAGAATGGTAGTGGGGTGAGGGTGCTATAGTGACCATATTGTTGGGTCATAGCCGGGTCTGGTGGCTCAGTTGACTAATGCATCCACTGTAGGGGTCTGTGTTCGACCTCATGGCGACAGGTTCAGATCCCGGTGGGTCCACTCAGCCTTTCATCCTTCTGAGGTCGATAAAACGAGTACCATTGAGTTGGGTAACAGCAAACATCTGTTATTCAGCGGCATGATGCCCCGTCAGGAGTGAACGTGTGCTTCACACATACACATGTTATGTTTTAGGAGTGTTCTTTTCTTTAATATCGGCTATGATGGACTCTTCAGGACAGCTGTTTTTTGTTGCTGATGGACCCCTGCTCGAGGGTCATTCCTTTCGAGTAAGAATGCTTGATCGTGCCTTCTCTGGGAGTTACAGCGCACCTTCCTCTTTTGTAAGGCAGAAGTTTGAAATAAGTTATGGGTAACCCCCAAGACGTCTGCAGATTATTTAAGGCTTCTGGTGGGTGTAATATTGAAGGGTTAGTATGTATTGCATATATTATAACTTGGTTATTAAGGACTGTTTGTCCAATAGGGTGTTGGGGCTTTGCCCCTCTCCCATTTTGCACCCTCCAATGTAAACAGTTTTCATCTGTGAAGCAATGCGGATGTGTATTTTAAAACGTGTTTTGTGTCCACTCCGAGAGAGTGTTCAGAGGTGCAGCTCAGGCCATTAGTCCATCGAGCTCCGGGGGCTTCAATGTGCAGCCTGCTCGGAGGCTGCATGTCAGTCATCAAGGTCGGAGAAATCCATCACCCTCCGTCCGGGTCGGATTGGTAAGGCGGGCACCTGGGCAATGGCAGAGGGGACGGTATAGAAGTTGTAGCTGTGGGCTGTATTTTTGGCAGGCTGGGGGGTCGAGTTGGGCTGTGTCTGGTGTGTTCGGATGCTGCCAGCGCCCCAGTGGGGCCCTGAGTGGCCTTTCTGGACCTCGGTTGGTTCCTCAACACTTCCGAGTCTTCTGGGTCCACTCTTGACTTCGGTCGTTAGTCGCATTCTACTATTTTTGTACATGGTTTGGTCTCCCCCTGGAGCCCACTGTGTTCTTGTGATACTTACCGGTCATATTGCTAAAGTATTGTGTGTATTGTAATTATATCTACGGGTAGGAGATGTTGCATTGGTTAGTGAGTTTATGTAATAAATAGATATTTTTATAAATACACTGTGTGGTTCTTTTTCACTTAATCTATATCAATAAGATTATGCTCTGGTGAAACAAACGGCTTTACACTCCTCCTGAACGCTGCTCTCCACAGCTACCACTTGGAGAGCTTTCTAAGGTTGTCTAAACCACTAAAACAGCATAAGGGTTATCTGGATTGGTGCAGGGTGCTACACTTGAATAAGTGTGCACCATATGCCAAGGTAGCCTCCTACAGGGCTGCATGGCATGATTGGATGGTCTGGAGAGGGGGGCGGGTCTCTTTCCTTTCGCTGTCACGCACCATGCTCCTTTCCATGCCTCCTCCTGGATACCTGACCTCATCACTCCCTGCTCTTTTCTCTCTGAGTCACTCGGTCTTCTCTTATATGTTTCGCCTCTTATCTCCATCATTTTTGTGGTCACCCTGTGTCTTCTTTAACTATTTCTTTAACTCTTTGCGATTGTCTGCTTTTGTTTTTCTTCACTGTGATGCTTTCAGCTCTGTTTATAGTGTGTTGTCTCTTAACTCAGCCTTACGTCACACCTCTCACACCTCTCATTTAATTCTATCACTCTCGACCTTGATTCACCTCGCACACGCCCCCTTATTACTGTGGCACGCGGCCCTCTTCTTTATCCATGCGCCATTCTGACCTTTCTCCCTGCCACCATCCGTTGTGTTCCGTCAGATTTACACTCCTCTCTATCTCCCTTCCCTGTTGCAAATGTGTCGTGTTCAGCCCCCGCTTTCATACTTCTCAGAGGAAAGCCCTCCTCCATACTGCTGGAACCCTCCTGGGACGAGGCAGTGCTTACCCACATCCTGCAAGCTGATGTATACATGTCTGCCCTACCACTTTAAAGGTTTACCAGCTGCCACTGTGCCCCACTACCCTGGCAATACTGAACTTTTTCATTCTCTTCACTTCTAGAATTACTAACAGACATGATGCTGGACTTTCTTTTGTCCTTCTTTCCTGCTGACACAGTAGCCTTGCACACCTGTAGCTCCAGATGTGTCAATGTTGACCCAGCAAACCCCCAGATGTGCACCACTTACCTGCTTCCTTGAAGACCTTCTCGTCCGGCTGCACCACCGAGCACAGGCTGTTGAGCACCAGGGTCCCGAGCTTGGACGCGGCGCGCTCGGAGGACTTGTAGTAGTCCAGGGCGTTGTGGGTGAGGACGAACCAGCGCTTCTTCAACTTCAGGGAGGACATTTTGCTGCCGCCATGAACTTCTTTATGAAGCCAGCCTGGGAGAGCAGACAAACACAAGGTTTTAGAAAGGATGATAGGGATGGGGCGGGGAACAGAGCTAAGACCACGATCTATAGCGGATGAGCCAGAGATAAAGAAAGAGTTCCCTCGAGCTGACGAGCTCCCCTGGGCTGCACCTGTGAAGTGGTCCTGTGACCTTGGGACATGGGGGCAGCATCTCAGCAACTCCCGATGGCACTACTCTGTTCTCTACTGATGAAGGGCTGAACCCAGAAACAGCTGTCTAGAGATATACAGCAATGTCTGCACCAACTTTGGTGAAAAACAAAACAAAAATAATGTGCCCTTCAAATAGATTATGGCCACAAAGAGCGTCGACGGCGTTTCGACCGCTGTATTAATATGCGGTCATCATCAGGACTTGGATTTGCTTGAGCATAACATAGCATCTTCGAGGGGACTGTCTGACTCCGTCCACGCTTTGGGAATTGTTAGACTTGGGCCTTAGGGCAGGTTCACCCCGAATCTTTTTGCCTTTATTTGTGACCCTGTGTAGTGATTTTTGGGTCTTGGCGCACTTTTTCCCTGTGTCCCAGAGTGAAAGTGCGTGCGTGTAGTATGGCTGGCCTGCCCTCCCATAGGAATGTATGGGGAATGTGTGTGCCCTGGTAGTTCCTGATGTGTGGGGAGTGCAGGCTCGAGTTTAGTATGTATGAACTCGTGAGAATGAATGCTGCGCAATGGTATGTGCGGCTTGTATGTGTCTAGAAGGGAAGTGCTACTTCTGGACATTGATGTATGTGTGCAGTGAGGATACTGGGGCGTGATTGGCTGGAGCTGGCTGGCATGCCAGGCTCCAGGAAATCTGGATGGGTCTGCCCGGTGGTGAGTGTGAGATCAGCATGAGTGATGTGTGGGAGGAGTAGATCTGTGTCCTGGATGGGCTGGGTTTTCCCCACACAATGCTGGCTCCGCCCCCCTGTGGTTTGTCTAATGACCCTAGCCTCCCCAGTGAATGAAAGGGGTGGTTGGGCCATCAAGGGTACTCCCAAGCCAGCTGCAACTGGTTTCCCCCCACCCTGCACCTCCTAACAAAGGATTTCTCTGTATAAATATGGGGCTGTGTCCCCACAGAAATTGTTCTACTTGTGGATCCTTGCCAGAGGGGGCTGTTGCTGCTGCTGGGGCCAGGAGGACCGCCACTTGGACTGTCTCCCTGCCTGGAGACCCAGTGTGCTGGCTCTGGCCCTGCCCTGCCCCTCTGCCTGCCTCCAGTCCCTGCTGGAGCTTTTGCTTTTGACTTAGAGTGCCTGGAGGCGCTCTTATTTGATTTATAGCGCTAGGCGCGCTTTCCTGGTGCCCCAGCGCTCAATAGCGCTTTGCTTCTATTTTTAGCGCTAGGCGCGCTTTCTGTGGCCCCTAAGCGCTTGGGAGCGCGCTGTATGCAGCCGGTGCCTACCCGGCATCTGTCCGCCTGATTTCGCCGATTTTCGGCGTAGCGAGTGCCACCTCGCTTTATCTTATTAATTGAAGGCCGGTGCCACCCGGCATTGCCCCGTGGTATTTATTTGTTTAAGAGCGGCTGCCCACGCCGCATTGTCCCGTGTTCACCGCCGCAGCCCGGGAGCCCTGAAATCCGTTGCCGGGCCGCTGCCTGTTGCGACCCGGAAGTCCCGCCTCCTGACCCCCAGGGCCGCGCTGCCATTGGCGGCCCCGGCGGAAGTCAGGCGGAGGGAAAGGAGACGAGGCCAGGCGGGAGACCGAGGACGTCTGCTCCCGTGTCTGCGAGGCTCCCGAGTGAGGTGAGGAGCCCCGCGCTGCTCCAGCAGCAAGACACCCGGTGAGTGCCTGAAAGGAGGGAGAGGGGCCGCGGGACACATTGCCGGTGTCCGCCCCTCCCCCATAGCGCGACCTAGCGCTTGTGACTGTTTGGAGCCCCGAGGCTCCTGGGGGCATTTCTGATTCCTGAGTCCCCCGTGGGGGACTCCAACTAGAGGGGCCATCCTTTGTTCCTTGAGCCCTGAGAGGCTCTCGTGCCCTATTTGTTTATGAGCCCCAGAAAGGCTCTTCATTGCCCACATCGTTTAGAGCCCTGAGAGAGGCTCTGGGGGCATATTCATTATTTAGAGCGCTGAGCTCTATTGGCACATTTTGCTTGGTGAGCCCCTGAGAGGCTCCTTGCCCATTTGGTCCTTGAGCCCTCCTGGCTCCAACGTTTGCCCAGTGCATATTTACAACTGTCCAGCACTTAGTGGACAGTTGCTACGTTTAGGCTTTTGTGTCTGTGCTGCCTGCGCAGACCTCCCTGACACTGAGACTCAGGGCATTCCGCCCCTTTCGAGGCCAGTTGGCCTGAGGGACATTTTGAGTGTTGTGCTACATGCACCCTGCGCATTGTGATTTCTTTGCTATATGATTCTTGCGCAAAAGTTCTAACCTGCACCTCTGAATGTGTTTTAATGTTACATGTGCAATTCTTGTTTATTATTACCTTTGCTAAAAGTGACCTGCTTAGGTAATTCTTTATGTGTTTATCCCCTTTGCTAAAAGTGACCTGCTTAGAGGATTGTTGGTGTCATTACCTTTGCTAAAAGTGACCTGCTTAGGTAATGCCTTGTTCTTTTATTCCCCTTTGCTAAAAGTAACCTGCTTAGAGGAATGTTGATGTTTGATTGCCTTTGCTAAATGTTACTTGCCTAGGTGATTATTTTAGGTTTCCTTCCCCCTGCGTGATTTCCCTACAGAGACTAGGGTGGCGTAGGAGGTGATAGGTTTTCCTTCCATAGGTTTCCTTCTCCCTGCGTGATTTCCCTACAGAGACTAGGGTGGCGTAGTAGGTGATAGGTTTTCCTTCCATAGGTCCTAGCTCCCTGCGTGATTTCCCTACAGAGACTAGGGTGGCGTAGGAGGTATTTTCCCTTTACCAGTAGTTACTGGTTGTATGCTACATTTACTATTTCTGTGTTACAGTCATTGTATGTTGATGTGCTAAAGTGTTATACCTACAAGTATTATTTCTAACAAGTGCATACCCCTGACAGTGGTCCAGGTGGCCCTGTCCTGTACATAATCCCTTGTAAATCTTGCCCGTGCCTGTTGGCACATTGTAAAGTGTGTGTGTTATCTAATGTGTTTTTATTATTATAATACAAAGGCTATTTTTGATATAACCTTGTGTGGAGTTTCCTTTGTGGTGGGCCTTTGGTTGTTGTCGCTGGGGTGCGCGCGCAAACGCTTTACACATCGCCTCTGAGATTAGCCTTGCTGCTCGCGCCACGTTACCTAGAGGGTGAGCGGGGGTTATCTTGGTGTGTGACTCCCTAGCCCTGACCTTAGAAATGGTGATCCCTGACTGACCTCGACGCGAGTCTTGGCCGGCCAGGTTCCCGTTTCTAACATTGGTGGCTAGCGGTGGGATTGGACTTGCGTTTGCGTTGTACCACAGTGGCGACAGGCCACACTTCAAAACTCTGCAATTTTAGATAACCACATTTTTTGGGATTATTGTTTTTAGGGAAGTTCAGTTTTGCTTCTCCTGAAAGGTGTCATTTGTATTTTGTCCAGTACCTTGTTCCCCGCCCTGCTCCCAGAGTTTGGTACCTGTGTCGCTAGTGGTCAGGTTGAGATAATCAGGGGTGGTAGAAACTGCCTTACCAGTCCGAGGGGAGGGTTGTGTGTGAATGAGTGTGTGTTACGCTGGACAGTGGAGTGCAAGTTCTGAGATAGGAATCTTGCTGAATTGTGTTAATTGTGTACTCCTGTTTAGCTCAGACCCCCAGGTTCCCTGTGTGATCTCGTCTCTAGAACGTCTGCCAAAATGGAGCCTGTTTTTGATCTCAGTGATCTAGTTTGGTACAGTATGCAGGAGTTGGAAAGGTTCTGTAGAGAGAGAGACATAGGGGTGGATGAGTCAGATACTGAGAACCAACTTAGGAACCACCTGGTCCAATGGTATAAGGATCAAAGGGATCTTGAGCGCAGCGAGGAAAGGGCCCAGGCCACACGCCATGAGGGTGGTGAGTCTGTGGGGAGCCCTGAAGATTCTGATGAAGAATGTGAGTTGGATGATGACAGTGGTTGGGCCCCAGCAGATAGTGAGGACCCCATAGATAGGGAGTCCCTTGCTAGGCCCAGTGTCAGTACCAGCGCCCCATCCCTTGTCCTGTCCCCAGAGGATTGGTTAGATAGGAAGGAAGAGAGGGAGCACCAGTTAGCGATGGAACAGCTCATGTTAGAGCATGCCCAGGCTATGGCGCAGCTAGAGATCGAAAGACTCTTAGCGCAGTAGAGGATAGAGGTGGAGAGAAGGGCCATCATCCGTGAGAGAGCAGCCCTAGAGGATAGACTCTCCCCTGCGCACAGTTGTAATTGTCTGGATTCCCCAGAGAGGGTGGAGTCCAGTGGTGGCAGCTTTTTAAATATAAGTGTAGACAGTCCCACTCTCAGTTCCCCGAGTATGGTGCCTGTTTTCCCAGAAGAGGAGTTAAGGTTGAGATTCAGGAATCTTAGAAAACTGCCTCACCAGTCTTGGGAAGATTTTGAGGACGAATGTTGTGGGACACTGTTTGATTGGGTAAAGGTTCACACGGAAGATGATTTTGACATCTTTTTTGATTTGATTGTCAAAGAGCACCTGCTCAGTTGTTGTTCCCCAGGGTTGCGCACACACCTGTTGGGGTGTGGATTGTCTGGCGCATGTGAGCTGGCAGCGGAAGCAGAGCGATGGGACAGTGCGAGAGGTTCTTCTGAGTCACTAGTGAGTGATTCCAACAATAGTGGGTCAGGTGTCTTCCAGCCCAGTGTGGTGGAGGAGGGTGAGAGTAGCCCAGCTAGGTCCTTGGTTAGTGAGGAGGGTGTAGGGGCTGACTGCCTGTCTCAGTGGAGCGGGAGTGAGTGTGTGACCGAGAGTCCCCAAACGCCCGAAGCCTTGTCACAGAGTCTGGATGGTTCCTTTAGGGAACACCAGGAAGGGAACCTAGACTTGCCTGTTAGTTCACTTGAGGGAGATCTCCTCGTGGGTAGAGAACCTGGAGCATCTGTAAGCGGAGCTTCCATGGTTATAGAGTCTGGCAGTACTGCTCCAGTAGGGAGAGTACCGGAGTCCAGCGTGAGGAGTGATTGGGGGAGTTCCCCAGTGGAAGAACCAGTGGGTCAGGGACTACCCAGTGGGGCTAGGATCCCGTGTAGTGACCATGGTGACACCACTTCTGTGCTGGGGGATCTTTGCGCACTGTCAGGTGGACAGGAGGCGGGAGATCTGCGCCAGGCAGACAGTCACCCAACATATGTGTCATTTGCTAGCCTCAGGGGGATGGTGTGTGAGTCCCCAGAAGTCCTGGAATGCCAGGCATTGGTTCCACCGAAGGTTTTAGACCAGAGGTTGGATGGCCAGGTTCAGGATCAGCCTGACCTGAAGGGTGGGACTACTGTAATCAGTGTCCTAACCAGTTCTTTCTCCAGAGGTACCGCCCCGGTTGGGAGGGAGCAGGACTCTGGAAGGGGGTGCAGAGGGTGGGAGAGCCCACCTCTGACCCCGGTACCACCTGAGGGGTTAAACCCTAGGTTGGGAGAATGTTGTTTAGAGGGAACCCCTCGCAGGAGGAGGAGGAACCCTAGGAGAAGAGGTAAGGGGAGGAGAGCCTTCCCTGAGACTCCTGGTCCGCCTGAGGTTGTAGACCCTAGGCTGGAGAACCAGTGGAAGTCTAGCCCTGTCTTGCAGACAGGAAGAGTGGAAAATGGCTGTTATGTGCCAGGGGTTACTACCCCCCACTTTGTGAGTATACAGGATCCAGTGGTACCTGGATGGCCTAGGGCCTGGTCCTCGCCGAGGGCAGCTGGAGAGTATCAGTGGGGTACCCCAGTTAGTCCCTACAGTAGTTTTAGAAGGAACCCTAGGGGTTCACCGTGGCGTAAAACAGGAGGGTGTCCCTGCAGTTGTGGGCCCGCGTCCTTGTTTTATCGCCCCAAGCAGGGAAGCCCATCACGGTGGTGATCGGTCTGCCCTGCGTTTTGGCTGGAAGGGGGTCGTGTTAGACTTGGGCCTTAGGGCAGGTTCACCCCGAATCTTTTTGCCTTTATTTGTGACCCTGTGTAGTGATTTTTGGGTCTTGGCGCACTTTTTCCCTGTGTCCCAGAGTGAAAGTGCGTGCGTGTAGTATGGCTGGCCTGCCCTCCCATAGGAATGTATGGGGAATGTGTGTGCCCTGGTAGTTCCTGATGTGTGGGGAGTGCAGGCTCGAGTTTAGTATGTATGAACTCGTGAGAATGAATGCTGCGCAATGGTATGTGCGGCTTGTATGTGTCTAGAAGGGAAGTGCTACTTCTGGACATTGATGTATGTGTGCAGTGAGGATACTGGGGCGTGATTGGCTGGAGCTGGCTGGCATGCCAGGCTCCAGGAAATCTGGATGGGTCTGCCCGGTGGTGAGTGTGAGATCAGCATGAGTGATGTGTGGGAGGAGTAGATCTGTGTCCTGGATGGGCTGGGTTTTCCCCACACAATGCTGGCTCCGCCCCCCTGTGGTTTGTCTAATGACCCTAGCCTCCCCAGTGAATGAAAGGGGTGGTTGGGCCATCAAGGGTACTCCCAAGCCAGCTGCAACTGGTTTCCCCCCACCCTGCACCTCCTAACAAAGGATTTCTCTGTATAAATATGGGGCTGTGTCCCCACAGAAATTGTTCTACTTGTGGATCCTTGCCAGAGGGGGCTGTTGCTGCTGCTGGGGCCAGGAGGACCGCCACTTGGACTGTCTCCCTGCCTGGAGACCCAGTGTGCTGGCTCTGGCCCTGCCCTGCCCCTCTGCCTGCCTCCAGTCCCTGCTGGAGCTTTTGCTTTTGACTTAGAGTGCCTGGAGGCGCTCTTATTTGATTTATAGCGCTAGGCGCGCTTTCCTGGTGCCCCAGCGCTCAATAGCGCTTTGCTTCTATTTTTAGCGCTAGGCGCGCTTTCTGTGGCCCCTAAGCGCTTGGGAGCGCGCTGTATGCAGCCGGTGCCTACCCGGCATCTGTCCGCCTGATTTCGCCGATTTTCGGCGTAGCGAGTGCCACCTCGCTTTATCTTATTAATTGAAGGCCGGTGCCACCCGGCATTGCCCCGTGGTATTTATTTGTTTAAGAGCGGCTGCCCACGCCGCATTGTCCCGTGTTCACCGCCGCAGCCCGGGAGCCCTGAAATCCGTTGCCGGGCCGCTGCCTGTTGCGACCCGGAAGTCCCGCCTCCTGACCCCCAGGGCCGCGCTGCCATTGGCGGCCCCGGCGGAAGTCAGGCGGAGGGAAAGGAGACGAGGCCAGGCGGGAGACCGAGGACGTCTGCTCCCGTGTCTGCGAGGCTCCCGAGTGAGGTGAGGAGCCCCGCGCTGCTCCAGCAGCAAGACACCCGGTGAGTGCCTGAAAGGAGGGAGAGGGGCCGCGGGACACATTGCCGGTGTCCGCCCCTCCCCCATAGCGCGACCTAGCGCTTGTGACTGTTTGGAGCCCCGAGGCTCCTGGGGGCATTTCTGATTCCTGAGTCCCCCGTGGGGGACTCCAACTAGAGGGGCCATCCTTTGTTCCTTGAGCCCTGAGAGGCTCTCGTGCCCTATTTGTTTATGAGCCCCAGAAAGGCTCTTCATTGCCCACATCGTTTAGAGCCCTGAGAGAGGCTCTGGGGGCATATTCATTATTTAGAGCGCTGAGCTCTATTGGCACATTTTGCTTGGTGAGCCCCTGAGAGGCTCCTTGCCCATTTGGTCCTTGAGCCCTCCTGGCTCCAACGTTTGCCCAGTGCATATTTACAACTGTCCAGCACTTAGTGGACAGTTGCTACGTTTAGGCTTTTGTGTCTGTGCTGCCTGCGCAGACCTCCCTGACACTGAGACTCAGGGCATTCCGCCCCTTTCGAGGCCAGTTGGCCTGAGGGACATTTTGAGTGTTGTGCTACATGCACCCTGCGCATTGTGATTTCTTTGCTATATGATTCTTGCGCAAAAGTTCTAACCTGCACCTCTGAATGTGTTTTAATGTTACATGTGCAATTCTTGTTTATTATTACCTTTGCTAAAAGTGACCTGCTTAGGTAATTCTTTATGTGTTTATCCCCTTTGCTAAAAGTGACCTGCTTAGAGGATTGTTGGTGTCATTACCTTTGCTAAAAGTGACCTGCTTAGGTAATGCCTTGTTCTTTTATTCCCCTTTGCTAAAAGTAACCTGCTTAGAGGAATGTTGATGTTTGATTGCCTTTGCTAAATGTTACTTGCCTAGGTGATTATTTTAGGTTTCCTTCCCCCTGCGTGATTTCCCTACAGAGACTAGGGTGGCGTAGGAGGTGATAGGTTTTCCTTCCATAGGTTTCCTTCTCCCTGCGTGATTTCCCTACAGAGACTAGGGTGGCGTAGTAGGTGATAGGTTTTCCTTCCATAGGTCCTAGCTCCCTGCGTGATTTCCCTACAGAGACTAGGGTGGCGTAGGAGGTATTTTCCCTTTACCAGTAGTTACTGGTTGTATGCTACATTTACTATTTCTGTGTTACAGTCATTGTATGTTGATGTGCTAAAGTGTTATACCTACAAGTATTATTTCTAACAAGTGCATACCCCTGACAGTGGTCCAGGTGGCCCTGTCCTGTACATAATCCCTTGTAAATCTTGCCCGTGCCTGTTGGCACATTGTAAAGTGTGTGTGTTATCTAATGTGTTTTTATTATTATAATACAAAGGCTATTTTTGATATAACCTTGTGTGGAGTTTCCTTTGTGGTGGGCCTTTGGTTGTTGTCGCTGGGGTGCGCGCGCAAACGCTTTACACATCGCCTCTGAGATTAGCCTTGCTGCTCGCGCCACGTTACCTAGAGGGTGAGCGGGGGTTATCTTGGTGTGTGACTCCCTAGCCCTGACCTTAGAAATGGTGATCCCTGACTGACCTCGACGCGAGTCTTGGCCGGCCAGGGTCCCGTTTCTAACAGGAATGAAAATTCATTCACGAAGCGTGGACGGAGTCAGACAGTCCCCTCGAATATACGAATCATGCCAATTTATTGGGTGCAGAATCAAGCGGATTTTTGATAGCGATTATCAATTTGAACCACATCTTTGGATGCTCAGTGCCTAATCTGGATTTTGTTTTCAAGTTTGAACTGAACTACCAACTATTGACCATTGGTGGGTCCGACAATTTTAATTACAAGTGATGTTATGCTCAAGCAAATTCAAGTCCTGATGATGACCGCATATTAATACAGTGGTCGAAACGCCGTCGACGCTCTTTGTGGCCATAATGTATTTGAAGGGCACATTATTTTTGTTTGTGCTGTTTCTGTTATATGTAATTTTTTTTTGTTAAGCCACTGGTTTGGTTTATGATATGTTTGTTTGTTATATGCCAACCTTTTGTCTTGAGCGTAATTGTCCTTTTAAATATTTAAATGTTTTTCCCAAACTGTAATAAATCACGATATTCCTTTGAAATTTATATAAAGTTTATTTTTAATATATGACTGTATAGGCTTCTTTTCTTTCTCTCTTCCCTCTCCTTTTTCCTTGTTATTTGTTATTCTACACAATAGGTTGCAAATTTTCTGTGACTTCTCTACCTGAACCTCCTGTTGGGTATATCGTGTGTTAGTCCCTAGTTCAGGGTTGTTGGACTGCCCCTGTAGCTTTGCATTCATTATACTTTTATAGCAGCTCGTGGTCTCTGGTACTTTTCTTACCTGCCATCACTACTGGTGCATTGCCTTCAGCGGCTTTAAAAACCAGTCCCTTCCCCACTTCTTTGGGAAGATCCATGAACCAATGACACTGTTTGTAAATAGTTCCTTCCCTGCAAGCAGACAGGCGCTACCCCAGTCCGGCCTCATACTGGGCACGTTAGGACGTTCCTGGGGTCCTGGGACAACCAGTGATTGGTAGGCGGTATCTGGGGGGTCCTGAAGGTTATCACTGGAGTCCAGGATCAAAGGGACTGGTGCAACGGGGTAACCAAGGAACTCCGTGTGGGCTCTTGATTGCCCGGAGTAGCGATGAGGAGCACTGAAGCTTTAGACTAGGGGGCGGTAGAGAGCCACAAGCTCAGACACTGCAAGACCAGGAAACAACCAATAACCTGGAAGCACCGTCAGAGATGCGGCTTCCAGGAAGAAGCCGCGTCTCTCTCTGGCGCGGGTGTTAGATCCTGACCTTGCTTTGAATAGACTGGAGGTTGCCGGAGCTTTTTCGTCTGTACCTGAGACTTATCTGACGCTTTCTTTCCATTTCGTTATTGTCAAAGTCATTGTCACGGTGTCATTGTGTGCCGTACTTCCTGCTCGAATCTCTCTTCTTGTATATGTCTTTCTATCATCCAGTGCTCTGATACTGAGCCTCCCAACAACCTGCTTTCCTGGTTCTACTAGACTAGAAGTCTCTGAGGTGGTCTGTCGCAGTCTCCATTTTTCCCTTACTCTCTGTCCCTTGAGCGTTCCTCTTCTCAAGGCTCCCTGTGCTGAATAGATGGATGGATGGATGGACAGAAGGATAGATGGATGGACGGATGGATGGACGGAAGGACGGATGGATGGGTGGACAGATGGATGGACGGATCAGCAGTGCTAAATGTCTGTAGTCTGAGGAGACACCGACAATCTATTGTGAAGGTCTCAACAGAATGGGATCCTCTACCCTGCATTGTGCACACATGTGACACGAGGCTCTGTAGCAGACGATCATTGAGTCCGTACGGTTACATCGTAGCCATGAGTCTCTACTAACCATCCCATGAAAGGTCACCAAATCAAACTCAAAGTCAATGCCACATGCAACACCACCAATGTGATCTATATGCTCAAGTGCCCCTGTGGTTTGAGCTACATAGGACACACAGAGAGAAAGATACGAGCACGCATACTGGAGCACAAGAGTAACATCAGGACTAACAACTTAAAATCATCAGTGGCAGCACACTTTCATGAAAAACACCATACAGTGCCACAACTGAAGTTCTTGATTTTGGAACAAATCAAACCAGGCAGAAACAACAAAAACACACTACTGAAACGTGAGAACTTTTGGATCCGACTCATGGCTACGATGCAACCGTACGGACTCAATGATCGGATGGAATTCCTTTGCTACCTGTAGCAATATAACTGGATGTATCATTAACGTTTCCGATTCAGACCATGGTCATACCATTTTATGTTTTGTCTATGTTACTAGTATTTTACCTTTTATTTTTCCTTTATTGTTTCATTTCATTTGATGTCCCCATCCTCCTTTTAACCTTGCTGCACTCGTGTCACCATTGTTTTCACCGTCGACACATTGACCCCACACTCCAATATGGCGCCCGTGTACACTGTTCCAGGAGCAGTCCTTCTACAGTGTTCACGCACTCTCACGTCTGCTTATTCACTCCCAACGCGAATGCGCTAATCGCTTGCATCCTCCCGGACGTTCGCGACAGCGCTCTCAGCTCCAAGTAAGTTCCGACCACTTAGACCAGCAACTATTTGCATCCTTTAATCACGAGCACACCTTTTATACTGTTAACGTGCACATCAATCAATCAATCAGGTCATTTGTAGAGCGCACTACTCACCCGTAGGGTCTCAAGGCGCTGGGTTGGGGGGGGTGCCGTTACTGCTCGAACAGCCAGGTCTTGAGCTTCTTCCTGAAGGAGAGGTGGTCTTGGGTCAGGCGTAGGTCGGTCGGGAGTGAGTTCCAGGTCTTGGCGGCCAGGTAGGAGAAGGACCTTCCTCCTGTTGTCGCTCTTCGGATGCGGGGGACGGCGGCGAGGGCGTGGCTGGTTGATCTGAGGAGGCGCTTGGGAGTGTAGAAGTTGATCCGGTTGTTGAGGTAGCTCGGGCCTTGGTCGTGTAGGGCTTTGTGTGCGTGGGTGAGGAGACGGAAGGTGATTCTCTTGTTGACCGGGAGCCAATGCAGATCTCTCAGGTGTCCGGAGATGTGGCTGCGTCGGGGGATGTCGAGGATGAGTCTGGCCGAGGCGTTCTGGATCCGCTGGAGTCTCTTCTGGAGCTTGGCGGTGGTTCCGGCGTAAAGGGCGTTGCCGTAGTCCAGTCGGCTGGTGACGAGGGCCTGGGTGACCGTCTTCCTCGTCTCGGTGGGGATCCACCGGAAGATCTTGCGTAGCATGCGCAGGATGTTGAAGCAAGACGAGGAGACGGCGTTTACTTGTCTGGTCATGGAGAGGGAGGAGTCCAGGATGAAGCCCAGGTTACGTGCGTGGTCCGTCGGTTTGGGTGCGGTGCCCAGGGCGGGGGGCCACCAGGAGTCGTCCCAGGCGGAGGGCGAGGAGCCCAGGATGAGGACCTCCGTCTTGTCCGAGTTCAGTTTCAGGCGGCTGGTCGTCATCCATTCGGCTACCTCTCTCATCCCTTCGTGCAGGTTGGCTCTGGCGGTGGCGGGGTCGTTGGTCAGGGAGAGGATCAGCTGGGTGTCGTCGGCGTAGGAGATTATGTTGAGGTTGTGTTGGCGTGCGATGGCCGCGAGGGGGCTCATGTAGACGTTGAAGAGGGTGGGGCTCAGTGAGGATCCTTGAGGGACGCCGCAAATGACTTCGGTGGCCTCTGACTTGTACGGTGGTAGGCGGACTCTCTGTGTTCTTCCGTCGAGGAAGGAGGTGATCCATTCCAGTGCCTTGTCCTGGATTCCGATGTTGCCAAGGCGCTGTACTAGGGTGCGGTGGCAGACAGTGTCGAAGGCCGCGGAGAGGTCCAGGAGGATGAGGGCCGCTGTTTCTCCGTTGTCCATCAGAGTTCGTATGTCATCGGTGGCAGCGATGAGGGCGGTCTCGGTGCTGTGGTTCGCTCGGAAGCCAGACTGTGAGGGGTCGAGGGATCCATTCGTCTCGAGGAAGGCGGGGAACGGGAGGAGCGAGATGGGACGGTAGTTCTTGAGGTCGGTGGGGTCTGCTGTGGGTTTCTTGAGAAGAGCGCGGAGTTCGGCGTGCTTCCAGCTCTCAGGGAAGGTGGCGGTGTCGAAGGAAGTGTTGATGATGTCCCGCAGGTGGGGTGCGATGACAGCGTCGGCCTTGTTGAAGACGTGGTGAGGGCAGGGGTCAGTCGGAGATCCGGAATGGATGGAGTTCATTGTGCGGATGGTGTCTTCGGTGCTGATCGGAGTCCAGGTGCGGAGGGTGGTGGTGGGTGGCGTTGTAGCGGTTGTGGCTTGCGTTGGTTGGTTGCTGAAGCTGTTGTGTATGTCCGCGATCTTGTTGTGGAAGTAGGACGTGAGGGAGTTGCAGAGGTCTTGCGACGGGGTGATGTCATTGTTCCGGCGTTGGGGTTGGAGAGCTCTTTCACGATGTTGAAGAGTTCCTTGCAGTTGTGTGCGTTGTTGTCCAGCCGGTCCTTGTATGTATTTTTCTTGGTGGCGCGGATCAGTTGGTGGTGTTTACAGGTGTTTACGGGTGGCGAGCTTGAGGGTGGTCATGTTGTCCGTGGTTGGCTCCCTTCTCCAGGCTTTCTCGAGGGCTCGACAGTTCTTCTTGGAGCTCTTGAATTCGTCGGTGAACCATGGTGTTTTTCTGCTGCAGGGTCTGCTGGGTGGGGTTCTCAGAGGGGCGAGTTCGTCCGCGCAGTTGTTGATCCACTTCGTGAGGTTGTCGGCGGCCTGGCTGGGGTTCGCTGAGCTGGCGGGAGGGTGCTGGCTCAGGGAAGCGGTGAGCTGGTCGGCTGTGATCTTGTTCCAGCTTCTTCGGGCAACTTGTTGCTGGTGGTGGTGGATCGTCGACCTTTTGAAGGTGAAGTGGACGCAGCTGTGGTCCGTCCAGTGGAGTCCTGTTGCGTGGCTGAAGGTGACGTCGTTGCTGGATGAGAAGACGGCGTCGAGTGTGTGTCCGGCGAGGTGGGTGGGGGTGGTCACCAGTTGCTTGAGTCCGAAGTTGGCGAGGTTGTCGATCAGGCTGATGGTGTTGCGGTCGTTGTTGTTCTCCACATAGAGCACTATCGCGCAAAGCGTTTACCTTGCACCCGACCAGCAGCCGCACCCGCCCTTATCTTCATCACGAGCACCGAGCACAACTTGCCCTGTAATCTCACATCACTCCTCGTATTCCTGTCGCCATTCACACCCACCGCCTTAATACCTTCGTTCATTTTTCTACCAATCGCTTAGTGAACACCGTAATTATCTTCCAGCACCTGGTATCACATGACCATTAATCATCATGCTAGTCTGATTATTTACTTTGCAGTCCAGTGTACTGATGGACTTTCATTTTCTTGATTTGTAGAGTTATCCCCTGATGAAGGGCTGCCCCAAAGCCCGAAATGCATTGGGACATGTAATATAAACTTGGCTGACATGAGGATGCGTCATGTATGATAACCATGCAATGAAATGAGTTATACCATGCATTGAACGAAAAAAAGTAAATACAGAAGTGAAGTAACTTTACATCGACCAGCCTACTGATTATTGTATAAACCCTACCCGGGTTTAGGACAGAGTTACTAAGACTTCGTCTTCGAAGCTGTGCGCAGAGGAGCCTTCCGCTCTGACAGGGGAAGCCACATACGATATTGTTCCATACCCACGCTGTGAGGAACAGACAGCGAGTCCCCTGCAGCACGCAAACAGTACACCTTGGGAGTACACGTATATAACTCCGCAGTGCCAGTTCCATCTACTTAATAGTGCTTACCTTACAGCTGCAGTTCACTTGGCGGTCACCAGGTGGATGTTGCTCTTCAGGCTAGGTGGTCCTCTATGATCTATACCCCCATCACCCTTCTCCTGCACTCAGAGTCTGTCTCATACTCTGCAGTGTCGGCCATGACACCGCAGTGCTACGCACGCCATTGCAGGCTACTGGCTACTTTACCTCTCACCAGGAACTCCTGCCCGTCCACCTTGGACTCCCCCTTGGGCTTCTGCAGCAGGCAGATCCAGTGGTGCATCTCCTCCGCCACGTCTGAGTTGCAGTGGATCACACGGTTCGCAGTAATGATCACAAAGGAGTTCGGCCTGCATAGGGAGGAGCAGAGGTAAGGGTTAGTAATGCTTCCTCATGCACACCTCCCTCCATCTGAAGCCCTAAGCAAATAAGACAACACTGACATCAAATGCCGGGGAGGGCTCGACGTACAGGGAGCATCTCTGCGCTTGCGACACATTGAACCTGGAGACTCTGCTGCCTCTCCAGACCTAACATGCAACATTCCTCCGACACCATGACCAATGTGAGGGCACATGTGAGGGTGTAAGGCAAGCGGGGGCTGGGGGATCTCTTGATCTCTGGGGGCAATGAGCCTGGAGAGGAGCATACACCAAAGGATGAGCCCATGCTGGAAGGAATTTGCCACCACCCCTCTTTCTGCCTGGGTTGGTTTGATATCCCATCCTCTAGGTGTCCCACCTACTCCTATTTCTTCCTCTAGGTGGACATAAACCCTTCCTCTATGTGGGCCTCCTGCTCACTACTCTTCCTCTAGGTGGACTAACTGCCCTAAACCCTTCCTCTAGGGCGTCTCCTGCTCGCTACTTGTCTTTTAGGTGGATCTAAACTCTTCCTCTAGATGGGTCTCTTGCTCGCTACTCTTCCTCTAGGTGGATTAAAACCCTTTCTCTAGATGGGTCTCCTGCTCGCTACTCTTCATCTAGGTGGATTTAAACCCTTTCTCTAGATGGGTCTCCTGCTCGCTACTCTTCCTCTAGGTAGACATAAACCCTTCCTCTAGATGGGTCTCCTACTCGCTACTCTTCATCTAGGTGGATTTAAACCCTTTCTCTAGATGGGTCTCCTGCTCGCTACTCTTCATCTAGGTGGATTTAAACCCTTTCTCTAGATGGGTCTCCTGCTCGCTACTCTTCCTCTAGGTAGACATAAACCCTTCCTCTAGATGGGTCTCCTACTCGCTACTCTTCCTCTAGGTGGATTTAAACCCTTCCTCTAGATGGGTCTCCTGCTCGCTACTCTTCCTCTAGGTGGATCTAAACCCTTCCTCTAGATGGGTCTCCTGCTCGCTACTCTTCCTCTAGGTGGATTTAAACCCTTCCTCTAGATGGGTCTCCTGTTCGCTACTCTTCCTCTAGGTGGATTTAAACCCTTCCTCTAGATGGGTCTCCTGCTCGCTACTCTTCCTCGTGGTGGACATAAACCCTTCCTCTAGATGGGTCTCCTGCTCGCTACTCTTCCTCTAGGTGGATTTAAACCCTTTCTCTAGATGGGTCTCCTGCTCGCTACTCTTCCTCTAGGTAGACATAAACCCTTCCTCTAGATGGGTCTCCTACTCGCTACTCTTCATCTAGGTGGATTTAAACCCTTTCTCTAGATGGGTCTCCTGCTCGCTACTCTTCATCTAGGTGGATTTAAACCCTTTCTCTAGATGGGTCTCCTGCTCGCTACTCTTCCTCTAGGTAGACATAAACCCTTCCTCTAGATGGGTCTCCTACTCGCTACTCTTCCTCTAGGTGGATTTAAACCCTTCCTCTAGATGGGTCTCCTGCTCGCTACTCTTCCTCTAGGTGGATCTAAACCCTTCCTCTAGATGGGTCTCCTGCTCGCTACTCTTCCTCTAGGTGGATTTAAACCCTTCCTCTAGATGGGTCTCCTGTTCGCTACTCTTCCTCTAGGTGGATTTAAACCCTTCCTCTAGATGGGTCTCCTGCTCGCTACTCTTCCTCGTGGTGGACATAAACCCTTCCTCTAGATGGGTCTCCTGCTCGCTACTCTTCCTCTAGGTGGATTTAAACCCTTCCTCTAGATGGGTCTCCTGCTCGCTACTCTTCCTCTAGGTGGATTTAAACCCTTCCTCTAGATGGGTCTCCTGCTCGCTACTCTTCCTCTAGGTGGATTTAAACCCTTCCTCTGGGTGGGTCTCCTGCACGCTACTCTTCCTCTAGGTGGACCTAAACTCTTCCTGTAGGTAGGCCACCGGCTTACAGTTCTTACTCAAGATGGACCACCCCCCTGTCCCTTCCTCTAGACAGGCACCTGCCAACTTCTCCTTACCCGCAAAGCCTGCCACCTGTCGCCCCCTGGAGCTCTTACCTGTCTGGACAGTCCGAGGCACAGACCGAGTCAATGAGTCCCACATCCAGAGTGCCCTGCATGGGAGGGAGAGGGGAGACCACCATCAGGAGCCAATGAAGGGACAAGGAGTGCGGTCATAGAACAGAGACTTAAAAGAGGACTGTGGGGGGGGGGAGGGAGGGAGGTGAAACGACAGCTGCAGACAAGAGGATTATTGAGGAGGGCAGAAGAGAGATGAGTGAGGCGGAGCTCAAAGCATCAAGGAATGTGATAGTCCATAAGAGAGGGAACGTAAGAGCGTAGAGCCCCTAGAAGACATCACTTGAGTCTGTAGGGCCCTGAGAAGACATCACGTGAGTCCGTAGGGCCCCTAGGAGACATCACATCAGTCCGTAGGGCCCTTAGAAGACATCACGTGAGTCCGTAGGGCCCTTAGAAGACATCACGTGAGTCCGTAGGGCCCCTAGGAGACATCACGTGAGTCCGTAGGGCCCTTAGGAGAGAACACGTGAGAGGGTAGGGCCCTTAGGAGAGAGGAGTGTGAGAGCGTAGGGCCCTTAGGAGAGAGAAAGTGAGAGGATAGGGCCCTTAGGAGAGAGAAAGTGAGAGCGTAGGGCCCTTAGGAGAGAGCACATGAGGGTAGGGCCCTTAGGAGAGAGCACATGAGGGTAGGGCCCTTAGGAGAGAGGAGAGTGAGTGTGCAGCCGTCGTAGTGAAGTGAATTACGAGAGAGGAGAGTCCCCAGGACAGAGGAATGCCAGAGGGTAAAAAGGAAAATAAGAGATTCGAGCTCTACAAGACAGGAAAGTGGAAGAGTAGAGCCCCTAAAAGAGAAGAGTGAGAGGCTGGAACATCTAGGAGAGAGGACTATACGAAGGTAGAAGAAATGAGTCTCTATGGGAAGAACTATCAATAGAGAAGATAGATCCCAAGAAAGGGACAATGTAAGAGGGTAGAAGAAGACAGTATGAGGGTACAGCCACAAGAAAGGAGAACTGTGGGAGAGAACAAGAATGGATGAGGGTAGAGCCACTAGAAACAAGGAATGTGGGTGGGTAGGACAAAAAGGTGTATGAGAGTCACCCCTAGAATCAAGGAATGTGAGGATAGAGGAAATGTGCATGAGGGTCGAGATGCTAGAAACGTGGAATGGGAAAGGGTAGTCGAAAAGAGTATAAGAGACTAGAGTTGCTAGAAACAAAGAATGTGAGAGGGTAAAAGAGTGTATGGGGTAGATCCACTAGAAAAAGGAACGTGAGTGTAGAAGAGAGTGTATGAGGGTAGAGGTGCTAAAAACTAGGGATGTGAGAGGGTAGAAGAGGGTGTAGGAGGCCATAGGTGCTAGAAATTAGGACTGTGAGGGAGCTTTACAAGAGCGGATAGTGAGCGGTAGAGTCCCTAAAAGAGAGGAGAGGAAGCTAGAACATCTAGGAGAGAGGACCATACGAAGGTAGAAGAAAGGAGTGTCTGTGGGAAGAGCTCCTATCAGAGAAGACAGAGCCCAAGAAAAATATAAGGTAAGAGGGTTGAAGTATGTATGAGGGTACAGCTGTTAGAAACAAGGAATGTGAGGTTGGAAGAAAGGAGTGCATGAGGGTGGACCTGCATAAAAAACAAGGAATGGGAGGGGGTAAAAGAGTGCATGAGGGTTGAGCTGCTTGAAACAAAGAAGATGAGTGGGTAGAAGAAAAGAATGTATGAGGGTAGAGCTGCTAGAAACAAGGAATGTGAGACAGTAAACCCCATATACTAAGTGAGTCAAAGAGGGTAGGAACCCTAAGTAACAGGAGTTGGATAAGGATAGACAGGGATGTGAGAGGGTAGAGACCACACAAGACATCATTGTAAGTGGGCAGAGGAAAGGCAGGGGCAAGGTAGACCCTCAAGAAATCAGGCATGTGAGAGGGCTGAACCCACAGAAATAAATGCATTGAGAGGGTAGGACTGTGGAAGTGCCCACCGAAGAGAGGGGTGCGAGAAGCAGAAACTGTAGGAGAGGAAAGTGAGAGGATTGTTTCCCAGGAAAGGAATGTGAGTCTTTTGGAGAGAAAAGTGGAGTCCAAGAGAGTGAAGTGTATGAGGGACATGAAAAGAAATCTGCAAAGAGAAGTCCTACAGTCAGCATAAAATGAAGCCACAAAGGGCAGGCATGAAGGACAGTGCAAAGGGACAGGGAAATATTGAATGTGAAACGGTAAAGGTGCAAAAGGAGGACTTTGACAGAATCTCTAGGAGAGACCAGTGTGAAAGGACAGAGCCTAGAAGAGATGAAGGTAAGAGGGCAGAAGAAAGAAGCAAAGAGGTCAGAAGAAAGGAGCACAGAGGGCAGAAGAAAGAAGAAAAGAGGTCAGAAGAAAGGAGCACAGAGGTCAGAAGAAAGGAGCACAGAGGGCCGAAGAAAGGAGCACAGAGGGCCGAAGAAAGGAGCACAGAGGGCCGAAGAAAGGAGCACAGAGGGCCGAAGAAAGGAGCACAGAGGGCAGAGGAAGGGAGCACAGAGGGCAAAAGAAAGGAGCACAGAGGGCAAAAGAAAGGAGCACAGAGGGCAGAGGAAAGGAGCACAGAGGGCAGAAGAAAGAAGCACAGAGGGCAGAAGAAAGGAGCACAAAGGGCAGAAGAAAGGAGCACAGAGGGCAGAAGAAAGAAGCACAGAGGACAGAAGAAAGAAGCACAGAGGGCAGAAGAAAGGAGCACAGAGGGCAGAAGAAAGGAGCACAGAGGGCAGAAGAAAGGAGCACAGAGGGCAGAAGAAAGGAGCACAGAGGGCAGAAGAAAGGAGCACAGAGGGCAGAGGAAAGGACACAGAGGGCCGAAGAAAGGAGCACAGAGGGCAGAAGAAAGGAGCACAGAGGGCAGAAGAAAGAAGCACAGAGGGCAGAAGAAAGAAGCACAGAGGACAGAAGAAAGAAGCACAGAGGACAGAAGAAAGAAGCACAGAGGGCAGAAGAAAGGAGCACAGAGGGCAGAAGAAAGGAGCACAGAGGGCAGAAGAAAGAAGCACAGAGGACAGAAGAAAGAAGCACAGAGGGCAGAAGAAAGGAGCACAGAGGGCAGAAGAAAGGAGCACAGAGGGCAGAAGAAAGAAGCACAGAGGGCAGAAGAAAGGAGCACAGAGGGCAGAAGAAAGGAGCACAGAGGGCAGAAGAAAGAAGCACAGAGGGAAGAAGAAAGGAGCACAGAGGGCAGAAGAAAGGAGCACAGAGGGCAGAAGAAAGAAGCACAGAGGACAGAAGAAAGAAGCACAGAGGGAAGAAGAAAGGAGCACAGAGGGCAGAAGAAAGGAGCACAGAGGGCAGAAGAAAGAAGCACAGAGGACAGAAGAAAGAAGCACAGAGGACAGAAGAAAGAAGCACAGAGGGAAGAAGAAAGGAGCACAGAGGGCCGAGGAAAGGAGCACAGAGGGCAGAAGAAAGGAGCACAGAGGGCCGAAGAAAGGAGCACAGAGGACAGAAGAAAGGAGCACAGAGGGCCGAAGAAAGGAGCACAGAGGGCAGAAGAAAGGAGCACAGAGGGCAGAAGAAAGGAGCACAGAAGGCAGAAGAAAGGAGCACAGAGGACAGAAGAAAGGAGCACAGAGGGCCGAAGAAAGGAGCACAGAGGGCAGAAGAAAGAAGCACAGAGGGCAGAAGAAAGGAGCACAGAGGGCAGAAGAAAGGAGCACAGAGGGCAGAAGAAAGGAGCACAGAGGTCAGAAGAAAGGAGCACAGAGGGCAGAAGAAAGGAGCACAGAGGGCAGAAGAAAGGAGCACAGAGGGCAGAGGAAAGGAGCACAGAGGGCAGAAGAAAGGAGCACAGAGGGCAGAAGAAAGGAGCACATAGGGCAGAAGAAAGGAGCACAGAAGGCAGAAGAAAGGAGCACAGAGGGCAGAGGAAAGGAGCACAGAGGGCAGAAGAAAGGAGCACAGAGGGCAGAAGAAAGGAGCACAGAGGGCAGAAGAAAGGAGCACAGAGGGCAGAGGAAAGGACACAGAGGGCCGAAGAAAGGAGCACAGAGGGCAGAAGAAAGAAGCACAGAGGACAGAAGAAAGAAGCACAGAGGACAGAAGAAAGAAGCACAGAGGGAAGAAGAAAGGAGCACAGAGGGCAGAAGAAAGGAGCACAGAGGGCAGAAGAAAGAAGCACAGAGGACAGAAGAAAGAAGCACAGAGGACAGAAGAAAGAAGCACAGAGGGAAGAAGAAAGGAGCACAGAGGGCCGAGGAAAGGAGCACAGAGGACAGAAGAAAGGAGCACAGAGGGCCGAAGAAAGGAGCACAGAGGACAGGAGAAAGGAGCACAGAGGGCCGAAGAAAGGAGCACAGAGGGCCGAAGAAAGGAGCACAGAGGGCAGAAGAAAGGAGCACAGAGGGTAGAAGAAAGGAGCACAGAAGGCAGAAGAAAGGAGCACAGAGGACAGAAGAAAGGAGCACAGAGGGCCGAAGAAAGGAGCACAGAGGGCAGAAGAAAGAAGCACAGAGGACAGAAGAAAGGAGCACAGAGGGCAGAAGAAAGGAGCACAGAGGGCAGAAGAAAGGAGCACAGAGGGCAGAAGAAAGGAGCACAGAGGGCAGAAGAAAGGAGCACAGAGGGCAGAAGAAAGGAGCACAGAGGGCAGAGGAAAGGAGCACAGAGGGCAGAAGAAAGGAGCACAGAGGGCAGAAGAAAGGAGCACATAGGGCAGAAGAAAGGAGCACAGAAGGCAGAAGAAAGGAGCACAGAGGGCAGAGGAAAGGAGCACAGAGGGCAGAAGAAAGGAGCACAGAGGGCAGAAGAAAGGAGCACAGAGGGCAGAGGAAAGGACACAGAGGGCCGAAGAAAGGAGCACAGAGGGCAGAAGAAAGGAGCACAGAGGACAGAAGAAAGAAGCACAGAGGGCAGAAGAAAGGAGCACAGAGGGCAGAAGAAAGGAGCACAGAGGGCAGAAGAAAGGAGCACAGAGGGCAGAAGAAAGGAGCACAGAGGGCAGAAGAAAGGAGCACAGAGGGCAGAAGAAAGGAGCACAGAGGGCAGAAGAAAGGAGCACAGAGGGCAGAGGAAAGGACACAGAGGGCAGAAGAAAGAAGCACAGAGGGCAGAAGAAAGGAGCACAGAGGGCAGAAGAAAGGAGCACAGAGGGCCGAAGAAAGGAGCACAGAGGGCAGAAGAAAGGAGCACAGAGGTCAGAAGAAAGGAGTACAGAGGGCAGAAGAAAGAAGCACAGAGGGCAGAAGAAAGAAGCACAGAGGACAGAAGAAAGGAGCACAGAGGGCCGAAGAAAGGAGCACAGAGGGCAGAAGAAAGGAGCACAGAGGTCAGAAGAAAGAAGCACAGAGGACAGAAGAAAGAAGCACAGAGGACAAAAGAAAGGAGCACAGAGGGCAGAGGAAAGAAGCACAGAGGACAGAAGAAAGAAGCACAGAGGACAGAAGAAAGAAGCACAGAGGACAGAGGAAAGGACACAGAGGGCAGAGGAAAGGACACAGAGGGCAGAAGAAAGAAGCACAGAGGGCAGAAGAAAGGAGCACAGAGGGCAGAAGAAAGGAGCACAGAGGGCAGAAGAAAGGAGCACAGAGGGCAGAAGAAAGGAGCACAGAGGGCAGAAGAAAGGAGCACAGAGGGCAGAGGAAAGGACACAGAGGGCAGAAGAAAGGAGCACAGAGGGCAGAGGAAAGGACACAGAGGGCAGAAGAAAGAAGCACAGAGGACAGAAGAAAGGAGCATAGAGGGCAGAAGAAAGAAGCACAGAGGACAGAAGAAAGAAGCACAGAGGGCAGAAGAAAGGAGCACAGAGGGCAGAAGAAAGAAGCACAGAGGGCAGAAGAAAGGAGCACAGAGGGCAGAAGAAAGGAGCACAGAGGGCAGAGGAAAGGACACAGAGTGCCGAAGAAAGGAGCACAGAGGGCAGAAGAAAGGAGCACAGAGGGCAGAAGAAAGGAGCACAGAGGGCAGAAGAAAGAAGCACAGAGGGCCGAAGAAAGGAGCACAGAGGACAGAAGAAAGGAGCACAGAGGGCCGAAGAAAGGAGCACAGAGGGCAGAAGAAAGGAGCACAGAGGGCAGAAGAAAGGAGCACAGAGGGCCGAAGAAAGGAGCACAGAGGGCCGAAGAAAGGAGCACAGAGGGCAGAAGAAAGGAGCACAGAGGGCCGAAGAAAGGAGCACAGAGGGCAGAAGAAAGGAGCACAGAGGGCAGAAGAAAGGAGCACAGAGGGAAGAAGAAAGGAGCACAGAGGTCAGAGCTCTAGAGACATCACAAGTAGGAGGAGCTCCAGAACAGCGCAATATCACAGCATCCGAGTGAAATGTAAAGTACAATTAGAATCTGGACAGAAATAACAGCCAGCTTGTTGTAATTTCATTCATACAACGTTTAAATGTACCGAGCTGTGCTGACCAATGATTGCACAGATAGGGAACTCCGCCTCCTCTCACGATGACACCAATCGCTGCTCGCCTCAGACACTGCCAACAGATCCATTCACAAAGGGTGTTATAAATTGCATATATCCTCTCAGACGATGCATGCACCAAAGCCATCCCAGGCTGAGCTGAAAGCACAGACACAGCTGCAGGACTGACTGGGGGGGCAGGGATAGTAACACGTTCCTCAGAGGCAAGAACGCTGCTGGACTTACTTCTCATGTTGCACACACTTCTGAACACAGTTAACACACAGAGAAAGACAAAATAAGGACCTTGGTGGAAAATTACAAAAGATATAATGGACTAAATACTGGAGCACTGTCCTGGCGTTACGAACTGAAGCCTGGTAGCATGACAACAGCCTGGAAGTATCCAAATCAATCACAAATTCATTTCCAAGGAGATTCTTAATAAAAACAGGAGGACCAGCAGCAGAACACTGGCTTTGTCAAAATGTTTTTTAAATTCGTATTGTTCCTACCTAGGGTGAGCGTGGATCTTTCCGGCTAGTTTCCTTTCCTAATAGTATTCCACTTTCCCACTCATAGAATCGATTGGGTGGAAAGGTGGTTGGTTTCACCTTCAGTTTACTCAAATCCAATCTTGATATTCTCTGGTGGGAGATGGTCTTGTGGGAGATGGCCATTTGAGGGTTTTATAAAATGAGGTTACAACACCTGCTTAACCTAGGACCATGTCCCTCACACTCTTCCAGTCAAAGTAAACGCAGTTTTATACAGACTCAGGATTTCCACAGCGAAGCGTTCGTTCTGGCGTGGGTGGGCTTCCTCTTCAGATCGGTGGGTTCACGCGCAAACTGGGGACCTACACCCCCTTTTGAACACCCGGCCGCTTACCACCTCCCTCCATGATTGGGTGGATAGCAGCTGGTTAGGGGGCGACCAATCCGGTGCGCCCCCCTTTTTGCAGGCCCTCTGGAGGGTTGTTCCCAACTCCAGGAGGCATTCGACACGGGCCCCTATCGGGTCTGGCTACTCCTCCCCCAGCTCGTGCTTCAACCTCCCGGTGCAAACTGCACCGCCTTATCTGCTTCCAACGGTCAGTGCTCTCCTGGTGCACACTGTGTATTTACAAAACAAACAAGTGGGAGGGTCTCTGAAAGCCACCTAAAACTATGATGACCTATGTGCCTATAAGTGCACCAAAGAACTAAACCTTCACAGTAAGTCCTACCTTAGAGGACGGAATCCCATCACTCACCGAGGTGGCATGCTTCATCATCTGGGATCTCCTCCCGGCTGTAAATCCTAGTACAACCGAGGGCTACAACCCCCTCACTGTGAGGGAGGAGCGCAGGGATGTTTTCATTAGTGATATCCCCATCTTAGGGCTCCTAAAACCCTGAATGAAGAGCTATTGTTGTAGATTGTGAGGATTGAGCTTAACTAAAGCAATAATGTGCTGATGTGAACTAAAACTAACTATCAGGAGGCATAACATTCTTTAATGGCCGCCTCCTGATGTCAGGATTAAAAACAGTGCAAATAGAGCAGTTTTAACATAATAAATGCAACAGTGTCTACATGTTTCGGCTCTCATGACCCTACAGGTGTGTAGCCTTCTTCAGGACCTAGATGTAAATTGCCACTGCGTTATATGTGCTACAAAAAGAGGCATAACGAAAAAATTATTTTTGAATGGATACAATATAACTTGTACCACACTAGATCTCAGTTGGAAGTTCCATGTGTACAAGTCAACCCGTCTTTTGCGAGTGAGGGACAACACCTCTTCTGGCAAAAGCTCGGGATGTGAGGCACCGCTCTCTCTGTCGGTACCCGGGCTATACAAGGTGGCAACCGGAGGCCACACTGGAATATAAAAGTTCCCTCGCTGCACGCTGTACATTTAAGGCCCCATCATATGATCACGAATCTGCTCTATGAATAGTTTCCAAGCGTGCCCCGCACTATGCTGAAACCCCTTTACAAGCTACCTGCTCCGTACTGTGGATTTTCTCCGAACGGATGCTCCATTGTGCTGATCTGCTTCACACGCACCGCACTATGAATCCTCTTCAAATAGACCGGTCACTGCATCAAGCCCCATCACACGCACCACACTAAGAAGCTTTTCCAGACAGACTTTGCTCTGCACTAAACCCCATCACAAGTTACCACACTGTATTACAAATTTGCCCCTGGTAAGCACCACTTCCCACTCCTGAGTCTGGCCACGGGTTGCTCTACAAAAGATGGGATGCTGCGCTCAGACCACCACAAATCACTCCCACTCCATCAATACTCTTCTTCTACAATGCGGACACTGACCCCACATTCTACGAGCACCTTGGGGTCCCATCAGTAGTAATGGTCCAGGAGATATCTCACTCACCACGGCGTTCTTGGGGTTCGCCTGCTCGTCCCGCATCTCCCGCAGCTGCTGAGCTGTCGCGCTGTGAACACGACTCAGCACATTGAACCAACCACTGCAGAAAGAGAAAACAAACATTGAACCAAGCACTGCAGAAAGAGAAAACAAGCATTGAGCCAACCACTGCAGAAAGAGAAAACAAACATTGAACCAAGCACTGCAGAAAGAGAAAACAAACATTGAACCAAGCACTGCAGAAAGAGAAAACAAGCATTGAACCAACCACTGCAGAAAGAGAAAACAAACATTGAACCAAGCACTGCAGAAAGAGAAAACAAGCATTGAACCAACCACTGCAGAAAGAGAAAACAAGCATTATACACTGAGGTGTAAGGATTTCTCAACACAGAAGGGTCAACTCATCGTTACCACTGGCCCCCAAATACTGGTGAATCTTCAGACCCCTCTAGTTGGGGCGGGGACTGCCTCTTTCCTAGACATGGCTTTAGGATCGAGCCCAAGGCATGAAGCTAGAGACCTCAGGGGCTTCTAATGTCACATGCACCCCAGAGGCTGAAATCTGGATCACTGGTATGACTGGGCACAGAGTAAATGTAAATGTATTGTATTTATATAGCGCACTTCTACCCAAAGGCCTCGTAGCGCTGTACGCATACCGCTGTGGAACCTATCCTGGCTTTCCTGTGAAGTGTGCACTCCTGGGCACCCCCAAGGTGAGGCCAGGCATCCCAGCGCTGTTGGGCCGTTGTGGAGATTAAGCAAGCTATTGCCCAGAGTTGCAGAGTGGGACCCATGGTTAGAGTAGGCACCGAGGACAGAATTATCAGGTCCGTGGAAATTGAGTCCAAGAGCCGTCGAGGCGGGAATTGAACCCTGGTCCCGGGCCAGACCTCTGCATCAGGGTCTGCTGCTCTAACCATTGAGCCACACTCCTCCACACAGTGTCCCACGGCCACGGTGCACAGTGCCCAAGCGTGGTAATGCTTTGTAGGGTAAGAGACGAGTGCTCCAAGGTGGTAAAACACCCGTACGTACTGGAGCACTGCCCCGGAGGATGGTAGAAGAACTACCCGTAGGGAGATAGGTGCCCTGTGTGGGGGCGCATCTTGGAAAAGGTGCCCAGTGCCCTTGGGTGGCTGTACACACGCCCCGAGGAGACCAAAGTCGCACTACAGGGGCCACACAATAGGAAACAGGGGTCTGAGACACGAGTGTGATGTACCCCACCTCAACACACGCGGAGGGTCCAGTGCCCACTGTAAGACACTCAGTCACATGGGGGTGGCACGGTCCTAGTTTGGCTTACATGGAGGGTGGAAGTCAGCTGCCCAGTGCAGGGGCACACACGTGTGAGCGGAGGCCACCCCGAAGTATGGAAGGACATATGTTGTGGGGGAGGACCCCTGTGACGGGATGCCCCTACAGAGCTCGGGGTGGGCACACGTAGAAGCATGAGCAGTGCCAGGGGGCGCGGGTATACATATATGAGGGTAAGCGGTCGCCGATTAAAGGTGAAGCCACTGCCCTACATATACCACATGCCCGGGGAGTTCATTGCTCCAAAGATGGGACACACTCCCACAGGGAGGCAAGTGAAGAATTTGTGGGGTTCACAAGTATAAGCGCACACATGCAGTGAATGTGGTACACATGTATGATAGAGACCAGAGCCCTAGGGGGGTGCATACATGCACGAAGGGAAGGCGAATGCCTCATGTTGGGGTACCTCTATATTAACAGTGGATGAAAGTGTCAAGGGTGGACGTACAACTGCCCCAAGTCCACTGCCCCCTTCGTGGACACCGGCCCGGAGGCAGTGCTCGTGTGTGTGTGGTGACACTCGTACGAGGTGAGACTCCTCTGTGGCAGTGGACATGTATGAAGGAGGCGAGCGAGCCCGACGCCCCAGAGTCCAGAGCCCCAGTATGAGATGACATGTCCCATTGCAGGCTAGTGCCTTCCTGTGACAGTACATCTGTATGGGGGGGCTCTGGACTCTGGGGTGCCAGGCATGCCCTCCTCCAACACTGGGCAGTAAAGAGGGCGAGGAGCTCTTAAAACACAGACTGTGGAGGAAGGAAGGACAGAAGGCAGGAAGGGGAACTTGAAGGCGGGGAGCAAGGAATGAAAGAAAGGAGGGTGACTAAGAACAGGAGGAAGGAGGGAGAGGAAGAAGGAAGGAGGGAGAGGAAGAACTGGAGGAAGGAATGAAAGGAAGGAGGGAGAGGAAGAACTGGAGGAAGGAATGAAAAAGGAGGGAGAGCAAGACCTGGAGGAAGGAATGAAAGAAAGGAGGGAGAGCAAGAACTGGAGGAAGGACTGAAAAAGGAGGGAGAGGAAGAAGCGGAGGAGGGAGAGGAAGAAGCGGAGGAGGGAATGAAAGAAAGGAGGGAGAGCAAGAACTGGAGGAAGGAATGAAAGAAAGGAGGGAGAGCAAGAACTGGAGGAAGAAATGAAAGGAAGGAGGGAGAGCAAGAACTGGAGGAAGGAATGAAAGGAAGGAGGGAGAGGAAGAACTGGAGGAAGGAATGAAAGAAAGGAGGGAGAGGAAGAACTGGAGGAAGGAATGAAAGGAAGGAGGGAGAGGAAGAACTGGAGGAAGGAATGAAAGGAAGGAGGGAGAGCAAGAACTGGAGGAAGGAATGAAAGGAAGGAGGGAGAGGAAGAACTGGAGGAAGGAATGAAAGAAAGGAGGGAGAGGAAGAACTGGAGGAAGGAATGAAAGGAAGGAGGGAGAGGAAGAACTGGAGGAAGGAATGAAAGAAAGGAGGGAGAGGAAGAACTGGAGGAAGGAATGAAAGAAAGGAGGGAGAGCAAGAACTGGAGGAAGGAATGAAAGGAAGGAGGGAGAGCAAGAACTGGAGGAAGGAATGAAAGGAAGGAGGGAGAGCAAGAACTGGAGGAAGGAATGAAAGAAAGGAGGTAGAGGAAGAACTGGAGGAAGGAATGAAAGGAAGGAGGGAGAGCAAGAACTGGAGGAAGGAATGAAAGGAAGGAGGGAGAGCAAGAACTGGAGGAAGGAATAAAGGAAGAACGGGAGAGGAAGAACTGGAGGAAGGAATGAAAGGAAGGAGGGAGAGCAAGAACTGGAGGAAGGAATGAAAGAAAGGAGGGAGAGGAAGAACTGGAGGAAGGAATGAAAAAGGAGGGAGAGGAGGAAGCGGAGGAAGGAATGAAAGGAAGGAGGGAGAGCAAGAACTGGAGGAAGGAATGAAAGGAAGGAGGGAGAGCAAGAACTGGAGGAAGGAATGAAAGGAAGGAGGGAGAGGAAGAACTGGAGGAAGGAATGAAAGGAAGGAGGGAGAGCAAGAACTGGAGGAAGGAATGAAAGGAAGGAGGGAGAGCAAGAACTGGAGGAAGGAATGAAAGGAAGGAGGGAGAGGAAGAACTGGAGGAAGGAATGAAAGGAAGGAGGGAGAGGAAGAACTGGAGGAAGGAATGAAAGGAAGGAGGGAGAGGAAGAACTGGAGGAAGGAATGAAAGAAAGGAGGGAGAGGAAGAACTGGAGGAAGGAATGAAAGGAAGGAGGGAGAGGAAGAACTGGAGGAAGGAATGAAAAAGGAGGGAGAGGAAGAAGCGGAGGAGGGAGAGGAAGAAGCGGAGGAGGGAGAGGAAGAAGCGGAGGAGGGAATGAAAGAAAGGAGGGAGAGCAAGAACTGGAGGAAGGAATGAAAGAAAGGAGGGAGAGGAAGAACTGGAGGAAGGAATGAAAGGAAGGAGGGAGAGCAAGAACTGGAGGAAGGAATGAAAGAAAGGAGGGAGAGGAAGAACTGGAGGAAGGAATGAAAAAGGAGGGAGAGGAGGAAGGAATGAAAGGAAGGAGGGAGAGGAAGAACTGGAGGAAGGAATGAAAGGAAGGAGGTAGAGCAAGAACTGGAGGAAGGAATGAAAGGAAGGAGGGAGAGCAAGAACTGGAGGAAGGAATGAAAGGAAGGAGGGAGAGCAAGAACTGGAGGAAGGAATGAAAGGAAGGAGGGAGAGCAAGAACTGGAGGAAGGAATGAAAGAAAGGAGGGAGAGGAAGAACTGGAGGAAGGAATGAAAAAGGAGGGAGAGGAAGAACTGGAGGAAGGAATGAAAGGAAGGAGGGAGAGGAAGAACTGGAGGAAGGAATGAAAGGAAGGAGGGAGAGGAAGAACTGGAGGAAGGAATGAAAGGAAGGAGGGAGAGCAAGAACTGGAGGAAGGAATGAAAGGAAGGAGGGAGAGCAAGAACTGGAGGAAGTATCAGAGACAATCCGGGAATGCGTGGACAGGGGCGAGGAGGCCATGCTAGTCCTCCTCGACCTGTCCGCTGCATTCAATACGGTCTCTCACCCCATCCTCCTTGACCGACTAAAACAGACTGGCATTGGCGGCACTGCCTTTAGCTGGATCGAGTCCTTCCTCTCAGGAAGAAGTCAGAGGGTATTGCTGCGGCCTTTTAATCGGAGGAAAAACCCCTGTCTTGCGGTGTGCCACAGGGCTCTGCCCTCAGCCCTCTGTTTTTTAACATCTATCTTGCCCCACTGGCCGGCGTGGTGGAGTCCTGCGGAGTCAGGGTGGTCTCCTATGCTGATGATACCCAGCTAGTGTTTTCCTTCAGAGACCACTCTGACTCCGCGTTCTCCAACTTCCGCCTGTGCCTCAACAACATCAGTGGCTGGATGTCTGAAAACCATCTAAGACTCAATGCAGACAAAACAGAGGTGCTGTTTTTTAACCAGAAAAACTCCATCCCCTCCTCCTGGTGGTGGCCCGCGGCACTTGATCCCGCCCCCTCTCCCGTCCACTCGGCCCGCAACCTGGGCTTCCAGTTTGACGACTCCCTTTCATGCAAGACTCAGATTAATAAAGTGACCTCTGCCTGCTTCCTGAAGTTGCGCATGATTAGAAAAATACTCCCCTATCTCCCTCTGGACTCCCGCCGTACAGTTACCCATGCCCTCATCACGTCCCACCTGGACTATGCTAATAGCCTCTATGCTGGTGCTCCCCAATACCTGATTGACCGGCTGCAGATTGTGCAGAATGCGGCGGCCAGACTGATTGGCAATATTCCCTATCGTCAATCAGTTGCCGCATATCGTAAGGAACTGCACTGGCTACCTGTGGCCAGCCGTATCCAGTTTAAGATTCTCACTCTGACTCACCGAGCCATCAACGATCGCGGTCCTAACTACTTGAAAAAACGTGTTTCAATATCCCGTTCCATCAGATCTCTGAGATCCAATGACCTATGCCTTCTGATCTCTCCCCGTTTTAGACTATCCAGAATGGGTGGCAGAGGGTTCAGCGTCATTGCGGCAAAACTATGGAACGCGCTGCCAGTCGATCTTAGATTCTGTCCCTCCGAACCCATTTTCCGGGCCAGACTCAAAACTTGGCTCTTCTCTGGACTCTGATTTACTACGCTACTTCCCCGTCTTGCTCCTCTCCTCTCCTCTGGAGGTTCAGGTTCTAGCGCCGGGACACCCCTTCGGGGGTAGCTGTGCGCTCTACAAACTACATAAAATAAATAAATGAAAGGAAGGAGGGAGAGGAAGAACTGGAGGAAGGAATGAAAGGAAGGAGGGAGAGGAAGAACTGGAGGAAGGAAGGAAAGAAAGGAGGGAGAGGAAGAACTGGAGGAAGGAATGAAAGGAAGGAGGGAGAGGAAGAACTGGAGGAAGGAATGAAAGGAAGGAGGGAGAGGAAGAACTGGAGGAAGGAATGAAAAGGAGGGAGAGGAAGAAGCGGAGGAGGGAGAGGAAGAAGCGGAGGAGGGAATGAAAGAAAGGAGGGAGAGCAAGAACTGGAGGAAGGAATGAAAGGAAGGAGGGAGAGCAAGAACTGGAGGAAGGAATGGAAGGAAGGAGGGAGAGCAAGAACTGGAGGAAGGAATGAAAGGAAGGAGGGAGAGGAAGAACTGGAGGAAGGAATGAAAGGAAGGAGGGAGAGGAAGAACTGGAGGAAGGAATGAAAGGAAGGAGGGAGAGGAAGAACTGGAGGAAGGAATGAAAGAAAGGAGGGAGAGGAAGAACTGGAGGAAGGAATGAAAGGAAGGAGGGAGAGGAAGAACTGGAGGAAGGAATGAAAGGAAGGAGGGAGAGGAAGAACTGGAGGAAGGAATGAAAGGAAGGAGGGAGAGCAAGAACTGGAGGAAGGAATGAAAAAGGAGGGAGAGGAAGAAGCGGAGGAGGGAATGAAAGAAAGGAGGGAGAGCAAGAACTGGAGGAAGGAATGAAAGAAAGGAGGGAGAGGAAGAACTGGAGGAAGGAATGAAAGGAAGGAGGGAGAGCAAGAACTGGAGGAAGGAATGAAAGAAAGGAGGGAGAGCAAGAACTGGAGGAAGGAATGAAAAAGGAGGGAGAGGAGGAAGCGGAGGAAGGAATGAAAGGAAGGAGGGAGAGGAAGAACTGGAGGAAGGAATGAAAGGAAGGAGGGAGAGCAAGAACTGGAGGAAGGAATGAAAGGAAGGAGGGAGAGGAAGAACTGGAGGAAGGAATGAAAGGAAGGAGGGAGAGGAAGAACTGGAGGAAGGAATGAAAGGAAGGAGGGAGAGCAAGAACTGGAGGAAGGAATGAAAGGAAGGAGGGAGAGGAAGAACTGGAGGAAGGAATGAAAGGAAGGAGGGAGAGGAAGAACTGGAGGAAGGAATGAAATAAAGGAGGGAGAGGAAGAACTGGAGGAAGGAATGAAAGGAAGGAGGGAGAGGAAGAACTGGAGGAAGGAATGAAAGGAAGGAGGGAGAGGAAGAACTGGAGGAAGGAATGAAAAGGAGGGAGAGGAAAAAGCGGAGGAGGGAGAGGAAGAAGCGGAGGAGGAATGAAAGAAAGGAGGGAGAGGAAGAACTGGAGGAAGGAATGAAAGAAAGGAGGGAGAGGAAGAACTGGAGGAAGGAATGAAAGGAAGGAGGGAGAGGAAGAACTGGAGGAAGGAATGAAAGGAAGGAGGGAGAGCAAGAACTGGAGGAAGGAATGAAAGGAAGGAGGGAGAGGAAGAACTGGAGGAAGGAATGAAAGGAAGGAGGGAGAGGAAGAACTGGAGGAAGGAATGAAAGGAAGGAGGGAGAGGAAGAACTGGAGGAAGGAATGAAAGGAAGGAGGGAGAGGAAGAACTGGAGGAAGGAATGAAAGGAAGGAGGGAGAGCAAGAACTGGAGGAAGGAATGAAAGGAAGGAGGGAGAGGAAGAACTGGAGGAAGGAATGAAAGGAAGGAGGGCGAGCAAGAACTGGAGGAAGGAATGAAAGAAAGGAGGGAGAGGAAGAACTGGAGGAAGGAATGAAAAAGGAGGGAGAGGAAGAACTGGAGGAAGGAATGAAAGGAAGGAGGGAGAGGAAGAACTGGAGGAAGGAATGAAAGGAAGGAGGGAGAGCAAGAACTGGAGGAAGGAATGAAAGGAAGGAGGGAGAGCAAGAACTGGAGGAAGGAATGAAAGGAAGGAGGGAGAGGAAGAACTGGAGGAAGGAATGAAAGAAAGGAGGGAGAGCAAGAACTGGAGGAAGGAATGAAAGAAAGGAGGGAGAGGAAGAAGCGGAGGAAGGAATGAAAAAGGAGGGAGAGGAGGAAGCGGAGGAAGGAATGAAAGGAAGGAGGGAGAGGAAGAACTGGAGGAAGGAATGAAAGGAAGGAGGGAGAGCAAGAACTGGAGGAAGGAATGAAAGGAAGGAGGGAGAGTAAGAACTGGAGGAAGGAATGAAAGGAAGGAGGGAGAGGAAGAACTGGAGGAAGGAATGAAAGGAAGGAGGGAGAGCAAGAACTGGAGGAAGGAATGAAAGGAAGGAGGGAGAGCAAGAACTGGAGGAAGGAATGAAAGGAAGGAGGGAGAGGAAGAACTGGAGGAAGGAATGAAAGAAAGGAGGGAGAGGAAGAACTGGAGGAAGGAATGAAAGGAAGGAGGGAGAGGAAGAACTGGAGGAAGGAATGAAAGAAAGGAGGGAGAGGAAGAACTGGAGGAAGGAATGAAAGGAAGGAGGGAGAGCAAGACCTGGAGGAAGGAATGAAAAAGGAGGGAGAGCAAGAACTGGAGGAAGGAATGAAAACAGTAATGCTGAAGAAAGCAAAAGCGTGAAGGATGAATGGAGTCAACCGAAGACACACTGGCAAACCTAACCGGTCTGTGAGTGGGCGCCAGCTTTTTTGGCTTTATCAATGTTTGTTTTGTTTAGTCGTGGTTTTTGCAATAACTTTATTGTGCTGTTGGGGATGCTGCCAGCCCCAATCAATCTATAAAATAAGCAACTAAAAGGAAAACTACTTTTTTGTCTCAGAAAACACACATTACCATAGTAGTTCCGGGCACTTAAGAAAATAAGTTTGTGTGAGGGTGCGCTGCTTGTGAGACGGCAGAAGCCATCACTCAGAGTGGAGTCAGCCAATGGCTGAGGGGGGCGGACCCGCTGTTTACTGGGGGGGGGGGGGTGGAGAGAATGTGAATAGGAAAATAAAAGACCAATAGCTGGAGAGGGCTGGCTGAAAGCCCCTATAAGTAAGTATATTATAGACATTATTTTAGTGACATCAAAAGGCCCGGCCTACCCTCCGACCTATAAATAAAGTATAAAAGAGAGCGAAAGAGCGGGGTGTCATGGGGCACACAGTGCACCCTTCTTGGGGTTCACAGAACAAGACCCCAGAGGCTGACCCCGCCGGGCCCCTGGCACACCGCTGGTCCCACAGTCACACCTCTCCAAGGGCCACAAACACGCAGGGACACTCCTGAGGCTGCCAGGGCAGCAGGTGCCAGCTCAGTGAACCGCCCAGACTGGCACCGGGCGCTGGACGCGTGCCCGGGGAGGACGTGAGTAATCCCCCTGTTTACAGTGCGAGGGTTTATCAAGTGGCAGAGAGCTCGGGGGGGGGGGGGGGGGGGGCTGTTCCACTCTGTCTGCTGGACTGTGCCCAGGACACGCCCCCCTCAAGCCCATGAATGAACCGCTTTGTTCAGCTCCACATGCGAGAAATAAATCAAGCGCCAAACTTCAGATCACACATTTCCAGGACAATGTGTTCTCGGCGTCTCTGCAGCCGCAAGAGGGAGGGATACAAGATGGAGGCCAGGGCAAGCCTGGGATGCAAGAGGAAGGGGGGCTAAGGAGAGATCTGGAGGGAAAAGCACAAGAATGAGATCTGGTCACGTGCCCACAAAAGGGGGTCTGTCCTCAAGAGGAGATCTGGTCACGTGCCCACAAAGAGGGGATCTGGGCACCGGTCCTAAAGAGGATATCTAGTCATATTTACAAGGGGGATCTGGTCACATGCTCACAGTAAAGTCTTGTCACGTGTCCACAGGAACCACATTTCCACAAGATATAATCTGGACACTGTCCACAAGAGGGGATCTGGTAACATGGCGGGTAAAGACCTACAAGGAGATCAGGCCGGAAATAAAGAAGAATGCCATCTGGTCACGTGCTGACAAGAGGGACCTGTAATCTAGAAACAACAATGGTCCCCAAGAATATGTAGATTCAGAATCAGATAAAACAAGAGTCCACAATGGGAGCTATATTGGCCACTGTCCAGCCGGACAGGGTAATTTATTTTTTACAATAGAACAAATATTGGGGTGTGGAAGGGCACAGTCCTGTACCGTTTTTGGGAACAAACAGGGAGAGTTTTTAGGCAAGAAGGAGCATAGTTGGCCACTTGTAATTCAGTAGAGATTGAAAGTAGTGCCAATACAAGTGCTAGACACAGCGTAAATCAGACATAATAGTGAGGCTGTGAAAACACTTAAAACAAGTCGACGTTTCGATCCCTTATGCTCAATATTGTGGGATCATCATCAGGACTAACAATACATACATTTGCTTGCCTGGTATATACATTTAAACACACAACCGCCCATAAGGGTCGGGGGGTTTTTCAGGGAAATTTAGGTGTTGAAATAGGTCCTCGTTTTGTTAATCTCCGTGGTGTCTGTTGTATTTGTTCTATTGTAAAAAATAAATTACCCTGTCCGGCTGGACAGTGGCCAATATAGCTCCCATTGTGGACTCTTGTTTTATCTGATTCTGAATCTACATATTCTTGGGGACCATTGTTGTTTCTAGATTAAAGCTACCCACGGTCCCCGGATAACCGAATGGGTTCCCTTGTTGTTTTAAACAGACAAGAGGGACCTGGGCACCTGGCCTCAAGAGGAGATCTAGTCAGATGTTCACAAGAGGGGTCTGAACACCTGTCCTCAAAAGGAGATCTAGTCACATGTTCACAAGAGAGGTCTGGACACCTTTCCTCAAGAGGAGATCTAGTCAGATGTTCACAAGAGGGGTCTGGACACCTTTCCTCAAGAGGAGATCTAGTCACATGTTCACAAGAGGGGTCTGGGCACCTGTCCTCAAGAGGAGATCTAGTCACATGTTCACAAGAGGGGTCAGAACACCAGTCCTCAAGAGGAGATCTAGTCGCATGTTCACAAGAGGGGTCTGGACACCTGTCCTCAAGAGGAGATCGAGTCAGATGTTCACAAGAGGGGTCTGGACACCTTTCCTCAAGAGGAGATCTAGTTAGATGTTCACAAGAGGGGTCTGGGCACCTGTTCTCAAGAGGAGATCTAGTCAGATGTTCACAAGAGGGGTCTGGGCATCTGTCTTCAAGAGGAGATCTAGTTAGATGTTCACAAGAGGGGTCTGGGCACCTGTCCTCAAGAGGAGATCTAGTCACATGTTCACAAGAGGGGTCTGGGCACCTGTCCTCAAGAGGAGATCTAGTTACATGTTCACAAGAGGGGCCTGGGCACCTGTCCTCAAGAGGAGATCTAGTCACATGTTCACAAGAGGGGTCAGAACACCAGTCCTCAAGAGGAGATCTAGTTGCATGTTCACAAGAGGGGTCTGGGCACCTGTCCTCAAGAGGAGATCTAGTCACATGTTCACAAGAGGGGCCTGGGCACCTGTCCTCAAGAGGAGATCTAGTCACATGTTCACAAGAGGGGTCTGGGCACCTGTCTGCAAGAGGAGATCTAGTCACATGTTCACAAGAGGGGCCTGGACACCTGTACTCAAGAGGAGATCTAGTCAGATGTTCACAAGAGGGGTCTGGGCACCTGCCCTCAAGAGGAGATCTAGTTAGATGTTCACAAGAGGGGTCTGAACACCTGTCCTCAAGAGGGGATCTAGTCACATGTTCACAAGAGGGGTCTGGACACCTGTCGTAAAGAGGAGATCTAGTTAGATGTTCACAAGAGGGGTCTGGACACTGTCCTCAAGAGGAGATCTAGTCACATGTTCACAAGAGGGGTCAGAGAACCGGTCCTCAAGAGGAGATCTAGTCACATGTTCACAAGAGGGGTCTGGGCACCTGTCTGCAAGAGGAGATCTAGTCACATGTTCACAAGAGGGGCCTGGACACCTGTACTCAAGAGGAGATCTAGTCAGATGTTCACAAGAGGGGTCTGGGCACCTGCCCTCAAGAGGAGATCTAGTCACATGTTCACAAGAGGGGTCTGGACACCTCTCCTCAAGAGGAGATCTAGTCACATGTTCACAAGAGGTGTCTGGGTACCTGTCCTTAAGAGGAGATCTAGTTAGATGTTCACAAGAGGGGTCTGAACACCTGTCCTCAAGAGGGGATCTAGTCACATGTTCACAAGAGGGGTCTGGACACCTGTCCTCAAGAGGAGATCTAGTCACATGTTCACAAGAGGGGTCTGGACACCTGTCCTCAAGAGGAGATCTAGTCACATGTTCACAAGAGGGGCCTGGGCACCTGTCCTCAAGAGGAGATCTAGTCACATGTTCACAAGAGGGGTCAGAACACCAGTCCTCAAGAGGAGATCTAGTCACATGTTCACAAGAGGGGTCTGGGCACCTGTCCTCAAGAGGAGATTTAGTCACATGTTCACAAGAGGGGTCTGGACACCAGTCCTCAAGAGGAGATCTAGTCTCATGTTCACAAGAGGGGTCTGGGCACCTGTCCTCAAGAGGAGATCTAGTCACATGTTCACAAGAGGGGCCTGGGCACCTGTCCTCAAGAGGAGATCTAGTCACATGTTCACAAGAGGTGTCTGGGCACCTGTCCTCAAGAGGAGATCTAGTCACATGTTCACAAGAGGGGTCTGGGCACCTGTCCTCAAGAGGAGATCTAGTCACATGTTCACAAGAGGGGTCTGGGCACCTGTCCTCAAGAGGAGATCTAGTCAGATGTTCACAAGAGGGGTCTGGACACCTGTCCTCAAGAGGAGATCTAGTCACATGTTCACAAGAGGGGTCTGGGCACCTGTCCTCAAGAGGAGATCTAGTCACATGTTCACAAGAGGGGCCTGGGCACCTGTCCTCAAGAGGAGATCTAGTCACATGTTAACAAGAGGGGTCTGGGCACCTGTCTGCAAGAGGAGATCTAGTCACATGTTCATAAGAGAGGTCTGGACACCTTTCCTCAAGAGGAGATCTAGTTAGATGTTCACAAGAGGGGTCTGGACACCTTTCCTCAAGAGGAGATCTAGTCGCATGTTCACAAGAGGGGTCTGGGCACCTGTCCTCAAGAGGAGATCTAGTCAGATGTTCACAAGAGGGGTCTGGACACCTTTCCTCAAGAGGAGATCTATTTAGATGTTCAGAAGAGGAATCTGGACACCTGTCCTCAAGAGGAGATCTAGTCAGATGTTCACAAGAGGGGTCAGGACACCTGTCCTCAAGAGGAGATCTAGTCACATGTTAACAAGAGGGGTCAGGACAATTGTCCTAAAGAGGAGATCGAGTCAGATGTTCACAAGAGGGGTCAAGGACACCTGTCCTCAAGAAGAGATCTAGTCAGATGTTCACATGAGGGGTCAGGACACCTGTCTTAAAGAGGAGATCGAGTCAGATGTTCACAAGAGGGGTCAGGACACCTGTCCTCAAGAGGAGATCTAGTCAGATGCTCACAAGAGGGGTCTGGGCACCTGTCCTCAAGAGGAGATCTAGTCATATGTTCACAAGAGGGGTCAGAACACCTGCCCTCAAGAGGCGATCTAGTCACATGTTCACAAGAGGGGTCTGGACACCTGTCCTCAAGAGGAGATCTAGTCACATGTTCACTAGAGGTGTCTGGGCACCTGTCGTAAAGAGGAGATCTAGTTAGATGTTCACAAGAGGGGTATGGACACTGTCCTCAAGAGGAGATCTAGTCACATGTTCACAAGAGGGGTCAGAACACCGGTCATCAAGAGGAGATCTAGTCGCATGTTCACAAGAGGGGTCTGGGCACCTGTCCTCAAGAGGAGATCTAGTCACATGTTCACAAGAGGGTCCTGGGCACCTGTCCTCAAGAGGAGATCTAGTCACATGTTCACAAGAGGGGTCAGAACACCAGTCCTCAAGAGGAGATCTAGTCGCATGTTCACAAGAGGGGTCTGGGCACCTGTCCTCAAGAGGAGATTTAGTCACATGTTCACAAGAGGGGTCTGGGCACCTGTCCTCAAGAGGAGATCTAGTCACATGTTCACAAGAGGGGCCTGGGCACCTGTCCTCAAGAGGAGATCTAGTCACATGTTCACAAGAGGGGTCTGGGCACCTGTCTCCAAGAGGAGATCTAGTCACATGTTCACAAGAGGGGCCTGGACACCTGTACTCAAGAGGAGATCTAGTCAGATGTTCACAAGAGGGGTCTGGGCACCTGCCCTCAAGAGGAGATCTAGTCACATGTTCACAAGAGGGGTCTGGACACCTGTCCTCAAGAGGAGATCTAGTCACATGTTCACAAGAGGTGTCTGGGCACCTGTCCTTAAGAGGAGATCTAGTTAGATGTTCACAAGAGGGGTCTGAACACCTGTCCTCGAGAGGGGATCTAGTCACATGTTCACAAGAGGGGTCTGGGCACCTGTCCTCAAGAGGAGATCTAGTCACATGTTCACAAGAGGGGTCTGGGCAACTGTCCTCAAGAGGAGATCTAGTCACATGTTCACAAGAGGGGCCAGGGCACCTGTCCTCAAGAGGATATCTAGTCACATGTTCACAAGAGGGGTCTGGACACCTGTCCTCAAGAGGAGATCTAGTCGCATGTTCACAAGAGGGGTCAGAACACCAGTCCTCAAGAGGAGATCTAGTCGCATGTTCACAAGAGGGGTCTGGACACCTGTCGTAAAGAGGAGATCTAGTTAGATGTTCACAAGAGGGGTCTGGACACTGTCCTCAAGAGGAGATCTAGTCACATGTTCACAAGAGGGATCAGAACACCGGTCCTCAAGAGGAGATCTAGTCGCATGTTCACAAGAGGGGTCTGGGCACCGGTCCTCAAGAGGAGATCTAGTCACATGTTCACAAGAGGGGTCTGGACACCTGTCCTCAAGAGGAGATCTAGTCACATGTTCACAAGAGGGGTCTGGACACCTGTCCTCAAGAGGAAATCTAGTCACATGTTCACAGGAGGGGTCTGGACACCTGTCCTCAAGAGGAGATCTAGTCACATGTTCACAAGAGGGGCCTGGGCACCTGTCCTCAAGAGGAGATCTAGTCACATGTTCACAAGAGGGGTCTGGGCACCTGTCCTCAAGAGGAGATCTAGTCACATGTTCACAAGAGGGGCCTGGGCACCTGTCCTCAAGAGGAGATCTAGTCACATGTTCACAAGAGGGGTCTGGGCACCTGTCTGCAAGAGGAGATCTAGTCACATGTTCATAAGAGAGGTCTGGACACCTTTCCTCAAGAGGAGATCTAGTCACATGTTCACAAGAGGGGTCTGGGCACCTGTCCTCAAGAGGAGATCTAGTCACATGTTCACAAGAGGGGTCTGGGCACCTGTCCTCAAGAGGAGATCTAGTCACATGTTCACAAGAGGGGTCTGGGCACCTGTCTGCAAGAGGAGATCTAGTCACATGTTCATAAGAGAGGTCTGGACACCTTTCCTCAAGAGGAGATCTAGTTAGATGTTCACAAGAGGGGTCTGGACACCTTTCCTCAAGAGGAGATCTAGTCGCATGTTCACAAGAGGGGTCTGGGCACCTGTCCTCAAGAGGAGATTTAGTCACATGTTCACAAGAGGGGTCTGGACACCTTTCCTCAAGAGGAGATCTATTTAGATGTTCAGAAGAGGAATCTGGACACCTGTCATCAAGAGGAGATCTAGTCAGATGTTCACAAGATGGGTCAGGACACCTGTCCTCAAGAGGAGATCTAGTTAGATGTTCACAAGAGGGGTCTGGGCACCTGTCCTCAAGAGGAGATCTAGTCAGATGTTCACAAGAGGGGTCTGGACACCTTTCCTCAAGAGGAGATCTAGTCACATGTTCACAAGAGGGGTCTGGGCACCTGTCCTCAAGAGGAGATCTAGTCACATGTTCACAAGAGGGGTCTGGGCACCTGTCCTCAAGAGGAGATCTAGTCACATGTTCACAAGAGGGGTCTGGGCACCTGTCCTCAAGAGGAGATCTAGTCACATGTTCACAAGAGGGGTCTGGGCACCTGTCTGCAAGAGGAGATCTAGTCACATGTTAATAAGAGAGGTCTGGACACCTTTCCTCAAGAGGAGATCTAGTTAGATGTTCACAAGAGGGGTCTGGACACCTTTCCTCAAGAGGAGATCTAGTCACATGTTCACAAGAGGGGTCTGGACACCTGTCGTAAAGAGGAGATCTAGTTAGATGTTCACAAGAGGGGTCTGGACACTGTCCTCAAGAGGAGATCTAGTCACATGTTCACAAGAGGGGTCTGGGCACCGGTCCTCAAGAGGAGATCTAGTCACATGTTCACAAGAGGGGCCTGGGCACCTGTCCTCAAGAGGAAATCTAGTCACATGTTCACAAGAGGGGTCTGGACACCTGTCCTCAAGAGGAAATCTAGTCACATGTTCACAAGAGGGGTCTGGACACCTGTCCTCAAGAGGAAATCTAGTCACATGTTCACAAGAGGGGTCTGGGCAACTGTCCTCAAGAGGAGATCTAGTCACATGTTCACAAGAGGGGCCAGGGCACCTGTCCTCAAGAGGAGATCTAGTCACATGTTCACAAGAGGGGTCTGGACACCTGTCCTCAAGAGGAGATCTAGTCGCATGTTCACAAGAGGGGTCAGAACACCAGTCCTCAAGAGGAGATCTAGTCGCATGTTCACAAGAGGGGTCTGGACACCTGTCCTCAAGAGGAGATCTAGTCACATGTTCACAAGAGGAGTCTGGGCACCTGTCCTCAAGAGGAGATCTAGTCACATGTTCACAAGAGGGGTCTGGACACCTGTCCTCAAGAGGAGATCTAATCACATGTTCACAAGAGGGGTCTGGGCGCCTGTCCTCAAGAGGAGATCTAGTCACATGTTCACAAGAGGGGCCTGGGCACCTGTCCTCAAGAGGAGATCTAGTCACATGTTCACAAGAGGGGTCTGGGCACCTGTCTGCAAGAGGAGATCTAGTCACATGTTCACAAGAGGGGTCTGGGCACCTGTCCTCAAGAGGAGATCCGGTCACATGCCTACAAGAGGGGGTCTGGGAACCTGTCCTCAAGAGGAGATCTAGTCACATGTTCACAAGAGGGGTCTGGGCACCTGTACTCAAGAGGAGATCTAGTCACATGTTCACAAGAGGGGTCTAGGCACCTGTCCTCAAGAGGAGATCTAGTCATATGTTCACAAGAGGGGTCTGGGAACCTGTCCTCAAGAGGAGATCTAGTCAGATGTTCACAAGAGGGGTCTGGGCACCTGTCCTGAAGAGGAGATCTAGTCAGATGTTCACAAGAGGGGTCTGGGCACCTTTCATCAAGAGGAGATCTAGTCACATGTTCACGGGAGGGGTCTGGGCACCTGTCCTCAAGAGGAGATCTAGTCACATGTTCACGGGAGGGGTCTGGGCACCTGTTCTCAAGAGGAGATCTAGTCACATGTTCACAAGAGGGGTCTGGGCACCTGTCCTCAAGAGGAGATCTAGTCACATGTTCACAAGAGGGGTCTGGACACCTGTCCTCAAGAGGAGATCTAGTCGCATGTTCACAAGAGGGGTCTGGACACCTGTCCTCAAGAGGAGATCTAGTCACATGTTCACAAGAGGGGTCTGGGCACCTGTCTGCAAGAGGAGATCTAGTCACATGTTCACAAGAGGAGATCTAGTCACATGTTCACAAGAGGGGCCTGGGTACCTGTCCTCAAGAGGAGATCTAGTCAGATGTTCACAAGAGGGGCCTTGGCGCCTGTCCTCAAGAGGATATCTAGTGAGATGTTCAAAAGAGGGGTGTAGAGAGGCAAGGCTGCGATGTGTAGAGCGAGGCTGCGGATGTGTAGAGAGAGGCGAGGCGACGCGGCGGATCTGTGTAGAGAGAGGCGAGGCTGCGGATGTGTAGAGCGCAGCGAGGAGAGGCTGGGGATCTGTGTAGGGTGAGGCTGCGGTTCTGTGTAGAGCGAGGCAAGGCTGCAGATGTGTAGAGCGCGGCGAGGCTGCAGATGAGTAGAGCGCGGCGAGGCTACAGATGTGTAGAGCGCGGCGAGGCTGCAGATGTGTAGAGCGCGGCGAGGCTGCAGATGTGTAGAGCGCCGCGAGGCTGCAGATGTGTAGAGCGCCGCGAGGCTGCAGATGTGTAGAGCGCGGCGAGGCTGCAGATGTGTAGAGCGCGGCGAGGCTGCAGATGTGTAGAGCACGGCGAGGCTGCAGATGTGTAGAGCGAGGCGAGGCTGCGGATCTGTGTAGAGCGAGGCGAGGCTGCGGATCTGTGTAGAGCGAGTCAAGGCCGTGGATCTGTGCAGAGCGAGGCGAGGCTGCGGATCTGTGTAGAGCGAGGCGAGGCTGCGGATCTGTGTAGAGCGAGGCGAGGCTGCGGATCTGTGTAGAGCGAGGCGAGGCTGCGGATCTGTGTAGAGCGAGGCGAGGCTGCGGATCTGTGTAGAGCGCGGCGAGGCTGCGGATGTGTAGAGTGCGGCGAGGCTGCGGATGTGTAGAGTGCGGCGAGGCTGCGATGTGTGGAGCGAGGCGAGGCTGCGATGTGCGGAGCGAGGCGAGGCTGCGATGTGCGGAGCGAGGCGAGGCTGCGATGTGTGGAGCGAGGCGAGGCTGCGATGTGTAGAGCGAGGCGAGGCTGCGATGTGTAGAGCGAGGCGAGGCTGCGGATGTGTAGAGTGCGGCGAGGAGAGGCTGCGGATCTGTGTAGAGCGAGGCGAGGCTGCAGATGTGTAGAGCGAGGCAAGGCTGCGGATGTGTAGAGCGCGGCGAGGAGAGGCTGCGGATCTGTGTAGGGTGAGGCTGCTGATCTGTGTAGAGCGAGGCGAGGCTGCTGATCTGTGTAGAGCGAGGCGAGGCTGCGGATGTGTAGAGCGAGGCGAGGCTGCGGATGTGTAGAGCGCAGCGAGGAGAGGCTGGGGATCTGTGTAGGGTGAGGCTGCGGATCTGTGTAGAGCGAGGCAAGGCTGCGATGTGTAGAGCGCGCCGAGGAGAGGCTGCGGATCTGTGTAGGGTGAGGCTGAGATTCTGTGTAGAGCGAGGCGAGGCTGTGGATGTGTAGAGCGCGGCGAGGAGAGGCTGCGGATCTGTGTAGAGAGAGGCAAGGCTGCGATGTGTAGAGGAAGGCGAGGCTGCGGATGTGTAGAGCGCGACGAGGAGAGGCTGCGGATCTGTGTAGAGAGAGGCAAGGCCGTGGATCTGTGCAGAGCGAGGCGAGGCTGCGGATCTGTGTAGAGCGAGGCAAGGCCGTGGATCTGTGCAGAGCGAGGCGAGGCTGCGGATCTGTGTAGAGCGAGGCGAGGCTGCGGATCTGTGTAGAGCGAGGCGAGGCCGTGGATCTGTGTAGAGCGAGGCGAGGCTGCGGATCTGTGTAGAGCGAGGCGAGGCTGCGGATCTGTGTAGAGCGAGGCGAGGCTGCGGATCTGTGTAGAGCGCGGCGAGGCTGCGGATGTGTAGAGTGCGGCGAGGCTGCGGATGTGTAGAGTGCGGCGAGGCTGCGATGTGTGGAGCGAGGCGAGGCTGCGATGTGCGGAGCGAGGCGAGGCTGCGATGTGTGGAGCGAGGCGAGGCTGCGATGTGTGGAGCGAGGCGAGGCTGCGATGTGTAGAGCGAGGCGAGGCTGCGGATGTGTAGAGTGCGGCGAGGAGAGGCTGCGGATCTGTGTAGAGCGAGGCGAGGCTGCGGATGTGTAGAGCGAGGCAAGGCTGCGGATGTGTAGAGCGCGGCGAGGAGAGGCTGCGGATCTGTGTAGGGTGAGGCTGCGGATCTGTGTAGAGCGAGGCGAGGCTGCGGATGTGTAGAGCGAGGCGAGGCTGCGGATGTGTAGAGCGCAGCGAGGAGAGGCTGGGGATCTGTGTAGGGTGAGGCTGCGGATCTGTGTAGAGCGAGGCAAGGCTGCGATGTGTAGAGCGCGCCGAGGAGAGGCTGCGGATCTGTGTAGGGTGAGGCTGAGATTCTGTGTAGAGCGAGGCGAGGCTGTGGATGTGTAGAGCGCGGCGAGGAGAGGCTGCGGATCTGTGTAGAGAGAGGCAAGGCTGCGATGTGTAGAGGAAGGCGAGGCTGCGGATGTGTAGAGCGCGACGAGGAGAGGCTGCGGATCTGTGTAGAGAGAGGCAAGGCCGTGGATCTGTGCAGAGCGAGGCGAGGCTGCGGATCTGTGTAGAGCGAGGCGAGGCTGCGGATCTGTGTAGAGCGAGGCGAGGCTGCGGATCTGTGTAGAGAGAGGCAAGGCTGCGATGTGTAGAGGAAGGCGAGGCTGCGGATGTGTAGAGCGCGACGAGGAGAGGCTGCGGATCTGTGTAGAGAGAGGCAAGGCCGTGGATCTGTGCAGAGCGAGGCGAGGCTGCGGATCTGTGTAGAGCGAGGCAAGGCTGCGGATGTTTAGAGCGCGGCGAGGAGAGGCTGCAGATCTGTGTAGGGTGAGGCTACGGTTCTGTGTAGAGCATGCTGGGCATGGCCAAAAGTTAAGCCTAGTGAACGTTCAGAGTTAATGGTCATTAATCCAGTGAAGTCAATGGTGAAGGGATATGTGATGCCGCCAGTCGTGTCAACAATGAAATCATTTGTGATGTCGTATGAGTTTAAGTGCAATGCATTATGGGGTAATATGACTATGTATCAAACAAGAACTGCCCAATTTCAGGAGCGTTTATGTTTCTGACACAGCAATAATGTATAATGTTTTTAAAATCCATGTTATTTACCAACACTAGTCCCTTTAGCAAATACAGGAAAAACATAACGGACACAAAGACAAATACACAAACAGTGGGAATCTCTCATGGGCAACGATTTAGAACCTAGGTGTGTAAAGTGAATGTAGAAACCTTGCTCCCCTCGTCTGATCATTCATCTAAGTTTGATGGAGTGATGTTTCCTCTTAGATAAGTTGGTCCCACCATCCATGCCTCTACAAGAGATGGACTTTTTATTGGCGAGCGCTAAAGGGCTGGAGGCAAGATGGGTCTGGGAGTGGTGTGAGGCCTAAAGACACTTTTGGGGAGCTGGCTGTGAGTATTAAAGGCCTTGGCTAATGAATACCTGGCACGTGTGAAGGCCCTTGACTAAAATATGCGTGTGTAGGACTGGGAGGTGTAGGGGCTCTTAGTGGTGATGTACATTGAATGTCAGTCTTTCGATTTGTTCCTTGAATCTCTAAATTTTCCACGAATTACTTTTACTTTACATGTGTCATGATTGAATTTCTGTTTTTCTCTAAGACTTCTCATTTTCACACTAAGTATTTCAGGTAGTTCTGGTGTAAGGCGTTTATAAGTGACTAGCTTACCCGTCGCGCGTTGCTGCGATCTCCGAAGAAAGGAAATTTAAGGAAACTCGTTATGATAACATTCAATTTACATTGTGTCATTTTTATTGAAACGTATTCATTTTAATATGGAAAACATTTCAAAGTGGCGTTTTGATTCTATTTATTTATTTGAGTGCTTGTGGATACACGATTTTTTGGTTTTCCGTCTGGTGGGTACATCAGTATTCGAAAGATTATGAGGTCCCTGGGGGGCCGATATTTTAAAAAATGTTATGCCAGAAACCTATGCGGGAGTGTACTCAACAACTTCCCAAAGTCTCCTGGCGATCGGATGAATGCGGTTTTATTTCTATTTATTTATTCGAGTGCTTGTGGATACACGATTTGTTGTTTTTCCATCTGGTGCGTACAATTCGAAAGATTATGAGGGCCCTGAGGGGCCGATATTTAAAACATTTTTATGCCAGAAACCTTCGCGGGAGTGTACTCAACTTCCCAAAGTTTCATGGCGATCGGATGAATGGTGTAGTAATGCATAAAGGACAGACAGACAGACAGACATACATTCGTTTTTATATATATAGATAGAGCAGTTCTTAGAATCCATCGTCTATCGGAAGCCAGTGTAGTGATTTTAGGAAGGGTTAGATGTGGTCTGTCTTATATGGGTTAGAGATAAGCCGGCTGCTGGGTCCAGAGCTGCATTCAGGAGGGAAAGCCTAGATTTGGGGAGTCAAGTGAGTGTCTGCAAGAGATGCCCGCTGTGTGATGCTCAGCCCTGGCAGAAACAGGTGGTCAGAGGTGTGAATGTGGCTGACATACGTTGTGCGTAGGTGTATGCTGGTACCTGGCGTCTTCCGGTGACTCCGCCACAATGTGGTAAACCCGGTCGTTGGTGACGATGTCCAAAGCATTCTCCTTCTCATGAATGTCAATGATTTCTCTGAAAGATATATAAGTTCTGCTGGTTATTAATTACAAAAGGACAAGGAATCACCAAAGAAAAAAAAAAACTTCAGTCACCAGAACCAAAGGCAAAGGAGCCCTCAGGAAACAATCACAGCAACGGAAGAGTCCAACGAACCGGCACAAAACCTCCCCAGGCCTAATGTGCACAGGGCAGCAAGCCACACGAGCCACCCTGTGTGCAGACTTACAGGGTCCCTGCACCAGAACTTCCTGGAATTGTGTCTCAAATTTTGGTATAAGAAGGCCTTGAGGAACCGAAGTGAAAGGCATGTGGCACACTCACCAATACAGCAGCAGTCATCCTCCAAGACATCCAACATTTCAACATTTTCAGCGAACAGGACCCACCCGCAATCGAGGTAGACCCTCCTGAATCCTCCTGGTCCACCCGACGACCAGCCCAGAGACATTGCCCTCGGGATCCTCCACTTACGAAAATCAAGACGGAGCATCTACGGCATCTACACAAACTGAGCCCCGTACCAAGAAGACATTGAGGAGAGTGAGCTTTACTTGGGCACATAGCCGCGGGCTGAAGGTCTGCTCACATAAAGGTCCCCATGCTGAGGCAGAGCACCACCCCACATGAGTCCGGCATAGAGCTGGGAGCAGGGCAGAATGAAAATTCAAGCCTCCGGCATACTGCTGCTCTCCAGCTCCTGTCAGCATAGAGACAAGGCCTTGGAGACGAGCAAGCTCCCACCGAAGGGCGTCGAGCCGAGACATTCCGAGACCACCCCTAATCAGAAGGGGGCAGACCCACCACACTTCAGAGCCAAAATCGCCACACAGAGTGCTGCCCAGACCATGCGCTGAGATGACAGAGAGGGCCCTTCCATGGGGATATCAGAGGAATCAAAGGCCCCCATCCTGGAGAGGATGGTAGATGAGTGTGATGCAGGGCAGAAGCGTCTCTTCATGCACCCAGAAACTGGCAAGACTTCGGACAAGCTGTTCCCAGGAAAACTATCAACCATGCCTTTGATGCTCCCTGGCATCTGGTGCCCAAGTAGGATGAGGGCATGGCTACAAGCCCCACCATCTCCTCCTGCATCTCCACCACCAGTACCTCCTCCTGCACCACCACTACCATCTCCTTCTGCACCATCACCACAACCATCATCATCTCTTCCCGCACCACCACCACCCTCTCCATCTGTACCTGCACCTCCACCACCAACACACCCTTCTTCAAACCTCCTTCCACCTCCACCAGTAGCTCCTGACAGGTCTGTGCATTCTTATTCTGACCCAGGTAACCCTTATGGGGAGGAAGACCCTTAAAAGCAGCCTGCTGGGGCAGGGGACAGGGATGACTACAATGTTGACCAAGTGGATGATGCAGATTTGGAAACATAGCCAGCCAAGTTATCATCACCAGATGATACCAGAACGTATCTTGCCGTAATTCGGACACCGACCCGCTGTCATAAATTTGACATACACGTCTTAATGGATGAGGGCAACGTTTTAGTGGAGACCCTCTAGAAAATAGAAAATACTGTCCACTTCCTCCTCATGCTCACGGCTCATCAGCGAAGGTCACCTCACCCTCCTCAAGGAAGCGATCAAAGCGCTCCTCCAAAAAGGCGCCTCTACCTCACCTTATCGAGCCTTCAACCCTCACCACTGGGAGCGCAGTGGCTTTCCGACTGCGATAATTGTTGGTCTAACAAGCATCAATGAGAGGTCTACTATGAGGTCTACTAAGATGTTTATGGCGCCACCAGCTTTTCTGCACCTGTAAAGGCCCAGCATGCAACTGGCCGTGCCGTCTATGTTGGACCAGCACGTAATATGGGCAAGGTTCTTACAGACCTCCGTCCACAACCTACGAGCTCATGGACGATTCCTAATTATATGTAACATATTTGCTAGAGGGGGGCGACAGCATTCCAGTGCCACTACAGGATATATTCTATGTAATTTGGCTGGCGTTAAATAGGCTCTGTTCAACATATTGTACAGGACTGAAACCAGGCACTGCCAGAGACCTTACAAAGGTAGCCCAGTGCTCTCACCACTCCTTTGTGGACAGTGCACAGCTAATATCCTGTTCTCAGGTGTGCCGTAGAGGCGCTAATGGATGATGTGCCTTATAGGAAATCGCATTCGTGAGCCAGGCGATCAGTCGGCGTCTATTTCCCAGTATGTACAGGGTCTGCATCAGGGGGTAGGGAGGTCGGTTCCATGTCTGTAATGCCCCACAGATGCTCCATCTTTGCCACAAGACTGCTATGTGTTAGGGGCTGACCTGCCGGGAGGTCTGTTTGTTCCAACAGTAAATGAAACCGGATAATTGCTCTGCCTTGGAAAAGATTGCCCAGCCTGCCCTCCCCTGCTGTCTCCCAAAGTTCTGCAGCACTAAGAGCGCCTTCTCTGATGGAAAGTGGCAGGTGTCCGTCTGCTAGAGCGGTCATGTAACGTTCAGACAGCATAGGGACTAGAATTAACCAGTGTATCACTGCCCAAGCGATGGGAGAAATAGGGAGGACCGATGGATGAGTGGGTCCAGTCCACAGTTAAAGTCTCTCCCAGTGAACCACGGCAGGTGGGACCATCTCGACATCAGTGCCAAATACATGCCAGGAACTGTTATTGGGCCACATTAGGCGCGTACACGCTGCTCAATAACATCTCCTGTCCATCCAGCTTCCCGATCAGGTGGAGTCGTTATAGGCCGATCCGGTGGAGTCGTTATAGGCCGATCCGGTGGAGTCGTTATAGGCCGATCCGGTGGAGTCGCTATACGCCGATCCGGTGGAGTCGCTATACGCCGATCCGGTGGAGTCGCTATACGCCGATCCGGTGGAGTCGCTATACGCCGATCCGGTGGAGTCGCTATACGCCGATCCGGTGGAGTCGCTATACGCCGATCCGGTGGAGTCGTTATACGCCGATCCGGTGGAGTCGTTATACGCCGATCCGGTGGAGTCGTTATACGCTGATCAGGTGGAGTCGTTATGCGCCGATCAGGTGGAGTCGTTATGCGCCGATCAGGTGGAGTCGTTATGCGCCGATCCGGTGGAGTCGTTATAGGCCGCCGATCCGGTGGAGTCGTTATACGCCGATCAGGTGGAGTCGCTATACGCCGATCAGGTGGAGTCGCTATACGCCGATCAGGTGGAGTCGCTATACGCCGATCAGGTGGAGTCGCTATACGCCGATCAGGTGGAGTCGCTATACGCCGATCAGGTGGAGTCGTTATACGCCGATCAGGTGGAGTTGTTATACGCCGATCAGGTGGAGTCGCTATACGCAGATCAGGTGGAGTCGCTATACGCAGATCAGGTGGAGTCGTTATACGCCGATCAGGTGGAGTTGTTATACGCCGATCAGGTGGATACCTTGAGTGTATCCCTCACAATCTGAAATGAATGGTTCCAGCCTCGATCTTGTTTAGCTCACCTACCCCCTTACATGCCAGCAGACACTCCATTACTATTCCCTCAGCTTCCGCGTCTAACACTTCTATCCACGCAGCCTTCATTACGTCCTTGTTTTCTTATTTCCTTTTGCTTTTCATCCACTCAGGTGCATGAACTTCTCCATTCCTTAACTTCCATTACTTTCTACATGGTCTCGGCTGACACCACATAGTCATTCTTCATCCTCTCGCGTCCTCACCTCCTCTACGCACTCGTTGGTATTACCTTCTGCCGTCTCTCACTTAGAATACCTCTCAATGCTCTCACTTCCATTACCATAGTGGTTAGCATCTCTTCAGTCCTTTCTCTCCCATGCATACATCCTTTCACATTACTTTTCATTTCTACCTCTATCTCTCTTCACCTCTCCACTCCTCGCTCTTCAGCAGCAGTTGAACGGTTTGTTCTCTACTATCCTTTGAGCTCCCATTAACTCTCCACTTATGTCAGCTTACCTTACCTCCTTCCTCACAAAGCTTTTAACACGTCACTGATAGACTTTGCTTCCTAATACTCTCCGCATGTTTTACCTTCCTCAATTTCTATAGTCTCTCTGCTCTTGGTCTCATCCATTACTTTGCTTCCCATATGGTTTCCTGCACAACCCTCCAAACTCTTCCCATCAAAGGTGGTCTTACTTGGCCTTCCGGAGATCAATGGTCCCTTTCAGCTTCTCCTCTGCATCGTTTTCAAAGTACATCAGCTTGGATTCTCGTAGCACGAACCAGCGGCGTTTCCAGTTGCGCCTCGACAGAGTGGACATGCCTCCCCCCTTCTTGTAGAGCCAGCCGGACTTGAGCGCTTCTTGCTTTGTCCGAAACCACATGAAGGTCTCGTCCTTCAACACACACCAGCGGCGCCTCCAGGGGTTCATTCGGCCACCTAAGGAAAGTTGATGGTAAAAGGGTATTATAACATATAATGATGACAATAGCAGTATTGGCAGGCAGCGCAAACGTTTAGGAACCACAGAGTCGAGCTATCTACCAAATGAGCCATCCCCTACAGAATTGCTAGACTGTTCACCCTATATTAGACCTGCAGGAAGCCAAGAATCTAGACAGAAGTGTTGGACTTGGGCCTTGTGGCAGGTTCACCCCTGAACTTTTTGCCTTGAAATTATAGTGATTTCTGGTCTTTGCGCACTTTGACACTGTGGCGCAGTGTAAAGTGCGTGCGCACTTGGAGTGCGTGTGTGAGATAGGCCTGCCCTCCCATAGGAATGCATGGGGAATGTATGTGTCCCTGGTAGTTCCTGATGCGTGGGGAGTGCAGGCTCGAGTTTAGTATGTGTGAACTCGTGAGAGTGAATGCTGCGAGATGGTGTATGGGGCATGTATGTGTCTAGAAGGGAAGTGCTACTTCTGGACATTGAGATATGTGTGCAGTGAGGGTGCTGGAGTGTGATTGGCTGGAGCTGGCTGGCATGCCAGGCTCCAGGAAGTCTGGATGGGTCTGCCCGGTGGTGAGTGTGAGATTAGCATGAGTGATGTGTGGGAGGAGTGTACCTGTGTCCTGGATGGGCTGGGTTTGCCCCACACAATGCTGGCTCCGCCCCCCTGTGGTGTGACTGATGACCCTAGCCCTGCCTGTGAATAGAATGGGTGGTTGGGCCATCAACAGTACTCCCAGACCAGCTGCGACTGGTTCTGCCCCCACCCTGCACCTAAAGACAAAGAGAAAGGTGTATAAAAGAGGGGCTGTGACCCCATGAAAATGTTCTTGTTTGCTGCTTGAATCTTGCCAGGGGCGTGCTGCTGCTTGGGCTCAGGGATGGCTTGCCTCCCTGAGCCCTGCCCAGCCCCTGGACTTCTGATGACCACCTCCTGAAGGACTTTGTGGCTGTTTGTGCCTTCATAGCGCTGGGAGCGCTATATTTTCCTTCCTAGCGCTTGGGAGCGCTGTATCCTGCATATAGCGCTGGAGGCGCTGTATTCATGCCCACAGCGCTTGGGAGCGCTGTTTATTCAAGCCGGTGCCCACCCGACATTTTCCCCGTTCTGAGAAGGGCCCCTGGGCCCCAGCGAGTGCCTACCTCGCTTGATTGCTGTTTATTTAATCTCTGGAGGGTGCCACCCCTCTTTAATGCCCCCGAGATTCACCGCCGCGGCCCGAGCGCCACAAAACAGGAAGCCAGGCACTACTGTGCCTGACGCGGGGCGGGACTTCCGGTTTGCCGGAGGAAGTCCCGCCCGCCGCCGCGCTGCGATTGGCCAGCGCCACCAGGATGAGGAGTTTGACCCGGAGCCTTGCAGCTCCCCCTTGTGCCCCGGTCCCGAGATGGAGGACCGGGTGAAGATGAGAGAGCGAGCGGGCGGGGCTCCCATGAGGTGAGGGAGAGCCCTGCTCGCTACCAGAGGATGTCCGCCGAGGCCCCCGTGAGCGAGGGAGAGCCCCGGCAGACTGCTGCCAGAGACCCGGTGAGTGTGTGCTAAAGGGGGAGGAGGGCGTCGGGGCACATTGCCGGTGCCCGCCCCTCCCCTCCATAGAGAGACCCTGTGTGTCCCGAGGCCCGTGAGGCCTCCAGCAATGCCGAGTCCCCCGAGAGGGACTCCGCCTACCCCCCCCACCTTGCTAGTGAGCCCCGAGAGGCTCTGAGATGCTGAGCCCTGCGAGGCTCCCCCGCTGTTGCCCGGAGCCCCGAGAGGCTCCCAGATGTTGAGCCCCAAGAGGCTCCTTTGTTCTCTTGAGCCCGAGAGGCTCCCCAGTTGTCCTCGAGTCCCCCGAGAGGGACTCCAACGTGGAAGGGGCTGCATTGCTTCATTGTGAGCCCGGAAAGGCTCAAAGGGGCATTCTGATCTACTGAGAGCCCACGAGGGCCCGGGGGCATTGTTATGGTGATGTCTTAAGCCCGTGAGGCTCCTGAGGGCCCCCCCCTTGATATCGAGTCCCCAGAGGGGGGACTCCAGCAAAGGCCCCCACCCTATTCCTGAGCCCTAGAGAGGCTCCAACGACAGGGGCATGTTTGTTGTCAGAGCCACAGAGGCTCAATGGGGCAATATTGCTGAAGCCCCGAGGCCACCGAGGGCCGGTTGCGATCCAGAGTCCCCAGAGGGGGGACTCCAACGCTCAGGGGGCATCCTTGTTTTACGAGCCCAGAGAGGCTCGAGTGCCAGTATTTCGAGAGCCAGATGGCTCAGTGTGGCGCAGTGTTCCTGAGGGGCTAGTGAGAGCCCCTGGCGTGTTCTGATCCCAGCTGCCCAGCAAGTAGTGGGCAGCTGCACCGTGTAGGTATTTCTTTCCCTAGGGACATACACTGTGGACTTTAGGAGTGAGGCGCACTCCTTCATCCCTGGCCTTTCCCCAGCTGCGCAGCATTTAGTGCCAGCTGCAGCGTTTAGGCCCCCTGTTCTGTCCCTCAGCTGCCCAGCACTTTGTGGGCAGCTGCTACGTTTAGGTCTTGGCGCAGTGGCGCAACCTGGACTTCGTGAGTTCTACGCTAAAGGTTTAGATGCTGTTATGATCTATGTCCTATTGCTTTTGGGTGTTAGGAAATGTACAATGTGTAGTATGTTTTGCGCACCCTGTGTTCTGCACCTCTGAATGTGTTGTTGATACATTATGTGCCCTGTTCCTTACACCGCTGAACGTGTGTTGATGCGTCATGTGTTCCTTACACCGCTGAATGTAGGTTCTGCATCATGTGTTTTGTCCCCAGGTCTATGCCCCTACTTGTATTGTGATACTGAGGTGGTTGTTCTTGCTAGTGCAGGTGGTGCTAGTAAGGTCCTGGTTCCCTGCGTGACCTGTTCCTAGGGTGGTTAGGATTGCGTAGGGGGGACTTACCAGTTACCAGTGGGTACTGGTTTTGTGCTTTATGTCCTATTTTGTGTTACAGTGATCTTCTGTTATAAGTGATCCCAAGGGCTTGATACTAAGCTTGCCCCCTGACCAGAGTCCCAGGACCAGTGGACTCTATGGTGCCTTTCCTGCCAAATTGATGGGACTTGTCTGATCTCCCTGGGCCCCTGGGGCCTCGCTGAAGTGTGCCTCGCTCGTTCCCCTCGGCAGCTCGTGCCGGCAGCCCGTCCAAGCCTCGAGCAGCGCCGCTCTCCCCTGAGCCGCGCCGCTTCGCTGGGTCGCCCGCATCCTGCCTCCCCCTCCTCTTCTGAGCCGCACACATTGGTCGCCCCAGAGAAACGCTTGTACCGTGCCGGCAGCCCGTCCAAGCCTCGAGCAGCGCCGCTCTCCCCTGAGCCGCGCCGCTTCGCTGGGTCGCCCGCTCAAGCTTACTAAGGAGGTCACTCGCATTATCCCGTGCAACCAGGACGGAAGGTACTGTTTGATAGGCTATGTTCTAAGTTCTAGGCCTCATCCAGCTGAGGCAAAAAGACCAATATTTGCTAAAGTTGCTTTGGGGGAGCATTCTATGTCACCTTAAAGCTCATTACGAATACTAAACAACTGATATAATATTCTACTAATCTACTGATCAACTTCGGTGCAGACCTAACCACAATCTTTGCTATTCTAGCTGAACTCAACAACCAAAAAGTTGTGACTAAATCTAAAGCAGCAAACGAGCAGTACAACTAAATGCTTGTTGACCGCAAAATGGAGAGGGTTCAAAGTGGACAATGACAGCAACGGTTATCAGGCGGCAGTACATCACCAAACGAAAGCCTCTTACAGAAAACGATAAGCAGATGCCAACAACAACAAAAAATCTTTATATAAATCTTCTGAAACAAAGATGGAGATCAATCATAAAGGTGCCACTCAATCTCCCACATGAGTCTCAGAATCACTAGTACTAATTGCTTCTATGTCGTAGTCTACAACCTTCACTCAAACACCAATGATTGTCTCATGTTAGACTTGCCACTGTTGGCGTGGGTCTCCCTTCCATTTTTTGCTGTTGCCTCATATGTTTTTGCTGGTTATAGATGCTTTGGGCACTGTGCCACTGCTATTCAGTGCCACAGTGCAAGTGCTCCCTAGGTTAAATTGAAGTATTGATCAGTGACTCCATGATTGGCTTGTTTGGTTTACATGTCAGACCCCAGTACAGTGCACAGAGTGTGCCCAGGGCGTGTAAATCAAATGCTGATGATGGGCTTGCAGCACTGGTTGCGCCACCCACAGAAGCAGCCTGTAAAAGTGTGTCTAAGGCCTGCCATTGCAGAGCTTGCGTGCAGTCTGGTACTGCCATGCTGACTGGGCAAGTGCACCCACTTGCCAGTCTCTATACCTTCCCTTTTCTGCATATTAGTCACCCCTATGGTAGGGTCAAGGGCAGGGTGCATTGTAGGTAAAAGGTAGGGCATGCCCTGGTGTGTGTGGCATGTCCTAATTGTGAATTACAGCCATTTCCGTTGTTTTCGCTATTGCGAGGCTACCTGTTCCCCATACGCCAGAATAGGCAGTTTGATTATTACATTTTATAATCCTAACTGACTCAGGGAACAAGGTAGCAATTTGAGTTTAGTATGCCTGAACTCAGAATGATAAAATGCATCTTTTAGTGAAGTTGGTTTTAACATTCTATGTTTGAAAATACCACTTTTAGAAAGTAGGTATGTTCTTGCCTAACTATCTAAGCATGCCTCTGCTAAGTTGTGTATTCCTTGTCTGGAGTTTGAGTGACAGGGACTGGGGGATTCCAGGAGACAGGGTGAGTCAGCACAGTGCTGAATAGAGAGATCTGCATGTAGATGGGTGGGTGGAGTTGCACCAGGGACCTGAATAGGGCTGTGCCTGCCTTCCACAATGCCCACCTTCTGTGGTGCATCTGATGTCCCTGCCCTACACTGTGAAAGGAAAGAAGAATTCATGTAAACAGAGTGCTCCAGGACTGACCAGAACTGGTTTGGACTAGGCAAAGCCTCTCTGCCTTTAGAGAACAAAGTGAAAATGAGTATAAAAGAGGGGACCCAACCCCTAGAACTTTAGGTCACTTTTGGGAAACAAGAAGAACCTTTGCTGAGGAGAGGAACCAGAGAAACTGAGGAGGAGGCTATCCCTAAACTGAGGGCTGTTTGGGGGATTGGCCTGCAGTGGTTGCCTGACTGCCAAAGAAAGGAGAAAGGAGTTTGTGCTACTTGAAAATCAGCTTGTAAAGGATCTCGAAGGGCTTGAGATAGAGCTTGCCTCCTGCTGAAGTCTCAGGGGCAACAGACTTCAACAACCAGCTCCCCAAGAGTTCTTTTGAAGTGCCTGCTGTTGTGTTTTCTGAGGGACTGTGTGTCGCAAGGAGCTGGAAGCGCGACTCACAAAGAAGTAGCGGGTCGCCGTCGCATTACTGAATAAGGGTGTTGCATTTTACATCTAAGGAGAAGTAAGCTATTTCTACCATTTTTGAACTACAGTTTTCTGGATTTTTGTTGTTTGTGGTCTTGTGGTAAGTGTATATAAAAATACTTTTTTTATACTACAACTTGTGTGGTGTCCATCTATAGTGTTGTCACTGTGCTACTGTATGTGTTCACAAATGCTTTGCACACTGCCTCTGAGATAAGCCTGTCTGCTCGTGCCAAGCTACCAAGGGGGTGAGCAGGGGTTATTTTAAGAGTGTACCCCCTTACCCTGACTAGCCGCAAGGGTCCCTATTTGGTCAAAGGTACCTACCTCTGCAAACTAGAGACCCCCAGATCTAACATTTCAGAATCACCATCACGGTTTCTATTCTGTCGTGTACAGCCTTCACTGAAACACCCAAATTAGTTGGAATCACCATCAATAACTGCTTCTGTTTGGCTGCGTACAACCTTCACTCAAACACACACGGTAGTCTCAGAATCATCATAATTAACTCCTCCTATGCTGTAGTCTACAACAGCTGAACCAGTAATAAAAAAGTGTGTACCTCTACTCATCACTAGCTCATCGTGTATCAGGTCCTGGAAGCCCAGTGAGGGGGCACAAACGCCCTTGCTGCTAATGTAACTGAACTCTTTGCTGTATGTGACGCCAACAAAGAACCCAAATAAACAGCCAATCCTCGCTCTACTAAAAATAAAATACAGAGATGAAGGGAGCATGGCCAGCTGCCACCCCATCGTGGTTGTTCCCATCAAGGTTCGCGTGTTGGAAGGAGACCTGAAGCCAACTACAATAATGCAGTGAGCGCCAGGACATTTTATATGGCCAACAGTATGGATTTAGGCTGGTGGAGGAAAAAAGATCCTCACCTTCATGGCAGTATCTGAAGAGCTGCTAGGAACAGCAGATGAGGATCAGCGTCTTACTCAACCTCTCTAGAGTGTACGACTTGCTTGACCACACCTAACCCTATGTGTCCAAGATCACATGGTTATCACACAGTTGGCCCCAGAGTCGACATTGCCTTCCGCAGGGTTGCATGCAGAAAACAACAAGCATTTACAATGCAACGGTTTCGCCTTTGGAAAAGTTTGAGCTATTGGCATTGTAAATGACAACATTTGTATTTATGTGTTGGTTTTGAAAACAGATAAATAAATGGCATTGTCCTTTACATTGCCAATAGCTCTAACTTTTCCAAAGGCGAAACCGTTGCATTGTAAATGCTTGTTTAGGACTTGTGCCCTGTGAGGCACAGAGCATACAACATGGGGTGTACCCGAAACTACGTCCTCAATTGAAACTTGACTGTATGGACACGTATGGAAGAGGTCTATAAATGTGTGTAGGCACTCAGAAGATGGATGAAGAAAGACTTGCTAGGGAGAAATCATCACGCCGATACAAGAGACTGACCCATTACCAGGGTTAATGCAGGCACAGCCTTTTGAAAAACATAGGTGCCCGACGGACTGATCCAGAACCCCAAAGGCGGCTATACAGAAGCTCATGGATGAACACATTCTTGAGGCCACAGGTACAAGATAAGTACAATCTGCTTCCTCACACATGCATCAGAGGTTGGGCATGCACCAGAGACATAACTTGGTTAAGTAAATTCTCATTCCCTATGGGTAAAGCTTATCCGCTACTGGACCTGCACCCCAGAAGTCACTGTATCCCCTAACTTGCGAAGGGGGCTACTCGCAACATGTACCAACCACAAAGGAGACTGCGCAAAGAAACTGGGAGTCAAAAAACAAACTGCACTGTGAAGGCACAGCTACCTCTTACATTTTGTTTGCCTTCAATTCTTGCACAAGTGCCACCATTGCCTACGTAATGTTTGTTTTTGTGTCCTCCATATATTAACGCTTTTGTAACCTGCACACATGTCACTTTTTTCCACCTGTAATGCACCGTTTGCTATCTCTTATATTTGTTTGCTCACGATTGTCACTTTTGCCTCATGTAATGTAACGTTTGCTTTTGTAATTTGCTCACTTGTAATGTTCTCATGTATCAGTTCTGTTCCTATTGTGAAGCGCTCTGACACCTTCGGGTAAAGTCCGCGCTATATAAAAATGCATAAATAAATTCAAGGCAAAACACCGGAAAACGCTCTAACCCAAACACCCGCACAGCTCCCGCTTCCAGAGGCAGCCTCCGCCTCTTAAACCGCTCGAACCAATCGGAATAGAAATTTAAAATCACCCATAGGGGACGAAGAGTGTCTGACAGGGATTGGGTGGCTGTCCTGGCCCACAACGTCTGTAATTGGTTAGTCTAGAGAAAAGCCAGCCTCTAGGAAATGTATTAAAAAAAAACAAGCACCTACGAAGACACAGGGGGCGGGAGAGGACACGGACGGCGGGAGGAGGGCGGGAGGGGGGCGGGAGAGGACATAGCCATGAGCTGGTCCCACCAATAGCCTGGTGAACCAGCCTCCTAGGCGCACAAGTGTTGATCACTCTCCAACATAGACACAAAATAAACTCCCTGTAAATAGAAAGCTCAGTTCGTTTTATGCCCAGATCAATGCTTAGCAATTACAAATTTTGAAGGAGGTATTGGGGAAATTATCTTTTCCTTGAGCACTTTCTTATTCCCTCATTACAGAACCCCATCCTCTAAATTACGAGCAGGCAAGGGTCTAACGTAGCCTCTCAAACCTTCAAAGGTCAGCATAAGCCAATGAATATCTGCGAGACGTGAAAGACTCGGGACCAGCATCACATTCTGGGGCGGGGGTGTATTTTGCTTTAACCCACTGCGAGCAGCCACTCCTCTGTGAATCTACGGGGATTCCTTCCACAATACCCCACTCACTGCACCTGCCGCTGCCCCTCTTTCCTGCCCCACTCTCTGATACCTTAAGGTCCGCAGGTGGTGGGGCCGTTGTTGCAGAGGCGCTGAAAACACGCCACAGAAGCAGTAGCATAGGGAGAAACAGTGTAGCTTCCATCTTCAGCCAGCAAGCAACAAACAAATGCAGAAGCCCAGGGCGTACGTTTAGTAACGAGCAGCCCCCGCTGCCAACTGTTACAGGACCCTTGCTGGCTGTGGTGTAAGTATTCCCAAAGCCAAACAGTGAATAAGAGTAGGCGTGCATAAACACTGCGTTTAGTATGCATGTTGGCGGCCATATTGGAATAGACTGATGAAAACGCGTCTTATCCTGAACATTAGGACAAGAGTCAAGTGAATTTCGCTAGAACAATGACGGTTTTCTAAATTATATTTTCGACTTATCACGAAGTTTATTTGATGCGTTAAAATATTTCCCAATCTTACATTGGTTACTAATAACCTATATATAAGGGAATAGCTGTACCAACGTGTGTGATTCTATTATTTTCTTTACATTTCCACAATTACCAACAAAGTTTTTTCGGTTAGATATGACGTTTTACAAAGCAATACTGTCAGCAGCTGAGGCAGCTTTTCACTGTGATATTTCTAACGCTACTGTAAACTCTCTCGTCCCAAAACAGCCGGTCTGGGAGATGGTGAATTTAACGGGAGAGGACACGAACGGCGGGAGGGGGGCGGGAGAGGACACGAACGGCGGGAGGGGGGCGGGAGAGGACACGGACGGCGGGAGGGGGGCGGGAGAGGACACGGACGGCGGGAGGGGGCGGGACAGGACACGGACGGCGGGAAACGTGCACAGGACAGCGAGGGAGGGGCGGGAGGCACACGGAGGGGGCGGGAATGGACAGCGCATCTGAATTCACTTTCAGTGAAAGGGGAGGGAACGGGGAAAAGCGTAACTCCGCCCTGGGAAAAAATCTCGGGAACGCCCCCGAATCTGGTCCGGCCTTGACGGACAGATCCGGCACTCAATGGCTAGCCTCCATTTATGGAGCTAGCCAATGAGAGCCGGGGGACGTTCCCGAACTGCTTAGTATCGACATAGGATTTCACCTGGCAGGCGAAACCCAAAAATAGGTCCATCTACCACAGATGTGCATAAGATACCAGGTTTAGTTTCCTGATTTCAGGCTCCCCCTTCTTTTTTTTTTTTTTTTTTAATCCTCATTTTGCGATTGTATAGATAAGGAGGTTTCGGGAGTCTGATGATCTTTTTAATTGCCTTTGCCTTCACAGCGTCATCACTTTCCGAAGTTGTTTTTGGGAAGTATCCCTTTCGCTGTTATGATCCATCAGTTTTTCTCCACTTACCTTTTATCGTTTCCAATAATACCATTGGTTAGTGGAGGGGAGCTAGCCAGTTTGGCTACTCTGCAGAAATAATTTCTACCTGGTATTATGGATTATCGCGTTAATCATTGGATTTGTTTGTCCATGACCCAGTAGAGGATTTTAATTAATTTGAAAGTGCTGTTCCCAAATTTCTCAAAAGTTTGTTCTTTTCGAGTGTTTCCTGTTTCTATCAAGGGTATTGATTTTAATGGTGTAATTTAACCAGTTTGTGTGACTTGGAGAGACTGGTTTAACCCAGTTAATGCATATTTCTCTCCGCGCTAATAAACATTAAAACAAAGAGTAAGCTTTCCTGTTTTTTGTTTAATTTATTTCTATCAGTACCTGTATTGTTGTGTATCCCAAAAATTATAAGAGAATACTTACTGTTATGTTGATTCCCAGTACCGTGTTCAGTGTCTTACCGATCTCCTCCCAATAGTTGGTTATTGCGGGGCATTTTTGAAACATGTGGATGTCATCCGCTCTCACTTCTCCGCACTTGGGCCAGAGTTATTATTTTGGGGTCCAGTAGGCACGGTGGACTGTAAACAGGTGATTCCTCCTTAATGGTGCTGATTTTATACAGGACCAACATTTTTCCATAGAGTTTTGCCATACCAGTTGTAAATCTATCTCTTGATCAGGTATGTCTTTCCTCCAGATTTTTTCCGGGATTAAGAAATCTTTTTCTCCTGTTTCAATAAGTGTCCAATACCACTTTGATATTTCCTTTCTTATTAATGTGATTTTTATCATTTCGCTTTCAAGTGTCTCGTTTCCGGTATTTTTCTCTTGTAGCGATTTGGCCCAATTTGATAACTGGTAATATTTAAATTTCGATATCTTACCGTCTGTGAGTTCATATAACATGTTCCATGGGATTATCTCATTTCCTTTTAATATTTGCCCCCATAGTTCTATTCCTGCTGCTTTAAGTGGTACTGCTTAAGAGTCTTTTAAGCATTCCGGTAACCCTGGGGAATCCCATATTGGCGCTTTTGTACTGTAGTACGGTATATTTACTGAACTTCTGACTTGAAACCAAATTCTGGCGGCATTATGTAAAATCTTCAGTTTTATTTTTTTGAAAATTTTTGGATGTCCGAATTTAAAAAGGAAATAGTCTGTTTTTTCAGTCATGTTTTGCAGGAAACTTGGGTAATCTTGGTACTTCCTCAATAATGATCTGAAGTTCTTAAATTGAAAGGACCTACAATATTCAAATAAATCGGGGCTAGCTATTCCTCCTTGATCTTTCTTCCTCCTGAGTTTACTCCAGGCTATTCTCGTTGCTTTTGAAGCCCAGATAAAGCTTGCAATTTCGCCTTGAATCTTTTTTATGGATTCTTTTTTGAAATCCAATGACATGGTATTGAAAAGGTATGTGAATTTTGGAATAATAGACATTTTTATTACATTGGATCTTCCCAGAAAGGTTAATGGTAGGCTTGACCATGTTTTGAGTAGTCTTCTCATTTCTTTAGCGATTATCGCTAAGTTTAGTTGCGGGACTTTCTCCATTTCTTTTACCAGGGTGATTCCTAGATATTTTAATTTGTCCCTACTATAAGGTGTAGTTGGGTTACAGTTCCAGCTCATTGCTTCAGTTTTCTCTTTATTTGTTGAGTAGCCGGAGACTTTACCAAAATTGTTCATATCATCCAATGCTTGGTAGGCACTTTCATAGTTTGTGGTAAATACCATTAAATCATCAGCATATAGTGCTACTTTCTTTGACCAGCTTTGATGTTTAAAAGGAGAGATTTGTGGGTGGTTCCTAATCAGAGTGGCCAGTGGTTCAATGTAAAGATTAAAAAGTAGCGGCGACAACGGGCAACCTTGCCTTGTACCACGTTGTATTTTTATGTTATTAGTCAAACTGCCGTTAACTAATATTTTAGCCCTTGGATTCTTGTATATTTCTTTTATTGTGTGGGCCACACTTTCCCCCAAACTGTATTTTCCTATAATTTCGTTTAGAAAAGCCCAATTTACCCTATCGAACGCTTTAGAGGCGTCGTAGGTAATTATAGTGAGGGGAAGTTTTTTGGTAGTGGCAATATCAATTGCTGCAAACAACTCATGTGTAATCTCATGAATTTGCCGCCCTTTTATATACCCCTTCTGATCTAAGTTAATCAGTCCTGGCATTACCTTAGCGAGTCTTTTTGCTATAACTTGCGTAAAAATGTTATAGTCGCAGTTAAGTAGCGATATTGGTCTGTATGACTCACATAATATTGGATTTTTCCCAGGTTTTAAGATAATACTAATTATTGCATCGTTCCAGGTATCTGGGATTTTTTCATGATCTAAGTATATGTTATTCATTAGATCTGTTAGTTTATCGACTAGGGGCTCTTTTAGTGTTATATAGAATTCATTTGGAAGAGCATCTGGCCCAGCAGCTTTTCCTCTTTTTAGGTTGCTTATCGCTTCTCTAACTTCCTCAGGCTTAATCTTTTGATTTAATTCTATCTTTTCTTAGTTTGTTAATTTTGGCAGGGGAGTAGCTTCTAAATATTTACCAATTTGTTCTTTAGTTGGATTTATATCTTCTTTGTATATGCCGGAGTAAAATTTTGAGAACTCCTGTCTTATTATATTATCTTCAGATGTTTGTGGTAATTGTTCTGATATCTGGATGCATGGTATATTATTCCTAGATTGTTCGCATTTTGTTTTCCATGCCAGTAATTTTCCGCACCCTTCCCCATATTCATAATTTGCTAATTTACTGTTTTCCCATTTTTCGCTCACGATGTTTTCCAAATAATTTGTTAGCTTTTCTTTTAATCTTCGATGTTCTTCCTTTGTTTCTGGGGACGTTTCATTCTCTAGTTGTAACTCCGCGTTTTTAATGTCTAAATCCATCTTTTTAATTTCTAGTTTCTTAGTTTTTATTTTGTGTGCCCCTAAACTAAGTAGTTTACCCCTTATCACGGCTTTGTAAGCATCCCAAGTTGTTTATTTCGAGGTGCCTATAGTGTTATCTTCAAAATAGTGTGATGAGGCAATTTCTAGCTGGTTGACATATTTTTGGTTGTTAAGGATTGATCTACTGTCCATTTAGAAGGATTTATATCTTTGGGTAAAAATAAAGTTAATTTTACCGCTGAGTGGTCAGATAAGTGTGCAGGAAGGTGTTCGAGGCTCCCCCTTCTTGCCAAATCTCTTTACTACATGCGCCCCTTGGCCAAGAGCACTGACCTGGACGCCTGACCGTTTCATGAAATGTTCTGGAGGAGCTACACAGATTATTCCTTGCCTGGCTGGGGGTGCGAGGTCATCCAGATGTGCCATCCTAACTCACATTTCGATGAACAGACCAAGGATGCCACATTTACCTCAATGTGATCAAAAATATATATTCCTCTTTCGCAGAGCATGTCTATGCCATCTACTCCTCCACTGGTCCTGGCCAACAGCCATAAACAGACTGCAATCCCAGTTTTATTGGTAAATTGTATTTATTACTCCAACAACAGCAGGTGACAGAACACGTCCATGTCATCACCTCCGCTCCTCTTCTCCAGCCGTCCCCATCTCATGGACTCTTCTCGTTACTAGATTTCACACGATAACACACTGTGTTCCTCTACCGTAGATACGAGCATATGTACGGCAATGCGGTTTACACTGTTTTATCTAAACGGTTCAATGTAACCGCTCCAACTGGATCACACTAGTGCCGCGAGGCTCTCCCTTGGCATGATGTGATCACACTATAATGGTACAACCATCTGTGCGCGGATATCGAATATAAGAAAGAGCCACCTCGAGTAGCACAGAGATCTGGTGGATCCAGCGGGAGCCGGCCATACGAAGGCTCCTCGCTGCTGTATCGAGAAAGACCAGCTCTTGATCTTCTGTCCTGGGCCCTGTAACTGTCACTCATGAAGCCCAGCGACTGGGAATCAATCAAGAGATGCTTTCCGCGTGGCTTTCACATGATCCCATTTCCACAGATTCATGCAAAATCTGCCAGCGTGTTTCTGATATATCTGGAGTGTGTTGGTGAGCTATTCTGGGAACATCAAATAGATTAAATTAAAGACACGCAGCCATGCCCTCACACGGCTCGAGTGAACTCCAGTCAAGTCGATATGGAACGTATGGAGAAGCATAGACCGCTGACCACTGTTCAATCTTGTATTGAGTGCTTAGACTCTTGAACCTCTGCGAGTGCTGTACGGAGGAGACTTCATGAGATCCTGGTGAAGTAATTTATAAAACAGCCACAGAGAGTCAAGGTGGTAAACGCCACGCTGGTCTTCATGTGGGAGATTCTGATAACTCAATTCTTCTACAGCTAATTGGAGACGAAGAAGAGGCCAGCATCTAAGGTGACGCTAGATGCACCTGAGAAGCCCTCAGTTTATGTCTTGCCTGTTGGATGTTGTGAGGTGGAGATGGAGAAAGATGACTGCAGCCTACCTCCCAGGACTGCCAGCGTGGAGCACCGCCATGTCTGACCAGGGTAGATTCAGCACCGGACAAGGGTTGCACTCTTGTTGCTGGTTGTAGATGACCTTGCTCCCTTCCATTGACTCCTGCAGCTGTTGTCCCCTCTCCTTCCAGGATAAACCAAGGTGTTGGAGGACAGATATCAGCTGCCATCTTTTTCAGCAGTAGAGCGATAATTCAATGAACTGTGAGGCCCCAGAACACTTTCTCTTGCAGCTCATGTATAACCAATATGGTGATGTCCGCTACGACAAATGTAGCAGAAGGAATATGGACCAGGATCCGCTGTTTGATGCCATGACTTGTTGACTAGTCGTGCTACCTCCCTAATTTCTATAGGTTTGAAACAGAGAAGCTGTGCATAATGTAGAGATGTTCAGCCAGAGGGGTAGCGGCAGGAGTGTGCATGGTGTGGTGGAGAGGCATCGAGAGGCAGAATTGCTCTAGTACTGTGTCGAGCAGCAGTCTTACCTCGTAGCTATGCCGTACCCTTCCTTACTCCCACTGCCGAATGGAGGGCAGCTCTGCTGGAGTACTTCCATTGAGCTGAAATCCATACATCAGCGGGGGCAGAGGGGCGCTCTGGATGGACTACTTCATTGTGCCATTTAGAGGATGCCAGCTTACGCATAGAAAATCATGCCATGGAGTTAAGTTATGGGATAACAAATTCATAGTTTGTTCTCTGTAGGAGTTTCTGAGTTCCATTCACTTCCAATAGGAGAACGGCGACCAATGGCCTTTGATCTTTCCGGGATGTAATTTCAGCAGATCTGCACTCTATCACCGTGCTGGAGTCTTTCCAACCAGCACCTCGCAGTGGGAGCTCACTTCCTTTCATCTGGTTACTTTAGCTCTTTTTTGCCCAAACCCCGATACGTGAATAAATAGGGGCACTTCAAGATTAAACCACCGCGGAATATTCAGAATTGTGCGCTTCGTGCTGCTGCCTTATGCTCCTTAGCAATCTGGGCTCCCTAGCATCTTCCTGGTGGACAGCGGGCGAGGGATCTGCTTTCAGAGCTCCCTCGTCTGCACTGTCCTGATCCAGTCCAGGATGGTCTGCTTGCCTCATTCCAGCCTCACCCTTCTGCCAGTTAGTTTTATAGGTGGGTTCTTGAAGCCTGGCACAAGCAAAGAGCAACTTGTAAAATGGTGCCATGGTATTTGATTGTGGACATGCAAGCATGGAAAAAGTTCCATCTGTATGTACCAAGAGCGAGGGGTCTTGAGAAGATGGCCCGCTCCACTCTGCTGCACACCCAAACAACAGACGTACCTCAGAGGTAGCAGGAACCCTCCTCATCCATGAGTTGACAGAAGGACCTGCTCGTACAGACTCACAGAAACGCTGCTCCTCCTGTCCCAGTAAGTGCTCAGCCACAATACTAGCTCCTGGTCCTCACAGCAACAAATCCTCAGTCTACACAGATGTGTCAGAGTAAAACCCCCATAACGCAGGGACCTCAGATGCTTCCCTGGACATCACTGCCTTCTGCTACAGCAGGTGCACCTCCACCGCCGCTCATGCGCCTTCGTAATGCAGGCTCTCAGCAGGGTATCAAAGATGTCAAAATACTCACTGTTTTGGCAATTCAACCTGCCTACCACAAAGTTACAAAGGTATGGGGGAAGGCTCGAGGATGGAAGACAGGGTCAAAAAATAGGTTGTCACAAAAACGAAAGGGGACCCTCATTCGCGAACTAGATATCTGAAAACGTGGCCCACCCTTGCAAATCAGGCTCGTTTTGAATCTGTAAAGACACGCCGCATGGGTATTTTGCAAGGAATAGGAGACTGCATGCCCTTATGCTTGCCGCAGGCAATGTATGTTGTAATAGCAGAGAAATGAACAGATAAAACCTTCCCAGCTGGCCATAAAAGTGGCCCACACCCTGATCTGCTGGACCAGCCCATTGGGCACTGCCCGACTGCCCTGTGGGTCAGTCCAACCCTGCATGTGGCGGCCCAGCGTTGAGGTGAGACCACCATCTCTGCTGATCTTACCCTTCATGTAGAGGTAACTGTGGAAGTAGGGGGGTCCAGATCCGTTGAAGAGAGTGACTCGCCCATTGGACAATTCTTCATCTGTGTCGATGTGGGCGTCGACTTCCTCTTCACTGTCCAGGAACTAGAGGTGAAGGAAGGAAGAAAAGAAAAGGACCATCAACTTCTGAGACTCCTGTCAGACAAAAAGATGGGTTTGTGGTTGACTCTCACTCACAGGACATTGAATAAAGCTATTGATCTCATGTCCAGGCTCACATCCCATCCCACGTCAGCAGCTTCTCTGGAACGAGTCCTCACAGACAACATCATATCTCACCAAGGGACATTGAAATGAAATGAAATGAAATGAAATGAAATGAAATGAAATGAAATGAAAAAGGGATTTATAAAGCGCTCTGTGGCCAAGCGGCTTCCTGGCGCTGGAGAACACATCAACATCTGCCTAACAGATAGGGGGAGGAATTAGTCCGGGAAAGCCTGTAGGAAGAGAAAAGTTTTGAGGGCTTTCCGAAAGTGAGAAAAGATGGGGATGGAACGGATGGAGAGGGGGAGGGAGTTCCAGATCTGCGGCGCGCGCACAGAGAAGCGGGTGCCCCCTGTGCGAGACTTTCGGAAGCGGGGAACGTGAAGGAGAGAGAGGGAGGAGGAGCGGAGGGAGCGGGAAGGGGCATGAGAGGAGATGAGGGAGTTAATGAAAAAAGGAGCGGAGCGGGCTTGCGCCCGAAAGGCCAGGCAAGCAAGTTTAAACTGGGACCTGTACTGAACAGGGAGCCAGTGAAGGGTTTTAAGGGCGGGAGTGATATGGGAGAACTTGGGAAGACGAAGGACAAGACGGGCCGCCTGGTTCTGGATGGCCTGGAGACGACGAGTCTCGTAGGCAGGGATGCCTACAAACAGGCCATTGCCATAATCCAGGCGGGATGTAATGAGGGCAGTGATAATAACTTTGAGTGCATCAACAGAAAAAAACCGGGAGATCTTGCGGATAAGACGAAGGGAAAGAAAACAAGAGGATACAACAGAACTAATATGCGCATGCATCGAAAGATCATTGCTGACCTTGATGCCCAGAGTCCGAACAGAGGAAACCGGGGAAGGAGGAGGACCAAAGGAAAGGGGCCAATGAGCAGAGGACCAGGGATTAGAGGGGCCACCAGTGAGGACGAGCTCTGTCTTATCAGGGTTGAGCTTCAAATGATTGAGGCTCATCCACTGAGAAATAAAGACAAGAGTCGACCTGAGCTTGGGAAGAGAGTGAGTGGGGGAAGACAGATCGAAGACGAGCTGGAGGTCGTCAGCGTAGTTATACACCGAGACCCCCAGCTCTAGAAGCGAGGAAATAAGGGGGCGGATATAGAGGTTGAAAAGAAGGGGAGAAAGGGAAGAGCCCTGGGGTACCCCACACGTGACTGGGAGGGGGGGGGCAGAGAAAGTGGAAAGGTGGACTGCCTGAGAGCGTCCCTGCAAAAAAGAGGCGATCCAGGAGAGGGCAGTGCCCTGGATGCCCGCTGCGCTGACACGGTCAAGAAGAATAGCATGGTCGACCGTGTCAAACGCAGCGGACAAGTCCAAGAGGACCAAGGCCTGAGGGAGATTACCATCGGCCCTGCCCTTCAGTTCGTCAAGGACCGCAAGGACCACGCCCTCAGTGGAGTGGCCCGGTCGAAAGCCAGCCTGGTGGGAGGCCAAGATGTTATTCTCCTCGATGTAGGGTGAGAGACAGGATGTTACGTGGCTCTCAAGAATCTTCCCAAGATAGGGAAGGAGGGAGATTGGCCTAAAATTAGATGGAAGAGAGGGATCCAGGCCGGCTTTCTTTAAAATGGGAAGCACAATGGCAGACTTAAAGAAGGAAGGGACAGAACCCAGAGCCAGGCAGGAATTAAGGAAGGAAAGGGGAGGGGTGGGACAACAGGTAAATAGAGTTCTGAGGATGCGAGCAGGTGCGCAATCCGCCGGGGAGCCGGACTTGACCTTGACGAGGAGGTCAAGGAAAAGCTCGGGTGAGATGGGTGCGAAGTGATCAAAAACAGAGGAAGAGGAAGGGGGGTGGGCCGGGAGGTCAAGGTGAGGCACAGTCGGGATGTTGGCCTTAATGGTGATTATTTTATTAATTAATTGTAACTAAAGAAACTTATAGATACTCTCTCACCAATTGAGCTACTGACTCAAAGATCAACTTCTATGTGGTCAGAAGACATCTCTGTCCTGTCCTATGCCAAGCGCTTTGAGCTGGAGGTGAATGTGTGTGCCTCTAACAAGAGGGTCTCGATGCAGCCTCATACCGTCTCACTGCATGAGATGTAATGAGATGGACTCGATGCAGCCTCATACCGTCTCACTGCATGCGATGTAATGAGATGGACTTGATGCAGCCTCATACCGTCTCACTGCATGCGATGTAATGAGACAGACACAATGCAGCCTCATACCGTCTCACTGCATGCGATGTAATGAGATGGACTCGATGCAGCCTCATACCGTGTCACTGCATGCGATGTAATGAGACGGACTCGATGCAGCCTCATACCGTCTCACTGCATGCGATGTAATGAGACGGACTCAATGCAGCCTCATACCGTCTCACTGCATGCGATGTAATGAGATGGACTCGATGCAGCCTCATACCGTCTCACTGCATGCGATGTAATGAGACGGACTCGATGCAACCTCATACCGTCTCACTGCATGCGATGTAATGAGACGGACTCAATGCACCCTCATAACGTCTCACTGCATGCGATGTAATGAGACGGACTCAATGCAGCCTCATACCGTCTCACTGCATGCGATGTAATGAGACGGACTCAATGCAGCCTCATAACGTCTCACTGCATGCGATGAAATGAGATGGACTCGATGCAGCCTCATACCGTCTCACTGCATGCGATGTAATGAGACGGACTCGATGCAACCTCATACCGTCTCACTGCATGCGATGTAATGAGACGGACTCGATGCAGCCTCATACCGTCTCACTGCATGCGATGTAATGAGATGGACTCGATGCAGCCTCATACGTCTCACTGCATGCGATGTAATGAGATGGACTCGATGCAGCCTCATACCGTCTCACTGCATGCGATGTAATGAGACGGACTCGATGCAGCCTCATACCGTCTCACTGCATGCGATGTAATGAGACAGACTCGTTGCAGCGCTATCTGCTCTCACCTCACACGCTCTAACAAGGGGAAAACATCACCACCTTACTCAGACTCACCGAAGGAGTTTATGAAAAGAGGGACACATTTCCGGACCACAGTGTCGCTTTGAGTTAGCTTCTAACGAGAGGTCTCATTACTAAACTATATAGATTTTCCAACGGGGCTTCTAACACGAGTGTCTCAGTGACACACTGTCCTGTTTCATCAGCTGAATATCTGACAGTAGGTCGTTACTGTATATTATTGTTTCATCAACTGAGAGGGTCTCATAATCAAACTTACTGAAGACCAGGCTACTAGGAGGGTATGGTGGGTGAACAAGAGATGGCTCTCCAGACACAGACTCTACTCAGACTGGGACTATAAGTAGCCAAGTCTCTGATTCCACTCCTGGGCATTGGCTGGAATGGCTCCGGAGCCGGCTTTACACAAGACTAAAGACAGTCAAACTGCGTCTCTCCATCAGAAGGACCTGACTGAACCCAGGGAGAAAACGTCCTCCTGCCAGAAAACTGCCGGGATCTGATGGAGGGATTAAGGGCGGACCAGAAGTTCATCCCTTCACACTGGAAACTGGTCCAGTCCTGGAGGAGGGAGGGAGTGTACCCAGGAATACAGGCATCCCACACCGACCAATGGGAAGTGACATACCTGGAAGTGGAAGTGTAACCAGGAATCATACACCATCTCAGTGGGAACAACTTACAACCAATTGTGTGTGTGGAACCGTAGCTAGAACGTACACACAGTCTGAGCGGTAACAGTCCACTGCCCCATGTATGAGTTTGCAGGGCACATCTGAGAATGCTCAGCATTATAAGGGGTTTTAACAATATGTCCTTCACAGCAGGAATACCATTATAGTGCAGTGTAGTCCAGGGGGGACTGTGGTAACAGACCACACCTCCTCCCACGGGAATGCTGTCCTGCTCCTGAGGTGTGACCCTCTAGTCTCTAGAGGGAATGACTGCAGTCCCTGAGATCTTGAGGCAGGGTCTGTGCCTGGGGATGCTGCACCCACCCACAGCTCCCACCCAGCCTGGGTCACGCACACAAAGGTTGCTCCTCCTCAAAGTCCATGTGATTCAAGAGTCTCCTAGAAGCAATCCTCTCCCAGCGCAGGGATCTGGGGAGAGGAGCTACACAGTGTAAACTCCCGCTCATGTCTACCATGTATCACAATGTTACTGAAGAGAGGCTGTGAACACCAACCACAGCCATGAGGGGTCAGACAAGGTGGGTAAACTCTATGGAGGTAAGAGATGTACTTTGTATATAACGCCTTCCCGCACTCAAGGGACAGCTAAACGCCACATTTTGTACAACTGCTGAGGATGTCTTCTGAGCTCTCCAGTGAGCTTGAAGCATGGCATTAAAAACCACGCCACCTCCGCACCACGCCACCTCCGCACCACGCCAACCCAACACCTAGCCACGCAATCTCCGTGCCACCTCCGCACTACGCCACCTCCGCACCACGCCACCTCCGCACCACGCCAACCCAACACCTAGCCACGCCATCTCAGCATCACACCATCTCATCGTCAAGCCATCTCAGCATCAAGCCATGCCATCTCAGTGCCACATCATCTCAGCACCGCGCCACCTCAGCACCGCGCCACGTCAGTGCCGCGCCACCTCAGCGCCACGCCATCTCAGCGCCACGCCACCTCAGCGCCACGCCACCTCAGCGCCACGCCACCTCCGCGCCACGCCAACCCAACACCTAGCCACGCCATCTCAGCATCACACCATCTCATCGTCAAGCCATCTCAGCATCACGCCATGCCATCTCAGTGCCACACCATCTCAGTGCCGCGCCACCTCAGTGCCATGCCACCTCAGCGCCATGCCACCTCAGTGCCACGCCACCTCAGCGCCACGCCACCTCCGCGCCACGCCACCTCCGCGCCACGCCACCTCCGCACCACGCCACCTCCGCACCACGCCAACTCAGCATCACGCCATGCCATCTCAGTGCCACACCATCTCAGCGCCGCGCCACCTCAGCGCCACGCCACCTCAGTGCCACGCCACCTCAGCGCCACGCCACCTCAGCGCCACGCCACCTCCGCGCCACGCCACCTCCGCGCCACGCCACCTCCGCGCCACGCCACCTCCGCACCACGCCAACTCAGCATCACGCCATGCCATCTCAGTGCCACACATCTCAGCGCCACGCCACCTCAGTGCCACGCCACCTCAGCGCCACGCCACCTCCGCACCACGCCAACCCAACACCTAGCCACGCCATCTCAGCATCACACCATCTCATCGTCAAGCCATCTCAGCATCACGCCATGCCATCTCAGTGCCACACCATCTCAGCGCCGCGCCACCTCAGTGCCATGCCACCTCAGCGCCACGCCACAGCGCCACGCCACCTCAGCGCCACGCCACCTCAGCGCCACGCCACCTCCGCACCACGCCACCTCCGCACCATGCCACCTCCGCACCACGCCAACTCAGCATCACGCCATGCCATCTCAGTGCCACACATCTCAGCGCCACGCCACCTCAGCTCCACGCCACCTCAGCGCCACGCCACAGCGCCACGCCACCTCAGTGCCACGCCACCTCAGCGCCACGCCACCTCCGCACCACGCCAACCCAACACCTAGCCACGCCATCTCAGCATCACACCATCTCATCGTCAAGCCATCTCAGCATCACGCCATGCCATCTCAGTGCCACACATCTCAGCGCCACGCCACCTCAGCTCCACGCCACCTCAGCGCCACGCCACCTCAGTGCCACGCCACCTCAGCGCCACGCCACCTCAGCGCCACGCCACCTCCGCGCCACGCCAACCCAACACCTAGCCACGCCATCTCAGCATCACACCATCTCATCGTCAAGCCATCTCAGCATCACGCCATGCCATCTCAGTGCCACACCATCTCAGCGCCGCGCCACCTCAGTGCCATGCCACCTCAGCGTCATGCCACCTCAGTGCCACGCCACCTCCGCGCCACGCCACCTCCGCACCACGCCACCTCCGCACCACGCCACCTCCGCACCACGCCACCTCCGCACCACGCCACCTCCGCACCACGCCACCTCCGCACCACGCCATGCCATCTCAGTGCCACACCATCTCAGCGCCGCGCCACCTCAGCGCCACGCCACCTCAGTGCCACGCCACCTCAGCGCCACGCCACCTCAGCGCCACGCCACCTCCGCGCCACGCCACCTCCGCACCATGCCACCTCCGCACCACGCCAACTCAGCATCACGCCATGCCATCTCAGTGCCACACATCTCAGCGTCACGCCACCTCAGCGCCACGCCACCTCAGCGCCACGCCACCTCAGCGCCACGCCACCTCAGCGCCACGCCAACCCAACACCTAGCCACGCCATCTCAGCATCACACCATCTCATCGTCAAGCCATCTCAGCATCACGCCATGCCATCTCAGTGCCACACCATCTCAGCGCCGCGCCACCTCAGTGCCATGCCACCTCAGCGCCACGCCACCTCAGCGCCACGCCACCTCAGCGCCACGCCACCTCCGCACCACGCCACCTCCGCACCACGCCACCTCCGCACCACGCCACCTCCGCACCATGCCACCTCCGCATCACGCCAACTCAGCATCACGCCATGCCATCTCAGTGCCACACATCTCAGCGCCACGCCACCTCAGCGCCACGCCACCTCAGCTCCACGCCACCTCAGCGCCACGCCACCTCAGCGCCACGCCACCTCAGCGCCACGCCACCTCAGCTGGACTAATGTAATGGGACCTGTTTAGAGCTCGCCGCAAACCTTCTTCTAAACTCTGCACTGAAGTGCCTCAGTTAGACTGATGCAGACTGTGGGCTCTGCACTGGCACACTCACTATCACTTTGAAAATGGAATTGAAATTGCTTACTTAGCACTAGGCCTGGGCGGAGTTCCCGGAGTTCTGCATGGTGGAACTCTGTGAAGTAACCAAAAATCTCCACCGCAGGGGGAGGAGCCTAGCAGCAGCCGCGATGGCCGCCTGATTCCTCGGCTCCGCCGACCTTCTCGCTTTCCTCCCGTCTCCTGCCCTATCCTGCTCGTGATCCTGAATCTGACCGGCGCTACCGGAGTCGGGAGACGAACCCGGTTCTAGGGATGTGCTTAACTTCGCGTTCTGGGCTGTAACAGTGACGGAGCGCCCTCGCCCTTCCCTGATGCCTCGCGGCTGAGCCCGGATCTTTGTTCTGCTTGTGTGGCCGACCCTGTGAACAACGACAGCGGCCATCTCGAGCTGGGCGGCGCTGACTGTTGAGAACGACTGCTGCCTTTGATTCCTCTCGGCAGCTCATCCTGCTCTGTTGCCCCTCGCGCTGCTTCCAGGCTGAAATCGCTACATTCTATCTTCGCCCCGGCCTCGGACGGCTACTCTCGCTACATTTGTTTCCCCCAGCGCGGTGACCGCCATTTTAGATAGCTCGCACTCGCTATTGGGGAGAGACTGCCCAGGGTGCTGCTGGAGCCCGTTTAATGTTGCTTTGCCCTGACATCATGCGAGGTGCAGGAATGGATTGTGTTGCCCCTGTACCCCCAGTTTGGCTGTGTTGTGGTGGTCGCCGGCGGGGAACCTGGCTAACGGTGTGGGGAGATGGCGTCCGACATCAGCACTCGGTATACGCCTGTGAGCGGTGTGTGCAGTGGCAACTCGGGGATCGCCTGGTCCCTTGGGACGACGACGCTCATTCTCGAGCACCGATTTCTGCTGGTATGCCCGACGCACAGGGAATTGTTGCACCTTTATTCCCTGAGACGCCCTTGCGGATTGTCGACGTTTTGGAAGCCCTGGGTGAGCTACGTGTCGCCCACCGTACTGTTGCTCGAGAACTGGGGGACCGCCTGGACGCTATTTCATCCAATGTGATACCGACCGACCAAGCTTGCCTGCGAGTGCAGGGCGCTGCGCCACATCCTATGCCCTACTACTGCGGATTGTCTACTCCGATGTCCACGGTTGCGCTGCCGGCGCAAGATCCTGCTCCCACCGTGTCGCTACATGTACTAGCCTGGAAGACATCTGCTGCTCGTGGCCTTATGCGGCGGAGTGGGAACTCTCTCCAAGAGCCATGTCTGGCAGCCTCATTGGGGACTACTGTTGGAACTCGTCATCTTCCCCCGGGACTGATTCTACTGCTTGGGCTGACTTTTCTTTGTGCTCTACTGCTGCGTGGTCTTTCTCCTGCTGTGCTCATGCCGTGCTGGGCTTTGTGTTGGACAGTTCATGGCGGCCAGTTTCCTACTCTGCTGAGGTCGTCTCGTCTGCTTGCCCCACCAGTGATGAATATCGCGCAGTTGGACTCTGTTGGCACATTGGACCGTAAGGGGCTGGGTTGAGGCTGTTTTCTTTTTTCTTCGCCTGCTGAAGTTCTTAGTGTTGGGACTATAATCCACATGCCGGGTAGTGGGGTGTTGGTTCTGTATTGGTGTTGGGGTTCGGGGATGGGCGATTGTGGTTGCGCACGTTGATTGCTTTACTTTCCCTGCCTACGTTTATCTGAAATTTTCGGTCCTTCTTCTTCCTGATGTATTGGCGGGGGGGTTGTGTTTTGGCCACAGGTTCTGGGCGTAACAGATTCTGCTTCTCTTTTTGTTTCATGTCTTCCGAATTTACTGTTGCATGTGGCGTAGATGGTGTATTTGGCCGGGATGTCCGGGAGATCCTGATATTGGGTGGGCTCCTCCTCACCTCACCTTTCTTTTTTCGGGGAGTAGTGGATTAGTTTATTCTTTTCTCGCTCCCTTTTTCTCTGCTGTTAGGGCTTCTTCTTCCTTTTTCTTCATTTTTCCTTTTTCCTCTCTTCCTTTCTTGTCTATATTTCGGGTTCCTTAGTGGGCGACAGACACTCTGCTGGGGGGGGGGTAGGCCGTAGCCTCCGCATTGCTGTAGGGTGGGGGGTTATTTCGTTCTTTTTGGTTTCTATGGGCCTTTATTTCCTTTTTGTTTTAAGCCTTTTTCTTTCCCTTTTTCTGGGTCAAGGGTTTTAGCTGTCCGGGGGTGGGTAGCTATTGGCGCACGACGTGTCCTGCGAATGTCAATCCTTATGTATTGTGTTGGTGCCGCCATTTTGACGATGTTCTCATGCGCGCTGGATCTTTGCTGTGAGTTGCCCGCTTCAATTCTGTTGATCTGTCTGGTCCTTGATCCTTTCTAGTCCTTCCAACTTACTATTTTATTTACAAGCATAAAAAAGTAAACCTTTAACGATGGTCCTTCCCCTTCTCCTGTTTCCCAGTGGTATATGTCTGCCGATGTGATATGAATCGACTGTAATTTGTTTGACGTACTGCTGCGATGCTATGTTGTGCGCTTATGTGCTTCGAAACGTTGTTGAGGCCGGCCGGATGGTTGTAGGCCCGTATTTGTTTCTGACGTTTTACAATAAAGGTTTTTAAAAAAAAAAAAAAAAAAAAAAAAAAAAATCTCCACCGCGCTACCTGTTCTGTAAGCGGTGGAGTGTGTTAGGTCGTTCCGATTTTTTAGTGCTGGGTGTTTGTCCTGTGCTAGAAAATCAGTGTGAACTGCACCATGCGACGTGCAAGAGGGCGCTGCTTCTTTCTGCTGCTCGAGTAGATGTTCTACTCGCGCTGCAGCTTCCTCAGTGCAAACGGAAGGTTTCTCACCGCGAGCGGTAGCCGACATCTGGGACCGCCCGCATTGAGAAATCTCTCTGGGAGGTGGTCTGGAGTAAGATTTTCCTCGCTTGCGCTCGCCAACTTAAAATGTGTGAGGGAGTGAGCGAGGAAACGAGTTGCATTTTCCGGAACTCTATGCGCTATGTGGAGGATGGAGTGTGAAAAACGCTGCAAAATCCGTGCTCAGAGTAGAATTTCACACCCAGGCCTACTTAAGTGTTAAGCAAGCCCTAACTGAGTTGTCCTGGATGGCGCGAGTATGCCCAGATGGAAGTCTCAAGCGGACTGTGCCATTGAGGCTCAAACAGAACCGCACAAGTGAGGATCAGCTCGCGTCGCCATCCAGAGGGCCATGGCCTGACCGTTCAGGAGGGGTGTCCACTTTGAGGTGGATTTCTTGTAGTTAATCTCCGTCTATAATGACTTGGGCAAGTGAAAAGACAATGGAATGGAATGCTATGTAGATCAATGGCAAACAGTGAAGAATAATTTAAGCCTTTCCATCCACCTATTTTGTGCTGCACAAAATACCTGAACTCCACACTCTTTCCTTCCCTTTCCACTTGCTGTTTGAGATCAACTTCTGCATACTGAAACTTATCACCCGGTTCCACACCAGTGGGGGTTCCACCGGGAGACAGCTCCATCTGATACACATTCTCTAAAAAAGAAGGGGCTTATTTACAAGACACTTGCGCAGCCGATGCGTCACTTCTAATGTGGGAAAAGTGACGCACCGGCGGCGCAGGGGGCTTGTAAATAAGCCTCTAAGAATCACCCAATTGGTCAAAGTTTAGAGAAATCATAAAGAAGTGACTCTGACTTGACGGAAGGAAGCAGTTCCTTTGTATGGTGTAGTACACAAGTGTAACGAGTCCCAAAACACAATGCAACACAAAGTAACATAACATGACGTAACACTTTACAAATATGATCTGAACTAAATCTGACTTTAGAATAATGCTGTGAAATTAAACACAAATAGAATGTCATGACGTATCCCAACATGGTGTAAAAGGAGAAGACGTGGTGGTCACCTACCGAGTCCAGGCTGTATCGATTGCTGTCAATGGCTGAGGTTTTGGGCCTCTCCAGCAGCTCATCGTCCAACAGGTGACCGTCAAAAGAGCTGGCGCCATCGCCCGAGCTGGCCAGGGCGTCATCAAAGTCATCATGGTCGTAATCAGACTCTACGTCTGGAGGAAGGCTGTAGATGGGTTCCAGCATCTCCTCGCCACTGCTCAAGGTCTCCGACACGAGGTTGTAAATTCCTTCCGAACCTTCAGAAGCAGCGCTGTACACATCTTGTCCATCCAATAGGCTCTCTGCGTTTGAGAGTCCTGTCTGCCGATGGTCTCCTGGGCCGTCCTCGGCCACCGCATCAGGTGGTGGTGGGAACGCAATATTCATGTATATGTCCTCCTCCGAGTAGTTCTCACTGGTTCTAGTGCTGTACTGATCCGAAGGAGCCAGGTTGGTGCCCTGCGTGCCCTCTTCATCAGCGGGGAACCCTTCATCCTCTTCTGACTCGGCCAGAGGTGCCCGCAGGCCAGGGTCCATGCTGAGTGTTCCCTCATTGGACAACGAGTGGTCCAGGCTATGGACGCACTCGTCCAGGTTGCCAAAGTCCAGGAGCTCCAGGAACTCCTGAGCGACGCGTGAAGCCTCCTTCTCCAGATGCTGAATCTGTTTCTCCCGCTGTCGCGACAGCTCGTTGCGCACGTCATCACCAGCAATGGATACGCCGTCCACCTCCTGCTGCCGATGCAGCTTCTCTATCTCAATCTCTAGCCGCAGGATCTCGTCCATCTGACGCTTCTCCTCCTCCTGCAGAGCGACGTCCTCCTCTTGACAACTCAGCTCCTTCTGAAAACCAAAGACAGAGTAAGACCGTGAGAAGATCTGCCTACAACAGGGGGCAATGCCACAGCCTGACAGCGTGTGTGGCTCTGTCAACACAAACTCATCATGGCAAAGCAAGCTGTGTCAGCCTGACCCAGTACGGCTTATTAGGGTCTTCGGTATCAATCCCCCCATGAACTTTACTAGCAGTCGCTTCACCCATGGACGAGGGAGACCACCGAGCTGCCACATCAAGCGAAGGACTGACCAGCAGTGCAAGGATCTCACTTCGGTGCAGTGTATGTAATGAGGGAGTGTTCTACTAGACCGTAGCTGTATATGGATCTATTCAGACCCCCCCTATATAAAGCCCTTGATTCCCCCACACTTTGCAGGTACGGGACCTCAAATTATTGTCGGGAGCACGGTCTCCCTGTTGGAGTGTATGGTGGCTATGTGTTCTCTGTGGAGCACCTTTACAATTTGTGTTTTTCCAAATAACTAGGCACACATGATTTTGCGCATCCGTTGGACCTTGCCACCATGTCTATCTTATGATTACACTTGTAAAGCACCCAATACTCGACTGGGTGGCTTGGCGCTGCGCACACAGGCTGCCTTCAATTTAGTTTTCCAGAGAAGAGGAAGGGAAACCCTGAGGTCCATGAGTTGTGAGTTCAAAGCTTGAAGGACCTGCTCTGAAGAGGTGCATGCACCGTGAGAGGTGGAGTAGAACTCAAAAGAGATCTATCCTTGCTCTTCCCCTTGGAAGGGGGAGCAGAACTATGGGGCAAGATATGGGGGAGCCATTGGTGGTGCATGGATAGCACAGACCGGCCTTCGGTGTCTATCGGGCGCTGGTGGGGCACCTCTGGGCTGTCGATTTGTGATCTTTAGTGACTCTCACATCGCATTTTACGTTCTCTGGGGCTCAGCAAAAATCAATGTAGGGACCTGAGTGTAAATCGCATTTCAATAACCTCGCTTAGAATTAAGAGCGGCTGCGACTACCCCTGTTCAATGATGCTGACCGAGTTAGAATACGTACAGTGTTAAAAATAGCAGCAACTCACAAAGGTGTGATCTGTGGCACATTACACATGTGCGGCGAGAAATGGCGCCTCGAAGCGGATGAGGCTGCTGTACAAAACAGGCTGTTCCTGCAGGTGGAGCCATGATCTCCTCCTGGGAACACAACTCCCTCCCAATACTGTCTGAGGGGCTCACTCCTAGAGACTTCCCTACTGTGTAGGTGAAGTGACAGACACCCCAGGCCAGCTTGGCCGCAGTGTGTCCACGTTCAACGCTTGCGGCTCCCACCACGAGTGCTGTGCTGGGCATTGCGCAGCATCCAAGAACCCTTGCATGAGAGACCTTGCCATTGGTCAGAGATAAATAACGATGGACGGGGATGTGGACAAGTATGTAACAGAGGCTGAGATTAATTCAAACATCCATCCATCACTTCTTTGGATACTTCAGTTTGGTCAGAGCTCATACACAATTTTTGACAAGTCGCTACCAGCCCCTCGTCTCTTCCATAATTCTCTGAAACAAGATAAAAAGCCCATGAAAACAGGAGAGTTGACATTTTGAAAGGAAGTTTTTGGTTTGGCACCCTGCTAGTGCCCTCAGATAAACACTAGACTAAGTACGCAAGCAGTGGGACCTTGTTTGGGCTGAAAATGAGACTTGTTGCCCCAGCTCGGATGGAGGCCTGCTCTGGACTGGACTCCGCTGGATGCTCTGACCCATTATAACCAAAACCAGGCCTGGGATCCATCAGGAAGCTTCTCTGTCGTGACCCGGAACAGGAAACTGTCCTGCCTCCTGAGGAGAGGAGCAGGTCCGTGAAAGGAAGGCGTGGAAGCAAGCAGTGGATTGACATCCATGCAAGGGTCCCCTCTAGGGAGTGAGATATCAGCAGCCGTGAGGTTCTTCTGTATCCCAGGAGCGCCTTCATCATCGGGAAGGTCGAAGGCCTGTGGGTGTGGTGGGCATGCGTCAGCTCATGGCCGGCATGCGTCAGCTCATGGCCGGCATGCGTCAGCTCATGGCCGGCATGCGTCAGCTCATGGCCGGCATGCGTCAGCTCATGGCCGGCATGCGTCAGCTCATGGCCGGCATGCGTCAGCTCATGGCCGGCATGCGTCAGCTCATGGCCGGCATGCGTCAGCTCATGGCCGGCATGCGTCAGCTCATGGCCGGCATGCGTCAGCTCATGGCCGGCATGCGTCAGCTCATGTCCGGCATGCGTCAGCTCATGGCCGGCATGCGTCAGCTCATGGCCGGCATGCGTCAGCTCATGGCCGGCATGCGTCAGCTCATGGCCGGCATGCGTCAGCTCATGGCCGGCATGCGTCAGCTCATGGTGGGTTCAAGATCGATTACAATTCACTTGTGGCAACCTGAAGTTACCAGCTTTGACTTATGCAGGACTAATGTTCATTTCCAGAGGTAGTTTTTAGGTGATGCTACTTCTGGGACTTCGTTTTATGGGTTTGCAGCCGTCTGGACTCAACCTCCTGGGTTGTCATGCCCTGCAGCTTGACCAACTGAGAGACTGGAGCAGAGATACTCATGCCGAAGCACCAAAGCATCAGGTAAACAAGGGTGATTCTTCTCTCGGAGCTCGTCTGCAACATGTCTGGGCACCAGATGAGACATGCAGGCAACCAGAATGAGCAGGGGTTCAGCCCAAGTCAAAGATGGCACCTTAACAGTGTCTGTGATTATTCCAAAACTCTTGAGCTAGTGTAGCTTAGGCAGACAGATGTGGGACACAGACACGGTTCAGGGTATGACTAGTTGGGGCTCTCACTGGCCTTCTAAAGTCAATGTACGCTTAGTCTATCAGGTAGCTTTTGCTGTCCGGCTGTGAAGGATCTGTTGAGGACTCTCCCAAAACTTAAGAGTGGGCTTGGAGCCCGCCCATTGCTTCCATGGGTTGGTTTATTGTCACTTATTTCCTGCTTCTTTTCCCTTTTTTTGTTTGTTCCCACCCTGAAGGACAGCCTCTTAACCATGCTTTTGATTGGCTGACTAATACCCTTCAACAGTTAACACTTTGTGAACTACTATTTTTTTTTGTCTAGCTCTTTGTGACCGTGCACGGTTTTTCCAGCTCGCTCCCTCATCAGGGACTCTCGATCCATGCACCTCGCCCTTGTGTGCTGCTTGCTCGTGTGCTTTTTCCTCTGGCAAACGTCTTGCGTTCTGTGATGCTCTCTCTCTCGTGTAAGGTTTTCCCCTCATTCCTTATCACTTACATCACAACATGTTTTATTTTTCTGATTCCCACCCACCCACTTCACATGGCTTCCCTTCACCCCTCACTGTCATTTTATTACTTCTTTGCCTTTTTTTTGAGTGGCCCCTACATCTGTTTTGCCACCAACTACCTTCACAAATGCATTTTAGCGCAATCTAAATAGTATTTTATATTTACCGCACCAAGGGCCATATGCACCACGCATTTTTTGCCTTTGCAAACGGCCGATTCACAGAATCGGGTGTTTATAAATGCAAAAAGATGCCTTTCTGATGCAGCAAACCCTATTTTGCAATTCGCTATTAGGAAGGGGCGTGTTTAGGGCGTCCCTTCCTAATACCGAATCGCATCAGTATGCATGAATGTTTTGCGACTGAAATGCGGTTGCGGAATATTTGAATTTTACCACCTACTTCAAATAGGTGGTAACCAATTTGTAAATGGGAAGGGGTCCCCAAGGGACCCCTACCCCTTTGTGAATGTTTGTAAATGCATTATATCTTTGGTAAAGCAGCCTGTTTTCCTTTAAGGAAAATGGGCTGCTTTACAAAAAAATGATTGCTTTATTTAAAAGCAATCACAGACAAGGGGGTGTAGTGGCGCGCACTAGTCTATGCACGTCACGTAGCTACGTGACGTGCGGCGGCCATTTTGAGGCGGACTGCGCGCACAGCGCATTCAGAGGCGCGGCAGCCGCGAGAGCGTAGCGCCGGCTCGGCGCTCTTCAGCAAGAGTTGTATTAAATAAAAGAACCGTTATTAAGACATAGAGAGTCAGCGGTTTCATTTCATGTAGCATCATTACAGTGGCGACGAGGTCGGGATTCGACCAGAACACCTAGAAAAAAAAAAAACGGAAGGCAACTCACTCAACACGTGGCAGAGGGAGACACTGCAGAGCCCCATCCACGCAGGCACAAGGAGCCAGCAGATCTCCAAGCAACCAGTATCACCCAGTCTGAAGTGGGACTAGCACAGCCGAGCAGCAACCCTGTGCAGCGCAACTGAGAACCACCAGGACTACAGGCACCACACAAGGTACCGTACCCTGAAGAGCACGGCAGAGCCATCACCACCCACACCATAAGAAGGTGGCATAGAGACCCCACAGTGGCCAGACAGCGCGTCGCACTCCGCCTGCGCTATCCACAAGGAGGTCCGAACTGGCTACCTTAAAGGAGGGTGAGGGGGCTGACACGGAGAGTCCCCAAGAGCAAACCAAGAAAGAAGAGACGGATAGCACCCCAGGGAGCCCCACAGGGAAAGGTAACAGAGCGACGACGGTCAAGGACGAGAAAATGAGCGCACCAGCGGGATACGCTATTGCACCAGTCCAGTTCCTCCCGAAGCCGGGAGAACCACTGATGAAGTGGGAGGACTGGCGCAAATACATAAATAACTTCATAGAGGTCCTAGAGGACGAGAATGAAGAGACTTTCAAACCCAACAGGAAAAAACTTATATTATTACTTAATCTGGGGCCAGAAGGACTCAGAATATATAAAAGCCTGGTGCCCAAACAGAGAGATGGCTCTGACGATGATGTGTACGCCCATGCTATCGACAACCTGAACGAACATTATCGACCCACGGTATGTGTGTCGGTCGATAGATTCAACTTCCAGCAGAGAAAGCAACGGGCCGGAGAGTCGATTGAGGAATATGTTGCGGCCCTGAAGAAACTAGCGACCACGTGCAGGTATGGCCTGTGGGAGGAAGAGTTTATCAAAGACCAAATAGTAATGCACACATCCAGCACGAACGTCCAGGACAAGCTATGGGTAAGTGGAGACACCACACTCAAGGATGTAATGGTCATCGTCAAGAGGGCAGAACTCGCACGGAGGTGCGCCGACGCAACCAAGAAAGAACCGCCAACCGCAGCCATGGTGAACAAGATACAGGAAGAAGAACCTCGCAAAGATCTGAGGTACAGGGGCGCTACGCCGAAGGGATCCAACAAATGGCAGGGCAACACCGGATTGCAAAAGAGACAGGAAGGCAGTGGCAACAAGAAAACGTGCTACAGGTGTGGGAGCTGGTCCCATGAGGCACACGACAGAAGATGCCCCGCGTTCAGGGCCAAGTGCTTACACTGTGGCATCATCGGCCATTACGAGAAAGTGTGCCGGAAGAAAATGTCCAAGAGCGTGGTAAAATACGTAGACCAGGAAGACGAGAATCAGGAAGAGACGGCGGAGGAAGAGGTCATCACCGTCCTGTGCATATACGACCAGATAATGTGTATAGATGGAAAAAGGACAAACAAACCTGTGTTGGAAATGAAGATGGGAGGAGTAACCATCAGTGTAGTGGCGGATACAGGTTCCCCCTACACGATAATACAAAAAACAGTGTGGGAGGAAACATTCAGACCGAAGATAGGACCGGAGCTGGAGAAATTGGACATCCGACCGGTCACATATAATGGCGATCGCATCCCAATGGTGGGGTACAGACTCTTGAAGTTTGAGTTCAGAGGCAGATCAGCGTTCTGCAAGCTGTACATCTCAGAGAGAGGACCGTCCGTCTTAGGGTGGCTGGACCAGGGCGACCTGGGAATCAAGTTAGACCCGGGAGGCAAGGAACAGATTTTGCTCACGGAACCAGACACATGGCCCAATCTCACCAAATGGAAAGAGGACTACCCAAGAGTGTTTGGAGGCACGGTGGGAAAACTTGAAAGATTCCAACATAAGATCGTGCTCAAGGAGGACGCCGTTCCGGTCGCCCACAAAGTGAGAAATATACCCATAGCGGTAAGAGAGGCAGTCCAAAAGGAGCTTCAAGAATTGGAGAGTAAGGGGATAATTGAACCCATCACCTGCGCAGAGTGGCTCGCACCCTTGGTGGTAGTCATGAAGCCGAATGGAAAGGTCAGGCTCTGCGTCGACCTGAGGGAGCTAAACAAGAACATTGTCGTGGAGAAATTTCCCCTCCCAAGGATCGACGAAATGTTAGCAAAGACCAGAGGGGTCAAATGGTACTCCACCATCGATTTGACCTCCGCGTACCACCAAGTAGTATTGCACCCAGACAGCAGGAAACTTACGTCTTTCATCACCCCATTCGGGTGCTACCAGTTCTGCCGCATGCCGTTCGGGCTGGCCTCGGCGGCTGCGGTATTCCAAAGGTTAATGCACCAACTGTTTAAGAACTTAACTGGTATCCATTATTTCCAGGACGACATTTTGGTAATGGGGCGAGACAGAATGGACCACGATCAGAAATTGGGGAGAGTGCTGAAAACCCTGGAAAGCAAAGGCCTCACGGCAGAATGGACCAAATGCCGTTTGGGCCTGGAGTCGGTGACCTACCTAGGTCATGAGATCGGGGCACAGGGCATCACACCAAAAGCGGACAATGTAAAGGCAATCGCTGAAGCTCCGCCCCTCACCAACAAGGAGGAGGTCAGGTCGTTTTTGGGCATGGCGGAGTATTACAGTAAGTTTGTGGTACACTTTGCCTCCAAAACGCACCATATGAGGATGCTGACCAGGGAAAGCACCAGTTTTGAATGGACACCAGAGGCGCAACAGGAGTTTGATACCATCAAGAGGGATGTCACGGGAGCAGTGCCACTAAAAGGATACGACCCACAGGGCGCTACCGTGCTCACAACCGATGCCAGCGACAAGGGCCTGGGAGCAGTGCTCATGCAAGAACGAGGACAAGGACAGATGGAGACGATCAGTTTTGCATCCAGGGCGCTGACGGCCACCGAAAGCAAGTACAGCGTGATCGAGAAGGAGATGCTGGCGGTAGTGTGGGCCACAGCGAGATTTCGGCAGTTCCTATGGGGCACCAGATTCCTGCTCAAGACTGATCATAAGCCATTGGTAAAGGTGCTAATATCGAGTGGGCATGCCAACGCTACGCCCAGAATATCGAAGATGTCTCTGAAACTACTCGAATTCAGATATGATGTGGAGTACATCCCAGGGAATCGCAACCGAGTGGCTGACTATCGGAGCAGGGCAGCAGCAATGGAGCCTGGAGAAGAAGACCCCACAGACCAAAGGGAACTGGTGGCCCTGGTGGGGGATCAAGGTAAAGTCATCAGCTACCAGGAGTGGACTGAAGAATACGAGGAGGACAGCGTATTGAAGGAAGTGAAGAGGTACATTATCAAGGGATGGCCAGACAAAAGACATGTGAGCGAAGATGTCAAGCCATACTATGAAGTCAGAGAAGAATTGTCGGTGGGGGACAAAGGAGTGTTCACATACAGAGGGGACAAGGTAATCCCTCCGAGAAAACTCATAACCCAGTTACTGGACTTGTTACATGAGGGCCATCTAGGCATTGGGAAGCTGAAGTCAAGGGCCAAACAAAATTACTGGTGGCCAGGCATGGACATAAGAGCGGAGAGGCATGTCAGAGAATGTCCACAGTGCCAGGGAGCGGACAAATCACTCAAGCCCCTGCGCCCCGCGTTAGGACAGTTCGAAACCCCGCAGAACCCGTGGGAAGAATTGTCGATAGACATATTGGGACCCATCCTTGATGGCCAGGGCACTCAGAAGTACGTATGTGTCCTCATGGATCGGTACTCCAAATGGCCCGAGTTGAAAGTGGATGAGACCATGGACACTGAGAACATCCTGAAATTTCTGTCGGACACTTTCGTGAGGGAGGGCATACCCAAGTCCATCTTGAGCGATAATGGCCCCCAATTCACGTCAGAAAAGTGGAACAAATTCATGCAAAGGAACGGCATAGCCATCAAACACACAGCGATCTACCATCCCGCTGGGAACGGCTTGGTGGAACGGTTTAACCGAGTGGTGATGGGTGCCGTACAAGCAGCGATTTCCTGCAACAAAGATTGGGAGAAAGCCATAGAGAATATGGTATGGGCCTACAGGATTACCCCAACGGGAACAGGATATAGCCCTTTTCAGATCCTGAGAGGGCGAGAACCCTTCACCCATGACAATCGGATTTGGAAGGAGAAGGTTATCACCAGTGAATGGTCCCCGGCGGTGGTACGTGCCAACCTAGAAAAAGCACAGTTGATATATACCAACCACTACAACAAACGGAGGAATGTGAAAGGGACAAGATTGGAAAAGGATGAGTGGGTAAGACTAAAGTTGGCAATGTTACAGAAGAAGGGAGACAGTAAATACAGCAGGCCCATGCAAGTCAAGGAGGTGTACGATCGAGCGGCCTTGCTGAGTGACGGCAACGTGTGGTCCCAAGATCGCATGGCCAGGTGTAACAAAGTTCTACAATGGGAGCAACCTGGAGCTGAGTGGGACGACGGAGAAGAACCGAATGCAGAGGGGGAGCAAGGCACTGGCGAGCAACATGGAGAAGGAAGCGGTAGAGATGAACTAAGAGGGGAAAGAAGAAGCATGGAGGAGAACATGGCAGGACAGAGAGAGGAAAGAAGTGACGAGGTGCCGAATCAAGGGTCCCAAGAGAGCTCGACCCAGGTGACCAGGAGCGGAAGGTCTGTGGTGAGACCAGCAAGGTTTCGAGATTTTGAAATTGACATTTGAACTGTAAGTGACTCTTATACTGTTTGGAAAAAAGGGAGATATGTAGTGGCGCGCACTAGTCTATGCACGTCACGTAGCTACGTGACGTGCGGCGGCCATTTTGAGGCGGACTGCGCGCGCAGCGCATTCAGAGGCGCGGCAGCCGCGAGAGCGTAGCGCCGGCTCGGCGCTCTTCAGCAAGAGTTGTATTAAATAAAAGAACCGTTATTAAGACATAGAGAGTCAGTGGTTTCATTTCATGTAGCATCATTACAGGGGGTCTGCTGACCCCAGCAGGCCACCATCCCTGTGATTTTTGCGATGGCTAGTGGATGGCAAATTGCGACCTACCTCATTAATATTCATGAGGTAGGTCATTTGCGATCCCTTAGGAATCACAGAAAGTGTTAAACACACTTTCATGCATCACATTTTGCGATTTTCTAATTGCAAATTGCAAGAATTTGCAATTAGGAAATCGCAAAATGGATTGTTGATGCATCTGGCCCCAAGTGTTGTCCACCATGTTAATTCAGCAAATAAAGGGGGCGTGGCCTAGCGAGCCATCATGGCGGACGTGTGCTAGGAGAGCTCCGTCCAGCCCGCTCTAATATCCTCCATTATCCTGCTTCCCTGGTCTCTTCCTCTACCTGAATGGTGTCCTGAAGCCATCTCGCTCTACATACTACCACAATCGCCAAGTTTCAGACGGCTCCGTGCTCAGGAGCGGGCGCTGCCGACGAGGGCCTGGACCGGGCCTCTTCTTCTGGTGATCGGGCGTCTAGCGGCTGTGGGGATAGGGTGGCCCGCGGCGGCAGTCTGAACACTAGACTGCGCAGGGGCCTTGCCGCGCTCGGCTGCTGAGGCGCGGCCTCTGTGGCAGGCTGTATTGGAGGTCATCCGGAGCGTGGCGGATTCTACCCGAGCCTGGGACGCGGCCGCCGGGGCTGGTTGCGAGCCCCTCTGCCTGCGGAGAAGCAGTAAGTGAGGCTGATCACCGAGACGGGGGCTCAGTATCGGACCCCCAGGGTTGCTCCGGGCGGCGGATAGCAGATCCCCCGGGCTTGAGGCCTTGCTGTGTGCTGGCGCCCCCCCGTGGTGGGGACTCGCATTGGCGGCACAGTCGGGCCGCACGGGCCCTAGTGGGTGGACACGGAGTGACATCCCAGCGCCCTGGGAGTGCTCCTTAGCCGCCCTTTGCCCCCTGGAGTCTCCTGTGTCGTGGATCGGCGGCCTTGTCGGGCCGCGGACGGGGCTGTGATCGCATACTGTTCCGCGACAGAGCTCCTTGGCCCTGCTGGCACCTGACGTGGGGTCTGTTGGGCCTGCCCCACGCCGCAGATGGAGGCCTGATATAGGCTCGGCTGGCATAAATAGGGTCGGGCGTGGTCCTGGGGTCCCGGAGGGGGCTTACCTGCCGCATACTTCTCCCCCTCGCTGCTGGAGTGGCGGGTTCACCTCAGTGGTCAATCGAGCCACGTGAGCCTGCCACGGGCGTCATGTGGATGCTGTGGTGATGGCAATGATACCATTTGTGAGGATCTTTGAGGTGTGGCTGGACAAAGCTCTGTCCTTTAGCACCCAGGCCACTAAACTTTCTGCAACCTGTTTTAGCCTCCTTAGGATGCTAAAAAAGTTCTTCCACTCTTACCTATGGATGCCAAGCAAGTGGCCGTTCAGTGCCTGATCCAGTCTCGACTGGATTTCAGCAATGTCCTGTACCCAGGGCGCTGACCCAGAAGCCCCCTCCTGGCGCTCACCCGAGGCCTGTCATTGCAAAATTACTGAACTATCACAATAGAGACATTATCCTAAAACAGGCTAGGGCCAAGGAACCGTTGCTGTTTGATAATGCCCGTATCCTGATATTCCCAGACGACAATCCTTAATGGCAGCAAACTCTCATCTTCGAGTGCTCAAGCTCCCATGTGCCCTGCTATACCCTTCTAGACTGCGGGTGGTTTATCGATCCTGCACCCATTTTTTCGATTCACCAGAGGAGGTCCTTCAATGGACAGATGAGATTGTGCGTCTGCGTCCACACACTCTGACCCGCATGGATTCAGATTCTTCGTAGAGTGAGATGCTTCGCAAACAACCCGCGCAGAAGAGGAAAGGGAACAGGCGCTCCAGGTCCAGGCGAAGATCTTTGTCGGGCGACGCCTCATCCCGTGTGGCATCGGTTCAGCGTCTACCTACCACTTTGAACTGACTTATGGAGAATGTTATAATTCACTGATTTCTTGTCCTGTTTGCCTTGCCCGGGGTAGCACGATTGAGGGCCGCTACCCCTGCAGCACATCTGTGAATGGGGAAAGGGCCAGCTGACAATGGGTTGTAAGTTTGGGATCCATTGGCGGGCGGAGGGGGGGGACCCCTTGTTGGGGTCTGCCACATACGCTCGCCGCAACAGGTACTTCATTATTTTTGAGGTATTGGGTTGGGGGGGGGGTTTGTTGTTGGTTTGGTTGGGGGTTAGGGTGGTCGTTGCTAGATCGTACTAGCCTACATCGCCTCAGAGTCATCTTGTCCAGTTCGCATGGTCTTGCCTGGTACACACCCATATTCCGCACTGTCCCACGACGGGCCCCCTTAGCGATAGGCGGGTTCCCTTGGGGACACTTCAAATATCGTGTTGGAATGTTCGGGGGTGCTTGACAAAATCAAGCGTGGCGCAATACTTAAACAGGCGAAGCGCGTACACGCCGACATTCTCCTGCTCCATGAAACACATCTTATGGGGAATAAGGCGCTCTGTTTTCAACGTTTTGGATACGTGCACATTTTTCACTCTGGATTTGTAAGGGGATCCCGGGGGGTTGCAATCCCGATCCATAGAAGAGCCCCGTACACGCACGTTAAGATATGGAGGGACACACAGGGCAGGTATCTTCCTCCAGGGGACGATAGGGACGGAATCCATAGTCCTGGGTAGTGTTTATGCCCCTCTACCCACTCCTGGGGCATGGTTGACAGGCTCATGACACTGCTGACAGACATACCTGATGGGCCCGTGCGGGGAGACTGGAATGATGTATTAGACCCGGTTGGGGATCGTTGGTGGCCTGGCGGCCCGTCGGCCACGGGTGTTCCTACGAAGCTGAATGCACTTGTGTCGGTCAGGATTGGATAGACCCCTGGCGTTGCCTGCATGGGACGACACAGGGCTACACATACTTGTCGGCCATTTATGGCTCCCTCTCCCGCCTTGATTACATCTTCGTCCCTCGTGCCCTGGAGCACAGGGTAATTGCCGCCGATATTCTCCCACGTGGACTGTCGGATCACTCACCGATCACTCTTACATTAAATATGTCTCAAGCACAGCAGCCATTTCGGTGGCGTCTTTCGGTGTGGAACCTCCAGAGGGAGGACAATCGAGAACATATGGGAGACGCAATATGTGGGGACGGTGGAGGGGGCTGATTGCCTGTGGGAGGCTATGAAACCCACGCTTAGAGGGGTGGATATATCATATTGCGCAGAGGCCCGCAGATTGCGTAGGGAGACTCTTGTTCAGGCGGAGGTTAAGCTCCTGGCATTGGAATCCCGCAGCAGGGATGGCGCTGACAACCGTGCTCGCCGCCACCTTCTTTTGATGCAGCAGGAATATGCGCATATTCTGCTTAATGGAGCCCAACACACAGTAGAATTTATCGATGGGGAGGACAAATGCAACAAATTGTTACATAGGTTGTGCCAGCAGTCGTTGTACTCCGAGGTCCTACCGGGTGTATTAGGCCCAGATGGGTCCGCTCTCACTGACCCCTCTATGATTGCTGACAGCTTTGCCACGAATTTTGCGGACCTCTATGCCCCTAGTGAGTGCATCCCCGAAGCGATGGTGGGTCAATTCCTCGACGATCTACCGCCTAAGGCACTCTCTGATGAGGTGCGTGAGGAGCTGGATCTCCCGCTCACCGAGAAGGAGCTGGGTGAGATGCAGCCTGGAAACGCCCCAGGCCGAATGGCTTCCCATGCAAGATTTTTAAACATTATTTTCTGCAATTGGGACCTCATTTCTGTAGAGTGGTGGAGGAGGCCAGGGAGCGGGGTTGCATGCCACGTGACTGGAGGCACGCGGAGATGGTTGTGTTCCACAAGCCGGGAAGACCCCCGGAACAACATGCATTTTATCGCCCTATATCCCTCCTTAATGTGGAGGCCAAGGTGTTGGCCAAGGCATTGGCCAATCGCCTCCGTGCCCCTATTACATCGTTAGTGCATACCGATCAGGCCAGGTTCATGCCCCATCGGGCGGCCCGGCACAATATAAGGCGCGCACATGTTGCAGTGGCAACCGTCCAGGGGTTGGGGGGAGTGGGCCGCGTTAATACTTGCAGATATGGACAGAGCCTTTGACTCCTTAAGCTGGGTATATTTATTCGCACTTCTCAGTAGATTAAACTTTGGACCACAATTTCTTTCCTACCTGACCCTTCTCTATACTGACCTGACAGCATCTGTACCAGTGGCGGGTGCCATCTCCCCCTCGTTCTCGATTGATCAGCGCACTAGGCAAGGTTGCCCTCTGTCCCCTTATTTGTTTGCGCTGGCTATGGAGCCTCTGGCGTCCTGGGTGCGCATTGACGCCTAGGTTACGGGACTAGAATGGGCAATGGGCCTCTCGGATCGCACTGCCTTATATGCGGATGATGTACTCTTTTTTCTTACTAATATCGATAAGACGGGAACGCGCCTACTACGTATTATGGAAATATTCGGGGAGACGTCGGGTCTGTTTATCTTTATCCACTGGGGGAACCAGAATAAAACGGATACCTAGCCTACCAGGAGATGGTTTTAACTCATCACAATTGTGTAAATAGCACTCTGCCTCTCGCCGTACCAGACCCTCATCCAGAAATAAACATCTCAGCTCCTCTCCTTTGTAGAGTTGTAGCCCACCCAGCCGCCTGGGGCAGAACGCTGTCTGGCCCAGCAGCCTGGGGCAGAACGCTGTCCGGCCCAGCAGCCTAGGGCAGAACTCTGCCCGGGCCAGCCGCCTGGGGCAGAACCCTGCCCGGCACAGTCCAATGGGGCAGAAGTCTGCCCAGCACAGCCCAATGGGGCAGAACGCTGCCCGGCACAGCCCAATGGGGCAGAACGCTGCCCAGCACAGCCCAATGGGGCAGAACGCTGCCTGGCGCATCCCCCTGGGGCAGAACCCTGCCCGGAGAAGCCCCCTGGGGCAGAACTCTGCTCTGCCCGGGGCTGAACCCTGCCCGGCCCAGGCGCCTGAGGCTGAACCCGGCCTGCCCCAGGCGCCTGGGGCTGAACCCGGCCCAGCCCAGGCGCCTGGGGCTGAACCCGGCCCAGCCCAGGCACCTGGGGCAGAACTCTGCTCAGCCCAGGTGCCTGGGGCACAACTCTGCCCAGCCCAGGCGCCTGGGGCAGAACTCTGCCCAGCCCAGGCGCCTGGGGCAGAACTCTGCCCAGCCCAGGCGCCTGGGGCAGAACTCTGCCCGGCCCAGGTGCCTGGGAATGAACTATGAAAACCCCAAAAGGAACCCACTGGAGGTGGTTATACTCCCCGGTACACCTCACTGGTTGGGCCCCACACATGTCTCTGGGCCCCTTTAAGTGGTTTCTGGGTGCATTTCAGAGTGAAAGACACCAGTGCTGCTGCCAGATAGATCAACACACACCCCAGAAGCATGCAAGGGAGGAAATAAAAAGAGAGGACTTAACTCACCGAAGCTGCTCGAAGAACGGCCTCCAGGCGCTCGTGCTCCCTGTGGAGAAAGGTGCACACATGAGTGAATCAGAAACTGAGACAGAGGAAACTGTGACAGGAAAGTGACAGAGCGCACCACAGACTGAACTGTGACAGGAGAGACAGAATGAAACACAGACTGAACTGTGACAGGAGAGACAGAGCGCACCACAGACTGAACTGTGACAGGAGAGACAGAGCGCACCGCAGACTGAACTGTGACAGGAGAGACAGAGCGCACCACAGACTGAACTGTGACAGGAGAGACAGTGAAAGAGCGCACCACAGACTGAACTGTGACAGGAGAGACAGAGCGCACCACAGACTGAACTGTGACAGGAGAGACAGAGCGCACCGTAGATTGAACTGTGACAGGAGAGACAGAATGAAACACAGACTGAACTGTGACAGGAGAGACAGAGCGCACCACAGACTGAACTGTGACAGGAGAGACAGTGAAAGAGCGCACCACAGACTGAACTGTGACAGGAGAGACAGAGCGCACCGCAGACTGAACTGTGACAGGAGAGACAGAGCGCACCACAGACTGAACTGTGACAGGAGAGACAGAGCGCACAATAGACAAATGTGACAGGAGAGACAGAGTGCACCACAGACTGAAATGCGACAGGAGAGACAGAGCGCACCACAGACTGAACTGTGACAGGAGAGACAGAGCGCACAACAGACTGAACTGTGACAGGAGAGACAGAATGAAACACAGACTGAACTGTGACAGGGGAGACAGAGCGCACCACAGACTGAACTGTGACAGGAGAGACAGAGCGCACCGCAGACTGAACTGTGACAGGAGAGACAGAGCGCACCACAGACTGAACTGTGACAGGAGAGACAGAGCGCACCGCAGACTGAACAGTGACAGGAGAGACAATGACAGAGCGCATCACAGACTTAACTGTGACAGGAGAGACAGAATGAAACAGACTGAATTGTGACAGGAGAGACAGAGCGCACCACAGACTGAACTGTGACTGGAGAGACAGTGAGAGAGCACAACACAGACTGAACTGTGACAGGAGAGACAGAGCGCACCACAGACTGAAATGCGACAGGAGAGACAGAGCGCACCGCAGACTGAACTGTGACAGGAGAGACAGAGCGCACCACAGACTGAACTGTGACAGGAGAGACAGAGCGCACCACAGACTGAACTGTGACAGGAGAGACAGAGGGCACCACAGACTGAACTGTGACAGGAGAGAGAGAGCGCACCACAGACTGAACTGTGACAGGAGAGACAGAATGAAACACAGACTGAACTGTGACAGGAGAGACAGAGCGCACCACAGACTGAACTGTGACAGGAGAGACAGAGCACACCACAGACTGAACAGTGACAGGAGAGACAGTGACAGAGCGCATCACAGACTTAACTGTGTCAGGAGAGACAGAATGAAACACAGACTGAACTGTGACAGGAGAGACAGAGCGCACCACAGACTGAACTGTGACTGGAGAGACAGTGAGAGAGCACAACACAGACTGAACTGTGACAGGAGAGACAGAGCGCACCACAGACTGAACTGTGACAGGAAAGACAGAGCGCACAACAGACAAATGTGACAGGAGAGACAGAGTGCACCACAGACTGAACTATGACAGGGGAGACAGAGCGCAACACAGACTGAACTGTTACAGAAGAGACAGAGCGCACCACAGACTGAACTGTGACAGGGGAAACAGAGCGCACCACAGACTGAACTGTGACAGGAGAGACAGAGCGCACCGCAGACTGAACTGTGACAGGAGAGACAGAATGAAACACAGACTGAACTGTGACAGGAGAGACAGAGCGCACCACAGACTGAACTATGACAGGAGAGACAGAGCACCACAGACTGAACTGTGACAGGAGAGACAGAGCGCACCACAGACTGAACAGTGACAGGAGAGACAGTGACAGAGCGCATCACAGACTTAACTGTGTCAGGAGAGACAGAATGAAACACAGACTGAACTGTGACAGGAGAGACAGAATGAAACACAGACTGAACTGTGACAGGAGAGACAGAATGAAACACAGACTGAATTGTGACAGGAGAGACAGAGCGCACCACAGACTGAACTGTGACAGGAGAGACAGAGCGCACAATAGACAAATGTGACAGGAGAGACAGAGTGCACCACAGACTGAACTGTGACAGGAGAGACAGAGCGCACAACAGACTGAACTGTGACAGGAGAGACAGAATGAAACACAGACTGAACTGTGACAGGGGAGACAGAGCGCACCACAGACTGAACTGTGACAGGAGAGACAGAGCGCACCGCAGACTGAACTGTGACAGGAGAGACAGAGCGCACCACAGACTGAACTGTGACAGGAGAGACAGAGCGCACCACAGACTGAACTGTGACAGGGGAGACAGAGCGCACCACAGACTGAACTGTGACAGGGGAGACAGAGCGCACCACAGACTGAACTGTGACAGGGGAGACAGAGCGCACCACAGACTGAACTGTGACAGGGGAGACAGAGCGCACCACAGACTGAACTGTGACAGGGGAGACAGAGCGCACCGCACACTGAACTGTGACAGGAGAGACAGAGAGCACCACAGACTGAACTGTGACAGGATAGACAGAGCGCAACACAGACTGAGCTGTGTGCAGGCTTCAAAGTTGGGACCAGAGCCTCTTGTGGGTTAGATACGAGCAGTGGCAGAGCTGTGTGCTGAGCTGTGTGCAGGCCTCAGGGCTGGGACCAGGGCCTTGTGCATGTCAGATAGGAGGAGGAGTGGCAGAGCTGTGTGCAGAGCTGTGTGCAGAGCTGTGTGCAGAGCTGTGTGCAGGCCTCAGGGCTGGGACCAGGGCCTCGTGCAGGTTAGATATGAGCAGTGGCAGAGCTGTGTGCAGACCTCAGGGTTGGGACTAGGGCCTCGTGCAGGTCAGATAGGATGAGCAGTGGTAAAGCTGTGTGCAGGACTCAGGGCTGGACCAGGGCCTTGTGCAGGTCAGATATGATGAGCAGTGGTAGAGCTGTGTGCAGAGCTGTGTGCAGACCTGTGCAGCAGTGCTGGGCATTGAAGTTCTGCTGCAGGCCAGGCCTGAGGAGCAGTCGAGGGTGTGGGGGAGGGGTTCACCCGAGGAAGGGTGCTTTGGGTCAGGCCTGGGGGGCCCTGGTAAAGCTGTGTCTGCTCCTGAAATGTCACCTCACCTCGTGAATGTACCCCCAGTGCCTCATTGCCCCTCACGCCCTCCCTCGCCCTGGAAGATGCCCTCATGGCTGGCATAGCCGCAGTCCGGAGCTGACAAACCTGTTCTCCTCGTCCTCCCGCGCTTTCTCCTCCTGCCTCCTCCGCTCTTCGTCCTGCAGCCTCCGCTCTTCCTCCACCCTCCTCATCCTCTGCTCCTCTTCTTGGCGCCTCTGCTCCTCTTCTAGGCGCCTGCGCTCTTCTTCGAGGCGCCTGCGCTTCTCCTGCTGCAGCAGCAGGTACCTCCGCCGGCCCAGCTGCCCTCTCCAGACCCTCTGGAGCAGGAGGGCCGCCGCCTGCAGGCTCCGGAAGTAGCGCCTGCACAAGAAGGCCCGGTGGTGCTTCTGGAGGGTGAGCGCGCTGAGCTGCAGCGCCCGGAAGCGCTTCCTGCAGGGGGGTCAGAAAAGAAAGCTTTAGGAAGTAGGGCTGGCGGGGGCCAGTGGACTCACCCGGGCCCAGGGGCGGCGGGGCGAGCAGGAGCGAAAACCAGGCAACGGTGCTGGACACGCATCAGAGTCAGACCCCATGACTGATGCATAGACCAGAATCATCACACATGGCTACCGCATGGGCCAGGATCACCCAGCATGGCTTCCTGACTCACTAGAATCAGACACCAGGGCTGACACATACAACAACGACAGCAACTCGACAACCCTGATCGATAACCTCGCCAACCTCGGACTGAGACAACTCGTCACAATGCCCACCCACTCCGCAGGCCAAACGCTTGACCCCATCTTCTCCGCAAGCCCCCACGTTGCCTTCAGCCACACCACCGAACTCCTCTGGACCGACCACCGCTGCATCCACTTCTCCTTCAAGAAATCCACCACGTACCACCGCACCCAACAGATCCCCGGCCGCTGCTGGAGCAAAATCACCGAAGACCAACTTCACGCAAACCTCGCTCTCAGCCCACCCACCGAACCCTCCAACACCGACGACGCTGCCCGCAACTTCAGACGCTGGATTGATGACTGCACCAACACCCTCGCCCCGCTGACAAAACTCCCCCACAGAGACACCAGCAAGAGGGCCAGCTGGTTCACCCCAGAACTCCTAACCTCCAAGCGAGCCTGCCGAAAGCTAGAGAAGAAATGGCACAGCGAATAGCCCTCGGACAGCGGCGCAACACACAAGTACGCCACCCGCAACCACCACCACTTTACCAGGATGGCCAAGAGGACCTCCTTCAAGGACCACCTCGACAACAACGCACACAATAGCAAGGAGCTCTTTAACATCATGAAAGAACTCTCCAACCCCAGCTCCAACACCAACGACATCCCGCCGTCGCTAACCCTGTGCAACTCCATCGCCACTATCTTCCACTGCAAGACAGCAGACATCCACGACAGCTTCAACAATTAGGCAGCCCCAACAGACAGCAACACAACAGTCTCTCCGCGCACCATCGATCACGACCCCCTGCTAGCCTGGACCAGCTTGAGCATCGATGACACCATCAAGACCATGAGCACAATCCACTCTGGCTCCCCATCAGACCCATTTCCGCACCACATCTTCAACAAAGCCAGCAGCTCCATCGCATCCCACCTGTGCTACGTCATCAATCTCTCCCTCGAGACGGCGACCTTCCCAGAAATCTGGAAACACGCCGAGATCAAAGCCCTACTCAAAAAACCCAAAGGCTGACCCTAAAGACCTCAAGAACTTCGGGCCCATCTCTCTGCTCCTGTTCCCGGCCAAGGTCATCGAGAAGATTGTCAACAGACTGCTAACCCGATACCTCGAAGTAAACAGAATCCTGGACCCTTACCAGTCAGGATTCCGAAGCAACCACAGCACCAACACGGCCCACATCGCTGCCACCGACTACATCAGAAAACTGCTGGACAATGGTGGGACCGCATCCCTCATCCTCCTGGACCTCTCCACCGCCTTCGACACCGTCTGCCATCGCACACTACGCACACGCCTCCACGCCGTAGGGATCCGTGACAGTGCCCTAGAATGGACCACCTCCTTACTCTCCGGCAGAACCCAGAGCATCCGCCTCCCTCCATTCCAATCCAAAGCCTCCGAGATCATCTGCAGCGTACCCCAGGGCTCCTCCCGTAGCCCGACACTGTTCAACATTTACATGAACCCGCTCGCACATGTCGCCCGACAGCACGACCTCAACATAATCTCCTATGCCGACAACACTCAACTGATCCTCTCCCTCACCAAGGACCGCATCACCGCCAAAGCCAACCTCCACGAAGGAATAAAGGCTGACGCCAACTGGACGAAGACCAGCCGACTGAAGCTGAACATGGACAAAATGGAAGTCCTCATCCTCGGCTCCAACCCCTCAACCAGGGACGACTCCTGGTGGCCAACGGCACCCGCACGCAACCTAGGAATCATCCTCGACTCAACGATCTCCATGACCAAGCAAGTCAACGCCATCTCCTCCTCTTTCAACACACTCCGCAGGCTCTGAAAAATCTACTGGTGGATCCCGACAGAAACAAGAAGAACAGTCACCCAGGCCCTTGTCAGTAGCAGACTTGACTTCGGAAACGCTCTCTACGCGGAGCCTCGACCAAGCTCATCAAACTACTGCAAAGCATCCAAAATGCCTCGGCACTACTGCTCCTCAACATACCACGCCACAGCCACATCACCCCCCACCTGAGAAACCTGCACTGGCTACCAGCCAACAAGAGGATATCCTTCAAGCTCCTCACCCACGCACACAAGGCACTCCACAAGACTGGCCCAGCCTACCTCAACAAACTACTTTCCTTCTACACCCCCAACCGCCTGCTCCACTCCGCCGACCTCGCACTCGCCACCATCCCGCGCTTACCAAGGAATACCACAAGCGGGAGGTCCTTCTCCCACCTCGCTGCCAGGACCTGGAACACCGTCCCACTGAACCTATGACAAACCCAAGACCTGCTGACCTTCAGAAGACTCACACCCACCTGTCTCTGGGGTCTCACACCCACCTGTCTCTGGGGTCTCACACCCACCTGTCTCTAGGGTCTCACACCCACCTGTCTCTAGGGTCTCACACCCACCTGTCTCTAGGGTCTCACACCCACCTGTCTCTAGGGTCTCACACCCACCTGTCTCTGGGGTCTCACACCCACCCGTCTCTGGGGTCTCACACCCACCCGTCTCTGGGGTCTCACACCCACCCGTCTCTAGGGTCTCACACCCACCCGTCTCTAGGGTCTCACACCCACCCGTCTCTAGGGTCTCACACCCACCCGTCTCTGGGGTCTCACACCCACCTGTCTCTGGGGTCTCACACCCACCTGTCTCTAGGGTCTCACACCCACCTGTCTCTAGGGTCTCACACCCACCTGTCTCTAGGGTCTCACACCCACCTGTCTCTGGGGTCTCACACCCACCCGTCTCTGGGGTCTCACACCCACCCGTCTCTAGGGTCTCGCACCCACCTGTCTCTGGGGTCTCACACCCACCCGTCTCTGGGGTCTCACACCCACCTGTCTCTAGGGTCTCACACCCACCTGTCTCTGTGGTCTCACACCCACCTGTCTCTGGGGTCTCACACCCACCTGTCTCTAGGGTCTCACACCCACCTGTCTCTAGGGTCTCACACCCACCTGTCTCTAGGGTCTCACACCCACCTGTCTCTAGGGTCTCACACCCACCTGTCTCTAGGGTCTCACACCCACCTGTCTCTGGGGTCTCACACCCACCCGTCTCTAGGGTCTCGCACCCACCTGTCTCTGAGGTCTCACACCCACCTCTCTCCAGGGTCTCACACCCACCTGTCTCTGTGGTCTCACACCCACCTGTTTCTAGGGTCTCACACCCACCTGTCTCTAGGGTCTCACACCCACCTGTCTCTGTGGTCTCACACCCACCTGTCTCCGGGGTCTCACACCCACCTGTCTCCGTGGTCTCACACCCACCTGTCTCCGTGGTCTCACACCCACCTGTCTCTGTGGTCTCACACCCACCTGTCTCTGGGGTCTCACACCCACCTGTCTCTGTGGTCTCACACCCACCTGTCTCTGGGGTCTCACACCCACCTCTCTCCGGGGTCTCACACCCACCTGTCTCTAGGGTCTCACACCCACCTGTCTCTAGGGTCTCACACCCACCTGCCTCTAGCGTCTCACACCCACCTGTCTCTGTGGTCTCACACCCACCCGTCTCTAGGGTCTCACACCCACCCGTCTCTAGGGTCTCACACACACCTGTCTCTGTGGTCTCACACACACCTGTCTCCGGGGTCTCACACACACCTGTCTCCGGGGTCTCACACCTGTCTCTGTGGTCTCACACCCACCTGTCTCTGTGGTCTCACACACACCTGTCTCCGGGGTCTCACACCCACCTGTCTCCGGGGTCTCACACCCACCTATCTCTGTGGTCTCACACACACCTGTCTCCGGGGTCTCACACCCACCTGTCTCTGTGGTCTCACACACACCTGTCTCTGTGGTCTCACACACACCTGTTTCTAGGGTCTCACACCCACCTGTCTCTGTGGTCTCACACCCACCTGTCTCTGGGGTCTCACACCCACCTGTCTCTAGGGTCTCACACCCACCTGTTTCTAGGGTCTCACACCCACCCGTCTCTAGGGTCTCACACCCACCTGTCTCTGTGGTCTCACACCCACCTGTCTCTGTGGTCTCACACCCACCTGTCTCTGGGGTCTCACACCCACCTGTCTCTAGGGTCTCACACCCACCTGTCTCTAGGGTCTCACACCCACCTGTTTCTAGGGTCTCACACCCACCCGTCTCTAGGGTCTCACACCCACCTGTCTCTGTGGTCTCACACCCACCTGTCTCTGTGGTTTCACACCCACCTGTCTCTAGGGTCTCACACCCACCTGTCTCTAGGGTCTCACACCCACCTGTTTCTAGGGTCTCACACCCACCCGTCTCTAGGGTCTCACACCCACCCGTCTCTAGGGTCTCACACCCACCCCTCTCTGGGGTCTCACACCCACCTGTCTCTGTGGTCTCACACCCACCCGTTTCTAGGGTCTAACACCCACCCGTCTCTAGGGTCTCACACCCACCCGTTTCTAGGGTCTCACACCCACCTGTCTCTAGGGTCTCACACCCACCTGTCTCTAGGGTCTCACACCCACCTGTCTCTAGGGTCTCACACCCACCTGTCTCTAGGGTCTCACACCCACCTGTCTCTAGGGTCTCACACCCACCTGTCTCTAGGGTCTCACACCCACCTGTCTCTGCGGTCTCACACCCACCTGTTTCTAGGGTCTCCCACCCACCTGTCTCTGTGGTCTCACACCCACCTGTCTCTAGGGTCTCACACCCACCTGTCTCTGTGGTCTCACACCCACCTGTCTCTAGGGTCTCACACCCACCTGTCTCTAGGGTCTCACACCCACCTGTCTCTAGGGTCTCACACCCACCTGTCTCTGGGGTCTCACACCCACCTGTCTCTGGGGTCTCACACCCACCTGTCTCTGGGGTCTCACACCCACCCGTCTCTGGGGTCTCACACCCACCCGTCTCTAGGGTCTCACACCCACCCGTCTCTGGGGTCTCACACCCACCTGTCTCTGGGGTCTCACACCCACCTGTCTCTGGGGTCTCACACCCACCTGTCTCTAGGGTCTCACACCCACCTGTCTCTAGGGTCTCACACCCACCTGTCTCTAGGGTCTCACACCCACCTGTCTCTGGGGTCTCACACCCACCTGTCTCTGGGGTCTCACACCCACCCGTCTCTAGGGTCTCGCACCCACCTGTCTCTGGGGTCTCACACCCACCCGTCTCTGGGGTCTCACACCCACCTGTCTCTAGGGTCTCACACCCACCTGTCTCTGTGGTCTCACACCCACCTGTCTCTGGGGTCTCACACCCACCTGTCTCTAGGGTCTCACACCCACCTGTCTCTAGGGTCTCACACCCACCTGTCTCTAGGGTCTCACACCCACCTGTGTCTGGGGTCTCACACCCACCCGTCTCTAGGGTCTCGCACCCACCTGTCTCTGGGGTCTCACACCCACCTCTCTCCGGGGTCTCACACCCACCTGTCTCTGTGGTCTCACACCCACCTGTTTCTAGGGTCTCACACCCACCTGTCTCTAGGGTCTCACACCCACCTGTCTCTGTGGTCTCACACCCACCTGTCTCCGGGGTCTCACACCCACCTGTCTCCGTGGTCTCACACCCACCTGTCTCCGGGGTCTCACACCCACCTGTCTCCGGGGTCTCACACCCACCTGTCTCTGGGGTCTCACACCCACCTGTCTCCGGGGTCTCACACCCACCTGTCTCCGGGGTCTCACACCCACCTGTCTCCGGGGTCTCACACCCACCTGTCTCTGGGGTCTCACACCCACCTGTCTCCGGGGTCTCACACCCACCTGTCTCCGGGGTCTCACACCCACCTGTCTCCGGGGTCTCACACCCACCTGTCTCTAGGGTCTCACACCAACCTGTCTATAGGGTCTCACACCCACCTGTCTATAGGGTCTCACACCCACCTGTCTATAGGGTCTCACACCCACCTGTCTCTGGGGTCTCACACCCACCTGTCTCTAGGGTCTCACACCCACCTGTCTATAGGGTCTCACACCCACCTGTCTCTGGGGTCTCACACCCACCTGTCTCTAGGGTCTCACACCCACCTGTCTCTAGGGTCTCACACCCACCTGTCTCTAGGGTCTCACACCCACCTGTCTCTAGGGTCTCACACCCACCTGTCTCTAGGGTCTCACACCCACCTGTCTCTGTGGTCTCACACCCACCTGTCTCTGGGGTCTCACACCCACCTGTCTCTGGGGTCTCACACCCACCTGTCTCTAGGGTCTCACACCCACCTGTCTCTGGGGTCTTACACCCACCTGTCTCTGGGGTCTCACACCCACCTGTCTCTGTGGTCTCACACCCACCTGTCTCCGGGGTCTCACACCCACCTGTCTCCGGGGTCTCACACCCACCTGTCTCCGGGGTCTCACACCCACCTGTCTCTAGGGTCTCACACCAACCTGTCTATAGGGTCTCACACCCACCTGTCTATAGGGTCTCACACCCACCTGTCTATAGGGTCTCACACCCACCTGTCTCTGGGGTCTCACACCCACCTGTCTCTAGGGTCTCACACCCACCTGTCTCTAGGGTCTCACACCCACCTGTCTCTAGGGTCTCACACCCACCTGTCTCTAGGGTCTCACACCCACCTGTCTCTGTGGTCTCACACCCACCTGTCTCTGGGGTCTCACACCCACCTGTCTCTAGGGTCTCACACCCACCTGTCTCTAGGGTCTCACACCCACCTGTCTCTAGGGTCTCACACCCACCTGTCTCTGTGGTCTCACACCCACCTGTCTCTGGGGTCTCACACCCACCTGTCTCTGGGGTCTCACACCCACCTGTCTCTAGGGTCTCACACCCACCTGTCTCTGGGGTCTTACACCCACCTGTCTCTGGGGTCTCACACCCACCTGTCTCTGTGGTCTCACACCCACCTGTCTCTAGGGTCTCACACCCACCTGTCTCTGGGGTCTCACACCCACCTGTCTCTGTGGTCTCACACCCACCGGTCTCTAGGGTCTCACACCCACCTGTCTCTGGGGTCTCACACCCACCTCTCTCCGGGGTCTCACACCCACCTCTCTCCGGGGTCTCACACCCACCTGTCTCTGTGGTCTCACACCCACCTGCCTCAGTGGTCTCACACCCACCTGCCTCTGGGGTCTCACACCCACCTGTCTCTGGGGTCTCACACCCACCTGTCTCTGCGGTCTCACACCCACCTGTCTCTGGGGTCTCCCACCCACCTCTCTCCGGGGTCTCACACCCATCTGTCTCTGCGGTCTCACACCCACCTGTCTCTGCGGTCTCACACCCACCTCTCTCCGGGGTCTCACACCCATCTGTCTCTGTGGTCTCACACCCACTTGTCTCTGGGGTCTCACACCCACCTGTCTCTGGGGTCTCACACCCACCTGTCTCTGGGGTCTCACACCCACCTGTCTCTGGGGTCTCACACCCACCTGTCTCTGGGGTCTCACACCCACCTGCCTCTGCGGTCTCACACCCACCTGTCTCTGGGGTCTCACACCCACCTCTCTCCGGGGTCTCACACCCACCTCTCTCCGGGGTCTCACACCCACCTGTCTCTAGGGTCTCACACCCACCTGTCTCTAGGGTCTCACACTCACCTGTCTCTGTGGTCTCACACCCACCTCTCTCATGGGTCTCACACCCACCTGTCTCTATAGCCCAGCAGGTGGGCTCGAATAACCATCGCTGCGTTTCGCAGTTTTTCTTCCCGGTTCTTCTCCAGCTTCTGCTCGAGCTCCTCCTTCAGGAAGACCTGAGGGAGACAAGGGGGGCAGAAACACGTCAGAACCTGGACACTTCCAACGGGGGGACCCCTTCCAATAGGGTCAATACTTTTACATATGCATCAGCGGGCCCGCCCACGCATCCTTCCCAGTAGTGCGTCTATACTGCCACTGTAGGACGGAAGGTGCCTCTTTAGGTCTTTAGGTGTGGGGCTCACATCATGCGAAAGGAACGTAAAAAAAACTTTCGCCTTTTTAACACACTTCTTATTGCCGCCCTATTCATTCCATCGCATGTTTGTTTGAGGGAATTATTATCAAGTTGCTCAGAGAATATGTCTCGTTGGTTGGAGAAGGGCGTAGAGTGTGATTAGTGCACCAGCCACTTCTATTGCTGGCACAGGTCTCAGAGGCTGCGACGGGGCACCTCTTCTGTGTCTGCACTGTCTGGTGTGTGGTCACTCTCCACACCTTGGGGTTTGTAAATTGATTGCTGCCTCTGTGCTCTACTTGTGCATGCGGCATAAGAAGTAAGCAAAAACGAAACCGTGGGCAAAAACGAAACCGGCCGTGGGGCGGGACTTCCGTCTTCGGAAGCCCGCGCCCACGGAGTGGCTGGCTAGAAAAGCAGTGCTGGTGACGCGGGGCTCCCATGCCCGAGGGAGAGCCCCGCGGAGGATGCATTAGTCCGGAGTGGTGGTAACTGGGGCTTGGGGGGGGGGGAGGGGTGCACGTGTGTGTGTGTGTGGGTAGGTGTGCAACGGCGGGGGTGTCTGTATGCGTTGGTGCGTGTCTTGTGTGTAGGTGCACTCGTGTGTGTGCGCATGCGTGCAGGGGAGGTGTGGCTGTGTGGTACAGCTTTCCAGGAGAGGAGACAGGAGCTGGGCACAGCGAGCGCATTCACGTGCGCGTGGCCCGCTCAATTCCGAGCGCGCAGCCAGCTCCTGTCCCCTCTGCTGGAAAGCAGACTCGCTGACAATAGGGTCTCTGGCGAGACCGCGATTCGCGCGGCTAACGCCACGAGCCCTAAAAAGAGTGTTCAAATTATTTTGCTTTTACCTCTGCACACCCATTGGGTACCTTGGGTACCGTGTACTCCAGAGGAGTGTGGCTCAATGGTTAGAGCGGCAGACCCTGATGCAGAGTTCTGGCCAGGGGACCAGGGTTCGATTCCCGCCTCGGCGGGGTCTCGGGCTCAAATTCCTCGGACTTGTTAATTCCCGCCTCGGTGCCTATTCTAATCACAGGACCCACGCTGCAACTCTGGGTAATAGCTTGCTTAGCCTCCACACCGGCCCCAACAGCGCTAAGGATGCCTGGCTTCACCCTGGGGGTGCCCAGGAGTGGACACTTCACAGGGAAAGTCAGGAGGGGTTCAACAGCGGTATGAGTATCAGCGCCAGGAAGCCGAATAGGCGACACTGCAAGGTGACCGTCTGGTGACAGTGCGCTCTATAAATACCATGACATTTACATTTAGTTACCCATATAGAGAGCCGGCGTCCTACAATCACAGATCCAACAGTGAGATCACCCATGCACTTTTTCCAGCATAGTGTTAATACTTCCACACCATACAAAAGCGTGCCCACCTATGAACCCTTTCCAGAAGAGTATTAATGCTTCCAAACTTCCAATAGTAGAACGACACATTAACCCTTTCCAAGAGAGACAGTATCCCCACACTCCCAACAGTGGGACCACCCAAGGACCCTTTCCAGTACAATCTCAATACTTTCACACATTCAATAAATGAACCACTCATGAACCCCTAATAAGAGAATCAATACTTCCAAACAAACAGTGGGACCACCCAGGAACCATTCCTAAGAGTCAATACTCCCACACAACCAACAGAGGGACCACCCAGAAACCACTTCTAAGAGAGTCAATACTTCCACACAACCAACAGAGGGACCACCCAGAAACCACTTCTAAGAGAGTCAATACTTCCACACATCCAACAGTGGGACCATTGAGGAACCACTTCTAAGAGAGTCAATACTTCCACACATCCAACAGTGGGACCATTGAGGAACCACTTCTAACAGACTCAATACTTCCACATATCTAACAGTGGGACCACCCAGGAACCACTTCTAAGAGAGTCAATAGTTCCACACATCCAACAGTGGGACCATTGAGGACCCATCTCTAAGAGAGTCAATACTTCCACACAAAGAGTGGAACCACCAAAGAACCACTTCTAAGAGAGTCAATACTTCCACACATTCAACAGTGTGACCACCCAGGAACCATTTCTAAGAGCCAATACTTCCAAATATCCAACAGAAGCACCACTGAGAAACCACTTCTAAGAGAGTCAATACTTCCACACATCCAACAGTGGGACCATTGAGGAACCACTTCTAAGAGAGTCAATACTTCAACACATCCAACAGTGGGACCACCCAGGAACCACTTCTAAGAGTCAATACTTCCACACATCCAACAGTGGGACCACCCCGGAAACACTTCTAAGAGAGTCAATACTTCCAGACACCCAACAGTGGGACCACCCAGGAACCACTTCTAAGAGAGTCAATACTTCCACACATCCAACAGTGGGAACATTGAGGAACCACTTCTAAGAGAGTGAATACTTCCACACATCCAACAGTGGGACCACCCAGGAACCACTTCTAAGAGTCAATACTACCACATATCCAACAGTGGGAGCACTGAGAAACCACTTCTAAGAGAGTCAATACTTCCGCACATTCAACAGTGGGACCACCCAGGAACCACTTCTAAGAGTCAATACTACCACATATCCAACAGTGGGAGCACTGAGAAACCACTTCTAAGAGAGTCAATACTTCCGCACATTCAACAGTGGGACCACCCAGGAAACATTTCTAAGAGTCAATACTTCCACACATCCAACAGTGGGACCACCCCGGAAACACTTCTAAGAGAGTCAATACTTCCAGACACCCAACAGTGGGACCACCCAGAAACCACTTCTAAAAGAGTCAATACTTCAACACATCCAACAGTGGGACCACCCAGGAACCATTTCTAAGAGAGTCAATACTTCAACACATCCAACAGTGGGACCATTGAGGAACCACTTCTGAGAGAGTCAATACTTCCACACATCCAACAGAGGGACCACCCAGGAACCACTTCTAAGAGAGTCAATACTTAAACACATCCAACAGTGGGACCATTGAGGAACCACTTCTAAGAGAGTCAATACTTCAACACATCCAACAGTAGGACCACCCAGGAACCATTTCTAAGAGAATGAATACTTCCACACATCCAACAGTGGGACCACCCAGGAACCATTTCTAAGAGAATGAATACTTCCACACATCCAACAGTGGGACCACCCAGGAACCATGTTTAAGAGACAATACTTCCACACATCCAACAGAGGGACCACCCAGGAACCATTTCTAAGAGAGTCAATACTTCCACACATCCAACAGTGGGACCACCCAGGAACCATTTCTAAGAGAGTCAATACTTCCACACATCCAACAGTGGGACCACCCAGGAACCATGTTTAAGAGTCAATACTTCCACACATCCAACAGTGGGACCACCCAGGAACCATTTCTAAGAGAGTCAATACTTCCACACATCCAACAGTGGGACCATTGAGGAACCACTTCTAAGAGAGTCAATACTTCCACACATCCAACAGTGGGACCACCCAGGAACCATTTCTAAGAGAGTCAATACTTCCACACATCCAACAGTGGGACCACCCAGGAACCATGTTTAAGAGTCAATACTTCCACACATCCAACAGAGGGACCACCCAGGAACCATTTCTAAGAGAGTCAATACTTCAACACATCCAACAGTGGGACCATTGAGGAACCACTTCTAAGAGAGTCAATACTTCCACACATCCAACAGAGGGACCACCCAGGAACCACTTCTAAGAGAGTCGATACTTCCACACATCCAACAGTGGGACCATTGAGGAACCACTTCTTAGAGAGTCAATACTTCCACACATGCAACAGTGGGACCACCCAGGAACCATTTCTAAGAGAGTCAATACTTCCACACATCCAACAGTGGGACCACCCAGGAACCATGTTTAAGAGTCAATACTTCCACACATCCAACAGAGGGACCACCCAGGAACCATTTCTAAGAGAGTCGATACTTCCACACATCCAACAGTGGGCCCACCCAGGAACCATTTCTAAGAGAGTCAATACTTCCACACATCCAACAGTGGGACCACCCAGGAACCATTTCTAAGAGAGTCAATCCTACCACACATCCAACAGTGGGACCACCCAGGAACCATTTCTAAGAGTCAATACTTCCACACATCCAACAGTGGGACCACCCAGGAACCATGTGTAAGAGTCAATACTTCCAAATATCCAACAGAAGCACCACTGAGAAACCACTTCTAAGAGAGTCAATACTTCCACACATCCAACAGTGGGACCATTGAGGAACCACTTCTAAGAGAGTCAATACTTCAACACATCCAACAGTGGGACCACCCAGGAACCACTTCTAAGAGTCAATACTTCCACACATCCAACAGTGGGACCACCCCGGAAACACTTCTAAGAGAGTCAATACTTCCAGACACCCAACAGTGGGACCACCCAGGAACCACTTCTAAGAGAGTCAATACTTCCACACATCCAACAGTGGGAACATTGAGGAACCACTTCTAAGAGAGTGAATACTTCCACACATCCAACAGTGGGACCACCCAGGAACCACTTCTAAGAGTCAATACTACCACATATCCAACAGTGGGAGCACTGAGAAACCACTTCTAAGAGAGTCAATACTTCCGCACATTCAACAGTGGGACCACCCAGGAACCACTTCTAAGAGTCAATACTACCACATATCCAACAGTGGGAGCACTGAGAAACCACTTCTAAGAGAGTCAATACTTCCGCACATTCAACAGTGGGACCACCCAGGAAACATTTCTAAGAGTCAATACTTCCACACATCCAACAGTGGGACCACCCCGGAAACACTTCTAAGAGAGTCAATACTTCCAGACACCCAACAGTGGGACCACCCAGAAACCACTTCTAAAAGAGTCAATACTTCAACACATCCAACAGTGGGACCACCCAGGAACCATTTCTAAGAGAGTCAATACTTCAACACATCCAACAGTGGGACCATTGAGGAACCACTTCTGAGAGAGTCAATACTTCCACACATCCAACAGAGGGACCACCCAGGAACCACTTCTAAGAGAGTCAATACTTAAACACATCCAACAGTGGGACCATTGAGGAACCACTTCTAAGAGAGTCAATACTTCAACACATCCAACAGTAGGACCACCCAGGAACCATTTCTAAGAGAATGAATACTTCCACACATCCAACAGTGGGACCACCCAGGAACCATTTCTAAGAGAATGAATACTTCCACACATCCAACAGTGGGACCACCCAGGAACCATGTTTAAGAGACAATACTTCCACACATCCAACAGAGGGACCACCCAGGAACCATTTCTAAGAGAGTCAATACTTCCACACATCCAACAGTGGGACCACCCAGGAACCATTTCTAAGAGAGTCAATACTTCCACACATCCAACAGTGGGACCACCCAGGAACCATGTTTAAGAGTCAATACTTCCACACATCCAACAGTGGGACCACCCAGGAACCATTTCTAAGAGAGTCAATACTTCCACACATCCAACAGTGGGACCATTGAGGAACCACTTCTAAGAGAGTCAATACTTCCACACATCCAACAGTGGGACCACCCAGGAACCATTTCTAAGAGAGTCAATACTTCCACACATCCAACAGTGGGACCACCCAGGAACCATGTTTAAGAGTCAATACTTCCACACATCCAACAGAGGGACCACCCAGGAACCATTTCTAAGAGAGTCAATACTTCAACACATCCAACAGTGGGACCATTGAGGAACCACTTCTAAGAGAGTCAATACTTCCACACATCCAACAGAGGGACCACCCAGGAACCACTTCTAAGAGAGTCGATACTTCCACACATCCAACAGTGGGACCATTGAGGAACCACTTCTTAGAGAGTCAATACTTCCACACATCCAACAGTGGGACCACCCAGGAACCATTTCTAAGAGAGTCAATACTTCCACACATCCAACAGTGGGACCACCCAGGAACCATGTTTAAGAGTCAATACTTCCACACATCCAACAGAGGGACCACCCAGGAACCATTTCTAAGAGAGTCGATACTTCCACACATCCAACAGTGGGCCCACCCAGGAACCATTTCTAAGAGAGTCAATACTTCCACACATCCAACAGTGGGACCACCCAGGAACCATTTCTAAGAGAGTCAATCCTACCACACATCCAACAGTGGGACCACCCAGGAACCATTTCTAAGAGTCAATACTTCCACACATCCAACAGTGGGACCACCCAGGAACCATGTGTAAGAGTCAATACTTCCACATATCTAACAGTGGGACCACCCAGGAACCACTTCTAGAAGAGTCAATAGTTCCACACATCCAACAGTGGGACCATTGAGGACCCATCTCTAAGAGAGTCAATACTTCCACACAAAGAGTGGAACCACCGTAGATCCATTTCTAAGAGAGTCAATACTTCCAAATATCCAACAGAGGGACCACTGGGAAACCACTTCTAAGAGAGTCAATACTTCCGCACATTCAACAGTGGGACCACCCAGGAAACATTTCTAAGAGAGTCAATACTTCCAGACATCCAACAGTGGGACCACCCAGGAACCACTTCTAAGAGAGTCAATACTTCCAGACATCCAACAGTGGGACCACCCAGGAACCACTTCTAAGAGTCAATACTTCCAGACATCCAACAGTGGGACCACCCAGGAACCATTTCTAAGAGAGTCAATACGTCAACACATCCAACAGTTGGACCACCCAGGAACCATTTCTAAGAGTCAATACTTCCAGACATCCAACACTGGGACCACCCAGGAACCACTTCTAAGAGAGTGAATACTTCCACACATCCAACAGAGGAACCACCCAGGAACCACTTCTAAGAGAGTCAATACTTCAACACATCCAACAGTTGGACCACCCAGGAACCATTTCTAAGAGTCAATACTTCCAGACACCCAACAGTGGGACCACCCAGGAACCACTTCTAAGAGAGTCAATACTTCCAGACACCCAACAGTGGGACCACCCAGGAACCACTTCTAAGAGAGTCAATACTTCCAGACACCCAACAGTTGGACCACCCAGGAACCATTTCTAAGAGTCAATACTTCCAGACACCCAACAGTGGGACCACCCAGGAACCACTTCTAAGAGAGTCAATACTTCCAGACACCCAACAGTTGGACCACCCAGGAACCATTTCTAAGAGCCAATACTACCACATATCCAACAGTGGGAGCACTGAGAAACCACTTCTAAGAGAGTCAATACTTCAACACATCCAACAGTGGGACCACTGAGAAACCACTTCTAAGAGAGTCAATACTTCAACACATCCAACAGTGGGACCACTGAGAAACCATTTCTAAGAGAGTCAATACTTCCACACATCCAACAGTGGGACCACCCCGGAAACACTTCTAAGAGAGTCAATACTTCAACACATCCAACAGTGGGAACATTGAGGAACCACTTCTAAGAGAGTGAATACTTCCACACATCCAACAGTGGGACCACCCAGGAACCACTTCTAAGAGTCAATACTACCACATATCCAACAGTGGGAGCACTGAGAAACCACTTCTAAGAGAGTCAATACTTCAACACATCCAACAGTGGGACCACTGAGAAACCATTTCTAAGAGAGTCAATACTTCCACACATCCAACAGTGGGACCACCCCGGAAACACTTCTAAGAGAGTCAATACTTCCACACATCCAACAGTGGGACCACCCAGGAACCACTTCTAAGAGTCAATACTACCACATATCCAACAGTGGGAGCACTGAGAAACCACTTCTAAGAGAGTCAATACTTCCGCACATTCAACAGTGGGACCACCCAGGAAACATTTCTAAGAGTCAATACTTCCACACATCCAACAGTGGGACCACCCCGGAAACACTTCTAAGAGAGTCAATACTTCCAGACACCCAACAGTGGGACCACCCAGGAACCACTTCTAAGAGAGTGAATACTTCCACACATCCAACAGTGGGACCACCCAGGAACCACTTCTAAGAGAGTCAATACTTCCACACATCCAACAGTGGGACCACCCAGGAACCATTTCTAAGAGAGTCAATACTTCAACACATCCAACAGTGGGACCACCCAAGAACCACTTCTAAGAGAGTCAATACTTCAACACATCCAACAGTGGGACCACTGAGAAACCACTTCTAAGAGAGTCAATACTTCCACACATCCAACAGTGGGACCACCCAGGAACCATTTCTAAGAGAGTCAATACTTCCACACATCCAACAGTGGGACCACCCAGGAACCACTTCTAAGAGAGTCAATACATCAACACATCCAACAGTGGGACCACTGAGAAACCACTTCTAAGAGAGTCAATACTTCCACACATCCAACAGTGGGACCACCCAGGAACCATTTCTAAGAGAGTCAATACTTCCAGACACCCAACAGTGGGACCACCCAGGAACCACTTCTAAGAGAGTCAATACTTCCAGACACCCAACAGTGGGACCACCCAGGAACCATGTTTAAGAGTCAATACTTCCACACATCCAACAGTGGGACCACCCAGGAACCATTTCTAAGAGAGTCAATACTTCCACACATCCAACAGTGGGACCACCCAGGAACCATGTTTAAGAGTCAATACTTCCACACATCCAACAGTGGGACCACCCAGGAACCATTTCTAAGAGAGTCAATACTTCCAGACACCCAACAGTGGGACCACCCAGAAACCACTTCTAAAAGAGTCAATACTTCAACACATCCAACAGTGGGACCACCCAGGAACCATTTCTAAGAGAGTCAATACTTCAACACATCCAACAGTGGGACCACCCAGGAACCATTTCTAAGAGAGTCAATACTTCAACACATCCAACAGTGGGACCATTGAGGAACCACTTCTGAGAGAGTCAATACTTCCACACATCCAACAGAGAGACCACCCAGGAACCACTTCTAAGAGAGTCAATACTTCAACACATCCAACAGTGGGACCACCCAGAAACCACTTCTAAGAGAGTCAATACTTCCACACATCCAACAGTGGGACCACCCAGGAACCACTTCTAAGAGAGTCAATACTTCAACACATCCAACAGTGGGACCACCCAGGAACCACTTCTAAGAGAGTCAATACTTCCACACAAAGAGTGGAACCACCAAAGAACCATTTCTAAGAGAGTCAATACTTCCAGACACCCAACAGTGGGACCACCCAGGAACCATTTTTAAGAGAGTCAATAATAACACATGTCCAACAGTGGGACCACCGAAGAACACTTCTAAGAGAGTCAATACTTCCAGACACCCAACAGTGAGACCACCCAGGACCCACTTCCATACGTCCAACAGTGGACAGCCCAGTACTCTCTGGGCAGCGGTCCTTTCAATTGAGCGTCTGGTCTATCCACGCACCTTTTCGAGTAAAGAGTCAATGCTTCACGCATCTAAGCGTGGGTCCATCCCTTGATATGGTCTGCCCTGGTCAGTTCTCTGAACCCACCCACTGGAGGGTTCATTCCTGGACACGTCAAATAGCCCATCTGTGTCTGTACACGTGCATTGCGGAGTAAATCCCTGGGCACGTGCAGTGTGGAGTCCATCCAGGACACGTGCAGTGCGGAGTCAATTCCAGGACATGTGCAGTGCGGAGTCAATCCCTGGGCACGTGGAGTGCGGACTCAATCCCAAAACACGGGCAGTGCGGAGTCAATCCCAGGACACATGCAGTGCAGAGTCAATCCCAGGACACGTGCAGTGCGGAGTCAATCCCAGGACACGTGCAGTGCGGAGTCAATCCCAGGACACGTGCAGTGCAGAGTCAATAGCAGAGTCAATCCCAGGACACGTGCAGTGCAGAGTCAATAGCAGAGTCAATACCAGGAAACGTGCAGTGCAGAGTCAATACCAGGAAACGTGCAGTGCAGAGTCAATACCAGGAAACGTGCAGTGCAGATTCAATACCAGGAAACGTGCAGTGCGGACTCAATGCCAGGACACGTGCAGTGCAATGTCAATCCTGGGGTCAATCCCAGGACACGTGCAGTGTGGAGTCAATCCTGAGGTCAATCCCAGGGCACGTGCAGGGCGGAGTAAATCCCAAGACATGTGCAATGCGGACTCAATCCCAGGACACGTGCAGTGCGGACTCAATCCCAAGACACATGCAGTGCGGACTCAATCCCAGGACACGTGCAGTGCGGACTCAATCCCAAGACACGTGCAGTGCGGACTCAATCCCAGGACACGTGCAGTGCGGAGTCAATCCCAGGACACGTGCAGTGCGGTGTCAATCCCTGGGCAAGTGCAGTGCGGAGTCAATACTGGTGTCAATCCCAGGACACGTGCAGTGCGGAGTCAATCCTGGCGTCAATCCCAGGACACGTGCAGTGCAGAGTCAATCCCAGGACACGTGCAGTGCAGAGTCAATCCCAGGACACGTGCAGTGCGGACTCAATCCCAGGACACCTGCAGTGCGGAGTCAATCCCAGGACACGTGCAGTGCGGACTCAATCCCTGGGCACGTGGAGTGCGGACTCAATCCCAAAACACGGGCAGTGCGGAGTCAATCCCAGGACACATGCAGTGCAGAGTCAATCCCAGGACACGTGCAGTGCGGAGTCAATCCCAGGACACGTGCAGTGCGGAGTCAATCCCAGGACACGTGCAGTGCGGAGTCAATCCCAGGACACGTGCAGTGCGGAGTCAATCCCAGGACACGTGCAGTGCGGAGTCAATCCCAGGACACGTGCAGTGCGGAGTCAATCCCAGGACACGTGCAGTGCAGAGTCAATAGCAGAGTCAATACCAGGAAACGTGCAGTGCAGAGTCAATACCAGGAAACGTGCAGTGCAGATTCAATACCAGGAAACGTGCAGTGCAGATTCAATACCAGGAAACGTGCAGTGCGGACTCAATGCCAGGACACGTGCAGTGCGGAGTCAATCCTGGGGTCAATCCCAGGACACGTGCAGTGTGGAGTCAATCCTGAGGTCAATCCCAGGGCACGTGCAGGGCGGAGTAAATCCCAAAACACGTGCAGTGCGGACTCAATCCCAGGACACGTGCAGTGCGGACTCAATCCCAAAACACATGCAGTGCGGACTCAATCCCAGGACACGTGCAGTGCGGAGTCAATCCCAGTGCAGTGCGGAGTCAATCCCAGGACACGTGCAGTGCGGTGTCAATCCCTGGGCAAGTGCAGTGCGGAGTCAATACTGGTGTCAATCCCAGGACACGTGCAGTGCGGAGTCAATCCTGGTGTCAATCCCAGGACACGTGCAGTGCAGAGTCAATCCCAGGACACGTGCAGTGCGAACTCAATCCCAGGACACCTGCAGTGCGAACTCAATCCCAGTGCAGTGCAGAGTCAATCCCACTGGAGGGTTCATTCCTGGACACGCCAAATAGCCCATCTGTGTCTCCACACGTGCAGTGTGGAGTCAATCCCTGGGCACGTGCAGTGCGGAGTCCATCCAGGACACGTGCAGTGCGGAGTCAATCCCAGGACACGTGCAGTGCGGAGTCAATCCCAGGACACGTGCAGTGCGGAGTCAATCCCAGGACACGTGCAGTGCGGACTCAATCCCAGGACACGTGCAGTGCGGATTCAATCCCAGTGCAGTGCAGAGTCAATCCCAGGACACATGCAGTGCAGAGTCAATCCTAGGACACGTGCAGTGCGGAGTCAATCCCAGGACACGTGCAGTGCGGACTCAATCCCAGTGCAGTGCGGACTCAATCCCAGGACACGTGCAGTGCGGAGTCAATCCTAGGACACGTGCAGTGCGGACTCAATCCCAGGACACGTGCAGTGCGGACTCAATCCCAGGACACGTGCAGTGCGGACTCAATCCCAGGACACGTGCAGTGCAGACTCAATCCCAGTGCAGTGCGGATTCAATCCCAGGACACGTGCAGTGCGGACTCAATCCCAGGACACGTGCAGTGCGGAGTCAATACCAGTGCAGTGCGAACTCAATCCCAAAACACGTGCAGTGCAGACTCAATCCCAGGACACGTGCAGTGGGGAGTCAATCCCAGGACACGTGCAGTGCAGACTCAATCCCTGGGCACGTGCAGTGCGGAGTCCATCCAGGACACGTGCAGTGCGGAGTCAATCCCAGGACACGTGCAGTGCGGAGTCAATCCCAGGACACGTGCAGTGCGGAGTCAATCCCAGGACACGTGCAGTGCGGAGTCAATCCCAGGACACGTGCAGTGCGGACTCAATCCCAGGACACGTGCAGTGCGGATTCAATCCCAGTGCAGTGCAGAGTCAATCCCAGGACACATGCAGTGCGGAGTCAATCCTAGGACACGTGCAGTGCGGAGTCAATCCCAGGACACGTGCAGTGCGGACTCAATCCCAGTGCAGTGCGGACTCAATCCCAGGACACGTGCAGTGCGGAGTCAATCCTAGGACACGTGCAGTGCGGACTCAATCCCAGGACACGTGCAGTGCGGACTCAATCCCAGGACACGTGCAGTGCGGACTCAATCCCAGGACACGTGCAGTGCGGAGTCAATACCAGTGCAGTGCGAACTCAATCCCAAAACACGTGCAGTGCAGACTCAATCCCAGGACACGTGCAGTGGGGAGTCAATCCCAGGACACGTGCAGTGCAGACTCAATGCCAGGACACGTGCAGTGCGGAGTCAATCCCAGGACACGTGCAGTGTGGACTCAATGCAAGGACATGTGCAGTGCGGAGTCAATCCCGGGCAAGTGCAGTGCGGACTCAATCCCAGGACACGTGCAGTGCGGAGTCAATCCCAGGACACATGCAGTGCGGAGTCAATCCCAGGACACGTGCAGTGCGGAGTCAATCCCAGGACACGTGCAGTGCGGAGTCAATCCCAGTGCAGTGCGGACTCAATCCCAGGACACGTGCAGTGCGGAGTGAATCCCAGGACACGTGCAGTGCAGAGTCAATCCCAGGACACGTGCAGTGCGGACTCAATGCCAGGACACGTGCAGTGCGGAGTAATCCTAGGACACGTGGTGCCGACTCAATGCCAGGACACGTGCAGTGCGGAGTCAATCCAAGGACACGTGCAGTGTGGAGTCAATCCCTGGGTGGGCAAGTGCAGTGCGGAGTCAATCCCAGGAGACGTGCAGTGCGGAGTCAATCCCAGGACACGTGCAGTGCGGATTCAATGCCAGGACACGTGCAGTGCGGGGTCAATCCTGGGCACGTGCAGTGCGGACTCAATCCCACTGCAGTGCGGAGTCAATCCCTGGGCACGTGCAGTGCGGAGTCAATCCCGGGCACGTGCAGTGCGGACTCAATCCTAGTGCAGTGGTGACTCAATCCCGGGCACGTGCAGTGCGGAGTCAATCCCAGGACACGTGCAGTGCGGAGTCAATCCCGGGCACGTGCATCCTTCCCAGGCGCGCACACGTCCGTGCAAGGAATGTTCTTTCTTCTGCGAAAGTGAAGGTGTGAAAAGTGTGCAGCTGTGCAGTGTCAGCGGTGCGTGTTTGTGAATTATGCGGGTGGCCTGGGTGCGTGACTGCAGGCAGTGGTTGTAGGGGTGAGGTCTGGATGGGTCTGTGTGCGTGTAAGCACGAGTCAGTGTGTGCGCAAGTTATGGTGTGTGCGAGTGTCAGCGTGTGCAGGGTGCGGTGTGCGCCGGGTGCGGTGTGCGGAGCCGGCTGCGTTGTGTCCCTCGGCCCCGGCTCTCTCGGTCCAGAGAGGAATGCGCCCTCCGCCGCCTCCCACATCCGCAGCCAGCCTTCCCCCCCACCCCCCGCCCATCCCCAGCCTCCCCCGTCACTGCTCCCCACCCCAGCCTCTCCCTCCCCAGGGACACCGGCCCTCCCCAGCACGCCCCAATCCGTCCATCGCTGCCCTGCAGCGCCTACCCTGGGCCCCGAGGCGCTGGAGTGGGGGTGCTGCGCTCCCGAGGCGCTGGAGTGGGGGTGCACCTACCCTGGGCCCCGAGGCGCTGGAGTGGGGGTGCTGCGCTCGCGAGGCGCCGGAGTGGGGGTGCTGCGCTCCCGAGGCGCTGGAGTGGGGGTGCACCTACCCTGGGCCCCGAGGCGCTGGAGTGGGGGTGCTGCGCTCGCGAGGCGCCGGAGTGGGGGTGCTGCGCTCCCGAGGCGCTGGAGTGGGGGTGCACCTACCCTGGGCCCCGAGGCGCTGGAGTGGGGGTGCACCTACTCTGGGCCCCGAGGCGCTGGAGTGAGGGTGCACCTACCCTGGGCCCCGAGGCGCTGGAGTGAGGGTGCACCTACCCTGGGCCCCGAGGCGCTGGAGTGGGGGCGCACCTACCCTGGGCCCCGAGGCGCTGGAGTGAGGGTGCACCTACCCTGGGCCCCGAGGCGCTGGAGTGAGGGTGCACCTACCCTGGGCCCCGAGGCGCTGTAGTGGGGGTGCACCTACCCTGGGCCCCGAGGCGCTGGAGTGAGGGTGCACCTACCCTGGGCCCCGAGGCGCTGGAGTGGGGGCGCACCTACCCTGGGCCCCGAGGCGCTGGAGTGGGGGTGCACCTACCCTGGGCCCCGAGGCGCTGGAGTGGGGGCGCTGAGGCTGGGCTCAGAATGAGAACGGACACTATAGATGTCTTTGTATTTTGTTGCGCTGTCGGTCCGGCTGCGCCTCGGACACCGCGGCTTCTTCTAACGCGGGGACTGGAGAGATCCCGGCCCTCCGTGGGGGGCACAAGTGACCAATGTTCACTGAGCCCCGAGCTCCCCCTGTGCCTTCTGTGCACTGTGCGCGGTGGTCAGTACAGCGCCATTTTTTGGGCAAATGTCGTGGCCCTTTCAATGGAAGCCGTGCCGCCTGTGAGTGCGCGCCACAGCGCCGGGCGACACCCAGGGCCACTGGGACTGTGCGGCAGAAGAGGGGCACAGGACGCAGCAGGGGTGGGTGAATTACGCGGCGGGGGTGAGTGGATTACGCAACAGGTATGAGTGAATTACGCGGCGGGGGTGAGTGGATTACGCAGCGGGGGGGGGGGGTGTGAGTGAATTACGCGGCGGGGGGGGGGGGGGGTGAGTGAATTACGCAGCGGGGAGTGAGTGAATTACGCAGCGGGGGGGGTGAGTGAATCACGCAGCGGGGGGGGGTGAGTGAATCACGCAGCGGGGGGGGGGGTGAACGAATAACGCATGGGGGTGAGTGGATTAGCAGGGGGGTCGATCGAATTACGCGGCGGGGCGGCGAAGTACGCAGGGGGGTGAAAGCATTACGCAGGGGGGGGGGTGAGTGGATTACACAGCGGGGTGAGTGAATTACGTTGCGGGGGGGGGGTGAGTGGATGACGCAGCAGGGGTGAGGGCATTACGCGGCGGGGTGAGTGGATTACGCTGCGAAATGGCAATTATCACGTGGCATAATGCGGCACATTCTGTAACAGTAATGCTTCGTGATTTCCTCGTTTTTAAAGGTGGTGACATTGTCAAGGTATTCGTAGCCCCTCATCAGCCCCCGTGGAGCACCCACGTGTGGCAGCAAACAACGGAGAGGTGAGCCGCCGCCCTCCAAGGCCGCCCACTCTCGGCCACTCGCGGCGCGCTGCATGTTTAGGATCGGTTTGAACCCTCGGAGGGAGAAATTTAACTTTGTTTGTGTTAAAATGTGCAGATTATGCGCAGATGAAGGATTATGAGGCACATTTATAATCGTGAAAATCGCCGCACAATCGCCTGATTCCAGGTGGCCCCGACCACTGGCATACATCGGCTTCAGTGAGCTCCAGAATGCACCCACTCAATGCACCCCCCCTCCCCTCCCCTACCCCCCGCCCCGCCTCCCAGCCCCCCACTCTCCTGCTGAGCGGGCGGGCTCACTAGGGACATGGATGTTGCACAATCCCTGTGACGTCACAGATGCAACACTGACAGCAGCGCCCCCCCCACCCCCTGCACCACTGCATTGTGGGGTGGGGGTGCCCGAAGCCCTCAGGCCACGCCCCTCTGGCGATAATAGAGGTGTTGGACCCGGCCTCGTGGCGTGGTCCCTACCCCTCCCGCATGGCGGGCCTGGGACGACATCGGCCCTCCGTCGACCCGCTGTCGACCCCCCTGAACACGAACCCTCGACGAGAGCAGCCCCCCTGGGACCCCAGCGGACCCTGCTCACCACCCGCCGGTCTGGCGACCATGCCAGGCCACCATTTCTGGCCCGACTCCATCTTGGGCCCATCACGTCCCGAGCACGTGGCCGCAGCCAGCCCTGGCCCCGGCCTCAGCGAAGCCCCGACATCGAGGCACCAAGATCCTCCCAGGTGGTAGAGTGGCCACTTGGCGGAGCCCGGAAGAGGGGAGTTTCGAGGGGCCTCCAGCCGTCCCCGGACGCCTGGTATCGATCGCCCTTCAGCCTCCCTGGGCGCTGGCTCCACCCCCCTGCTGGGTGTTCTGGACACCTTCATCCCGGCCCCTCTGACCCCCAGGGCGAGAGGGTCCGGACATCAAAGGACTCCAGTCCTATATCTGGGCCAGCCCTGGATTAGGACTTCAGTTGTATCTTGGAGTCGAAGCCCTGCTGACCTCGTCGCGGCTGATCCTGATCCAAACTCTTGCACCCGGAACCTTCGAGGCCCTGCTGACGCTGTCGCGGCCTGACCAAGCTGAACCACCTTCGAGGCCCTGCTGACGCTGTCGCGGCCTGACCAAGCTGAACCACCTTCGAGGCCCTGCTGACTGCTGTCGCGGCCTGACCAAGCTGAACCACCTTCGAGGCCCTGCTGACGCTGTCGCGGCCTGCCCAAGCTGAGCCACCTTCGAGGCCCTGCTGACGCTGTCGCGGCCTGACCCCTTGAACTATCACCACCCAGTTGGTGCCAAGACTGTCCCGCTACCCCCTATCCCCGAAACCAAGACTTTACGGATCCCTCGATCCTTGCCTGCTAACCTGCAAAGGACTTGCCTTAATTGCTTATATAAAGATTCTTGGTAATATTCCTCCTGTGTGGTGTCCATCTGTAAGTAGTGTGATTGCTCAGCTGTCCACGATTGTAGGAGAGGAGCCTCGCCAAGGAGGCCTCCCTACGGCGCTCGACCTATTCCATACAGAGAGGTGGGTCTCGGGGCGGACAGTCAGACACCTTCTGTCTCCCCTGGGGTCGCCTTTCCAACATTGGTGGCAAGCGACGGGATCCGAGCCCGCGCAAATCGTACAGCGAGTAACTCGCCACTACTAACAGAGACCCACAACCATGATGACTACTAAAGAAGCCGGAACAACTGCAGAATTCCAGAAAGAACTACTAGAGGAGTACACCCATAAAGAACTCAAACAATTCTGCAAAGCCCTAGGTATCGCTACCACCGGACTAAGCACAAAAGACGATTTTTAAAGACGCGTTACAAACATGGTGGAGACCGGAGCAACCCCACCCCAAACCAACGAGGACATTGTCCTAGAAGTACCCCTGAGTACAGTCGTAGCCCCAGTGGAAGAAAGAACCGCCAACAAAGAACCGGGCCTCTCCCACGAAGACGCCCGGGAGCGAGAGAGGAGTCGGCTCCACGAACTAGAGCTCGCCCGACTCCGGCTGGATGGAGAGCTTCAATTAGCAGCAAAGAAAATGGCCATTGAACAACTACGATTAGAGGGAGATCTGGAAGAGAGGCGGAGGCAAAGAGAATTGGACGAAAAAAGCTCACGTACAAACACAAGCGTGGCCTCAAAGAACTAGAGATCAAAGCCAAGCTCGAAGAGGCTGGCGCCGCGGTAATCCGGAACCCTCCACCTCCTGCCGACCCGAAGGTCCACATTCCCAAGGATATCGTCAAGGAATACTACAAAAATGAGGATATCCAGCAATGGTTCAAGGCGTATGAGGTTGCCATGACCGCGCACCGCAACCCGCGAAAAGATTGGGGTGCCGGTTTGTGGGGGAGATTCGTCAGCGAAGGAAGAGACACCCTGCTAGAGCTGGCCGAGGACGTGATGTCCTCCTATGACCACATGAAGGACGCCCTGCTCACCCGGTATGGCCTCACCCCCGAGATGTACCGACAGAGGTTCAGAGACTGCAAAAAGATTCCCGGTACCACATGGGTGGAGTACGTAAACTTTTATAGCCGGGCCCTGGAAGGATGGATAAAGGGCAGCAAAGTGTCCACCTACGAGCAGCTGTTCGACCTCATCGTTTGGGAGCACCTCTCCAACAACTGCTTTGTCGAGCTTAGACAGCATCTCCTCGACAGTAAGCTGACCGAGCCCCGAAAACTCGCCGTCGAGGCGGATCGATGGGTGAGCACCCGGGTCCCCCGGACCCCGATAGGAGAAACGGGACGGAACGGCCAGGGGCACCCTCGCCAGCGTGGCGGCGGAGGAGGCCAGAACAGGAGCCGAGACTTCCCGTCGGCCCCGGGCCGGAGTCCGCCTCGGGGGTCCCCCCAGAAGCACACTTCGCCATCCCTGACCAGAAGAGGGCCCCCACCGGCGTGGCCGGGGCCCCACCCGAACATTACTTGCCACAGATGCCAGCGGACGGATCACTATGCCAGTGACCCCCTCTGCCCCATGAACCAGCGCCCCGGCACCACCGGGCCTCCGACCCGCCAGTTCGCTGCGGCGGCCCTGGGGGAAGGGGGAGAAGAAGACAAAGAGGTCTACAACAAAGATCAGACCGAGTATGAACCGGCCGCCATGGCCCTAGCCTGCCTGGGCAAAAGAGACATGGTCCCCCAGGCCCCGCTACCGAGGAACACCCAAAAGTACCGTCAGTGGGTCCACATCAATGGACGACGGACCGAAGCCCTCCGAGACACGGGAGCCAGTGTGACGGCCGTCCGCTGCCACTTGGTGACCCCAGAACAGATCATACCAAACGTGCGATGCCCCGTGAGGGCCGCCGACAACTCCGAAACTCTGTGTCAGATGGCCCGAATCCCCTTCGAGTGGGGGGGGGGGGTGTCGGGCACCCTCAAAGTGACCGTCTGGGACGACGCCCCCGTGGACTGCCTCCTTGGAAACGACCTCGAGAGCTCTCCCTGGGCCCAAGTCGAACGGAGAGAGCATCTAGGAATGATGAGACTACCAGAGTGGGTCTGCGCGACGACCCGATCCATGACTGCCCGGGCCCTGGCGGCACACGTGGCCACCCCGACTGAAGAGCCAGAGTGGCCCGCGCCCCCACCACCCGCAGTCAATGAAGAATCCGAGCCCGAGCCATCGGAGCATGACCAAGAAGGCAGCGCCGAACTCAGCGACATCCCCGAACTAGCCCAATGGCGCCAAGAGGGTGGTCCCACCCGAGAACAATTCCGGCAGGAACAAAAGGCCTGCCCCTCCCTCGAGGGGACCCGACAGCAAGCCACCGCCCAAGCTGCCGGGGACACCTCGGGGTCCCACTGGGTCTACTGGGACCACGGCCTCCTATACAGTGAACAGAAAATTGCCGAGCTAGGGGCCAGCCGAGTGTTGGTGTTCCCCCTACGATTCAGAGACTTCCTTTTGAACCTGGCACACGATGTGCCCCTCGCCAGGCACCTGGGGCAGGACAAAACTTACAGCCGCCTGGTGACCCATTTCTACTGGCCGAAGATGCGCAACGATGTGCATAACCACTGCCGCACCTGCCCGACATGCCAAGCCAGCGGAAAGAGCGGAGGAAGGTGAAGGCCCCGCTCCAACCCTTTCCAGTAGTGACCACTCCCTTCGAACGAGTGGGGATAGACATCGTGGGGCCCCTGGACCCCCAAACCTCGCAAGGGCATCGCTTCATCCTCGTCCTGGTGGACCATGCCACCCGCTATCCCGAAGCCATCCCCCTACGAACCATAACGGCTCCCGTGGTGGGCCGAGCACTGATGGAGATCTTCTCCAGAGTGGGGTTCCCCCGAGAAGTCGTGAGCGATCGGGGCACAAACTTTATATCAAAGTATATGCGGTCCCTGTGGCAACAGTGCGGGGTCACGTATAAATTCACCACCCCGTATCACCCCCAAGGGAATGGACTTGTGGAGCGGTTTAACCGGACACTCATGGGGATGATCCAGGGCCTAGAAGAGCCCCTCCGCAGCAAATGGGACGTACTGCTGCCCTGCCTCTTGTTCGCCTATCGGGAGGTACCACAGAAATCCCTGGGCTTCAGCCCCTTTGAACTCTTGTACGTGCACCCTGTCCGAGGGCCCCTCAGCCTGGTCAAAGAAGGCTGGGAAACTACAGTCCAAGACACACCGCCGGATGTCTACCGGTACCTCCTGACCCTCCGAAGCCAGACTCGGAAGTTCCGGGCCCTTGCCGAGGCCAATCTTGAGGCCAGTCAGGAGGACATGAAACGCTGGTATGACCAGAACTCTTCATCCATCGAGTTCGAGCCGGGCCAGCGGGTCTGGGTCATGTCCCCCGGTCGAACCTTGTGCCCTCCAGGACAAATGGTCGGGCCCCTTCAAAGTGATCGAGCGCAAGAGCCCTGTCACCTATCTCGTGGACATGGAGTCCCCCCGAAACCCTCTACGGGTTCTGCACGCCAACCGGCTCAAGCCTCATTTTGCCCGCACAGAACTGAGCCTGCTGCTAGCTACCGACGATGGGGCAGAAGACGACTCCGAGCCCCTGCCCGACCTCCTAAGGTGCGCTGAGAAAGACGGCTCCGTCGAGGGAATCTCTCTCTCCTCCGAACTGACCCCAGCGCAACGCCGAGACTGCCAAGAACTGTTGGGGCGATTTACGGACCTGTTCTCCCTCACCCCCGGGGTGACCCAGTGGTGTGTCCACGATGTCGACACCGGGGACAGCCAGCCAGTGAGACACCGGGCCTACCGAGTTCCCGACCGAGTTCGAGCCTGCATCCAGACAGAAGTTACCAAGATGCTGGCCCTGGGGGTGGTCGAACCCTCCGACAGTCCCTGGGCCAGCCCAGTGGTCCTGGTCCCCAAAGCCGCCGCACCTGGCACCCCTCCAGAACTCAGGTTTTGTGTCGACTACCGAGGACTGAATGCTGTTACCAGAACTGACGCACATCCCATCCCCCGGGCCGATGAACTAATCGACCGCCTGGGAGCCGCCAAGTACCTCAGTACCTTCGACCTCACAGCCGGGTACTGGCAGATCGGCCTCACTCCAGGCGCCCAGGAGCGGTCGGCATTCTCCGCACCCGATGGCCACTTCCAATTCAAGGTGATGCCCTTCGGCATGAAAAACGCCCCAGCCACCTTCCAGAGACTGGTGAACAAAGTGCTGGCGGGGCTAGAAGGATTCAGCGCCGCCTATCTAGACGACATTGCAGTGTACAGCCTCCACTGGGCCGAGCACCTGACCCACCTCTGGGAGGTCCTGACGGCCCTCCGCCGGGCCGGACTAACTGTGAAAGCCAGCAAGTGCCAGATAGGCCAAGGGTCCGTGACCTACCTGGGACACCAAGTGGGGAGCGGCCACGTGGCTCCCCTCCAACCCAAGATTGACGCCATCGTGGCCTGGGAGCCCCCGGTCACCCAGACAGCCGTCCGGGCCTTCCTGGGGCTCAATGGATATTATCGGCGATTCATCAAGAACTATGGGAGCATTGTGGGGCCCCTCACTGAACTGACCTCGAAGAACCGGCCACAAAAAGTACAATGGACACCCACGTGTCAGGTGGCCTTCGAGACTTTGAAAACCGCCATGTGCACCGCCCCTGTGCTCCAAGCCCCTGACTACAGCCGGGAGTTTGTAGTCCAGACCGACGCCTCGGAGCACGGCATCGGGGCGGTCCTATCCCAGATTGACCCCGAGGGGATTGACCATCCCGTGGCCTTCATCAGCCGGCGGCTGCTGGCCAGAGAGCAGCGATGGAGCACCATTGAGAGAGATGCCTTCGCCGTCGTATGGGCCCTCAAGAAACTCAGGCCCTACCTCTTCGGCACCCACTTCCGGGTCCATACTGACCACCGGCCCCTGCGGTGGCTGATGCAGATGCGTGGCGAAAACCCAAAGCTGCTGCGCTGGTCCATCTCCCTCCAAGGGATGGACTTCACGGTGGAGCATCACCCTGGCGACGACCACGCCAATGCTGACGGCCTGTCCCGATTCTTCCGCCTCGACGAGGAGAATCCCCAGGAAGATGGGTGACTCTCCCCGCCTTCAGCTGGAGGGGACGTGTGTTGGACTCGGCCTCATGGCGTGGTCCTACCCCTCCCGCATGGCGGGCCTGGGACGACATCGGCCCTCCGTCGACCCGCTGTCGACCCCCCTGAACACGAACCCTCCACGAGAGCAGCCCCCCTGGCAACCCACGGCTCTCCCCCCTGGGACCCCGGCGGACCCTGCTCGCCAACCCCGCCGGTCTGGTGACCATGCCAGGCCACCATTTCTGGCCCGACTCCATCTTGGGCCCATCACGTCCCGAGCACGTGGCCGCAGCCAGCCCTGGCCCCGGCCTCAGCGAAGCCCCGACATCGAGGCACCAAGATCCTCCCGGGTGGTAGAGTGGCCACTTGGCGGAGCCCGGAAGAGGGGAGTTTCAAGGGGCCTCCAGCCGTCCCCGGACGCCTGGTATCGATCGCCCTTCAGCCTCCCTGGGCACTGGCTCCACCCCCCTGCTGGGTGTCTGGACACCTTCATCCCGGCCCCTCTGAACCCCAGGCGCGAGGGTCCGGACATCAAAGACTCCAGTCCTATATCTGGGCCAGCCCTGGATTAGGACTTCAGTTGTATCTTGGAGTCGAAGCCCTGCTGACCTCGTCGCGGCTGATCCTGATCCGAACTCTTGCACCCGGAACCTTCGAGGCCCTGCTGACGCTGTCGCGGCCTGACCAAGCTGAACCACCTTCGAGGCCCTGCTGACGCTGTCGCGGCCTGACCAAGCTGAACCACCTTCGAGGCCCTGCTGACGCTGTCGCGGCCTGACCAAGCTGAACCGCCTTCGAGGCCCTGCTGACGCTGTCGCGGCCTGACCAAGCTGAACCGCCTTCGAGGCCCTGCTGACGCTGTCGCGGCCTGACCAAGCTGAACCGCCTTCGAGGCCCTGCTGACGCTGTCGCGGCCTGACCAAGCTGAACCGCCTTCGAGGCCCTGCTGACGCTGTCGCGGCCTGACCAAGCTGAACCGCCTTCGAGGCCCTGCTGACGCTGTCGCGGCCTGACCAAGCTGAACCACCTTCGAGGCCCTGCTGACGCTGTCGCGGCCTGACCAAGCTGAACCACCTTCGAGGCCCTGCTGACGCTGTCGCGGCCTGACCAAGCTGAACCACCTTCGAGGCCCTGCTGACGCTGTCGCGGCCTGCCCAAGCTGAGCCACCTTCGAGGCCCTGCTGACGCTGTCGCGGCCTGACCCCTTGAACTATCCACGCACCAGTTGGTGCCAAGACTGTCCCGCTACCCCCTATCCCCGAAACCAAGACTTTACGGATCCATTGATCCTTGCCTGCTAACCTGCAAAGGACTTGCCTTAATTGCTTATATAAAGATTCTTGTGAATATTCCTCCTGCGTGGTGTCCATCTGTAAGTAGTGTGATTGCTCAGCTGTCACGATTGTAGGAGAGGAGCCTCGAAAAGGAGGCCTCCCTACCTCGCTCGGCCTATTCCATACAGAGAGGTGGGTCTCGGGGCGGACAGTCAGACACCTTCTGTCTCCCCTGGGGTCGCCTTTCCAACATTGGTGGCAAGCGACGGGATCCGAGCCCGCGCAAATCGTACAGCGAGTAACTCGCCACTACTAACAGAGACCCACAACCATGATGACTACTAAAGAAGCCGGAACAACCACAGAATTCCAGAAAGAACTACTAGAGGAGTACACCCATAAAGAACTCAAACAATTCTGCAAAGCCCTAGGTATCGCTACCACCGGACTAAGCACAAAAGACGATTTTAAAGACGCGTTACAAACATGGGTGGAGACCGGAGCAACCCCACCCCAAACCAACGAGGACATTGTCCTAGAAGTACCCCTGAGTACAGTCGTAGCCCCAGTGGAAGAAAGAACCGCCAACAAAGAACCGGGCCTCTCCCACGAAGACGCCCGGGAGCGAGAGAGGAGTCGGCTCCACGAACTAGAGCTCGCCCGACTCCGGCTGGATGGAGAGCTTCAATTAGCAGCAAAGAAAATGGCCATTGAACAACTACGATTAGAGGGAGATCTGGAAGAGAGGCGGAGGCAAAGAGAATTGGACGAAAAAAAGCTCACGTACGAACACAAGCGTGGCCTCAAAGAACTAGAGATCAAAGCCAAGCTCGAAGAGGCTGGCGCCGCGGTAATCCGGAACCCTCCACCTCCTGCCGACCCGAAGGTCCACATTCCCAAGGATATCGTCAAGGAATACTACAAAAGTGAGGATATCCAGCAATGGTTCAAGGCGTATGAGGTTGCCATGACCGCGCACCGCATCCCGCGAAAAGATTGGGGTGCCGGTTTGTGGGGGAGATTCGTCAGCGAAGGAAGAGACACCCTGCTAGAGCTGGCCGAGGACGTGATGTCCTCCTATGACCACATGAAGGACGCCCTGCTCACCCGGTATGGCCTCACCCCCGAGATGTACCGACAGAGGTTCAGAGACTGCAAAAAGATTCCCGGTACCACATGGGTGGAGTACGTAAACTTTTATAGCCGGGCCCTGGAAGGATGGATAAAGGGCAGCAAAGTGTCCACCTACGAGCAGCTGTTCGACCTCATCGTTTGGGAGCACCTCTCCAACAACTGCTTTGTCGAGCTCAGACAGCATCTCCTCGACAGTAAGCTGACCGAGCCCCGAAAACTCGCCGTCGAGGCGGATCGATGGGTGAGCACCCGGGTCCCCCGGACCCCGATAGGAGAAACGGGACGGAACGGCCAGGGGCACCCTCGCCAGCGTGGCGGCGGAGGAGGCCAGAACAGGAGCCGAGACTTCCCGTCGGCCCCGGGCCGGAGTCCGCCTCTGGGGTCCCCCCAGAAGCACACTTCGCCATCCCTGACCAGAAGAGGGCCCCCACCGGCGTGGCCGGGGCCCCACCCGAACATTACTTGCCACAGATGCCAGCGGACCGGTCACTATGCCAGTGACCCCCTCTGCCCCATGAACCAGCGCCCCGGCACCACCGGGCCTCCGACCCGCCAGTTCGCTGCGGCGGCCCTGGGGGAAGGGGGAGAAGAAGACAAAGAGGTCTACAACGAAGATCAGACCGAGTATGAACCGGCCGCCATGGCCCTAGCCTGCCTGGGCAAAAGAGACATGGTCCCCCAGGCCCCGCTACCGAGGAACACCCAAAAGTACCGTCAGTGGGTCCACATCAATGGACGACGGACCGAAGCCCTCCGAGACACGGGAGCCAGTGTGACGGCCGTCCGCTGCCACTTGGTGACCCCAGAACAGATCATACCAAACGTGCGATGCCCCGTGAGGGCCGCCGACAACTCCGAAACTCTGTGTCAGATGGCCCGAATCCCCTTCGAGTGGGGGGGGTGTCGGGCACCCTCAAAGTGACCGTCTGGGACGACGCCCCCGTGGACTGCCTCCTTGGAAACGACCTCGAGAGCTCTCCCTGGGCCCAAGTCGAACGGAGAGAGCATCTAGGAATGATGAGACTACCAGAGTGGGTCTGCGCGACGACCCGATCCATGACTGCCCGGGCCCTGGCGGCACCCGAGGCCACCCCGACTGAAGAGCCAGAGTGGCCCGCGCCCCCACCGCCTGCAGTCAATGAAGAATCCGAGCCCGAGCCATCGGAGCATGACCAAGAAGGCAGCGCCGAACTCAGCGACATCCCCGAACTAGCCCAATGGCGCCAAGAGGGTGGTCCCACCCGAGAACAATTCCGGCAGGAACAAAAGGCCTGCCCCTCCCTCGAGGGGACCCGACAGCAAGCCACCGCCCAAGCTGCCGGGGACACCTCGGGGTCCCACTGGGTCTACTGGGACCACGGCCTCCTATACAGTGAACAGAAAATTGCCGAGCTAGGGGCCAGCCGAGTGTTGGTGGTCCCCCTACGATTCAGAGACTTCCTTTTGAACCTGGCACACGATGTGCCCCTCGCCAGGCACCTGGGGCAGGACAAAACTTACAGCCGCCTGGTGACCCATTTCTACTGGCCGAAGATGCGCAACGATGTGCATAACCACTGCCGCACCTGCCCGACATGCCAAGCCAGCGGAAAGAGCGGAGGAAGGTGAAGGCCCCGCTCCAACCCTTTCCAGTAGTGACCACTCCCTTCGAACGAGTGGGGATAGACATCGTGGGGCCCCTGGACCCCCGAACCTCGCAAGGGCATCGCTTCATCCTCGTCCTGGTGGACCATGCCACCCGCTATCCCGAAGCCATCCCCCTACGAACCATAACGGCTCCCGTGGTGGGCCGAGCACTGATGGAGATCTTCTCCAGAGTGGGGTTCCCCCGAGAAGTCGTGAGCGATCGGGGCACAAACTTTATATCAAAGTATATGCGGTCCCTGTGGCAACAGTGCGGGGTCACGTATAAATTCACCACCCCGTATCACCCCCAAGGGAATGGACTTGTGGAGCGGTTTAACCGGACACTCATGGGGATGATCCAGGGCCTAGAAGAGCCCCTCCGCCGCAAATGGGACGTACTGCTGCCCTGCCTCTTGTTCGCCTATCGGGAGGTACCACAGAAATCCCTGGGCTTCAGCCCCTTTGAACTCTTGTACGTGCACCCTGTCCGAGGGCCCCTCAGCCTGGTCAAAGAAGGCTGGGAAACTACAGTCCAAGACACACCGCCGGATGTCTACCGGTACCTCCTGACCCTCCGAAGCCAGACTCGGAAGTTCCGGGCCCTTGCCGAGGCCAATCTTGAGGCCAGTCAGGAGGACATGAAACGCTGGTATGACCAGAACTCTTCATCCATCTAGTTCGAGCCGGGCCAGCGGGTCTGGGTCATGTCCCCGGTCGAACCTTGTGCCCTCCAGGACAAATGGTCGGGCCCCTTCAAAGTGATCGAGCGCAAGAGCCCTGTCACCTATCTCGTGGACATGGAGTCCCCCCGAAACCCCCTACGGGTTCTGCACGCCAACCGGCTCAAGCCTCATTTTGCCTGCACAGAACTGAGCCTGCTGCTAGCTACCGACGATGGGGCAGAAGACGACTCCGAGCCCCTGCCCGACCTCCTAAGGTGCGCTGAGAATGACGGCTCCGTCGAGGGAATCTCTCTCTCCTCCGAACTGACCCCAGCGCAACGCCGAGACTGCCAAGAACTGTTGGGGCGATTTACGGACCTGTTCTCCCTCACCCCCGGGGTGACCCAGTGGTGTGTCCACGATGTCGACACCGGGGACAGCCAGCCAGTGAGACACCGGGCCTACCGAGTTCCCGACCGAGTTCGAGCCTGCATCCAGACAGAAGTTACCAAGATGCTGGCCCTGGGGGTGGTCGAACCCTCCGACAGTCCCTGGGCCAGCCCAGTGGTCCTGGTCCCCAAAGCCGCCGCACCTGGCACCCCTCCAGAACTCAGGTTTTGTGTCGACTACCGAGGACTGAATGCTGTTACCAGAACTGACGCACATCCCATCCCCCGGGCCGATGAACTAATCGACCGCCTGGGAGCCGCCAAGTACCTCAGTACCTTCGACCTCACAGCCGGGTACTGGCAGATCGGCCTCACTCCAGGCGCCCAGGAGCGGTCGGCATTCTCCGCACCCGATGGCCACTTCCAATTCAAGGTGATGCCCTTCGGCATGAAAAACGCCCCAGCCACCTTCCAGAGACTGGTGAACAAAGTGCTGGCGGGGCTAGAAGGATTCAGCGCCGCCTATCTAGACGACATTGCAGTGTACAGCCTCCACTGGGCCGAGCACCTGACCCACCTCTGGGAGGTCCTGACGGCCCTCCGCCGGGCCGGACTAACTGTGAAAGCCAGCAAGTGCCAGATAGGTCAGATCCGTGACCTACCTGGGACACCAAGTGGGGAGCGGCCACGTGGCTCCCCTCCAACCCAAGATTGACGCCATCGTGGCCTGGGAGCCCCCGGTCACCCAGACAGCCGTCCGGGCCTTCCTGGGGCTCAATGGATATTATCGGCGATTCATCAAGAACTGTGGGAGCATTGTGGGGCCCCTCACTGAACTGACCTCGAAGAACCGGCCACAAAAAGTACAATGGACACCCACGTGTCAGGTGGCCTTCGAGACTTTGAAAACCGCCATGTGCACCGCCCCTGTGCTCCAAGCCCCTGACTACAGCCGGGAGTTTGTAGTCCAGACCGACGCCTCGGAGCACGGCATCGGGCGGTCCTATCCCAGATTGACCCCGAGGGGATTGACCATCCCGTGGCCTTCATCAGCCGGCGGCTGCTGGCCAGAGAGCAGCGATGGAGCACCATTGAGAGAGATGCCTTCGCCGTCTTATGGGCCCTCAAGAAACTCAGGCCCTACCTCTTCGGCACCCACTTCCGGGTCCATACTGACCACCGGCCCCTGCGGTGGCTGATGCAGATGCGTGGCGAAAACCCAAAGCTGCTGCGCTGGTCCATCTCCCTCCAAGGGATGGACTTCACGGTGGAGCATCACCCTGGCGACGACCACGCCAATGCTGACGGCCTGTCCCGATTCTTCCGCCTCGACGAGGAGAATCCCCAGGAAGATGGGTGACTCTCCCCGCCTTCAGCTGGAGGGGACGTGTGTTGGACTCGGCCTCGTGGCGTGGTCCTACCCCTCCCGCATGGCGGGCCTGGGACGACATCGGCCCTCCGTCGACCCGCTGTCGACCCCCCTGAACACGAACCCTCCACGAGAGCAGCCCCCCTGGCAACCCACGGCTCTCCCCCCTGGGACCCCGGCGGACCCTGCTCGCCAACCCCGCCGGTCTGGTGACCATGCCAGGCCACCATTTCTGGCCCGACTCCATCTTGGGCCCATCACGTCCCGAGCACGTGGCCGCAGCCAGCCCTGGCCCCGGCCTCAGCGAAGCCCCGACATCGAGGCACCAAGATCCTCCCGGGTGGTAGAGTGGCCACTTGGCGGAGCCCGGAAGAGGGGAGTTTCAAGGGGCCTCCAGCCGTCCCCGGACGCCTGGTATCGATCGCCCTTCAGCCTCCCTGGGCACTGGCTCCACCCCCCTGCTGGGTGTCTGGACACCTTCATCCCGGCCCCTCTGAACCCCAGGCGCAAGGGTCCGGACATCAAAGACTCCAGTCCTATATCTGGGCCAGCCCTGGATTAGGACTTCAGTTGTATCTTGGAGTCGAAGCCCTGCTGACCTCGTCGCGGCTGATCCTGATCCGAACTCTTGCACCCGGAACCTTCGAGGCCCTGCTGACGCTGTCGCGACCTGACCAAGCTGAACCACCTTCGAGGCCCTGCTGACGCTGTCGCGGCCTGACCAAGCTGAACCACCTTCGAGGCCCTGCTGACGCTGTCGCGGCCTGACCAAGCTGAACCACCTTCGAGGCCCTGCTGACGCTGTCGCGGCCTGACCAAGCTGAACCACCTTCGAGGCCCTGCTGACGCTGTCGCGGCCTGACCAAGCTGAACCACCTTCGAGGCCCTGCTGACGCTGTCGCGGCCTGCCCAAGCTGAACCACCTTCGAGGCCCTGCTGACGATGTCGCGGCCTGACCAAGCTGAACCACCTTCGAGGCCCTGCTGACGCTGTCGCGGCCTGACCAAGCTGAACCACCTTCGAGGCCCTGCTGACGCTGTCGCGGCCTGACCAAGCTGAACCACCTTCGAGGCCCTGCTGACGCTGTCGCGGCCTGACCAAGCTGAACCACCTTCGAGGCCCTGCTGACGCTGTCGCGGCCTGCCCAAGCTGAACCACCTTCGAGGCCCTGCTGACGATGTCGCGGCCTGACCAAGCTGAACCACCTTCGAGGCCCTGCTGACGCTGTCGCGGCCTGACCGAGCTGAACCATCTTCGAGGCCCTGCTGACGCTGTCGCGGCCTGACCGAACTGAACCGTCTTCAAGGCCCTGCTGACGCTGTCGCGGCCTGACCGAGCTGAACCATCTTCGAGGCCCTGCTGACGCTGTCGCGGCCTGACCCCTTGAACTATCCACGCACCAGTTGGTGCCAAGACTGTCCCGCTACCCCCTATCCCCGAAACCAAGACTTTACGGATCCCTCGATCCTTGCCTGCTAACCTGCAAAGGACTTGCCTTAATTGCTTATATAAAGATTCTTGTGAATATTCCTCCTGTGTGGTGTCCATCTGTAAGTAGTGTGATTGCTCAGCTGTCACAATTGTAGGAGAGGAGCCTCGCCAAGGAGGCCTCCCTACGGCGCTCGGCCTATTCCATACAGAGAGGTGGGTCTCGGGGCGGACAGTCAGACACCTTCTGTCTCCCCTGGGGTCGCCTTTCCAACAAGAGGGTTCCTATAGCGCCCACAGCGCCTGCAGTGGTTTGTAGGCACCGGCTGTCCCTTCCCTGTGCCCCCCTCCCCCCCCCCCGCCCAGCAGCCCAGCCAGGGCCCTGCACAGTCGGTGTATCCAGGGCTTTTAAGTTTGGATGAAACAAATGTAGGGTCTCTCAAAGAGGCGTGGCCAATGTAACTAAGGGCGTGGCTTTAAAATACGCACGTTTAAAATCTGTGCTTAGCATAGTGTGCCGCCGACTGCGTCTGAATAGACTAAGAGTTGGCGCTGGAATGAGAACTTTTCTAGAAAACTGTAAATATTTTTAAGAATATGAATTTTATATTTTTTTATCTTGATTGTTATTTTTATATGTATACTTTAGGGTTGTGACAAACCAAATAAAGTTAATTTTGACTTGCCTTGACTGCGCCGGTCATTGCATCCAGACATATGATACAACAAGTAACAATACACCTACAACAAGCCAGGACGGTTGGCGCTGCCAGTGGTTGTTAGTTGCATAAGATAAATAATCAACAACTGAGGCGTCTTTGTATAGAATATGGAACATGCTTCGGTCCTGAAATTATGAGACCGTGAAAGAACTGCAAGGCGTCTCTGAAGTGACCCCCCCCCCCCACCTCCCCCCTAGGCACTGAAGGCTGGCACCGCAGGCTGGCACCGCAGGCTGGCACTGCAGGCTGGCACCGCAGGCTGGCACTGGAGGCTGGCACTGCAGGCTGGCACTGGAGGCTGGCACTGGAGGCTGGCACTGCAGGCTGGCACTGCAGGCTGGCACTGGAGGCTGGCACCGCAGGCTGGCACCGCAGGCTGGCACTGCAGGCTGGCACTGCAGGCTGGCACCACCGCAGAGCCAAGATGTATTGTTTCATCCTTAGGATGAAATGGAGAGCCCGAGAGGGACCCGTCTCTGCTCCTGCTTTTTAGAAAAGCCGGTGCTGAGCTCCGGCAAGACCCGGCCCACTTAAAGCCTGGGTGTATCAGCCCCCTCCGTACTGATCCGTGCCAGCCTCATGTCCTGGCACCTGCTCTCCTGTATCACCCCCCCTCACTGTCACAGCAGTGCCAGCCTCATGCCCTGGCACACCCTCTGCTGCATCACCCCCCCCCCCCCACCAGGCAACCCCCCTCCCCCCCCCCGTGGGGAGCTCCAGGCTCCCCACGGGATCAAGAGAGGTGGTCGGATACCCTCGAAGACCCCCACACAGACACACTGGTGCAGCCGCGCGCCCTCAGCCACGTAAAGATCCCCCCCCCCCCCCATGTGACGCCCCTTCCTTCCTCCCCCCGGAGCCGCGGGCCCTTCCTTCCGCCTCCAAACAATCACTTATGGAAGCCACTGAAGGCGCAGGAAAGAGACCCCCCCCGCCCCCCCCCAACCTCCTCAGAGAAACAAGGAGACACAGCCCCCCCGCCCCCCCATGCCAGAGCACCGCACACACACACCCCACAGGGACCATGGACGGGGAGGGACTCTCGGTCCCTCTCACACCAGCCACAGGGCAGGTGAGAACTCATCCCAGAGGGGGGTCAAGGACTGCACCCCCAGAGAGGGCAGACAAGTCCACCCTGCCCTCTCACATCCCTCCACACACGGCAGAGAAGTGCAACTTGCCCTCTCACATCCCCTAACACAGGACAGAAAAGTCCACCCTGCCCTCTCACATCCCCTCACACAGGGCACAGAAGTCCACCCTGCCCTCTCACATCCCCTCACACAGGGCACAGAAGTGCACCCTGCCCTCTCACATCCCCTAACACAGGGCAGAGAAGTCCACCCTGCCCTCTCACATCCCCTCACACAGGGCAGAGAAGTGCACCCTGCCCTCTCACATCCCCTCACACAGGGCAGAGAAGTCCACCCTGCCCTCTCACATCCCCTCACACAGGGCAGAGAAGTGCACCCTGCCCTCTCACATCCCCTCACACAGGGCAGAGAAGTCCACCCTGCCCTCTCACATCCCCTCACACAGGGCACAGAAGTGCACCCTGCCCTCTCACATCCCCTCACACAGGGCAGATAAGTGATTCCTGCCCTCTCACACCCCTCACAAGGGGCAGAGAAGAGCACCCTGCCCTCTCACACCCCTCACACAGGGCAGAGAAGTGCATCCTGCCCCCTCTCATCCCTCACACAGAGAAGTCCACCCTGCCCTCTCACATCCCCACACCCTGCCCTCTCACCCCCCCCCCCCACACACACACACAGGGCAGAGAAGTGCCTCCAGTCACCTGCCCTGTGTCTGTATGAGGGCTGGACGCAGTCCTCTCATACACACACCCCGTGTTGGGGGGAAGGGTGGGGTAAACAGTTCAGATTCATTAATAACTTTAAAAGGCCAAATAAGTCCGTGTGCGGGGAGGGGCGGGGCTGCCCTCTGACCCGGAGAACAATGCGCGTCTCTTCGGGGCCTGGCACAGCCCCAGGGCAGCTGCAGACGGCTCAACGGCAGAGGAGGTGGGGGGGCAGGTACGGAGGGCTGGGCACCCCCGGGAGCGTGGCACACTCGGCAAGGCGTCCTCGGGCAACATGGCATACTCACAGCAGCATGGCATACTCACAACATGGCATACTCACAGCAGCATGGCACACCCAGATCAACATGGCATACTCACAACATGGCATACTCACAGCAGCATGGCACACCCAGATCAACATGGCATACTCACAACATGGCGTACTCACAGCAGCATGGCACACCCAGATCAACATGGCATACTCACAACATGGCATACTCACAGCAGCATGGCACACCCAGATCAACATGGCATACTCACAGCATGGCATACTCACAGCAGCATGGCACACCCAGATCAACATGGCATACTCACAGCATGGCATACTCACAGCAGCATGGCACACCCAGATCAACATGGCATACTCACAGCATGGCATACTCACAGCAGCATGGCACACCCAGATCAACATGGCATACTCACAACATGGCATACTCACAGCAGCATGGCACACCCAGATCAACATGGCATACTCACAACATGGCATACTCACAGCAGCATGGCACACCCAGATCAACATGGCATACTCACAACATGGCATACTCACAGCAGCATGGCACACCCAGATCAACATGGCATACTCACAACATGGCATACTCACAGCAGCATGGCACACCCAGATCAACATGGCATACTCACAACATGGCATACTCACAGCAGCATGGCACACCCAGATCAACATGGCATACTCACAACATGGCATACTCACAGCAGCATGGCACACCCAGATCAACATGGCATACTCACAACATGGCATACTCACAGCAGCATGGCACACCCAGATCAACATGGCATACTCACAGCATGGCATACTCACAGCAGCATGGCACACCCAGATCAACATGGCATACTCACAGCATGGCATACTCACAGCAGCATGGCACACCCAGATCAACATGGCATACTCACAACATGGCATACTCACAGCAGCATGGCACACCCAGATCAACATGGCATACTCACAACATGGCATACTCACAGCAGCATGGCACACCCAGATCAACATGGCATACTCACAGCATGGCACACTCACAGCAGCATGGCACACCCAGATCAACATGACATACTCACAGCATGGCATACTCACAGCAGCATGGCACACCCAGATCAACATGGCATACTCACAGCATGGCACACTCACAGCAGCATGGCACACCCAGATCAACATGACATACTCATAGCATGGCATACTCACAGCAGTATGGCACACCCAGATCAACATGGCATACTCACAGCATGGCATACTCACAGCAGCATGGCACACCCAGATCAACATGGCATACTCACAGCAGCATGGCATACTCACAGCAGCATGGCATACTCACAACATGGCATACTCACAGCAGCATGGCACACCCAGATCAACATGACATACTCACAGCATTTTGCAAAAAATGGGGAGACAGGTCCCGGGGCACAGGGTCGGCTGGACCATAAACTAATTTTTAGAAAAAGAGATGCCGGCCCTGCAATTCATTTCATATAGCTACTTAGTTGGAGCAACAAACCAAACTTATTTTTGATTTGTATGGTCTGATTTATTTAAACCAATCACTTTTCTTTTATAAATCTCATTAGCTTAAAGCATAAATTGCATGAGAAAAACACTACATTTACACTACATTTACACAATACTACATATACATATTTCTTACCACAATAAACAGAAAAACATTCCTTCATTCAATGTACATATAAAAATTCATGAATACGAGAAGCATTAATCTTTAGGTGAAAATAAATATTGAAAGTGAAGCTATTCACAGGAAGGAAAAGGGGAAACAAATTGACTATAACAAATACAGATTTCGCAATATTCTGGTTGATACACCGATCAATTAGTTCCTTCCTGCTTTTGCCGACGCGTTTCAAACTTGCTTTTTCATTATACAAGTTCTCATCAGGGCTTTCTCGTTTTAATCCTCTTTTTTTGGGGTAGACAGCGGGTTTCCAAAGTTCATATATTCTTTTTTGGTCAAAATGGGTGATTTCTGTGAATTGTAGGTCTATCACTTGACTAGATCTCAGCACCCCGGGAGCGCGCAGTTCAAAATTTCATCCCAGCCGCCGGGCCGGCGGTGGTCCTATCTTTGTACCTTTTTCTCGGCGCTCGGTGTGTTTTCTCTGCGGCTTCCCCTTTAGTTTGAAGACCTTTAGCGTGTCTGTACGATTCTCAGTAACTCGCAACGCTGTCACTTGCTCTAAACAAGCATTTACAATGCAATGGTTTTGCCTTTGTTAAAGTTAGAGCTATTGGCATTGCTCTTGACACTCTGAAGCTCCACTCTGAAGCTCCACTCTGAAGCTCCACTCTGAAGCTCCACTCTGCACTCTGAAGCTCCACTCTGCACTCTGAAGCTCCACTCTGAAGCTCCACTCTGCACTCTGAAGCTCCACTCTGAAGCTCCACTCTGAAGCTCCACTCTGAAGCTCCACTCTGAAGCTCCACTCTGAAGCTCCACTCTGAAGCTCCACTCTGAAGCTCCACTCTGAAGCTCCACTCTGCACTCTGAAGCTCCACTCTGAAGCTCCACTCTGAAGCTCCACTCTGAAGCTCCACTCTGCACTCTGAAGCTCCACTCTGCACTCTGAAGCTCCACTCTGCACTCTGAAGCTCCACTCTGCACTCTGAAGCTCCACTCTGCACTCTGAAGCTCCACTCTGAAGCTCCACTCTGCACTCTGAAGCTCCACTCTGAAGCTCCACTCTGCACTCTGAAGCTCCACTCTGAAGCTCCACTCTGAAGCTCCACTCTGAAGCTCCACTCTGAAGCTCCACTCTGAAGCTCCACTCTGCACTCTGAAGCTCCACTCTGCACTCTGAAGCTCCACTCTGCACTCTGAAGCTCCACTCTGCACTCTGAAGCTCCACTCTGAAGCTCCACTCTGCACTCTGAAGCTCCACTCTGAAGCTCCACTCTGCACTCTGAAGCTCCACTCTGAAGCTCCACTCTGAAGCTCCACTCTGAAGCTCCACTCTGAAGCTCCACTCTGAAGCTCCACTCTGAAGCTCCACTCTGAAGCTCCACTCTGAAGCTCCACTCTGCACTCTGAAGCTCCACTCTGCACTCTGAAGCTCCACTCTGCACTCTGAAGCTCCACTCTGCACTCTGAAGCTCCACTCTGCACTCTGAGGCTCCACTCTGAAGCTCCACTCTGCACTCTGAAGCTCCACTCTGAAGCTCCACTCTGCACTCTGAAGCTCCACTCTGCACTCTGAAGCTCCACTCTGAAGCTCCACTCTGCACTCTGAAGCTCCACTCTGAAGCTCCACTCTGCACTCTGAAGCTCCACTCTGAAGCTCCACTCTGCACTCTGAAGCTCCACTCTGAAGCTCCACTCTGCACTCTGAAGCTCCACTCTGAAGCTCCACTCTGAAGCTCCACTCTGAAGCTCCACTCTGAAGCTCCACTCTGAAGCTCCACTCTGAAGCTCCACTCTGAAGCTCCACTCTGAAGCTCCACTCTGAAGCTCCACTCTGAAGCTCCACTCTGAAGCTCCACTCTGAAGCTCCACTCTGAATCTGCAGCTCCACTCTGAATCTGCAGCTCCACTCTGAATCTGCAGCTCCACTCTGAATCTGCAGCTCCACTCTGAATCTGCAGCTCCACTCTGAATCTGCAGCTCCACTCTCCACTCTGAAGCTCCACTCTGCACTCTGAAGCTCCACTCTGAAGCTCCACTCTGCACTCTGAAGCTCCACTCTGAAGCTCCACTCTGCACTCTGAAGCTCCACTCTGAAGCTCCACTCTCCACTCTGAAGCTCCACTCTGAAGCTCCACTCTGAAGCTCCACTCCACTCTGAAGCTCCACTCTGAAGCTCCACTCTGAAGCTCCACTCTGAAGCTCCACTCTGCACTCTGAAGCTCCACTCTGAAGCTCCACTCTGCACTCTGAAGCTCCACTCTGAAGCTCCACTCTGCACTCTGAAGCTCCACTCTGAAGCTCCACTCTGCACTCTGAAGCTCCACTCTGAAGCTCCACTCTGCACTCTGAAGCTGCACTCTGAAGCTCCACTCTGCACTCTGAAGCTGCACTCTGAAGCTCCACTCTGCACTCTGAAGCTGCACTCTGAAGCTCCACTCTGCACTCTGAAGCTCCACTCTGCACTCTGAAGCTCCACTCTGCACTCTGAAGCTCCACTCTGCACTCTGAAGCTCCACTCTGCACTCTGAAGCTCCACTCTGCACTCTGAAGCTCCACTCTGCACTCTGAAGCTCCACTCTGCACTCTGAAGCTCCACTCTGAAGCTCCACTCTGCACTCTGAAGCTCCACTCTGAAGCTCCACTCTCCACTCTGAAGCTCCACTCTGAAGCGCCACTCTGAAGCTCCACTCTGAAGCTCCACTCTGAAGCTCCACTCTGAAGCTCCACTCTGCACTCTGAAGCTCCACTCTGAAGCTCCACTCTGCACTCTGAAGCTCCACTCTGAAGCTCCACTCTGCACTCTGAAGCTCCACTCTGAAGCTCCACTCTGCACTCTGAAGCTCCACTCTGAAGCTCCACTCTGCACTCTGAAGCTCCACTCTGAAGCTCCACTCTGCACTCTGAAGCTCCACTCTGAAGCTCCACTCTGCACTCTGAAGCTCCACTCTGAAGCTCCACTCTGCACTCTGAAGCTCCACTCTGAAGCTCCACTCTGCACTCTGAAGCTCCACTCTGAAGCTCCACTCTGCAGCTCCACTCTGCAGCTCCACTCTGCAGCTCCACTCTGCAGCTCCACTCTGAATCTGCAGCTCCACTCTGAATCTGCAGCTCCACTCTGAATCTGAAGCTCCACTCTGCACTCTGAAGCTCCACTCTGCACTCTGAAGCTCCACTCTGCACTCTGAAGCTCCACTCTGAAGCTCCACTCTGAAGCTCCACTCTGAAGCTCCACTCTGCACTCTGAAGCTCCACTCTGCACTCTGAAGCTCCACTCTGAAGCTCCACTCTGCACTCTGAAGCTCCACTCTGCACTCTGAAGCTCCACTCTGCACTCTGAAGCTCCACTCTGAAGCTCCACTCTCCACTCTGAAGCTCCACTCTGAAGCTCCACTCTGAAGCTCCACTCTGAAGCTCCACTCTGAAGCTCCACTCTGAAGCTCCACTCTGAAGCTCCACTCTGCACTCTGAAGCTCCACTCTGCACTCTGAAGCTCCACTCTGAAGCTCCACTCTGCACTCTGAAGCTGCACTCTGAAGCTCCACTCTGCACTCTGAAGCTGCACTCTGAAGCTCCACTCTGCACTCTGAAGCTGCACTCTGAAGCTCCACTCTGCACTCTGAAGCTGCACTCTGAAGCTCCACTCTGCACTCTGAAGCTCCACTCTGAAGCTCCACTCTGCACTCTGAAGCTCCACTCTGCACTCTGAAGCTCCACTCTGCACTCTGAAGCTCCACTCTGCACTCTGAAGCTCCACTCTGCAGCTCCACTCTGCAGCTCCACTCTGCAGCTCCACTCTGAATCTGCAGCTCCACTCTGAATCTGCAGCTCCACTCTGAATCTGCAGCTCCACTCTGCACTCTGAAGCTCCACTCTGCACTCTGAAGCTCCACTCTGCACTCTGAAGCTCCACTCTGAAGCTCCACTCTGCACTCTGAAGCTCCACTCTGAAGCTCCACTCTGCACTCTGAAGCTCCACTCTGCACTCTGAAGCTCCACTCTGCACTCTGAAGCTCCACTCTGCACTCTGAAGCTCCACTCTGAAGCTCCACTCTGCACTCTGAAGCTCCACTCTGAAGCTCCACTCTGCACTCTGAAGCTCCACTCTGAAGCTCCACTCTGCACTCTGAAGCTCCACTCTGAAGCTCCACTCTGCACTCTGAAGCTCCACTCTGAAGCTCCACTCTGCACTCTGAAGCTCCACTCTGAAGCTCCACTCTGCACTCTGAAGCTCCACTCTGAAGCTCCACTCTGCACTCTGAAGCTCCACTCTGCACTCTGAAGCTCCACTCTGCACTCTGAAGCTCCACTCTGCACTCTGAAGCTCCACTCTGCACTCTGAAGCTCCACTCTGCACTCTGAAGCTCCACTCTGCACTCTGAAGCTCCACTCTGAAGCTCCACTCTGCACTCTGAAGCTCCACTCTGAAGCTCCACTCTGCACTCTGAAGCTCCACTCTGAAGCTCCACTCTCCACTCTGAAGCTCCACTCTGAAGCTCCACTCTGAAGCGCCACTCCTGGCCCCGGCCTCAGCGAAGCCCCGACATCGAGGCACCAAGATCCTCCCAGGTGGTAGAGTGGCCACTTGGCGGAGCCCGGAAGAGGGGAGTTTCGAGGGGCCTCCAGCCGTCCCCGGACGCCTGGTATCGATCGCCCTTCAGCCTCCCTGGGCGCTGGCTCCACCCCCCTGCTGGGTGTCTGGACACCTTCATCCCGGCCCCTCTGACCCCCAGGCGCGAGGGTCCGGACATCAAAGGACTCCAGTCCTATATCTGGGCCAGCCCTGGATTAGGACTTCAGTTGTATCTTGGAGTCGAAGCCCTGCTGACCTCGTCGCGGCTGATCCTGATCCAAACTCTTGCACCCGGAACCTTCGAGGCCCTGCTGACGCTGTCGCGGCCTGACCAAGCTGAACCACCTTCGAGGCCCTGCTGACGCTGTCGCGGCCTGACCAAGCTGAACCACCTTCGAGGCCCTGCTGACGCTGTCGCGGCCTGACCAAGCTGAACCACCTTCGAGGCCCTGCTGACGCTGTCGCGGCCTGACCAAGCTGAACCACCTTCGAGGCCCTGCTGACGCTGTCGCGGCTGCCCAAGCTGAGCCACCTTCGAGGCCCTGCTGACGCTGTCGCGGCCTGACCCCTTGAACTATCCACGCACCAGTTGGTGCCAAGACTGTCCCGCTACCCCCTATCCCCGAAACCAAGACTTTACGGATCCCTCGATCCTTGCCTGCTAACCTGCAAAGGACTTGCCTTAATTGCTTATATAAAGATTCTTGTGAATATTCCTCCTGTGTGGTGTCCATCTGTAAGTAGTGTGATTGCTCAGCTGTCACGATTGTAGGAGAGGAGCCTCGCCAAGGAGGCCTCCCTACGGCGCTCGGCCTATTCCATACAGAGAGGTGGGTCTCGGGGCGGACAGTCAGACACCTTCTGTCTCCCCTGGGGTCGCCTTTCCAACATTGGTGGCAAGCGACGGGATCCGAGCCCGCGCAAATCGTACAGCGAGTAACTCGCCACTACTAACAGAGACCCACAACCATGATGACTACTAAAGAAGCCGGAACAACTGCAGAATTCCAGAAAGAACTACTAGAGGAGTACACCCATAAAGAACTCAAACAATTCTGCAAAGCCCTAGGTATCGCTACCACCGGACTAAGCACAAAAGACGATTTTAAAGACGCGTTACAAACATGGGTGGAGACCGGAGCAACCCCACCCCAAACCAACGAGGACATTGTCCTAGAAGTACCCCTGAGTACAGTCGTAGCCCCAGTGGAAGAAAGAACCGCCAACAAAGAACCGGGCCTCTCCCACGAAGACGCCCGGGAGCGAGAGAGGAGTCGGCTCCACGAACTAGAGCTCGCCCGACTCCGGCTGGATGGAGAGCTTCAATTAACAGCAAAGAAAATGGCCATTGAACAACTACGATTATAGGGAGATCTGGAAGAGAGGCGGAGGCAAAGAGAATTGGACGAAAAAAGCTCACGTACGAACACAAGCGTGGCCTCAAAGAACTAGAGATCAAAGCCAAGCTCGAAGAGGCTGGCGCCGCGGTAATCCGGAACCCTCCACCTCCTGCCGACCCGAAGGTCCACATTCCCAAGGATATCGTCAAGGAATACTACAAAAATGAGGATATCCAGCAATGGTTCAAGGCGTATGAGGTTGCCATGACCGCGCACCGCAACCCGCGAAAAGATTGGGGTGCCGGTTTGTGGGGGAGATTCGTCAGCGAAGGAAGAGACACCCTGCTAGAGCTGGCCGAGGACGTGATGTCCTCCTATGACCACATGAAGGACGCCCTGCTCACCCGGTATGGCCTCACCCCCGAGATGTACCGACAGAGGTTCAGAGACTGCAAAAAGATTCCCGGTACCACATGGGTGGAGTACGTAAACTTTTATAGCCGGGCCCTGGAAGGATGGATAAAGGGCAGCAAAGTGTCCACCTACGAGCAGCTGTTCGAACTCATCGTTTAGGAGCACCTCTCCAACAACTGCTTTGTCGAGCTTAGACAGCATCTCCTCGACAGTAAGCTGACCGAGCCCCGAAAACTCGCCGTCGAGGCGGATCGATGGGTGAGCACCCGGGTCCCCCGGACCCCGATAGGAGAAACGGGACGGAACGGCCAGGGGCACCCTCGCCAGCGTGGCGGCGGAGGAGGCCAGAACAGGAGCCGAGACTTCCCGTCGGCCCCGGGCCGGAGTCCGCCTCGGGGGTCCCCCCAGAAGCACACTTCGCCATCCCTGACCAGAAGAGGGCCCCCACCGGCGTGGCCGGGGCCCCACCCGAACATTACTTGCCACAGATGCCAGCGGACCGGTCACTATGCCAGTGACCCCCTCTGCCCCATGAACCAGCGCCCCGGCACCACCGGGCCTCCGACCCGCCAGTTCGCTGCGGCGGCCCTGGGGGAAGGGGGAGAAGAAGACAAAGAGGTCTACAACAAAGATCAGACCGAGTATGAACCGGCCGCCATGGCCCTAGCCTGCCTGGGCAAAAGAGACATGGTCCCCCAGGCCCCGCTACCGAGGAACACCCAAAAGTACCGTCAGTGGGTCCACATCAATGGACGACGGACCGAAGCCCTCCGAGACACGGGAGCCAGTGTGACGGCCGTCCGCTGCCACTTGGTGACCCCAGAACAGATCATACCAAACGTGCGATGCCCCGTGAGGGCCGCCGACAACTCCGAAACTCTGTGTCAGATGGCCCGAATCCCCTTCGAGTGGGGGGGGGGGGGTGTCGGGCACCCTCAAAGTGACCGTCTGGGACGACGCCCCCGTGGACTGCCTCCTTGGAAACGACCTCGAGAGCTCTCCCTGGGCCCAAGTCGAACGGAGAGAGCATCTAGGAATGATGAGACTACCAGAGTGGGTCTGCGCGACGACCCGATCCATGACTGCCCGGGCCCTGGCGGCACACGTGGCCACCCCGACTGAAGAGCCAGAGTGGCCCGCGCCCCCACCACCCGCAGTCAATGAAGAATCCGAGCCCGAGCCATCGGAGCATGACCAAGAAGGCAGCGCCGAACTCAGCGACATCCCCGAACTAGCCCAATGGCGCCAAGAGGGTGGTCCCACCCGAGAACAATTCCGGCAGGAACAAAAGGCCTGCCCCTCCCTCGAGGGGACCCGACAGCAAGCCACCGCCCAAGCTGCCGGGGACACCTCGGGGTCCCACTGGGTCTACTGGGACCACGGCCTCCTATACAGTGAACAGAAAATTGCCGAGCTAGGGGCCAGCCGAGTGTTGGTGGTCCCCCTACGATTCAGAGACTTCCTTTTGAACCTGGCACACGATGTGCCCCTCGCCAGGCACCTGGGGCAGGACAAAACTTACAGCCGCCTGGTGACCCATTTCTACTGGCCGAAGATGCGCAACGATGTGCATAACCACTGCCGCACCTGCCCGACATGCCAAGCCAGCGGAAAGAGCGGAGGAAGGTGAAGGCCCCGCTCCAACCCTTTCCAGTAGTGACCACTCCCTTTGAACGAGTGGGGATAGACATCGTGGGGCCCCTGGACCCCCGAACCTCGCAAGGGCATCGCTTCATCCTCGTCCTGGTGGACCATGCCACCCGCTATCCCGAAGCCATCCCCCTACGAACCATAACGGCTCCCGTGGTGGGCCGAGCACTGATGGAGATCTTCTCCAGAGTGGGGTTCCCCCGAGAAGTCATGAGCGATCGGGGCACAAACTTTATATCAAAGTATATGCGGTCCCTGTGGCAACAGTGCGGGGTCACGTATAAATTCACCACCCCGTATCACCCCCAAGGGAATGGACTTGTGGAGCGGTTTAACCGGACACTCATGGGGATGATCCAGGGCCTAGAAGAGCCCCTCCGCCGCAAATGGGACGTACTGCTGCCCTGCCTCTTGTTCGCCTATCGGGAGGTACCACAGAAATCCCTGGGCTTCAGCCCCTTTGAACTCTTGTACGTGCACCCTGTCCGAGGGCCCCTCAGCCTGGTCAAAGAAGGCTGGGAAACTACAGTCCAAGACACACCGCCGGATGTCTACCGGTACCTCCTGACCCTCCGAAGCCAGACTCGGAAGTTCCGGGCCCTTGCCGAGGCCAATCTTGAGGCCAGTCAGGAGGACATGAAACGCTGGTATGACCAGAACTCTTCATCCATCGAGTTCGAGCCGGGCCAGCGGGTCTGGGTCATGTCCCCCGGTCGAACCTTGTGCCCTCCAGGACAAATGGTCGGGCCCCTTCAAAGTGATCGAGCGCAAGAGCCCTGTCACCTATCTCGTGGACATGGAGTCCCCCCGAAACCCTCTACGGGTTCTGCACGCCAACCGGCTCAAGCCTCATTTTGCCCGCACAGAACTGAGCCTGCTGCTAGCTACCGACGATGGGGCAGAAGACGACTCCGAGCCCCTGCCCGACCTCCTAAGGTGCGCTGAGAAAGACGGCTCCGTCGAGGGAATCTCTCTCTCCTCCGAACTGACCCCAGCGCAACGCCGAGACTGCCAAGAACTGTTGGGGCGATTTACGGACCTGTTCTCCCTCACCCCCGGGGTGACCCAGTGGTGTGTCCACGATGTCGACACCGGGGACAGCCAGCCAGTGAGACACCGGGCCTACCGAGTTCCCGACCGAGTTCGAGCCTGCATCCAGACAGAAGTTACCAAGATGCTGGCCCTGGGGGTGGTCGAACCCTCCGACAGTCCCTGGGCCAGCCCAGTGGTCCTGGTCCCCAAAGCCGCCGCACCTGGCACCCCTCCAGAACTCAGGTTTTGTGTCGACTACCGAGGACTGAATGCTGTTACCAGAACTGACGCACATCCCATCCCCCGGGCCGATGAACTAATCGACCGCCTGGGAGCCGCCAAGTACCTCAGTACCTTCGACCTCACAGCCGGGTACTGGCAGATCGGCCTCACTCCAGGCGCCCAGGAGCGGTCGGCATTCTCCGCACCCGATGGCCACTTCCAATTCAAGGTGATGCCCTTCGGCATGAAAAACGCCCCAGCCACCTTCCAGAGACTGGTGAACAAAGTGCTGGCGGGGCTAGAAGGATTCAGCGCCGCCTATCTAGACGACATTGCAGTGTACAGCCTCCACTGGGCCGAGCACCTGACCCACCTCTGGGAGGTCCTGACGGCCCTCCGCCGGGCCGGACTAATTGTGAAAGCCAGCAAGTGCCAGATAGGCCAAGGGTCCGTGACCTACCTGGGACACCAAGTGGGGAGCGGCCACGTGGCTCCCCTCCAACCCAAGATTGACGCCATCGTGGCCTGGGAGCCCCCGGTCACCCAGACAGCCGTCCGGGCCTTCCTGGGGCTCAATGGATATTATCGGCGATTCATCAAGAACTATGGGAGCATTGTGGGGCCCCTCACTGAACTGACCTCGAAGAACCGGCCACAAAAAGTACAATGGACACCCACGTGTCAGGTGGCCTTCGAGACTTTGAAAACCGCCATGTGCACCGCCCCTGTGCTCCAAGCCCCTGACTACAGCCGGGAGTTTGTAGTCCAGACCGACGCCTCGGAGCACGGCATCGGGGCGGTCCTATCCCAGATTGACCCCGAGGGGATTGACCATCCCGTGGCCTTCATCAGCCGGCGGCTGCTGGCCAGAGAGCAGCGATGGAGCACCATTGAGAGAGATGCCTTCGCCGTCGTATGGGCCCTCAAGAAACTCAGGCCCTACCTCTTCGGCACCCACTTCCGGGTCCATACTGACCACCGGCCCCTGCGGTGGCTGATGCAGATGCGTGGCGAAAACCCAAAGCTGCTGCGCTGGTCCATCTCCCTCCAAGGGATGGACTTCACGGTGGAGCATCACCCTGGCGACGACCACGCCAATGCTGACGGCCTGTCCCGATTCTTCCGCCTCGACGAGGAGAATCCCCAGGAAGATGGGTGACTCTCCCCGCCTTCAGCTGGAGGGGACGTGTGTTGGACTCGGCCTCATGGCGTGGTCCTACCCCTCCCGCATGGCGGGCCTGGGACGACATCGGCCCTCCGTCGACCCGCTGTCGACCCCCCTGAACACGAACCCTCCACGAGAGCAGCCCCCCTGGCAACCCACGGCTCTCCCCCCTGGGACCCCGGCGGACCCTGCTCGCCAACCCCGCCGGTCTGGTGACCATGCCAGGCCACCATTTCTGGCCCGACTCCATCTTGGGCCCATCACGTCCCGAGCACGTGGCCGCAGCCAGCCCTGGCCCCGGCCTCAGCGAAGCCCCGACATCGAGGCACCAAGATCCTCCCGGGTGGTAGAGTGGCCACTTGGCGGAGTCCGGAAGAGGGGAGTTTCAAGGGGCCTCCAGCCGTCCCCGGACGCCTGGTATCGATCGCCCTTCAGCCTCCCTGGGCACTGGCTCCACCCCCCTGCTGGGTGTCTGGACACCTTCATCCCGGCCCCTCTGAACCCCAGGCGCGAGGGTCCGGACATCAAAGACTCCAGTCCTATATCTGGGCCAGCCCTGGATTAGGACTTCAGTTGTATCTTGGAGTCGAAGCCCTGCTGACCTCGTCGCGGCTGATCCTGATCCGAACTCTTGCACCCGGAACCTTCGAGGCCCTGCTGACGCTGTCGCGGCCTGACCAAGCTGAACCACCTTCGAGGCCCTGCTGACGCTGTCGCGGCCTGACCAAGCTGAACCACCTTCGAGGCCCTGCTGACGCTGTCGCGGCCTGACCAAGCTGAACCACCTTCGAGGCCCTGCTGACGCTGTCGCGGCCTGACCAAGCTGAACCGCCTTCGAGGCCCTGCTGACGCTGTCGCGGCCTGACCAAGCTGAACCACCTTCGAGGCCCTGCTGACGCTGTCGCGGCCTGACCAAGCTGAACCGCCTTCGAGGCCCTGCTGACGCTGTCGCGGCCTGACCAAGCTGAACCACCTTCGAGGCCCTGCTGACGCTGTCGCGGCCTGACCAAGCTGAACCACCTTCGAGGCCCTGCTGACGCTGTCGCGGCCTGACCAAGCTGAACCACCTTCAAGGCCCTGCTGACGCTGTCGCGGCCTGACCAAGCTGAACCACCTTCGAGGCCCTGCTGACGCTGTCGCGGCCTGCCCAAGCTGAGCCACCTTCGAGGCCCTGCTGACGCTGTCGCGGCCTGACCCCTTGAACTATCCACGCACCAGTTGGTGCCAAGACTGTCCCGCTACCCCCTATCCCCGAAACCAAGACTTTACGGATCCATTGATCCTTGCCTGCTAACCTGCAAAGGACTTGCCTTAATTGCTTATATAAAGATTCTTGTGAATATTCCTCCTGCGTGGTGTCCATCTGTAAGTAGTGTGATTGCTCAGCTGTCACGATTGTAGGAGAGGAGCCTCGAAAAGGAGGCCTCCCTACCTCGCTCGGCCTATTCCATACAGAGAGGTGGGTCTCGGGGCGGACAGTCAGACACCTTCTGTCTCCCCTGGGGTCGCCTTTCCAACATTGGTGGCAAGCGACGGGATCCGAGCCCGCGCAAATCGTACAGCGAGTAACTCGCCACTACTAACAGAGACCCACAACCATGATGACTACTAAAGAAGCCGGAACAACCACAGAATTCCAGAAAGAACTACTAGAGGAGTACACCCATAAAGAACTCAAACAATTCTGCAAAGCCCTAGGTATCGCTACCACCGGACTAAGCACAAAAGACGATTTTAAAGACGCGTTACAAACATGGGTGGAGACCGGAGCAACCCCACCCCAAACCAACGAGGACATTGTCCTAGAAGTACCCCTGAGTACAGTCGTAGCCCCAGTGGAAGAAAGAACCGCCAACAAAGAACCGGGCCTCTCCCACGAAGACGCCCGGGAGCGAGAGAGGAGTCGGCTCCACGAACTAGAGCTCGCCCGACTCCGGCTGGATGGAGAGCTTCAATTAGCAGCAAAGAAAATGGCCATTGAACAACTACGATTAGAGGGAGATCTGGAAGAGAGGCGGAGGCAAAGAGAATTGGACGAAAAAAAGCTCACGTACGAACACAAGCGTGGCCTCAAAGAACTAGAGATCAAAGCCAAGCTCGAAGAGGCTGGCGCCGCGGTAATCCGGAACCCTCCACCTCCTGCCGACCCGAAGGTCCACATTCCCAAGGATATCGTCAAGGAATACTACAAAAGTGAGGATATCCAGCAATGGTTCAAGGCGTATGAGGTTGCCATGACCGCGCACCGCATCCCGCGAAAAGATTGGGGTGCCGGTTTGTGGGGGAGATTCGTCAGCGAAGGAAGAGACACCCTGCTAGAGCTGGCCGAGGACGTGATGTCCTCCTATGACCACATGAAGGACGCCCTGCTCACCCGGTATGGCCTCACCCCCGAGATGTACCGACAGAGGTTCAGAGACTGCAAAAAGATTCCCGGTACCACATGGGTGGAGTACGTAAACTTTTATAGCCGGGCCCTGGAAGGATGGATAAAGGGCAGCAAAGTGTCCACCTACGAGCAGCTGTTCGACCTCATCGTTTGGGAGCACCTCTCCAACAACTGCTTTGTCGAGCTCAGACAGCATCTCCTCGACAGTAAGCTGACCGAGCCCCGAAAACTCGCCGTCGAGGCGGATCGATGGGTGAGCACCCGGGTCCCCCGGACCCCGATAGGAGAAACGGGACGGAACGGCCAGGGGCACCCTCGCCAGCGTGGCGGCGGAGGAGGCCAGAACAGGAGCCGAGACTTCCCGTCGGCCCCGGGCCGGAGTCCGCCTCTGGGGTCCCCCCAGAAGCACACTTCGCCATCCCTGACCAGAAGAGGGCCCCCACCGGCGTGGCCGGGGCCCCACCCGAACATTACTTGCCACAGATGCCAGCGGACCGGTCACTATGCCAGTGACCCCCTCTGCCCCATGAACCAGCGCCCCGGCACCACCGGGCCTCCGACCCGCCAGTTCGCTGCGGCGGCCCTGGGGGAAGGGGGAGAAGAAGACAAAGAGGTCTACAACGAAGATCAGACCGAGTATGAACCGGCCGCCATGGCCCTAGCCTGCCTGGGCAAAAGAGACATGGTCCCCCAGGCCCCGCTACCGAGGAACACCCAAAAGTACCGTCAGTGGGTCCACATCAATGGACGACGGACCGAAGCCCTCCGAGACACGGGAGCCAGTGTGACGGCCGTCCGCTGCCACTTGGTGACCCCAGAACAGATCATACCAAACGTGCGATGCCCCGTGAGGGCCGCCGACAACTCCGAAACTCTGTGTCAGATGGCCCGAATCCCCTTCGAGTGGGGGGGGTGTCGGGCACCCTCAAAGTGACCGTCTGGGACGACGCCCCCGTGGACTGCCTCCTTGGAAACGACCTCGAGAGCTCTCCCTGGGCCCAAGTCGAACGGAGAGAGCATCTAGGAATGATGAGACTACCAGAGTGGGTCTGCGCGATGACCCGATCCATGACTGCCCGGGCCCTGGCGGCACCCGAGGCCACCCCGACTGAAGAGCCAGAGTGGCCCGCGCCCCCACCGCCTGCAGTCAATGAAGAATCCGACCCCGAGCCCGAGCCATCGGAGCATGACCAAGAAGGCAGCGCCGAACTCAGCGACATCCCCGAACTAGCCCAATGGCGCCAAGAGGGTGGTCCCACCCGAGAACAATTCCGGCAGGAACAAAAGGCCTGCCCCTCCCTCGAGGGGACCCGACAGCAAGCCACCGCCCAAGCTGCCGGGGACACCTCGGGGTCCCACTGGGACCACGGCCTCCTATACAGTGAACAGAAAATTGCCGAGCTAGGGGCCAGCCGAGTGTTGGTGGTCCCCCTACGATTCAGAGACTTCCTTTTGAACCTGGCACACGATGTGCCCCTCGCCAGGCACCTGGGGCAGGACAAAACTTACAGCCGCCTGGTGACCCATTTCTACTGGCCGAAGATGCGCAACGATGTGCATAACCACTGCCGCACCTGCCCGACATGCCAAGCCAGCGGAAAGAGCGGAGGAAGGTGAAGGCCCCGCTCCAACCCTTTCCAGTAGTGACCACTCCCTTCGAACGAGTGGGGATAGACATCGTGGGGCCCCTGGACCCCCGAACCTCGCAAGGGCATCGCTTCATCCTCGTCCTGGTGGACCATGCCACCCGCTATCCCGAAGCCATCCCCCTACGAACCATAACGGCTCCCGTGGTGGGCCGAGCACTGATGGAGATCTTCTCCAGAGTGGGGTTCCCCCGAGAAGTCGTGAGCGATCGGGGCACAAACTTTATATCAAAGTATATGCGGTCCCTGTGGCAACAGTGCGGGGTCACGTATAAATTCACCACCCCGTATCACCCCCAAGGGAATGGACTTGTGGAGCGGTTTAACCGGACACTCATGGGGATGATCCAGGGCCTAGAAGAGCCCCTCCGCCGCAAATGGGACGTACTGCTGCCCTGCCTCTTGTTCGCCTATCGGGAGGTACCACAGAAATCCCTGGGCTTCAGCCCCTTTGAACTCTTGTACGTGCACCCTGTCCGAGGGCCCCTCAGCCTGGTCAAAGAAGGCTGGGAAACTACAGTCCAAGACACACCGCCGGATGTCTACCGGTACCTCCTGACCCTCCGAAGCCAGACTCGGAAGTTCCGGGCCCTTGCCGAGGCCAATCTTGAGGCCAGTCAGGAGGACATGAAACGCTGGTATGACCAGAACTCTTCATCCATCTAGTTCGAGCCGGGCCAGCGGGTCTGGGTCATGTCCCCGGTCGAACCTTGTGCCCTCCAGGACAAATGGTCGGGCCCCTTCAAAGTGATCGAGCGCAAGAGCCCTGTCACCTATCTCGTGGACATGGAGTCCCCCCGAAACCCCCTACGGGTTCTGCACGCCAACCGGCTCAAGCCTCATTTTGCCTGCACAGAACTGAGCCTGCTGCTAGCTACCGACGATGGGGCAGAAGACGACTCCGAGCCCCTGCCCGACCTCCTAAGGTGCGCTGAGAAAGACGGCTCCGTCGAGGGAATCTCTCTCTCCTCCGAACTGACCCCAGCGCAACGCCGAGACTGCCAAGAACTGTTGGGGCGATTTACGGACCTGTTCTCCCTCACCCCCGGGGTGACCCAGTGGTGTGTCCACGATGTCGACACCGGGGACAGCCAGCCAGTGAGACACCGGGCCTACCGAGTTCCCGACCGAGTTCGAGCCTGCATCCAGACAGAAGTTACCAAGATGCTGGCCCTGGGGGTGGTCGAACCCTCCGACAGTCCCTGGGCCAGCCCAGTGGTCCTGGTCCCCAAAGCCGCCGCACCTGGCACCCCTCCAGAACTCAGGTTTTGTGTCGACTACCGAGGACTGAATGCTGTTACCAGAACTGACGCACATCCCATCCCCCGGGCCGATGAACTAATCGACCGCCTGGGAGCCGCCAAGTACCTCAGTACCTTCGACCTCACAGCCGGGTACTGGCAGATCGGCCTCACTCCAGGCGCCCAGGAGCGGTCGGCATTCTCCGCACCCGATGGCCACTTCCAATTCAAGGTGATGCCCTTCGGCATGAAAAACGCCCCAGCCACCTTCCAGAGACTGGTGAACAAAGTGCTGGCGGGGCTAGAAGGATTCAGCGCCGCCTATCTAGACGACATTGCAGTGTACAGCCTCCACTGGGCCGAGCACCTGACCCACCTCTGGGAGGTCCTGACGGCCCTCCGCCGGGCCGGACTAACTGTGAAAGCCAGCAAGTGCCAGATAGGTCAGATCCGTGACCTACCTGGGACACCAAGTGGGGAGCGGCCACGTGGCTCCCCTCCAACCCAAGATTGACGCCATCGTGGCCTGGGAGCCCCCGGTCACCCAGACAGCCGTCCGGGCCTTCCTGGGGCTCAATGGATATTATCGGCGATTCATCAAGAACTGTGGGAGCATTGTGGGGCCCCTCACTGAACTGACCTCGAAGAACCGGCCACAAAAAGTACAATGGACACCCACGTGTCAGGTGGCCTTCGAGACTTTGAAAACCGCCATGTGCACCGCCCCTGTGCTCCAAGCCCCTGACTACAGCCGGGAGTTTGTAGTCCAGACCGACGCCTCGGAGCACGGCATCGGGCGGTCCTATCCCAGATTGACCCCGAGGGGATTGACCATCCCGTGGCCTTCATCAGCCGGCGGCTGCTGGCCAGAGAGCAGCGATGGAGCACCATTGAGAGAGATGCCTTCGCCGTCTTATGGGCCCTCAAGAAACTCAGGCCCTACCTCTTCGGCACCCACTTCCGGGTCCATACTGACCACCGGCCCCTGCGGTGGCTGATGCAGATGCGTGGCGAAAACCCAAAGCTGCTGCGCTGGTCCATCTCCCTCCAAGGGATGGACTTCACGGTGGAGCATCACCCTGGCGACGACCACGCCAATGCTGACGGCCTGTCCCGATTCTTCCGCCTCGACGAGGAGAATCCCCAGGAAGATGGGTGACTCTCCCCGCCTTCAGCTGGAGGGGACGTGTGTTGGACTCGGCCTCGTGGCGTGGTCCTACCCCTCCCGCATGGCGGGCCTGGGACGACATCGGCCCTCCGTCGACCCGCTGTCGACCCCCCTGAACACGAACCCTCCACGAGAGCAGCCCCCCTGGCAACCCACGGCTCTCCCCCCTGGGACCCCGGCGGACCCTGCTCGCCAACCCCGCCGGTCTGGTGACCATGCCAGGCCACCATTTCTGGCCCGACTCCATCTTGGGCCCATCACGTCCCGAGCACGTGGCCGCAGCCAGCCCTGGCCCCGGCCTCAGCGAAGCCCAGACATCGAGGCACCAAGATCCTCCCGGGTGGTAGAGTGGCCACTTGGCGGAGCCCGGAAGAGGGGAGTTTCAAGGGGCCTCCAGCCGTCCCCGGACGCCTGGTATCGATCGCCCTTCAGCCTCCCTGGGCACTGGCTCCACCCCCCTGCTGGGTGTCTGGACACCTTCATCCCGGCCCCTCTGAACCCCAGGCGCAAGGGTCCGGACATCAAAGACTCCAGTCCTATATCTGGGCCAGCCCTGGATTAGGACTTCAGTTGTATCTTGGAGTCGAAGCCCTGCTGACCTCGTCGCGGCTGATCCTGATCCGAACTCTTGCACCCGGAACCTTCGAGGCCCTGCTGACGCTGTCGCGACCTGACCAAGCTGAACCACCTTCGAGGCCCTGCTGACGCTGTCGCGGCCTGACCAAGCTGAACCACCTTCGAGGCCCTGCTGACGCTGTCGCGGCCTGACCAAGCTGAACCACCTTCGAGGCCCTGCTGACGCTGTCGCGGCCTGACCAAGCTGAACCACCTTCGAGGCCCTGCTGACGCTGTCGCGGCCTGACCAAGCTGAACCACCTTCGAGGCCCTGCTGACGCTGTCGCGGCCTGCCCAAGCTGAACCACCTTCGAGGCCCTGCTGACGATGTCGCGGCCTGACCAAGCTGAACCACCTTCGAGGCCCTGCTGACGCTGTCGCGGCCTGACCAAGCTGAACCACCTTCGAGGCCCTGCTGACGCTGTCGCGGCCTGACCAAGCTGAACCACCTTCGAGGCCCTGCTGACGCTGTCGCGGCCTGACCAAGCTGAACCACCTTCGAGGCCCTGCTGACGCTGTCGCGGCCTGCCCAAGCTGAACCACCTTCGAGGCCCTGCTGACGATGTCGCGGCCTGACCAAGCTGAACCACCTTCGAGGCCCTGCTGACGCTGTCGCGGCCTGACCGAGCTGAACCATCTTCGAGGCCCTGCTGACGCTGTCGCGGCCTGACCGAACTGAACCGTCTTCAAGGCCCTGCTGACGCTGTCGCGGCCTGACCGAGCTGAACCATCTTCGAGGCCCTGCTGACGCTGTCGCGGCCTGACCCCTTGAACTATCCACGCACCAGTTGGTGCCAAGACTGTCCCGCTACCCCCTATCCCCGAAACCAAGACTTTACGGATCCCTCGATCCTTGCCTGCTAACCTGCAAAGGACTTGCCTTAATTGCTTATATAAAGATTCTTGTGAATATTCCTCCTGTGTGGTGTCCATCTGTAAGTAGTGTGATTGCTCAGCTGTCACAATTGTAGGAGAGGAGCCTCGCCAAGGAGGCCTCCCTACGGCGCTCGGCCTATTCCATACAGAGAGGTGGGTCTCGGGGCGGACAGTCAGACACCTTCTGTCTCCCCTGGGGTCGCCTTTCCAACAAGAGGGTTCCTATAGCGCCCACAGCGCCTGCAGTGGTTTGTAGGCACCGGCTGTCCCTTCCCTGTGCCCCCCTCCCCCCCCCCCGCCCAGCAGCCCAGCCAGGGCCCTGCACAGTCGGTGTATCCAGGGCTTTTAAGTTTGGATGAAACAAATGTAGGGTCTCTCAAAGGGGCGTGGCCAATGTAACTAAGGGCGTGGCTTTAAAATACGCACGTTTAAAATCTGTGCTTAGCATAGTGTGCCGCCGACTGCGTCTGAATAGACTAAGAGTTGGCGCTGGAATGAGAACTTTTCTAGAAAACTGTAAATATTTTTAAGAATATGAATTTTATATTTTTTTATCTTGATTGTTATTTTTATATGTATACTTTAGGGTTGTGACAAACCAAATAAAGTTAATTTTGACTTGCCTTGACTGCGCCGGTCATTGCATCCAGACATATGATACAACAAGTAACAATACACCTACAACAAGCCAGGACGGTTGGCGCTGCCAGTGGTTGTTAGTTGCATAAGATAAATAATCAACAACTGAGGCGTCTTTGTATAGAATATGGAACATGCTTCGGTCCTGAAATTATGAGACCGTGAAAGAACTGCAAGGCGTCTCTGAAGTGACCCCCCCCCCACCTCCCCCCTAGGCACTGAAGGCTGGCACCGCAGGCTGGCACCGCAGGCTGGCACCGCAGGCTGGCACTGCAGGCTGGCACTGCAGGCTGGCACTGGAGGCTGGCACTGCAGGCTGGCACTGCAGGCTGGCACTGGAGGCTGGCACTGGAGGCTGGCACTGCAGGCTGGCACTGGAGGCTGGCACTGGAGGCTGGCACTGGAGGCTGGCACTGCAGGCTGGCACTGCAGGCTGGCACTGGAGGCTGGCACCGCAGGCTGGCACTGCAGGCTGGCACTGCAGGCTGGCACCACCGCAGAGCCAAGATGTATTGTTTCATCCTTAGGATGAAATGGAGAGCCCGAGAGGGACCCGTCTCTGCTCCTGCTTTTTAGAAAAGCCGGTGCTGAGCTCCGGCAAGACCCGGCCCACTTAAAGCCTGGGTGTATCAGCCCCCTCCGTACTGATCCGTGCCAGCCTCATGTCCTGGCACCTGCTCTCCTGTATCACCCCCCCTCACTGTCACAGCAGTGCCAGCCTCATGCCCTGGCACACCCTCTGCTGCATCACCCCCCCCCCCCACCAGGCAACCCCCCTCCCCCCCCCCCGTGGGGAGCTCCAGGCTCCCCACGGGATCAAGAGAGGTGGTCGGATACCCTCGAAGACCCCCACACAGACACACTGGTGCAGCCGCGCGCCCTCAGCCACGTAAAGATCCCCCCCCCCCCCCCCCCATGTGACGCCCCTTCCTTCCTCCCCCCGGAGCCGCGGGCCCTTCCTTCCGCCTCCAAACAATCACTTATGGAAGCCACTGAAGGCGCAGGAAAGAGACCCCCCCCGCCCCCCCCCAACCTCCTCAGAGAAACAAGGAGACACAGCCCCCCCGCCCCCCCATGCCAGAGCACCGCACACACACACCCCACAGGGACCATGGACGGGGAGGGACTCTCGGTCCCTCTCACACCAGCCACAGGGCAGGTGAGAACTCATCCCAGAGGGGGGTCAAGGACTGCACCCCCAGAGAGGGCAGACAAGTCCACCCTGCCCTCTCACATCCCTCCACACACGGCAGAGAAGTGCAACTTGCCCTCTCACATCCCCTAACACAGGACAGAAAAGTCCACCCTGCCCTCTCACATCCCCTCACACAGGGCACAGAAGTCCACCCTGCCCTCTCACATCCCCTCACACAGGGCAGAGAAGTCCACCCTGCCCTCTCACATCCCCTCACACAGGGCACAGAAGTGCACCCTGCCCTCTCACATCCCCTCACACAGAGAAGTCCACCCTGCCCTCTCACATCCCCTCACACAGGGCACAGAAGTGCACCCTGCCCTCTCACATCCCCTCACACAGGGCAGAGAAGTCCACCCTGCCCTCTCACATCCCCTCACACAGGGCACAGAAGTGCACCCTGCCCTCTCACATCCCCTCACACAGGGCAGATAAGTGATTCCTGCCCTCTCACACCCCTCACAAGGGGCAGAGAAGAGCACCCTGCCCTCTCACACCCCTCACACAGGGCAGAGAAGTGCATCCTGCCCCCTCTCATCCCTCACACAGAGAAGTCCACCCTGCCCTCTCACATCCCCACACCCTGCCCTCTCACCCCCCCCCCACACACACACACAGGGCAGAGAAGTGCCTCCAGTCACCTGCCCTGTGTCTGTATGAGGGCTGGACGCAGTCCTCTCATACACACACCCCGTGTTGGGGGGAAGGGTGGGGTAAACAGTTCAGATTCATTAATAACTTTAAAAGGCCAAATAAGTCCGTGTGCGGGGAGGGGCGGGGCTGCCCTCTGACCCGGAGAACAATGCGCGTCTCTTCGGGGCCTGGCACAGCCCCAGGGCAGCTGCAGACGGCTCAACGGCAGAGGAGGTGGGGGGGCAGGTACGGAGGGCTGGGCACCCCCGGGAGCGTGGCACACTCGGCAAGGCGTCCTCGGGCAACATGGCATACTCACAGCAGCATGGCATACTCACAACATGGCATACTCACAGCAGCATGGCACACCCAGATCAACATGGCATACTCACAACATGGCATACTCACAGCAGCATGGCACACCCAGATCAACATGGCATACTCACAACATGGCATACTCACAGCAGCATGGCACACCCAGATCAACATGGCATACTCACAACATGGCATACTCACAGCAGCATGGCACACCCAGATCAACATGGCATACTCACAGCATGGCATACTCACAGCAGCATGGCACACCCAGATCAACATGGCATACTCACAGCATGGCATACTCACAGCAGCATGGCACACCCAGATCAACATGGCATACTCACAACATGGCATACTCACAGCAGCATGGCACACCCAGATCAACATGGCATACTCACAGCATGGCACACTCACAGCAGCATGGCACACCCAGATCAACATGACATACTCACAGCATGGCATACTCACAGCAGCATGGCACACCCAGATCAACATGGCATACTCACAGCATGGCACACTCACAGCAGCATGGCACACCCAGATCAACATGACATACTCATAGCATGGCATACTCACAGCAGTATGGCACACCCAGATCAACATGGCATACTCACAGCATGGCATACTCACAGCAGCATGGCACACCCAGATCAACATGGCATACTCACAGCAGCATGGCATACTCACAGCAGCATGGCATACTCACAACATGGCATACTCACAGCAGCATGGCACACCCAGATCAACATGACATACTCACAGCATTTTGCAAAAAATGGGGAGACAGGTCCCGGGGCACAGGGTCGGCTGGACCATAAACTAATTTTTAGAAAAAGAGATGCCGGCCCTGCAATTCATTTCATATAGCTACTTAGTTGGAGCAACAAACCAAACTTATTTTTGATTTGTATGGTCTGATTTATTTAAACCAATCACTTTTCTTTTATAAATCTCATTAGCTTAAAGCATAAATTGCATGAGAAAAACACTACATTTACACTACATTTACACAATACTACATATACATATTTCTTACCACAATAAACAGAAAAACATTCCTTCATTCAATGTACATATAAAAATTCATGAATACGAGAAGCATTAATCTTTAGGTGAAAATAAATATTGAAAGTGAAGCTATTCACAGGAAGGAAAAGGGGAAACAAATTGACTATAACAAATACAGATTTCGCAATATTCTGGTTGATACACCGATCAATTAGTTCCTTCCTGCTTTTGCCGACGCGTTTCAAACTTGCTTTTTCATTATACAAGTTCTCATCAGGGCTTTCTCGTTTTAATCCTCTTTTTTTGGGGTAGACAGCGGGTTTCCAAAGTTCATATATTCTTTTTTGGTCAAAATGGGTGATTTCTGTGAATTGTAGGTCTATCACTTGACTAGATCTCTCAGCACCCCGGGAGCGCGCAGTTCAAAATTTCATCCCAGCCGCCGGGCCGGCGGTGGTCCTATCTTTGTACCTTTTTCTCGGCGCTCGGTGTGTTTTCTCTGCGGCTTCCCCTTTAGTTTGAAGACCTTTAGCGTGTCTGTACGATTCTCAGTAACTCGCAACGCTGTCACTTGCTCTAAACAAGCATTTACAATGCAATGGTTTTGCCTTTGTTAAAGTTAGAGCTATTGGCATTGCTCTTGACACTCTGAAGCTCCACTCTGAAGCTCCACTCTGAAGCTCCACTCTGAAGCTCCACTCTGAAGCTCCACTCTGAAGCTCCACTCTGAAGCTCCACTCTGCACTCTGAAGCTCCACTCTGAAGCTCCACTCTGCACTCTGAAGCTCCACTCTGAAGCTCCACTCTGCACTCTGAAGCTCCACTCTGAAGCTCCACTCTGCACTCTGAAGCTCCACTCTGAAGCTCCACTCTGCACTCTGAAGCTCCACTCTGAAGCTCCACTCTGCACTCTGAAGCTCCACTCTGAAGCTCCACTCTGAAGCTCCACTCTGCACTCTGAAGCTCCACTCTGAAGCTCCACTCTGCACTCTGAAGCTCCACTCTGAAGCGCCACTCTGAAGCGCCACTCTGAAGCGCCACTCTGCAGCTCCACTCTGAATCTGCAGCTCCACTCTGAATCTGCAGCTCCACTCTGAATCTGCAGCTCCACTCTGAATCTGCAGCTCCACTCTGAATCTGCAGCTCCACTCTGAATCTGCAGCTCCACTCTGAAGCTCCACTCTGAAGCTCCACTCTGAAGCTCCACTCTGAAGCTCCACTCTGAAGCTCCACTCTGAAGCTCCACTCTGAAGCTCCACTCTGAAGCTCCACTCTGAAGCTCCACTCTGAAGCTCCACTCTGAAGCTCCACTCTGAAGCTCCACTCTGAAGCTCCACTCTGCACTCTGAAGCTCCACTCTGCACTCTGAAGCTCCACTCTGCACTCTGAAGCTCCACTCTGCACTCTGAAGCTCCACTCTGCACTCTGAAGCTCCACTCTGCACTCTGAAGCTCCACTCTGCACTCTGAGGCTCCACTCTGAAGCTCCACTCTGCACTCTGAGGCTCCACTCTGAAGCTCCACTCTGCACTCTGAGGCTCCACTCTGAAGCTCCACTCTGCACTCTGAGGCTCCACTCTGAAGCTCCACTCTGAAGCTCCACTCTGAAGCTCCACTCTGAAGCTCCACTCTGAAGCTCCACTCTGAAGCTCCACTCTGAAGCTCCACTCTGAAGCTCCACTCTGAAGCTCCACTCTGAAGCTCCACTCTGCACTCTGAAGCTCCACTCTGAAGCTCCACTCTGCACTCTGAAGCTCCACTCTGAAGCTCCACTCTGCACTCTGAAGCTCCACTCTGAAGCTCCACTCTGCACTCTGAAGCTCCACTCTGAAGCTCCACTCTGCACTCTGAAGCTCCACTCTGAAGCTCCACTCTGCACTCTGAAGCTCCACTCTGCACTCTGAAGCTCCACTCTGCACTCTGAAGCTCCACTCTGCACTCTGAAGCTCCACTCTGCAGCTCCACTCTGCAGCTCCACTCTGCAGCTCCACTCTGCAGCTCCACTCTGCAGCTCCACTCTGCAGCTCCACTCTGCAGCTCCACTCTGCAGCTCCACTCTGCAGCTCCACTCTGAATCTGCAGCTCCACTCTGAAGCTCCACTCTGAAGCTCCACTCTGAAGCTCCACTCTGAAGCTCCACTCTGAAGCTCCACTCTGCACTCTGAAGCTCCACTCTGCACTCTGAAGCTCCACTCTGCACTCTGAAGCTCCACTCTGCACTCTGAAGCTCCACTCTGCACTCTGAAGCTCCACTCTGCACTCTGAAGCTCCACTCTGCACTCTGAAGCTCCACTCTGAAGCTCCACTCTGAAGCTCCACTCTGAAGCTCCACTCTGAAGCTCCACTCTGAAGCTCCACTCTGCACTCTGAAGCTCCACTCTGCACTCTGAAGCTCCACTCTGCACTCTGAAGCTCCACTCTGCACTCTGAAGCTCCACTCTGCACTCTGAAGCTCCACTCTGCACTCTGAAGCTCCACTCTGCACTCTGAAGCTCCACTCTGAAGCTCCACTCTGCACTCTGAAGCTCCACTCTGAAGCTCCACTCTGCACTCTGAAGCTCCACTCTGAAGCTCCACTCTGCACTCTGAAGCTCCACTCTGAAGCTCCACTCTGCACTCTGAAGCTGCACTCTGAAGCTCCACTCTGCACTCTGAAGCTGCACTCTGAAGCTCCACTCTGCACTCTGAAGCTGCACTCTGAAGCTCCACTCTGCACTCTGAAGCTCCACTCTGCACTCTGAAGCTCCACTCTGAAGCTCCACTCTGCACTCTGAAGCTCCACTCTGCACTCTGAAGCTCCACTCTGAAGCTCCACTCTGAAGCTCCACTCTGAAGCTCCACTCTGAAGCTCCACTCTGAAGCTCCACTCTGAAGTTCCACTCTCCACTCTGCAGCTCCACTCTGAAGCTCCACTCTGCAGCTCCACTCTGCAGCTCCACTCTGCAGCTCCACTCTGCAGCTCCACTCTGCAGCTCCACTCTGCAGCTCCACTCTGCAGCTCCACTCTGCAGCTCCACTCTGAATCTGCAGCTCCACTCTGAATCTGAAGCTCCACTCTGAATCTGAAGCTCCACTCTGAATCTGAAGCTCCACTCTGAAGCTCCACTCTGAAGCTCCACTCTGAAGCTCCACTCTGAAGCTCCACTCTGAAGCTGCACTCTGAAGCTGCACTCTGAAGCTGCACTCTGAAGCTGCACTCTGAAGCTCCACTCTGAAGCTCCACTCTGCACTCTGAAGCTCCACTCTGAAGCTCCACTCTGCACTCTGAAGCTCCACTCTGCACTCTGAAGCTCCACTCTGAAGCTCCACTCTGCACTCTGAAGCTCCACTCTGAAGCGCCACTCTGAAGCTCCACTCTGAAGCTCCACTCTGAAGCTCCACTCTGAAGCTCCACTCTGAAGCTCCACTCTGAAGCTCCACTCTGAAGCTCCACTCTGAAGCTCCACTCTGAAGCTCCACTCTGAAGCTCCACTCTGAAGCTCCACTCTGCACTCTGAAGCTCCACTCTGCACTCTGAAGCTCCACTCTGCACTCTGAAGCTCCACTCTGCACTCTGAAGCTCCACTCTGAAGCTCCACTCTGCACTCTGAAGCTCCACTCTGAAGCTCCACTCTGCACTCTGAAGCTGCACTCTGAAGCTCCACTCTGCACTCTGAAGCTGCACTCTGAAGCTCCACTCTGCACTCTGAAGCTGCACTCTGAAGCTCCACTCTGAAGCTCCACTCTGAAGCTGCACTCTGAAGCTCCACTCTGAAGCTGCACTCTGAAGCTCCACTCTGCACTCTGAAGCTGCACTCTGAAGCTCCACTCTGCACTCTGAAGCTGCACTCTGAAGCTCCACTCTGCACTCTGAAGCTGCACTCTGAAGCTCCACTCTGCACTCTGAAGCTCCACTCTGCACTCTGAAGCTGCACTCTGAAGCTCCACTCTGCACTCTGAAGCTCCACTCTGCACTCTGAAGCTCCACCCTGAAGCTCCACTCTGAAGCTCCACTCTGAAGCTCCACTCTGAAGCTCCACTCTGAAGCTCCACTCTGAAGCTCCACTCTGAAGCACCACTCTGAAGCACCACTCTGAAGCTCCACTCTGAAGCTCCACTCTGAAGCACCACTCTGAAGCACCACTCTGAAGCTCCACTCTGAAGCTCCACTCTGAAGCTCCACTCTGAAGCTCCACTCTGAAGCTCCACTCTGAAGCTCCACTCTGAATCTGCAGCTCCACTCTGAATCTGCAGCTCCACTCTGAATCTGCAGCTCCACTCTGAATCTGCAGCTCCACTCTGCACTCTGAAGCTCCACTCTGCACTCTGAAGCTCCACTCTGAAGCTCCACTCTCCACTCTGAAGCTCCACTCTGAAGCTCCACTCTCCACTCTGAAGCTCCACTCTGAAGCTCCACTCTCCACTCTGAAGCTCCACTCTGAAGCTCCACTCTCCACTCTGAAGCTCCACTCTGAAGCTCCACTCTCCACTCTGAAGCTCCACTCTGAAGCTCCACTCTGAAGCTCCACTCTGAAGCTCCACTCTGAAGCTCCACTCTGCACTCTGAAGCTCCACTCTGAAGCTCCATTCTGCACTCTGAAGCTCCACTCTGCACTCTGAAGCTCCACTCTGAAGCTCCACTCTGCAGCTCCACTCTGCACTCTGAAGCTGCACTCTGAAGCTCCACTCTGCACTCTGAAGCTGCACTCTGAAGCTCCACTCTGCACTCTGAAGCTCCACTCTGCACTCTGAAGCTCCACTCTGCACTCTGAAGCTCCACTCTGCACTCTGAAGCTCCACTCTGCACTCTGAAGCTCCACTCTGAAGCTCCACTCTGCACTCTGAAGCTCCACTCTGAAGCTCCACTCTGAAGCTCCACGCTCCACTCTGCAGCTCCACTCTGCAGCTCCACTCTGAAGCTCCACTCTGAAGCTCCACTCTGAAGCTCCACTCTGAAGCTCCACTCTGAAGCTCCACTCTGAAGCTCCACTCTGAAGCTCCACTCTGAAGCTCCACTCTGAAGCTCCACTCTGAAGCTCCACTCTGAAGCTCCACTCTGCACTCTGAAGCTCCACTCTGCACTCTGAAGCTGCACTCTGCACTCTGAAGCTGCACTCTGAATCTCCACTCTGCACTCTGAAGCTGCACTCTGAAGCTCCACTCTGCAGCTCCACTCTGCACTCTGAAGCTCCACTCTGAAGCTCCACTCTGCACTCTGAAGCTCCACTCTGAAGCTCCACTCTGCACTCTGAAGCTCCACTCTGAAGCTCCACTCTGCACTCTGAAGCTCCACTCTGCACTCTGAAGCTCCACTCTGCACTCTGAAGCTCCACTCTGCACTCTGAAGCTCCACTCTGCACTCTGAAGCTCCACTCTGCACTCTGAAGCTCCACTCTGCACTCTGAAGCTGCACTCTGAAGCTCCACTCTGCACTCTGAAGCTGCACTCTGAAGCTCCACTCTGCACTCTGAAGCTCCACTCTGAAGCTCCACTCTGCACTCTGAAGCTCCACTCTGAAGCTCCACTCTGAAGCTCCACTCTGCACTCTGAAGCTCCACTCTGAAGCTCCACTCTGCACTCTGAAGCTCCACTCTGAAGCTCCACTCTGCACTCTGAAGCTCCACTCTGAAGCTCCACTCTGAAGCTCCACTCTGAAGCTCCACTCTGCACTCTGAAGCTCCACTCTGAAGCTCCACTCTGCACTCTGAAGCTCCACTCTGAAGCTCCACTCTGAAGCTCCACTCTGCAGCTCCACTCTGCAGCTCCACTCTGCAGCTCCACTCTGCACTCTGAAGCTCCACTCTGCACTCTGAAGCTCCACTCTGCACTCTGAAGCTCCACTCTGCACTCTGAAGCTCCACTCTGCACTCTGAAGCTCCACTCTGCACTCTGAAGCTCCACTCTGCACTCTGAAGCTCCACTCTGCACTCTGAAGCTCCACTCTGAAGCTCCACTCTGCACTCTGAAGCTCCACTCTGAAGCTCCACTCTGCACTCTGAAGCTCCACTCTGAAGCTCCACTCTGCACTCTGAAGCTCCACTCTGAAGCTCCACTCTGCAGCTCCACTCTGAATCTGCAGCTCCACTCTGAATCTGAAGCTCCACTCTGAATCTGAAGCTCCACTCTGAAGCTCCACTCTGAAGCTCCACTCTGAAGCTCCACTCTGAAGCTCCACTCTGAAGCTCCACTCTGAAGCTCCACTCTGAATCTGCAGCTCCACTCTGAATCTGCAGCTCCACTCTGAATCTGAAGCTCCACTCTGAAGCTCCACTCTGAAGCTCCACTCTGAAGCTCCACTCTGAAGCTCCACTCTGAAGCTCCACTCTGAAGCTCCACTCTGAAGCTCCACTCTGAAGCTCCACTCTGAAGCTCCACTCTGAAGCTCCACTCTGAAGCTCCACTCTGCACTCTGAAGCTCCACTCTGCACTCTGAAGCTCCACTCTGCACTCTGAAGCTCCACTCTGCACTCTGAAGCTCCACTCTGCACTCTGAAGCTCCACTCTGCACTCTGAAGCTCCACTCTGAAGCTCCACTCTGCACTCTGAAGCTCCACTCTGAAGCTCCACTCTGCACTCTGAAGCTCCACTCTGAAGCTCCACTCTGCACTCTGAAGCTCCACTCTGAAGCTCCACTCTGCACTCTGAAGCTCCACTCTGAAGCTCCACTCTGCACTCTGAAGCTCCACTCTGCACTCTGAAGCTCCACTCTGCACTCTGAAGCTCCACTCTGAAGCTCCACTCTGCACTCTGAAGCTCCACTCTGCACTCTGAAGCTCCACTCTGCACTCTGAAGCTCCACTCTGCACTCTGAAGCTCCACTCTGCACTGTGCTCCTGAAAGGACAGTTCTGGGACACCATGACGCACCACTACCCTTCGGTGTCAGTGTGTGACCAAGAAACGCAGGGATCCGTGATACACATGTGGGGGTGCATGTGTGCGTGCATACATGTGTATGTAACAGAAAGCGGTGTCGATCGTGTCGTGACAGAGTTGGTTCATGACAATCGTCTCGCGGTGGCTGTTCTAGTCTGACGGTGACCTTGGACGTGGTTTGTTTCTCTCGTCCGCTCATGCAATCCTGGGCCGGACAAGAGAACATTCAGACCTGTCACCGGTGGCTCTTGGGCGGCCGGGGACCCGTCTCTAGAGCTCAGGATGGGGGGCTGGGGACGGGAGGGGTGGGGGCCTGAGCGCTCTGCGCTCTCCGTCAGCCGCGGCCCACTCAGTACACGGGGCTCTGGCAATCTCCGTCACAGACTGCCTAGGACTGCCTAGGAGTGTACGGGGCTCTGGCAATCTCCGCCACAGAGTTCCCAGGAGTACACGGTGCTCCGGCGATCTATGCCACTGTGCATTAGAGCTGGTGTGTCTAGTAGTACATGGGGCTCTGGCGATCTCCGTCACGGACTGCCTATACGTGCACGGTACTCTGGCAATCTCCGCCACAGAATTAGGGAGGGGGAGCAAGGGAGGTGCCGTCAATGCCGGACCAGACTCGGGGGCGTTCCCGGCGTCGCGTGACGTCGGCAAAAGCCAAAGAATGTCGGGAACGCCCCCGTGTCTGGTCCGGCATTGACGGACAGGCCCCTCGTCCAATGGCAAGGCTCCATTTACGGAGCCAGCCAATGAATGAGGAGGGCCGACCCAAAGCACACTACAATTCTCATCAGGTTTTCGCCTGCGCGAAAAAGATGCGCAGAGCGCATCTTTTTGGCGAGGCAAAACCTAAAAAAACGGCAATCCGCATCAGTCGGAAATGGCATACTCACAGCAGCATGGCACACCCAGATCAACATGGCATACTCACAGCATGGCACACTCACAGCAGCATGGCACACCCAGATCAACATGGCATACTCACAGCAGCATGGCATACTCACAGCAGCATGGCATACTCACAACATGGCATACTCACAGCATGGCACTCACAACAGCATGGCACACCCAGATCAACATGGCATACTCACAGCAGCATGGCACACCCAGATCAACATGGCATACTCACAGCAGCATGGCATACTCACAACATGGCATACTCACAGCATGGCACTCACAGCAGCATGGCACACCCAGATCAACATGGCATACTCACAGCATGGCATACTCACAGCAGCATGGCATACTCACAACATGGCATACTCACAGCATGGCATACTCACAGCAGCATGGCATACTCACAGCATGGCATACTCACAGCATGGTATACTCACAGCATGGTATACTCACAGCATGGCATACTCACAGCAGGGCATACTCACAGCATGACACTCACAGCATGGCATACTCACAGCATGGCATACTCACAGCAGCATGGCATACTCACAGCAGCATGGCATACTCACAGCAGCATGGCATACTCACAGCAGCATGGCATACTCACAGCATGGCATACTCACAGCATGGCATACTCACAGCAGCATGGCATACTCACAGCAGCATGGCATACTCACAGCAGCATGGCATACTCACATCAGCATGGCATATTCACAGCATGGCATACTCACATCATGGCATACTCACAGCAGCATGGCATACTCACAGCAGCATGGCACACAGCATGGCACACACAGCATGGCACACTCACAGCATGGCACACACAGCATGGCACACACAGCATGGCACACTCACAGCATGGCTCACTGCAGCATGGCACACTTACAGCATGGCATACTCACAGCATGACACTCACAGCATGGCATACTCACAGCAGCATGGCATACTCACAGCAGCGGCATACTCACAACATGGCATACTCACAACATGGCATACTCACAACATGGCATACTCACAGCAGCATGGCATACTCACAGCAGCATGGCATACTCACAGCATGGCATACTCGCAGCATGGCATACTCGCAGCATGGCATACTCGCAGCATGGCATACTCGCAGCATGGCATACTCACAGCAGCAAGGCATACTCACAGCAGGGCATACTCACAGCATGGCATACTCACAGCAGCATGGCATACTCACAGCAGCATGGCATACTCACAGCAGCATGGCATACTCACAGCAGCATGGCATACTCACAGCAGCATGGCATACTCACAGCAGCATGGCATACTCACAGCAGCATGGCATACTCACAGCATGGCATACTCACAGCATGGCATACTCACAGCATGGCATACTCACAACATGGCATACTCACAACATGGCATACTCACAACATGGCACATTCACAGCATGGCACATTCACAGCATGGCACATTCACAGCATGGCATACTCACAGCATGGCATACTCACAGCATGGCATACTCACAGCAGCATGGCATACTCACAACATGGCATACTCACAACATGGCATACTCACAACATGGCATACTCACAACATGGCATACTCACAACATGGCATACTCACAACATGGCATACTCACAACATGGCATACTCACAGCAGCATGGCATACTCACAGCAGCATGGCATACTCACAGCAGCATGGCATACTCACAGCATGGCATACACACAGCATGGCACACACAGCATGGCACACTCACAGCATGGCACACTCACCGCATGGCACACTCACCGCATGGCACACTCACCGCATGGCACACTCACCGCATGGCACACTCACCGCATGGCACACTCACCGCATGGCACACTCACCGCATGGCATACTCACCGCATGGCATACTCACCGCATGGCATACTCACAGCATGGCACACTCACAGCATGGCACACTCACAGCATGGCACACTCACAGCATGGCACACTCACAGCATGGCATACTCACAGCATGGCATACTCACAGCATGGCATACTCACAGCATGGCATACCCACAGCAGCATGGCATACTCATAGCAGCATGGCATACTCACAGCAGCATGGCATACTCACAGCAGCATGGCATACTCACAGCATGGCATACTCACAGCATGGCATACCCACAGCCGCATGGCACATTCACAGCATAGCATACTCACAGCATGGCATACTCACATCATGGCATACCCACAGCAGCATGGCATACTCACAGCAGCATGGCATACTCACAGCAGCATGGCATACTCACAGCAGCATGGCACACTCACAGCATGGCACACTCACAGCATGGCACACTCACAGCATGGCACACTCACAGCATGGCACACTAACAGCATGGCATACTCACAGCATGGCATACTCACAGCATGGCATACACAGCAGCGCAGCACATTCACAGCAGGGCACACTCAAAGCATGGCATACTCACAGCAGCACAGCACACTCACAGCATGGCACACTCACAGCATGGCACACTCACAGCAGCACAGCACACTCACAGCATGGCATACTCACAGCAGTATGGCATAGTAGCATGGCCTCTTCAGGCATCCTAGAATACTCACAGCGGCATGACATACTCACAGCAGCACAGCACACTCACAGCATGGCATACTCACAGCAGCATGGCATACTTGCAGCATGGCATACTCACAGCATGACATACTCACAGCATGGCATACCCACAGCTGCATGGCATACACAGCAGCATGGCATACTCACAGCAGCATGGCACACACAGCATGGCACACTCACAGCATGGCATACTCACAGCATGGCATACTCACAGCATGGCATACCCACACCCGCATGGCATACACAGCAGCGCAGCACATTCACAGCAGGGCACACTCACAGCATGGCATACTCACAGCAGCACAGCACACTCACAGCATGGCATACTCACAGCAGCACAGCACACTCACAGAATGGCACACTCACAGCATGGCATACACACAGCATGGCACATACACAGCATGGCACACACAGCATGGCACAGCACATTCACAGCATGGCATACGCACAGCAGCATACTCACACAGCATGGCATGCACACAGCAGCACACTCACAGAATGACATACTCACAGTCTGGCACAGCAGCACAGCACACTCACAGCATGGCATACTCACAGCAGCATGGCATAGTAGCATGGCCTCTTCAGGCATCCTAGAATACTCACAGCGGCATGACATACTCAGAGCAGCACAGCACACTCACAGCATGGCATACTCACAGCATGGCACACTCACAGCATGGCATACTCACTGCATGGCGTACTCACTGCATGGCATACTCATAGTAGCATGGCCTCTTCAGCCATCCTAGAATAGTCAGAGCAGCACAGCACACTCACAGCATGGCATACACACAGCATGGCACACACACAGCATGGCACACACACAGCATGGCATACGCACAGCAGCATACTCACACAGCATGGCATGCACACAGCAGCACACTCACAGAATGACATACTCACAGTCTGGCACAGCAGCACAGCACACTCACAGCATGGCATACTCACAGCAGCATGGCATAGTAGCATGGCCTCTTCAGGCATCCTAGAATACTCACAGCGGCATGACATACTCAGAGCAGCACAGCACACTCACAGCATGGCATACTCACAGCATGGCACACTCACAGCATGGCATACTCACTGCATGGCGTACTCACAGCATGGCATACTCATAGTAGCATGGCCTCTTCAGCCATCCTAGAATAGTCAGAGCAGCACAGCACACTCACAGCATGGCATACTCACTGTGCGAATTTGGCCTGGCATATGCTGTCCACTATTCTAGTGGGCACCTTGCACCAGTCCAAATGACCCTTATTGATGGTAGGTTAAAGACAACTGTTGGACTTGGCCCTTTTTGCAGGGTCATCCCTGAACTTTTTGCCTTCCTCCTGTATTTTGTCCGACCTGTTTGTTGGTTTTTTGAATCTGGGCACTTTACCACAGCTGATCAGTGCTACAGTGCATATGCTCTCCCTAATGTAAATTAATATATGGATTAGTGATTCCATGATTGGCTGGTTTGGTTTACTTGTCAGACCCTAGTACAGTGCACCATGTGTGCCCAGGGCTTGTAAATCAAATGCTACTGGTGGGCTTGCAGCACTGGTTGGGCCACCCACAGAAGCAGCCTGTAAAAGCGTATCTCACGCATGCCATTGCAGAGCCTGTGTGCAGTCTGGTACTGACATACTGAATGGGCAAGTGCACCCACTTGCCAGTCCCTAAACCTTCCCTTTTCTTCATATCAGACACCCCTATGGTAGGCCCAAGGGCAGGGTGCATTGTAAGCAAAAGGTAGGACAAGCCCTGGTGAGTGTGGCATGTCCTAATAGTGAATTACAGCCATTTTCGTTTTTCACTATTGCAAGGCTACTGTTCTCCATAGGCCAGAATGGGCAGTTAGATTATTACATTTTAAAATCCTAACTGACTCAGGGAACACGGTAGAAATTAGAGTTTAGTATGCCTGAACTCAGAATGATAAAATACATCTTTTAGTTAAGTTGATTTTAACATTCTGTGTTAAATACCACTTTTAGAAAGTAGGTATTTTCTTGTCTAACTATCCAGGCCTGCCTCTGCTAGGTTGTGTATTCCTTGTCTGGAGTTTGAGTGACAGGGCTGGGGGGTCCCAGGAGACAGGGTGAGTCCACCCAGTGGCGAATAGAGAGATCTGCATCTAGATGGGAGGGAGGAGTTGCACCTGGGACCTGAATAGGACTGTGCCTGCCCCCCACAGTGCTGGCTCCGCCCCCTGTGGTGTGTCTGATGTCTCTGCCCTGCACTGTGAAAGGAAAGAAGGAGTCATGTAAACAGAGTGCTCCAGAACCGGTTTGGACTGGACAAAGGCCCCTCTGCCCTCAGAGGACAAAGGATTTTGGGGTATAAGTATTGGGACCCTGATCCCAAGAGATTAGATCACTTTTGGACTACAAAAAGAAACCTCTGCCGAGGAGAGGAACCTGAAGAAACTGAGGAGAGACTATCCCTAAACTGAAGTGCTGCTTAGGGGATTGGCCTGCAGTGGTTGTCTGACTGCCAAAGAAAGGAGAAAGAACTTTGTGTGCTTTATTTTCAACTTGTGAAGGATCTCCAAAGGCTTGGAAAACAGCTTGCCTCCTGCTGAAGTTTCAGGGACAACAGACTTCAAAACCCCAGCTCCCCATAGTTCTTTGGAAGTGCCTGCTGCTGTTTTGGGCATTCTGAGGGACTGAGTGTCGCAAGGAGCTGGAAGCGGGACTCAACGAGGAAGAAGCATTTCACCGTCGCTGCTGCTGCCGTCGCATCGTGAATGTTGGCGCTGTAGCTGTCGTATTGCACCGCATCGAGAAAAGCATCTCGCAACGAAGAGGAAGCGTGTCTCTGTTGCTGCTGCTGCCGTCGCTACTCCAAGGTAGGGCGTCGCCGCTGTAGCTGTCGTATTGCACCGCATCAGGAGAAGAGTCTCGCAACGAAGGAGAAGCGTGTCGCTGTTGCTGCCGTCGCATCGTGGGTGTCACCGCTGTAGTTGTCGCATTATGCGGAAGATTCTCGCAACGCCGGAGAAGAGTGCAGCGGCTGAGGCTGTTGCCGTCGTATCGCTGAACAAGGGTGTCGCCGCTGCAGTTGACGCATCGAGCCGAGACTTCTCGCATCATCGAAGAACCGTGCCGCATCTGGAAGATCTTCACGTCTTTATTTCTTTGCACCAGAACTTTGCCGCATTTCCTTCGCTGTAACATTACTTGTTGTGGAAGCGCAACGCATCGTAAGTTCCATTGGCGCAAAGTGTCACATCTTAAGAACTGAACTGAACTAAGCTAAAACTACCATTTTTAAGTATAGTATTGTGGATTTCTGTCGTTTAATGGTCTTGTGTTAAGTTTATGTAAAGAATACTTATTTTTGATCTAAACCTTGTGTGGTGTCCATTTGTAGTGTTGCAACTGGGTTACTGTATGTGGTCACAAATGCTTTACACACTGCCTCTGAGATAAGCCTGTCTGCTCGTGCAAGCTACCAAGGGGGTGAGCAGGGGTTATTTTATGAGTGTACCCCCTTACCCGACTAGAGGCAAGGGTCCCTATTTGTCACAAGTACCTACCTGTGCCAACTAGAGACCCCCAAATCTAACAACAACCATATAGAAAGCTATCCTAATGGCAGCTGTGGAGAGCAGCCTTCAGGCTAAGTCTTGAAGGAATGCAAAGCAGCTTGTTTTACCAGTCAATCTCATGAAATGACCAAATGAAAGGAGAACCACACCAGGTATATATATAAAATATATGTATTTATTCTAAACACATCCCTTTAGTCTCTTTATGAGTCTAGAGGCAAAAGTACATCAGTAAACTTATTTAGCACACAGTAAATTAGCACAATATATGATTAGATTGATTGTATATGAATACATTCACGGGAAAAAATAAAAACTACTCAAACTACCAAAATGAAAAAATGGATCCGAGATACCAGAGACGCTAATATGAATCAGCTGTCTGAAAGTTGCAAGAGAGACTTGAACCCACCTGACAATCTGAAAAATGTGAACGATCTAACAAACCACTACAATACCTCAGTAATGAAAATAGTCAATGACATCATTCCACTCAAATTAAAAAGAGTTACAGAAAAGAATAAAAATCCATGGTGCAATGGAATACTGAATGAAGAAAGACGTACCTTGAGACGAGCAGAAATATAATGGAGACAACACCCATCCTCCCCTACACTGAAAACACTCAGAAAAATCAGAAATGAATATAACAAGATCATCAATACAAAAAAGGAATTTATCAGAACTGAATTGGATAACGCTAAAAACAGACCACGTAAATTATTCGAAATCATAAAACAACAATCAAACAAACTAACAAAATCTGCCCAAGAGGTCACTAAAACACAAGTTGCAATGAATTTTCTAGCTTCTTCATTAACAAAGCCAATAAGCTGGAAGAAGAGCTTAAGACCGCCGCGGATAACATCAAAGACAACACTAATACATCACCTTCCGATCCGAACTATGAGAACATGACGACCAAAAACAATGCACACTGGAACACCTTCAAATTATTAGACCAGAATGAAATTGCTAAAACACTTGCATCCACAAAACCCAACAACCATTTTAATGACCCTCTACCATCGAAATGCATGAAAGAAATCAGTCATAATAGGATTCCAATATGTTTCTTGGGCTTTCCTGGTTGCTCCAGACGTGCCCTGACTCCCCACCAAAGGGTCAGTCCCTCAGGCCTTGATGGTCTGCACCGAATGCAATCTTTGCTTTCAGCGAGGGTTGCCGTTGCCAAGGCTTGTTGGGTCCAATCCGGATACCGACACCGCAGCACTCGACATCCTTCATGGGACAGCTGAAATCCAGCACCTGGTCATCATCGACGCCTCCTGGTCCTCGTGGCTGTAGAGTCCAACTTCACCTTCTTCACCTGAAATCACCCGACATTGGTTGACATCTTCTCCATGCCTTCCTGGTCACTGGCAAGTGACCCAGACTCTGTCCCCTCTGCTTTCAGGCTCTTCAGATCTCCGATCCACCCTTGGATCCACCCGGACACTTTCCACTTGGACGCCAGCAGCACTTTGCAGAAGCTCTCCATTGAAATAGACGACAAAACCTGGCACGAAAAGACACCTATGCACCCGGCTTCCCTGGGTGAGGTAACTCACGTACTCCGGTGCTCCCATGGGTGTTGACTCTAGAACCTCCTAGTTCTAAAGGGGTTTGCTCCAAGTCCTCTTCTAAGTGTCCTTAAACTTTTAAATTCCAACTGCAACTTTCTCAATAGAAGTTAATGGTGATTCGCAGGTGTGTTTAGACACTCCACGCGTCCCCCGTGGGTCCCCTGCATCTCTACCTTGGGTGGTTCCTGGTGGCCCCAGCGGTTCTAAAGGCTCTAGGCCTTGTATCTATGTCAGTCGTGGTTCTTATACCACTTTCTTAGTATATGGTTTGGTACGCCCCTAGGGCTCAACGTATATTGTGCTAATTTACTGTGTGCTAAATAAGTTTACTGAATGTACTTTTGCCTCTAGCCCCATAAAGAGACTAGAGGGATGTGCTTAGAATAAATACATATATTTTATACATCTCTTGTGTGGTTCTCCTTTCATTTGGTCATTCATGAGATTATAGACTGGTAAAAAAAAGCTGCTTTACATTCCTCCAAGCCGTAGCCTGAAGGCTGCTCTCCACAGCTACCACTAGGATAGCTTTCTATAAAGGTTGTCTTTAAACCTACCATCAATAAGGGTCGTTTAGACTGGTGCAAGGTGCCCACTGGAATAGTGGACATCATATACCAGGCCAACTTCTCACACTGGTGTCCTGTTCTGACATGTTGGCGTGTGCGCACCTGTATCTCCTTCTCCCTGGAGGGGGGGGCTGGCTTCTTCTCTTTATCTTACTTCATTTTATTTATTTTTGAAAGCGGTGTTTTTGCCAAGAGTTCATCAACTGCACAGGGGCCGAGGAGCACACAAGGAGCGGGGGAGAGCCGGGAGTGAGGGCTCTGAAGGGAGGAGATGCCCCAGGTCTCCCCCGCTCCCTGTGTTTCTGAAGGGGGGTGCGGGAGACGGACCCTGCCTCGCCCCACCCCCTCCTCCCACCGCTCCTAGTCTTGCCCAGGATCACAAGGCTGGCTCCGGCAGAAACAAAGGGCAGGGTGTCCCCGAGGAGAGAGTGCTCATTGTACACCAAGCACATGCCGGGGGTGCCCGGGGCTGGCACATGCCCCCGGTCAGGCCGGTGACCGCCTCCTCTTGAACACAACAGGCCTCAGTTCTGTCCACCCAGCATGCTGGGCACAGGGTCAAAGGGCAACGGTGATGTCACAGATCACAGGGAGGCCTGCGCAGGGCACGGGGTGCCCGGGCTGCCAGGGCTCTTGAGGGGGTGAAGACAAAGCAGCCTTGTCTCCAGGGCACAGGGCCGCGGTCCGCAGAAGGCCGGCATTGTCCACAGGGAGCAGCAGAGGGGCCAGGACAGTGGAGGGGCAGATGACGCGTCACCGCCATCAATGCACCACTGGAAACCCTACGAGGTCTAACACCCCCTCGCCCACCCCAGAAACCCAACGGGCATCACTCGGCGAAATATCAACCCCCCCCCAAACACAACTCACAGTATTATTTTTTATTTTATAAAGTTTTATATAGCGCGAACATGATCCCGAAGGACATCAGAGCGCTTTACAATGTTAGGGAAAGGAGGTAACAGTTGCAGTGCAGCCTGCACTGTGCAGGCATCAAAAGGAATGCCAACCCAAACAAATAAAACATGCATACCAAACAAAAAGGTAACAATCGAAAGGGCACAGCAAGGACAAGATATTAACTGGTACATAGAGAACTATTGAAGCCGAGTCATACTTACCAACACACCCCAAACTCACAGCCACAGCCACACCCCAAAACCAGAACAGAACTCAAGGGACAGGAGAGAAACCTTCCACCACACACCACTGGGGCCAATAGACATACCCCAACCTCACACCCGAAAACTCAACACTAGGGCTGGTAGATTCAGACTCCAACACAACCCTGAGACCCTAAGACACACCCCAAAACTCAACTCAACACTAGGGCTGATAGATGCACTCTCCAACACAACCCTGAGACCCTAAGACACACCCCAAAACTCAACTCAACACTAGGGCTGATAGATGCACTCTCCAACACAACCCTGAGACCCTAAGACACACCCCAAAACTCAACTCAACACTACCGCTGATAGATGCACTCTCCAACACACCCAAAGACCCTAAACCACACCCCAAAACTCAACTCAACACTAGGGCTGAAAGATGCACTCTCCAACACAACCCTGAGACCCGAAGCCACACCCCAAAACTCAACTCAACACTACAGCTGATAGATGCACTCTCCAACACAACCCTCGGACCCTAAGACACACCCCAAAACTCAACTCAACACTACAGCTGACAGATGCACTCTCCAACACAACCCTGAGACCCTAAGACACACCCCAAAACTCAACTCAACACTACAGCTGACAGATGCACTCTCCAACACAACCCTGAGACCCGAAGCCACACCCCAAAACTCAACTCAACACTACAGCTGATAGATGCACTCTCCAACACAACCCTCGGACCCTAAGACACACCCCAAAACTCAACTCAACACTACAGCTGACAGATGCACTCTCCAACACAACCCTGAGACCCTAAGACACACCCCAAAACTCAACTCAACACTACAGCTGATAGATGCACTCTCCAACACAACCCTAAGACCCTAAGACACACCCCAAAACTCAACTCAACACTACAGCTGATAGATGCACTCTCCAACACAACCCTAAGACCCCAAGACACACCCCAAAACTCAACTCAACACTACAGCTGATAGATGCACTCTCCAACACACCCAAAGACCCTAAACCACACCCCAAAACTCAACTCAACACTAGGGCTGAAAGATGCACTCTCCAACACAACCCTGAGACCCGAAGCCACACCCCAAAACTCAACTCAACACTACAGCTGATAGATGCACTCTCCAACACAACCCTCGGACCCTAAGACACACCCCAAAACTCAACTCAACACTACAGCTGACAGATGCACTCTCCAACACAACCCTAAGCCACACCCCAAAACTCATCTCAACACTAGGGCTGATAGATGCACTCTCCAACACCACCCTAAGACCCTAAGACACACCCCAAAACTCAACTCAACACTAGGGCTGATAGATGCACTCTCCAACACAACCCTGAGACCCTAAGACACACCCCAAAACTCAACTCAACACTAGGGCTGATAGATGCACTCTCCAACACAACCCTGAGACCCTAAGACACACCCCAAAACTCAACTCAACACTACCGCTGATAGATGCACTCTCCAACACAACCCTAAGACCCCAAGACACACCCCAAAACTCAACTCAACACTAGGGCTGACAGATGCACTCTCCAACACAACCCTAAGACCCTAAGACACACCCCAAAACTCAACTCAACACTACCGCTGATAGATGCACTCTCCAACACACCCAAAGACCCTAAACCACACCCCAAAACTCAACTCAACACTAGGGCTGAAAGATGCACTCTCCAACACAACCCTGAGACCCGAAGCCACACCCCAAAACTCAACTCAACACTACAGCTGATAGATGCACTCTCCAACACAACCCTCGGACCCTAAGACACACCCCAAAACTCAACTCAACACTACAGCTGACAGATGCACTCTCCAACACAACCCTGAGACCCTAAGACACACCCCAAAACTCAACTCAACACTACAGCTGACAGATGCACTCTCCAACACAACCCTGAGACCCGAAGCCACACCCCAAAACTCAACTCAACACTACAGCTGATAGATGCACTCTCCAACACAACCCTCGGACCCTAAGACACACCCCAAAACTCAACTCAACACTACAGCTGACAGATGCACTCTCCAACACAACCCTGAGACCCTAAGACACACCCCAAAACTCAACTCAACACTACAGCTGATAGATGCACTCTCCAACACAACCCTAAGACCCTAAGACACACCCCAAAACTCAACTCAACACTACAGCTGATAGATGCACTCTCCAACACAACCCTAAGACCCCAAGACACACCCCAAAACTCAACTCAACACTACCGCTGATAGATGCACTCTCCAACACACCCAAAGACCCTAAACCACACCCCAAAACTCAACTCAACACTAGGGCTGACAGATGCACTCTCCAACACAACCCTAAGCCACACCCCAAAACTCATCTCAACACTAGGGCTGATAGATGCACTCTCCAACACCACCCTAAGAGCCTAAGCCACCCTCAGGTTCACCCAGACAACCTCAGGCTCACCCAGACACCCTCAGGCTCACCCAAACACCCTCAGGCTCACCCAGACATCCTCAGGCTCACCCAGACACGCTCAGGCTCACCCAGACACCCTCAGGCTCACCCAGACACCCTCAGGCTCACCCAGACACGCTCAGGCTCACCCAGACACGCTCAGGCTCACCCAGACACGCTCAGGCTCACCCAGACACCCTCAGGCTCACCCAGACACGCTCAGGCTCACCCAGACACGCTCAGGCTCACCCAGACACGCTCAGGCTCACCCAGACACCCTCAGGCTCACCCAGACACCCTCAGGCTCGCCCAGACACCCTCAGGCTCGCCCAGACACCCTCAGGCTCGCCCAGACACCCTCAGGCTCACCCAGACACCCTCAGGCTCACTCAAACACCCTTAGGCTCACCCAGACACGCTCAGGCTCACCCAGACACGCTCAGGCTCACCCAGACACGCTCAGGCTCACCCAGACACGCTCAGGCAGCTCCAGACTCTCCCAGACAGCTTCAGACTCTCCCAGACATCTCCAGAATCCCTCTTTGACTCTAGGTTATTCCCAGAAGTTTTGGCTTTCTTAGACGCGTTTGACATTTCTTTAGACTCCTTCAGGTATCCTGTGTATCCCGCTGATATCCCCAGACTCATCTGGATTTCTCCAGAAACCTCAGATTTGCCCCAGACTGCTCTGGACTTTGCCCAGCTTACCTTGGTTGTGCCCAGCTTACCTTGGTTGTGCCCAGCTTACCTTGGTTTTGCCCAGCTTACCTTGGTTTTGCCCAGCTGCCATTGCTTCTGGGTGCCCTCATAGGACTTCAGGAAGGCTCCACACTTCGCCCGGGCATCTTTGGGGTGATCCTTCGAGTCCAAGAGCATCTTGTACCTGCAAAGACACCAATATTCAGTCACCATGTGAGTGTGTGTTGTGTGAGCATGAGTGGAGCACAGGTGTGGAGTGTCTGATGAGTGGAGCTCAGGTGAGGAGTGTCCGATGAGGGGAGCACAGGTGAGGAGTGTCTGATGAGTGGAGCACAGGTGAGGAGTGTCTGATGAGTGGAGCACAGGTGAGGAGTGTGATGAGTGGAGCTCAGGTGAGGAGTGTCTGATGAGTGGCGCACAGGTGAGGAGTGTGATGAGTGGAGCACAGGTGAGGAGTGTCTGATGAGTGGAGCACAGGTGAGGAGTGTCTGATGAGTGGCGCACAGGTGAGGAGTGTGATGAGTGGAGCACAGGTGAGGAGTGTCTGATGAGTGGAGCACAGGTGAGGAGTGTGATGAGTGGAGCTCAGGCGAGGAGTGTGATGAGTGGAGCGCAGGTGAGGAGTGTCTGATTGGAGCACAGGTGAGGAGTGTGATGAGTGGAGCTCAGGTGTGGAGTGTGATGAGTGGAGCACAGGTGAGGAGTGTCTGATGAGTGGAGCTCAGGTGAGGAGTGTCTGATGAGCGGAGCACAGGTGAGGAGTGTCTGATGAGTGGAGCTCAGGCGAGGAGTGTGATGAGTGGAGCACAGGTGAGGAGTGTCTGATGAGTGGAGCACAGGTGAGGAGTGTCTGATGAGTGGAGCTCAGGTGAGGAGTGTCTGATGAGTGGAGCACAGGCGAGGAGTGTCTGATGAGCGGAGCTCAGGTGAGGAGTGTCTGATGAGCGGAGCACAGGTGAGGAGTGTCTGATGAGTGGAGCTCAGGCGAGGAGTGTGATGAGTGGAGCACAGGTGAGGAGTGTCTGATGAGTGGAGCACAGGTGAGGAGTGTCTGATGAGTGGAGCGCAGGTGAGGAGTGTCCGATGAGGGGAGCACAGGTGTGGAGTGTGATGAGTGGAGCGCAGGTGAGGAGTGTCTGATGAGTGGAGCTCAGGTGAGGAGTGTCTGATGAGCGGAGCACAGGTGAGGAGTGTCTGATGAGTGGAGCTCAGGCGAGGAGTGTGATGAGTGGAGCACAGGTGAGGAGTGTCTGATGAGTGGAGCACAGGTGAGGAGTGTGATGAGTGGAGCTCAGGCGAGGAGTGTCTGATGAGTGGAGCACAGGTGAGGAGTGTCTGATGAGTGGAGCTCAGGCGAGGAGTGTCTGATGAGTGGAGCACAGGTGAGGAGTGTCTGATGAGTGGAGCACAGGTGAGGAGTGTCTGATGAGTGGAGCACAGGTAAGGAGTGTGATGAGTGGAGCACAGGTAAGGAGTGTGATGAGTGGAGCTCAGGTGAGGAGTGTCTGATGAGTGGAGCACAGGCGAGGAGTGTGATGAGTGGAGCACAGGTGAGGAGTGTCTGATGAGTGGAGCACAGGTGAGGAGTGTGATGAGTGGAGCACAGGTGAGGAGTGTGATGAGTGGAGCACAGGTGAGGAGTGTCTGATGAGTGGAGCACAGGTGAGGAGTGTCTGATGAGTGGAGCACAGGTGAGGAGTGTGATGAGTGGAGCACAGGTGAGGAGTGTGATGAGTGGAGCACAGGCGAGGAGTGTGATGAGTGGAGCACAGGTGAGGAGTGTCTGATGAGTGGAGCACAGGTGAGGAGTGTTTGATGAGTGGAGCACGGGTGAGGAGTGTCTGATGAGTGGAGCTCAGGCGAGGAGTGTGATGAGTGGAGCTCAGGTGAGGAGAGTCTGATGAGTGGAGCGCAGGTGAGGAGAGTCTGATGAGTGGAGCTCAGGTGAGGAGTGTCTGATGAGTGGAGCTCAGGTGAGGAGTGTCTGATGAGTGGAGCTCAGGTGAGGAGTGTCTGATGAGTGGAGCACAGGTGAGGAGTGTTTGATGAGTGGAGCACGGGTGAGGAGTGTTTGATGAGTGGAGCACAGCTGAGGAGTGTCTGATGAGTGGAGCACAGGTGAGGAGTGTCTGATGAGTGGAGCACAGGTGAGGAGTGTCTGATGAGTGGAGCACAGGTGAGGAGTGTGATGAGTGGAGCACAGGTGAGGAGTGTGATGAGTGGAGCTCAGGTGAGGAGTGTCTGATGAGTGGAGCACAGGTGAGGAGTGTCTGATGAGTGGAGCACAGGTGAGGAGTGTGATGAGTGGAGCACAGGCGAGGAGTGTCTGATGAGTGGAGCACAGGTGAGGAGTGTCTGATGAGTGGAGCACAGGTGAGGAGTGTGATGAGTGGAGCACAGGTGAGGAGTGTGATGAGTGGAGCTCAGGTGAGGAGTGTCTGATGAGTGGAGCACAGGTGAGGAGTGTCTGATGAGTGGAGCACAGGTGAGGAGTGTGATGAGTGGAGTACAGGCGAGGAGTGTCTGATGAGTGGAGCACAGGTGAGGAGTGTGATGAGTGGCGCACAGGTGAGGAGTGTGATGAGTGGAGCACAGGCGAGGAGTGTGATGAGTGGAGCTCAGGTGAGGAGTGTGATGAGTGGAGCACGAGTGAGGAGTGTCTGATGAGTGGAGCACAGGTGAGGAGTGTCTGATGAGCGGAGCACAGGTGAGGAGTGTGATGAGTGGAGCACAGGTGAGGAGTGTGATGAGTGGAGCACAGGTGAGGAGTGTCTGATGAGTGGAGCACAGGTGAGGAGTGTGATGAGTGGAGCACAGGTGAGGAGTGTGATGAGTGGAGCACAGGTGAGGAGTGTGATGAGTGGAGCACAGGTGAGGAGTGTCTGATGAGTGGAGCACAGGTGAGGAGTGTCTGATGAGTGGAGCACAGGTGAGGAGTGTGATGAGTGGAGCACAGGTGAGGAGTGTGATGAGTGGAGCACAGGTGAGGAGTGTCTGATGAGTGGAGCACAGGTGAGGAGTGTCTGATGAGTGGAGCTCAGGTGAGGAGTGTCTGATGAGTGGAGCGCAGGTGAGGAGTGTCTGATGAGTGGAGCGCAGGTGAGGAGTGTGATGAGTGGAGCACAGGTGAGGAGTGTCTGATGAGTGGAGCACAGCTGAGGAGTGTCTGATGAGTGGAGCACAGCTGAGGAGTGTCTGATGAGTGGAGCACAGGTGAGGAGTGTCTGATGAGTGGAGCTCAGGTGAGGAGTGTCTGATGAGTGGAGCACAGGTGAGGAGTGTGATGAGTGGAGCACGAGTGAGGAGTGTCTGATGAGTGGAGCACAGGTGAGGAGTGTCTGATGAGCGGAGCACAGGTGAGGAGTGTGATGAGTGGAGCACAGGTGAGGAGTGTCTGATGAGTGGAGCACAGGTGAGGAGTGTGATGAGTGGAGCACAGGTGAGGAGTGTCTGATGAGTGGAGCACAGGTGAGGAGTGTGATGAGTGGAGCACAGGTGAGGAGTGTGATGAGTGGAGCACAGGTGAGGAGTGTGATGAGTGGAGCACAGGTGAGGAGTGTCTGATGAGTGGAGCACAGGTGAGGAGTGTGATGAGTGGAGCACAGGTGAGGAGTGTGATGAGTGGAGCACAGGTGAGGAGTGTCTGATGAGTGGAGCACAGGTGAGGAGTGTCTGATGAGTGGAGCTCAGGTGAGGAGTGTCTGATGAGTGGAGCTCAGGTGAGGAGTGTCTGATGAGTGGAGCACAGCTGAGGAGTGTCTGATGAGTGGAGCGCAGGTGAGGAGTGTCTGATTGGAGCACAGGTGAGGAGTGTATGATGAGTGGAGCACAGGCGAAGAGTGTCTGATGAGTGGAGCACAGGTGAGGAGTGTGATGAGTGGAGCACAGGTGAGGGGTGTGATGAGTGGAGCACAGGTGAGGAGTGTCTGATGAGTGGAGCACAGGTGAGGAGTGTGATGAGTGGAGCACAGGTGAGGAGTGTGATGAGTGGAGCACAGGCGAAGAGTGTCTGATGAGTGGAGCTCAGGTGAGGGGTGTGATGAGTGGAGCTCAGGTGAGGGGTGTGATGAGTGGAGCACAGGTGAGGAGTGTCTGATGAGTGGAGCACAGGTGAGGAGTGTCTGATGAGTGGAGCACAGGTGAGGAGTGTATGATGAGTGGAGCACAGGCGAAGAGTGTCTGATGAGTGGAGCACAGGCGAAGAGTGTCTGATGAGTGGAGCACAGGTGAGGAGTGTCTGATGAGTGGAGCACAGGTGAGGAGTGTGATGAGTGGAGCTCAGGTGAGGGGTGTGATGAGTGGAGCACAGGTGAGGAGTGTCTGATGAGTGGAGCACAGGTGAGGAGTGTGATGAGTGGAGCACAGGTGAGGAGTGTGATGAGTGGAGCACAGGTGAGGAGTGTCTGATGAGTGGAGCACAGGTGAGGAGTGTCTGATGAGTGGAGCTCAGGTGAGGAGTGTCTGATGAGTGGAGCACAGCTGAGGAGTGTCTGATGAGTGGAGCGCAGGTGAGGAGTGTCTGATTGGAGCACAGGTGAGGAGTGTATGATGAGTGGAGCACAGGCGAAGAGTGTCTGATGAGTGGAGCACAGGTGAGGAGTGTGATGAGTGGAGCACAGGTGAGGGGTGTGATGAGTGGAGCACAGGTGAGGAGTGTGATGAGTGGAGCACAGGTGAGGAGTGTGATGAGTGGAGCACAGGTGAGGAGTGTGATGAGTGGAGCACAGGCGAAGAGTGTCTGATGAGTGGAGCACAGGTGAGGAGTGTGATGAGTGGAGCTCAGGTGAGGGGTGTGATGAGTGGAGCACAGGTGAGGAGTGTCTGATGAGTGGAGCACAGGTGAGGAGTGTCTGATGAGTGGAGCACAGGTGAGGAGTGTATGATGAGTGGAGCACAGGCGAAGAGTGTCTGATGAGTGGAGCACAGGCGAAGAGTGTCTGATGAGTGGAGCACAGGTGAGGAGTGTCTGATGAGTGGAGCACAGGTGAGGAGTGTGATGAGTGGAGCTCAGGTGAGGGGTGTGATGAGTGGAGCACAGGTGAGGAGTGTCTGATGAGTGGAGCACAGGTGAGGAGTGTGATGAGTGGAGCACAGGTGAGGAGTGTGATGAGTGGAGCACAGGTGAGGAGTGTCTGATGAGTGGAGCACAGGTGAGGAGTGTCTGATGAGTGGAGCTCAGGTGAGGAGTGTCTGATGAGTGGAGCACAGCTGAGGAGTGTCTGATGAGTGGAGCGCAGGTGAGGAGTGTCTGATTGGAGCACAGGTGAGGAGTGTGATGAGTGGAGCACAGGTGAGGAGTGTGATGAGTGGAGCTCAGGTGAGGGGTGTGATGAGCGGAGCACAGGTGAGGAGTGTCTGATGAGCGGAGCACAGGTGAGGAGTGTCTGATGAGCGGAGCACAGGTGAGGAGTGTCTGATGAGCGGAGCACAGGTGAGGAGTGTATGATGAGCGGAGCACAGGTGAGGAGTGTATGATGAGTGGAGCACAGGTGAGGAGTGTGATGAGTGGAGCACAGGTGAGGAGTGTGATGAGTGGAGCACAGGTGAGGAGTGTGATGAGTGGAGCACAGGTGAGGAGTGTGATGAGTGGAGCACAGGTGAGGAGTGTGATGAGTGGAGCACAGGTGAGGAGTGTCTGATGAGTGGAGCACAGGTGAGGAGTGTGATGAGTGGAGCACAGGTGAGGAGTGTGATGAGTGGAGCACAGGTGAGGAGTGTGATGAGTGGAGCACAGGTGAGGAGTGTGATGAGTGGAGCACAGGTGTGGAGTGTGATGAGTGGAGCACAGGTGAGGAGTGTGATGAGTGGAGCACAGGTGAGGAGTGTGATGAGTGGAGCACAGCTGAGGAGTGTCTGATGAGTGGAGCTCAGGTGAGGAGTGTCTGATGAGTGGAGCACAGGTGAGGAGTGTCTGATGAGTGGAGCACAGGCGAGGAGTGTCTGATGAGTGGAGCACAGGTGAGGAGTGTCTGATGAGTGGAGCACAGGTGAGGAGTGTCTGATGAGTGGAGCTCAGGTGTGGAGTGTCTGATGAGTGGAGCACAGGCGAGGAGTGTCTGATGAGTGGAGCACAGGTGAGGAGTGTGATGAGTGGAGCACAGGTGAGGAGTGTCTGATGAGTGGAGCACAGGCGAGGAGTGTCTGATGAGTGGAGCACAGGCGAGGAGTGTGATGAGTGGAGCACAGGCGAAGAGTGTCTGATGAGTGGAGCGCAGGTGAGGAGTGTCTGATGAGTGGAGCACAGGTGAGGAGTGTCTGATGAGTGGAGCACAGGTGAGGAGTGTCTGATGAGCGGAGCACAGGTGAGGAGTGTCTGATGAGTGGAGCACAGGTGAGGAGTGTCTGATGAGTGGAGCACAGGTGAGGAGTGTCTGATGAGTGGAGCACAGGTGAGGAGTGTGATGAGTGGAGCGCAGGCGAAGAGTGTCTGATGAGTGGAGCGCAGGTGAGGAGTGTCTGATGAGTGGAGCACAGGTGAGGAGTGTCTGATGAGTGGAGCACAGGTGAGGAGTGTCTGATGAGCGGAGCACAGGTGAGGAGTGTCTGATGAGCGGAGCACAGGTGAGGAGTGTCTGATGAGTGGAGCACAGGTGAGGAGTGTCTGATGAGTGGAGCACAGGTGAGGAGTGTCTGATGAGTGGAGCACAGGTGAGGAGTGTCTGATGAGTGGAGCACAGCTGAGGAGTGTCTGATGATTGGAGCACAGGTGAGGAGTGTCTGATGAGTGGAGCACAGGTGAGGAGTGTCTGATGAGTGGAGCTCAGGTGAGGAGTGTGATGAGTGGAGCTCAGGTGAGGAGTGTCTGATGAGTGGAGCACAGGTGAGGAGTGTGATGAGTGGAGCACAGGTGAGGAGTGTGATGAGTGGAGCACAGGTGAGGAGTGTCTGATGAGTGGAGCACAGGTGAGGAGTGTCTGATGAGTGGAGCACAGCTGAGGAGTGTCTGATGATTGGAGCACAGCTGAGGAGTGTCTGATGAGTGGAGCACAGCTGAGGAGTGTCTGATGAGTGGAGCACAGGCGAAGAGTGTCTGATGAGTGGAGCACAGGTGAGGAGTGTCTGATGAGTGGAGCACAGCTGAGGAGTGTCTGATGATTGGAGCACAGGTGAGGAGTGTCTGATGAGTGGAGCTCAGGTGAGGAGTGTGATGAGTGGAGCACAGGTGAGGAGTGTATGATGAGCGGAGCACAGGTGAGGAGTGTGATGAGTGGAGCACAGGTGAGGAGTGTCTGATGAGTGGAGCACAGCTGAGGAGTGTCTGATGATTGGAGCACAGGTGAGGAGTGTCTGATGAGTGGAGCTCAGGTGAGGAGTGTGATGAGTGGAGCACAGGTGAGGAGTGTATGATGAGCGGAGCACAGGTGAGGAGTGTGATGAGTGGAGCACAGGTGAGGGGTGTCTGATGAGTGGAGCACAGGTGAGGAGTGTGATGAGTGGAGCACAGGTGAGGAGTGTCTGATGATTGGAGCACAGGTGAGGAGTGTCTGATGAGTGGAGCACAGGTGAGGAGTGTCTGATGAGTGGCGCACAGGTGAGGAGTGTGATGAGTGGAGCACAGGTGAGGAGTGTGATGAGTGGAGCACAGGTGAGGAGTGTGATGAGTGGAGCACAGGTGTGGAGTGTGATGAGTGGAGCACAGGTGAGGAGTGTGATGAGTGGAGCACAGGTGTGGAGTGTCTGATGAGCGGAGCACAGGTGAGGAGTGTCTGATGAGTGGCGCACAGGTGAGGAGTGTGATGAGTGGAGCACAGGTGAGGGGTGTCTGATGAGTGGAGCACAGGTGAGGAGTGTCTGATGAGTGGAGCACAGGTGAGGAGTGTCTGATGAGTGGAGCACAGGTGAGGAGTGTCTGATGAGTGGAGCACAGGTGAGGAGTGTGATGAGTGGAGCACAGGTGAGGAGTGTATGATGAGCGGAGCACAGGTGAGGAGTGTGATGAGTGGAGCACAGGTGAGGGGTGTCTGATGAGTGGAGCACAGGTGAGGAGTGTCTGATGAGTGGAGCACAGGTGAGGAGTGTCTGATGAGCGGAGCACAGGTGAGGAGTGTCTGATGAGTGGAGCACAGGTGAGGAGTGTGATGAGCGGAGCACAGGTGAGGAGTGTCTGATGAGTGGCGCACAGGTGAGGAGTGTGATGAGTGGAGCACAGGTGAGGAGTGTGATGAGTGGAGCACAGGTGTGGAGTGTGATGAGTGGAGCACAGGTGAGGAGTGTGATGAGTGGAGCACAGGTGTGGAGTGTCTGATGAGCGGAGCACAGGCGAGGAGTGTCTGATGAGCGGAGCACAGGTGAGGAGTGTCTGATGAGCGGAGCACAGGTGAGGAGTGTGATGAGTGGAGCACAGGTGAGGAGTGTGATGAGTGGAGCACAGCTGAGGAGTGTCTGATGAGTGGAGCTCAGGTGAGGAGTGTGATGAGTGGAGCACAGCTGAGGAGTGTCTGATGAGTGGAGCACAGCTGAGGAGTGTCTGATGAGTGGAGCACAGGTGATGAGTGTGATGAGTGGAGCACAGCTGAGGAGTGTCTGATGAGTGGAGCACAGCTGAGGAGTGTCTGATGAGTGGAGCACAGGTGAGGAGTGTGATGAGTGGAGCACAGGTGTGGAGTGTCTGATGAGCGGAGCACAGGCGAGGAGTGTCTGATGAGCGGAGCACAGGTGAGGAGTGTCTGATGAGCGGAGCACAGGTGAGGAGTGTGATGAGTGGAGCACAGGTGAGGAGTGTGATGAGTGGAGCTCAGGTGAGGAGTGTCTGATGAGTGGAGCACAGGTGAGGAGTGTCTGATGAGTGGAGCACAGGCGAGGAGTGTCTGATGAGTGGAGCACAGGTGAGGAGTGTCTGATGAGTGGAGCACAGGTGAGGAGTGTCTGATGAGTGGAGCTCAGGTGTGGAGTGTGATGAGTGGAGCACAGGCGAGGAGTGTCTGATGAGTGGAGCACAGGTGAGGAGTGTGATGAGTGGAGCACAGGTGAGGAGTGTCTGATGAGTGGAGCACAGGCGAGGAGTGTCTGATGAGTGGAGCACAGGCGAGGAGTGTCTGCTGAGTGGAGCACAGGCGAGGAGTGTGATGAGTGGAGCACAGGCGAAGAGTGTCTGATGAGTGGAGCGCAGGTGAGGAGTGTCTGATGAGCGGAGCGCAGGTGAGGAGTGTCTGATGAGCGGAGCACAGGTGAGGAGTGTCTGATGAGTGGAGCACAGGTGAGGAGTGTCTGATGAGCGGAGCACAGGTGAGGAGTGTCTGATGAGTGGAGCACAGGTGAGGAGTGTCTGATGAGTGGAGCACAGGTGAGGAGTGTGATGAGTGGAGCGCAGGCGAAGAGTGTCTGATGAGTGGAGCACAGGTGAGGAGTGTGATGAGTGGAGCACAGGTGAGGGGTGTCTGATGAGTGGAGCACAGGTGAGGAGTGTGATGAGTGGAGCGCAGCTGAGGAGTGTCTGATGAGTGGAGCTCAGATGAGGAGTGTCTGATGAGTGGAGCGCAGGTGAGGAGTGTCTGATGAGTGGAGCACAGGTGAGGAGTGTCTGATGAGTGGCGCACAGGTGAGGAGTGTGATGAGTGGAGCACAGGTGAGGAGTGTATGATGAGCGGAGCACAGGTGAGGAGTGTGATGAGTGGAGCACAGGTGAGGGGTGTCTGATGAGTGGAGCACAGGTGAGGAGTGTCTGATGAGTGGAGCACAGGTGAGGAGTGTCTGATGAGCGGAGCACAGGTGAGGAGTGTCTGATGAGTGGCGCACAGGTGAGGAGTGTGATGAGTGGAGCACAGGTGAGGAGTGTATGATGAGTGGAGCACAGGTGAGGAGTGTGATGAGTGGAGCACAGGTGAGGGGTGTCTGATGAGTGGAGCACAGGTGAGGAGTGTCTGATGAGTGGAGCACAGGTGAGGAGTGTCTGATGAGTGGAGCACAGGTGAGGAGTGTCTGATGAGTGGAGCACAGGTGAGGAGTGTCTGATGAGTGGAGCTCAGGTGAGGAGTGTCTGATGAGTGGAGCACAGCTGAGGAGTGTCTGATGAGTGGAGCACAGGTGAGGAGTGTCTGATTGGAGCACAGGTGAGGAGTGTGATGAGTGGAGCACAGGTGAGGAGTGTGATGAGTGGAGCTCAGGTGAGGGGTGTGATGAGTGGAGCGCAGGTGAGGAGTGTCTGATGAGTGGAGCACAGGTGAGGAGTGTCTGATGAGTGGAGCACAGGTGAGGAGTGTCTGATGAGTGGAGCACAGGTGAGGAGTGTCTGATGAGTGGAGCACAGGTGAGGAGTGTGATGAGTGGAGCTCAGATGAGGAGTGTCTGATGAGTGGAGCACGGGTGAGGAGTGTGATGAGTGGAGAACAGGTGAGGAGTGTCTGATGAGTGGAGCACAGCTGAGGAGTGTCTGATGAGTGGAGCACAGGTGAGGAGTGTCTGATGAGTGGAGCACAGGCGAGGAGTGTCTGATGAGTGGAGCACAGGTGAGGAGTGTCTGATGAGTGGAGCACAGGCGAGGAGTGTCTGATGAGTGGAGCACAGGTGAGGAGTGTGATGATTGGAGCACAGGTGAGGAGTGTCTGATTGGAGCACAGGTGAGGAGTGTGATGAGTGGAGCACAGGTGAGGAGTGTGATGAGTGGAGCACAGGTGAGGAGTGTGATGAGTGGAGCACAGGTGAGGAGTGTCTGATGAGTGGAGCACAGGTGAGGAGTGTCTGATGAGCGGAGCACAGGTGAGGAGTGTCTGATGAGTGGAGCACAGGTGAGGAGTGTGATGAGTGGAGCACAGGTGAGGAGTGTCTGATGAGTGGAGCACAGGTGAGGAGTGTGATGAGTGGAGCGCAGGTGAGGAGTGTCTGATTGGAGCACAGGTGAGGAGTGTGATGAGTGGAGCACAGGTGAGGAGTGTGATGAGTGGAGCACAGGCGAGGAGTGTCTGATGAGTGGAGCACAGGCGAGGAGTGTCTGATGAGTGGAGCACAGGTGAGGAGTGTGATGATTGGAGCACAGGTGAGGAGTGTCTGATTGGAGCACAGGTGAGGAGTGTGATGAGTGGAGCACAGGTGAGGAGTGTGATGAGTGGAGCACAGGTGAGGAGTGTGATGAGTGGAGCACAGGTGAGGAGTGTCTGATGAGTGGAGCACAGGTGAGGAGTGTCTGATGAGCGGAGCACAGGTGAGGAGTGTCTGATGAGTGGAGCACAGGTGAGGAGTGTGATGAGTGGAGCACAGGTGAGGAGTGTCTGATGAGTGGAGCACAGGTGAGGAGTGTGATGAGTGGAGCGCAGGTGAGGAGTGTCTGATTGGAGCACAGGTGAGGAGTGTGATGAGTGGAGCACAGGTGAGGAGTGTGATGAGTGGAGCTCAGGTGAGGGGTGTGATGAGTGGAGCACAGGTGAGGAGTGTTTGATGAGTGGAGCATAGGTGAGGAGTGTCTGATGAGTGGAGCACAGGTGAGGAGTGTCTGATGAGTGGAGCACAGGTGAGGAGTGTCTGATGATTGGAGCACAGGTGAGGAGTGTCTGATGAGTGGAGCACAGGTGAGGAGTGTCTGATGAGTGGAGCACAGGTGAGGAGTGTCTGATGAGCGGAGCACAGGTGAGGAGTGTCTGATGAATGGCGCACAGGTGAGGAGTGTGATGAGCGGAGCACAGGTGAGGAGTGTGATGAGTGGAGCACAGGTGAGGGGTGTCTGATGAGTGGAGCACAGGTGAGGAGTGTCTGATGAGTGGAGCACAGGTGAGGAGTGTCTGATGAGCGGAGCACAGGTGAGGAGTGTCTGATGAGCGGAGCACAGGTGAGGAGTGTCTGATGAGTGGAGCACAGGTGAGGAGTGTGATGGGCGGAGCACAGGTGAGGAGTGTCTGATGAGTGGCGCACAGGTGAGGAGTGTGATGAGTGGAGCACAGGTGAGGAGTGTCTGATGAGTGGAGCTCAGGTGAGGAGTGTCTGATGAGCGGAGCACAGGTGAGGAGTGTCTGATGAGTGGCGCACAGGTGAGGAGTGTGATGAGTGGAGCACAGGTGAGGAGTGTGATGAGTGGAGCACAGGTGAGGAGTGTGATGAGTGGAGCTCAGGTGAGGAGTCTGATGAGTGGCGCACAGGTGAGGAGTGTGATGAGTGGAGCACAGGTGAGGGGTGTCTGATGAGTGGAGCACAGGTGAGGAGTGTATGATGAGTGGAGCACAGGTGAGGAGTGTGATGAGTGGAGCACAGGTGAGGAGTGTGATGAGTGGAGCACAGGTGAGGAGTGTGATGAGTGGAGCACAGGTGAGGAGTGTATGATGAGCGGAGCACAGGTGAGGAGTGTGATGAGTGGAGCACAGGTGAGGGGTGTCTGATGAGTGGCGCACAGGTGAGGAGTGTGATGAGTGGAGCACAGGTGAGGAGTGTATGATGAGCGGAGCACAGGTGAGGAGTGTCTGATGATTGGAGCACAGGTGAGGAGTGTCTGATGAGTGGAGCTCAGGTGAGGAGTGTGATGAGTGGAGCACAGGTGAGGAGTGTATGATGAGCGGAGCACAGGTGAGGAGTGTGATGAGTGGAGCACAGGTGAGGGGTGTCTGATGAGTGGAGCACAGGCGAAGAGTGTCTGATGAGTGGAGCACAGGCGAAGAGTGTCTGATGAGTGGAGCACAGGTGAGGAGTGTCTGATGAGTGGAGCACAGCTGAGGAGTGTCTGATGATTGGGGCACAGGTGAGGAGTGTCTGATGAGTGGAGCACAGGTGAGGAGTGTCTGATGAGCGGAGCACAGGTGAGGAGTGTCTGATGAGTGGAGCTCAGGTGTGGAGTGTCTGATGAGTGGAGCACAGGCGAGGAGTGTCTGATGAGTGGAGCACAGGTGAGGAGTGTCTCATGAGTGGAGCTCAGGTGAGGAGTGTCTGATGAGTGGAGCACAGGTGAGGAGTGTCTCATGAGTGGAGCTCAGGTGAGGAGTGTCTCATGAGCGGAGCTCAGGTGAGGAGTGTCTGATGAGTGGCGCACAGGTGAGGAGTGTGATGAGTGGAGCACAGGTGAGGGGTGTCTGATGAGTGGAGCACAGGTGAGGAGTGTATGATGAGTGGAGCACAGGTGAGGAGTGTGATGAGTGGAGCACAGGTGAGGAGTGTGATGAGTGGAGCACAGGTGAGGAGTGTGATGAGTGGAGCACAGGTGAGGAGTGTCTGATGAGTGGAGCACAGGTGAGGAGTGTATGATGAGTGGAGCACAGGTGAGGAGTGTGATGAGTGGAGCACAGGTGAGGGGTGTCTGATGAGTGGAGCACAGGTGAGGAGTGTCTGATGAGTGGAGCACAGGTGAGGAGTGTCTGATGAGTGGAGCACAGGTGAGGAGTGTCTGATGAGCGGAGCACAGGTGAGGAGTGTCTGATGAGTGGCGCACAGGTGAGGAGTGTGATGAGTGGAGCACAGGTGAGGAGTGTATGATGAGCGGAGCACAGGTGAGGAGTGTCTGATGATTGGAGCACAGGTGAGGAGTGTCTGATGAGTGGAGCACAGGTGAGGAGTGTCTGATGAGTGGAGCACAGGTGAGGAGTGTGATGAGTGGAGCACAGGTGAGGAGTGTGATGATAGGAGCACAGGTGAGGAGTGTGATGATAGGAGCACAGGTGAGGAGTGTCTGATGAGTGGAGCGCAGGTGAGGAGTGTGATGAGTGGAGCACAGGTGAGGAGTGTGATGATAGGAGCACAGGTGAGGAGTGTGATGATAGGAGCACAGGTGAGGAGTGTCTGATGAGTGGAGCGCAGGTGAGGAGTGTCTGATGAGTGGAGCACAGGTGAGGAGTGTCTGATGAGTGGAGCACAGGTGAGGAGTGTGATGAGTGGAGCACAGGTGAGGAGTGTCTGATGAGTGGAGCACAGGTGAGGAGTGTGATGAGTGGAGCACAGGTGAGGAGTGTGATGAGTGGAGCACAGGTGAGGAGTGTCTGATGAGTGGAGCACAGGTGAGGAGTGTGATGAGTGGAGAACAGGTGAGGAGTGTCTGATGAGTGGAGCACAGCTGAGGAGTGTCTGATGAGTGGAGCACAGGCGAGGAGTGTCTGATGAGTGGAGCACAGGTGAGGAGTATGATGAGTGGAGCACAGGTGAGGAGTGTGATGAGTGGAGCGCAGGTGAGGAGTGTCTGATTGGAGCACAGGTGAGGAGTGTGATGAGTGGAGCACAGGTGAGGAGTGTGATGAGTGGAGCACAGGTGAGGAGTGTCTGATGAGTGGAGCACAGGTGAGGAGTGTCTGATGAGTGGAGCACAGGCGAGGAGTGTCTGATGAGTGGAGCACAGGCGAGGAGTGTCTGATGAGTGGAGCACAGGTGAGGAGTGTCTGATGAGCGGAGCACAGGTGAGGAGTGTCTGATGAGTGGAGCACAGGTGAGGAGTGTGATGAGTGGAGCACAGGTGAGGAGTGTCTGATGAGTGGAGCACAGGTGAGGAGTGTGATGAGTGGAGCGCAGGTGAGGAGTGTCTGATTGGAGCACAGGTGAGGAGTGTGATGAGTGGAGCACAGGTGAGGAGTGTGATGAGTGGAGCTCAGGTGAGGGGTGTGATGAGTGGAGCTCAGGTGAGGGGTGTGATGAGTGGAGCGCAGGTGAGGAGTGTCTGATGAGTGGAGCACAGGTGAGGAGTGTTTGATGAGTGGAGCATAGGTGAGGAGTGTCTGATGAGTGGAGCACAGGTGAGGAGTGTCTGATGAGTGGAGCACAGGTGAGGAGTGTGATGAGTGGAGCACAGGCGAGGAGTGTGATGAGTGGAGCACAGGTGAGGAATGTGATGAGTGGAGCACAGGTGAGGAGTGTGATGAGTGGAGCACAGGTGAGGAGTGTGATGAGTGGAGCACAGGTGAGGAGTGTGATGATAGGAGCACAGGTGAGGAGTGTGATGATAGGAGCACAGGTGAGGAGTGTCTGATGAGTGGAGCACAGGTGAGGAGTGTCTGATGAGTGGAGCACAGGTGAGGAGTGTGATGAGTGGAGCACAGGTGAGGAGTGTGATGAGTGGAGCACAGGTGAGGAGTGTCTGATGAGTGGAGCACAGGTGAGGAGTGTCTGATGAGTGGAGCACAGGTGAGGGGTGTGATGAGTGGAGCGCAGGTGAGGAGTGTCTGATGAGTGGAGCACAGGTGAGGAGTGTCTGATGAGTGGAGCACAGGTGAGGAGTGTCTGATGAGTGGAGCACAGGTGAGGAGTGTGATGATAGGAGCACAGGTGAGGAGTGTCTGATGAGTGGAGCACAGGTGAGGAGTGTGATGAGTGGAGCACAGGTGAGGAGTGTCTGATGAGTGGAGCACAGGTGAGGAGTGTGATGAGTGGAGCACAGGTGAGGAGTGTCTGATGAGTGGAGCACAGGTGAGGAGTGTCTGATGAGTGGAGCGCAGGTGAGGAGTGTCTGATGAGTGGAGCGCAGGTGAGGAGTGTCTGATGAGTGGAGCACAGGTGAGGGGTGTGATGAGTGGAGCGCAGGTGAGGAGTGTCTGATGAGTGGAGCACAGGTGAGGAGTGTCTGATGAGTGGAGCACAGGTGAGGAGTGTCTGATGAGTGGAGCACAGGTGAGGAGTGTCTGATGAGTGGAGCACAGGTGAGGAGTGTCTGATGAGCGGAGCACAGGTGAGGAGTGTCTGATGAGCGGAGCACAGGTGAGGAGTGTCTGATGAGTGGAGCACAGGTGAGGAGTGTTTGATGAGTGGAGCATAGGTGAGGAGTGTCTGATGAGTGGAGCACAGGTGAGGAGTGTCTGATGAGTGGAGCACAGGTGAGGAGTGTGATGAGTGGAGCACAGGCGAGGAGTGTGATGAGTGGAGCACAGGTGAGGAGTGTCTGATGAGTGGAGCACAGGCGAGGAGTGTCTGATGAGTGGAGCACAGGCGAGGAGTGTCTGATGAGTGGAGCACAGGCGAGGAGTGTCTGATGAGTGGAGCACAGGCGAGGAGTGTCTGATGAGTGGAGCACAGGCGAGGAGTGTCTGATGAGCGGAGCACAGGTGAGGAGTGTCTGATGAGCGGAGCACAGGTGAGGAGTGTCTGATGAGTGGAGCACAGGTGAGGAGTGTGATGAGTGGAGCACAGGTGAGGAGTGTCTGATGAGTGGAGCACAGGTGAGGAGTGTCTGATGAGTGGAGCACAGGTGAGGAGTGTCTGATGAGTGGAGCACAGGTGAGGAGTGTCTGATGAGTGGAGCACAGGTGAGGAGTGTGATGAGTGGAGCTCAGATGAGGAGTGTCTGATGAGCGGAGCACAGGTGAGGAGTGTCTGATGAGCGGAGCACAGGTGAGGAGTGTCTGATGAGTGGAGCACAGGTGAGGAGTGTGATGAGTGGAGCTCAGGTGAGGAGTGTCTGATGAGTGGAGCTCAGGTGAGGAGTGTCTGATGAGTGGAGCTCAGGTGAGGAGTGTCTGATTAGTGGAGCACAGGTGAGGAGTGTGATGAGTGGAGCACAGGTGAGGAGTGTCTGATGAGTGGAGCACAGGTGAGGAGTGTGATGAGTGGAGCTCAGATGAGGAGTCTGATGAGTGGAGCTCAGGTGTGGAGTGTCTGATGAGTGGAGCACAGGTGAGGAGTGTGATGAGTGGAGCTCAGGTGTGGAGTGTCTGATGAGTGGAGCACAGGCGAGGAGTGTCTGATGAGTGGAGCACAGGTGAGGAGTGTGATGAGTGGAGCACAGGTGAGGAGTGTGATGAGTGGAGCACAGGTGAGGAGTGTCTGATGAGTGGAGCACAGGTGAGGAGTGTGTGATGAGTGGAGCACAGGTGAGGAGTGTGATGAGTGGAGCACAGGTGAGGAGTGTCTGATGAGTGGAGCACAGGTGAGGAGTGTCTGATGAGTGGAGCACAGGTGAGGAGTGTGATGAGTGGAGCACAGGTGAGGAGTGTCTGATGAGTGGAGCACAGGTGAGGAGTGTGATGAGTGGAGCACAGGTGAGGAGTGTCTGATGAGTGGAGCACAGCTGAGGAGTGTCTGATGAGTGGAGCACAGATGAGGAGTGTCTGATGAGTGGAGCACAGGTGAGGAGTGTCTGATGAGTGGCGCACAGGTGAGGAGTGTGATGAGTGGAGCACAGGTGAGGAGTGTCCGAGGAGGGGAGCACAGGTGAGGAGTGTGATGAGTGGCGCACAGGTGAGGAGTGTGATGAGTGGAGCACAGGTGAGGAGTGTCTGATGAGTGGAGCACAGGTGAGGAGTGTCTGATGAGTGGAGCACAGGTGAGGAGTGTCTGATGAGTGGAGCACAGGTGAGGAGTGTGATGAGTGGAGCTCAGGTGAGGGGTGTGATGAGTGGAGCGCAGCTGAGGAGTGTCTGATGAGTGGAGCACAGGTGAGGAGTGTCTGATGAGTGGAGCACAGGTGAGGAGTGTCTGATGAGTGGAGCACAGGTGAGGAGTGTGATGAGTGGAGCTCAGGTGAGGGGTGTGATGAGTGGAGCACAGGTGAGGAGTGTCTGATGAGTGGAGCACAGGTGAGGAGTGTCCGATGAGTGGAGCACAGGTGAGGAGTGTGATGAGTGGAGCACAGGTGAGGAGTGTGATGAGTGGAGCACAGGCGAGGAGTGTCTGATGAGTGGAGCACAGGTGAGGAGTGTCTGATGAGCGGAGCACAGGTGAGGAGTGTCTGATGAGTGGAGCACAGGTGAGGAGTGTCTGATGAGTGGAGCACAGGTGAGGAGTGTCTGATGAGTGGAGCTCAGGTGAGGAGTGTGATGAGTGGAGCTCAGGTGAGGAGTGTCTGATTAGTGGAGCACAGGTGAGGAGTGTGATGAGTGGAGCACAGGTGAGGAGTGTCTGATGAGTGGAGCACAGCTGAGGAGTGTCTGATGAGTGGAGCTCAGGTGAGGAGTGTCTGATGAGTGGAGCTCAGGTGAGGAGTGTCTGATTAGTGGAGCACAGGTGAGGAGTGTGATGAGTGGAGCTCAGGTGAGGAGTGTCTGATGAGTGGAGCACAGGTGAGGAGTGTGATGAGTGGAGCACAGGTGAGGAGTGTCTGATGAGTGGAGCACAGGTGAGGAGTGTGATGAGTGGAGCTCAGATGAGGAGTCTGATGAGTGGAGCTCAGGTGTGGAGTGTCTGATGAGTGGAGCACAGGTGAGGAGTGTGATGAGTGGAGCTCAGGTGTGGAGTGTCTGATGAGTGGAGCACAGGCGAGGAGTGTCTGATGAGTGGAGCACAGGTGAGGAGTGTGATGAGTGGAGCACAGGTGAGGAGTGTCTGATGAGTGGAGCACAGGTGAGGAGTGTCTGATGAGTGGAGCACAGCTGAGGAGTGTCTGATGAGTGGAGCACAGATGAGGAGTGTCTGATGAGTGGAGCACAGGTGAGGAGTGTCTGATGAGTGGCGCACAGGTGAGGAGTGTGATGAGTGGAGCACAGGTGAGGAGTGTCCGAGGAGGGGAGCACAGGTGAGGAGTGTGATGAGTGGCGCACAGGTGAGGAGTGTGATGAGTGGAGCACAGGTGAGGAGTGTCTGATGAGTGGAGCACAGGTGAGGAGTGTCTGATGAGTGGAGCACAGGTGAGGAGTGTCTGATGAGTGGAGCACAGGTGAGGAGTGTGATGAGTGGAGCTCAGGTGAGGGGTGTGATGAGTGGAGCGCAGCTGAGGAGTGTCTGATGAGTGGAGCTCAGATGAGGAGTGTCTGATGAGTGGAGCTCAGGTGAGGAGTGTCTGATGAGTGGAGCACAGGCGAGGAGTGTCTGATGAGTGGAGCACAGCTGAGGAGTGTGATGAGTGGAGCTCAGGTGAGGAGTGTCTGATGAGTGGAGCACAGGTGAGGAGTGTCTGATGAGTGGAGCACAGGTGAGGAGTGTCTGATGAGTGGAGCACAGGTGAGGAGTGTCTGATGAGTGGAGCACAGGTGAGGAGTGTCTGATGAGTGGAGCACAGGTGAGGAGTGTGATGAGTGGAGCACAGGTGAGTAGTGTCTGATGAGTGGAGCACAGGTGAGGAGTGTCTGATGAGTGGAGCTCAGGTGAGGAGTGTCTGATGAGTGGAGCTCAGGTGAGGAGTGTCTGATGAGTGGAGCTCAGGTGAGGAGTGTCTGATGAGTGGAGCTCAGGTGAGGAGTGTCTGATTAGTGGAGCACAGGTGAGGAGTGTGATGAGTGGAGCACAGGTGAGGAGTGTCTGATGAGTGGAGCACAGGTGAGGAGTGTGATGAGTGGAGCTCAGATGAGGAGTCTGATGAGTGGAGCTCAGGTGTGGAGTGTCTGATGAGTGGAGCTCAGGTGTGGAGTGTCTGATGAGTGGAGCACAGGCGAGGAGTGTCTGATGAGTGGAGCACAGGTGAGGAGTGTCTGATGAGTGGAGCACAGGTGAGGAGTGTCTGATGAGTGGAGCACAGGTGAGGAGTGTCTGATGAGTGGAGCACAGGTGAGGAGTGTCTGATGAGTGGAGCACAGCTGAGGAGTGTCTGATGAGTGGAGCACAGCTGAGGAGTGTCTGATGAGTGGAGCACAGCTGACGAGTGTCTGATGAGTGGAGCACAGGTAAGGAGTGTGATGAGTGGAGCACAGGTGAGGAGTGTGATGAGTGGAGCACAGGTGAGGAGTGTCCGAGGAGGGGAGCACAGGTGAGGAGTGTGATGAGTGGCGCACAGGTGAGGAGTGTGATGAGTGGAGCACAGGTGAGGAGTGTCTGATGAGTGGAGCACAGGTGAGGAGTGTCTGATGAGTGGAGCACAGGTGAGGAGTGTGATGAGTGGAGCTCAGGTGAGGGGTGTGATGAGTGGAGCGCAGCTGAGGAGTGTCTGATGAGTGGAGCTCAGATGAGGAGTGTCTGATGAGTGGAGCTCAGGTGAGGAGTGTCTGATGAGTGGAGCACAGGCGAGGAGTGTCTGATGAGTGGAGCACAGCTGAGGAGTGTGATGAGTGGAGCTCAGGTGAGGAGTGTGATGAGTGGAGCACAGGTGAGGAGTGTGATGAGTGGAGCTCAGGTGAGGGGTGTGATGAGTGGAGCTCAGATGAGGAGTGTCTGATGAGTGGAGCACAGCTGAGGAGTGTGATGAGTGGAGCTCAGGTGAGGAGTGTGATGAGTGGAGCACAGGTGAGGAGTGTGATGAGTGGAGCTCAGGTGAGGGGTGTGATGAGTGGAGCTCAGGTGTGGAGTGTCTGATGAGTGGAGCACAGGCGAAGAGTGTCTGATGAGTGGAGCACAGGTGAGGAGTGTGATGAGTGGAGCGCAGGTGAGGAGTGTCTGATTGGAGCACAGGTGAGGAGTCTGATGAGTGGAGCACAGCTGAGGAGTGTGATGAGTGGAGCTCAGGTGAGGAGTGTCTGATGAGTGGAGCACAGGTGAGGAGTGTCTGATGAGTGGAGCTCAGGTGAGGAGTGTCTGATGAGTGGAGCACAGGTGAGGAGTGTGATGAGTGGAGCACAGGTGAGGAGTGTGATGAGTGGAGCACAGGCGAGGAGTGTGATGAGTGGAGCTCAGGTGAGGAGTGTCTGATGAGTGGAGCACAGGTGAGGAGTGTGATGAGTGGAGCACAGGTGAGGAGTGTGATGAGTGGAGCTCAGGTGAGGAGTGTGATGAGTGGAGCTCAGGTGAGGAGTGTGATGAGTGGAGCTCAGGTGAGGAGTGTCTGATGAGTGGAGCACAGGTGAGGAGTGTCTGATGAGTGGAGCACAGGTGAGGAGTGTCTGATGAGTGGAGCACAGGTGAGGAGTGTGATGAGTGGAGCACAGGTGAGGAGTGTCTGATGAGTGGAGCACAGGTGAGGAGTGTGATGAGTGGAGCACAGGTGAGGAGTGTGATGAGTGGAGCTCAGGTGAGGAGTGTGATGAGTGGAGCTCAGGTGAGGAGTGTCTGATGAGTGGAGCACAGGTGAGGAGTGTGATGAGTGGAGCACAGGTGAGGAGTGTGATGAGTGGAGCACAGGTGAGGAGTGTGATGAGTGGAGCACAGGTGAGGAGTGTGATGAGTGGAGCACAGGTGAGGAGTCTGATGAGTGGAGCTCAGGTGTGGAGTGTCTGATGAGTGGAGCACAGGTGAGGAGTGTGATGAGTGGAGCTCAGGTGTGGAGTGTCTGATGAGTGGAGCACAGGCGAGGAGTGTCTGATGAGTGGAGCACAGGTGAGGAGTGTGATGAGTGGAGCACAGGTGAGGAGTGTCTGATGAGTGGAGCACAGCTGAGGAGTGTCTGATGAGTGGAGCACAGCTGAGGAGTGTCTGATGAGTGGAGCACAGATGAGGAGTGTCTGATGAGTGGAGCACAGGTGAGGAGTGTCTGATGAGTGGCGCACAGGTGAGGAGTGTGATGAGTGGAGCACAGGTGAGGAGTGTCCGAGGAGGGGAGCACAGGTGAGGAGTGTGATGAGTGGCGCACAGGTGAGGAGTGTGATGAGTGGAGCACAGGTGAGGAGTGTCTGATGAGTGGAGCACAGGTGAGGAGTGTCTGATGAGTGGAGCACAGGTGAGGAGTGTCTGATGAGTGGAGCACAGGTGAGGAGTGTCTGATGAGTGGAGCACAGGTGAGGAGTGTCTGATGAGTGGAGCACAGGTGAGGGGTGTGATGAGTGGAGCTCAGGTGAGGGGTGTGATGAGTGGAGCGCAGCTGAGGAGTGTCTGATGAGTGGAGCTCAGATGAGGAGTGTCTGATGAGTGGAGCTCAGGTGAGGAGTGTCTGATGAGTGGAGCACAGGCGAGGAGTGTCTGATGAGTGGAGCACAGCTGAGGAGTGTGATGAGTGGAGCTCAGGTGAGGAGTGTGATGAGTGGAGCACAGCTGAGGAGTGTCTGATGAGTGGAGCTCAGGTGAGGAGTGTCTGATGAGTGGAGCTCAGGTGTGGAGTGTCTGATGAGTGGAGCACAGGTGAGGAGTGTGATGAGTGGAGCTCAGGTGTGGAGTGTCTGATGAGTGGAGCACAGGCGAGGAGTGTCTGATGAGTGGAGCACAGGTGAGGAGTGTGATGAGTGGAGCACAGGTGAGGAGTGTCTGATGAGTGGAGCACAGGTGAGGAGTGTCTGATGAGTGGAGCACAGGTGAGGAGTGTCTGATGAGTGGAGCACAGGTGAGGAGTGTCTGATGAGTGGAGCACAGGTGAGGAGTGTGATGAGTGGAGCTCAGATGAGGAGTGTCTGATGAGCGGAGCACAGGTGAGGAGTGTCTGATGAGCGGAGCACAGGTGAGGAGTGTCTGATGAGTGGAGCACAGGTGAGGAGTGTGATGAGTGGAGCTCAGGTGAGGAGTGTCTGATGAGTGGAGCTCAGGTGAGGAGTGTCTGATGAGTGGAGCTCAGGTGAGGAGTGTCTGATTAGTGGAGCACAGGTGAGGAGTGTGATGAGTGGAGCACAGGTGAGGAGTGTCTGATGAGTGGAGCACAGGTGAGGAGTGTGATGAGTGGAGCTCAGATGAGGAGTCTGATGAGTGGAGCTCAGGTGTGGAGTGTCTGATGAGTGGAGCACAGGTGAGGAGTGTGATGAGTGGAGCTCAGGTGTGGAGTGTCTGATGAGTGGAGCACAGGCGAGGAGTGTCTGATGAGTGGAGCACAGGTGAGGAGTGTGATGAGTGGAGCACAGGTGAGGAGTGTGATGAGTGGAGCACAGGTGAGGAGTGTCTGATGAGTGGAGCACAGGTGAGGAGTGTGTGATGAGTGGAGCACAGGTGAGGAGTGTGATGAGTGGAGCACAGGTGAGGAGTGTCTGATGAGTGGAGCACAGGTGAGGAGTGTCTGATGAGTGGAGCACAGGTGAGGAGTGTGATGAGTGGAGCACAGGTGAGGAGTGTCTGATGAGTGGAGCACAGGTGAGGAGTGTGATGAGTGGAGCACAGGTGAGGAGTGTCTGATGAGTGGAGCACAGCTGAGGAGTGTCTGATGAGTGGAGCACAGATGAGGAGTGTCTGATGAGTGGAGCACAGGTGAGGAGTGTCTGATGAGTGGCGCACAGGTGAGGAGTGTGATGAGTGGAGCACAGGTGAGGAGTGTCCGAGGAGGGGAGCACAGGTGAGGAGTGTGATGAGTGGCGCACAGGTGAGGAGTGTGATGAGTGGAGCACAGGTGAGGAGTGTCTGATGAGTGGAGCACAGGTGAGGAGTGTCTGATGAGTGGAGCACAGGTGAGGAGTGTCTGATGAGTGGAGCACAGGTGAGGAGTGTGATGAGTGGAGCTCAGGTGAGGGGTGTGATGAGTGGAGCGCAGCTGAGGAGTGTCTGATGAGTGGAGCACAGGTGAGGAGTGTCTGATGAGTGGAGCACAGGTGAGGAGTGTCTGATGAGTGGAGCACAGGTGAGGAGTGTGATGAGTGGAGCTCAGGTGAGGGGTGTGATGAGTGGAGCACAGGTGAGGAGTGTCTGATGAGTGGAGCACAGGTGAGGAGTGTCCGATGAGTGGAGCACAGGTGAGGAGTGTGATGAGTGGAGCACAGGTGAGGAGTGTGATGAGTGGAGCACAGGCGAGGAGTGTCTGATGAGTGGAGCACAGGTGAGGAGTGTCTGATGAGCGGAGCACAGGTGAGGAGTGTCTGATGAGTGGAGCACAGGTGAGGAGTGTCTGATGAGTGGAGCACAGGTGAGGAGTGTCTGATGAGTGGAGCTCAGGTGAGGAGTGTGATGAGTGGAGCTCAGGTGAGGAGTGTCTGATTAGTGGAGCACAGGTGAGGAGTGTGATGAGTGGAGCACAGGTGAGGAGTGTCTGATGAGTGGAGCACAGCTGAGGAGTGTCTGATGAGTGGAGCTCAGGTGAGGAGTGTCTGATGAGTGGAGCTCAGGTGAGGAGTGTCTGATTAGTGGAGCACAGGTGAGGAGTGTGATGAGTGGAGCTCAGGTGAGGAGTGTCTGATGAGTGGAGCACAGGTGAGGAGTGTGATGAGTGGAGCACAGGTGAGGAGTGTCTGATGAGTGGAGCACAGGTGAGGAGTGTGATGAGTGGAGCTCAGATGAGGAGTCTGATGAGTGGAGCTCAGGTGTGGAGTGTCTGATGAGTGGAGCACAGGTGAGGAGTGTGATGAGTGGAGCTCAGGTGTGGAGTGTCTGATGAGTGGAGCACAGGCGAGGAGTGTCTGATGAGTGGAGCACAGGTGAGGAGTGTGATGAGTGGAGCACAGGTGAGGAGTGTCTGATGAGTGGAGCACAGGTGAGGAGTGTCTGATGAGTGGAGCACAGCTGAGGAGTGTCTGATGAGTGGAGCACAGATGAGGAGTGTCTGATGAGTGGAGCACAGGTGAGGAGTGTCTGATGAGTGGCGCACAGGTGAGGAGTGTGATGAGTGGAGCACAGGTGAGGAGTGTCCGAGGAGGGGAGCACAGGTGAGGAGTGTGATGAGTGGCGCACAGGTGAGGAGTGTGATGAGTGGAGCACAGGTGAGGAGTGTCTGATGAGTGGAGCACAGGTGAGGAGTGTCTGATGAGTGGAGCACAGGTGAGGAGTGTCTGATGAGTGGAGCACAGGTGAGGAGTGTGATGAGTGGAGCTCAGGTGAGGGGTGTGATGAGTGGAGCGCAGCTGAGGAGTGTCTGATGAGTGGAGCTCAGATGAGGAGTGTCTGATGAGTGGAGCTCAGGTGAGGAGTGTCTGATGAGTGGAGCACAGGCGAGGAGTGTCTGATGAGTGGAGCACAGCTGAGGAGTGTGATGAGTGGAGCTCAGGTGAGGAGTGTCTGATGAGTGGAGCACAGGTGAGGAGTGTCTGATGAGTGGAGCACAGGTGAGGAGTGTCTGATGAGTGGAGCACAGGTGAGGAGTGTCTGATGAGTGGAGCACAGGTGAGGAGTGTCTGATGAGTGGAGCACAGGTGAGGAGTGTGATGAGTGGAGCACAGGTGAGTAGTGTCTGATGAGTGGAGCACAGGTGAGGAGTGTCTGATGAGTGGAGCTCAGGTGAGGAGTGTCTGATGAGTGGAGCTCAGGTGAGGAGTGTCTGATGAGTGGAGCTCAGGTGAGGAGTGTCTGATGAGTGGAGCTCAGGTGAGGAGTGTCTGATTAGTGGAGCACAGGTGAGGAGTGTGATGAGTGGAGCACAGGTGAGGAGTGTCTGATGAGTGGAGCACAGGTGAGGAGTGTGATGAGTGGAGCTCAGATGAGGAGTCTGATGAGTGGAGCTCAGGTGTGGAGTGTCTGATGAGTGGAGCTCAGGTGTGGAGTGTCTGATGAGTGGAGCACAGGCGAGGAGTGTCTGATGAGTGGAGCACAGGTGAGGAGTGTCTGATGAGTGGAGCACAGGTGAGGAGTGTCTGATGAGTGGAGCACAGGTGAGGAGTGTCTGATGAGTGGAGCACAGGTGAGGAGTGTCTGATGAGTGGAGCACAGCTGAGGAGTGTCTGATGAGTGGAGCACAGCTGAGGAGTGTCTGATGAGTGGAGCACAGCTGACGAGTGTCTGATGAGTGGAGCACAGGTAAGGAGTGTGATGAGTGGAGCACAGGTGAGGAGTGTGATGAGTGGAGCACAGGTGAGGAGTGTCCGAGGAGGGGAGCACAGGTGAGGAGTGTGATGAGTGGCGCACAGGTGAGGAGTGTGATGAGTGGAGCACAGGTGAGGAGTGTCTGATGAGTGGAGCACAGGTGAGGAGTGTCTGATGAGTGGAGCACAGGTGAGGAGTGTGATGAGTGGAGCTCAGGTGAGGGGTGTGATGAGTGGAGCGCAGCTGAGGAGTGTCTGATGAGTGGAGCTCAGATGAGGAGTGTCTGATGAGTGGAGCTCAGGTGAGGAGTGTCTGATGAGTGGAGCACAGGCGAGGAGTGTCTGATGAGTGGAGCACAGCTGAGGAGTGTGATGAGTGGAGCTCAGGTGAGGAGTGTGATGAGTGGAGCACAGGTGAGGAGTGTGATGAGTGGAGCTCAGGTGAGGGGTGTGATGAGTGGAGCTCAGATGAGGAGTGTCTGATGAGTGGAGCACAGCTGAGGAGTGTGATGAGTGGAGCTCAGGTGAGGAGTGTGATGAGTGGAGCACAGGTGAGGAGTGTGATGAGTGGAGCTCAGGTGAGGGGTGTGATGAGTGGAGCTCAGGTGTGGAGTGTCTGATGAGTGGAGCACAGGCGAAGAGTGTCTGATGAGTGGAGCACAGGTGAGGAGTGTGATGAGTGGAGCGCAGGTGAGGAGTGTCTGATTGGAGCACAGGTGAGGAGTCTGATGAGTGGAGCACAGCTGAGGAGTGTGATGAGTGGAGCTCAGGTGAGGAGTGTCTGATGAGTGGAGCACAGGTGAGGAGTGTCTGATGAGTGGAGCTCAGGTGAGGAGTGTCTGATGAGTGGAGCACAGGTGAGGAGTGTGATGAGTGGAGCACAGGCGAGGAGTGTGATGAGTGGAGCTCAGGTGAGGAGTGTCTGATGAGTGGAGCACAGGTGAGGAGTGTGATGAGTGGAGCACAGGTGAGGAGTGTGATGAGTGGAGCTCAGGTGAGGAGTGTGATGAGTGGAGCTCAGGTGAGGAGTGTGATGAGTGGAGCTCAGGTGAGGAGTGTCTGATGAGTGGAGCACAGGTGAGGAGTGTCTGATGAGTGGAGCACAGGTGAGGAGTGTCTGATGAGTGGAGCACAGGTGAGGAGTGTGATGAGTGGAGCACAGGTGAGGAGTGTCTGATGAGTGGAGCACAGGTGAGGAGTGTGATGAGTGGAGCACAGGTGAGGAGTGTGATGAGTGGAGCTCAGGTGAGGAGTGTGATGAGTGGAGCTCAGGTGAGGAGTGTCTGATGAGTGGAGCACAGGTGAGGAGTGTGATGAGTGGAGCACAGGTGAGGAGTGTGATGAGTGGAGCACAGGTGAGGAGTGTGATGAGTGGAGCACAGGTGAGGAGTGTGATGAGTGGAGCACAGGTGAGGAGTCTGATGAGTGGAGCTCAGGTGTGGAGTGTCTGATGAGTGGAGCACAGGTGAGGAGTGTGATGAGTGGAGCTCAGGTGTGGAGTGTCTGATGAGTGGAGCACAGGCGAGGAGTGTCTGATGAGTGGAGCACAGGTGAGGAGTGTGATGAGTGGAGCACAGGTGAGGAGTGTCTGATGAGTGGAGCACAGCTGAGGAGTGTCTGATGAGTGGAGCACAGCTGAGGAGTGTCTGATGAGTGGAGCACAGATGAGGAGTGTCTGATGAGTGGAGCACAGGTGAGGAGTGTCTGATGAGTGGCGCACAGGTGAGGAGTGTGATGAGTGGAGCACAGGTGAGGAGTGTCCGAGGAGGGGAGCACAGGTGAGGAGTGTGATGAGTGGCGCACAGGTGAGGAGTGTGATGAGTGGAGCACAGGTGAGGAGTGTCTGATGAGTGGAGCACAGGTGAGGAGTGTCTGATGAGTGGAGCACAGGTGAGGAGTGTCTGATGAGTGGAGCACAGGTGAGGAGTGTCTGATGAGTGGAGCACAGGTGAGGAGTGTCTGATGAGTGGAGCACAGGTGAGGAGGGTGTGATGAGTGGAGCTCAGGTGAGGGGTGTGATGAGTGGAGCTCAGGTGAGGGGTGTGATGAGTGGAGCTCAGATGAGGAGTGTCTGATGAGTGGAGCTCAGGTGAGGAGTGTCTGATGAGTGGAGCTCAGGTGAGGAGTGTCTGATGAGTGGAGCACAGGCGAGGAGTGTCTGATGAGTGGAGCACAGGCGAGGAGTGTGATGAGTGGAGCTCAGGTGAGGAGTGTGATGAGTGGAGCACAGCTGAGGAGTGTCTGATGAGTGGAGCTCAGGTGAGGAGTGTCTGATGAGTGGAGCTCAGGTGTGGAGTGTCTGATGAGTGGAGCACAGGTGAGGAGTGTGATGAGTGGAGCTCAGGTGTGGAGTGTCTGATGAGTGGAGCACAGGCGAGGAGTGTCTGATGAGTGGAGCACAGGTGAGGAGTGTGATGAGTGGAGCACAGGTGAGGAGTGTCTGATGAGTGGAGCACAGGTGAGGAGTGTCTGATGAGTGGAGCACAGCTGAGGAGTGTCTGATGAGTGGAGCACAGATGAGGAGTGTCTGATGAGTGGAGCACAGGTGAGGAGTGTCTGATGAGTGGCGCACAGGTGAGGAGTGTGATGAGTGGAGCACAGGTGAGGAGTGTCCGAGGAGGGGAGCACAGGTGAGGAGTGTGATGAGTGGCGCACAGGTGAGGAGTGTGATGAGTGGAGCACAGGTGAGGAGTGTCTGATGAGTGGAGCACAGGTGAGGAGTGTCTGATGAGTGGAGCACAGGTGAGGAGTGTCTGATGAGTGGAGCACAGGTGAGGAGTGTGATGAGTGGAGCTCAGGTGAGGGGTGTGATGAGTGGAGCGCAGCTGAGGAGTGTCTGATGAGTGGAGCACAGGTGAGGAGTGTCTGATGAGTGGAGCACAGGTGAGGAGTGTCTGATGAGTGGAGCACAGGTGAGGAGTGTGATGAGTGGAGCTCAGGTGAGGGGTGTGATGAGTGGAGCACAGGTGAGGAGTGTCTGATGAGTGGAGCACAGGTGAGGAGTGTCCGATGAGTGGAGCACAGGTGAGGAGTGTGATGAGTGGAGCACAGGTGAGGAGTGTCTGATGAGTGGAGCACAGGTGAGGAGTGTCTGATGAGTGGAGCACAGGTGAGGAGTGTCTGATGAGCGGAGCACAGGTGAGGAGTGTCTGATGAGTGGAGCACAGGTGAGGAGTGTCTGATGAGTGGAGCACAGGTGAGGAGTGTCTGATGAGTGGAGCTCAGGTGAGGAGTGTCTGATGAGTGGAGCTCAGGTGAGGAGTGTCTGATTAGTGGAGCACAGGTGAGGAGTGTGATGAGTGGAGCTCAGGTGAGGAGTGTCTGATGAGTGGAGCTCAGGTGAGGAGTGTCTGATGAGTGGAGCTCAGGTGAGGAGTGTCTGATGAGTGGAGCACAGGCGAGGAGTGTCTGATGAGTGGAGCACAGCTGAGGAGTGTGATGAGTGGAGCTCAGGTGAGGAGTGTGATGAGTGGAGCACAGCTGAGGAGTGTCTGATGAGTGGAGCTCAGGTGAGGAGTGTCTGATGAGTGGAGCTCAGGTGTGGAGTGTCTGATGAGTGGAGCACAGGTGAGGAGTGTGATGAGTGGAGCTCAGGTGTGGAGTGTCTGATGAGTGGAGCACAGGCGAGGAGTGTCTGATGAGTGGAGCACAGGTGAGGAGTGTGATGAGTGGAGCACAGGTGAGGAGTGTCTGATGAGTGGAGCACAGGTGAGGAGTGTCTGATGAGTGGAGCACAGCTGAGGAGTGTCTGATGAGTGGAGCACAGATGAGGAGTGTCTGATGAGTGGAGCACAGGTGAGGAGTGTCTGATGAGTGGCGCACAGGTGAGGAGTGTGATGAGTGGAGCACAGGTGAGGAGTGTCCGAGGAGGGGAGCACAGGTGAGGAGTGTGATGAGTGGCGCACAGGTGAGGAGTGTGATGAGTGGAGCACAGGTGAAGAGTGTCTGATGAGTGGAGCACAGGTGAGGAGTGTCTGATGAGTGGAGCACAGGTGAGGAGTGTGATGAGTGGAGCTCAGGTGAGGGGTGTGATGAGTGGAGCACAGCTGAGGAGTGTCTGACGAGTGGAGCTCAGATGAGGAGTGTCTGATGAGTGGAGCTCAGATGAGGAGTGTCTGATGAGTGGAGCTCAGGTGAGGAGTGTCTGATGAGTGGAGCTCAGATGAGGAGTGTCTGATGAGTGGAGCTCAGGTGAGGAGTGTCTGATGAGTGGAGCTCAGGTGAGGAGTGTCTGATGAGTGGAGCACAGGCGAGGAGTGTCTGATGAGTGGAGCACAGCTGAGGAGTGTGATGAGTGGAGCTCAGGTGAGGAGTGTGATGAGTGGAGCACAGGTGAGGAGTGTGATGAGTGGAGCTCAGGTGAGGGGTGTGATGAGTGGAGCGCAGCTGAGGAGTGTCTGATGAGTGGAGCTCAGATGAGGAGTGTCTGATGAGTGGAGCACAGCTGAGGAGTGTGATGAGTGGAGCTCAGGTGAGGAGTGTGATGAGTGGAGCACAGGTGAGGAGTGTGATGAGTGGAGCTCAGGTGAGGGGTGTGATGAGTGGAGCTCAGGTGTGGAGTGTCTGATGAGTGGAGCACAGGCGAGGAGTGTCTGATGAGTGGAGCACAGCTGAGGAGTGTGATGAGTGGAGCTCAGGTGAGGAGTGTCTGATGAGTGGAGCACAGGTGAGGAGTGTCTGATGAGTGGAGCACAGGTGAGGAGTGTGATGAGTGGAGCACAGGTGAGGAGTGTCTGATGAGTGGAGCACAGGTGAGGAGTGTCTGATGAGTGGAGCACAGGTGAGGAGTGTCTGATGAGTGGAGCACAGGTGAGGAGTGTGATGAGTGGAGCACAGGTGAGTAGTGTCTGATGAGTGGAGCACAGGTGAGGAGTGTCTGATGAGTGGAGCTCAGGTGAGGAGTGTCTGATGAGTGGAGCTCAGGTGAGGAGTGTCTGATTAGTGGAGCACAGGTGAGGAGTGTCTGATTAGTGGAGCACAGGTGAGGAGTGTCTGATTAGTGGAGCACAGGTGAGGAGTGTCTGATGAGTGGAGCACAGGTGAGGAGTGTGATGAGTGGAGCTCAGATGAGGAGTCTGATGAGTGGAGCTCAGGTGTGGAGTGTCTGATGAGTGGAGCACAGGTGAGGAGTGTGATGAGTGGAGCTCAGGTGTGGAGTGTCTGATGAGTGGAGCACAGGCGAGGAGTGTGATGAGTGGAGCTCAGGTGAGGGGTGTGATGAGTGGAGCTCAGGTGTGGAGTGTCTGATGAGTGGAGCACAGGTGAGGAGTGTGATGAGTGGAGCACAGGTGAGGAGTGTCTGATGAGTGGAGCACAGGTGAGGAGTGTCTGATGAGTGGAGCACAGCTGAGGAGTGTCTGATGAGTGGAGCACAGATGAGGAGTGTCTGATGAGTGGAGCACAGGTGAGGAGTGTCTGATGAGTGGCGCACAGGTGAGGAGTGTGATGAGTGGAGCACAGGTGAGGAGTGTCCGAGGAGGGGAGCACAGGTGAGGAGTGTGATGAGTGGCGCACAGGTGAGGAGTGTGATGAGTGGAGCACAGGTGAGGAGTGTCTGATGAGTGGAGCACAGGTGAGGAGTGTCTGATGAGTGGAGCACAGGTGAGGAGTGTCTGATGAGTGGAGCACAGGTGAGGAGTGTGATGAGTGGAGCTCAGGTGAGGGGTGTCTGATGAGTGGAGCTCAGATGAGGAGTGTCTGATGAGTGGAGCTCAGGTGAGGAGTGTCTGATGAGTGGAGCACAGGCGAGGAGTGTCTGATGAGTGGAGCACAGCTGAGGAGTGTGATGAGTGGAGCTCAGGTGAGGAGTGTGATGAGTGGAGCTCAGGTGAGGAGTGTGATGAGTGGAGCACAGGTGAGGAGTGTGATGAGTGGAGCTCAGGTGAGGGGTGTGATGAGTGGAGCGCAGCTGAGGAGTGTCTGATGAGTGGAGCACAGGCGAGGAGTGTGATGAGTGGAGCTCAGGTGAGGAGTGTGATGAGTGGAGCTCAGGTGAGGAGTGTGATGAGTGGAGCTCAGGTGAGGGGTGTGATGAGTGGAGCTCAGGTGTGGAGTGTCTGATGAGTGGAGCACAGGCGAAGAGTGTCTGATGAGTGGAGCACAGGTGAGGAGTGTGATGAGTGGAGCACAGGTGAGGAGTCTGATGAGTGGAGCACAGGTGAGGAGTGTCTGATGAGTGGAGCACAGGTGAGGAGTGTCTGATGAGTGGAGCACAGGTGAGGAGTGTGATGAGTGGAGCACAGGTGAGGAGTGTGATGAGTGGAGCACAGGCGAGGAGTGTGATGAGTGGAGCACAGGCGAGGAGTGTGATGAGTGGAGCTCAGGTGAGGAGTGTCTGATTGGAGCACAGGTGAGGAGTCTGATGAGTGGAGCACAGCTGAGGAGTGTCTGATGAGTGGAGCACAGGTGAGGAGTGTCTGATGAGTGGAGCTCAGGTGAGGAGTGTCTGATGAGTGGAGCACAGGTGAGGAGTGTCTGATGAGTGGAGCACAGGTGAGGAGTGTGATGAGTGGAGCACAGGTGAGGAGTGTCTGATGAGTGGAGCACAGGTGAGGAGTGTGATGAGTGGAGCACAGGTGAGGAGTGTCTGATGAGTGGAGCACAGGCGAGGAGTGTGATGAGTGGAGCACAGGCGAGGAGTGTGATGAGTGGAGCACAGGCGAGGAGTGTGATGAGTGGAGCACAGGCGAGGAGTGTGATGAGTGGAGCACAGGCGAGGAGTGTGATGAGTGGAGCACAGGCGAGGAGTGTGATGAGTGGAGCACAGGCGAGGAGTGTGATGAGTGGAGCACAGGTGAGGAGTGTCTGATGAGTGGAGCTCAGGTGAGGAGTGTCTGATGAGTGGAGCACAGGTGAGGAGTGTCTGATGAGTGGAGCACAGGTGAGGAGTGTGATGAGTGGAGCTCAGGTGAGGAGTGTCTGATGAGTGGCGCACAGGTGAGGAGTGTGATGAGTGGAGCACAGGTGAGGAGTGTCTGATGAGTGGAGCACAGGTGAGGAGTGTCTGATGAGTGGAGCACAGGTGAGGAGTGTCTGATGAGTGGCGCACAGGCGAGGAGTGTGATGAGTGGAGCTCAGGTGAGGAGTGTCTGATGAGTGGAGCACAGGTGAGGAGTGTGATGAGTGGAGCGCAGGTGAGGAGTGTCTGATGAGTGGAGCTCAGGTGAGGAGTGTCTGATGAGTGGAGCACAGGTGAGGAGTGTCTGATGAGTGGAGCACAGGTGAGGAGTGTCTGATGAGTGGAGCACAGGTGAGGAGTGTCTGATGAGTGGAGCACAGGTGAGGAGTGTGATGAGTGGAGCTCAGGTGAGGAGTGTCTGATGAGTGGCGCACAGGTGAGGAGTGTGATGAGTGGAGCACAGGTGAGGAGTGTCTGATGAGTGGAGCACAGGTGAGGAGTGTGATGAGTGGAGCGCAGGTGAGGAGTGTCTGATGAGTGGAGCACAGGTGAGCTGATCATTCCGATAGCTTTAATAGGTTTATATCAGTACTGTTTCTTTAAGACCTGCGCCTACATAAAGGAATGCAGCACACCAGAGCTCCTGGTCATCATTTACTTACAGGTAATTGGAAAAGTGGCAAAGCTGTGTCCACATAACACAGGGGTCAAGCCCCACCTCTGTGTTGTGTCTCCCTGGTGTGTCTCCCTGGTGTGCCATTTTATTTGACAATTTTTAATGGCTCGTGGACTTGAACCTCCAGCAAATGCTGATGGACACCTACTGCACAACCTCTTGCATGACACGCTCATTTGCAGTCGATAAAGCACCACCCCATGGCCTTGCATCATCGCCCTGGTGTGTTGACATGAGCACGCCTTGTAGTTAGTTGTAGCTCATGTGCATTTCTCAAAAGTGCCACAGAATGCACGTGTGTAACTTTGAAGCAGAGTACTGGCAGCATCTCCCTGGCACACCTCAATGTCCTGCACATTTACCTGCAGAGGAAGTCTTGAAACTGTCGTCGTACAGGAAATCCCGCCCTGCGAATCTTCACCGTTTCCAGCATCCCGGAGTACCGCAGCTGGTTCAGGATCACCTCTGGATTGAAGGTGTTGGGAGCCTAAATGGAAAAGGGGAAACAACAGAGCATGTCAACACAACACAGGCCTCCTGCCATCACAAGCAAGGCTGTTAGAGAAACATGCAGCTGCCTGGGTCACTTTTAGATATACAGAGTGTAATTACAATGCAGAAGGAAAGCTACTGATTGCAAGAAGAGAAGCCAGGAGGCCTCGGCTCCTCAGAGGAGTAGAAGTGACGCGGACCCCTCTGTGGTGCTCGAATCTTCTGCCGCAGAGGCGATCAGCGGGTGTGCAGAGTGCGGCCACCCCTTGGTGTGAGACTTACGGCCACATGCATCAATCTTGCCGTTTGCGAATCCTTAATTGCGAAAATTAGGGAATCACAATTAAGAATTCGCAAACGGCAATGCATGGATAATTCACATTTTTTTTTGCGATTTCTTATTTTTCCTTAATTGCGATTCACAATTTGCGAATCGCAATTAAGGAAAACCCTTCCCATTGATTCCTATGGGCCAAGAGGCCCGTAGGAATCAATGGGAAGGCCTTTACAATTTGCGATTTTCAATTTGCGAATCGCAAATTGAAAATGCAATTTCAAAGGTGCAGGGGGGGTCCTAAGAACCCCTCCCTGCACCCCTGAAATTAAACTTAAGTAAAATGTACACACACACACATGTCCCAAGGACATGTGTGTGTAAAATGCAACTTTCAAAAATGCATTTTTGTGCATGTTTGAAGATTTTCGGTAAATTAGCATGAGGTTCAACCTCATGCTAATTTAGCACTTCCAAACAGCTAAATCGCAATTTAAAAATGATCATGCATTGCATTTAAGAAATCTGAAATTGCGATTTCTTAAATGCAATCGCAATTTTAGAAATCGCAACATGATTGCGATTCCTAAAATTGCGAAATACATGATGCATTCCAAATTTGATAATTGCATTCGCTAACGGCCGAAAATTGCGATTCGCACTGTTTGCGAATTCAATTACCGTTGATGCATGTGCCCGTTTGAGTCTTCAACAGTTCTACTTGAGAAAGGATGCAGTGGATCGAAGCAAACCCCGCTTCCCGGAGCACCCTTCGACTCTGGCAGGACCTGCAGCGGTGGTGGCCATCTTGCGTCCACAGAGTGACCTCCCTGTGTTTCGGAGCATTCCTCGCTGGGCAATGGTGAGACTTAGAATCTGCGACTGCAACCTTTTCGCAAAGAGTTTGGGATTTACTCTACTTTCAACTGGAGTCATCAAGGATCCGGAGTTCAGAAAAGGATTCTGGAAACTAAGGATTTAGATTTAAATTTGCACTTCGTACTGGAGCCATCCTGTCAAAGGTCATGCACTCAAGCCCCTGGTCATGAGAGGGCCCAGCCAACCCTCTGTCTGCACAGACTTTGCTTTTATCTCGAATCACGTATGATATTAACATGTTGCCAGAGGTGGGGAAGGGAATGCACGTCACCAGGAGTGAAAGCTATTACTAGGGAGTATTCGTTGTTTTGCAGATGGTGGACTAGGTCTATTAATGGATTTATACCTTGTTGAAGGCAGTTCAAGATACAAGAACGTTCTTTACGGATCAGGTTATGCTGTGCATTTATTATAAATATGTATTATCTCTTCCAGAGGTAGGAAGTCATAAAGCTTCATTTCTTTCTCTCGTCACAGGCAGGCAAGCTGCTCTGGGCTGCTCAGTGCTCCCCAAGCTGCAACACAACACAGCAATTGTGAACATCCCAGCAGCTGTGTCCAGGCCTGCGACTACTGGCCGGACCACCTCGCCTCTGGCCTCAGAACTCTCAGCCCACCCGGGAAGTATAGAACAACCCGCCTTTTTGCATCTGTTCCTGCAGTAATGCCTTCCCCAGTCCATCCCCCTCAAAAAAACAATAATGTGTGTCAAATGATTTCTATTGATTGACGTCTGCCTCCTTTAAATGTCTTTTTATAATGTTCAGGACCCATGAAGAGTTCACTGCGCTTGGTTATTTGTGGATGAGTTATACGCAGAGCGCCCTAGCACCTTCCTGATGCTACAAGAGCCGCAGGTGACTGTTGGATGAAATATAGTATCCAAGCAAAGCAGGTGCTGTTGTTAGTCCAGAGAATGGGCTTTGAGAAGTTAGCGCTGGGGGTGGGGGGTCTAAAGGTCTGAGCTTTGCATAGGTACGGATCACTTCCAAAGCATGGCTACTCCTCTGGGAAACGGACAGCTTGGTATCATTGGCCGCACGAAGACGTACAGGCGGATGATAGAGCGGGTTCATCTAGTTCAGGCTTCTCCGACGAGTAGCTCTCTAGCTACCAGGAAGTATCTCTCCTGTCGCCAGCCCAGTCTTCTAAATTAGACTCTTATCTGGATGAATATAGGTATGCCACAATTGGAAATTGCGTATTCAAGACAAACATTTCTGTTGTTTCAGAACTCATAACCAGATATTTGTGGAAAAATGGTTGATTTCCCAAAATATATGGAAAGCTTAGTGATAATATAACCTGGGTGCCAGGAGCATTCAAACAATAGGCATTATGTATCACCTAAGGAAAGACTTTCCAAACTGACAAAGCCTTGTTTCCATTACTGCTTGCACCGCTGCGTGATGCACCGAGGTGATTACCACTAGTAATCTTGAACGGTGTGGCTACCAATGTAATCTTGTCTGATGCGGTCACTATTACAACACTAATACTGGTAGGAGCTTGAGTGTTTTTCATTGCCCAGGGTAGTAGCTCTAATTACAGACCCATGATCTAGCTGATGTGAAATCTCCTCAACTCTACGGTGCACGCGGGGAGCCTTGTGACTCGTGGACTGCTTGACGAGGTACAAGGCAGACCCTTCAGCGGTGGTGTAATGCGGCGAGGAGTTCCATGCTAAGGTGGTCTTTTCTCTCTGGAGCAGATGAAGCTTCTAGGGTCCTAGGCGAAGTTGCACCCTTTTCTGGCCACTATAAACGGGGTGCTCTGGGCTCAAGGACTGGCTAACGCTGAAGCCTCCCCATTAGATTACAGGATACATTAAGAGGTTGAAGAAGATGGAAACATAACACCCTGAGTGGTCCTAGGAAGGGACAGTTTGGGCATATCTCCCCTCTCCTCTGCTCTTTGAACTGACACCAATCAAGGAGACATCCTGTTTCTAAGCCTGGTGCTTATCCTCCTATTCTTACATCCAAAGAGCTCCATTCATTGGACGTCAGCCATTGGGTAGCAGTGGTCTGTAAAGAACAAAGATCGGTGCAATTCAACTCTCCTCTTAACGAGAGGTGCACATGCCAAGAAAGAGTGCGTGTGGCCATGGGAGCCAGTATGTGGAATAAGCTTCATGGAGACAAAGTCATGATAAAAAAAAATCGTTCTGGAAAATATTCCAAACTAGCTTGCTCATGGCTTTGCCCAGGTGCTTTACCTGCTGCTGACCAGTGATTGACACACACAACCACAAACAAATGGGACTGTTCATTTTGCACATCAGTACTGGGCGAGAAGAGCTCTTTGGCCAGTAGCTTTAGGATGGCCCACTTGATCAGAGAAACTCTCTCCAAATGAAGGGTTGCACCTCCTTCTTCCTAGCAGCCAAGGCCTTTCGGGCCAGTACTTTGAGCCGAACCCCAGCTGTGGTTTTCCCACCATCCAGCTGTAAGACTGGAGACACATCTTCCCACCCACAGAAGACGGAAACTTGCAAGATGGTTCCCAATAAGAAAACCTTGTCCGATGTTTCTCATACAGAAAAACTTGGCGAAGAGACGTGATGAACTGTTGGCCGCTAAGTTGACTTGCAGGAGAAATCACAATTGACAACAAGATGAACCTTTCGGGATTCCTCTTGCTAAAAGCAGCACGAGGGACCTAGTGCTCAGAAGACCCCCTCAATCTGCCTGGCCCCGTACGAGAAGACTCAAGAGTCAGCACCGACAGTGGCGTGCCAGCATCGACCATCACAAGCACAACTGACCAAGTAGTCTGTCCTTCAGAAATGCAGTTTTCTGGCTGCCTGGGAGTGCTGCTCCCACACCCTTTGAGTGATCTGTGACACCCCCACAATCCCAGAAAGGGGCCACCGATGGAGAGCCCATGCAACTCAGCATCGCCTGCGGGAATCAAGTTTGACCGCTGCGTGGCATCTGACCCTATGTGGGGACGGGGAGAACCCCCGCAGTGTGGAGCTGTATTCTTGAACCCGGTGGTGAACAAGAACTCCTTGCAGTGGACATCAGACTTTCTCCATTGTCCAGCATCCACTGACAGTCGCTCGTGTGCCTTAGGACAACTAAAGAAAATTCCCGGTCGTTCTTCGCAGCAGATCCCTTTCCTGTTGATCTATCATCACATTCCCTTACTTCACGGATGCTACACAGATGTCGGACTTCAGCAGGACATGACTTACCTTCTCCATGTTTGGTTTAATGCATCGGATGAAGAAGGGGTTGGAGGTGCTCAGCGTGGCCATCAAAGAATGCAGAGAATCCTGAGGATGAAAGGAAAGAGCATCAGCCACAACTACTCACATCAACCAGACCGAGCTGAGACACCAAACCACGGACTGCTCTGATCATCTCACAAACAGGACGAATACTCAACTACATCAACACTTACCTTGACAATCAACAGGCTGTGGCACTGACACAAACCCAGAGACAAGCATGACCTCACCTGTGGCCAGGAGTTCACTCAAATACAAGAAAACTGCAACATTCACACAAACCCCAACAAACAGCAGCACCGTTCAGCCAAACATCAGTAAACTGCAACATCTCCCCAAATGTAAAGAACATCCCTGCAGCATTTTCCAAAAGAACAAGCCACCAACTGCACACACACCAACACATCAGAGCATTTCAAAATACCAAAAACATCCAGCATTCACCTGATTAAGAACAAGCTGAGTCCGCCACCGGCAAACGTCCACGTTTAACTATTAACAGATGAGACATTCCAGTCTTTTGCAAACTTTACCTGCCTGGCCGAAAGCCTTCGGCTTGTGGTTTATTTGCATTTTCTGCCTCAATTAATCAATCAATCGGAACATTTGTGAAGCGCACTACTTACCCGTGAGGGTCTCAAGGCGCTGGGGGTGGATGGGATGCTGCTACTGCTCAAATAACCAGGTCTTGAGGAGTCTTCTGAAGGCCGGTAGGTCTTGGGTCTGCCGTAGGAGGATGGGGAGGGTGTTCCAGGTCTTGGCGGCGAGGTGGGAGTATGATCTGCCACCAGAGGCCGCTCTTCGGATGCGGGTGACGGTGGCAAGGGCGAGGTTGGGGGAGAGGAGCTGGTGGTTGGGGATGTAGAAGCTGAGTCGTCTGTTGAGGTATATTGGTCCGGTGTTGTGGAGTGCCTTGTGTGCGTGGGTGAGGAGCTTGAAGGTGATCCTCTTGTTGACAGGGAGCCAGTGCGGGTCTCTCAGGTGAGGTGTGATGTGGCTGTGGCGAGGAATGTCGAGGATCAGACGTGCAGAGGCGTTCTGAATGCGTTGAAGTTGTTTCTGGAGTTTGGCCAAGGGTGAGCGGTGCCATGTAGATATTGAACAATGTTGGGCTGAGTGATGAGCCCTGGGGTACGCCACAGATCTCGGTGGCTCCGGAGCAGAAAGGGGGGAGGCGGACGCTCTGGGTTCTGCAAGAGAGGAAGGAGGTGGTCCAGTCCAGGGCCTTCTCTTGGATTCCAGCGTCGTGGAGGCATGTGTGCAGGGTGCGGTGGCAGACTGTGTCGAAGGCCGCTGATAGGTCCAGGAGGATGAGGGCCGCGGTTTCTCCGTTGTCCAGCAGGGCGCTGATGTCATCGGTGGCGTCGATGAGGGCAGTTTCGATGCTGTGGTTACTGCGGAACCCGGGCTGGGACAGGTCCAGGATGCTGTTCTCCTCGACAGGTGACTGCCTGTTATTTAGTCATTCAACGATTTAGTGGGTCCTCCAAACTTTACGCGTGATCACTTACTCCTTCACTCTATTTTGTCCCTACAGCCCCTTGTCCAAGTCTCCCCTCAGCCCTCTCCCAATAGATTCCAGCAATGCACAAGTAGTATTTCCATATACACAATCTAAGTACTGATTCCTTTTTTTTTGTACATAGGCAGGGATTATCCTGAAAATCAGGCATGGGACTAGTCACCCTGGACCAAGGCTGAAGATCCCAATTGGAGAAGCATCAATTCTTCACCGACCGTACTCCTACAGGGCACCCTGGACCCCCGCCCCATCTCACTTGCCACAGTATGTGCCATACTGGCAAATGCCTCTCCTCTCCAATACAACAACACTGGGAGCCTCGGCCTTCTTACCCTGAACTGGGAGCTGACTGTTGGTTTCCGCCGCTGGGTTCCCATCTTCAGAGTTTCCTCGTTGTTTCTGCTCGAGACGTTTTCAAAAAGATCATAGATGAAATCCAACCTGAAAAACATATAGTCAGAATGAAACATACCATGTATAAGATAGAGAAGCAGCAACACGTCTGACTCCTCTGTGTACGTCTTCCGTAGAAACACCTTCTACTGGACGAGCGTGAGCAAAGATAGCCTGGAGGGGCCCGATTCACAGAATTAACTTAAGACTCAATCCTAAACTTACTACTATTTTGGTATTCACAGAATGCACTTACTACTTTTGGCATTCACAGAATGAACTTACTACTTTTGGTATTCACAGAAGTTAGGATTTTGTCTTAAGTTTGTCTTAAGACAGACTTAAGACAGACTTAAGACAGACTTAAGACAGACTTAAGACAGACTTAAGACAGACTTAAGACAGACTTAAGACAGACTTAAGACAGACTTAAGACAGACTTAAGACAGACTTAAGACAGACTTAAGACAGACTTAAGACAGACTTAAGACAGACTTAAGACAGACTTAAGACAGACTTAAGACAAAATCCTAACTTCTGTGAATACCAAAAGTAGTAAGTTCATTCTGTGAATGTGTTGGACTTTGGCCCTTAGGGCAGGTTCACCCCTAGACTTTTTGCTTGAAATGGTGACCTGGAGATGGTGATTTTTGGATTCTGCGCACTTTCACTGTGTCCCAGTGGAAAGTGCGTGCGCACTCTGAGTGCATGTGCTGAGCTAGGCCTGCCCGCCCTTAGGAATGCATGGGGAATGTATGTGTCCCTGGTAGTTCCTGATGCGTGGGGTGTACAGGCTTGAGTCTGGTATGTGTGAACTCGTGTGAGTGAATGCTGCGCAACGGTGTATGCAGCATGTATGTGTCTAGTAGCGAAGCGCCATTTCTAGACATGGCTGTACGTGTGCTGTGAGGGTGCTGGCGTGTGATTGGCTGGAGCTGGCTGGCATGCCAGGCTCCAGGAAGTCTGGATGGGTCTGCCCGGTGGTGAGTGGGAGATTAGCATGAGTGATGTGTGGGAGGAGTGTACCTGTGTCCTGGATGGGCTGGGTTTTCCCCACACAATGCTGGCTCCGCCCCCCTGTGGTGTGTCTAATGACCCAAGCCTTGCCAGTGAATAGAGAGGGTGGTTGAGGTAAACAGAGTACTCAAGAACCAGCTGCGACTGGTTCCGCCCCCACTCTGCACCCTTGAACAAAGGAATGCACTGTATAAAAATGGGGCTGTGTCCCCACTGAAGTTGTTCTCTTCCAGGATCCTGAGGGGGCTGTTGCTGTCGCTGGGCCAGAGGACCGCCACTTGGGGTGTCTCCCTGCCTGGAGACCCAGTGTGCTGGCTCTGGGCCCAGCCTTGCCCCCCCTTGCCTGCCTGAAGGACTTTTGACTGGACTTGTGCTCTGTCCTTGCCCCTGGGAGCGCTTGATCCTGTTTGTAGCGCTAGGAGCGCGCTTTATGCCCTCTAGCGCTTGGAAGCGCTTTGTTTTCTGATTGTAGCGCCTGGAGCGCTGTGATTGCCCCTCCGGCGCTTGGGGGCGCTTGGCCTGCCAGATCGAGTGCCCACCTCGATTGGAGTATTTATTTGGGAAGGCCGGTGCCCACCCGGCATCAAATTGCCCCGTGTGGCGATTGGGCGGCGCGGGTGCCACCCCGCTCATTGCCGCTTCGTTGTGCCCGTTGTTGTGGATTCACGAGGGAGCCCACTCCTCGGATCCTGGGAAGCCGCCTGCCTGCCTAGGAAGCGGGCCGCCGCGCTGCCCGCGGCGACCCGGAAGTGGTAAAGCGGCCCGGCCAATCGCAGCGCGGCCCAGGAAAGGCCGACCGGAAGTCCCGCCTCCTCCGACGAGCCGGGGAGAGAGAAGCTGCCGGCCGGGTCCCCGAGGCTCCCCGAGTGGAGAGGAGAGCCCCGGGACGAGAGGAGCCGCACTGCAGCCCGAGCCGGTGAGTGTTGCCCAGAAGCAAGGGGAGGGGCGCCGGGACACGTTGTCGGTGTCCGCCCCCCCCCCCCCCCTGCCCCCCTCAGCAGCGCGACCTCGCGCCCTTGTGTCTAGAGCCAGAGAGGCTCTTAAGGGGCATTTGTCGTCCTGAGTCCCCAGAGGGGGGACTCCAAGCGGCCCCAAGTGTTCGAGGGTCCCCCGTGAGGGGCCCTGACGCCCGCATTATTGTTGAGGAGCCCAGAGAGGCTCCTGGGGGCCATTGTTGTTCGTGGAGCCCAGAGAGGCTCTGGGGCAGTAGTTCTGGAGAGAAGCGCCTGAGAGAGGCTCAGGGCGCCATTTCTTGTCTGGAGCCCAGTGAGGCCCCACAGTGCCACAGTGGTGGTTCTTGAGCCCAGAGAGGCTCCAACGTTGCCCTAACTTTCCCTGCACCAGTTGCCCAGCACTTTGTGGGCAACTGCTACGTTTAGGCCCCTGACATTGGGACACAGGGACAGTCACAGGTGGTGACTTACGTGAGTTTGGCGCAATTGTACTTTCTATGCACCTCTGAATGTATTGTTTATGCGTCATGTGCCTTTACACCTCTGAATGAATGTTATGCATTGCATCATGTGTTTTCCTCTTACACCCCTACAGGTATTGTAATACATAGGTGGTTGTTTTCTCCCTAGTACAGGTGGTGCTAGTGAGATCCTGGTTACCAGTAATTACTGGTTGTGCGCTCTATTGTTATATTGTGTGCTATTTTGTGCTAAAGTAATTTTACTTTCTGAAAGTGCTACTTCTGATTCCTGACAGTGGTCCAGGTGGCCCTGTCTTGTAAATATCCCCTTGTAAATTCTGCCCGTGCCTCTGGCACATTGTAAAGTGTGTGTTTTATCTAATGTGTTTTGGTGTAATACAAAGGCTATTTTTATATAACCTTGTGTGGAGTTTCCTTTGTGGTGGGCCTTTGGTTGTTGTTGCTGGGGTGCGTGCGCAAATACTTAGCCTACATCGCCTCCAAGTTTAGCCTTGCTGCTCGCGCCACGTTACCTAGAGGGTGAGTAGGGGTTATCTTGGCGTGTAACTCCCTTGCCCTGACTTGGGTGTGGTGGTCTCTGACTGACTTTGGCGAAAGCCCTGGTCAGCCGGGGATCCCATTTCCAACATTGGCGGCAAGCGGCGGGATAAGGATTTGTGTTTGCCTTGTACCTTAGTAGCGGCTGGCTGCACCACAAAACTCTGCATTTTAGATGACCACATTTTAGGGGATTGTTTTTGAAATTCCATTGTTTCTTCTCCCGAAGAGTGTCATTTGATTGTGTTCAGTACATTTGTCCCCCGCCCTGCTTCCAGAGTTTGGTACCTGTGTCGCTTTTGGTCAGGTTGAGAAGTCAGGGGTGGTAGAAACTGCCTTACCGATCTGAGGGGAGGGTGTGTGTGGATGAATGGTGTGTTTTCCTGGACGCATGAGTATGAGTTCTCTTTGATAAGGAGATTGTTGAAATTTTGGAATTGTGTCCTCTTACTTCAGATTGTTCAGTCCCCTGTGTTGCACGTGTCTGTGAGCATCTTGCCAAGATGGAGTCTGCTTTTAATGTCTGGGGTCTGTTTTTGCATGAACTGAGAGAGTTTTGCGAAGAGAGAGACATTGCAGTGAATGAGTCAGACACCCAGTCCCAACTTAGGGGTAACCTGATCCAATGGCAGAAGGATGACTGGGAGCGTGAGCACAGTGCGGAGAGGGCCCGGGTCTCACACCATGAGGGTGGTGGGTCAGAGGGGAGCCCTGAAGAGTCTGAGGAGGAAGAAGATGATAGCACAGGGACGCCAGCGGATAGTGAGGACCCCATAGATAGGGAGTCCCTTGCTGGGTCCAGTTTAGGAGGCAGCGCCTCATCCCTTTCCCTGTCCCCAGAGGAGCTGGAAGATAGGAGGAGAGAAAGGGAGCACCAGCTGGCTTTAGAAAAGCTCAGGTTGGAGCATGCCCAGGCTATGGCACAGCTGGGCATTAGAAGGCAACAGCTGGAGGTTAAGAAGCAACAGCTGGAGACCGAGAGGGTCTTAGCGCAGGACAGGATAGAGGAGGCTGAGAGGGCCGCCACCAGAGGCAAAGTAGCTCTGGAGGGTAGACTATCCCCTGCGCGCAGTGTTGAGTGTCTGGGTCCCCCAGGGAGGGTTGGGTCCAGTGGTGGCAGCTATTTAAATCTCAGTCTAGAAAGTCCCAGTTCCCAGAGTATGGTTCCTGTTTCCCCAGAGGAGGAGAATAGGTTGAGGTTTAGGAACCTTAGGAAACCGTCTCATCAGTCTTGGGAAGACTTTGAGGATGACTGTTGTAGAGCCCTGTGTGATTGGGTACGGGAGCCCACGAAATGTGATTGGGACCTATTGCTCGATATGTTTCTCAGAGAGCAGTTGCTCAGTTGTTGTTCACCAGGGTTGCGCCAACACCTGTTAGGGTGTGGATTGTCTGAACCATGTGAGCTGGCAGAGGAAGCAGACCGCTGGGAAGGGACCAGAGGTTCTGTAGAGTCATTGGTGAGTGACTCCAAAAGTAGTGGGTCAAGGATCTTCCAGCCCAGCGTGGTGGAAGAGGCTCAGTGTAGCCCAGCGAGGTCCCAGTATAGTGAGAAGGGTGGAGGGGCTGACTGCCTGGCTCAGTGGAGCAGTGGGTGGCTGAGAGCCCCCAGAGGCCCGAAGCCCTGTCTCAGAACCTGGGTGGTTTCTTGAGGGAACACCAGGTTGGGGACCTAGGCTGTCCTGTTAACCCAGTTGAGGAGGATCTCCTAGTGAGTAGAGGACCTGGAGCGTCTGTAACCAGAGCTCCTGTGGTTCTAGAGTCTGGCAGTACCGCTCCGATAGGGAGGGTACAGGAGTCCAGAGTGAGGAGTGATTGGGGGAGTTCCCCAGTGGAAGGACCAGTGGGTCAGGGACTACCCAGTTGGGCTAGGTTCCCGTGTAGTGACCATGGTAACACCACTTCTGGTCTGGGGGATCGTCACGCACTGTCAGGTGGACAGAGGGCGGGAGATCTGCGCCAGACAGACAGTCACGCAACAGATGTGTCATTTGTTAGCCTCAGGGGGATTGTGTGTGAGTCCCCAGAAGTCCTGGAGTGCCAGGCAATTGTTCCACCGAAGGTTTTAGACCAGAGGTTGGAAGGCCAGGTTCAGGATCAGCCTGACCTGAAGGGTAGGACGACTGTAACCAGTGTCCTGACCGGTTCTTCTTCCAGAGGAACTTCTCCAGGTGGGAGAGGGCAGACCTCTGGAAGGGGGTGCAGAGGGTGGGAGAGCCCACCTCTGACCCCGGTGCAACCTGAGTGGATAAGTCCTGGGTTGGAATGGCGTTCTAGGTGTACCCCTCGCCGGAGGAGGAGGAACCCTAGAAGAAGAGGTAAGGGGAGGAGAGCCTTCCCTGAGACTCCTGGTCCGCCTGAGGTTGTAGGCCCTAGGCTGGAGTACCAGTGGCAGTCTAGTCCTGTCTTGCAGACAGGAAGAGTGGAGAATGGCTCCTATGTGCCAGGGGTTACTACCCCCCGCTCTGCGAATTGGCATGGACCAGTGGCACCTGGGTGGCCCAGGGCCTGGTCCTGGCCGCGGACAACTTGGGAGTACCAGTGGGGTAGCCCAGTTGGTCCAGACAGTGTGTTTAGAAGGAATCCCATGGGTTCACCGTGGCATAGAACAGGAGGGTGTCCCTGCAGTTGCGGGCCCGCGTCCGTGTTCTATCGCCCCAAGCAGGGAAGTCCATCACGGTGGTGATTGGTCTCCCCTGCGTTTTGGCTGGAAGGGGGTTATGTTGGACTTTGGCCCTTAGGGCAGGTTCACCCCTAGACTTTTTGCTTGAAATGGTGACCTGGAGATGGTGATTTTTGGATTCTGCGCACTTTCACTGTGTCCCAGTGGAAAGTGCGTGCGCACTCTGAGTGCATGTGCTGAGCTAGGCCTGCCCGCCCATAGGAATGCATAGGGAATGTATGTGTCCCTGGTAGTTCCTGATGCGTGGGGTGTACAGGCTTGAGTCTGGTATGTGTGAACTCGTGTGAGTGAATGCTGCGCAACGGTGTATGCAGCATGTATGTGTCTAGTAGCGAAGCGCCATTTCTAGACATGGCTGTACGTGTGCTGTGAGGGTGCTGGCGTGTGATTGGCTGGAGCTGGCTGGCATGCCAGGCTCCAGGAAGTCTGGATGGGTCTGCCCGGTGGTGAGTGGGAGATTAGCATGAGTGATGTGTGGGAGGAGTGTACCTGTGTCCTGGATGGGCTGGGTTTTCCCCACACAATGCTGGCTCCGCCCCCCTGTGGTGTGTCTAATGACCCAAGCCTTGCCAGTGAATAGAGAGGGTGGTTGAGGTAAACAGAGTACTCAAGAACCAGCTGCGACTGGTTCCGCCCCCACTCTGCACCCTTGAACAAAGGAATGCACTGTATAAAAATGGGGCTGTGTCCCCACTGAAGTTGTTCTCTTCCAGGATCCTGAGGGGGCTGTTGCTGTCGCTGGGCCAGAGGACCGCCACTTGGGGTGTCTCCCTGCCTGGAGACCCAGTGTGCTGGCTCTGGGCCCAGCCTTGCCCCCCCTTGCCTGCCTGAAGGACTTTTGACTGGACTTGTGCTCTGTCCTTGCCCCTGGGAGCGCTTGATCCTGTTTGTAGCGCTAGGAGCGCGCTTTATGCCCTCTAGCGCTTGGAAGCGCTTTGTTTTCTGATTGTAGCGCCTGGAGCGCTGTGATTGCCCCTCCGGCGCTTGGGGGCGCTTGGCCTGCCAGATCGAGTGCCCACCTCGATTGGAGTATTTATTTGGGAAGGCCGGTGCCCACCCGGCATCAAATTGCCCCGTGTGGCGATTGGGCGGCGCGGGTGCCACCCCGCTCATTGCCGCTTCGTTGTGCCCGTTGTTGTGGATTCACGAGGGAGCCCACTCCTCGGATCCTGGGAAGCCGCCTGCCTGCCTAGGAAGCGGGCCGCCGCGCTGCCCGCGGCGACCCGGAAGTGGTAAAGCGGCCCGGCCAATCGCAGCGCGGCCCAGGAAAGGCCGACCGGAAGTCCCGCCTCCTCCGACGAGCCGGGGAGAGAGAAGCTGCCGGCCGGGTCCCCGAGGCTCCCCGAGTGGAGAGGAGAGCCCCGGGACGAGAGGAGCCGCACTGCAGCCCGAGCCGGTGAGTGTTGCCCAGAAGCAAGGGGAGGGGCGCCGGGACACGTTGTCGGTGTCCGCCCCCCCCCTGCCCCCCTCAGCAGCGCGACCTCGCGCCCTTGTGTCTAGAGCCAGAGAGGCTCTTAGGGGGCATTTGTCGTCCTGAGTCCCCAGAGGGGGGACTCCAAGCGGCCCCAAGTGTTCGAGGGTCCCCCGTGAGGGGCCCTGACGCCCGCATTATTGTTGAGGAGCCCAGAGAGGCTCCTGGGGGCCATTGTTGTTCGTGGAGCCCAGAGAGGCTCTGGGGCAGTAGTTCTGGAGAGAAGCGCCTGAGAGAGGCTCAGGGCGCCATTTCTTGTCTGGAGCCCAGTGAGGCCCCACAGTGCCACAGTGGTGGTTCTTGAGCCCAGAGAGGCTCCAATGTTGCCCTAACTTTCCCTGCACCAGTTGCCCAGCACTTTGTGGGCAACTGCTACGTTTAGGCCCCTGACATTGGGACACAGGGACAGTCACAGGTGGTGACTTACGTGAGTTTGGCGCAATTGTACTTTCTATGCACCTCTGAATGTATTGTTTATGCGTCATGTGCCTTTACACCTCTGAATGAATGTTATGCATTGCATCATGTGTTTTCCTCTTACACCCCTACAGGTATTGTAATACATAGGTGGTTGTTTTCTCCCTAGTACAGGTGGTGCTAGTGAGATCCTGGTTACCAGTAATTACTGGTTGTGCGCTCTATTGTTATATTGTGTGCTATTTTGTGCTAAAGTAATTTTACTTTCTGAAAGTGCTACTTCTGATTCCTGACAGTGGTCCAGGTGGCCCTGTCTTGTAAATATCCCCTTGTAAATTCTGCCCGTGCCTCTGGCACATTGTAAAGTGTGTGTTTTATCTAATGTGTTTTGGTGTAATACAAAGGCTATTTTTATATAACCTTGTGTGGAGTTTCCTTTGTGGTGGGCCTTTGGTTGTTGTTGCTGGGGTGCGTGCGCAAATACTTAGCCTACATCGCCTCCAAGTTTAGCCTTGCTGCTCGCGCCACGTTACCTAGAGGGTGAGTAGGGGTTATCTTGGCGTGTAACTCCCTTGCCCTGACTTGGGTGTGGTGGTCTCTGACTGACTTTGGCGAAAGCCCTGGTCAGCCGGGGATCCCATTTCCAACAGAATGCCAAAAGTAGTAAGGGAATTCTGTGAATACCAAAAGTAGTAAGTTCATTCTGTGAATGCCAAAAGTAGTAAGGGAATTCTGTGAATACCAAAATAGTAGTAAGTTTAGGATTGAGTCTTAAGTTCTTTCTGTGAATCGGGCCCGAGGTGTTTAAGAACCCTCTCTATGGCGATGATATGGGTTTGCGCCACATTACGACACCACTAGGCAGGTCCTAGTTTGCCACCGGTAGAGGGTGCCAGGCTGTACGCTAGCCCAGGCTGGCAGAACATAACCTTCAGGGAATCAATGATCCTTGCACCCACCATGGACCTGGAGAGCGGATATCCTTCTTTGATAACCTTTCAGGAGCCTTCTTCAGAAGTACAAAGTGACTGCAGAACAAGTGTGCTCAAATAAAATCAGTGCCGACAAAACAGAGTCAAGCACATTCATATTCATAAATCGACTATACACAAACGATTGATGTCAGGGCGCAATAAGAAGGCGAGTTATTTTTAATATTTAACGAAAAAGAGTACTTTCTCCATAGGGATGTTATGAGTGGGGACCCGCAACAGGATGTGCAAACCCCAACTAAGCACAATATCTTATCTGACAGTCAGATACACACAATTGGTAAAGATACAGCTCTAAACCAAATTAAGAATAACGTTTACACATAAAACATTTACACTATAAAATAAAAGAAATAATGTGATGTTAGCAACATAACAAAAGAAGCTTTAACTCAAGAAGGAAAAATTGTATTTTGAAAACAACAACCCTCATTAAACAAGACAGATCAATCAAAACAATTTGTTTAACCATAGATTTGACTCACAGGAACACTCTTTTCAATGGTATAGCCTCTTGGTTCTATGTTGATGTTTCGGCATGCCAGATAGTAATGGGTGCCTTCTTCATGATAAACTGTTTTTTTGTAATGTAGCAATGTCCACTTTAAAAACCACAAAGGGCCTCACACTGAAATTACTCAGTTTTCCAGAACAATTGCAACAAATGTGCAATGCACGCGGAATGCTAAACCAAAGGGTCACAAGTATAAGGTCTGAGCGGATGGGGAACTGTGAACATGTTAACACTGTGGATGAAAGGAAGCATGACTGAACCTTACGAAGTGGAAGAACGCATTCGGGGAGGGTCATAGATGAGATCAATGAACACGGAAGAACTTCATGAACTGGACCCAGACTGACACTTGGGCCCATCTGATTGAATGAAACATTCATTCACTCATGTACGCAGCCACTCTCCTTCATCAACAACAGTGGTCAATAGAGCGCGTCCTTCTCAGTGACCCATCACGACCTTTCAGCCCATTATCCATCACCGCCACCAAAGGTGCGTACCGCTGTCCAGTGTGACATTAAAGCCTTTATGCGTCATCAACAGTAGAAGGAAATGGAGGACCCCCCCACCCCGGCCATCACTAGAAGGAAGTGGAGATCTAACCCCAGTGACCCTGCAGGACATTCCTGTTCTAAGCCAGCACGCATAGGACATGGAGCCACGCCCACCCGGCGCATGGGAAACCACCCTTATTCATTTGTTCCCAACGTGTGTAGTGAACCGTGAATCCCACAGTTTGCAATGACCGTGAATCCCACAGTGTGCTGAATCGTGAATTCCACAGTGTGCAATGAACCGTGAATCCCACAGTGCGCAATGAACTGTGAATCCCACAGTGAGATGAATCGTGAATCCCACAGTGTGATGAATCGTGAATCCCACAGTGTGCAATGAACCGTGAATCCCACAGTGTGATGAATCGTGAATCCCACAGTGTGCAATGAACCGTGAATCCCACAGTGTGATGAATCGTGAATCCCACAGTGTGCAATGAACCGTGAATCCTAGAGTGAAATGAACCGTGAATCTCAATGCGTGTGAGGCTGCATGAATCTTGTTGCACCTACTTGGTTTATAATATGCGCCCACCCTGGGTGCCTGCCACCTGCCTACCTGCTGTCGCGGAGCATGTTCAGGATGTCGTCTCTGAAGGTGTCCCTGTTCTTCTCCAGAAACCCCCTCACATTGTAAAGCACCTGCAAGGAATGGGAAATTTGCATCATTAGGATCATGGGTCTAAATTCAACAGCTGAAAACCTGGTTCACAACATTGCGTCTAGCAGAACACGGTCATGCGTCATGGAACCAAACATGTTCCAAAACAACCTTAAAGTCCTGTACAAGCAGCAAACTCACCCACTGTAGCTCAACAATAAAAGGGCGAAGCCTGTCCCAGCCTTTGCTGTATCCCCTAAATTGCAGAATACAAAGAACAGCCGTGCAGAGGTAACTCTCTGTATATAAGATCTCACCCCGGGGAGCACCAGCAGTGCCAGGGACCCATCCTCCGTGGACCCCACTACATTCCCCTACTTGGCAGAAGGTCCTCCTGCTCCGAGCTGGTAATTTTGTTGTTCTGGCTTTACCCATGGAGATTGGCACCCATACTTTGAAGAGCTGTGCCCTTGTCTGTGCCCTCAGGTCACGGTGTCTGGTCCTGTCTTGTTTTGGTGCCCCTGTGAATGGAAGTCTACAGACCTGCAGGTCTTCACAAAAGCACCATCAGAAGAGGGTCATCGAGCACACCTCACGGGCGGCCTTTACGTGCTCCTCACTCTTACTTCTAACACCTGTAGATCTACCCAGCTGAGGGCAGATAACAAAGGCCCTCCTTCATTCTGTCCTGTCACCTTTCCAGCACATACCTGTAACCTACCTGCCATCCTAGCGCAAGAAACCTACACTTGTGACATCAGCCGTGACTCTGGAACACCTCCTGCAATGCATTCTTTACTAGGTCACCTCTCCGTCATATACAAGTGTCACACGTCATTCCATCACTAAATACCTTACAAGTCACGAGTCATTCCCTCACATGTCTGCATCATACCTGTCATTACATCACCAGTTACCTTACTCGTCATGAGACAGAAGCTGTATATCAGCCTGAGCTCACCTCTCTGGCACATACTTAAGTCACTCCTGCCATTACATCACCAGATACTTTACCAGTAATGAGACGGATGCTGTATACCAGTCTAAGCTCACCTCTCCTGAACGAACAAGTTACTTACCTTCTGTAACGCATTATCTGGTAGAGACTATCTAGCTGCAGATTCCTTACCTTCGATTTCCTAGACGTCAGGCTGGATCCAGAAAGTTTTTTAGCCCATGCGCGCGCCTTTGGATGGCTCCATTCGGTTCCACGTGACTGCGTCTGTAGCGTCAGTTATGATGTTGTGGTCCCTATATATGCAAAAACAACAGTTGATGGACAGAATGCAGAACAATGTCATACATTCACCCCAGTACAGAGATCTGGGCCTAAATCCATCGTTGTTTTGCTCACCATGCCATTCCAGTTTGAACCCAGCCATATGCAAATCAGTCTGACCCTGTGCCTCATGGGAACAGTCCAGCCCGAACTGCCAAGCCAGGTCCTCTCTGGACTGGAAACAAGCATCCAAGGACCGGTTTCGGGCTTTCAGCCCTCATCAGCCTGGATAGTTTGATTCCAGTGGCATGGAGAGCACGGGAATCACGTCTGAGCATACCCGTCCCACTCGGGGTGACAAATGCAAAAACAACAGTTGATGGACAGAATACAGAACAAGCTATCCTGGCTGAAGACGGCTGTAATGCCAGAAACCGGTCCTAGGATGCTTGATTCCGGTCCAGGGAAGACATGGGTAGGCAGTTCGGGCTGGACTGTTCCCATGAGGCACAGGGTCAAGACTGATTAGCATATGGCCATGTCTGAACGTGGGTGGCTTGGTGAGCAAAATAACGATGGATTAAACCCAGATCTGTGACTGGGGGTGAATGTTTTGCCATTGTGCAACATTCCGTCCATCATCTTGTGTGTTTTGCGGTCCCTATATAGGCACCACCCAGGCGCACAGACATCAGTACTTTAAATTTTTTCCATGCCAGAAGTGCAGAGCCACTGACACAGTCGTATGCAGCATTAGGGCCCAGAAAAAGGAATAACCCGAGCTCTACAATATTAGTCCACAAAGAGGGGAGGCATGGATGGGGCTGTAAGAAACCTGCAGCTAGAGTCTCTACCAGATAATGCATTACCCAAGGCAAGTAACTTGTTAATTTGATAGAGACTTCTAGCTGCCGATTCCTTACATTTGAATTAGAAACCCAAGCCATACCATCCCGACGGTGAGCTGTGGACCAACACCTCAAACTAGGCAGTCCTACAGGACTAAACAGGCAAAATGTCTGTTTCTGCGGACCTGACCATGCAGGCAGCAGTGTTTAGCAAACGTGTGTAATGATGCCCACGTTGCCGCCTGCCAGATGTCTTGGAGTGGGACACCCTGAGCTGAAGGCCGTAGTAAAAGTCTTTCTCCTGGTGAAATTGGGCCTTAATCTCTCAGGGAGTTGCTTCTTTGCTAGGGCATAGCAGATCTTAATGCAGAGAATGGCCCAGCAAGAAACTGTCCTTTTCTGCACCGCCCTTCCCTTTTTAGCTTCCATGTACCCCACAAAGAGTTGGTTGTCCACCCAGAACCCTTCTGTGCGGTCAAGGTAGAACAAAAATGCTCTTTTTGCGTCCAGTCGGTGGAGACGTTCCTCTTCCTTAGAGGGATGCAGGGGAGCAAAGAAGGTGGGCAACGTGTTGGATTGACAGAGATGGAATGAGTCACAACTTTCGGCAAAAATGAAGCCCGGGTGCAAAGCACCACTTTGTCCGGAACATAAATTAGATAGGGAGGCAAGCAAGATAATGCCTGGAACTCACTCACCCTCCGGGCTGATGTAATCGCCACTAAGAAGGCTGTTTTGATGGTCGACAGCCAGAGGGGACAATTGTGTAGAGGCTCAGAGGGAGTGCACATCAGGTAGGAGAGGACCAAATTAAGGTCCCACAGTGGTATAACAAAGGGCATTGGTGGAAACAGGTGAGCCGCCCTTTTACAAATGTATGTACAATATGAGACTTGAAGAGAGAGGGCTGGTTTGGCAGCCGCAAAAAAGCAGACCGAGCAGAGATATAACCCTTGAGAGTTCCCAAAGCAGCGCCCTGTTGTGCAGGGGTTAGAATGAATAATAAGACAGCGGAAAGAGAAGCAGAAAGAGGGTCAATAGACCTTTCTGTACAGTATAATATAAATGTATGCCAACGGCAGGCATACTGTCTAAGTGGAGGGCCGTCTGGCTGCTACAAACCGCGGGAGTAAAGTCAAAAGCCATCAACTACAGCCGCTCAATCTCCACACATGGAGGGGCAGGGTTAACAGGTTCAGGTGGAGGACCGTCCTCTGCTGCTGTGACAGAAGATCCACCTGAAGGGGCAGCCTGATCCGAGGATCAATACTCATCTTCAGAAGCTCTGGATACCAGACTCTCCTCTCCCAGTCCGGAGCCTCAAGAATGACTTGGGCCCGTCACTCCTGATCCTCTTCAGAAGCCTGGGCAGGAGTGGTATAGGCAGAATGGTGTACAGCAGACCTGACCTCCACTACGGACGAAAGGCGTCGCCGAGAGATAGCCAGTTAAAAAATCCAGCACACAGTACTGCTGACACTGCACATTCTCTTTGGAGGCTAACAGGTCTAACCAAGGATCTCCCCAGTGCTGAAAGAAACCTTGCGCCACCTCCGACTGGAAACTCCCTTGTGATCCGCTAGGCATCGACAGCGGAGTTTATCCACCCTGGCATTCAGAGAACCTGCCAGGTGTTGAACCACCAGCGTAATGCTTGCTGTTCCAGCCATGTCCAGAGATAAGGGGCCTCTCGACAACGGGTCCACGACCCCACCCTGCCCTGCTTGTTGCAATACCACATGGCGGTGGCTTTGTCCATGAACACCTGCACTAGCTTCCCCTTGACAGAGGGAAGGAATGCCTTCAATGCCAACCGAATCGTTTGGAGCTCCAACAGATTTATGTGGAGCCCCGTATCTGCCGAGACCAGTGTCCCCTGATCTTCATCTCTCCCACATGGGCACCCCATCCCAGAAGTGACGCATCTGTCACAACCATGAGAGCTGGTTGGGGAATGGAGAGTGGTCTGCCATTGACCCAATCGCTGTTCGTCAACCACCACTGCAGATCTTTCGCAGTTCCTTCCGAGATCTGGAACATGTCGGTGAGATTTCCAGGATGCTGCGCTCACTGGAACTACAAATCCCACTGCAGAGCCCGCATACGCCACCTGGCGTGCTTTACTAGCAGGATGCAGGAGGCCATGAGGCCCAACAGCCTCAGAGTCAGCCTCACCAAAACTCAGGACAGAGGACGAAACATCAGAATCATAACCTGAATATCCTGGACTTGCTGCTCGGGAGGATAGGCCCGAAACTGCAGTGTGTCCAGAACAGCTCCGATGAAAGGGAGCGTCTCAGAAGGAGTCAGGTTTGACTTTGGCAAGTCTATAGAGAACCCAGGCAAATGTGGGAGGTTCTCCGTAGTCTACAGAAGGGAGATGACAGCCTAGGACAAGGATTCCCGTCAACAGCCAGTCGTCGAGGTAGGGGAAGACTGCAACCCCTAACCTGCACAGATGAGCTGCGACCACTGCAATCACCAACATGAACACACATGTGGTGCTGGTAAAGCCAAAGGCAAGCACAGTGAACTGAAAGTGCTTGTGGCCTACCTTGAACCACAGGTAAAGCCTGTGGCCTGCAGGATGGGAATGTGGAAATACGTGTCCTGCAGGTCCAACTCTACCACCCAGTATTCTAGGTCGAAGACAAACAAAACCTGAGCTAAAGTAAGCATCTTTAACTTTTCTTCTTGAGGAAGAGAGTGACGATCCAAAGATCTAAAATGGGCCGTAGCACCTTGTTCTTTGGAATCAGAAAGTAATGGGAACAACAACCACTGTCTACTTCTGGACCCAGTACCCTTTGGCCAAGAGAGCTGTAACTTCCTCCTCGAACAATCTCAGATGATCCTCCGCCAGCCGTTCCTGATTTGGCAGAATGAGAGGAGGAAAAGAAAGGAAAAGAGAAGAGAAGAGAATAGCCCTCCTGTATGGTCTGCAAGATCCACTTGTCCGATGTTATGGAACTCCAGTGGTGAAAACTATGACGAATTCTCCAGCCAACTGGGGTAGTGTGGTCTTGCAGACTCAGACTAGAAGTGCTTGGAGGCTGAGCCTGCCGAGGGGAGGGTGGCCAACAATTTCAGGCCTCCATTCCTGGATCGTAATGCACTATGTCCGCGCACAGCTTGGGAAGCCTGTGCAGGACAGTGGCTGGGCTAGGGTTGACGCGGCTGGAAATGCCTTCTGTTGCCACGAAAGGGGCGAAAGGTAGACTGGCCATGAGTAGAAGAGAGGCCCAAGAATCTGGCCGTAGCCATAGAGTCCATGAACATCTGCAAGGCCATGTCTGCCTTTTTCCCCAAAAAGACAGATTCCATCAAAGGGCACGCCCATCAAGTCTGCCTGGACATCGCTCCAGAAGCCAGTTCTCCTAAGCCAGGCGTGGCGTCTTAAGGCCACTGTTAATGGAAATGCTCTGCCCTGCGAATCAGTCGTGTCAGGCTACACCGAATGGTGAATTTTGATGCATCTCTCCCATCCTTGACTTCTTGAGAGAGCACAGCCCGGGCCCCCTCCAGAACCTGTGGCAGCACTTCCGCAACTGTCTCCCAAAGGGAGTAAGAGGAACAGCCAAATAATCATGCAGTATTCACGGACCGCAATGCCGGCGCTGGAGGAAGAAAACAATTTCTTCCCAAATGCATCCAACCGTTTGGATTTCTTGTCCGGAGGGGCGGAAGGGAGTGCACCCTGGGAAGTAGAGGCCTGCACCACCAAACTCTCTGGAGTCGGGTGTTGGCTGAGGAACTTCGGATCACCCAGTGCTGGGGGATGGCAGTGTGGAACTGTCCTATTCACAGGAGCCCCTGTGCTAGGCTTGGACCACGTGCCTAGCAGGATGTCTAAGTGTCTTATTTAAGGGAACAAGTTGTTCACAAGTGGAAGCCCCAGGTTGAAGCACTTCAGTCAGGAGATCAGTCCTGACCTGCCTGAGGGTAGCTCCAGTCCAAGGACTTGAGCTGCCCTGTTTACTACCGTGGCATTGGATGCCCCTCCTCCGTAGCCACTGTTGGCAGAGAGAGGATGCCAGTATTTGGAGAAGTGTCCAGTCCACTTGCTTCCACAAGTTCCCCATACTAGTCCAACTTCTCCACAGAGTCTTCCTGGTGTTCCAGATGGTCCATAGACTCCTCCCATTCCTCTCCTGAGTCATTCTCAAAGTGCTCAGGCAACAACAAAGAACCCATGTGTTCAATCAACGTCAGAATCGGCATCAAGCGACAACGTTCTGACTCCATGTCGTCCCGGATGAGGCTGGGGCTGGCACTGCCGATGCGCACCGGCAACAAGCACTGCAGCTTCCGATTTTGGGTCTGAAGCCCGAGGAGGCCGCATTGGCATGCCTGGCATCAACCCGGATCCGGGATCAGATCCATGAGGCCCAACTGGTGCAGTGGCCGGAGCCGACGGCGTCAAACCCAATGGGACCTCTTCCGACCCCGAAGGGCCCGAGGATGCAGCAGCAGGGTTGGCCCGCTCAAATACATGCCGCATGGCCTCGTAAAATTATTTTATTTGAGTGGGAAGTCACTCCATCTCCCAGAAATGAAGGGAGGCGCAAGTCGGCCCAGGCTCCCCCTTTGTGGAACCGTCCCTAGAGCATCGGTGTTCCTTACCTCTCTTGTTGACGGACAACAGCTGGGGTGAAGATGAAGTTCGCTTGGACTTCTTATGCCTTTTACCCGAATGTCCCGAGCACCCCGATTGAGACAAAGAGGACCTAGGGCTCCAGAAGCGCGCCAGTGACCTACTCTTCTTCTATTGGAACCAGGACCTCTGCAGAGTCTCGCTCGACGGTGTCGACTGCCGGGCCACAAGGATCTTCATTGCCTGATCCCTCAAAGCCTTAGGAGCCATGGCCTGGCAGTTCGAGCACAACTTCGAGTTGTGGTTTCACTCGTGAAACCAGAGACAGACGACGTGGGGGTCGGTAACTGAAATCATGCAGTGGCAGGCACCGCATGCCTTGAAACCGGTCTTCCTCAGAGACATCCCTTGCACACAAAGATGGAAAACATTTCTGATTCGACAAAGACGAGAATAAAAATGTCAAAAAGCAACAGAGGGGTAGCTCTTCATAGATCGGTGCTTAACTGGTGCAGAAAGAAAAGAACTGATATTTGGGCACTTGGGTGGCACGTCATAATCGACACTACTGACATCACGTGGAGCCGAATGGAACTTCCCGACGGCACATGCAAGGGTTATTGCTCAGCAAAAGTTTCCAGATCCATGCCTTTGCCTGGGAAATTCAGGGCTAAGGAATCTGCAGCTAGAAGTCTCTATCAGATGTACCTGTGTCACACCTACCATTACATCACCAAATGCCTTATCAGTCATGAGACAGAAGCTGTATGCCAGTCTAAGCTCACCTCTCCGGCATAGTGCTTGATGCCAAACTGGTGGTCCGTCACCCTGGGCTTCACATAGTAGTGGTTGCCCTGGAAAAAGGAAAAAGAAAATCAGATTCTTATTTGGACAGACTTCCAAAATAAGACCAACATCTTTCGTTCCACTGGACAAGTCGGTGAAAAGCCTAAATTCCATACACTTCAGTCACCTCTTCGGCACATACAACACAGACACCATTTCTGACACACACACCACAACACCACTTCTGACACTTACACTGCAAGAATCACTTTTAATGTATCCATCACTTCTGACACATACACCACAGACACCACAACTGACGCATGCACCAAACTGACGCATACACCGCAGACACCACAATGGATGCATACACCGTAGAAACCACAACTGAAGCATACACCACTTCTGAGACATTACTAATGATGCATACACCACAGACACCACAATTGACGCATACACCACAGACACCACTTCTGAGACATCTCTACTGATGCATACACCATTGACACCACAACTGAAGCATACACCGCAGACACCACTTCTAAGACATTACTAATGATGCATACACCACAGACACCACAACTGACGCATACACCACAGACACCACTTATGAGACATCACTACTGATGCATACACCACAGACACCACAATTGAGGCATACAACGCAGACACCACTTCTCAGACATCACTACTGATGCATACACCCCAGACACCACAATTGACGCATACACCACAGACACCACTTCTGAGACATCTCTACTGATGCATACACCATTGACACCACAACTGAAGCATACACCGCAGACACCACTTCTAAGACATTACTAATGATGCATACACCACAGACACCACAACTGACGCATACACCACAGACACCACTTATGAGACATCACTACTGATGCATACACCCCAGACACCACAATTGAGGCATACACCGCAGACACCACTTCTGAGACATCACTACTGATGCATACACCACAGCTGAAGCATACACCAAAGACACCACTTATGACACATACAATGCAGGTACCACTTCTGATGAATACAAAGCAGAGACCACTTCTAATGCACACGCCACTTCTGAAGTATACACCTCAGACATAACATCTGACACACCGCAGACACCACTTCTGAGACATCACTACTGATGCATACACCGCAAACACACCCAATGCATACACCCGCAGACACCACTTATGACACATACAAAGCAGGCACATCTTCTGATGAATACCCAGCAGAGACCACTTCTAATGCACACGCCACTTCTGAAGTATACACCTCAGACATAACTTCTGACACACACCGCAGACATTATTTTTGATACGTACAGCGCAGACACCACTTCTGGCACGCACACTGCCTGCATCACTTCTGATGTATACACCACAGACAACAATTCTGAAGCATATAACTACAGACACCACTCCTGAAGCATGCACCTCACACACCACTTCTGATACATACAATGCAGGCCCCACGCAGACACTATTTCTGACTCAGACCACACTACTGACGCACACACTGCAGACCCCACTACTGACACATATACCGCGGACACCACTACTGACTCACACACTGCAGCCACCGCTTCTGACGAATACACAGAACACACTACTTGTGATGCGAGGTGGGTGAATATAGAGTGTTTGCGCACTAGTTGAATATAGATCACTGGAGAGGTGTGTGAATACAGACTGCTGGAGAGGTGGGTGAATATAGACCACTGGAGAGGTGGGTGAATACAGACCACTGGAGAGGTGGGTGAATACAGACCACTGGAGAGGTGGGTGAATACAGACCACTGGAGAGGTGGGTGAATACAGACCACTGGAGAGGTGTGTGAATATAGACCACTGGAGAGGTGTGTGAATATAGACCACTGGAGAGGTGTGTGAATATAGACCACTGGAGAGGTGGGTGAATACAGACCACTGGAGAGGTGGGTGAATACAGACCACTGGAGAGGTGGGTGAATACAGACCACTGGAGAGGTGGGTGAATATAGACCACTGGAGAGGTGGGTGAATATAGACCACTGGAGAGGTGGGTGAATATAGACCGCTGGAGAGGTGGGTGAAAATAGACCGCTGGAGAGGTGTGTGAATATAGACCGCTGGAGAGGTGTGTGAATATAGACCACTGGAGAGGTGTGTGAATATAGACCGCTGGAGAGGTGGGTGAATATAGACCGCTGGAGAGGTGTGTGAATATAGACCGCTGGAGAGGTGTGTGAATATAGACCGCTGGAGAGGTGGGTGAATATAGACCGCTGGAGAGGTGAGTGAATATAGACCGCTGGAGAGGTGAGTGAATATAGACCGCTGGAGAGGTGGGTGAATACAGACTGCTGGAGAGGTGGGTGAATATAGACCACTGGAAAGGTGGGGGGATATAGACCACTGGAGAGGTGGGGGGATATAGACCACTGGAGAGGTGGGGGGATATAGACCACTGGAGAGGTGGGTGAATATAGACCCCTGGAGAGGTGTGTGAATATAGACCACTGGAGAGGTGGGTGAATATAGACCACTGGAGAGGTGTGTGAATATAGACCACTGGAGAGGTGGGTGAATATAGACCACTGGAGAGGTGTGTGAATACAGACCACTGGAGAGGTGTGTGAATACAGACCACTGGAGAGGTGTGTGAATACAGACCACTGGAGAGGTGGGTGAATATAGACTGCTGGAGAGGTGGGTGAATATAGACCACTGGAGAGGTGTGTGAATATAGACAGCTGGAGAGGTCTGTGAATACAGACCGCTGGAGAGGTGGGTGAATATAGACCACTGGAGAGGTCTGTGAATACAGACCGCTGGAGAGGTGGGTGAATATAGACAACTGGAGAGATGGGTGAATATAGACCACTGGAGAGGTGGGTGAATATAGACCACTGGAGAGGTGGGTGAATACAGACCACTGGAGAGGTGGGTGAATACAGACCACTGGAGAGGTGGGTGAATACAGACCACTGGAGAGGTGGGTGAATATAGACCGCTGGAGAGGTGGGTGAATATAGACCGCTGGAGAGGTGGGTGAATATAGACCACTGGAGAGGTGGGTGAATATAGACCACTGGAGAGGTGTGTGAATATAGACCACTGGAGAGGTGTGTGAATATAGACCGCTGGAGAGGTGTGTGAATATAGACCACTGGAGAGGTGGGTGAATATAGACCACTGGAGAGGTGTGTGAATATAGACCACTGGAGAGGTGTGTGAATATAGACCACTGGAGAGGTGGGTGAATATAGACCACTGGAGAGGTGTGTGAATATAGACCACTGGAGAGGTGGGTGAATATAGACCACTGGAGTGGTGTGTGAATATAGACCACTGGAGAGGTGGGTGAATATAGACCACTGGGGAGGTGTGTGAATACAGACCATTTGAGAGGTGGGTGTATATAGACTGCTGGAAATATGGGTGAAAATAGACTGCTGGAGAGGTGGGTGAATACAGACAGCTGCAGAGGTGTGTGAATATAGACCGCTGGAGAGGTGTGTGAATATAGACCACTGGAGAGGTGTGTGAATATAGACCACTGGAGAGGTGGGTGAATATAGACCACTGGAGAAGTGGGTGAATATAGACCACTGGAGAGGTGGGTGAATATAGACTGCTGGAGAGGTGTGTGAATACAGACCACTGGAGAAGTGTGTGAATACAGACTGCTGGAGAGGTGGGTGAATATAGACCACTGGAGAGGTGTGTGAATACAGACCACTGGAGAGGTGTGTGAATACAGACCACTGGAGAGGTGGATGAATATAGACCACTGGAGAGGTGGGCGAATATAGACCACTGGAGAGGTGGGCGAATATAGACCACTGGAGAGGTGGGCGAATATAGACCACTTGAGAGGGGTGTGTATATAGACTGCTGGAGAGGTGGGCAAATACAGACCGCTGGAGAGGTGTGCGAATACAGACCACTGGAGAGGTGTGCGAATACAGACCACTGGAGAGTTGTGCGAATACAGACCACTGGAGAGGTCTGTGAATATAGACCACTGGAGGGGTGGGTGAATTCAGACCACTGGAAGGGTGGGTGGATGCAAATTGCTGGAGAGGTCTGTGAATATAGACCACTGGAGTGGTGGGTGAATACAGACCACTGGAGAGGTGTGTGACTATAGACTGCTGGCAAAGTGGGTGACTATAGAATAGAGACGTCTGGAGAAGAGGGTGTGTATAGACTGCTGAGAGGTGAGTGAAAATAGAGAGGTGTGTGAATATCGACTGCCAGAGAGGTGTGTGAATATAGACTGCTGGAGAGGTGGGTGAATATAGAATGATGGATAGGTATGTGAATACAGACCGCTGGAGGTGTGAGTGTATATAGACTGCTGGAAATATGGGTGAAAATAGACTGCTGGAGAGGTGGGTGAATACAGACAGCTGCAGAGGTGTGTGAATATAGACCGCTGGAGAGGTGGGTGAATACAGACCACTGGAGAGGTGGGTGAATACAGACCACTGGAGAGGTGGGTGAATACAGACCACTGGAGAGGTGGGTGAATTTAGACCACTGGAGAGGTGGGTGAATACAGACAGCTGCAGAGGTATGTGAACACACACCACTGGAGAGGTGTGTGAATATAGACCGCTGGAGAGGTGTGTGAATATAGACCGCTGGAGAGGTGGGTGAATACCACTGGAGAATTGGGTGAATACAGACCACTGGAGAGGTGGGTGAATACAGACTGCTGGAAATATGGGTGAAAATAGACCACTGGAGAGGTGGGTGAATACAGACAGCTGCAGAGGTATGTGAACACACACCACTGGAGAGGTGTGTGAATATAGACCGCTGGAGAGGTGTGTGAATATAGACCGCTGGAGAGGTGGGTGAATACCACTGGAGAATTGGGTGAATACAGACCACTGGAGAGGTGGGTGAATACAGACTGCTGGAAATATGGGTGAAAATAGACTGCTGGAGAGGTGGGTGAATACAGACAGCTGCAGAGGTGTGTGAATATAGACCGCTGGAGAGGTGTGTGAATATAGACCGCTGGAGAGGTGTGTGAATAGTGTGAAGTAGTGTGGCTCACTGGTTAGAGGCGGCAGACCCGAGAGCAGAGGACGGCCTGGGACCAGGGTTCGATTCCCGGCGCGGCAGGTTTCTGGACCAGGGTCAGCGGACTCGATAATTCTCTCGCCTCGGTGCCCACTCTGATCAGCGATCACACTCGGCAACTCTGGGCATTAGCTTGCCTCATCTTCACTAACGGCCCCACCAGACCGCCGGGGATGTCTGGTCTCACCCTGGAGATACCCATTAAGGGACCATCTCTCAGGGAAGCCAGGAAGGGTTTCGCAGCGGTCGAAGCGCCTTGGGACCCTACGGGTAAGTAGTGCGCTATATAAATGCCTATACATACATACATACATACATACATACATACAGACCGCTGGAGAGGTGGGTGAATTTAGACCATTGGAGAGGTGGGTGAATATAGACCACTGGAGAGGTGGGTGAATATAGACCGCTGGAGAGGTGTGTGAATATAGACCGCTGGAGAGGTGGGTGAATATAGACCGCTGGAGAGGTGGGTGAATTTAGACCACTTGAGAGGTGGGTGAATATAGACTGCTGGAGAGGTGGGTGAATATAGACCACTGGAGAGGTGGGTGAATATAGACCGCTGGAGAGGTGGGTGAATATAGACCACTGGAGAGGGGTGTGTATATAGACCGCTGGAGAGGTGGGTGAATTTAGACCGCTGGAGAGGTGGGTGAATATAGACCACTTGAGAGGGGTGTGTATATAGACCGCTGGAGAGGTGGGTGAATTTAGACCATTGGAGAGGTGGGCGAATATAGACCACTTGAGAGGGGTGTGAATACAGACCACTGGAGAGGTGTGTGAATACAGACCACTGGAGAGGTGGGTGAATATAGACTGCTGGAGAGGTGGGTGAATATAGACCACTGGAGAGGTGTGTGAATATAGACAGCTGGAGAGGTCTGTGAATACAGACCGCTGGAGAGGTGGGTGAATATAGACCACTGGAGAGGTCTGTGAATACAGACCGCTGGAGAGGTGGGTGAATATAGACAACTGGAGAGATGTGTGAATATAGACCACTGGAGAGGTGGGTGAATATAGACCACTGGAGAGGTGGGTGAATATAGACCACTGGAGAGGTGGGTGAATACAGACCACTGGAGAGGTGGGTGAATACAGACCACTGGAGAGGTGTGTGAATACAGACCACTGGAGAGGTGGGTGAATATAGACCGCTGGAGATGTGGGTGAATATAGACTGCTGGAGAGGTGGGTGAATATAGACCACTGGAGAGGTGTGTGAATATAGACCACTGGAGAGGTGGGTGAATATAGACCACTGGAGAGGTGGGTGAATATAGACCGCTGGAGAGGTGGGTGAATTTAGACCATTGGAGAGGTGGGTGAATATAGACCGCTGGAGAGGTGGGTGAATATAGACCGCTGGAGAGGTGGGTGAATATAGACCGCTGGAGAGGTGGGTGAATATAGACCGCTGGAGAGGTGGGTGAATATAGACCGCTGGAGAAGTGGGTGAATATAGACCACTGGAGAGGTGGGTGAATATAGACCGCTGGAGAGGTGGGTGAATACAGACTGCTGGAAATATGGGTGAAAATAGACTGCTGGAGAGGTGGGTGAATACAGACCACTGGAGAGGTGGGTGAATACAGACAGCTGCAGAGGTGTGTGAATATAGACCACTGGAGAGGTGGGTGAATACAGACAGCTGCAGAGGTGTGTGAATATAGACCACTGGAGAGGTGGGTGAATATAGACCGCTGGAGAGGTGGGTGAATATAGACCACTTGAGAGGGGTGTGTATATAGACCGCTGGAGAGGTGGGTGAATTTAGACCATTGGAGAGGTGGGCGAATATAGACCACTTGAGAGGGGTGTGAATATAGACCACTGGAGAGGTGTGTGAATATAGACCACTGGAGAGGTGGGTGAATATAGACCACTGGAGAGGTGGGTGAATATAGACCGCTGGAGAGGTGGGTGAATTTAGACCATTGGAGAGGTGGGTGAATTTAGACCGCTGGAGAGGTGGGTGAATATAGACCGCTGGAGAGGTGGGTGAATATAGACCGCTGGAGAGGTGTGTGAATATAGACCGCTGGAGAGGTGGGTGAATATAGACCGCTGGAGAGGTGGGTGAATATAGACCGCTGGAGAAGTGGGTGAATATAGACCACTGGAGAGGTGGGTGAATATAGACCGCTGGAGTGGTGTGTGAATATAGACCACTGGAGAGGTGGGTGAATATAGACCACTGGGGAGGTGTGTGAATACAGACCATTGGAGAGGTGGGTGTATATAGACTGCTGGAAATATGGGTGAAAATAGACTGCTGGAGAGGTGGGTGAATACAGACAGCTGCAGAGGTGTGTGAATATAGACCGCTGGAGAGGTGTGTGAATATAGACCACTGGAGAGGTGTGTGAATATAGACCACTGGAGAGGTGGGTGAATATAGACCACTGGAGAAGTGGGTGAATATAGACCACTGGAGAGGTGGGTGAATATAGACTGCTGGAGAGGTGTGTGAATACAGACCACTGGAGAAGTGTGTGAATACAGACTGCTGGAGAGGTGGGTGAATATAGACCACTGGAGAGGTGTGTGAATACAGACCACTGGAGAGGTGTGTGAATACAGACCACTGGAGAGGTGGATGAATATAGACCACTGGAGAGGTGGGCGAATATAGACCACTGGAGAGGTGGGCGAATATAGACCACTGGAGAGGTGGGCGAATATAGACCACTTGAGAGGGGTGTGTATATAGACTGCTGGAGAGGTGGGCAAATACAGACCGCTGGAGAGGTGTGCGAATACAGACCACTGGAGAGGTGTGCGAATACAGACCACTGGAGAGTTGTGCGAATACAGACCACTGGAGAGGTCTGTGAATATAGACCACTGGAGGGGTGGGTGAATTCAGACCACTGGAAGGGTGGGTGGATGCAAATTGCTGGAGAGGTCTGTGAATATAGACCACTGGAGTGGTGGGTGAATACAGACCACTGGAGAGGTGTGTGACTATAGACTGCTGGCAAAGTGGGTGACTATAGAATAGAGACTTCTGGAGAAGAGGGTGTGTATAGACTGCTGAGAGGTGAGTGAAAATAGAGAGGTGTGTGAATATCGACTGCCAGAGAGGTGGGTGAATACAGACAGCTGCAGAGGTGTGTGAATATAGACCGCTGGAGAGGTGGGTGAATACAGACCACTGGAGAGGTGGGTGAATACAGACCACTGGAGAGGTGGGTGAATACAGACCACTGGAGAGGTGGGTGAATTTAGACCACTGGAGAGGTGGGTGAATACAGACAGCTGCAGAGGTATGTGAACACACACCACTGGAGAGGTGTGTGAATATAGACCGCTGGAGAGGTGTGTGAATATAGACCGCTGGAGAGGTGGGTGAATACCACTGGAGAATTGGGTGAATACAGACCACTGGAGAGGTGGGTGAATACAGACTGCTGGAAATATGGGTGAAAATAGACTGCTGGAGAGGTGGGTGAATACAGACAGCTGCAGAGGTGTGTGAATATAGACCGCTGGAGAGGTGTGTGAATATAGACCGCTGGAGAGGTGTGTGAATAGTGTGAAGTAGTGTGGCTCACTGGTTAGAGGCGGCAGACCCGAGAGCAGAGGACGGCCTGGGACCAGGGTTCGATTCCCGGCGCGGCAGGTTTCTGGACCAGGGTCAGCGGACTCGATAATTCTCTCGCCTCGGTGCCCACTCTGATCAGCGATCACACTCGGCAACTCTGGGCATTAGCTTGCCTCATCTTCACTAACGGCCCCACCAGACCGCCGGGGATGCCTGGTCTCACCCTGGAGATACCCATTAAGGGACCATCTCTCAGGGAAGCCAGGAAGGGTTTCGCAGCGGTCGAAGCGCCTTGGGACCCTACGGGTAAGTAGTGCGCTATATAAATGCCTATACATACATACATACATACAGACCGCTGGAGAGGTGGGTGAATTTAGACCATTGGAGAGGTGGGTGAATATAGACCACTGGAGAGGTGGGTGAATATAGACCGCTGGAGAGGTGTGTGAATATAGACCGCTGGAGAGGTGGGTGAATATAGACCGCTGGAGAGGTGGGTGAATTTAGACCACTTGAGAGGTGGGTGAATATAGACTGCTGGAGAGGTGGGTGAATATAGACCACTGGAGAGGTGGGTGAATATAGACCGCTGGAGAGGTGGGTGAATATAGACCACTGGAGAGGGGTGTGTATATAGACCGCTGGAGAGGTGGGTGAATTTAGACCGCTGGAGAGGTGGGTGAATATAGACCACTTGAGAGGGGTGTGTATATAGACCGCTGGAGAGGTGGGTGAATTTAGACCATTGGAGAGGTGGGCGAATATAGACCACTTGAGAGGGGTGTGAATACAGACCACTGGAGAGGTGTGTGAATACAGACCACTGGAGAGGTGGGTGAATATAGACTGCTGGAGAGGTGGGTGAATATAGACCACTGGAGAGGTGTGTGAATATAGACAGCTGGAGAGGTCTGTGAATACAGACCGCTGGAGAGGTGGGTGAATATAGACCACTGGAGAGGTCTGTGAATACAGACCGCTGGAGAGGTGGGTGAATATAGACAACTGGAGAGATGTGTGAATATAGACCACTGGAGAGGTGGGTGAATATAGACCACTGGAGAGGTGGGTGAATATAGACCACTGGAGAGGTGGGTGAATACAGACCACTGGAGAGGTGGGTGAATACAGACCACTGGAGAGGTGTGTGAATACAGACCACTGGAGAGGTGGGTGAATATAGACCGCTGGAGATGTGGGTGAATATAGACTGCTGGAGAGGTGGGTGAATATAGACCACTGGAGAGGTGTGTGAATATAGACCACTGGAGAGGTGGGTGAATATAGACCACTGGAGAGGTGGGTGAATATAGACCGCTGGAGAGGTGGGTGAATTTAGACCATTGGAGAGGTGGGTGAATATAGACCGCTGGAGAGGTGGGTGAATATAGACCGCTGGAGAGGTGTGTGAATATAGACCGCTGGAGAGGGGGGTGAATATAGACCGCTGGAGAGGTGGGTGAATATAGACCGCTGGAGAAGTGGGTGAATATAGACCACTGGAGAGGTGGGTGAATATAGACCGCTGGAGAGGTGGGTGAATACAGACTGCTGGAAATATGGGTGAAAATAGACTGCTGGAGAGGTGGGTGAATACAGACCACTGGAGAGGTGGGTGAATACAGACAGCTGCAGAGGTGTGTGAATATAGACCACTGGAGAGGTGGGTGAATACAGACAGCTGCAGAGGTGTGTGAATATAGACCACTGGAGAGGTGGGTGAATATAGACCGCTGGAGAGGTGGGTGAATATAGACCACTTGAGAGGGGTGTGTATATAGACCGCTGGAGAGGTGGGTGAATTTAGACCATTGGAGAGGTGGGCGAATATAGACCACTTGAGAGGGGTGTGAATATAGACCACTGGAGAGGTGTGTGAATATAGACCACTGGAGAGGTGGGTGAATATAGACCACTGGAGAGGTGGGTGAATATAGACCGCTGGAGAGGTGGGTGAATTTAGACCATTGGAGAGGTGGGTGAATATAGACCGCTGGAGAGGTGGGTGAATATAGACCGCTGGAGAGGTGTGTGAATATAGACCGCTGGAGAGGTGGGTGAATATAGACCGCTGGAGAGGTGGGTGAATATAGACCGCTGGAGAAGTGGGTGAATATAGACCACTGGAGAGGTGGGTGAATATAGACCGCTGGAGAGGTGGGTGAATACAGACTGCTGGAAATATGGGTGAAAATAGACTGCTGGAGAGGTGGGTGAATACAGACCACTGGAGAGGTGGGTGAATACAGACAGCTGCAGAGGTGTGTGAATATAGACCACTGGAGAGGTGGGTGAATACAGACAGCTGCAGAGGTGTGTGAATATAGACCACTGGAGAGGTGTGTGAATATAGACCGCTGGCGAGGTGGGTGAATACAGACCGCTGGCGAGGTGTGTGAATATAGACCACTGGAGAGGTGGGTGAATATAGACCACTGGAGAGGTGTGTGAATACAGACCGCTGGCGAGGTGGGTGAATACAGACCGCTGGCGAGGTGTGTGAATATAGACCACTGGAGAGGTGTGTGAATACAGACCGCTGGCGAGGTGTGTGAATATAGACCGCTGGAGAGGTGTGTGAATACAGACCGCTGGCGAGGTGTGTGAATACAGACCGCTGGCGAGGTGGGTGAATACAGACCGCTGGCGAGGTGTGTGAATATAGACCACTGGAGAGGTGTGTGAATACAGACCGCTGGCGAGGTGTGTGAATATAGACCGCTGGAGAGGTGTGTGAATACAGACCGCTGGCGAGGTGTGTGAATACAGACCGCTGGCGAGGTGTGTGAATACAGACCGCTGGCGAGGTGTGTGAATATAGACCGCTGGAGAGGTGAGTGAATATAGACCGCTGGCGAGGTGGGTGAATACAGACCGCTGGCGAGGTGTGTGAATATAGCCTGTTAAAGTGGGGTGAATATAGAATACAAACTGCTGGAGATGTGAGTGAATATAGACTGGTGGAGAGGTGGGTGACCATAGACTGCCGTTTGCCGTAGAGGTAGGTAAATAAAAAATGCTGGAAAGGGGGGTGAACATGGAGTGCTGGAGAGGAGGGTGAATACAGAATACAGACCTCTGGAGAGGCGGGTGAATTCATTTTACGGTCACATCAGAAGTTTCAGTGGTAATTGCGCAATCCAAGGACAGCGTAGAGGAGGAGGGCGGGGCTCCCACCACTGTCTGGGCCACTAGAGGGGTCTCACCCGCTTACCGTGTGCTGGTCTGGGGGGGGGGGGCACATGTCATGAATGAGAAGTCCTGAGAGAAGGGGCCCCACGGGGAGGCCACCGGCCCTCAGCTTGAGCAACACTCAGTCCTTCCATGGTGTGCACGCACACACACGTTCATACACATGTGCACACACGTCCATGCAGGGGCGCACGCACACGCGCAGACAAGGAAACGAGGGGCTGGGGGCGCCCCCGGGTCTCTGAGCGGACACAGCCCCGAGGACGCCAAGAAACCCCAACAATGAAAGATTTAAAAATAATTTGAGCGGAAAAGGAAGCGGAGTCGGAAGCGGCCCCCGCCGGGCGTGGGGGGCCCGGGCAGCGGATGCAAAGCGCACTGAAGAGCAGGCCGGAGCTGGGGCCTGGAAAGGGGGGGCGCAGATACAGAGCCCCACAGTCACATTCGGGTCCTGGGACACGTGCTGCATCCAGGCCCCCTCCCTGCCCCCAGAGCCAGGCCCTAATGCACCGTTGGTGACCTCCCGCCAAGGTCAAACCAAAGGGTGCAACAATGGACCAACGCCCCCCTCAGACTGGCACTGCCAACAGAGTGAGCTCAGGCGAAGCCGGAGACCCGCCTGGAGGGCGCTGCGGTGGGGGTAGAGAAACAGGCACGAGGGAGCCGGGCTCTGGGTGGCAAGACCCGGGCACCGCCACACCTGCCAAGCTCTGGGTGTGCTTATGTGTGGCATTCCCATGTGCGCAGTGTGCTTATGTGTGGCATTCCCATGTGCGCAGTGTGCTTATGTGGGACATTCCCATGTGCGCAGTGTGCTTATGTGTGACATTCCCATGTGCGCAGTGTGCTTATGTGTGACATTCCCATGTGCGCAGTGTGCTTATGTGGGGCATTCCCATGTGCGCAGTGTGCTTATGTGTGGCATTCCCATGTGCGCAGTGTGCTTATGTGGGACATTCCCATGTGCGCAGTGTGCTTATGTGTGACATTCCCATGTGCGCAGTGTGCTTATGTGGGACATTCCCATGTGCGCAGTGTGCTTATGTATGACATTCCCATGTGCGCAGTGTGCTTATGTGTGACATTCCCATGTGCGCAGTGTGCTTATGTGTGGCATTCCCATGTGCGCAGTGTGCTTATGTGGGACATTCCCATGTGCGCAGTGTGCTTATGTGGGACATTCCCATGTGCGCAGTGTGCTTATGTATGACATTCCCATGTGCGCAGTGTGCTTATGTATGACATTCCCATGTGCGCAGTGTGCTTATGTGTGGCATTCCCATGTGCGCAGTGTGCTTATGTGTGACATTCCCATGTGCGCAGTGTGCTTATGTGTGACATTCCCATGTGCGCAGTGTGCTTATGTGGGGCATTCCCATGTGCGCAGTGTGCTTATGTGGGGCATTCCCATGTGCGCAGTGTGCTTATGTGTGACATTCCCATGTGCGCAGTGTGCTTATGTGGGGCATTCCCATGTGCGCAGTGTGCTTATGTGTGACATTCCCATGTGCGCAGTGTGCTTATGTGGGACATTCCCATGTGCGCAGTGTGCTTATGTGGGACATTCCCATGTGTGCAGTGTGCTTATGTGGGGCATTCCCATGTGCGCAGTGTGCTTATGTGGGACATTCCCATGTGCGCAGTGTGCTTATGTGGGGCATTCCCATGTGCGCAGTGTGCTTATGTGGGACATTCCCATGTGCGCAGTGTGCTTATGTGGGACATTCCCATGTGCGCAGTGTGCTTATGTGGGACATTCCCATGTGCGCAGTGTGCTTATGTGGGACATTCCCATGTGCGCAGTGTGCTTATGTGGGGCATTCCCATGTGCGCAGTGTGCTTATGTGGGACATTCCCATGTGCGCAGTGTGCTTATGTGGGACATTCCCATGTGCGCAGTGTGCTTATGTGTGACATTCCCATGTGCGCAGTGTGCTTATGTGTGACATTCCCATGTGCGCAGTGTGCTTATGTGTGACATTCCCATGTGCGCAGTGTGCTTATGTGTGACATTCCCATGTGCGCAGTGTGCTTATGTGTGACATTCCCATGTGCGCAGTGTGCTTATGTGTGACATTCCCATGTGCGCAGTGTGCTTATGTGTGACATTCCCATGTGCGCAGTGTGCTTATGTGGGACATTCCCATGTGCGCAGTGTGCTTATGTGGAACATTCCCATGTGCGCAGTGTGCTTATGTGGAACATTCGCATGTGCGCAGTGTGCTTATGTGTGACATTCCCATGTGCGCAGTGTGCTTATGTGGAACATTCCCATGTGCGCAGTGTGCTTATGTGGGACATTCCCATGTGCACAGTGTGCTTATGTGTGACATTCCCATGTGCGCAGTGTGCTTATGTGTGACATTCCCATGTGCGCAGTGTGCTTATGTGGAACATTCCCATGTGCGCAGTGTGCTTATGTGGGACATTCCCATGTGCGCAGTGTGCTTATGTGGGACATTCCCATGTGCGCAGTGTGCTTATGTGGGACATTCCCATGTGCGCAGTGTGCTTATGTGTGACATTCCCATGTGCGCAGTGTGCTTATGTGGAACATTCCCATGTGCGCAGTGTGCTTATGTGTGACATTCCCATGTGCACAGTGTGCTAATGTGTGACATTCCCATGTGCGCAGTGTGCTTATGTGTGGCATTCCCATGTGCGCAGTGTGCTTATGTGTGACATTCCCATGTGCGCAGTGTGCTTATGTGTGACATTCCCATGTGCGCAGTGTGCTTATGTGTGACATTCCCATGTGCGCAGTGTGCTTATGTGTGGCATTCCCATGTGCACAGTGTGCTTATGTGTGACATTCCCATGTGCGCAGTGTGCTTATGTGGAACATTCCCATGTGCGCAGTGTGCTTATGTGTGACATTCCCATGTGCACAGTGTGCTTATGTGTGACATTCCCATGTGCGCAGTGTGCTTATGTGTGGCATTCCCATGTGCACAGTGTGCTTATGTGTGACATTCCCATGTGCACAGTGTGCTTATGTGTGACATTCCCATGTGCGCAGTGTGCTTATGTGTGACATTCCCATGTGCGCAGTGTGCTTATGTGTGACATTCCCATGTGCGCAGTGTGCTTATGTGTGGCATTCCCATGTGCGCAGTGTGCTTATGTGTGGCATTCCCATGTGCGCAGTGTGCTTATGTGTGACATTCCCATGTGCGCAGTGTGCTTATGTGTGACATTCCCATGTGCGCAGTGTGCTTATGTGGGACATTCCCATGTGCGCAGTGTGCTTATGTGTGGCATTCCCATGTGCGCAGTGTGCTTATGTGTGGCATTCCCATGTGCGCAGTGTGCTTATGTGTGACATTCCCATGTGCGCAGTGTGCTTATGTGGGGCATTCCCATGTGCGCAGTGTGCTTATGTGTGACATTCCCATGTGCCCAGTGTGCTTATGTGTGACATTCCCATGTGCGCAGTGTGCTTATGTGTGACATTCCCATGTGCACAGTGTGCTTATGTGTGACATTCCCATGTGCGCAGTGTGCTTATGTGTGACATTCCCATGTGCCCAGTGTGCTTATGTGTGACATTCCCATGTGCGCAGTGTGCTTATGTGTGACATTCCCATGTGCACAGTGTGCTTATGTGTGACATTCCCATGTGCGCAGTGTGCTTATGTGGGGCATTCCCATGTGCGCAGTGTGCTTATGTGTGGCATTCCCATGTGCACAGTGTGCTTATGTGGGACATTCCCATGTGCGCAGTGTGCTTATGTGGGACATTCCCATGTGCGCAGTGTGCTTATGTGTGGCATTCCCATGTGCACAGTGTGCTTATGTGTGGCATTCCCATGTGCGCAGTGTGCTTATGTGTGACATTCCCATGTGCGCAGTGTGCTTATGTGGGGCATTCCCATGTGCGCAGTGTGCTTATGTGGGACATTCCCATGTGCGCAGTGTGCTTATGTGTGGCATTCCCATGTGCGCAGTGTGCTTATGTGGGGCATTCCCATGTGCGCAGTGTGCTTATGTGGGACATTCCCATGTGCGCAGTGTGCTTATGTGGGACATTCCCATGTGCGCAGTGTGCTTATGTGGGACATTCCCATGTGCGCAGTGTGCTTATGTGGGGCATTCCCATGTGCGCAGTGTGCTTATGTGTGGCATTCCCATGTGCGCAGTGTGCTTATGTGTGACATTCCCATGTGCACAGTGTGCTTATGTGTGACATTCCCATGTGCACAGTGTGCTTATGTGTGACATTCCCATGTGCGCAGTGTGCTTATGTGGGGCATTCCCATGTGCGCAGTGTGCTTATGTGGGACATTCCCATGTGCGCAGTGTGCTTATGTGTGGCATTCCCATGTGCGCAGTGTGCTTATGTGTGGCATTCCCATGTGCGCAGTGTGCTTATGTGTGGGGCATTCCCATGTGCGCAGTGTGCTTATGTGGGGCATTCCCATGTGCGCAGTGTGCTTATGTGTGGCATTCCCATGTGCGCAGTGTGCTTATGTGGGACATTCCCATGTGCGCAGTGTGCTTATGTGTGGCATTCCCATGTGCGCAGTGTGCTTATGTGTGGCATTCCCATGTGCGCAGTGTGCTTATGTGGGGCATTCCCATGTGCGCAGTGTGCTTATGTGTGGCATTCCCATGTGCGCAGTGTGCTTATGTGGGGCATTCCCATGTGCGCAGTGTGCTTATGTGGGACATTCCCATGTGCGCAGTGTGCTTATGTGTGACATTCCCATGTGCGCAGTGTGCTTATGTGTGACATTCCCATGTGCGCAGTGTGCTTATGTGTGACATTCCCATGTGCGCAGTGTGCTTATGTGTGACATTCCCATGTGCGCAGTGTGCTTATGTGGGGCATTCCCATGTGCGCAGTGTGCTTATGTGGGACATTCCCATGTGCGCAGTGTGCTTATGTGGAACATTCCCATGTGCGCAGTGTGCTTATGTGTGGCATTCCCATGTGCGCAGTGTGCTTATGTGGGGCATTCCCATGTGCGCAGTGTGCTTATGTGGGACATTCCCATGTGCGCAGTGTGCTTATGTGTGACATTCCCATGTGCGCAGTGTGCTTATGTGTGACATTCCCATGTGCGCAGTGTGCTTATGTGGAACATTCCCATGTGCGCAGTGTGCTTATGTGGGACATTCCCATGTGCGCAGTGTGCTTATGTGTGACATTCCCATGTGTGCAGTGTGCTTATGTGTGGCATTCCCATGTGCGCAGTGTGCTTATGTGTGGCATTCCCATGTGCGCAGTGTGCTTATGTGTGACATTCCCATGTGCGCAGTGTGCTTATGTGTGGGGCATTCCCATGTGCGCAGTGTGCTTATGTGGGGCATTCCCATGTGCGCAGTGTGCTTATGTGTGGCATTCCCATGTGCGCAGTGTGCTTATGTGGGACATTCCCATGTGCGCAGTGTGCTTATGTGTGGCATTCCCATGTGCGCAGTGTGCTTATGTGTGGCATTCCCATGTGCGCAGTGTGCTTATGTGGGGCATTCCCATGTGCGCAGTGTGCTTATGTGTGGCATTCCCATGTGCGCAGTGTGCTTATGTGGGGCATTCCCATGTGCCCAGTGTGCTTATGTGTGACATTCCCATGTGCGCAGTGTGCTTATGTGTGACATTCCCATGTGCGCAGTGTGCTTATGTGGGGCATTCCCATGTGCGCAGTGTGCTTATGTGGGACATTCCCATGTGCGCAGTGTGCTTATGTGGAACATTCGCATGTGCGCAGTGTGCTTATGTGTGACATTCCCATGTGCGCAGTGTGCTTATGTGTGACATTCCCATGTGCGCAGTGTGCTTATGTGGGGCATTCCCATGTGCGCAGTGTGCTTATGTGGGACATTCCCATGTGCGCAGTGTGCTTATGTGGAACATTCGCATGTGCGCAGTGTGCTTATGTGTGACATTCCCATGTGCGCAGTGTGCTTATGTGTGACATTCCCATGTGCGCAGTGTGCTTATGTGGAACATTCCCATGTGCGCAGTGTGCTTATGTGGGACATTCCCATGTGCACAGTGTGCTTATGTGTGACATTCCCATGTGCGCAGTGTGCTTATGTGGGACATTCCCATGTGCGCAGTGTGCTTATGTGTGACATTCCCATGTGCGCAGTGTGCTTATGTGGAACATTCCCATGTGCGCAGTGTGCTTATGTGGGACATTCCCATGTGCGCAGTGTGCTTATGTGGGGCATTCGCATGTGCGCAGTGTGCTTATGTGTGACATTCCCAATACTCAGGGCTTAGTGTGGATCACGCTGATAATTTGACTAGATAGGGACCAACCTCATAACGCACTGTGGAATTTGCCCAAAGGCCACACGTCACAGCCCCAACAAAGTCCACCATGGCCGATGAGGTGAATGCAGCCCAATCTCGGGACATGCCACTCCACAACACGCGCTCACAGGGGTGTTGCCACCATTCAGTTAACTTGCGGACCCGGTGACAGCCTCCCCTCGATGGAAGACGTGGATAGGATGACTCGATAACTGTTCAATCGCCACATCAGAAACGGATGGCGCCATTAAATGATCCTTGTTACTCCACTATGCGGGTAGGAAATATATAAGTTATTCGAACACCTGCCTAACACCAGCCCAGACACAGACTATGACGTGGCTGTGAGAGCGCCTAACGCTGATTTTGACCCACAATTGAACCCGGACTTCGAGAGATTTAAATTACACCAAGCCCCCCAGCCAGAAGGAGAGTCGATCGAAGCGTTTTACGCTACACGACAGCTCAACTGATTCAAGGATGCCGCAAAAAACACACTGCGTAGCTTGATCCTGAGGCAACCCAACATCAGTCCAGGTGATATCCTGATTTTAGCGAGGTCGCACAACTGGTCTGCAGCCTGAGCCAATGAGATGGATCTAGCCATTCCACAAACACGTGAGAAAGCCACAACCGTCAAAGTCGAACCGGCTGATGCCATCCGTACAAAGGGCAGAAGTGAGACTACCAAGGGGCGAGTATACCCACCCATGAGACACAAGTGCTCCCGTTCGAAACATCCTGTCAGCAAGTGCCCGGCCCAAGGCCACACGTGCTCCAATTGTGGAATCAACAACCACTTTGCATCCATCTACAGGAGGAAGATAAGGAACAAGACCTCCATAGGAGGCGGGCTGCCAATGAAAGCAGTGTGTCAGCTGTCCCTGATCAACCTCACACACCCGGACGACACGAAGCTTCCGTCAAGACAGAGTCACTGCCTGGAAGATTCCTTACCCGAGGAAGAAGAGATGTTCCTCATCTCATTCATGAGAGAACTAAAGCGCTACCGGAGGCCACAACCCACGTGTGTCATCCATGTTGCTGCGTCCGAAGTGAAATCCATTATCGATAATGGAGCATCTGTCAACGGGATAGGAATGCAGCAACACAACCATCTTTGACCAAAGCTTCAGCTAGTGCCATCACACACCAAGATCTTTGCATATGGAAGTCAATCGCTGTTGGACTTGGCCCTCCTGGCAGGTTCACCCCTAATCTTTTTGCTCTTAGTATGTGATCTGTGTTAGTGATTTTTGGGTCTCTGCGCACTTTTGCCGTGTCCCAGAGTAAAGTGTGTGCGTGCAGTGAGGTTGGCCTGCCCTCCCATAGGAATGCATGGGGAATGTGTGTGTCCATGTTAGTTCCTGATGTGTGGGGAGTGCAGGCTCAAGTTTGGTATGTGCAAACTTGTGAGAGTGAATGCTGCGCAATGGTATGTGTGGCGTGTATGTGTCTAGTGGAGAAGTGTATCAACAAGGGGGAAACATGAAAATAGGACAATTTTTAACGGGGTCCAATGTACGTGTCCCAGAAAGTACCAACAACAAAGAATCTACAGAGTTCCCCGGAAAGAGTCAACTAAATGACTAACATAAACCTCTCTCTTATTGAGTTCAACAGAAAAAGTGAATGTTGTGAACCCTTTACGGAATTTGGGGATGCCTCACACAGGTCACCGGTTGGACGACTATTGTCATCCCACCCGGCGATCGTCCAGCGTCATCATCGGTATCCTGCCCCTGCGACAGACTGGCGGTGCAATGCCTGTCGGGCAGCAACGGATGCTGCACTTTGGCGGGTGTGAGAAGTTGGCCTGATGTGCAGTGCTCACTATTCTAGTGATCACTAGATATCAGTCCAAACAACCCTTATTGATGATTGGTTGTAAGTCAACCTTATAGACCAGCTATCCTAGTAGCATGGATACGAGCAGTCTAAGGCTAAGACTCTAGAGGGCGTGTTAAGCCAGCTGTTTTACCATCACATTACCCCTTGAACACCCAGTGAAAGGACACCACACAAGTTGTTATGAAAATAAACAGTGTATTTATTTATAACAAGACTACCCTGGCTCTTTATGAGACAGGGAGCTAAGCACACAACAAAACTCTTACGAAAATACTTTTAAGTTAGCACGTTACACAAATGCCCGAGGGGCACGAAAAACCATATACGCTAAAAGTGGAATGCGAATTACTAGCAGGTAAGTAACAGTTCTAATAGGCTTTGGAATCGCTAGGACTGGACTAGGGAATCGTTAGATTACTACTAGGAGGCCTAGGGGACTCGGGTGCAGAGTGTGCACTCTCACGCGGGATGCGGGACAAAGTCTATGGAAGCTAGAATTCACAAAGTTAGTGTTCACGGGCGAACCCGACCTGGTAGGGAGAAAACGACAGTGGATCCTGACCCTTGGATAGTGAGGCTATGCTGGGACACCGGAGTGCCGAAGTTACCTAGCCCAGGGGCTGCAGCTGCATAGGTCTGAAAAGACGTCGGGGATCTCGTTGCCGGACCAGGAGCCTGGAAGGAAGAAGTTGCTGGCAGGCGACCAGTGAAGGAAAGTTCGATGGATCCAAGCCTGGATCAAGGAAGAAGAAAACCTGAAAGCAGAGGGGACCAAGTTCTTGAATCACTAGCCAGTGATTAAGTGGGCACCAGGATGGCACCGGGCGAAGTCACCGCAGTCAGGTGAGTGGGCGCTGCTGGGCTCTGCAGTCTCTCGGACCAGGAGGCGTTGTCGGCGACCAGGATGGAGGTGCGAGCTGTCCCACGAAGGATGAAGTCGTCGGCGTCAAAGTTACCCAGGATTGGGCAACAAGCCTTGGCTAATTCAAGCCCACGCGGTGGACTCAAAATGGCGTCTTGAGTGGACCAGGAGGGTCCGGGGTGCTCCTCTTCTGGAAGGGAGCAAGGGCCAGTCTGGAGCAACCAGACCAGCAGCAGAAATGTCGTCGGGCGTCGTCAGGAAGGCCACAAGCCAACGGGCTAGTAGCCAAACAACGCGGTGAGCAGCGGAAAGCAGAAGGGCCCCACGCAGATCGTGGAGATGCTGGGGGGCTGCACTTCGGAGCTGGAGCTGCTCAGAGTCGGGGCTTCTCGGACCCCAAAGCACTCACCAGTAGATTACTCGGCGGGCTTGCTGGAAAGAAGTCGTGCAGTCTTGCAGATGGCCGGTCCCTTGAGGTCTCGTCGCACCCACGGTTCTCAGCTGGGCTGTAGAGGTGGGTAGAGGTCAGAGGTGCCAGGGAAGCCGGTTCTCGTCGAGCTGGGCAGTCGGATTCCGGAGGAAGGACTTACAGCAGACCGCAGTGTTCTTGGATGGTGCCTGCGGATGCAGGGTGACTACTCCTTAGTCACAAGGGAGAAATCTTAGGAAGAAGTCTTGAGTTCCTTTCGTAGAAAGTAGTTTCAGGATTCAAAGATGATCTGATTTGGAAGGGGGCCAGTCTCTACCTTTATCCTGTAAAAAGGGGCTGGCACGCGACTAAGTCCTGCCCTATGGGTGGGACTAGGAGGGGGGTGGTTACACCCACTTCCTTGGCGGGCTTTTCCCCAGCACAGGGTCTGGAGTGACCCTGGAACTGGTTCCAGCCAGCCTATGCACAGTGAGCACCGGGGTGCCACGTGCAGTCACCTTCCTCTAAAGCCCTGCCTACCTACAATACACAAAACCCTGTCTGGGACGGTGCTGGCACCGCCCCTGGCAGGAAACCCTTTGTCCTTATCTCCTGCTCTGGGAGGACTCCCAGCAGCAGGAGGGCAGACTTGTGTCTCGGTGGCAGCATCCATTTTGTGGATGCTAAGGCTCTGTCTGACTTTTAACCGGGTTATAGGTTACAGGCATGTCGTGTCCCTCTAGAAGGGTGGAATGCTAACCCCGTCGCCAGAATTGGCGAGGGGTTAGTATTCCAATTCGTATGACACCTTACTCGACATGTTTTGATAAAGCGATACCAGAGTTGGCACATAACCGCGAGGATTATAATGCACTTAAGAGTATATGGTATGCGATATCATGGAAACGGCTAAGGGATGGATCCCGAAAGCCGCAGACAGGCTCAGCTCATGCTAGAGCACCATCTCACACGATTCCAAGCACTCTGCCTTCAGGATTGTTAAGGCCTGCTATAGGAGTGACTGATAGGAGATCTGTGTGTCCATTTTTAGGGTTAGATATAGGTATACTATATCTAAAGCAAAGGGTGAGTACACCACCTTGCCCCAGCTGTCGTGCAGCCAGTTGTGTCAGTTTTAGTTAGTCAATCCAGGGGTGGCATAATACATGCTTCAGCCCCTGGGAGACTTCTGGGTGCACCTCAGCCCTGTGTACAGGGACTTGGAGAGGGCCCAGTGCCAATTCAGTACCTGAGTACAATTTGGATAGAGAGAACAGCTAGGCTGTGGGTCTGATTAGCAGGCCCACAGCCAGGGAAAGTCGTAAACCAGTGCAGCAAAAAGCAAAAATCTGGGTGATCATAGGATTGCAGACCCTACTCTCCTACATGACCCCCCCCCCCAAACTTTGGGACAATAAGCTAACCTTGACCAGGTGAGTCTTCTTGCTCTAAGTGGAAATACCTGGAGAGCCCATCAGCATTGCTGTGATCAGTCCCAGGTCTATGCTCCACTGTAAAATCCATCCCCTGTAGGGAAATGGACCACCTAAGCAGTTTGGGGTTTTCACCCTTCATCTGATTTAGCCACAAGAGGGGCTTATGGTCTGTCTGAATGGTGAAGTGAGTGCCAAACAAGTAGGCCCTCAGCTTCTTCAGGGCCCAGACCACAGCAAAGGCCTCCCTCTCAATAGCTGACCAATTTTTCTCTCTGGGTGTCAACCTCCTACTAATGAAAGCAATAGGCTGATCATTACCATCAAAATTCAGTTGAGACAGAACAGCTCCCACACCCAACTCAGAAGCATCTGTTTGGACAATGAATGGCTTGGAGTAATCTGGACTCTTGAGGATAGGTGCTGTGCACATGGCCTGCTTTAGGTCATTGAATGCTTTCTGACAGCTTGCTGTCCACTGAACTTTCTTTGGCATCTTTTTGCTTGTCAGGTCATTAAGGGGGGTCACTATGGACCCATAATTTCTGACAAACTTCCTATAGTACCCAGTCAGGCCCATGAAAGCTCGAACCTGAGTCTGGGTGATTGGAGGAGTCCAGTCCTTGATGGCCTGTATCTTACTCTCCAGTGGCTGAACCTGGCCTCCACCTACAAGGTGGCCCAGGTATACAACCTGTGACTGCCCTATCTGGCACTTTGTGGCCTTGATAGTGAGGCCTGCCTTTTGCAGGGCCTCTAACACTTTCCTCAGGTGGACCAGGTGATCCTCCCAGGTGGAGCTAAAGACAGCAATATCGTCCAGATATGCTGCACAGAAGTCATCCAGCCCAGTGAGGACTTGATTCACCAACCTTTGGAAGGTGGCAGGTGCATTTTTCAGTCCAAAGGGCATTACCACAAATTGATAATGCCCTCCAGGGGTAGAAAATGCTGTCTTAGGTTTGGCTTCCTCAGCTAACCTGATTTGCCAATACCCAGCTGTCAAATCAAATGTGCTTAAGAAGTTGGCAGAAGCCAATCTATCTATAAGCTCATCTGCTCTTGGTATTGGGTGGGCATCAGTCTTAGTGACTGCATTGAGGCCTCTGTAGTCTACGCAAAACCTCATCCCTCTCTTACCACCCTGGGTGTGAGGCTTTGGCACTAGAACTACTGGGCTAGCCCAAGGGCTATCTGAGGGCTCAATGACCCCCAGTTCCAACATTTTCTGCACTTCAGTTTTGATGCAGTCTCTAACATGATCAGGCTGCCTGTAGATTTTACTCTTGACAGGCAGACTGTCTCCAGTGTCAACATCATGGGTACACCAATCAGTTTGGCTGGGTGTCAGAGAGAACATATGTCGAAAGGATTGCAGAACCTGCCTGCAATCCTGTTGCTGATGTTCAGTGAGGCTGCCACAAAAGACAACACCATCAACTGACCCATCATCAGGATTCTGAGTGAGCAGGTCTGGGAGAGGGTCACTCTCTTCCTCCTGTCCCTCATCTGTGGCCATGAGCAAGCTCATGTCCTTCCTGTCAACATATGCCTTGAGCCTGTTAACATGGAGCACTCTGAGAGGGCTCCTGGGAGTTCCAAGGTCCACCAAGTAGGTAACCTCTCCCTTTTGCTCAATGATGGTGTGGGGCCCAGACCATTTGTCTTTCAGAGCTGCTGGGGCCACTGGCTCCAGCACCCACACCTTCTGTCCTGGCTGGTACACAGTCAGTACAGCCTTTTGGTCATGCCAAGCTTTTTGAAGTTCCTGGCTGGCCTCAAGGTTTTTAGATGCCTTCTCCATATACTCAGCCATCCTGGAGCGGAGACCAAGTACATAGTCCACTATGTTGGTTGCAGGCTTTTTGAGAGGTCTCTCCCATCCTTCCTTCACCAAACACAGGGGTCCTCTTACAGGATGCCCATACAGAAGCTCAAAAGGGCTGTAGCCAACCCCCTTCTGTGGGACCTCTCTGTAAGCAAACAAGAGGCAGGGGATCAGGACATCCCATCTTCTCCTAAGAGGTTCAGGTAGTCCATGAATCATCCCTTTCAGGGTCCTGTTGAATCTCTCAACAAGCCCATTGCATTGTGGATGATAGGGTGTGGTGAACTTGTAGTTCACACCACACTCTTTCCACATGGCAGTCAGATATCCTGACATGAAGTTTGTACCTCTGTCAGAAACGACCTCCTTAGGGAAACCCACTCTGGAGAACACTCCAACTAGGGCTCTTGCCACTACAGGGGCTGTAGTGGTCCTAAGGGGAATAGCCTCAGGATACCTGGTGGCATGATCCACCACCACCAGTATAAACTTGTGTCCTGATGCTGTCTGGGGTTCCATTGGACCAACAATGTCAATCCCCACTCTTTCAAAGGGAACCCCCACCACAGGTAGTGGTATGAGGGGGGCCTTTGTTGTGCCACCTGACTTACCACTGGCTTGGCAAGTGACACACGAGCGACAAAACTCCTTGGTATTCTCATTCATATGGGGCCAGTGAAAGTGTGAGACAAGCCTGTCCCAAGTCTTTGTCTGACCTAAATGACCTGCAAGGGGAATCTCATGGGCCAAGGTGAGAAGGAAACCTCTCAGAGACAAGGGGATGACCAGCCTCCTGGTTGCACCAGGCTTGGGGTCTCTTGACTCAGAGTACAGGAGTCCATCTTCCCAGTATACCCTGTGGGCACCTGTGGCATTCCCTGCGGCCTCAGCAGCAGCCTGCTGTCTGAGGGGTTCAAGGGAAGGGCAGCTCAACTGTTCCTTCCCCAGGTCTGCTCTGGAGGGTCCCCCTGAGCCCAGAAACTCAACTTGATCAAGTTCAAGCTCTTTAGGCTCAGTTTCCCTCAGCTCTTCTAGATCAGCCTCCTCAGAGACTTGATCCTCAACCTGGGGCAAGGGGGAAGGCAAAGCCTTACCCTTACTGCTCTTCTTCTTGGAAGGTGTCTGGTCCATAATTTCAGGATCCAGCACCTGTTCAGTGGGGCATCTTCTGGCCTGTGACCTAGTCACAGCAAGCACATGTGCTGGCAAGCCTAACATCTCCATGTGAGTCCTCTGCTCCACTTCTGACCATTGTGATGACTCCAAATCATTGCCCAACAAACAATCAACTGGGAGGTCTGAACTGACTACAACTTTCTTTTGTCCCTTCACTCCACCCCAGGAGAAAGCTACAATTGCCACACTATGACTAGTAGTGACATTGCTGGCATTGGTCACCAGGAAATCAGTACCTGGCATGATCTGTCCAGGGTCCACAAAGTTAGGTGTCACCATGGTGACACTGGCACAAGTGTCCCTATAGGCCTGAGCCATCTTGCCATTAATCAAAGGTGTCTGCCTGTATTTGCCCAAAGTATTGGGACTTATTTCAGGGGACATATCCATATCCCCTGTACAGACAAGGACAGCCTGAGTGAGTGTGCCAACTAAGTTGTCAGACCCCTCAGTACCCAAGGTTAACCCAACTAATGCCTTGGGAGCGACACTACCACTACTGACTGTACTAGGGGGTGCAGTTGCTTTAGGAGCTGTAGTGGCAGGAGTTTGTCCTCCTCCTCTTTTGGTGCACTCACTAAACCAGTGAGATTTACTTTTGCAGTACTGGCACCACCTTTTTGACTGGCCTTCTTGAGTCTTCTTCTTCTGGGAAGCCTGACCCCCACCCTCTTTGGTTTGTTGGGGACCTGGTGAAGACTTCTGGTCATTTTGCTCATTCTTAACATTACCCTTCTGGTCTGCTTTCTTTTGACCACCCTGGTTCTGGTTCTGGTTCTGCTTGATCCTTGTCCTGACCCATTTGTCTGCCTTCTTTCCCAATTCTTGGGGAGAGGTCAGATCTGAATCAACAAGGTGCTGGTGCAGCAACTGGTTCTGACAATTGTTCAAAATTTGTTCTCTCATCATTAGATTATACAATCCTGTGTAATCTGTAACCTTGCTACCCAGCAACCAGCCCTCCAAGGCCTTAGTGGCACAATCCACAAAATCAGACCAGTCCTGAGACTGAGTTTTCTGGGTGTCTATGAACAGCAACCTGTACTGCTCAGTGGTTAAACCAAACCCATCAACCAGTGTATTCTTCAGGACCTGGTAATTGTTAGCATCCTCCACTCTTGTAGTGAGGAGCTTATCTCTACCTTTACCATCAAAGGAGAGCCACAGTATAGCTGCCCACTGACTCTGGGGAATGTTCTGCACAGTGCAGGCCCTCTCCAGAGCAGCCATCCATTTCTGGATGTCATCCCCTTGCTTAAAGGGGGGCACTATTTTAGTCAGGTGTTTAGTATCTAAACCCTTCTCTCTATCTCTTGGGAGATTGCTGCCACCAGTGGGAGCTAGCCCACTCATCTGCTGCTCTCTTGCCAGGGCAAGCTTCTCTTTGGCCAGGGCAATTTCTTCCCTTTCAATCCTCAGTTCAGCTTGTCTCATTCTGGCTTCATGCTCTATTCTCTGAGGGGAAGTAAATCTCCTCTGTGGAGGATTCCTTCTCCCCTGAGAAGAGGCATTAGAGTGCAGAGATCTATTGGAGTCCCTAGAAAGAGATCTATCTCTCCTAACTCCAAGGTTAGGCCCACTTCGGGTTAGTACTGGGGGCCCCCCAGATCCTAGCCCAAGTAAGTCTAAGTTGGTCCTAGTTAGCCTTCTGACTACCTCAAGACCCTTGTCTACCTCATCCCCAGAGAGTACCTCCTGATCCTCCTCCTCAACTGCTGAATCAGTGTTGTGGAGATCTGGATCCCCAGAGGTTCCCTCTAAGGCTGGCATGTTCTCATGTAACTGAGAAAGCTTTCTGGCATCATATGTCTCTAAGAGACCTATCAGAAAGGAAGTGGTGGGGTTAGACCCCTGCTTCAGTTTTCTGGAGACACAGATCTGTCTCATCTCATGAAAGCTGAGAGCTGCATATCTTGAAGTGACCTGTGGAGGGTCAACACTGACCAGGGGAGTCTCAGTAGAGTCCTCCTGAGTCGACATGCTTTTCTAGTGAGGTGTAAGTGGTGCACTTACCTACACTATATGTTTGCCTACTGATCCCTTGCTAGAGTTGTAGTTTAGGGTGTGCTAGGCCCTAGGAGCTACAACAGCTGGTTCAGTAGATCTCAGAGTATTCTAAGCTAAGTTATATGTACCTTTAGTACTTATGTGATCTTTCACAAGATATTCTTAGGGCATGTGTGGTAAAACAACAGCAAGCTCAAATCCCAACCGCTGCTCACCAATGTGAGAAGTTGGCCTGATGTGCAGTGCTCACTATTCTAGTGATCACTATATATCAGTCCAAACAACCCTTATTGATGATTGGTTGTAAGTCAACCTTATAGACCAGCTATCCTAGTAGCATGGATACGAGCAGTCTAAGGCTAAGACTCTAGAGGGCGTGTTAAGCCAGCTGTTTTACCATCACATTACCCCTTGAACACCCAGTGAAAGGACACCACACAAGTTGTTATGAAAATAAACAGTGCATTTATTTATAACAAGACTACCCTGGCTCTTTATGAGACAGGGAGCTAAGCACACAACAAAACTCTTACGAAAATACTTTTAAGTTAGCACGTTACACAAATGCCCGAGGGGCACGAAAAACCATATACGCTAAAAGTGGAATGCGAATTACTAGCAGGTAAGTAACAGTTCTAATAGGCTTTGGAATCGCTAGGACTGGACTAGGGAATCGTTAGATTACTACTAGGAGGCCTAGGGGACTCGGGTGCAGAGTGTGCACTCTCACGCGGGATGCGGGACAAAGTCTATGGAAGCTAGAATTCACAAAGTTAGTGTTCACGGGCGAACCCGACCTGGTAGGGAGAAAACGACAGTGGATCCTGACCCTTGGATAGTGAGGCTATGCTGGGACACCGGAGTGCCGAAGTTACCTAGCCCAGGGGCTGCAGCTGCATAGGTCTGAAAAGACGTCGGGGATCTCGTTGCCGGACCAGGAGCCTGGAAGGAAGAAGTTGCTGGCAGGCGACCAGTGAAGGAAAGTTCGATGGATCCAAGCCTGGATCAAGGAAGAAGAAAACCTGAAAGCAGAGGGGACCAAGTTCTTGAATCACTAGCCAGTGATTAAGTGGGCACCAGGATGGCACCGGGCGAAGTCACCGCAGTCAGGTGAGTGGGCGCTGCTGGGCTCTGCAGTCTCTCGGACCAGGAGGCGTTGTCGGCGACCAGGATGGAGGTGCGAGCTGTCCCACGAAGGATGAAGTCGTCGGCGTCGAAGTTACCCAGGATTGGGCAACAAGCCTTGGCTAATTCAAGCCCACGCGGTGGACTCAAAATGGCGTCTTGAGTGGACCAGGAGGGTCCGGGGTGCTCCTCTTCTGGAAGGGAGCAAGGGCCAGTCTGGAGCAACCAGACCAGCAGCAGAAATGTCGTCGGGCGTCGTCAGGAAGGCCACAAGCCAACGGGCTAGTAGCCAAACAATGCGGTGAGCAGCGGAAAGCAGAAGGGCCCCACGCAGATCGTGGAGATGCTGGGGGGCTGCACTTCGGAGCTGGAGCTGCTCAGAGTCGGGGCTTCTCGGACCCCAAAGCACTCACCAGTAGATTACTCGGCGGGCTTGCTGGAAAGAAGTCGTGCAGTCTTGCAGATGGCCGGTCCCTTGAGGTCTCGTCGCACCCACGGTTCTCAGCTGGGCTGTAGAGGTGGGTAGAGGTCAGAGGTGCCAGGGAAGCCGGTTCTCGTCGAGCTGGGCAGTCGGATTCCGGAGGAAGGACTTACAGCAGACCGCAGTGTTCTTGGATGGTGCCTGCGGATGCAGGGTGACTACTCCTTAGTCACAAGGGAGAAATCTTAGGAAGAAGTCTTGAGTTCCTTTCGTAGAAAGTAGTTTCAGGATTCAAAGATGATCTGATTTGGAAGGGGGCCAGTCTCTACCTTTATCCTGTAAAAAGGGGCTGGCACGCGACTAAGTCCTGCCCTATGGGTGGGACTAGGAGGGGGGTGGTTACACCCACTTCCTTGGCGGGCTTTTCCCCAGCACAGGGTCTGGAGTGACCCTGGAACTGGTTCCAGCCAGCCTATGCACAGTGAGCACCGGGGTGCCACGTGCAGTCACCTTCCTCTAAAGCCCTGCCTACCTACAATACACAAAACCCTGTCTGGGACGGTGCTGGCACCGCCCCTGGCAGGAAACCCTTTGTCCTTATCTCCTGCTCTGGGAGGACTCCCAGCAGCAGGAGGGCAGACTTGTGTCTCGGTGGCAGCATCCATTTTGTGGATGCTAAGGCTCTGTCTGACTTTTAACCGGGTTATAGGTTACAGGCATGTCGTGTCCCTCTAGAAGGGTGGAATGCTAACCCCGTCGCCAGAATTGGCGAGGGGTTAGTATTCCAATTCGTATGACACCTTACTCGACATGTTTTGATAAAGCGATACTAGAGTTGGCACATAACCGCGAGGATTATAATGCACTTAAGAGTATATGGTATGCGATATCATGGAAACGGCTAAGGGATGGATCCCGAAAGCCGCAGACAGGCTCAGCTCATGCTAGAGCACCATCTCACACGATTCCAAGCACTCTGCCTTCAGGATTGTTAAGGCCTGCTATAGGAGTGACTGATAGGAGATCTGTGTGTCCATTTTTAGGGTTAGATATAGGTATACTATATCTAAAGCAAAGGGTGAGTACACCACCTTGCCCCAGCTGTCGTGCAGCCAGTTGTGTCAGTTTTAGTTAGTCAATCCAGGGGTGGCATAATACATGCTTCAGCCCCTGGGAGACTTCTGGGTGCACCTCAGCCCTGTGTACAGGGACTTGGAGAGGGCCCAGTGCCAATTCAGTACCTGAGTACAATTTGGATAGAGAGAACAGCTAGGCTGTGGGTCTGATTAGCAGGCCCACAGCCAGGGAAAGTCGTAAACCAGTGCAGCAAAAAGCAAAAATCTGGGTGATCATAGGATTGCAGACCCTACTCTCCTACAGCGGGGTTCTTTTATTCCTTAGCCAAAGGGTGTGTGAGTGTGAGGGGCCTAAAAAAGTGCAATAGTGAGCGTGGGTGTGGTCTAAAAAAAGTCAGTAGAGTCCATGGGGCAAAAATTTTTAATGGTATGGCTCACTGCTTTATTAAAAGGAACGATAAGGGGTATTGAGGCGAGACAATTAAAGTAATCGGGCCTCATTCAACCCTTAGTGAACGTGTGGTCTAGTGGAGAAGTGCCACTTCTAGACATTGATGTGTGTGTGCTGTGAGGGCGCTGGAGCGTGATTGGCTGGAGCTGGCTGGCAAGCCTGGCTCCAGGAAGTCTGGATGGGTCTTCCCAGGAGTGAGTGGAGAGATCAGCATGAGTGATGTGAGGGAGGGCTGCACCTGGTTCCTGATGGGGCTGGGCTTTCCCCACACAATGCTGGCTCTGCCCCCTGTGGTGCGTCTAACGACCCTAGCCTCCCTAGTGAATGAAAGGGGTGGTTGGGCCATCAAGGGTGCTCCAAGACCAACTGCGACTGGTCTCCCCCCACCCTGCACCTACAAACAAAGGATTTTAGAGTATAAGAAGGGGCTGTGTCCCCATGAAAGGTGTTCTCTTCCAGGATCCTGCCAGAGGGGGCTGCTGCTGTTGCTGGGGCCAGGAGGACCGCCACTTGGACTGTCTCCCTGCCTGGAGACCCAGTGAGCTGGCTCTGGGCCCAGCCTTGCCCCCCTGCCTGCCTCCAGACCCTGCTGGAGATTTGCTTGTGCCTATAGCGCTGAGAGCGCCGTACTTTGCCCCTAAGCGCCTGGGAGCGCTGTGGATTGCCTTTAGCGCTGGAAGGCGCTTTATTTCACTTCTAGCGATTGGGAGCGCATTGTGTGCTTTGGCTGGTGCCCACCCGGCATCTTTTCACCCCGTGTGGTGACCGAGCAGCGCGGGGGGCCACCCCGCTCCCTTGCCGCCTTTATTTGCCCCGTTTTTATGATTTAATTACGGAGGGAGCCTACCCCTCGTGGTAGCCCCGAGATCACTGCCACAGCACCGGGCCAAGAGGAAGGTGCCGCCAGCGTCACCGCCAGGCCGCGCTGGGATTGGCCCAGCCTGCCGAGCCTCCCGCCGCGTCATCGGGGGAGGAGGAAGAAGCAGGAAGCAGGCTGCATTATCCGTCTCGAGGCTCCCGAGCGAAGGGAGAGCCCCGGGAAAAAGACAACAAAGTCTAGCCGCGGCCCCGGAGAGTCCCGAGGAGCGGGAGCTCTCCGTCTACAGCCGCCACCCAGAAGAGCCCAGCAGAGAGGAGCTGACGCCGCAAGGAGCCGCCGCCTCCGACAGCCGGTGAGTGCGGGCGGGCTCCGGGTCGCTCCTCTGCTCAGGGAAGTGCCGGGGGCTCCGAAGTGGCAATCAGTGTGCTCAGAACGGCACGATCTCCTGGGGCATTTCCGTGTCTGTAGAGCCCCCGAGGCTCTTGGGGCCACCTAGGGATTTTCGAGTCGCCCGTGAGGGACTCCAACGACACCCCAGTTGTTTGATGAGCCTAAGAGGCGAGAGGTGCCCTATTGGTTTCCAGAGTCCCGAGAGGCTCCGAAGCGCCGCAGTTGTATTTAGAGCCCAGAGAGGCTCTGGGGGCATTTCCTTGCTTCTCTGAGCCCTGAGAGGCTCGAGTGCCAGTTCTTGTTTGAGAGCCCTGAGAGAGGCTCACCGCCCACATTTGTCCACAAGCCCAGAGAGGCTCAGGGTGCCATTTTGTGTTCTTGAGCCCACGAGGCTCAGGGGCATAATTGATGTTCAGAGAGCCATAATTGTTTTGCGAGCCCTGAGAGGCTCTGGAGTGCCATTCTGTTTGTGAAGAGCCCAGCGAGGCTCCAGGGGGAAACAAGTGCTTGTGCAGAGCCTGAGAGGCTCCAACGTTGTCCCCACCAGCATTGCTTCACAGCTGCCCAGCACTTCGTGGGCAGCTGCCACGTTTAGGCCCCTGACATTTGGGACACAGGGCATCCTAGCCCTAGAGAGGCCAGTTGGCCTAGGGACAGTCACAGGTGGTGACTAATGTGAGTTTGGCGCAACTGGTGATTTACTTGCTAAGGTGATTTCTGCGCAATTGTTATTTCCTGCACCTCTGAATGTATGTTATGCATCATGTGTTATGTGCTTACACCCCTACAGGTATTGTGATACTTAGGTGGTTGTTATCCTAGTGCAGGTGGTGCTAGTGAGGTCCTGTTTACCAGTAGTGACTGGTTGTGTGCTAATTTGAGCTACAGATTTATATTCTACATTCTATGTGCTATGTTCTAAAAGTGCTAAGTTCTAAAAGTGCTGCTGATTCCTGACAGTGGTCCAGGTGGCCCTGTCTTGTACATATCCCCTGTAAATTCTGCCCGTCCCTGTTGGCACATTGTAAAGTGTGTGTTTTTATCTAATGTGTTTTGGTGTAATACAAAGGCTATTTTTATATAACCTTGTGTGGAGTTTCCTTTGTGGTGGGTCCTGGGTGTTGTTGCTGGGGTGCGTGCGCAAATACTTAACTCACATTGCCTCCAAGTTTAGCCTTGCTGCTCGCGCCATGTTACCTAGAGGGTGAGCAGGGGTTATCTTGGCGTGTAACTCCCTTGCCCGGACGTGGAAGTGGTGGTCTCTGACCGACTTTGGCGCAAGCCCTGGCCAGCCAGGGATCCCATTTCTAACAATCGCCCTTACTCCTCTGCAGACGCATGTCCGTGCCAGTGCAATCCAATAGCCAAGAAGTCATGACAAAGTTCCACGTTATTGACAAGGAAGCTAGCATGATGATGAGAAGTCACACTGCGGAAGATCTTGGTATAGTGTCCTTTGCGAAGAGTGTGAGGTCACATCAAGTTGATTACCTGGTAGATCAATTCTCTGAACTGTTTAGTAGGCTCAGGGCCTTAAGTACTCTCCTGTCAATCTGCATATCGACCCTGCGGTCGCACTTGTAGCACTGTGTCAGCAAAGCATTCCCTTCCATCTCCAACCTGTGGTGGAGCAAGATATCGAGAAGCTCGAGGAGCAAGTAGTGATAGAGAAGGTTTCTGTGCCCACACCATGGGCCTCCCCAATGATAATTGTGGAAAACCAAAGCAACCAGGGAATGTAAGCTTTTGCATTGACATGCAACTGCTGAACCGTGCCCTCAAACGGGAAGGACAAATAATGCCCACCATGGATGATATTATAGCAGATATAAATGGCTCCTGATGGTTTGCTAAGTTGGACTTAAATGCTCGCTATCATCAGCTGCTGCTAGACAAAGAAAGCCGATACATTACCACCTTCAGCACGCAAATAGGGATTATACCAGTACACTTGTCTAAACTTTAGCATATCATCAGCCGCCAAAGTATTCCAGAATTCACTACGTAAAACATTAGTACCGGGTATCCTGAATGTCAGTGATGATATTCTCATCCACTCCGCCATAGCGGCCGAACATCAGAAGCACCTCCGAGCAACCTTGAGGCGCCTATGGGAGCACGGAGTCTCGTTGCATAAGGAAACGTGTTCATTCATTTAGTCATCCACATTGAATTCTTTGGATATGTATTCAATCAGAATGGAATACAAGTCTATCCCCGCAAATCACAAGCCATCAAACATGCACCAGCACCAACTACAGTGTTGGAAGTGCGCCCAGCTTCCTAGGGATGGCCATATACTGCAGGAGGTTCCTTCCTAATCTAACCACTTTTGCAGAACCTTTAAGGGCCCTCACAAAGGCAGATGCAAATTGGATATGGGGCCGCCAGGAAGAAGACACATTCCAGGAGATCAAAGATGCGATCCTGGACAACACCATATTGGTGTATTTTGACCCAGACAAATACACTGAACTACAAGTGGATTCCGCTCCTATAGTTCTGGGAGCCGTGCTGGCTCAAGAGCAGGAGCCTGATCAATGGTCGGCGTTCGCATTTGCCAGCAAAGCGCTAATGCAGACTGAAGCACGTTACGCTGAAATTGAGCGGTAGCCCCTGGCAATTAAGTGGGCACGCTGACATAGCCACCTATATTTAAGCGGGCAACTGTTTAAAGTCATCACAAACCACCAGCTCTCTTCCTGCTGTTTCGTGGGTCCACTCCACACCTGCCCCTGAAGATTGAGAGATGGGCCATCCAGCTACAGCATTACTAAATGGAGGTGGTATACCGACCTTAATCTAAATACCCTGGCGATTTCCTCTGTCGCCACCACATGTCTTCAGTCAACCAAAATGTCCACAGCACTGACGCAGTGGAAGAATATATCAATAGGGTCTCAAGTGCTGCCTGTCCCAGAGCTCTGAACCTGGAGGACATCCAAGAGGCGGCCGGAACAGACCCTGGTATCACTCATGTGCAGGCCGCCATCCAGAACAGAACATGGTGGAACTTCCTTCAAGATGCCAACAAGTGGCCCGAGCAAGACAAGGAAGGGTTGATGAGAATGTGGAGAGTACGAGATGAATTCAGATAAGCCAGGATGGATTCCTCCTGCGAGGGTCTCCCATTGTAATACCAGGGGCGGTTCTTGGCTCATGGCGGCCTTGGGCAAGGAGCGTAGGTAGGGGCCCCTGGAAGAGGGGGTCCGCGTGGGGGGGAGCGTGGAGGCCAGTGAAGACGGGGGGGGGTGGGGGGGGGGGCGCCACACAAATATGTATCCATCTTCAGAGGATTATTATATTAAGGATATATATTGGCGTGGTGGTCCCTGGGGTTTGATGGCCCTGTGCAGGTGCACAGCTTGCACATGCCTAAGGACACCCTGGTAATACCACCTGCCCTGCAATGCCACATGACACAGTCGGGGCATGGTGGCCACCAAGGCACCATGAAGATGAAGTCCTGCATGAGAGACAAATTGTGATTCATTGGGCTTGAGAACATGGTGGAAGAAATCCTTTGGAAATGTTCAGTGCGCCAACTGATGAGCACGCCCGAGTAACCAGCACTGAAAATTACTGATGAGACATGTATGATACCGTTATCTAAGCGGAGTCCAGACTTCGGAAGCTTCCCAGATGGGAGAGCCACAATGCTCCAGATGGACAGTTATTCCAAATATCCTGTTGTGGAAGTAATCGATTCAACAGCATTCACCCATGTTACCTCCATCCTTGAGAAAACGTTCAATATATCCAGCTTAACCACCGAAATTAAGAGCGAGAATTGACCACCCTTTCATGGCTCAGAGTTCGGATACTTTCTCAAACACCCGGGGACACGCCGCATTACACTGCAATGGCCACAGGTCAATAGCGAAGCCAAAAGATGAACGCGCACCTTGAACAAGTCGCTCCATATCGCTGTGGCCGAACAAGCTAATCTTGACCGTCACCTCCAGTAATTTCTCTGAGAGTATTGGAGGATCCCCCACTGCACTACTCAACAAGCCCAAGGGATCCTGATGTTCAATGGACCCAGCCGGGTCACCATTCCCACATACCGGGGCTGGATGCCGCCACCTCACGCCATCCTGGAGAGCCATGATATAGGCAGGGGTAACCCAATAAACCCTTGTAGGCTTGGGCATTAGACTTTTAAGGTCAAAGTATGCTACAAGGGACTTAATTCAAAGAAAAATTAATCTCAGTTAGGGAGTCGTACAAACGTATCACACTCCAGTGTATCAGCAGAATATCACACTTAAAAATTTTGCCAGAATGAATTAAGGGAAGGGAAAGAGAACACACGGAGGAAGTAAATCGTATTCAAAGAAAATTTATGTTGAGTGATGAGGCATCAAATGAAAATCTGGGGAGACCGATACAAAGAAATCAATTCAAGCAAAACAGTTATGAACAGAAGTATTGAATATGCTACTTACCAGTATGCATCTGTTCTTGGCATGTAGGGCTGCTAACATTCATATCTTTTGCATTAGATCGCCGCCTAGTGTTGGGTCCGGATGATCGCACATTGTTGTCCTGGAAGAGTCTTCGAAGTATCCTGAGATAGGTGGCTCCTCCCCTGGACTACAGTGCGCATGGGCATCGGCTCCATCCCCAGATTGTTTTTAGCCATTGTGGCAGAGATGGAGTGTAAAGTGTAAAGGATGTCCATGCTAATGATTGAATACAAGAGTATGTCTGCAGCTGCAACAGGCACCGGGGAGGAGGGTGGGCGATATGAATGTTAGCAGCCCTACATGCCAAGAACAGATGCATACTGGTAAGTAGCATATTCAGTTCGAGGCATGTGGGCTGCTAAATTCATATCTTTTGCATAGAATAAATAGCAGTCCCTCCATTAGCGGCGGTTGCCTGTGCCAGCTGCAGAAACCTGAAAAAGTGTTTTGAGAACAGCCTGTCCTACAGCTGCTTGCTGCTTGGAATGCACATCAACACAGTAGTGTTTTGTAAAGGTATGTGGAGTAACCCACATGGCTGCTCTGCAAATATCTTCTAAAGGAATGTTCCCCAGGAAAGCCATAGATGCCCCCAATTTGCGTGTGGAGTGCGCCCTTGGGGGTATTGTCAAGGTACGTTTTGCCTTTTGATAACATATTTGGATGCACTTAACAATCCACCTGGCTATTCCTGCTTTGGAAATAGGGTTGCCCTTGTGCTGTGGCGCGAAGGCAACAAAAAGCTGTTTTGTTTTCCTAAAGTGTTGTGTCCTGTCAATGTAGTACATCAACGCCCTCCTGACATCTAAAGTATGAAGCATTCTTTCCGCCACCGTTTGTGGGTTTTGGAAGAATGCCGGCAAGTCAATAGTTTGGTTGAGATGAAACTGTGACACCACCTTCGGAAGGAATTTGGGGTTAGTACGTAGCACTACCCTATTTGGATGAATCTGAATGAATGGCTCTTGGATTGTGAGCGCTTGTAGCTCACTAACACGCCTCAGTGACGTAATAGCTATTAGGAAAGCTACTTTCCACGTTAGGAACTGGAGTTCACACGAGTGTAGTGGCTCAAAAGGTGGTCCCATCAGTCTGGTGAGGACCACATTGAGGTTCCACACCGGAGCTGGCGGTGTTCTTGGGGGAATGACTCGTTTCAGGCCTTCAAGGAAAGCTTTAATGGCAGGCACCCTGAAGACAGAGAGATGCTGCCTATTCTGAAGATAAGCTGCTATGGCGGATAGATGTATCCGAATAGAAGTGTACGCTAGATTGCACTTGTAAAGATGTAACAGATAGCAAATGATGTTAGGGATAGATGCATCTAGCGGGTTGATGTTATTGGCTGTACAGTAAATGACAAAACGCTTCCATTTTGCAGCATAGCATGCTCTGGTAGTAGGCTTTCTTGCCTCCTTGATGATGTCCATGCATTCTGGAGGTAGGTGAAGGTATCCAAACTCTAGGACTTCAGGAGCCAGATCGCCAGGTTGAGCTGTTGCGGATCTGGATGCTGAATGTCTCCATGGTTCTGCGTCAAAAGTCTGGGCGTGAGGCGCAGCCTTTGATGCGGCTCCACCGAGAGTTCGAGGAACGTGGTGTACCATGCTTGGCGCGCCCACGTTGGAGCAACCAGGATGAGAGTCATCGAGTGCTGCCTTAGCTTTTTTGCCACCAGCGGTATCAGAGGGGCTGGCGGAAAAGCGTACGCAAATCTGCCTGACCAGTTCATCCATATCGCATTACCCTGCGACTGTGGGTGCGGGAACCTGGCGGCAAAGTGTTGGCATTTTGCATTTTTGTTTGTGGCAAACAGGTCTATCTCTGGATGACCCCACTGCTGGAAGTACGGGTGGAGTACAGATGGGTGTAACTCCCACTCGTGCATTTGATGGCTGTATCTGCTGAGCAGATCCGCCATCTGATTGTCCTTGCCCGGGAGGTGTTCTGCCATGAGGAAAATGTTCCTCTGAATGGCCCACTTCCATATGCCATGAGCCAGATGAGACAGCTGTGGCGAGTGGGTGCCCCCCTGCTTTTGAATGTAGTACATCGCGGTCATGTTGTCCGTCCGGACTAACACTACCTTGTTGCACAGATGTACAAGGAAGGACTTGAGCGCCATGAAGATTGCCATCAGTTCCAGATAGTTGATGTGCATCTTCTGTTGCTGCGTCGTCCATAGTCCCTGCACCGTGTAAGTGTGCAGAGGAGCTCCCCATCCCTGGAGAGATGCGTCCGTTGTCAGGATAATCTGTGGCACTGGCTCCTGGAACAGTCGGCCCTTGCAAAGGTTGTGTGGAGTCCACCAATGCAGAGAGTCGTATGCCCGACTGGTAACCAACACTAGGTCTGTCAATTGTCCCTGAGCCTGCGTCCACTGATTTGCTAAGCACTCCTGGAGCGGACGCATATGTAGACGTGCGTGAGGGACTATGAAGATGCAGGAGGCCATCATGCCAATCATCTGCATGAACACTCTCGCTGGAAGCGAGTGTTGCGGTCTGAACTTTTGGATTAGCGACTGCATGCTGTCTATCCTGACTTGGTTTGGCTGGGCCATGGCCGTCAGGGTATTGATTGTCGCACCTAGAAACTGCCGGACATGCGCTGGCTGAAGATGCGACTTTGGGTAGTTCAACGAGAAGCCCAGATCGTGAAGGAGGTGAATGGTAGTCGACATGTCCGCGGCGCACTGTTGTTCCGACTTGGCTTGAACGAGCCAGTCGTCTAGGTAGGGGTAGACATGGATGTTCTGCCTCCTGAGGTGCGCCGCCACTGTCGCCAGACACTTGGTAAACACTCTTGGGGCTGTGGTCACTCCGAAGGGTAGGACCTTGAACTGATAATGGTTGCCTTGGATAGTGAATCTGAGGTATTTTCTGTGGGATGGGTGTAGTGGAATGTGGAAATAAGCATCCTTGAGGTCTAAGGTTGCTAAGAAGTCCCCTTGGTTTAACAAGGGAAGAATCTGTTGCAGTGTAAGCATATGGAAATGTTCTGAAAGTATATACAGGTTGAGGGGACGCAGATCCAGAATGGGTCTGAGAGATCCGTCCTTTTTTGGAATAAGGAAGTACAGGGAATATACCCCTGTGCCCTCCTCCTCCACCGGCACGAGCTCGATTGCGCCTTTTTGCAGCATCACCACTACCTCCTGCTGCAATAAGTGCAAATGCTCTGCGGACATAGGCCGTTGCCTTGGTGGAATGTTGGGTGGAGTGGACTTTAACTCTAGACAATAACCGTACTGGACAAGTTGTCGCACCCACCTGTCTGTGGTGATGTTTCTCCAGACGGGCAGGAACTGCTGGAGTCTCCCCCCGACAGGTGTTAAGTGGTCGGGGGGCAGTGACAGAGAGTCACTGTTTGCTTGGGGCAGAGGAGCGGGAGTTGTTGTTTCCTCTGCCACATCCTCTGGTGCTGTTTCCTCGATAACCCCCTTTGTTCTGCTTGGGGTACGAGGATTGTGCTCCACCTCTAGAGAATTGTGATTGTTGACCCATCTGTCCTCTGGTGACTCCACGTGCACCTGAGCGACGAAAATTGTTGCCACGGAACTGTTGTGATTGTAGGGCCCCCATAGACTTAGCAGTTTCGTTGTCTTTCTTAATCTTTTCTAAGGTGGTGTCAACATCTGGACCAAACAGTCTATCAGGATTGACGGGCTGATTAAGTATGGTTGTTTGAATGTCTGGTTTAAACCCCGATATGCGGAGCCACGCCGGTCGTCTCAGCATGACGCTAGTGTTAATAGCCCTAGCTGCTGTGTCTGCGGCATCAAGTGCACACTTTATGGCTGCGTTGGAGATCAGTTTTCCCTCTTCTATAAGCAGTTTGGTGCCCTCTTGAAACTGCGGAGGCAGGTGTTCTAAAACGTGCTCTAGGGTGTCGTAATGCGCCCTATCATAATGTGCCAAGAGTGCCTGTGTATTCGCAATACGCCAAAAATTGGCAGCCTGTGCGGCTACCCTTTTGCCTCCTGCCTCTAGCACTTTTGACTCCTTATCCGGGGGAGGAGCTTCACCCGTTGTTTGGGAGTTCGCCCTTTTGCGGGCATTTGCGACCACAAGGGAGTCAAGCGGCAACTGTCCCCGAATGTATGCAGGGTCTGCAGGTGCTGGTCTGTACTTTTTTTCGATACGTGGATTGACCACTCTTGCCCTGGTAGGTTCTTTAAAGATGTCCGCAGCATGTTTAATGACCCCTTTGAGCATAGGCAGTGTCTTTACAGTCCTTTCAGAGACTGAAAAAGTGTCAAATAGAAAGTCCTCTTCTACTGGGTCAGCATGCATGTCCACATCATGATTAGCTGCTGCCCTTTCAATAAGGATCCACGCTGCCAGAGACACGGACAGAGACCACTGCGTCTCGCCGTCACCCCGCCTCATCTTCCGCGGACGTTAAAGCGGCATGGGCGTTGCACTTGCCTCGACCCATACCTATGATGCAGCAAACTCGGACGAGTAAACATATCTCAGCAATACGCGGCACCCAGCGCACGCGCAATTAAGGTTCAACAGCTGTGCCTTGAGATAAGGAACCGGCGTTATTTGGCTGCCGCACTTCCCCCCCATCCAGCACCTGACCAGACTTAGGCAATCCGATTACCTGGCAGGCGTTCTTAGAACACAGGCAAATGATTGTAATAGTCCTGATGATGATCCCGGTTCATTAGGAGCCAGGGGATCGAAACGTTGACGGTTAAAACAGTAGTCCAGACAAATTCATTTGTATGCTAAACTGTACTTACTGTATGTCGGAACTTGTGTGTATTGATCACTAATCTGCAAGCGACATGTTTGGCTCCAAAGCTTCTTGCCTGAAAAACTTTTGTCTCTTTCTTCACCTCTATTACGCTTTCTTTCTTGAAAGATAGGTACAGGACTGTACCCTATCAAAAGTGTGTTTTACTGACCACCGCTTGGTCACCCTATTGCTTATTATCTTTAAAATTAAAAATTCCTCACCCGGCTGGGTCTGGAAGTTTGATTGTAGTACCGATTGTGGTCTATAAATTCATTTTTGTGTCTATCCTGGTTGTCCTAAGGACCTTTGTTGTCTTTAAAAACTAGCTACCCATGGTCCATAGGTATTCTTTGGGTTCCCTTGTTTAACTATAAATGCCCTTTCAATAAGTGCATGAAAACCTGCAGAGTCTTCTGTCGGGGATGCACGTGCACTGAAAGGCTGTGGGTCCTGCCCCACAGTTTGTGTGCCTTGGTCACCTATGTCATCATAGGAATCTTGCTGTGCATCGGGTTCATTGATGGGGAAAGTGTATTGGTCATCTTCACCATATCCCTCACCCTCAGAGTGTTCTGGGGAAGGTGTAGGGCTCCTTCTAGGAGGAGGCTGGATAGGCTCCATCAGGGCTGAAGCGTCCTGAGCAAGCCTTTTCTTCTTTAGGGGAATAACATAGGAGTCCACTGGCTGTGAAGTGATTCTCCTCTTGTAAAGGGTCAATTTGCCCGTGTCTGCGTCGATAAAACGCTCAGATTCCTCTTCTGAGTGGAGTAGTTGACCTGAAAGTGCTCCAGACGTTGAAGAATCCGACTTCTTTGGCGTCGATTTCGTTGTAAAGGCCTTCGGCGCCTCTTTTGGCGGCAGAAGGAAGAGAAGTTTACTAGCAGGCTTTGCCGGAATGTCCATCGGCTTCTGTGGCGATGGCATCGGAGCCGACGTAGCAGAGGCCTTCTCCCTGATTCTCTGTAGTGAAGAGGCGATGGGGGACGCGTCACTTACAGCGGCCTTTGGCGCCGACGAGGAGGTCTTGACCTAGCCCTCGGATCCGACGTCCTGGAGGCCCTTCTGAGTCTTGGACGATGATGCCGCAGCCGCCGACCCAGAGTCCTTGGACCGATGCGTTGACGTTCCAGCTTTCGATCCGTGTGATTTCGCCGGGTCCGTCTCCAGCACGCGTCCGACTAACGAAGTCCCAGTCGGAACCGGAGCCTTGTCGCTGGCCTTGGCGGGCTTCGACGGCGTCGCAGCGGTTGACCCGTGCCGAACTCCTTTCTTAGAGGAAACCTCCTCTGGCGACGATTTCGACACTGTGGAATCGACAGTTTTCTTCGACTTCTGTGGACCGGTGGCCGACGGAGTCGATGAGGCAGCCGGTTTATGTGTTTTTGGTGTAACGGCCGCCATCTTAGGGACGCTCGAATCCGTAAGTTTCGGTTTCGATTTCGGGTCGGCCATTTTAGGTGTAGTCGATACCGTAGGTTTAAGTTTCGGTTTCGATACGGGCTGTGCCGCAAGTATGTCCATGGCCGGGCCTGAAGGCGGGGCCGTGGCTTGCAGTACGGGGTCTTGGGTAAGGCCGACAGGCGATCCCGTGACCCGATCCTGATCCTCGTAACCTTCGGGGCATAGCTCATCCCCTGAGCTATCTTCCGCGGCCCCATAAACCTCTTCGACGTCCCCTACCTCGTCGACGTATTCAAGGCCTTGACCCACGACTCCGTCGTCGTCTTCCGGATCCGCCTCGACCTCCGTCTCGGGCGGGGAGATTTGAAGATGATGGCTCTGTTCCTCCTCTTCTTGGTCGCCGAAGATGTTTTCTGGATCCGGGGCCGCTTGTCTGGCTTCAAGGCGCACCGCGCGCCGAAGCTTGAGTGTCTTCTTTGACCTGAATCTGGCGCAGGCCTTGCAGTTGTCCTCGTTATGGTCTGGTGAAAGGCATTTGTTACAGACCGGGTGCACGTCGATATGTGGGTATTTGGACCCACAGAGTGGACAGTTTTTAAACGGGCTCCGCTCCATGCTGAAAAGTTGCGGTCGTGTTGCGATGAGAAGGCCTCGATGTCCGAAGAGTGAAACGACTCCGCTGATTCCGACGCAAAGAGACGGAAGAACTCGAGACCGTGCGCAAACAATACCGACGCAAAGAATATAAGGCCTTTTGGCCGTAAAAAAGCTAGTTTTTCTCGGTTCCGACAGAGAGACGTCGAGACCGCATCCGAACCCAATGGCGGAAAAAAACAATCTGGGGATGGAGCCGATGCCCATGCGCACTGTAGTCCAGGGGAGGAGCCACCTATCTCAGGATACTTCGAAGACTCTTCCAGGACAACAATGTGCGATCATCCGGACCCAACACTAGGCGGCGATCTAATGCAAATGATATGAATTTAGCAGCCCACATGCCTCGAACATATGACATCTACTCATCAGTTCACAACTAAACATCAACTCCTAATAAATATCACAAACAACCAAATTCATTGATAAATAATGGTCGTTAGGTCGTGCCAACGCAACGCTTCTGGAGATGATGGAAGTGTCGACGTTTCGGTCTAGTATGCAGTCGTCATGAAGACCATCATCAGGAAAAAATAATTTGTTGCAGGAACAACCCCCTATGTTAAAACAATAAATCCATATTACTATCTATACAAGTTAAAAAATCACTAAACTTAAACATAATCAATGTTGCATCAATTAATTAAAAAAATGTTTTAAGGAAAAACTGTTAAAACTCTGTGTGTCAGGTAAAAACCTGGTATCTAATTAGTCTAAGCATATTACCCCTTCCTGGTACTGCTTAGTAGAAGCATTCAATCAAAGAATGTGTTTATAAACTAAACGTAATAATTTTTATGAGTGTCAAACGATACAGATAATAATCTTCATTTCGTAATCAATGACAGACAGTAAATAATAAATTTTTATGTCTTAAGAGCGTTAATAAAAAGCACTGTAAAGTTAACATTCGCACAACAGCATGGAGAAGATTCCATCGTTACTAAATAAATAAATTGGGATCTAGAGGGATGCATAACTAATATTAGTTCGATTAGCAGAATCGCAGTTATGGCAACCTACTGCAGACGATATGGCAAGCTATGCGGTATAACTAGACATATGTCATAACATTATTAGGTAACTAAGACGCTGTGTTTAAGTTTTTAGACTCTCACAATTACGCCGAGTGCTTAACGACTAGCTGTTCTAGAACCATTCACCAGCAAGCGTATATACGCCGTTTTGCAGGTAGGTTTTTACCAAATTTTCTGCAGTAGGTTGCCATAAGTGCCATTCTGCAAAGCGAACTAATATTAGTTATGCATCCCTCTAGATCCCAATTCATTTATTGGATCCTTATCCCCACATCTCTTGCTGCTCATTGAAACTAGAAGCAAGCCTTTGTGGAAATTTCAGGAGACAAACGTTTTGCTGTATCAGCGCTGTAACTTATTGACTGTGTAATAGTATTTTGATTCAGTAACGATGGAATCTTCTCCATGCTGTTGTGCGAATGTTAACTTTACAGTGCTTTTTATTAACGCTCTTAAGACATAAAAATGTATCATTTACTGTCTGTCATTGATTACGAAATGAAGATCATTATCTGTATCCTTTGACGCTCATTAAAATTATTAAGTTGAGTTTATAAACACATTCTTTGATTGAATGCTTCTACTAAGCAGTACCAGGAAGGGGTAATATGCTTAGACTAATTAGATACCAGGTTTTTACCTGACACACAGAGTTTTAACAGTTTTTCCTTAAAAAATGTTTTAAATTAATTGATGCAACATTGATTATGTTTAAGTTTAGTGATTTTTTAACTTGTATAGATAGTAATATGGATTTATTGTTTTAACATAGGGGGTTGTCCCAGCAACAAATTATTTTGTCCTGATGATGGTCTTCATGACGACTGCATACTAGACCGAAACGTCGACACTTCCATCATCTCCAGAAGCGTTGCGTTGGCACGAACTAACGACCATTATTTATCAATGAATTTGGTTGTTTGTGATATTTATTAGGAGTTGATGTTTAGTTGTGAACTGATGAGTAGATGTCATATATACTTCTGTTCATAACGGTTTTGCTTGAATTGATTTCTTTGTATCTGTTTCCCCAGATTTTCATTTGATGCCTTATCACTCAACATAAATTTTCTTTGAATACGATTTACTTCCTCCGTGTGTTCTCTTTCCCTTCCCTTGATTCATTCTGGCAAAAATTTTAAGTGTGATATTCTGCTGATACACTGGAGTGTGATACGTTTGTACGACTCCCTAACTGAGATTCATTTTTCTTTGAATTTAGTCCCTTGTAGCATACTTTGACCTTAAACATCCTGGAGAGCCAGGCACAACGCTTTTGACGTAATGCCCTTACCAGTAAAAAACAAGGAGCAAAGACACCATCTCTCCTGCCTGTGGACCAGGCCATCATCAGAGACTGCAAGCCAGGATGGAAGTTTAGGACTCTGAGCCAGGGATCTGAAAAGTCCCAAGTAGTGACTGAACCATGGTGACCGCTAGGAAAGGTTAAGAAACTGTAGCCAGGAATATCTCTTGGTTTAAAAGAATTGAAGTCTCACCCAACACCAGGGTCAGTGCGACAATGAAGGAGAAGCTCACTGGCCGGAGAGTGAAGAAAACAATGAGTCTATAGGAGGCAACGCGAATCGATGCCCGTTGGGCGCCAACAGTGCCCCAGCTGATGCCACCCAGTCACTCCCCATCAAGGATCCACATCATCGAACCCAGCATCCGCGATAGCACCCCTGGCCGAACTCTCAACCCGAACCCTCAACCCAGCCTGCGACTCAAGGACTATATGTCACATGAAATGACATTGATTTCAAGTATGACTTGGGGAGGGATATAGCAGGGTAGGGGTGCTGCTGAAATGAAGTCACCCGGATGTACACCCACTGCATCCTCTGGTGAGGCGTGCCCAGAGGATGTAAATAAAGGGGAGTGGACCGCTCGTGGTCTACGCCCATGCCACGTCCCTGTGTGTGAGTGTGTGTGTACATTATTGAGGTGTGGCCAGAGGGTTTAAATAAAGGGGAGTGGACCACTCGTGGTCTTACGCCCATGTACTAGGGTGACCAAAATTTTAAAACAAAAAAACGGGACATTTCACAAAAATAGAGGAAGGACTATCATTTTACGTCAAGCGAGCGCACAGAATGACAGCGCTCCTCAGCAGAGAATTACAGAACAGGCACTTAGAACATACATAATATGCTATTTTTAAACCTGGAAGCTTGCCTGTGAATTAAATTACTTTCTTGGAACAACTGCTAACTATCCCTGCTTTGTAAAACATAAAAAACCCACCTCCCCCTGTTTTTAGTCGACCCTCTCCAAAAACCGGGACATGAGCTAAATTTCTCGAAATCTGCCCAGACAGCTGGTGAAAAACTGGGACCTCCTGGCAAATCCGGGACGCCTGGTCACCCTACCATACACATCCCCATGTCTGTGAGTGTGTGTGTACATTATTGAGGTGTGGCCAGAGGAGTGTAGACAGCTGGTGGTCCTATACCCATACCACATCCCTGAGTGTGAGTGTGTGTGGGTGTGTGCGCACATTATTGAGGTGTGGCCAGAGGCTGTAAATAAAGGGGTTTAGACCGCTGGTGGGCCGAGCTATTTGTAAAGGGCCATGCAGCACGGATTGCGGAGGAGTTTTGGAGCCACAGGGCCGGCTGTCCTTAGCACTCTGTCGTGGCCGGTTAATTTGCGTGCTGCGCCGCGGGGGTTGAATGTTGCCCAGGTCCGCACGGGTGCAAATGTGGCTGAAGGGGGTGGGTGAGCTGTCCCTTGCGCCAAGGACCAGTAAGCGATACAAAACATGTGTTGCAAAATTTTGTACAGTGGCAGGAACCTCGGAAGGAGGGATTCAGAGTCGGTGAGTTGGTGCGAGGTCCAAGCAGGACAAGTCTGGGCGGGCATTGAGCAGGCAGGATGCGAGCTTGGCGGGAGACACCCTCACAATAGTGTTAAGGAGGTTGAAAACAGACCAAGCAGGGGAGTGGAGGTTGATTGTTCTGCACCAGCTCGAGACGTCCAGGTACTGCCCAGTGCGCCTGGTTTCTGCCTACCTGGCATTGCGCCCAGCAACTGAAGGTTACTTATTGATACACGCAGACAGTAACCCCCTCACTAAGTTCCAAGTTCATAGCATCATGCAGGCATGTTTGGCGTTCTCAGGCAACAAAGTACAGGGAAAGCGATTCTGCAGCCACTCATTCCGCATAGGAGCAGCGACCACAGCATTTAGGGCAGGCCGGTCAGCTGAGCGCATCAAACAGGTGGGGCGCTGGGAGTCCCAGTGTTACAAAAGATACATCCGGTCTTGAAGGCACCGTGCTGGGGCTGGGGACTCTGAGATGGTGTGGTACGGACAAACGTTGGGACGTCAGTAACATTTGGTGGCACCTGATGCCGGGGGATTGCAGTGAATTTTTAATTATTAAAGATGTTCAGTGAGGCAATATAATGTTTGACAATGACAACTTATGGACATAAAGGACATTTTGGGGCACGAGAAGCCGGTGGCTTGCAGTGAAGTGCAATATGTACAGTTTATTTATTGTAGATGTGCAAACTTTCATCTCTTTACTTGCCAGGGACTATGGTCTGGGTGATTGACCATGCAGGCGTCTTGCGAGTGGCACGGTGGGCCGAGGAAAAAAAATGGAAGCACGGCCTCGCGGCCACAGATATTATCTGGGTAGGATACCCAGGCATGCACTGGACCTGCTTGCTGAAGAAGCTACAGCAGAGACGGGGGGTCCTCCTCCTAATGTGCTGGTGATACACCTGGGAGGGAATGACCTGGCATCTCTGGGGAGAAGGGCACTGCTGCAAGAAATGAGGGTCACCATGTGTAAGTTGAGCAACCAGCTAGGGACCTGTGAGATATGGTGGTCTGAGATGATGCCCCGGCGGGAGTGGCAGGGTGCACGATCGAAGGACGCCATGGAGGTCTCTAGCAGGAAGGTTAACAGCACCATGAAAAAATTCACTAAGCAAAGGTGGTTTGGCTTCATCTGTCATGGGTTGCTGCACGCAAAGGCCACAGGGTGTTTTGATGAAGATGGGGTGCACCTGTCCAGAGTGCGGATGGACCTGTTCCTACTTGACCTGGGGGAGGCCTTAGAGACAGCAGGGCGTAAGTAAGGAAGGCTATCTTGGTGGGGGCTCTGGGGTGACGGTGGCCACACCCAGAGCTGTGGCGGAGTTACAGGGCGATCCAGAGGCTGTAAGGTACATACGGGTACCCTCTGCAGGAGCACAACAAGAGTGCAAAAGCCAAATATCCACAGGGAGGTCCTCGCGTTGGACCCTGGAGGAGCGACGGCGCCCCGTTAGTCCTACGGGCAGTTGTGGACCGGAGCAACCGGCGGTCGCCTGGCAGGCTTCGCCCCACCTATGGGCATGAGCAAAGGGGTGGGCTTTTGGCCCACCGGAGGGAGGGGTCTCCCCTCCCCAAAAATATGGCAAACACCGTTGGGCAGGGCCCCGGTGTCAATTGGGTGGCCGGCAGCAAGGGGCTGCCTACCTTGGGATCGCCCGTAAGATAACCCACCAATGTTGGCATATCTGTAATGCTAATAGACCTGCAGCAATTTTCTCCACAAAGGAGGTGTCTTTTCTGGTTATTGCTCTAGGAGAATGCTGTATGGGGAGGCTGTTTGCCGATATTGGCACAAAGTGATGACGCGCAGGTCGTCACTGCCAACATTTGGAAACACATTCCTGTGACCCTTTGCAGCACGGGGCTTCTGCAGAGAGACTGTTCTTCTTGGCGTACCTGTGTGTGATAAAAACAATATCACCAGGACAGTCGCCAACCTGCCGGGACTGTCCCTGCAAAAACGAGGGAGTTGGCTACGATTACTGGGACGATCCTACTCTCTGTGCGGCTGTGTGCTCCTCTGCACCTGTAGGCTCTGGGCTCTGATGACTTCAGGTGTCACAACAACCCCCTTCCTTCGTCATCGCTGGACCTACCTGGGGCGCCTCCATGACGCTGGTAAGTGGGGAGTTTATACACAACTTCCCAAACCGGGGTGTGGATCCACTGTCCCAAAGTTCAGGACAGTTTCGGGGTGAGTTTCCCCGATGCAGCATTTGTGTAGAGTGATGCTTCTCACAACAGGTGGCACAGGGGCGGTCTCCATCCTGTGGCCCCCAGAGCAGAGGCCGATGGAGGGGCGAGATCTCTGCCGCTGGCTGGCGTTACGCAGGTGAAGGAGTCTCTGGACAAGATGAAGGGCCGGCCTCACTCGGTGTAGGAAGGTAGATCCCTGACTATGGTTGCCCCCAACTTTTTGCCTGGTGTTTTGCTGGTTTTCTGACTTAGTTGACCTGGGGCCCTGCTATTCAGGACCCCAGGCCTACTGCTCTCTCTGTAAAATGGATTCCATGTACCTTAGGTACATATCTAATTGGATACTGAGTCACCTTATCAGTCCCTGTACAGTGTACCTTAGGTACCCAGGGCATAGGTGTACCCAGGGCCTACCAGGGGCTGCAGCATGTATTATGCCACCCCTGGCTGGCCATCCAAATCTGACACAACTGGCTGCTTGACAGCTGGGGCAAGGTGGTGTAATCACCCCTTGCTTTAGATATAGTATACCTATATCTAACCCTAAAAATGGACACACAGATCTCCTATCAGTCACTCCTATGGCAGGCCTTGACAATCCTGAAGGCAGAGTGCTTGGAATCGTGTGAGATAGTGCTCTGGCATGAGCTGAGCCTGTCTGCGGCTTTCGGGATCCATCCCTTAGCCGTTTCCATGATATCGCATACCATATACTCTTAAGTGCATTATAATCCTCGCGGTTATATGCCAACTCTGGTATCGCTTTATCAAAACATGTCGAGTAAGGTGTCATACGAATTGGAATACTAACCCCTCGCCAATTCTGGCAACGGGGTTAGCATTCCACCCTTCTAGAGGGACACGACATGTATGTAACCTGTAACCCCGGTTAAAGTCAGACATAGCCTCAGCTCCCCAAGATGGATGCTGCCACCGAGACACAAGTCTGCCCTCCTGCTGCTGGGAGTCCTCCCAGAGCAGGAGGCAAGGACAAAGGGTTTCCTGCCAGGGGCGGTGCCAGCACCGTCCCAGACAGGGTTTTGTGTATTCCAGGTAGGCAGGGCTTTAGAGGAAGGTGACTGCAAGTGGCACCCCGGTGCTCACTGTGCATAGGCCGGCTGAAACCAGTTCCAGAGGCACTCCAGCCCCTGGCCTGGGGAAAGCCCACCAAAGGAGAGGGGTGTAACCACCCCCCTCCTGGTCCCACCCATAGGGCAGGACTTAGTCGCGTGCCAGCCCCCTTTTCCAAGATAAAGGTAGGAGCAGGCCCCCTTCCAAATCAGATCATCTTTGGAATCAAGACACGACTTTCTACGAAAGGACATCAAGATTTCTTCTTCAAGATTCTCCCTTGTGACTAAGGAGTAGTCACCCTGCATCCGCAGGCACCATCTTAAGAACACTGCGGTCTGCTGCAAGTCCTTCCTCTGGAATCTGACTGCCCAACTCGACGAGAACCGGCTTCCCTGGCACCTCTGACCTCTACCCACCTCTACAGCCAAGCTGAGAACCGTGGGTGCGACGAGACCTCGAGGGACCGGCCATCTTCAAGACTGCACGACTTCTTTCCAGCACGACCGCCGAGGGATCCTCTGGTGAGTGCTTTGGGGTCCGAGAAGCCCCAACCCTGAGCAGCCCCAGCACTGAAGTTCAGCCTCCCAGCATCTCCACGATCTGCGTGGGGCCCTTCTGCTTTTTGCTGCTCACCGCGTTGTTTGGCTACTAGCCCGCTGGCTTGTGGCCTTCTTAACGACGCCCGACGACATCACTGTTGCTGGTCTGGTTGCTCCAGAATGGCCCTTGCTCCCTTCCAAGAGAGGAGCACCCCGGACCCTCCTGGTCCACCCCAGACGCCATTTTAGGTCCACCGCGTGGGCTTGAATTTGCCAAGACTTGTTGCCCCAATCCTGGGTCCAGCGACGTCGAGAGCATCATCCATCGTGGGACAGCTCGTACCTCCATCCTGGTCGCCGACAACGCCTCCTGGTCCGTGAGACTACAGAGCCCAGCGTCGCCCACTCACCTAGTCGAGGTGACTACCATCCGGTGCCCTCCTGGTGCCACCTGACTACTGGCTAGTAGTCACGAACTTGGTCCCCTCTGCTTTCAGGTGTCATCTATCTTCGATCCAGGCTTGGATCACCCGAACAATCTTCACTGGTCGCCTGCCAGCAACTCCTTTCCTTCAGGCTCCTGGTTCGTCAACGGAGAATCCCGACGTCTTTTCAGACCTATGCAGCTGCAGCCCCTGGGCTAGGTAACTTCGGCATTTCGGTGCCTCAGCATAGCCTCACTATCCAAGGGTCCCGATCCACTTTCGTTTTTGACCTACCTAGTCGGGTTCGCCCGAGAACACTAACTTTGTGAATTCTAGCTTCCATAGACTTTGTCCCGCATCCCGCGTGAGAGTGCACACTCTGCACCCGAGTTCCCTAGGCCTCCTGCTAGTAATCTAAAGGTTCAGTAGTCCAGTCCTAGCGATCCCAAAGCCTCTAAGAATCGTTACTTACCTGCTAGTAATTCGCATTCCACTTTTGTAGTATTTGGTTTTTCGTGCCCCTCGGGCATTTGTGTAAATTGTGCGACTTGAAGTATTTTTATAAGAGTTTTGTTGTGTGCTTAGCTCCCTGTCTCATAAAGAGCCAGGGTAGTCTTGTTATAAATAAATACACTGTTTATTTTCATAACAACTTGTGTGGTGTCCTTTCACTGGGTGTTCAAGGGGTAATGTGATGGTAAAAAAGCTGGATTAACGCCCTCTAGAGTCTTAGCCTTAGACTGCTCGTATCCATGCTACTAGGATAGCTGGTCTATAAGGTTGACTTACAACCAATCATCAATAAGGGTTGTTTGGACTGATATCTAGTGATCACTAGAATAGTGAGCACTGCACATCAGGCCAACTTCTCACATTGGTGAGCAGCGGTTGGGATTTGAGCTTGCTGTTGTTTTACCACACATATCCTAAGAATATCTTGTGAAAGATCACATAAGTACTAAGGTACATATAACTTAGCTTAGAATACTCTGAGTTCTACTGAACCAGCTGTTGTAGCTCCTAGGGCCTAGCACACCCTAAACTACAACTCTAGCAAGGGATCAGTAGGTAAACATATAGTGTAGGTAAGTGCACCACTTACACCTCACTAGAAAAGCATGTCTACCCATGGAGAGTCTTCAGAGACTCCCCTTGTGGTTATTGACCCTCCACATGTCAGCTCAAGATATGCAGCTCTCAATTTCCAGGAGTTGAGACACTTGTGTACCTCCAGGAAATTGAAACAGGGGTCTGACCCCACCACTCCCTTTCTGTTGGGTCTCTTAGAGACTTATGATGCTAGGAAAGCATCTCAGGGAGATGGGAATATGCCAGCCTTAGAAGGGCACCTTGGTGATCCAGACCTCCACAACACTGTAAATGCAGTTGAGGAGGAGGATCCTGAGGAACTCTCTGGGGATGAGGTAGACAAAGGTCTTGAGGTAGTCAGAAGGCTAACTAGGGCCAACATAGACTTGCTTGGGCTAGGATCTGGGGGCCCCCAGTACTGACCCTAAGTAGGCCTAACCTTGGAGTTAGGAGAGATAGATCTCTGTCTAGGGACTCCAATAGATCTCTGCACTCTAATGCCTCTTCTCAGAGGAGAAGGAACTCTCCCCAGAGGAGATTGACTTCCCCTCAGAGAATGGAGCATGAAGCTAGGATGAGACAGGCTACTCTGAGGATTGAAAGGGAAGAACTTGCCCTGGCCAAAGAAAAGCTTGCCTTTGCTAGAGAGCAGCAGATGAGTGGGTTAGCTCCCACTGGTGGCAGCAATCTCCCAAGAGAAAAAGAGAAGGGTTTAGATACTAAACCCCTGACAAAGATAGTGCCCCCCTTTAAACAAGGGGATGACATCCAGAAATGGATAGCTGCGTTGGAGAGGGCCTGCACTGTGCAGTGCATTCCCCAGAGTCAGTGGGCAGCTATACTGTGGCTCTCCTTTGATGGCAAAGGTAGAGATAAGCTCCTCACTACTAGAGTTGAGGATGCTAACAATTACCAGGTCCTGAAAAATGCACTGGTTGATGGGTTTGGCTTAACCACTGAGCAGTACAGGTTGCTGTTCAGAGACACCCAGAAAACTCAGTCTCAGGACTGGTCTGACTTTGTTGATTGTGCCACTAAGGCTTTGGAAGGCTGGCTACTGGGTAGCAAGGTTACTGACTTCACAGGATTATAAATCTTATTATGAGAGAGCAAGTCTTAAATAATTGTCAGAACTAGTTATTACACCAGCACCTGGTAGACTCTGATCTGACCTCTCCACAAGAATTGGGTAAGAGGGCAGACAAATGGGTCAGAACCAGGATTAGGCCCAAGAACCAAGGTGGTGACCAGAAAAAGGAATCAACCAAGCCTCAAGAGAAGGGTGGGAATAAATCTCCAGATCAAACCACATCAGGGCCCCAAAAATCCTCTGAGGGGGGTGGGTCACAGAATCCTTCTAATAACCAGAAGAAACCTTATTGTTATCCCTGTAAACAGGTGGGTCATTTGAAAACTGACAGCAGTTGCCCAAAGAATAACAATAAGGAGAACATACCCCCAAGTAACATTCCCAAACCTCCTGTTACTACTAGTAGTAATCCCCCAGGTGGTGGGAGTGCCCCCAAGAATTTGGGTGCATTTACTTTGGGAGTTCCTGGGGACTCTGGCCTAACCAGGTCCCCAAACTTAGATACTCTTGTCTGTGAGACTGGCATGGGGTTTGCCAACTTCACAACTTGTCCCAACACTTTGGGCAAGTACAGGCAGGAGCCCCTCATCAATGGTATAAAAGTTGAGGCCTATAGAGATACAGGGGCTAGCATCACCATGGTGACTGAGAGTCTAGTCCCCTCAAGGCAACTTTTACCTGGTGCCACATACCAGGTGACCAATATTGATGGAGTACAGAGAGATCATCCCATGGCAGTGGTCAATCTCAGCTGGGGAGGTGTCACTGGCCACAAGAGAGTGGTAGTGTCACCAAACTTGCCTGTAGATTGCCTACTGGGGAATGATTTAGAGCTCTCAGCCTGGGCTGAAGTAGAGCAAGAAACCCATTCTAAAATGGTAAACTTCCATGGTAAGGTTAGTGGGGCAGTGATAGCCACAGCCCCAGTCCAAGATGTCCTCCCTGAACAGGTCAGGAGGGCTGTGCCAGTCACAGCCCAATCTCAGACAACTTCCTTCCCAGAACAGGTTGTAAAGGCTGTGATGGTCACAGCCCACACCCAAACTGAGCCCCCTCCTGAAAAGGTTGGGAGAGTTGTGATGGCCACAGCTCAAACTCAGACAGATGATAGTGTTGTGAAGCCTGAAACTATGGATCACTCCACTCAGACAGAGAGCATTGAGGAGGAAGAGAAATCTCCCTCCCACCAGACTTTAGGAAAGGATCAGCCTCCTCATGGAACTGATCTGACCCCTTGTGAAGGAACTGCCCCAGAGGTAGTCAGGCCTAGCCTGGCAGAGCCCCTGATGTCAGTGGACCCTTCCAAGGTGGGACCCAGTCTGGAGCAGGTAACCTGCCCCTCTCTACCCTGCCTCAGTCAGCCCAGGGCTGTAGAGGTCAGGGAGGCCAGTGTTGGACCCCAAAGGGCCCCCTGTCCAAAAGAACCCCCCAATCAGCAGATTAAGGGCACTGAAGCTAGTAGTCCTAGCCAAGTGAAAATAAAACAAACTCCTGAGGGATCCCCCTTAAATTTAGTTAGGGACCTCCCACAGATGGACACTGTTGGGCACAGCCAGACCTGGGACCTAAGGTCCCCAAACCTGACCTGTCCCTCCAGTAAGCCAAACAGAGGGACCCAACCTCCAGCTGTAGGTAGCCAGAGGTTGACCCTGAGAGCCCAAAACAACTCAGTCTTGGAAAGAAAGGCCTCTATGGTGGAAAATGATTGGAGAAAGCTGAGCCCAAAATTAGTGGAGCCTCACTTCAGTACTCCATTTCAACACCAGCCTTTTCCTTTGCCAAAACACACCACAGGTAGAGATTCCCTATGGTGGAGACCCTCAGATACCCTTAGGGTGAGGGATTGCTTAGTGGACCATGAGATAGGGGGTAACCATGCCAGTGCTGGTACTTCCTTATATGGCCACTCAGGCAATATAGGCTTACCTGGCAAGGATAGCCTTATCTCCTTTCGTTTGGGGGAGGGGGGGGTTATGTAGGAAGGTAGATCCCTGACTATGGTTGCCCCCAACTTTTTGCCTGGTGTTTTGCTGGTTTTCTGACTTAGTTGACCTGGGGCCCTGCTATTCAGGACCCCAGGCCTACTGCTCTCTCTGTAAAATGGATTCCATGTACCTTAGGTACATATCTAATTGGATACTGAGTCACCTTATCAGTCCCTGTACAGTGTACCTTAGGTACCCAGGGCATAGGTGTACCCAGGGCCTACCAGGGGCTGCAGCATGTATTATGCCACCCCTGGCTGGCCATCCAAATCTGACACAACTGGCTGCTTGACAGCTGGGGCAAGGTGGTGTAATCACCCCTTGCTTTAGATATAGTATACCTATATCTAACCCTAAAAATGGACACACAGATCTCCTATCAGTCACTCCTATGGCAGGCCTTGACAATCCTGAAGGCAGAGTGCTTGGAATCGTGTGAGATAGTGCTCTGGCATGAGCTGAGCCTGTCTGCGGCTTTCGGGATCCATCCCTTAGCCGTTTCCATGATATCGCATACCATATACTCTTAAGTGCATTATAATCCTCGCGGTTATATGCCAACTCTGGTATCGCTTTATCAAAACATGTCGAGTAAGGTGTCATACGAATTGGAATACTAACCCCTCGCCAATTCTGGCGACGGGGTTAGCATTCCACCCTTCTAGAGGGACACGACATGTATGTAACCTGTAACCCCGGTTAAAGTCAGACATAGCCTCAGCTCCACAAGATGGATGCTGCCACCGAGACACAAGTCTGCCCTCCTGCTGCTGGGAGTCCTCCCAGCACAGGAGGCAAGGACAAAGGGTTTCCTGCCAGGGGCGGTGCCAGCACCGTCCCAGACAGGGTTTTGTGTATTCTAGGTAGGCAGGGCTTTAGAGGAAGGTGACTGCAAGTGGCACCCCGGTGCTCACTGTGCATAGGCCGGCTGAAACCAGTTCCAGGGGCACTCCAGCCCCTGGCCTGGGGAAAGCCCGCCAAAGGAGAGGGGTGTAACCACCCCCCTCCTGGTCCCACCCATAGGGCAGGACTTAGTCGCGTGCCAGTCCCCTTTTCCAAGATAAAGGTAGGGACTGGCCCCCTTCCAAATCAGATCATCTTTGGAATCAAGACACGACTTTCTACGAAAGGACATCAAGATTTCTTCTTCAAGATTCTCCCTTGTGACTAAGGAGTAGTCACCCTGCATCCGCAGGCCCCATCTTAAGAACACTGCGGTCTGCTGCAAGTCCTTCCTCCGGAATCTGACTGCCCAGCTCGACGAGAACCGGCTTCCCTGGCACCTCTGACTTCTACCCACCTCTACAGCCAAGCTGAGAACCGTGGGTGCGACGAGACCTCGAGGGACCGGCCATCTTCAAGACTGCACGACTTCTTTCCAGCACGACCGCCGAGGGATCCTCTGGTGAGTGCTTTGGGGTCCGAGAAGCCCCCACCCTGAGCAGCCCCAGCACCGAAGTTCAGCCTCCCAGCATCTCCACGATCTGCGTGGGGCCCTTCTGCTTTTTGCTGCTCACCGAGTTGTTTGGCTACTAGCCCGCTGGCTTGTGGCCTTCTTAACGACGCCCGACGACATCACTGTTGCTGGTCTGGTTGCTCCAGACTGGCCCTTGCTCCCTTCCAAGAGAGGAGCACCCCGGACCCTCCTGGTCCACCCCAGACGCCATTTTAGGTCCACCGCGTGGGCTTGAATTTGCCAAGACTTGTTGCCCCAATCCTGGGTCCAGCGACGTCGAGAGCATCATCCATCGTGGGACAGCTCGTACCTTCATCCTGGTCGCTGACAACGCCTCCTGGTCCGTGAGATCTGCAGAGCCCAGCGTCGCCCACTCACCTACTCGAGGAGACTACCATCCGGTGCCCTCCTGGTGCCACCTGACTACTGGCTAGTAGTCACGAACTTGGTCCCCTCTGCTTTCAGGTGTCATCTATCTTCGATCCAGGCTTGGATCACCCGAACAATCTTCACTGGTCGCCTGCCAGCAACTCCTTTCCTTCAGGCTCCTGGTTCGTCAACGGAGAATCCTGACGTCTTTTCAGACCTATGCAGCTGCAGCCCCTGGGCTAGGTAACTTCGGCATTTCGGTGCCTCAGCATAGCCTCACTATCCAAGGGTCCCGATCCACTTTCGTTTTTGACCTACCTAGTCGGGTTCGCCCGAGAACACTAACTTTGTGAATTCTAGCTTCCATAGACTTTGTCCCGCATCCCGCGTGAGAGTGCACACTCTGCACCCGAGTTCCCTAGGCCTCCTGCTAGTAATCTAAAGGTTCAGTAGTCCAGTCCTAGCGATCCCAAAGCCTCTAAGAATCGTTACTTACCTGCTAGTAATTCGCATTCCACTTTTGTAGTATATGGTTTTTCGTGCCCCTCGGGCATTTGTGTAAATTGTGCGACTTGAAGTATTTTTATAAGAGTTTTGTTGTGTGCTTAGCTCCCTGTCTCATAAAGAGCCAGGGTAGTCTTGTTATAAATAAATACACTGTTTATTTTCATAACAACTTGTGTGGTGTCCTTTCACTGGGTGTTCAAGGGGTAATGTGATGGTAAAACAGCTGGCTTAACACGCCCTCTAGAGTCTTAGCCTTAGACTGCTCGTATCCATGCTACTAGGATAGCTGGTCTATAAGGTTGACTTACAACCAATCATCAATAAGGGTTGTTTGGACTGATACATAGTGATCACTAGAATAGTGAGCACTGCATATCAGGCCAACTTCTCACACTCGGGGACAGCCTCTGTCACACCGGAGCTCGCAGTCCCACCCCTCCCCCGGCCATGCACCAGTGACACGGTGAAACATATTTAGTCGCCCTAAGGATTTCTCTCAACCACAGTGTGCTCCCTGCACTGCTCTGAGCGTTATACCAAAGACAATAGCACCCGACTGCCAGCAATGGGGGTACGGGCAGTGCACCCCCCAGATCACAGTTCACCCCCCCAGGTCACAGTGCACCCATCCAGTACCTCACATGTGGTGGGGCCTGTAGCCACATGCTTAGATCAGCATGATGCCAGGCCCACCATTAAAGTCAGGATACCAGATATACATGCAGTTTGCACTCAGGGCCAAAGGGGACATCCCATGGTTAACACAGAGCCACACAACTGACGAGACTCACACAGCACCGAGAAGAGCCAATGACGCAGGGCCCTGGAGTGCGTCCAGGCGCAGCTTGTGGGAAGCCCCTGGTTCAGGAGGAGACACCGAGCAGCTGTCGTGGGATCAGCGTCAGGGACTGGACCACTCTGGCCAGAGAGGGTCCCATGAGTGCAACACAACTAAGAGAAGCCAACATCTCCCAGACAACAAGCCAACAATCCCGCCTTTGTTATCCCGAAGAAGACGGGGCGCCACACCCAACCAGCCGGGGTCTCCGATGCATCAGACTAAACAGAGGGGACAGGCTCTGTGGACTGGAAAACAAAGCCCTCTGGGAAGAGGAACTGCACAGCAGGAAGAGCAGAGCCTGCACAGCAGGAGGCGCGGAGCCCGCACAGCAGGAAGCGCAGAGCCTGCACAGCAGGAAGCGCGGAGCCTGCACAGCAGGAGGCCCGGAGCCTGCACAGCATGAGGCCCGGAGCCTGCACAGCAGGAGGCGCAGAGCCCGCACACCAGGAAGCGCAGAGCCCGCACAGCAGGAAGCGCAGAGCCCGCACAGCAGGAAGCGCAGAGCCCGCACAGCAGGAAGCGCAGAGCCCGCACAGCAGGAAGCGCAGAGCCCGTACAGCAGGAAGCGCAGAGCCTGCACAGCAGGAGGCCCAGAGCCCGCACAGCAGGAAGCGCAGAGCATGCACAGCAGGAAGCGCAGAGCCTGCCCAGCAGGAAGCGCAGAGCCTGCACAGCAGGAAGCGCAGAGCCCGCATAGCAGGAAGTGCAGAGCCCGCATAGCAGGAAGCGCAGAGCCCGCATAGCAGGAAGCACAGAGTCTGCACAGCAGGAGGCGCAGAGCGTGCACAGCCGGAGGTGCAGAGTGTGCACAGCCGGAGGTGCAGAGTGTGCACAGCAGGAGGTGCAGAGGCTGGTGGCGTTGAAATCGTTTGGGCTGGAGGTGTTGTCTTATGCGGACGACACTCAAATAATGGTGTCTATCACGTAGAATGTCAGTGACTCTGTGCATAATTTTAAAAACTGCATGCAAGCAGTCTCGTCATGGATGGTACAAAACTATCTAAAATTGAATGGCGAGTAGACGGAGGTCCTGATTTTTGGGGAAAAGCCAGACATCTGGTCAGGGGAGTGGTGGCCTGATTCCCTGGGCACTTGCGAACTCCCGTTTCCCAGGGTAAAAACTTGGGAGTTGTGGTTGACAATTCCCTTTCTTTGAATCTGCAGGTCTCCAGGACAGTGGCCACATGTTTTGGGCTCATAAGGAACATTCCTCAGTTCCTCTCATTTGATGCACACAAAAAAGTGGTGGTTGCACTAATATTGTCGAGATTGGGCTACTGCAACGCCCTTATTTAGGCATCAACAAAGGACAGCTGCGTCACCTGCAGCTGGTGCAGAATGCCGCTGTTAGGTGGGTGATGGATCTACCCAAACATCACTCAGTCTCGTCTTCCCTTCTTTTGCTGCATTGGCCCCCAGAACTATGTTTAAGACCCTCTGCCTCACTCACAACGCCTACTATGGCCTGGGCTCGGTGGGCATCAAGGCCTTATTCCAACAAGATGCGCCCTCGAGGAATCTTAGGTCAGCAAAAAAGAATCTCCTCACAGTTCCTAGGTTTAAAAGGATGAGACGGGGCGGGAGAGCTTTTTCATTTGCTGCTGCGAACGTGTGGAACTCTCTCCCGGATGATATTTCGGGGCAACGATCTCACACAATCTTTTGAAAGTCCATAACCCCTTCGCAGCGGGGGTAATTCCCCGGCTGTGCTGGTGAGCGGGGGGCGCGCACAGCGCCCCGGTGCTCATGACGAGCTGAGCTCGTCATGACCACGCCCGTTTCCGTGGAACGTTCAGCACAGCAGGGGAATTATCCCCGCGTGCGAGCGTTCCACGGCTCATGACGAGCTGAGCTCGTCATGAGCACTTAAGGTGTTAAAGACCTGGTTGTTCCCTGAGAGGCTGGTTGGAGTGTGATCCTGTCTGCCTGCATTCTGTTCTGTATTTAGCATCTTGATGCCCTTGGGCTAAGTCTGCGCCTTAAAAATCATCTATTATTCATTCACAGCAGGAAGTGCAGCGCCTGCACAGCAGGAAGTGCAGAGCCTGCACAGCAGGAAGTGCATAGCCTGCACAGCATGAAGTGCAGAGCCTGCACAGCATGAAGTGCAGCGCCTGCACAGCATGAAGTGCAGCGCCTGCACAGCAGGAGGTGCAGCGTCTGCACAGCAGGAGGTGCAGCGCCTGCACAGCAGGAGGTGCAGCGCCTGCACAGCAGGAGGTGCAGCGTCTGCACAGCAGGAAGGGCAGCGTCTGCACAGCAGGAAGGGCAGCGTCTGCACAGCAGGAAGTGCAGAGCCTGCACAGCAGGAAGTGCAGAGCCTGTACAGCAGGAAGTGCTGAGCCTGCACAGCAGGAGGTGCAGCGTCTGCACAGCAGGAGGTGCAGAGCCTGCACAGCAGGAGGTGCAGAGCCTGCAGAGCAGGAAGTGCAGAGCCTGCACAGCAGGAAGGGCAGCGTCTGCACAGCAGGAAGTGCAGAGCCTGCACAGCAGGAAGTGCAGAGCCTGTACAGCAGGAAGTGCTGAGCCTGCACAGCAGGAGGTGCAGAGCCTGCACAGCAGGAGGTGCAGAGCCTGCAGAGCAGGAAGTGCAGAGCCTGCAGAGCAGGAAGTGCAGAGCCTGCAGAGCAGGAAGTGCAGCGCCTGCAGAGCAGGAAGTGCAGCGCCTGCACAGCAGGAAGTGCAGCGGCACTGAAGCTTCTCCCTCCATATGTGCAGACGCCGACACCGCTCTTACAGGGAGCACACTCAATGTATGTGTATATGCGCACGCCCTTACACCAAACATTCATGTCAGGCTCCTGCCTAATGCCTGTACATAAAGAAACAATGTCCAAACACTAAAACAGGACTCTTTGTTTGATGTATTGGTACAGACAACTTCATACCATGGGTAGAATTAGAGACATTAAAAAAATATTTTATTTACTCACAAAAACTACGCCTGGCTGTGTTCCTGTTCCTTGCATAGCAGCCTCATGGGGTTTCTCTCCAAACGCAGACATTCTCACACCACTAAATGTAGCGCCCGGCCCTCAGTAACCCGAGGAGAACGTATGCATCAAACCTGGATGCTGATTCGTCCCAGAAAGCCCTGAGATGACCTAGAAGAGGGTGCTCCAAAGTCGGTCCTGGAGGGCCAGATCCCTGCCAGGTTTCTAGCATGTCCTCCTTTAGATAAATGTAGTGATCTTAAAAATCAGGCATGGATCCGGCCCTCCAGGACCGGCTCTGGAGAACCTTGATCTAGAATCCGCGGAAGTGTAGAACTGGCAGAAAAAGGTGTGTGGGATTACAATGTGTGCTGTGGGTTAGAAAAAGAGGTGTGTAGGATACAATGTGTGCTGTGGGTTAGAAAAAGATGTGTGTAGGAATATAATGTGTGCTGTGGGTTAGAAAAAGATATGTGTGGGAATACAATGTGTGCTGTGGGTTAGAAAAAGATGTGTGTGGGATACAATGTGTGCTGTGGGTTAGAAAAAGATATGTGTGGGAATACAATGTGTGCTGTGGGTTAGAAAAAGATGTGTGTGGGATACAATGTGTGCTGTGGGTTAGAAAAAGAGGTGTGTAGGATACAATGTGTGCTGTGGGTTAGAAAAAGATGTGTGTGGGATTACAATGTGTGCTGTGGGTTAGAAAAAGATGTGTGTGGGATACAATGTGTGCTGTGGGTTAGAAAAAGATGTGTGGGAATACAATATTTGCGGTGGGTTAGAAAATGATGTGTGTGGGATACAATGTGTGCTGTGGGTTAGAAAAAGATGTGTGGGAATACAATGTGTGCTGTGGGTTAGAAAAAGATGTGTGTGGGATACAATGTGTGCTGTGGGTTAGGAAAAGATGTGTGGGAATACAATATTTGCGGTGGGTTAGAAAAAGATGTGTGTGGGATACAATGTGTGCTGTGGGTTAGAAAAAGATGTGTGTGGGAATACAATGTTTGCTGTGGGTTAGAAAAAGATGTGTGTGGGATACAATGTGTGCTGTGGGTTAGAAAAAGATATGTGTGGGAATACAATGTGTGCTGTGGGTTAGAAAAAGATGTGTGTGGGATACAATGTGTGCTGTGGGTTAGAAAAAGATGTGTGGGAATACAATATTTGCGGTGGGTTAGAAAAAGATGTGTGTGGGATACAATGTGTGCTGTGGGTTAGAAGAAGAGGTGTTTGGGATTACAATGTTTGCTGTGGGTTAGAAAAAGATGTGTGTGGGATTACAATGTGTGCTGTGGGTTAGAAAAAGATGTGTGTGGGAATACAATGTTTGCTGTGGGTTAGAAAAAGATGTGTGTGGGATACAATGTGTGCTGTGGGTTAGAAAAAGAGGTGTGTAGGATACAATGTTTGCTGTGGGTTAGAAAAAGAGGTGTGTGGGATACAATGTGTGCTGTGGGTTAGAAAAAGAGGTGTGTGGGATTACAATGTGTGCTGTGGGTTAGAAAAAGAGGTGTTTGGGATTACAATGTGTGCTGTGGGTTAGAAAAAGAGGTGTGTGGGATACAATGTGTGCTGTGGGTTAGAAAAAGAGGTGTTTGGGATTACAATGTGTGCTGTGGGTTAGAAAAAGAGGTGTGTGGGATTACAATGTTTGCTGTGGGTTAGAAAAAGAGGTGTGTGGGATTACAATGTTTGCTGTGGGTTAGAAAAAGATGTGTGTGGGATACAATGTGTGCTGTGGGTTAGAAAAAGATGTGTGGGGGATACAATGTGTGCTGTGGGTTAGAAAAAGATATGTGTGGGAATACAATGTGTGCTGTGGGTTAGAAAAAGATGTGTGTGGGATACAATGTGTGCTGTGGGTTAGAAAAAGATGTGTGGGAATACAATATTTGCGGTGGGTTAGAAAAAAGATGTGTGTGGGATACAATGTGTGCTGTGGGTTAGAAGAAGAGGTGTTTGGGATTACAATGTTTCCTGTGGGTTAGAAAAAGATGTGTGTGGGATTACAATGTGTGCTGTGGGTTAGAAAAAGATGTGTGTAGGAATATAATGTGTGCTGTGGGTTAGAAAAAGATGTGTGGGAATACAATATTTGCGGTGGGTTAGAAAATGATGTGTGTGGGATACAATGTGTGCTGTGGGTTAGAAAAAGATGTGTGGGAATACAATGTGTGCTGTGGGTTAGAAAAAGATGTGTGTGGGATACAATGTGTGCTGTGGGTTAGAAAAAGATGTGTGGGAATACAATATTTGCGGTGGGTTAGAAAAAGATGTGTGTGGGATACAATGTGTGCTGTGGGTTAGAAGAAGATGTGTGTGGGATACAATGTGTGCTGTGGGTTAGAAAAAGGTGTGTGTGGGATACAATGTGTGCTGTGGGTTAGAAAAAGATGTGTGTGGGATACAATGTGTGCTGTGGGTTAGAAAAAGATGTGTGTGGGATACAATGTGTGCTGTGGGTTAGAAAAAGATGTGTGGGAATACAATATTTGCGGTGGGTTAGAAAAAGATGTGTGTGGGATACAATGTGTGCTGTGGGTTAGAAGAAGATGTGTGTGGGATACAATGTGTGCTGTGGGTTAGAAAAAGATGTGTGTGGGATACAATGTGTGCTGTGGGTTAGAAAAAGATGTGTGTGGGAATACAATGTTTGCTGTGGGTTAGAAAAAGATGTGTGTGGGATACAATGTGTGCTGTGGGTTAGAAAAAGATGTGTGTGGGAATACAATGTGTGCTGTGGGTTAGAAAAAGATGTGTGTGGGATACAATGTGTGCTGTGGGTTAGAAAAAGATGTGTGGGAATACAATATTTGCGGTGGGTTAGAAAAAGATGTGTGTGGGATACAATGTGTGCTGTGGGTTAGAAGAAGAGGTGTTTGGGATTACAATGTTTGCTGTGGGTTAGAAAAAGATGTGTGTGGGATTACAATGTGTGCTGTGGGTTAGAAAAAGATGTGTGTGGGAATACAATGTTTGCTGTGGGTTAGAAAAAGATGTGTGTGGGATACAATGTGTGCTGTGGGTTAGAAAAAGAGGTGTGTAGGATACAATGTTTGCTGTGGGTTAGAAAAAGAGGTGTGTGGGATACAATGTGTGCTGTGGGTTAGAAAAAGAGGTGTGTGGGATTACAATGTGTGCTGTGGGTTAGAAAAAGAGGTGTTTGGGATTACAATGTGTGCTGTGGGTTAGAAAAAGAGGTGTGTGGGATACAATGTGTGCTGTGGGTTAGAAAAAGAGGTGTTTGGGATTACAATGTGTGCTGTGGGTTAGAAAAAGAGGTGTGTGGGATTACAATGTTTGCTGTGGGTTAGAAAAAGAGGTGTGTGGGATTACAATGTTTGCTGTGGGTTAGAAAAAGATGTGTGTGGGATACAATGTGTGCTGTGGGTTAGAAAAAGATGTGTGTGGGATACAATGTGTGCTGTGGGTTAGAAAAAGATGTGTGTGGGATACAATGTGTGCTGTGGGTTAGAAAAAGATATGTGTGGGAATACAATGTGTGCTGTGGGTTAGAAAAAGATGTGTGTGGGATACAATGTGTGCTGTGGGTTAGAAAAAGATGTGTGGGAATACAATATTTGCGGTGGGTTAGAAAAAGATGTGTGTGGGATACAATGTGTGCTGTGGGTTAGAAAAAGATGTGTGGGAATACAATATTTGCGGTGGGTTAGAAAAAGATGTGTGTGGGATACAATGTGTGCTGTGGGTTAGAAAAAGATGTGTGTGGGATACAATGTGTGCTGTGGGTTAGAAGAAGAGGTGTTTGGGATTACAATGTTTGCTGTGGGTTAGAAAAAGAGGTGTGTGGGATTACAATGTGTGCTGTGGGTTAGAAAAAGATGTGTGTGGGAATACAATGTGTGCTGTGGGTTAGAAAAAGATGTGTGTGGGATACAATGTGTGCTGTGGGTTAGAAAAAGATGTGTGTGGGAATACAATGTGTGCTGTGGGTTAGAAAAAGATATGTGTGGGAATACAATGTGTGCTGTGGGTTAGAAAAAGATGTGTGTGGGATACAATGTGTGCTGTGGGTTAAAAAAGATGTGTGGGAATACAATATTTGCGGTGGGTTAGAAAAAGATGTGTGTGGGATACAATGTGTGCTGTGGGTTAGAAAAAGATGTGTGGGAATACAATATTTGCGGTGGGTTAGAAAAAGATGTGTGTGGGATACAATGTGTGCTGTGGGTTAGAAAAAGATGTGTGTGGGATACAATGTGTGCTGTGGGTTAGAAAAAGATGTGTGTGGGATACAATGTGTGCTGTGGGTTAGAAGAAGAGGTGTTTGGGATTACAATGTGTGCTGTGGGTTAGAAAAAGATGTGTGTGGGATTACAATGTGTGCTGTGGGTTAGAAAAAGATGTGTGTGGGATACAATGTGTGCTGTGGGTTAGAAAAAGATGTGTGTGGGATTACAATGTGTGCAGTGGGTTAGACAAAGAGATGAGTGTGGGTTTACAACATATGCTGTGGGTTGAGAAGAGGGATGGTGTGGGATTACAATGTGTGCTGTGGGCAGGCGAGGAGTGCTGGTCGTTGCGCGGATCACTCGGAGATATGGTCACTTTGTAATACAGGGATGTTTGTGGTGTTTGCCATGTGTTGCTGCTGAGGGGTGCTTAATAAGATGCCTTTATGGAACGCCATCTGCTCAAGGCATGGCCTCTAGGAACCACCATCTGGTTGGGACATGGTATGTGCTGAGCTTTAGATGTGGAGAATGCTTACAGAAAACATGAACGTGAATGCATCCAGAGAACAGAGCTGGGTCAGGGCTCATACAGTATGTGGGAGGGGGCGGATGCTCACTCAGAACAGGGTTGGGCCATGGTGTGTGGTAGCATGGGTTTTAGGAATGTGGTTGGTTCATGGTGTATGGGAGGTGGTGGATGCCTTCAGAGAATGGGGTTAGAGGACGGTGTGTGCCATCGGTATGGGCACTAGGAATCTGGCTGCCTCACAGACTGGCAAGGTAAGGGGGGATTATGAAAGTTATCAAAGTGTACTCACTGCATGCTGGTTGTGCAGCTTCTCCAGGAGGGTGCTGTCAGTACCTTTAGGGAATCTGCTCTCTTCATTTATCAAAGCCAACAAGCCCAGTTTCTTCAGGAGAGAGAGGAAGGGAAGAGAAGAGAAATGACATTAGGAGAGATCTTCGGTGCATCTTCTCACACTCATTACAAACATGGCTGAATCTCATGATCATCTCATTGTGTCTCTGCTCCCTCCTCAGGCTCCAAGAATCACTTACCGATTGAAGGAAGACTTGAAAAAATACCACCTCTGGTCTACCTGAAAGAATTCTCTCTCTGGCGGATTAGGACATCAATGCTGGACAAGAAGCCAACATTGGCTGTGTCACCTCACAGGGGGTGGACCACCAATGGGATGAGTGCAGTGACATCACTGCACTCCAAGAAGGGGCTGGGGGGTCTATTCTAACACTGATATTCTAGACGTCCTCTATGACCAGGTGGGCATGACGTTGGGAACCGGAGGGACCACCTTGGATAGGACGTTCCTCCACCTGCCCTTCATGTGAGAATGGTTTCCTCCAGTCTTTTGATACACTGTTGATGAAACTGGATAACTCACCTAGGCTGGTCCAAGTTTCCCCCCTCGCTGTGGCCACCACACACTTATTTACTTATAACAGCATAGGACACCCACTCTTTGATGGCCACGTATTGGTATGTCGTGACACGCGACATATCTGACGAACACAGCGTTCATTGTAGTCAGCAGCGAGGGTGGGAGGAGGTGGAACAGGGTGCGAGAAAGGGTAGATGTTGGGTAGATGTCGGGTCACCATGTGGGAGGCAGGAAGGGTAGAGCTGGAGAGTGAGGCGAGGAGTGAGAATGGGTGGACAGGCTGGGACCAGGGGGCAAAGGTGGAAAGAGTTGTGGGGGTGCTGAGGGGGTGGGAAGGAGAAGAGATGGGCAGAAGGAAGGTAGGGGCATGAAGACTGGGAGAGTGGAGGAGTGAGAGGAAACAGACAGGCTCATACTTATCGGGTGGCAGGAGGGAAAGGGAAGTAGTGTGCAGCAGGCGGAAGTAAGAGGCAAAGGGTAATAGTGTGTGCAGGCAGGAAGAGGGTGAAATCAAAGGAGGCAGCAGGCGAGCAGCTGGACACACCAAGACAGGAAGTCGGAAGGAAACCACTGCTGGATACAGTAGTGGGCTGGAAAAGGAGAGTGGACAAGGGTTCGAGTGAAATCCCCAATTTAACAAGACATTGTGTAGGGAGGGGCAGAAGAGGGGAGTGGGCGACAGGCGTGGCCATGGGTCTTCCCAATGCAAATTGCTCAGTTCTAGGCAGGAGACTTGTACAAGATGCTGAACCAGAAAGCTCATTACAAGCTGAATTGGACCCGAACCTTGTACCATACGTATGATAACAAGGAGCGTGTTGGTCCCTCCACTTGGCCTGACCCACAGTTACTGCTGTCTAGGATCATCTGCGGGATCTTAGCCGCATAGATTGCATCTGTTACAGCTGGAGAGACGTTTACAATGAAGAATGTTCTATAAAGGTGGTGTCACCATTGATTGCTCACTGCTCCTTGTCTGAGAGGAAGGTTAAGGACTTGTTTCGTCCTCGGGGGACAGTTGTTACTCTGTGTGTAAGTGGCCTGGCCTCTCCTGCTTAGTTTGCTGTGCTCTGGAGTGAACTAAAGCCAGACTCAAAGAAGGGAAAACAACCCCGCGCCTTGAAACCCTAAAGAGTGAGGTCACCTTCTCCACCAGGTCCAGGCACTCGGCGTTGTCCATCCAGTCAATGGCTTCCCAGTTTATGCCTTCCCTGGAAAGAGGAGGAGAGAAAAGGGTTAGAAAACCATCAACATAACCTACGCAGTACAACACACTGTGGAATTTTAATTCGTGAACTGAACATCATCTGCGCCATCTTGCCCATTCCTCAGACTCACGTATGAACATACACAACAGCCATTTTAGGTACCATGGTCTCCTTGTTCACGATCGCTCGTCAGCGCACTTCCCTGACCCTGCAAGCATCCCCCATGCACCCTGGCTGCCCCCGCTCCCACATGCACAAGTCATGAACCCTCCCCTTCCGCATGACTCTGTCTCTGGGAATCACACCCCGCACCTGACCAACACCTCCTTTCCTTCCATGAATACCCCTCTTTTGATAAACCCTTCCTCTACGCTCGATTGTCCACACCGATCCTTCCTTTCATGAATATCTCTCCTTTGATGACCCCTTCCTCTGAGCCCGATTGTCTGCACGGACCGCTGGTCATCCCTTAGCCTGAGGATACAGTTTATTGCCCACTACTGTATGCATTCGCCCCTCTTCAAAGGAGTTACTATTGATCATGACCTCCCCACCCCCTGAGATTCGATCAGGCGCACACATTCCAAAGGAATCGGCGGAACGCTCAGCTGCGTGATAGCCCCCTCCTATTGTATGGGGGGTGAGGACCTCTACTGTAGCCACGTGTGGGAATGAGCCGGAGCTGGGGGGGTACCGGGGATGTCTTTTCCTTACTTCACAATGTCTTTATTGTAATAAAGAGCGGTCACATGTCGTAAACCAGTGTATAAAAGGCCAGGCCTCAGAGAAGCTGTTAGAGAGCACCTCGAGACGATACCTTGTTGTCCGATCTGATGTGTTCTGCTCCGTCGGAATAAAACTTGTTTCCTGTCATTCTGTCTCCAGCACCTGCCTCTTTATTGATAAACTTCGTATGGTATTAGAGGCGTTTAACGCCGGGCAAAATTACTTAAGAAACATCGACTAAATCGCCTGACCATTTTTCTGACTTTCCACAATTGGCGTCCCAAGCGTGGGGCCCATCAGCGACACGTGGATCCAGTGGGAGAGGTCCCGACGACAGAGTGAACGACTGCAACGATCGGGAGAGCTCCTGTCCGATAGACCCTCGTCTGACAGCCGATCATCTGAACTTCACTGATTCCGAGCAGACCTCTCCCGAGTGATCTACGGTCCTGACTGGGAACCATCAGGAGTGCCGCGGCAGCAGAGAGTAGAGGACGATCGGGCGCTGGAAGCGGAAGACGAGAAACTGTCCATGCGGTCCGTGTAAGGTCGTGACACACGACGAATTGCGAATTGATTGATTGTTTGATTGATTGAAATACTAGTATTTGCTTTGTCGCTCTTTGAGATATTCGCTGCCTGCAAACGGGGAGGAATAGGAATATTCTTTCTCCCTTTGCGGATAGTGAAGGGTAGGTAACGCAGACTTTTGTCCCCCATTGTAATTTGCCGTACCTATTTTTCTCCCCACTGATTGATTGTCCGAACATAGATTGTTTGGAGTATAGTTTTCTTTGAGGTTCTCTGCTTGCAAATAACGTAGAATAGCAATATTCTGTCTAGTCTTTGCAAATAGTGAAAGATAGGTAGTGCGGACCTTTGTCCCCCGTTGTAATAAGTCATGCCTGTCTTCTCCCCACTGATTGGTAGTTGGTACAACCCGGACCGCTTATTAGAGATGAACCATCCAGCTCCATTGGAAGGCATCCCTAATAAGGACATGTTCACTAAGCAAGGACTAGTCGCTATAGCTTATAGTAAGTTATGGCATAAATATACAAAAAAGGACCCCGAAAGTCAGTGGCCACTGATAGGTTCCTTTGATGATCATAAAATAAAAACGTTAGAAGCAGCTGTTAGAACAAATAAGGCAACGCCCACCATGCTCGATAGTTTCGGCATGTGGCGCAAAGAAGCAGAGCAACGAAGGAAAAGAGAAGAAGCAAAAATAGGGAAGGAGTTACGAAAGGCAGCCCACCTGGCCGCTAAGGAACTAGATGAAGAAATAAGAAGGAGAGAGGAAGTTAGACAAACGCAAGAATCAGGGTCGGCAGGCCAATGCCCTGTTAGGACCCCCTCTACGCTCTACCCTGAGCTGCCCTCCAAACAACGGGCGAATGATGAGTTACTGCTAGGTCCCCCGATCATCTACATGCCCCCTCCTTATGCCCCCTGCCAGCCTCTAGCACAGCACCTACCAGTTCTGAGTGCGGGCGAGGGTGACCCTAGCGCTAGTGCCCCGGCTCTTACGGCCTTCGCACCGGCCGCATTGGTAACAACATCAGATGAACTCGAGACTAGCAAGCAGCCAACAGCCAGACCAAATAGGTTGAGCAAAGACGAGCGGGATGGGATTGACAAGATAGCAAAGACACTGGTAGAACGGAAAGAGAGCGAAGAATATACGATGGATATGCACAATTCACATGCCGGTAGCCACAGACGGCATTTCATTTTACGGTTCAGCTACCACACCCTGAACGCATATGAGGATAGGTATCAAAATAAGGGTCCTGCTAAGCTGATGGCTCTATATAGAAAGGTCGATGTTGGAGATGGGACTGAGCGCGATGTGACGGACCTCTTCATGCAAACGCTTGAAGTCTTCCGCCACCTCACGGAACAGAAACCGGAGGTTAAGATCACAGTCCCTGAAACAGCTGAGTCCCCATTAGAAGTAGCCAACACTATGATGCCTATCAGAGAAGCCGCCCCCTACTGGGTTCCCCCAAGAGGTCAGGGAACAAACGACGATATCAACCACGCAGATGCAAAAGGGAGGGTTGTGTACAATTGGGTTTACCAACCATGGGATCGACAAGATATTTTAACCTTTAGGCAAACCCTGCCTGATTTAAGGAAGAACCCGACAGCATTTTACACTGAATTAGGCACAGCCTTGGGCTCAACGATAATGACTCTAGCAGACATTGATTTGTTTTTCGTGTTATGTCTACCGGCTGACGAGTGGAAGCAAATCCGGAAAGCCGATCACACAGATCTGTTCGGATATACCTGGAATCAACTCAGTGAGCTAGATAGACGACGAGAGCCCGGAAGGAAACCGATAAAAGACATACTGGAACTTCCGGACAAAATAGTCCAGAAGCTAAAAACCTTGATCCCAGAGAAAAAGGTAGATTGGTCAATAGTCACGGCTTGCCGTCAGAAACCCCAGGAAGACGTATCAGAATACTTCTCCCGATTTGAAACGGTGTTCTCCGACTACAGTGGCCAAGACATGACCACCGCAACCGGACAACACCTATTCGTGCAAAACTACGTAAAGGGTCTGTCACAAGAGGTTTCCCAAAAGTTACAAACGAGCGAGAGTAGTTGGGGGGCCTCCAAACCCGCCGCTATCCTCCAAATGGCTCAGTACTACGAACACCAAAAGAATGAGAATGATAGGGCAACCGAGAGAAAGAAGAAAGATTTGAAAGAAAGGGTGATGATAGCCCAGATACAAGGGGTGGCAGTCGGGAAAGAACTACACAGGGGGAGCTACCAATCAATCACCCCTAGAAATCCACCCCCAAAGGACCGCACACCCACTCCCTACTCTGGACGTAGGGACATAGAAGATAATAAGTGTGCATTTTGCAAAGGATTCGGGCATTGGAAGTCTCAATGTCCGGTTCTTCTGGAACTAATTAAAAATAAAGAAACGAGGGACATGACGAATGGCCCCAAGACTAGAGGGCAGGGGCGGGGGTACGCAAACGCCACCAACAGCGACAGACCAGGAAGATCGAACACATTTGACCGTCCCCGACAGAACCAGTACCAACTATCTGACAGTGAGAACACTCCCGACTTCGCATAGGACTGCCAGGGGCAAGGGAGGGATCCAGTCGAGCTCTGTGTTGACCAGCAAGGTCCTTACATCACCGCTAAGGTCCTGGGTACAAAGTCTCCATTCTTGGTAGACACTGGAGCGACACGTAGTGTATTATCAAAGCGACTGATTCCAAGGGCACCCTTGTCTGGCTCACACATTACATCGATAGGTTTCGATGGAACGCCCTCCACTAATCCCCTGTCTGTACCTATCTCCTTTGACCTAGGAAACAACCCCACTGACACAACATTTCTGCTCTCCTCCAACTCCCCTGACGCCATTATGGGTATTGATTTACTAAAACATTTCCGAGCTACTATTCGGTGTTCCCCAGATGGAGTCCGAGTCATCCTGTACGACAACCCGAGCATGTCCAGATCCCGCCCCGCACGACATATGTACTCTATAACTGATGCTGACCTATCCTTGCTCAACACCCTACCCCTGTACCTATGGGCCAGAAACGACTCGGATGTAGGACGAATGATGATCGACCCTGTGCACATAACTGTTCGACCAGACGCAATACTCCCGAAACTCCCACAGTACCGGATATCGCCCGAAGGCGAGAAGGCATTGGTAGCGATTATTCAGTCCCTGGTAGATGCAGGAGTGGTAGAGGAAGTGGTTAGTAATGTCTGCAACAGCCCTATCCTACCCATTGTTAAGAAGCAAGGTGAGGGAGATGAGAAAGCGTACCGCTTCATCATCGACCTGCGAGAAGTCAACAAAGTGGTGGTGCCACAGTACCCCGTAGTCTCAGACATCACCACCATTCTGACCCTCATCCCGTCCACTGCCACCACCTTCACCGTTATCGATCTCAAGAATGCATTTTTCTCTATCCCCATCCATCCAGACAGCCGCTATCTCTTCGGCTTCACCTTAAAAAAACGTTCGTACCGATTTTGTAGAGCTCCCCAGGGCTACACTGAAAGTCCCAGCATTTACAGCCAGGCCCTCAAAAGACAGCTGGACGCAGTCCAGCTACCAGATGGAGTGGTGTTGATCCAATAGGTCGATGATATCCTTTTGGCGGCCGACACCACTCCACTTGCAATCACGGCCACTATCCAACTCTTGCACTTTCTTGCGGAGAATGGCCACAAAGTCTCCAAAAAGAAACTGCAGTTCTGCCAGCCTCAAGTGACATACCTAGGCCATCTCCTGTCCAAAGAAGGGAGGAAACTTACGCCCGACCGAATCCAAACCATCCTAGACACCCCCATCCCAAAAACACAGAAGCAAGTCCGTTCATTGGTGGGCCTTACCTCTTTTTGCCGACAATGGTTACCAAATTTCAGTCTCATTATAAAACCCCTACTTTCCCTGTTGGCCAAAGATGTTCCCTTCCCACTCCCTTGGACCCCCGAATGCCAAGCGTCCTTTAAGGAGTTGCGGGATGCCCTTTGCTCGGCACCCGTCCTAGGAACACCAGATTACTCCAAGCCCTTCTCCCTCTTCACTCGCGAAAGGGAGGGATGCGCATTGTCTGTTCTAACTCAGCCCATCGGCTCCAAACAACGCCCTTGTGCCTACTTCTCTGCCACTCTTGACCCAGTCGCCAAAGCTTTACCTGCCTGCCTTCGAGCAGTAGCCGCCGCTGCTGTCTCTATCCGTCAGAGTGAGGGAATTGTACTTTCGAACTCTCTCACGGTGTTGGTACCCCACGCAGTTGACACCCTTTTGAACCAGACCAAGACTCAACACCTGACTAGTGCACGACTGACGGGGTACGAATTGACCCTACTTGCACCCCACATCACTCTGAAGAGATGCACGACTTTGAATCCTGCTACACTGTTGCCCTTGCCTGAAAATGACCCCGATGTGCCCCCTATACACGACTGTGTGACCCTCACGGACGAACAGACCAGGAGTAGAATTGACCTCCGAGACATTGCTTTTACAGACCCTGATGGAGAGCTATGGGTAGACGGCTCTTGTATCAAACTCCCAGACGGCACCACTTCAGCTGCCTATGCGGTGACGACAGCCCGAACAGTAGTTGAAACATCCCGCATCACGCAACGATCCGCACAGGCGGCAGAGCTAATTGCCCTCACACGAGCATGTATCATAGCAGCAGGAACCACGGCGAACATTTACACGGACAGCCAGTATGCCTTCGGGGTGGTTCATCATTTTGGGCTCTTGTGGAGGGAAAGGGGATTCCTGACGTCCCACGGCACGCCCATCCTTCACGGAGATCTAGTCTCCGCCCTGATTGAAGCAGTTCTCCTCCCCAAATGATTAGCAGTGATCAAATGCCAGGCACACAAGAAGGTGACGGACTTAGTTGGACAGGGAAACGCACTGGCCGACATCACTGCCCGAACCACAGCTGAGAATAGGACGACGACACGCATGTATGTGACCAGGTCACAAGCAGAAAAATGGACTGACGCTAGGGAAACGATTAGGGACATCCAGTCGGCCAGCACACCACACGAACTGACTGAGTGGGCACGGGTGGGTCTAAAGGACGATGAAGGCTGCTGGCGGACAAAAGACACAAACAAATGGTTGCTGCCTGACTCATACTTGATTCCCATACTGACTATGGCACACTCCCCTGCACACATAGGTTCTGCCCCCATGATTGAACTCATTTCCAAAGTCTGGCAAAACAACAAAATAACCCGACTCAGCCAAACGCCTGGTCCAGCAGTGCCTTATCTGCCTACAACAACCCCGGGAAAGGAACTGTGGTACCCCGGGGAGGGTTTGGGATCCCCGACCACCCCTTTGAGGTCCTCCAGATGGATTACATCCAGCTGGAGAGATGCCAAGGCTTGAAGTACGTATTAGTCATTGTATGTGCCTTCAGCAAATGGGTGGAAGCCTATCCAACCCGTGATAACACTGCCATGACTACTGCCAAAGTACTACTGAAAGAGTTTTTCCCTCGCTACGGCCTTTGTCGAATGTTATGGAGCGACAATGGCCCCCACTTCATAGCTGAAGTTATCCAACTAATCTTGAAGGGGCTGGGGGTAAAGCAGAGGTTTCATGCGGTCTTCCACCCCCAATCCGCTGGCCTAGTTGAGCGACACAATGCTACACTGAAACTGAAACTGTCAAAAATAGTGGCCACCACAGGACTTAAGTGGCCAGATGCCCTCCCACTGGCATTGCTATTGATGCGCTCCACTCCCACTAAGCACCATTTGACCCCCTACGAGGTTGTGTTTGGGCGACCAATGAACCTCTGGACTGCCCCCAAACCGACCTCCATTCACGATGTCCCTGACGTCCTGCTGTCAGATTATTTATACAAATTAACTAAAACGTTGTCTGTCATTCATCAACAGGTGCAGCAGGCCATCCCCGATGCTTCCAGGGGTCCCGGTCACGATATGCAACCGGGAGACTATGTTTTAGTCCGGAATTTTCAACGGGCAAAGAGTCTGGAACCTCGGTGGACGGGCCCCTGGCAAGTACTGATCACCACTCGGACGGCTCTTCGAGTGGAGGGAAAAAGGCACTGGCTGCACGCACATCACTGCAAGAAGGTCTCCTCGACTCTGGCCATGAACAAAGACCGGCCATCACTGAACTACTATCCTGATACTGAGGCACTTGAACTTGCAAAATTCTCTGATCCCACTGTGCCATCCCGGGAAGGGTATTTCCTGCGTCAAAAAGGAGGGAGCTTCGGCTAAGTAGACCACGGACTAAGTTAAAATCTCAGAACGGTGGCCTAAAACAACCAAGGGTTACCCGGAGAGAAGCTAAACAAAGTCTGTGGTTCTGCCCATTACCGAGCACCTTGAAGATGATGGAAGCACCAGATAAGAAGATGATGGAAGCGCCAGATAAGAAGATGATGGAAGCAACCGGAAATACCCACTACAGGAACCCAAAGGCTGACAATTTGCACAAATCAAAGACAATCGCCTTCTTCATTGTCTTCCTCCTTTGCCTCCTCCTCATGACTTCCTTCTGGATCTTGGAGGACAACACACCCGCTCATCAGATATTGCCGACCACTGCACAGCCAACGACCATGAAAGAGCACCACCTGATCTCCCTTTCGCCTCAGCTCCGAGAAAGGCGTAAGGAGTTCTGGAACAATTCCTTCGTACAACTATTGCACCAGCACAACCTTGCTGCAAATGCCACGAACTGCTGGATCTGCGGGTTGCTCCCGCATGCCACTGGACACTCCATCCCCTTCATCCCTTCTCCTTTCTCAGTTCACGGCTCCTGCCTCGCCTGGTTGATCCTCTTGCAGGAAAGCCACAAGGACAACGCCGCTTCTGGTCAAACAGTGTCACACTTCTACTATGGGTTCTGGCTGAACAAAACAGGAAGGACGTCTGCCCCCTTTTGTCCTGTGACCTCAGGTTCCGCCTTCCATATGAACATCCCTGCCAAAGAACGAGTTGAAATGCAAGTGCTCCACAATCCAGCTAGACCCACCTTCTCCTACCTGCGGAAGCGAACGGCTGCCACTCTGACTGTGGCCCTGTCTGTCATCAATGTCACAGGTCTCGTGTGCCTCGAAGGCCAGGGAACACAGCTGGTGGGTCACAGTTCCTGCCACATCACCAGAACATTGGTCTCAGTTGATCCCCCCTCCTTTGTTGCTTCTCCGAATATGTACTTTGTTTGTGGCACCAAAGCTTACACTTGGCTCCCGAAAGGTTGGAGGGGTACGTGCTACATCGCCTTCATTCTTCCCCCCACGTATGTGGCCCCAGCCTACCATCACTGGCAAAAGCGCGCCGGAGACATTGGACAAGCCGACTCCACCGGAGCACAGTTCCTGGATGCGGTGAAGGGACTTGTTCCTCTGTGGGGCCCAATGGCAAATAGCCGCGCTATCCGACACCTGACTCAGGCAGTAGAAACAACCATTAACATCACGGCTGGCATCCTCGCTAATAACACGGCTGAGCTTCAGGCAGTCCGCCTGGTGGCTCTTCAAAACCGCCTTGTTCTAGATGTGGTTCTGGCCGACCGTGGAGGAGCATGCCGCATCATCGGCTCCAGCTGTTGCACCTACGTGCCAGATAACTCGCCTTCAGTCTACAAAGCAATCGAACACCTCCACAGACTATCCTCAGAGGTTCACCAGGAGCAAGAAGGATGGTCGCTTGGAAGCTGGTTTTGGGACACTTTGAAGGACTGGGGATGGAGGTTGTTTACATTTATACTGATACCAGTCGTGGTACTGTGTGGGTGTTGCTTAGGTATTCAATGTTTGCCACCTTTGTGTTCACTCATTTCCAACTGTATGTGCCCTAAGACTTTGGACTTTAGAACTGAGCACATGAGTCCCCTCTATGAGATAGAAATACGTGGTCTTATGGGGATAGATCCGAATTGACAAGCTGGCGAGCCATGTTAAAAGGGAGGACTGTGGAATTTTAGTTCGTGAACTGAACATCATCTGCGCCATCTTGCCCATTCCTCAGACTCACGTATGAACATACACAACAGCCATTTTAGGTACCATGGTCTCCCTGTTCACGATCGCTCGTCAGCGCACTTCCCTGACCCTGCAAGCATCCCCCATGCACCCTGGCTGCCCCCGCTCCCACATGCACAAGTCATGAACCCTCCCCTTCCGCATGACTCTGTCTCTGGGAATCACACCCCGTGCCTGACCAACACCTCCTTTCCTTCCATGAATACCCCTCTTTTGATAAACCCTTCCTCTACGCTCGATTGTCCACACCGATCCTTCCTTTCATGAATATCTCTCCTTTGATGACCCTTCCTCTGAGCCCGATTGTCTGCACGGACCGCTGGTCATCCCTTGGCCTGAGGATACAGTTTATTGCCCACTACTGTATGCATTCGCCCCTCTTCAATCAATCAATCAATCAATCAGTGACACTTATAAAGCGCGCTACATACCCGTAGGGTCTCAAGGCGCTGGGGGGGGGGGGGGGGGTGCCGCTACTGCTCGAACAGCCAGGTCTTCAGCTTCTTCCTGAAGGAGAGGTGGTCTTGGGTCAGGCGCAGGTCGGTCGGGAGGGAGTTCCAGGTCTTGGCGGCCAGGTAGGAGAAGGACCTTCCTCCTGTAGTCGCTCTTCGGATGCGGGGGACGGCGGCGAGGGCGTGGTTGGCTGATCGGAGGTGGCGTTTGGGAGCGTAGAAGTTGACTCGGCTGTTGAGGTAGCTCGGGCCTTGATCGTGTAGAGCTTTGTGTGCGTGGGTGAGGAGGCGGAAGGTGATTCTTTTGTTGACGGGGAGCCAGTGAAGGTCTCTCAGATGCCCGGAGATGTGGCTGGTTCGTGGGATGTCGAGGATGAGTCTGGCTGAGGCGTTCTGGATCCGCTGGAGTCTCTTCTGGAGCTTGGCGGTGGTACCGGCGTATAGGGCGTTGCCGTAGTCCAGACGGCTGGTGACGAGGGCCTGGGTGACGGTCTTCCTGGTCTCGGTGGGGATCCACCAGAAGATCTTTCGTAGCATGCGCAGGATGTTGAAGCACGACGAGGAGACGGCGTTGACTTGTCTGGTCATGGAGAGGGAGGAGTCCAGGATGAATCCCAGGTTGCGTGCGTGGTCTGTCGGTTTGGGTGCGGTGCCCAGGGCGGGTGGCCACCAGGAGTCGTCCCAGGCGGAGGGTGAAGAGCCCAGGATGAGGACCTCCGTCTTGTCTGAGTTCAGTTTCAGGCGGCTGGTCGTCATCCACTCGGCTACCTCTTTCATCCCTTCGTGCAGGTTGGCTCTGGCGGCGGCGGGGTCGTTGGTCAGGGAGAGGATCAGCTGGGTGTCGTCGGCGTAGGAGATTATGCTGAGGTTGTGTTTGCGTACGATGGCCGCGAGGGGGCTCATGTAGACGTTGAAGAGGGTGGGGCTCAGAGATGATCCTTGGGGGACGCCGCAGATGACTTCGGAGGCCTCTGACTTGTACGGTGGCAGGCGGACTCTCTGTGTTCTTCCGTCGAGGAAGGAGATGATCCATTCCAGTGCCTTCTCCTGAATTCCGACGTCGCTGAGGCGCTGCACTAGGGTGCGGTGGCAGACAGTGTCGAATGCCGCGGAGAGGTCTAGGAGGATGAGGGCCGCTGTTTCTCCATTGTCCATCAGGGCTCGGATGTCATCGGTGGCGGCGATGAGGGCGGTCTCGGTGCTGTGGTTGGCTCGGAAGCCGGACTGTGAGGGGTCGAGGGATCCGTTCGTCTCGAGGAAGGCGGCCATCTGCTTGTCTTCAAAGGAGTTACTATTAATCATGACCTCCCCACCCCCTGAGATTCGATCAGACGCACACATTCCAAAGGAATCGGCGGAACGCTCAGCTGCGTGATAGCCCCCTCCTATTGTATGGGGGGTGAGGACCTCTACTGTAGCCACGTGTGGGAATGAGCCGGAGCTGGGGGGTACCGGGGATGTCTTTTTCCTTACTTCACAATGTCTTTATTGTAATAAAGAGCGGTCACATGTTGTAAACCAGTGTATAAAAGGCCAGGCCTCAGAGAAGCTGTTGGAGAGCACCTCGAGACGATACCTTGTTGTCCGATCTGATGTGTTCTGCTCCGTCGGAATAAAACTTGTTTCCTGTCTTCCTGTCTCCAGCGCCTGCCTCTTTATTGATGAACTTCGTATGGTATTAGAGGCGTTTAACGCCGGGCAAAATTACTTAAGAAACATCGACTAAATCGCCTGACCATTTTTCTGACTTTCCACAACACAAGCAACTGATCCTGGAACGGGACCCAATGGAAGGTTGGAGTAGCCTACACCGCATGAGGACCTCCAGTGTCCAATTAGGCTCCTCCTGTAGTAAATGATTTAACAGAAAAATCAATTTTACCCAGAGGCCGTCTGCTCACTCAGCTCCACCCCGCAAATGCATCACCTGGGCGACAATTTAACAAGCAGCACCAACAAATGAACCTCCATCTGGACGACAATTCAACAAGCAGCTCCAACAAATTAACCTCCACCTGGACGACAATTCAACAAGCAGCACCAACAAATGAACCTCCACCTGGGAGACAATTTAACAAGCAGCACCAACAAATGAACCTCCACCTGGGCAACAATTCTACAAACCGCACCAACAAATGAACCTTCGATTGGCTGGAACATCACAAGGACTTGAGGGTATATCCTTAACTACTACACTCCGAAACATGTCGACGCACTTTCTGAGGTTGATGTACATAATTATACAATAACAACCTCATATTGCACCTCTCTTTTTAACAATACCAGCCGAGGGCTTAATAAAGTATTTTTTCTTCCCTACGAGCCAGGTATTTTTTAAATTATTTTAATTATCACGTCTCACTCCCCCACCTCTCACATTCATTTCCCATCACACACCAACACATAGTTCACAAAGAGTGCTCCTACGTATCCGTGAGTCGCAGCACGCCGCACCCCGTAGAAGGGTGCGAAGACCCTGATGATGAAGCATGACACCAAGGGGCCTGTTGGTGTGTGAGGGGTATTTAAACAACACGGTGTGCTCCCCACTAAAGTAGGGACCACCACCCCCACCCATAGAGTGGATTCCATTTTGTTTGTGTAAATTGCCAGGAGAGACTGAATCCACTTTCTCTCTCCCTCCCCCTTTGTTATTTATATATCCTTAACTATACACCTACATATTTTTAAATCATTTTCCACACAAAATGAAGATTGGTTTACCTTTGAGTAAAATCATTGGTAATGAGGAAGCTATGTCATTTGTGCCGCGTTCTCATGAGAAGCAAATTAAAAATCTTCTACACATACAACACTTGGACTTGGTTTATCGTAACCGGACTCTCACCCACCTCACATCACCGACATCAAGCTGGCACAGCACGAAACACTCATCCTAGTGTTCGAAGCCTTAAACAACAATGCCCTTCCAAACCTTCCCAGCCTGGTCACACACCACATCCTATCATGCCCCCTACCTTCTGCCAACTTTAAGCTCCTTGCTCTCAGTGGATCCCAAGTGTCTTGTTCTGACCACTTGAAATAGGGGGTCCTCTTCTGAACGCTCTCCCTTATGAACTCAGAAACAGGCCCGTAGCCACTGAATTTAAGTCCCACCTCAAATCTTCTCTCCGTAAACAGGAATGACCACACCCCCATCTTCCACCACCCCTCAAAGTAGCAATTTGTTAGTACCTATGTTTTTCATTGCAAGCAATCCACGACTAAGTCAGTGGCGTAACACAGGCCCCCGCATACCCCGCAGTGCAGGGGAGCCCAAGCTGTAGGAGCCCCCTTCTGCACGGTAGTCAGTACTGACAGCTCCGGATTCAAACCGGAGCGGGGGGCCCTCCATGTACCTTGCAGGGGTCCCCCCTCATCTTTCATTACGCCAGTGGACTAATTGTGTGTGTCTCATACAATGAACACCAGGGATATTTTGTCAGATCAACGTCGGCGTTATTCCTACTGCCATAGACCTACGTGTACATACTGTGCTACTAACCACTTCTCATTGTGATTGACAAGTCTCTTAGCTGCAAACCAAACTGTCCAGTAAACTCATGTCCGAGTCTAGTCTTACTTCTCTATTCATCACACATCACTAACAAAACAACTGTGCTGGACCCGGCCCTCGCTGCAGGGTCATCCACGGACTGTTTGCCTTCCTCCTCCTATTTGTTGCTGAATTTGATCTTCGCTGGCCTTAGGACTCTGTGCACTTTACCACTGCTAACCAATGTCTAAGTGCTTGTGCTCTCACCCTAAAACATGGTGCAATTGGCGTATACCCAATTCGCATATATGATGTACTTGTAAGATACTTGTAGAATGGTATACCATATACCCAGAGCTCTAAATTAAATGCTACTAATGAGCCTGCAGCACTTAAGTAACCCTTTATACAAGTCTCAGACATGCCATTACAGAGCCTGTATGTGCAATTTTAAGCTGCTATTTTGAACTGGCAAAATAAGCAGTTTTCCAGGTCCAAACCTTCCTTTTTTATACATGTAGGTTACCCGTAGGGTAGGCCCTGGACAGTCAGAGGGCAGGCTGCAATCTATTTAAAAAATTGGACCTGTACTTTTAAGTTTTGCATGTTCTGTAGTGAAAAACTGTTTCATTTCGTTTTCACTACTGCAAGGCCGGACTCTTCCATAGGATAACATCGGAGTTACTTTATTAAATTTTAAAAGTGTCATTTCCAAATGGGAAGAGATAACCCGTTCACGTTTGGTGTCTCTATAATCCTAATTTAAAATCCTGATTCATGGTGAAGTCAGATTTTAAATTAAAATTCAGAAAATGACACTTTTAGAAAGTTTGCATTTTCTTACCTTAGCCATTTGTTGCCTGCAGCATGCTTGGGTCACATGGCTGGGTGTAGCGGACAGTCGGGCTTTGTGTATTCCTCCTAGACAGCCACACCCAGTGAGAGCTAAGATGTGACTGGATGTGCAATCACTGGCATAATGGGAGGGAGAAGCCCACTAACAATCCTGTATTGTCACTTAAACCACCTTGGCGACAGGACAGGGTAGGTTGGGAAGTCCATGCACGTCAAAGATAATGTCTAGATGCTTCTCCCACCTCACAGAACCAGGCCGCCAGGGTACAAAAGAAGGACCTCAGACATCACCAGAGTACCCTTTTGGACCTGTGAATACTCTGCCAGGAAGGAGGACTGCTGTGCTGCTACAAGGACTGCCACTGTGCTAGATTGCTATGCTGAATGAGCTGCTTCTCTGTTGTGCTGAAGAAGAACTGGACCTGCAACCTCCATACTGGACCCAGGACCCTAGAGTGACTCAAAAGGATAGTATGCTAGCCTTCTGATCTGAACCTCAGAGACATAAAAGGCTCCCCAGTCCTAGGCCCTCAGCGAGCTCCTGACCCCCAAGTGGTGCCTCTCAAGTCCTGGCCCTTTGGTGTGACTCGGCAGGCTCTTAATTTAAGCTTTTCAACTCTTTGTTACCGCAAATGGGCCGGTTAATGTTATTCAAACTTAAAAACCGCACTATCACCCCACGGGTATCCTGGCGCTGACTAACACTAGCCCTCCTATTCACATATGTTACTGTGAGGGTAGCACTCGCTAAATGATGAAGGTCTAGACTACACATTTGGGAAAAAGCCAGGTTTGTAGCCTTTTCCTGCACTGCAAAAAGTCTTCTATATGTGCAAGACTGGGCGGAAGTTAATTCCAGGGTCAAGAGGCTGCAGAGCTAAAAGCTCTTCCGCCCAGCTTTGTTCTTTTAAACCTAGGCACTTTTACCAACTTAGCTGATGATGATATAAGGCTTATAGTTGGAGCATATCATTCAAATTTGTTCTGCAGAGGTTTGGGCCTGAGTCCATGCAGAGATCTGAATACAATGCAGAGCGATTTAAATTGTGTCCTCTGTAACACTGCGATCCAGTGAAGCTCTTTAAGAGCCAAAGAGGCGGATGATCGGATGATCTCATTGGGACTAGCTTAGCAGCTATTATCGGAATTCTCTGAAGCCTCCCAATCAGACCGGCTCAGAATGACACTTCTCACTACCAGTGCTCTAGTTGGAGTTGGTAGCATTGGAAGTATCTACTATAGCGCTCTGATAAGGGAAAAACTGGTCCAGACGGTTTTATTCACTTGAGTTGCTAGACACAATTTATCGTCAGATACTATCCCCCAGAGTGCGCACCATATCAGAAAGTATCAGTGGCTTATCTGAAGGGATAGGCCAGAAGTCACACTGGAACCGTACTGTTGTTTAGCACAAACTGCTGCCAGTCTGTCTCCTCGCACAGTCAGCATCAATGCTGTAGAGGAATGCCACGGCGAAGATCCAGCACGCACACCGATGACGCCCGGCCTGCTCTTTGCAACACACCGGCCACTTACTGCGAGGCTCATGAATGCGAACGGGACTCTACTCATTGGATTATCGTCGTTTTGGTCTTGTTTTATTTATTAAATTAAGCTCTATTTTTCTAACCTGGTTTGGGATCTTTGTGTGGTGTTGTCACTGCTTTATTGTGTGAAGTGTTGCAAACATACCTTACACGTTGCCTCTGAGTTAAGCCGGAATGCTCGGTGCGAAGCTACCATGGGTTGAGCACAGTTTTATTTAGAGGTTGCTTGTGACTTACCCGGACTAGGACTGTGGGTGCTGCTTGCCTAGGGGTCACACCCATTACTGTCTGATGCTCTGCAGAACATCTGTTAGGAGACTTCCCATTCATCAATTAATGTGGTTGAATAAAGTGCTGATGCAAAAGCTCCACTTGATTGCAAACACCTTACCAAGCCCCATCACCAAGACTGCGATCAGTCCCAGGCATTGAACCCAACGTCTCACAGGATGCGGGTACCCGGGTGATCCTTCTTAGCAGGATACCCCTCGGGGTGATTGTGTGGAGGCTGGCACTGGTGAAAAGCGCCAGAACATTAACCACCTGCAGCTGCCACAGTCAGTTTGCATGGATACCATAGGTGAGATGACACCAAAAGCCCAACTCTGCAGTGGTTGCATAACTGTCCAGAGATGTGACCATGGACCACAGCACGAGCAAGAAAAATAGTGTCCTCCCACCAGAGCACTAAAAGACAGATGTAAATTTAATTGTTGGAACAGACCTGTGGGGCCAGTTTCACTCCACCTGCTGCATCAATGCTGCAGCCTTGTAACACCCATCCATAGTAACAGCATCCGACAAGGATCATCTATGTTAACATGTACAACCCTAGAAGCCCATAATCGTAACTTCAAGCCACTGTTCCAGCCCCATTGTAGGATGATCAGGGTGTAGGGCACTACACCGATAACCTCAATACAAGAGGCACTAGTTCCCCACAGCACCACTCCACAAACCTCAAAATACATGAGGCACTTTTAGGTGCAGGACACCACACCACTAACCTCACATTAGAAGACATGCTTACTGATCCACTACACCACACCACTAACCTCACATTACAAGAGACACTTGCTGGTGCAGGCACCACACCACTAACCTCACAATACATGAGACGCTTGCTGGTGCACGGCACCACACTGCTAACCTCACATTACAAGAGACACTTGCTGTGCACGGCACCACACAACTAACCTCACAATACATGAGACGCTTGCTGGTGCACGACACCACACCACTAACCTCGCAATACATGAGACGCTTGCTGTGCACGACACCACACTGCTAACCTCACAATACATGAGACGCTTGCTGGTCCACAGCACTACACCGCTAACCTCACAATACATGAGACGCTTGCTGGTGCACGGCACCACACCGCTAACCTCACAATACATGAGACGCTTGCTGGTGCACGGCACCACACCGCTAACCTCGCAATACATGAGACGCTTGCTGTGCACGACACCACACTGCTAACCTCACAATACATGAGACGCTTGCTGGTCCACAGCACTACACCGCTAACCTCACAATACATGAGACGCTTGCTGGTGCACGGCACCACACCGCTAACCTCGCAATACATGAGACGCTTGCTGTGCACGACACCACACTGCTAACCTCACAATACATGAGACGCTTGCTGGTCCACAGCACTACACCGCTAACCTCACAATACATGAGACGCTTGCTGGTGCACGGCACCACACCGCTAACCTCGCAATACATGAGACGCTTGCTGTGCACGACACCACACTGCTAACCTCACAATACATGAGACGCTTGCTGGTCCACAGCACTACACCGCTAACCTCACAATACATGAGACGCTTGCTGGTCCACAGCACCACACCGCTAACCTCACAATACATGAGAAGCTTGCTGGTGCACGGCACCACACTGCTAACCTCACATTACAAGAGACACTTGCTGTGCACGGCACCACACAACTAACCTCATAATACATGACGCTTGCTGGTGCACGGCACCACACCACTAACCTAACAATACATGAGATGCTTGATGGTGCACGACACCACACCGCTAACCTCGCAATACATGAGACGCTTGCTGTGCACGACACCACACTGCTAACCTCACAATACATGAGACGCTTGCTGGTCCACAGCACTACACCGCTAACCTCACAATACATGAGACGCTTGCTGGTGCACGGCACCACACCGCTAACCTCACAATACATGAGACGCTTGCTGGTGCACGGCACCACACCGCTAACCTCGCAATACATGAGACGCTTGCTGTGCACGACACCACACTGCTAACCTCACAATACATGAGACGCTTGCTGGTCCACAGCACTACACCGCTAACCTCACAATACATGAGACGCTTGCTGGTGCACGGCACCACACCGCTAACCTCGCAATACATGAGACGCTTGCTGTGCACGACACCACACTGCTAACCTCACAATACATGAGACGCTTGCTGGTCCACAGCACTACACCGCTAACCTCACAATACATGAGACGCTTGCTGGTGCACGGCACCACACCGCTAACCTCGCAATACATGAGACGCTTGCTGTGCACGACACCACACTGCTAACCTCACAATACATGAGACGCTTGCTGGTCCACAGCACTACACCGCTAACCTCACAATACATGAGACGCTTGCTGGTCCACAGCACCACACCGCTAACCTCACAATACATGAGAAGCTTGCTGGTGCACGGCACCACACTGCTAACCTCACATTACAAGAGACACTTGCTGTGCACGGCACCACACAACTAACCTCATAATACATGACGCTTGCTGGTGCACGGCACCACACCACTAACCTAACAATACATGAGATGCTTGATGGTGCACGACACCACACCGCTAACCTCGCAATACATGAGACGCTTGCTGTGCACGACACCACACTGCTAACCTCACAATACATGAGACGCTTGCTGGTCCACAGCACTACACCGCTAACCCCACAATACATGAGACGCTTGCTGGTGCACGGCACCACACCGCTAACCTCACAATACATGAGAAGCTTGCTGGTGCACGGCACCACACTGCTAACCTCACATTACAAGAGACACTTGCTGTGCACGGCACCACACAACTAACCTCATAATACATGACGCTTGCTGGTGCACGGCACCACACCACTAACCTAACAATACATGAGATGCTTGATGGTGCACGACACCACACCGCTAACCTCGCAATACATGAGACGCTTGCTGTGCACGACACCACACTGCTAACCTCACAATACATGAGACGCTTGCTGGTCCACAGCACTACACCGCTAACCCCACAATACATGAGACGCTTGCTGGTGCACGGCACCACACCGCTAACCTCACAATACAGGAGACGCTTGGTGGTGCACGGCACCACACCGCTAACCTCACAATATATGAGACGCTTGCTGGTGCACGGCACCACACTGCTAACCTCACATTACAAGAGACACTTGCTGTGCACGGCACCACACCACTAACCTCACAATACATGAGACGCTTGCTGGTGCACGACACCACACCGCTAACCTCGCAATACATGAGACGCTTGCTGTGCACGACACCACACTGCTAACCTCACAATACATGAGACGCTTGCTGGTCCACAGCACTACACCGCTAACCTCACAATACATGAGACGCTTGCTGGTGCACGGCACCACACCGCTAACCTCACAATACATGAGAAGCTTGCTGGTGCACGGCACCACACTGCTAACCTCACATTACAAGAGACACTTGCTGTGCACGGCACCACACAACTAACCTCATAATACATGACGCTTGCTGGTGCACGGCACCACACCACTAACCTAACAATACATGAGATGCTTGATGGTGCACGACACCACACCGCTAACCTCGCAATACATGAGATGCTTGCTGTGCACGACACCACACTGCTAACCTCACAATACATGAGACGCTTGCTGGTCCACAGCACTACACCGCTAACCCCACAATACATGAGACGCTTGCTGGTGCACGGCACCACACCGCTAACCTCACAATACAGGAGACGCTTGGTGGTGCACGGCACCACACCGCTAACCTCACAATATATGAGACGCTTGATGGTGCACGGCACCACACCGCTAACCGCACAATACATTAGACGCTTGCTGGTGCACGGCACCACACCGCTATCCTCACAATACACGAGACGCTTGCTGGTGCACGGCACCACACCTCTAACCTCACAATACATGAGACGCTTACTGGTGCAGGCACCACACCGCTAACCTCACAATACATGAGACGCTTGCTGGTGCAGGCACCACACAACTAACCTCACAATGCATGAGACGCTTGCAGGCACCACACCGCTAACCTCACAATACATGAGATGCTTGCTGGTGCAAGCACCACCCTGCTTACCTCACAATACATGAGACGCTTGCAGGCACCACACCGCTAACCTCACAATACATGAGACGCTTGCTGGTGCAGGCACCACACCGCTAATCTCACAATACATTAGACACTTACTTGTGCAGGCTCCACACCGCTAACCTCACAATACATGAGACGCTTGCTGGTGCTGGCACCACACTGCTAACTGCACAATATATGTAAGTGTGGGCCAAAAATTCGTTCCGCTCATGGAATTTGCAGATTTTCTGCAATTTCTCAATCCGCGAATCTCGTGATATCGCAGAAAAATCCGCGAGCGGGATGAATTTTCCATGAAGCAGCACTTACAGGGTTGCTGCAGGTGCCCAAGTTGAAGCTAATTTCTTTGTAACCATTTACAAAAGGGTTACAAAGAAATTAGCTTCAACTTGGGCACCTGCAGCAACCCTGTAAGTGCTTCCTGAGCGGCGCCTCGTTGCCTACTTGCAACTATTCTCTGACCCTGCTCTGCCCCTCGAAGCAGGGTCAGAGAATAGTTACAATTAGGCAACGAGTCTCCTTTCACAAAAATTAAACCTCAGCAGGAAGCACTTACAGATATAAATAAAGCGGGTGCCCGAGTTGAAGCTCAAATTCAGTAACGCATTGCAATCAGCCCAAGAATCTAGTGAGCACCGTCGATGCTAAGCAGGTGTGCTTTCTCCCCAAATCTACAGTCGACAAATAGCTGTAATCTGTGATGGAGGTCTAGGCATCCACGAGTTTCGAGCGCAATCCCCCTGTACTTCCAGTGACCAGGAGGCTGCTTTCTCATCTGCTGCTCTGATCGGTCTCTGACCCTTTATAAACAAGAGGCATGTGAACTCGCACAGAAGCCCGGCCCCACACACACTAGGCTATGCAACCTCTTCCCGCCTTTTCCCCCACTGTGATGGACAGCTCACTCGAGGGACCTCGGCGCCTATGGGCGCGGTGGCAAAGTTACAGACACATGTGGTGACTGGACAACACTTCTGGGCCTTTACACAGCTGTAGGGTAGGAAATGCATGATACATTTACCCAACGAGGTAGCACTTTCTGATTAGCCAGTAGAAAGTACTCCAGTTGAGTATAGTGCAATTGCTAAAAAATCAGCGATTTCGCGGGGAAATCCGCAGATTTGTTTGCAAATTCGCAAAATTCGCCCAGACTTAAATATATGACACGCTTGCTGGTGCAGGCACCACACCGCTAACCTCACAATATATGATACGCTTGCTGGTGCTGGCACCACACCGCTAACTGCTCAATACAGGAGACGCTTGCTGGTCCACAGCATCACACCGCTAACCTCACAATACATGAGAAGCTTGCTGGTGCACGGCACAACACCACTAACCACACAATACATGAGACGCTTGCTGGTCCACAGCACCACACTGCTAACCTCACAATACACGAGACGCTTGCTGGTCCACAGCACCACACTGCTAACCTCACAATACATGAGACGCTTGCTGGTCCACAGCACCACACCGCTAACCGCACAATACATGACGCTTGCTGGTGCACGGCACCACACAGCTACCCTCACAATACATGAGACGCTTGCTGGTGCACAGCACCACACCACTAACCTCACAATACATGAGACACTTGCTTGTGCAGGCACCACACCGCTAACCTTACAATACATGAGACTCATGCTGGTGCACGGCACCACACAGCTAACCTCACAATACATGAGACGCTTGCTGGTGCACGGCACCACACAGCTAACCTCACAATACATAAGACGCTTACTGGTGCAGGCACCACACCGCTAACCTCACAATACATGAGACGCTTGCTGGTGCACGGCACAACACCGCTAACCTCACAATACATGAGACGCTTACTGGTGCAGGCACCACACCGCTAACCTCACAATACATGAGACGCTTGCTGGTGCACGGCACCACACAGCTAACCTCACAATACATGAGACGCTTACTGGTGCAGGCACCACACCGCTAACCTCACAATACATGAGACGCTTGCTGGTGCAGGCACCACACTGCTAACCTCACAATACATGAGACGCTTACTGGTGCAGGCACCACACCTCTAACCTCACAATACATGAGACGCTTGCAGGCACCACACCGCTAACCTCCCAATACATGAGACGCTTGCAGGCACCACACCGCTAACCTCCCAATACATGAGACGCTTGCTGGTGCAGGCACCACACTGCTAACCGCACAATACATGAGACGCTTGCTGGTGCACGGCACCACACTGCTAACCGCACAATACATGAGACGCTTGCTGGTGCACGGCACCACATGAGTTGCCTCCCAAGAGGTGCTGGCTTGTGAAGTAACACGTTTGTTTTCTGGTGACCTTATGAGAGGCCATAGACCCAAAGGACCAAGAGTTTCCCTTGTCCGTTGCGGTTATGTTATGTTAACAATCTTTTGTATAGCGCGCGTACACCCACGGGCTTCATGGCGCTGACTGAACAGAGTGACCCAGATGAACAAAGGGTAGAACCTAGGCTGGGGGAAAAGCCAGGTCTTAAGCTGTTTCCTAAATGCTAAAAGATCAGTGCGAGAGCGAATCCCAAGGGGGAGGGAATTCCATAGCTTAGAGGCGAGTACAGCAAACCTGCGTCGACCTGGGCGTTGTAGCTTAAAGGCTGGTGTAGACAGAAGATGAAGGTTTGGAAGAGCGGAGATTGCGAGAAGGGATGTACCTGGACAGAAGGGTATTGATAAATTGGGGGCTGCGGGTGTAGAGTGATTTAAAAACAATACAGGCAGTTTTAAATTGCACTCGCTGGGGGAAGGGAAGCCAATGAAGTGGTCTAATGATGGGCCTAGCTGACTGCCAACAGGGCTGTTGGTGGATCAGTCTGGCAGCTTGGTTCTGGACCAGTTGGAGACGTCTGCCGAGATACAGAGGGAGGCCTAGATAGATGGAGTTGGCGTAATCTAGGTGGGATAGAACTAACGCTCTCACCACCTGGATCAGGGCCAACTGGGTCAAAATGCGGCTGATTTTCTTTATCCTGCGCAGCTGGTAGAGGCAGGAAGAGACCACCATGCCCACCTGAGTTTTCAGTGAAAGGTCTCTATCAATGACTACTCCCAAGCTTTTGACCAATGCCGAGGGGGGAGGCGCGAGACCCAATTCCGGGGGCCAAAATTGGGGGCCCCAAAGTATTTGGCTCTTGCCATTGAGGATTATTTCCGTTTTTCCAGGGTTCAGTTTTAAATGATTGGTGTCCATCCAGTGGCGGATGTGTAACATGGTGTCCTGGAAGTCCCTGATTGAGTTGGAGGACCCGTCGATAGTGAAAATGAGCTGTAGGTCATCAGCATAATTGAATGTGGCGACTTTAAACTTTCCTAGGGACTGGATCAGAGGAACAAGGTACAAATTAAACAAAAGGGGAGACAGCGATGAGCCCGGAGGGACCCCGCAGGTCGTCTGAATTCTGGGGGCAGTAAAAGGAGCCAGGCGAACCGCTTGAGTGCGGTCGCTAAGGAAAGACCTGATCCAATTATATTGTAACAAAGACAGAGCCACCCAATTATCCCTCGGGGACTGGGTACAAGATTGACAAAACTACACAAGTGTCCCCTAAGGAATTATTTCTCAATTATTTCTCATTTATAAATAGTCACAGAAAGTGAACATATGTTAAACAGTGCATGGGATTCTTCTCAAATATCATTATTTATTGTGATCAAGATTCAGTATGGCAACAACAATACTACTAACATTTTAGATCTTATTGTGAGTAGTATATAACATCTTTTGCTTCATTTGCATGGACAAACAAAATACCATACATCATAAAATTTTCCAAACATATGACGGTTTCAAATTAACACAAAGGTTCATTTGTAAGCAAATTGATGTTTAAGCGTCGACGTTTCGGTCCAGTATTGGTTTAAACATTTCCCAGGACCATCTTCAGGACGAAAACGTTGCACATCCCTAGTTTCAATTCAAAGTAAGCACAATCAATAAAAACCTCTTTACATCCCTGCAAAAAAAGTATCGTCTGCTCACCACAAAAGACAAAAGACACCCAAAAGGTGAGAATACAAGATCTGAGTCTTGCGACACCACGTGTACAAATATTAAACTGACTGTTTAAGGGGTGCTCCCCAACACAGGTATAAGACAGAAACCCAGGGTTTAAAAATCTTACCTAATACTTCCAGCCGGAAGTTTAAATTAGCCAATGTCCAGAAATCTAGAAAATATTGAAAAAGCCATCTACTATTTACAAAAAAGCTTCATCACATTCTTTAAAAATGGTCTAACCCAAACACCTATGTATCATACTCACTCTAATTCAGAGCTGGTGTTCTCAGTAGTCGACCCTATACAGGGAAACCACAAATACAACATTTACACTCTACTCCTAAAAAACTACTCCTGAAAAAACAATCAAAGAAACCCAGAGCAAAAGGGACTTACAAACTCAATTTGGATTTTTCAATCTGCAAGTAAAATAGAATAACACACAATTAATATGCCGTGCACTACACCCGTTGTCAATAGCTATAGCCGCACCCAACAGCATGATCGTGTAACAAATAGGCCCCCAACAGCATCAGAAGAGGCGCCCAGGACCAGTGCGCAGAGGCAGGGGCCTCTGCGCAGGGAGAAGAGAGGCGCAGGTAGCCAGTGAATACCGCTCCCTGCAGAGTGCACCCTCTTGGAGACCCGGAGTGTGAAGGAGAGTGCTACCAGTGGCTGGGGGACACCACCAGGAGCAAGAAGACCTGAAAATGGGGTAGATCAGACCCCCAGGGGCTGAGATATGGTCCCCAGAAGGTAGGCGACCTTTGACCCCTAAGAAGAACGACAATGAAGCTCGTGGGGCTCCCCCGCCGGTCTCACAGATGCCCCCGGGGTGGATCAGGTCCGGGGGCTGCCCCCAAGGAGAAGTAAAGCCGGGAAGCACCGTCGCGCTCCCCGTGAAGGGGCCCTGCATGTGGGGTAGAAGCCCACCCTGGCCCCCACCGAGGATGGAGGCAGGGGAGCGCTGTCGTGCCCCCCCACCCTGGCCCCCGATGAAAATGGTAATGAGTCGTGCCGTCGCGCAACCCCATCCGGAGGAGGGGCCCGGAACCATATCTCTGGGCATCGAGGTGGCGGAGTGAGGGGGAGCGCCGTCGCACCCCCCCAAAGATTTTCGGGGCCCAGGACCCCATCCCCGGGCCCCGAAGTGAGGAGGAGGTGGGGGGGGGGGGGGGGAGTGCCGTTGCATTCCCCCGAAGGCCCGCTGGAGCAGGAAGCGGCCTCGATTCTGCCCGCAGACCAGAAATGGACTGCCAGCTCCCCGGGCAGTAATCATAGGTGCTGGCCAGGGGTGGGCTCCCTGGGCTGCCCTCCAGCACAGACGACGTGCAGGGGTCCCGGGTGGGACCGGGACCCCCGGAACAACGGAGTAGGCGTCAGGGGCTTGGGCCCCTCAACAACTGGCAGAGCGGCTGGGGTGGGGCTCCCCGAGCCGCATCCTCTTACCTGGGGGTCCGGGTGGAACCCTGCCCCCCACCAAGGCCTGGGACGTGGCGCGGAGCGCCATAAAGCTGATCGCGACTCTCCCCCGAACAGTGGGAGAGCCGCTGCTTCCATATGCGAGCCTACCCATAATGCCTTGCAGGCCAGGGCCACCCTGCAGGGTCAAAACAGCGTGTTCTTTGCTTGGGGTGGCCCCAGGAAGACGGGGTCACCACCATATGAAAGTCCCACCCTAAGTGTCTTGGGGATTGGAAAGAATAACCCCTCAAGGGCTCAGCCTGCATTTTAAACCTTCTGGGATGGAACGTGTGTTCTTCAGCGGAGGGTGAATTGAAAAGTGTTTCATAGAGTGAAAGGCGGAGTAGGGGATGTCTGGAGAAGGGCATCCCCTTGAGGTGAAGAGGTGTAATTGCACCAGAACTGCATTTACTAATGGTTATTTCTTGTAGGGGGAGTAAAGATCATGATTTTAATGTGAAGTACATGATAAAGGTGATGTCATAAGCAAAGAGTGGTCATGTTGTCAGACACTCCAGCCAGGGGGTCTGGCTGTATATGGGTGTCTTGCTGCATATGGATTTCATCTGTGATGCCTTTAGGGGCTGTAATTGCAATGCATTCTAATGAGCCACAAATGTGCTGAGTGCTGTCATTCTAAAGTGTGCGTAAACATGTATTCTTTTTTTTTATATATATTTTTATTGATAATAAAACAAGAGAAGAAATGGCCATATCGGGTATCATACAGCGGGACACATTACAGCGGTGAACCAGCAAATAGACGGAAGAAATACATACCAATTAAAAGGCATCTGAAAGTCAACAATACAGGTATATAAGTGGAGCAAAACAGTACGTTGCAGATCACAAACAGCCAAAGTCGTCAGAGCCAGCCCACCCGTAAATCAAGATAATGGAAATCAAATACCTGACACCCGAATATGAGAAACAGAGCAACTCAGGATAATACGCCACATCTCTTGCAAAAAAGAAAAAGGGAAAGTAAACATGTGTTCTTGCTGCTGCATTTAGGTGAAGACCCCAGACCGCTAGCCCCTAAGATATAGAGGTGCATACTTTATGGTCAGGAGGACATGCACAGTCAGGGTCATGTGTCACCAAGGCAGGTGTACCCTTTTTTAATGCTTGTTGAGGTGATGGGGGGGGTCGCCACTGGGATGGTGCCAGTGCACTGCGCAGGGCCCTCGCACCAGGTTAAGTTCAACTACCTGCATTTGGGGGCAAGATGATGTGCATACACGGGAGTGGTGAGACTAGACCCCACCCCCCTGCAGGAGGGGTGGAGATGTTATGCAATGTCACAAAGTAATTCCAACAGCTTATGTATATTTGTAAATTGGTGCATAGTATTGAGTGGTGTGTGTGTTTAGTAAATGCACTCTTACTTTTATAAAGCAAACTACAGACTGGACAATCAATTATTGAGTGTTATTTCTGCGCACCTGCAAATGGCGATTACTAGCCCACACCACCTCCCTTGAGTAAGCCTCAGACTGCTCTGCAACGCTACCCTCTGGGAGTCAGGCGCTGCAATTGGGTGCTTGGTTCCCAGTGAAGGACAAATGTGTCATGGTATTTGTGCAGGCCTCACAGATGCTGCCTCGTTTTCCAACAAGCACTTACCCACAATGCTCCTGGTGAAGCATGGACAGGGGGTTGGACCTGCAAAGGCCTACTCCTTCCATAGGGTCAGATACAGGCATGGGAATCACAACAGGGCACCCATACTGGGGGGAATCATTGACAAGGAGCTATACGCAACAAACTTTCAAGGTTCAGGGACTGGAAGGGTTGGGACTTGCAGAAACCCAAATGGGCTGCCACACCCAGGCTTGTGGAATGTACTCTCAGCTTCCTAGGGTCTTAGCTGCTTGGACTATGACATGTTGACACCGCAGAAAGAAGCCATTCTGATATGGCCGGCCGCATGGACAATCGCAGCTGTCGAAAGATGTAACATTTATTCTGCCTACGAATGTGGTGTGTTTTCGAAAGAATGTTCCGCAGTCAGCTCCCCAGGGGAGGAAATGAGAGCTTCTGGAATCCTCTGGCAGCCTGCCTGGCTATTTGTGGTTTATCCGCTACAGGGTTATTAGCTACTGTCTGACAGCATGTGAACCCAGCTCAAGGGAGAAGGGAAGCAAAGCAGAAGAAATCACTTTACTGGATGAAAAAACCTTAAGTGGCACACATTGTGCTGGAAGACATTATTGAGCCCTGCCAGTTTTGAATTTGGTATTTTGTGGTGTGAATGTGAAGAGATGCCCCAATCCAGACACCATGCTCCCCCAACACCACTCCTGCCAGTGCTACCTTTGTCACAAGACCCCTCTCCCTCCATCCTCCTCCGTCACTCGCACCCCAAGTTACATCCATGCTCGGGTCTTCCAAAGAGGACTCTCTTCTCTCAGACATTCCATTTCCAAACCTTATTTTGGACATTATAGACCATAAAAGCAGAGAATAAAATACAAACATCACTGGATTTGGGCAATAAAAACATCAGTAAACACTACAGAATATGACCAGAACATTTAAAAAGAGGTTAAAACAATGATTTTATGAATTGATAGTGTTAAAACAGTAGAAAATACAAATAGGACATTTAACATATGCGAGGGGAATTAAAAACCTTACGGTGCCTATGCCACATAGAATTAAGGAAACGGGACACAGCAAACCCAATCTGAGGATGAGTGTCGGTTCTCAAAACTCTAAAAGCCTCCAGACACTGCCTATACCCCAGATTCCTGCATAATGGTAAGAGCCATACCTCCGGGGTGCATTATAGCCAGGACAAAAGAAGAAAACATTAATGGCCGACTCTTCTTGACTGTTACAAGACGGACATCCCAAAGGAGAAGCTTTTGAACATTTGCTTGTAAATGCATGAACCGGCAGGGATCCCAATCTGAACCGAGTATAAAGTTTCCTTGCCATGAAAGGATGAACATTAAGGAAGGCCTCAAATAGATACTGGTCTTTAAAATTAAGAAAGTCAGAGGTTAGACGGCCTAGTTGTATGCTCACCTGAATTTCAGCCAGTCTAAGCAGTCTGTAAGCTTTAACTAGTTCAGCCGCGATATTGTCGGGGACACTTCCTCAGGGCGGGTCCATATGTTTGGCCGACCTGATCTGAAGCACAGATCTTGTGTGTACAAACCAGGTTAGTTTTCCCACCCCTGGGAGTCCCAGAATCGCCTCGAGTTCAGACCGATAGGCTGTTAATTCAGGGGTCGCCCGTAGTGTACACCAGAAAGTCAAGGGTCGCAGTCCAAACTCCTCCTTTATGGGTCTAATCTCTAGATCCATACGTAGCCGGATGAGAGGGGTACTTCGCGGTAGACCCAGGAGCTGCCTCATAAACTTGTTCTTAGATTTAGCCAGTCCACCTGCAAGAAGATGGCCCCAGAGTTCTGCCCCATACATTATAGCACTGCTGAGTTAGACTTTATAAATCTCGGCCAGGGGTCCCGGCTGTCTACACAAAGCGTTCCTGAATGATTTTACTATTCCTCCCGCCATCTGTGCTAGCCTTAATCCTGCCTTTTCTTGCTGGGGGCCCCATCCTAATGTTTCTGACAGTGTAACACCACGGTAATCAAAGACAGCTACCCTCTCTAGCTGGGTGCCATTAAGGGAGGGATTTACGCGAGATGTTTTGCTTGTGTTTAAAACCATGTACTTGGTTTTTGAAGTGTTGATCTCCAGCCCCCTGTCTCTGCAAAATAGAGAGAAGCCGACAAGGATCCTTTGGATGCCCATGGGAGACTTGGATAGTAACAAGGTGTCATCCGCAAACATCACTGCTGGCACCTTGTCACGGACCAGCTTCGGGGCATCATTGTTATTTACCTCCTTTAATTGGTCCACCAGAGCGTTAATAAAAAGACAGAACAGTGTGGGGGCCGGAACACAGCCCTGCATTACACCTCTATTCACTGGGAAGCGTGGGGTTAACTCCCCATATTACCTGTATCTCACCTGGGCAAAATTTCCAGTGTGCAGTCGCTTAATCAAAGACCACAAGTATGGCGGAAGGCCCACTTGTTGTAAAACCACCCACAGTTTGTCTCGAGGAATCAAATCAAAGGCTGATTTAAGATCAATGAAGATCGAATAAAGGCTCCCACCCTCTATTGACGTCGTCTTCCAATATAATAATTGGAGCCTGAAGATTTGGTCAATAGTTGAAATGTTTTTATGAAACCCAGCCTGGTACGCACTCGTCCAACCAGGACTGGCGACGCTCCAGAACAATCCTGGCAAACAACTTGAGTTACGTCAATCAGGCTGATCGGCCTGTAATTGGTGGGCAGAAGGGGTGAGCCCTTCTTATATACTGGAAAAATGTCCAGCCCCTAGCCAAGTATCCAGGATTTTCAGGCCTTTTAAAATGACGTTAAATATTACCCATAAATAGGGGCCCCAGGGATCTCATCTAAGCCGGGGGCCTTTCCAAGGGGAAGCTTCCCAATTGTGCTCAGCACTTCAGTCAGAGTGAACCCTACATCATCTTCAAGGGGATTCCCTTCTGCAGTTCACAAAGTTCCCTCAATGAGCTCTAAAGTTTCCTGTGCAGAATACAGCGATTAGAAATGACATTTCCAGGCATCTGCAGCGATGTTCGGCTCAATAGGTGAGTTCTCTGTGGAGCTATCTGTACGAACCAGCTTCCAAAACACCTTCATATCCCAGTTGGTGAGAGCCTGTTTGATTGCATCCCATCTTTCAAGGTCCGAGTTCTTTTTGGCTAGCTTTAAACTATCATTATATAGAGCCCTTTTTGTTTTTATCAGGGATCTATCTTTTGATTTTATAGCATCGATAAGGGCACCTGTTAGACCTGGCATCATTGGGGTGAGTCTCCCTTCCATTTTGCCTCGTGTTTTGATATGTTTTTGCTGGTTTTATGTTTTGGGCACTGTGCCACTGCTAATCAGTGCCACAGTGCAAGTTCTCCCTATGTTAAATTAATGTATTGATTGGATTCCAGGATTGGGTTATTTGATTTATCGGTCAGCCCCTAGAACAGTGCACCGAGTGTGCCCAGGGCTTGTAAATAAAATGCTGCTGGTGGGCTTGCATCACAGGTTGTGACACCCACAGAAGCAGCTTGTAAAGTGTGTCTCAGGCCTGCCATTGCAAGGCCTGTGTGCAGTCTAGGACTGCCATGTCGACTTGGCCAAGTGCACCCACTTGCCAGTCCCTAAACCTTCCCTTTGCTTCATGTTAGACACCCCTATGGTAGGCCCAAGGGCAGGGTGCATTGTAAGTTTAAGGTAGGCCATCCTCTGATGTGTGTAGCATGTTCTAATAGTAAATTACAGCCATTTTCGTTTTTCACTTTTGAAGGCTACCTGTTCTCATATGCCAGAATGGGCAGTTAGATTATTACATTCCTATAATCCTAACTGACTCAGGGAACATGGTAGAAATTCGAGTTTAGTATGCCTGAACTCAGAATGATAAAATACATCTTTTAGTAAAACATTTTTTAATATTCTGTGTTTGCAAATACCACTTTTAGAAAGCAGGTATTTGCTTGCCTAACTATTTGAGCCTGCCTCTGCTGGGTTGTGTATTCCTTTTCTGGGTTTGTGAGTGACAGGGCTGGGAGATTCCACGAGACAGGCTGGGGCAGCCCAGTGGTGAAAAGAGAGATCTGCATCTAGATGGGAGGGAGGAGTTGCACCTGGGACCTGAATAGGGTTGGGCCTTCCCTCTACAATGCTGGCTCCACCCCCTGTGGCTTGTCTGATATCTCTGCCCTGCACTGTGAAAGGAGAGGAGGAATCATGTCAACCGAGTGCTCCAGAGCTGTATCTTCCCTCCCCTATGCTGGCTTCACCTCCTGTGGGGCGGCTGATGTCTCTGACCTGCACAGTGAAAGGAAGAAGAGAGTCATGTAAACAAAGTGCTCAGGAACTGGGTTGGACTTGGCAGAGGCCGCTCTGCCTTGAGAGAACAAATTATTTTGGGGTATAAATATTGGGACCCTGAACCCAAGAAATTAAACCACTTCTGGAACAAGAAACCTTTCTACCAAGAAGAAGAACCAAGGAAGCTGCAGGAGTTTGTTATATTTGTTTTATAAAGCACTTGCTTGCCAATTGATATCTGGATGCTATGGAGCAACTAAAGAACTGCAAAGAAGCTCAGTCTTGGAAATGTGGGTCAAGCTTTTTACTGGATTGCAGAGGCGGAGCGTCCACCCTTATGACGTCTGCTTGGACTAAAATTACAAATCCTTGGTGTATCTTTGCACTGAGAAGGACTTTACTTGCCGACTACAAAATGTGGGTTGGAACCAACGGTTTCAACTGCCTGGTGCTGCTAGAGAGGCACGTGCTCAACAGTGACTTGTATACAATCCACAAGGGTGTGGATTTTATACCAGGGTGCAAGGGCAGTCGGGTGAGACAGGTAAGGTGCCGTTGTGCCCCCCGTGCATCACGTGGAGGCCACGTTCAGCTGTGAACACCTCCACAATAACAATCCGTGGGAAAGACTAAGGAAGGTCTACGTGAGATCGCGGAGTTCTCAAACAGGCGTTTTGTTTCCAGAAGTGAAGATGTAGGAAATCCACCTCGCCTGCGGGGTACACAGATTTTTTGCCTTTTGCGGCAATCTATATTTTTTCTAGGTTTAGAACTTTGCACACTTTACCCCTGCTTACTAGTAAGTGCAAGTGCTTCCCTTAAAATATGGTTGGACTGGCATATTGCTGATTGAAAATTTACTGCCTAGAAGTCCCTACTGTATGGTACAAAATGAACCCAGGGCTTGTGATTAAAATGTCACCTGGGGCCTGCAGCCATCCATTGTAGCCAGCCCATGGCAGGGTAAACACTGCTATTCTTGCTTTCATAACAAATTAAACAATGCAATTCTAGCTGTCAAAATAAACCCTTGGCAGGTAAAAACCTTCCTTTTAAATATTTGAAAGTCACCCGTATGTAGGAATTGCAGTCCACAACGCAGGGGGCATTGTACCTAAAAGTAGCACATGGGGACCAACAGGAGGCCTAGAAGAAGCCCAAAATGGGGACAGAGGAAAAAACTATTAAAATGACAAAGAAAAAAAGATAGAAGGTAATAGAGTGAGAAAGCGCAGAGTAAAGCAAGTGAAATGCAGATGATGAGGGAAGGAAAAAGGAAGAATGAAGGAAAGAGGGTACAGACGGACAAAGGAAATAAGGAAACTAGGTGTAAAGGAAGAAAAGGAAGGAAGAAAAGAAAGACTGAAGGGTGGAAGGAAGAAAAGGAAATACAAAAGAACTAATAAAGACAAATTTAAGTAAAAAAGAAAAAAGAAAGGAAGCAGAAAAATAATGAAAGAACAAAGAAGAGATTTGAGACGACAGGACGGGTGATTGACAGAAAGAATATAAAGAAAGAATGAATGAAAGGAAAACTAAAAGAAAAGATGCAAAGAAGTTGTGAAAGAATGCTGGAAGCAACATACGAATAAACGAATATAAAGAAGGATAGAACACTAATGTAAATGTAAATGTCAAGGTATTTGTAAGCGGTTTCCTGGCGCTATTATTCATACCGCCGAGGAACCCTTCCTGGTTTTCCCTGTGAGGTGTCCACTCCTGGGCACCCCCAGGGTGAAACCAGGCATCCTTAGCGTTGTGGGGGCCGTTGTGGAGATTAAGCAAGCTATTGCCCAGAGTTGCAGAGTGGGACCCATGATTAGAATAGGCACCGAGGCGAAAATGATCAGGTCCGGGGAAATTGAGCCCAAGACCCGCCGAGGCGGGAATCGAACCCTGGTCCCGGCCAGAGCTCTGCATCAGGGTCTGCCGCTCTAACCATTGAGCCACACTCCTCCACACTGATGGAATGAGAAAAGAGTAGACAGAAGGAAAGAAAGATGGAAAGAAAGAATGGAATACGGATTAAAAAACAAAACAAAAAAAGAAACTAAAGAACCACAAAAAGCAAAGATGCAAAGAAGTTGTGAAAGAATGCCGGAAGCAACATACGAATAAACGAATATAAAGAAGGATAGAACGCTCTGATGGAATGAGAAAGAGTAGACCTAAGGAAAGAAAGATGGAAAGAAAGAATGGAATACAGATAAAAAAAATTTTTTAAAAAATAAAGAACCACAAAAACAAAGAAGATGAGAAGGATGAATGAGAGAAATAGGTCAATGCAGGCAAATGTGTTGTTTTGTCCAAGTTCCTTCACAATCATGCTAGAATAGTCATCATTTTGCATCATATTCTGCAAATGTTCCCCGTGGGTTCAATTCCCACGACACTTCATTGGAAGTGTTGGAATTCCTCACTTTACTTGCACATTTATTGCTATTTATGGGTCAAATTGGGGGGTATTTTATTTTTCTGGCTGCTCCCTTTCTCCTCGCATGAACACACACACACACACACTCAGCCCTCAGAGCCCACATTCATTGAGGTCAAAGACTATCTTCATGGTGAAAATTTCAACAGTGGGTAGGGTTGGTTCTGAAAACTTTTAACCCCATTGGTTAGGGCGTGCCCAGGAGTCATTCTCACCAACTAGTTTTGGTTTGTGCCAGGCAACAATGTGGCATCTCCAGGCACCCGCTTCAGAACACTCCTGACCCTGGGGAACAAGAGAAGAGGATTGAACCTGCTGTCTGGGACCGGAGGAAAGCGCCGAAGGACGGGAAGTACTCCCTCTTGTATCCAGGACATGAAGTGGACTCCAAGGGTCAGAAGCCAACCTCCTGTTCAGCTGCAGGGATACAACAAGCTACAAGAGGCCTTTCCTGCAGCTGCCCAGCTGACCAGTGGCAACTGGACCCTCCTGTTGGTCTCGAACATCCGTGTGTCCCCACGGGCCTCCCCTGGGAGAACCACCTCTCATGGCTTCTGGGATACCATTAGTACCTCTCTCTGAGCAGACATGCCTGAGCCCGGTTCACTCTGATCAGACGAACCGTGAAACCTCCTGGCTAGCATGATCTCCAGCGAGGTGAGATGGAAAACATGTAGCTGGCTAGATGGCCAACCCACAAGGGGGATGTGTACCTCATTACAATCAGCCTGGTCCCTACAGCTGGGCCTTCTCCTTGAGCTCTTGCAGTCCATATTAGTGAGGACAGACATTGAATATTCGTGAAGCGCTCTCCGCGGGTGGCGGGTTCTGCATTGCCGTGAGGTGAGGCTTTTGTCAAACAGTCAGGTGAGTTCACTGCAGCATGTGGTGGAAGGACAATGGTCAAATGTCGGAGCTCCTGGTGTGGGCTTTCACCCCTGAACCCCAGACTTCTTCGGCCATTTACTCAATGCAACACATAGATCTGGTCATTTGTGCACTCGTGAGTACAAGCCTCAGCTGTGAGTGGTGGACTCTTGTAGGAGACAGCAACGACATGTGTTAGACACAGCTAATGTGTTATGTTACAATACATTTGCTTACCGCGCATTGTTCTTCGGAATGTGTACTCTTGTGATTGCACTAGTTTGATGTAATACAGAGCAAAATTTACTTGGGAAATAGAAAGGACTTTAATAGTCCCCTAAATATGTTCAAGGCACAAGTGGGTTGAAGAGAAAAATATAATTTGTTTCATCACCCAGAGCCCAAAGCAAAAAAGTGGAGTCCTCACAGGATTTCATGCTCCACAGGGCAAAAAGCAACAAAGAATTGAAAGAATTTGGGGGCTTGCAGGAATTTACGGGGGAATGTTTTTTCAGGAAAGGAGATAGCTCAGATGAAAGCCCTTCAAAATCATCCTAAGGCGAACTGATAGCCAGTGTAGGATTTTGACGCCAGCATGGTCCTGTTGTCGAAGGCTCACTAGTAGACGGGCTGCTGAGGTTTGTAGTCTATGAAGCTGCTCCAGGAGGCAAGATATATCCCTTTAGATATCCCAGCAGCTACTTTAGGGGGGAAAATGGAGGCACTTCTAGACATTACTTGTATGTCTGAGGGAGGATATGACATATACTGTATGACTTGTCAGAGCAAGAGGAGAGGAGCTAAGACCGGTCTCATTGGAGTTCGTCCCATAATCCACAGGACAATGAGTGCTGATCCTGAGACAGCCAGGGCTTAGATGACCAGTCATGGTCACACATGAAGGACAGTTGAGGACAGATGCAGCTTATTGTCATCAGGATCAGCTCAATGGGGGGAGGAGGAGGCTTCACTCTCTGGCCCACATATAACCTTCTTAATGCTAATAATCTTCACTATCGGAACCACCCAACACCGTCATCGCACAAAGACGAGCCTCCTTTCCATCATGCACACTTGACTCTACTGTTTATCTCTGTACTATTATCTTTGAAATTTGTATCCTCCCGTTACCCCCCCCCCTCTACATGATCATAGTCTGAAAGCAGATTATATCTAGGGAAGGGCGAAATGTTTTGTTCCTCCCGCGTAACTGGAGAAAGTTTGGTCACTCCGCATTACTCTTTAACAAAAAGTTCTGGGCCAATTCTCCCAAACGTCATGTGGTCGAATTTTTCTCCCACGAGGCTCCAGAAAATGCAAGCTGGCGAGCTTGTGCAAGAATTGGTGTCCTCTAGTGACACTTCTAACGCAGGCATTCGCGGTCAGAGCTGCTGTTCAAGTAGATTTTATACTCAAGTGGCAGCAAAATCAACTCAAATGGCGGCAAGTTCTTGAGCAATGCATGGTGACACTTGCGCTGATTGTCAGCGCTGCTCATGCTACCAGTGCTAAACTGCAGTGGAAACTCGCTGAGTTTTCATGCAACTCTGCAAAATTATGCTGAGCCAAATTCTGCGAGTTCCATACACCCCTAAGTATATATCAATCGTTTCCACTAACCACTTTTCCAACATAGATTTAGTCTCTCATTCATTTACATGCAACATAATCATCTTCAAAAAACCTATCTTGAATCAAGAATCCTCAGTCAATCTCTTCCTAAGATTTCCTTTCTCTCAATCTCACCAATTATCTCGCCTTGTCTCAATATTACTGCTGGGAAAATGACGCTCTATTTATCATTCTCATCCAACACTACCCTCCAATGGATATAGTATTGTTTCCATCAAAGGCAACTAACACTTTCATCTTCAAATGCCATAGTGTCCTGATGATTTCCCTGAGGTCTTTCTTTTCCTAAACATACGTTCATCCAACCTTCCCATATTTAAAGAGACACCTTACAGTCACTTCCACTCTGCACTCTCATCTTCCAAACCGGTCTTCTTTAAAAAATAATGACCTAGCAATATAATCTGTGGAAGTGACTTACATCATCCATTCTCACCCAGTAATGTCTTCCAATGAAGGGGTTTCTGTTGACCATTTAAGCTCCACCTCACTCCCTTCCAGTGACTTTCATTGCAGTGAGGCACAAGTGTCATCCGCTCCCAATCCCTTGGTTTGTCCAAATCTGAGCTTCTCTCAGTGGTAAAAGCTATGCTCGTCCTTTAAGGTGATACTTTTCTGAGTTTGGGTACCACATGACGTTACTACTACCTCATCGTCTTGATACCACTATAGAAGTCATAACATGCAATACTAGTGAACACATGACAGAGCAAGGGCTCCCACCTGTTGTACTCCAGCTGCTCCAGGGAGAAGATGTGCTTGTTGAAGTATTCCTGCAGCTTCTCGTTCGCATAGTTAATGTTAAACTGTTCAAAGTGATTCACCTAGAAGGGAACAGAGAAACAGGAGTGTGTGTTAAATGAGGAGCAGCGCCATTCTTGTAAACAGAAAGGACCCGTATTTTAAAGAAGGGTGAGGACATTCTTGTAAACAAAAAGGACCCATATGTCAGTGGGGGACCAGCATTGTTCCTGCATACGGTGGAGCAGCGTCATCCTTGTAAACAGAAAAGATCAGTATGTTTACGGTGGAGTGGTGCTTTTCTTGTAAACAGAAAAGATCAATATGTTAACAGAGGAGCGGGTCCATTCTTGTTAACAAAAAGGGCCACTATGCTAACGAAGGGGCGGGGCTATTCTTGTAAACCAGAAGGTTCAGTATGTTAACAGAGGAGTGGCGCCATTCTTGTGTACAGAGAGGAACAGTATGTTAATAGAGGAGCGGTGCCATTCTTGTAAACAAAAGATCAGTATGTTAACAGAGGAGCAGTGCCATTCTTGTAAACAGAAAGGATCAGTATGTTAACAGAGGGGCTGCACCATTCCGGTAAACAGAAAGGATCAGTATGTTAACAGAGGAGTGCACCATTCTTGTAAACAGAAAGGACCAGTATGTTAACATAGGAGTGCGCCATTCTTGTAAACAAAGGATTCGTATGTTAACAGAAGAGTGGTGCCATTCTTGTAAACAAAGGATCAGTATGTTAACAGAGGAGAGGCACCATTCTTGTAAACAAAAAGGATCAGTATGTTAACAGAGGAGTGCACCATTCTTGTAAACAAAGGATTAGTATGTTAACAGAAGAGTGGTGCCATTCTTGTAAACAAAGGATCAGTATGTTAACAGAAGAGTGGCACCATTCTTGTAAACAGAAAGGAACAGTATGTTGATAGAGGAGCGGTTCTCTGATCAAAAGGGGGAGGTGAAAAGACTGATCCGTTCAGTTTCCTGAGTAGATATGCTAATCAAATGGAGAAGGATCACTTGTCCTGCACAACCTTTGGTACGCAGGAGGAATGTGGGGTGTCCCAAATAAAAGACCCTCATGCACGTGATGGGTATGGTGGTATCTTAAGCGGTATATATTGGTTTTCCGCTTTTTTTGTCACGTGTGTGCATAATCATCAGGTCGATCGGGTTATGCAGCCTCCACCAGGAGGTTCTTACCCAAGGTTGACACAGTAGTGAGCCAGTGAGGGGGATATTTAAAAAGTCCCGGAAAGCCAGATAAAGACTTTATTAATTCTGGATTCGGGTCTGGTAACCTCTGAATTAGTGCATCTTAGGGACCTGCTATGGGTAGTAGATGTACTCAGAGGGTTGGGGTCATAAATAGTGAGTTAAAAAAGTGGTCGACATGTTTCTGCCTCCATGGCCTTGGTTAGGACTTACGGGCATTCATCAGGACCCTTAGGTGAATAAAGTGGATAAGGTATAAATAAAGTGCTCTTGAAAATGGTGATAAGAAATAGGGATTGTAAACCTGTTTCTCTGTTTTGGAGGTCTCAGTGTACCTCGCGCGCTTTACTAACGCGCTCCAGTCAGGCGGCGGAGCTCCAGGCAGACTGCTGCTTCTTGCACTGGCGGCCTCTGTGTGCGCACTGCTCTCGCCGACCCGGAAACCACTTTTTTAACTCACTATTTATGACCCCAACTCTCTGAGTACATCTACTACCCATAGCAGGTCCCTAAGATGCACTAATTCAGAGGTTACCAGACCCGAATCCAGAATTATTAAAGTCTTTATCTGGCTTTCCGGGACTTTTTAAATATCCCCCTCACTGGCTCACTACTGTGTCAACCTTGGGTAAGAACCTCCTGGTGGAGGCTGCATAACCTGATCGACCTGATGATTATGCACACTCGTGACAAAAAAAGCGGAAAACCAAGATATACCGCTTAAGATACCACCATACCCATCACGTGCATGAGGGTCTTTTATTTGGGACACCCCACATTCCTGATAGAGGAGCGGTGCCATTCTTGTAAACAAAAGATCAGTATGTTAACAGAGGAGCAGTGCCATTCTTGTAAACAGAAAGGATCAGTATGTTAACAGAGGGGCTGCGTCCTTCCTGTAAACAGAAAGGACCAATATGTTAACGGAGGAGTGGGGCCATTCTTGTAATCTAAGGATCAGTATGTTAACAGAGGAGTGGCGCCATTCCTGTAAACAGAAAGGATCAGTATGTTAACAGAGGAGTGGCGCCATTCCTGTAAACAGAAAGGATCAGTATGTTGACGCAGTAGCGGTGCCATTGTTGCAAACAGAAAGGACACAGATATCCATGGGGTAGCTGTATCATTTCTGTATACAGAAAGGACCAGTATGTTAACGGAGGAGTGGGGCCATTCTTGTAATCTAAGGATCAGTAGGTTAACAGAGGAGTGGCGCCATTCCTGTAAACAGAAAGGATCAGTATGTTAACAGAGGAGTGGCGCCATTCCTGTAAACAGAAAGGATCAGTATGTTAACAGAGGAGTGGCGCCATTCCTGTAAACAGAAAGGATCAGTATGTTAACAGAGGAGTGGCGCCATTCCTGTAAACAGAAAGGATCAGTATGTTGACGCAGTAGCGGTGCCATTGTTGCAAACAGAAAGGACACAGATATCCATGGGGTAGCTGTATCATTTCTGTATACAGAAAGGACCAGTATGTTAACGGAGGATGTGGCGCCATTCCTATAAGGACAGAGGACCATTGAGATGGCTTCTTGTCTATTTCTTTATTTATTTTGAGGTTTTTGAAGGCAAGATGAGATGTTGGGGTGCTGCACAGGGAGAAGCCAATGCTGTAATCGTAATACAAGTGAACAGTATCAACTTTACGAAGCACGTCACCATTACAGTTTAGATAAACGTAGGGCAATCCTAGTTGATAATATGTGGGTGAAGCAGCATTGAATGGAGCAATTACCATACACAGACATCAGAGGTGTACCTGCATTAAAGAAGAGGAGCTTGGGGTGGTAGCGCCTGGGTGCCGTATGAAGCCGGATGACTCTGTACAAGGTAGCAGCAGGACTGTATCCAGCGCCAGTAGTAAACGAAGGCGGTACCATCTGGGCACACTTCACATATGTTTGATAGAGGGCTTGAACATGAAAATTAAGACTAGATCTGCTACTCAGAGGCGCAAGGCGAAACACCTGTGTCAGTCAAAACATGCTGGCGTGGTCAACTTCACGAGTATCAAAAATATCAATAAAAGGATAGGGACTTAGACAGGAGTATTTACTCACTGCGTTCAGTCTATTGAATGAATGAATGAAAGAAAGAAAGAAAGAACATTTTATAGTGTGGCCGACTGCCCATAGGGGTCTTGGCACTGGTGAGATGCAGAAAACATTAGACTGCAATAAACGGAAAGAACACGGAGGCGTACTAGGATAGCCCTTGAAACTACGTGTTTATAAACAGCCATGTATTGAGGGATCTCCGAAAAATGGTAAACCTATTTTAGGTTTTCAGGTGCCTAAGTAGCATATTCCACAGTTTTACAGTGCAGAAGATAAAGCTGCTCCCCTCCACCCCTAGCCTCCGACCACCCTGGCTGCTTTTTTGATTTTTGGAAGCACCAAATTCTAGAAAAAGGTATTGCACATGGACACACACTAGGGCTGGAGATTCCCAGCCCTGCTCCAAGAGTCCTGGTCAGAAGCTGCATTGTGCGCCAGGTTACACTGCATACATTGAATCCGAGGCTTGACTCCAATGGGTCCATACATGCACATCACATGCCTGTGTACTTACAGAACGGTATCACCATGGCTAAACATGCGCACACCTGTAGATAAGTGTATGGCTGTACTGGAGCCCACGTGAACACAAGAGGTGGCGATTAGAGATGAATCAATCAATCAGTCACTCTAGGAAAGAGTTAAGCACAGACTGAATGCCTGCTACCTGGCGGAGTCAGGTGTGCCCCTGAAGCCTTGCCACCCTGAGCAGACAGAGCAGCACATTTCACTGTGAAGGACACCTTAGCTCGAGGACCCTTTAGGACATGTGGGCAGCGTTTTTGGTGACCTACTCTGGAAGAAAAGGGCTTTCAGCTATTACCAGTCTCAGATCCAGGAGCTGGTTTCAGATTCTGGAACACAGTCCATTTGATGTTTCCCAGTTTTGGGGTTTCGAACGTGTATATTAAAGTGAAAACTTGCGCAAGGGTCTCCGGTGCCATTGCCTTCAGGGCGGGATCACAACACACAACTTGAGCTTTGGAGCGTCCATCGCAGAGCAGGGTAACCAGGTGAAATCAAAAACCTGTTTTGTTCTTATTCTCCTCCATGGTCTTCAAAACTCTATAACTTCGATAGTAAGATAGCTGGTTGTCAATGCCTGGTGGTCTCGTTCTCTCAGAAGTCTAGTGAGACGTTGGTTTCATCCTCCTTGACGTTTGGCGGGATGTTGGTCTAGTTTTCCAAGATGTCTAGAGGGATGTTGCTGTCGCCCTTGATGACGTCTGGTGGGCCATTGGTCTGGTCCTCCCTGACGTCGGACAAGTCGTCCACGACGTCTGATGGGAAGTTGGCCTCGTCCTACTCTACGTCTGGTGGGATGTTGGTCTCGTCCTCCTCGACATCTGGTGGGATGTTGGTTTCGTCCTCCTTGATGTTTAGTGGGATGTTGGTCTGGTTCCCCCATGATGTCTCAAGGAGAGGTTGGTCTGATACTCTTCGACGTCTGGTAGGATGTTGGTCTAGTCCTCCTTGACGTCTGGTGGGATGATGTTGGTCTGGTCCTCCTCGACGTCTGGCGGGATGTTGGTGTCGCCCTTGATGACGTCTGATGGGTCATTGGACTGGTCCTCCTTGATGTGTGCAGGGACACAGGACAAGTCGTCCACGATGTCTGATGGGATGTTGGTCTGGTCCTTCGAGATCTGGTGGGAAGTTGGTCTGGTTTCCATGATGTCTTGTGGGATGTTGGTGTCATCCTCAATAACGTCTGGTGGGATGTTGGTCTGGTTCTCCATGATGTCCCAAGGGGAGGTTGGTGTGGTCCTCCAGGACGTCTGGTGGGATGTTGGTCTGGTGCTCCATTATGTCTGGTAGCATGTTGGTGTCATCCTCGATGACGTCTGGTCGGATGTTGGTTTGGTCCCCAAGAGGTCTTGTGGGATGTTGGTGTCCTCCTCGATGGGTGCTGGGATGTTGGCATGATGGGACGTTGGTCTAGTCTTCCACGTCTAGTGGGATTTTGGTCTAGTCTTCCATGACGTCTAGTAGGACCCAGCCACGCGGGAGCAGATGAGCATGTACTCAGTCCATGTACACACAGATGAGGCAGAAGGTACACCCCTCTCCGCATCAGATGCCCCGCCCTCCAACCTAAAGGCCAGTCCCGATACAAACCTTCTGCTCTTGCGCACACCTTGTTGATCCAAGAGCCGGCGCTCACCTGAAAGTTCTCGAAGCCGAAGATGTCCAGAATCCCCACGCTCTTGAAGTTTTCCTTCCCTTTGATCTTGGCATTAATCCTGCCCAGGAGCCAGGAGAAGCCCTGGGAGTAGAGCGCCATCGCCAGCGAGTCCCTGGAGTCTGCGGCCTAGGGGAGAACAGAAGCACATTACACACAGGGCAGCAAGCGGGAGAGGTCGTCTAGGAGAGAACAGTACAGAGGGTGAGACGACCAGTGATCACTGAAGCACATCACACACAGGGCAGCAAGGGGGAGAGGTCGTCTAGGAGAGAACAGTACAGAGGGTGAGAGGACCAGTGATCACTGAAGCACATCACACACAGGGCAGCAAGGGGGAGAGGTCGTCTAGGAGAGAACAGTACAGAGGGTGAGAGGACCAGGTGATCACTGAAGCACATCACTCACAGGGCAGGAAGTGGGGGGCTGTCCCTAGTGCAGCAGGTGCAGTGCACCAGGCCCAGGAGAAGCCCGGGAAGTACAGCACCATGGCCAGGGAGTCCCTGGAGTCTGCAGCACGAGAGAGCAGTTCATAGGGTGAGAGGGGGAGGACCGGGTGATCACTGAAGCACATCACTCAGGCGGAGGGGGTAGCTGACATTTGTGCAGCAGGTGCAGGGCACCAAGTGTGTAAAGGCCTGCCTCCTGCCAGGTATGGTTATATTTGTATAACCTACGAGGGACCTCAAGGGGCTATTCTGGTTTCTTACCCTTTCTACATCACTGGGAGTAGGAAGACCCCAACAACTATATACAAGGAAGACAGACAAAACCAAGAGTGGAAGTGTGAGGAGGATCCTGGGGGCTGGAGAAGAAAAGAACATCTGGAAACACAAGGGAGGTGAAAGTACTACAAGATGGAAACTCGACTATCTAGTGATGGGGGGAGAGTAAAGGAACTTCAAGTGTGGGGAGCTGGGAACCAAGGATCTACAGGCAGGAGGGAGGGAAAGAGAAACACAAGAAACACACTCAGATGGAACTGGGGGAAGCGAGAAGCACAAGTTACTTACTTTCCGTAACAATAGATCTGTAAGAAACATAGGTTAGTTATTGATTCCTTACCTTAGAATATCCCCCAGGTGTCAGACTGGATCCGGAAAGTTTTTCATCAGCAATACCCCTGCACATCGGTAGGTGGTGTCGGTCGACTCTGCATCCGTCATCGGCGTAGTGGTCAAAGGAATGACTTTGCAGAAGTTACTTAGACGCCGCCCTCACGCGCAGATGTCAGTTCTGTACATGACTTTCCGCGCCAGGAACGCAGAGCCATGCAAGACACTGACCACTGGTGCCCAAAACTAGGGCCCTTAAAGGATGTCCTTAACCCTAGAAATCAGTTTGCAGAATGGGGAGGATGGGTGGGGCGGTAAGTAATCTATAACTAACCTATGTTTCTTACAGATATATTGTTACCAAAGGTAACTAACTGGTTAATCTGAAAGAAACAGTTAGTTATAGCTTCCTTACCTTAGAATAGATACCCCAGCAACACCAATCCCGGAGGTGGGTCTGCGAACCAAGATCACAACAGAAAGTCCGGGAAAACAGAACGGCCAAAGAAGCCGTCTCTCCGGACTTGGCTGTCCAGGCAGTAGTGTCTCGTAAACATGTGTAGCGATGCCCATGTAGCTGCCTGACAGATATCATGTAAGGGACTCCCTGCCCCAAAGCAGTAGTAGCTGCCGTCGCCCTGGTAGAATGGGCACGGAGCCCCACTGGAGGCTCCTTCTTAGCCAAAGAGTAACAGGCTTTGATGCACAGAACGACCCACCTAGAGATGGTCTGTTTGTGTACGGCCCGACCTTTCTTAGTGCCCACGTAACCAACAAAGAGCTGGTCGTCCACCGGGAATTGTTTGGTGCGATCCAAGTAAAAAAAAAGCACATGTTTTGGATCCAGCCAGTGGAGCCTCTCTTCCTCTTTTGAAGGATGCGGAAAGAAGGTGGGCAAAGGGATGGTTTGGCGAATATGAAAAGAAGCAACCACTTTTGGAAGAAAGGAAGGTTGGGTTCGGAGGACGATCTTGTCCGGATGAACCGCCAGAAAAGGAGGCTTGGAAGACAGAGCTTGTAGCTCACACATCCTGTACGCAGAGGTGATGGCCACCAGAAAAGCAGTTTTGAGAGTTAAGAGTCTGCGAGGACAGTTATGTAGCGGCTCAAAGGGAGCACACACAAGATAGGTTAACACCAAGTTCAAGTCCCACTGATGCATTACGAAGGGAACAGGAGGAAACCGATGAGTAATGCCCTTAAGAAAGCGATTTACAACAGGGGACTTGAAAAGAGAAGGCTGATCAGGAAGCCTAAGAAAGGCTGAAATGGCTGAGAGGTAGCCCTTTAAAATCCCCTGAGCTGAGCCCTGCTGGGCCACAGAAAGGAGGAACAAGAGAACCTCAGAAAGAGGGGCAGAAAGGGGATCCACAGCCTTTGATATACACCATGCCACAAACTTATTCCATCTGCAGGCGTATACCGTCTTAGTGGAGGGACTCCGGGCTGCCAAGATTACATCACAAACATCAGGAGGCAAGTCAAATGACGTCAACTGACGCCGCTCAATCTCCACGCAATGAGGTGGAGGCTGAACAGGTTCGGGTGGAGGACTGTCCCCTGCTGCTGCGACAGAAGATCCTCCAGAAGAGGCAGTCGGATTGGAGGATCGATGCCCATGTTGAGCAGCTCGGGATACCAGACTCTTCGTGCCCAATCCGGAGCCACAAAAATCCGGTCGCACTTGATCTTCGACAGCATTCTGGGCAGAAGTGGTATAGGCGGAAAGGTGTATAGAAGACCGCAAATCCACTTGCAACGAAAAACATTCCATAGCGAGTGCCACCTTTGAAATTCCAATGGCAGAACTGCTGCCATTGCGCATTCTCTTAAGTTGCGAATAGATCTAACCAAGGCTCTCCTCACTGCAGAAAGAGACCTTGCATCACCTCCAAGTGAAGACACCATTCGTGATCCATCATGCACCTGCGGCGAAGTTTGTCCGCCCTGGCGTTCAGTGAACCTGCCAGGTGTCGAACCACCAGGGATATGCCCTGATGTTCCAGCCATGTCCGGAGGCGCAGAGCCTCCTGACATAGGGACCTCGACCCCACCCTGCCTTGTTTGTTGCAGTACCACACGGCGGTGGTGTTGTCTGTGAACACCTGCACTACTCTTCCCCGAACAGAGGGAAGGAATGCCTTTAGTGCAAGACGGATCATCCGAAGCTCCAGAAGGTTGATGTGGAGCTCGGACTCCTCCAGAGACCTCTGATCCATGCCTCTCCCTTATGGCCACCCCATCCCAGAAGGGAGGCGTCCATCACCGTTGTGTGATCTGGTTGGGGAAAGGAGAGGGATGTGCCATTGACCCAATCCTGGTTCGTGAGCCACCACTGCAATTGTTGTGCAGTGCCCTCGGAGATCTGGACGCAATCTGACAGATTTCCGTGATGCTGCGCCCACTGGAACTTCAGATCCCACTGTAGAGCCCACATATGCCACCTGACATGATCAACCAGCAGGATGCAGGAGGCCATGAGGCCCAGCAGCCTCAGGGTAATTCTGACCGAAACCCAGGATAGAGGCTGAAAGATCGGAATCATACCCTGCATATCCCGGACTCGCTGTTTGGGATGATAAACCCGAAACTGCGTCGTGGCCAGCACCGCTCCGATGAAAAGGAGCTTCTGAGAGGGAATCCGGTGCGACTTTGGCATGTTGATGGAGAACCCCAGCAAATGCAGGAGGTTGGCTGTAGTCTGGAGGTGGGAGACGACTGCCTGGGACAAGCCCACCTTCAACAGCCAGTCATCAAGATAGGGGGAAGACTGGAAACCCCGATCTGCACAGATGAGCTGCGACCTCTGCCGTCACTTTCGTGAACACCGAGGGGCGCTGATAAGGCCAAAGGGGAGCACGGTAAACTGAAAGTGCTCATGGCCTACCGTGAACCGTAGGTAACGCTGGTGGACCGGCAGGACGGGGATGTGATAATAAGCGTCATGCAAGTCCAGCGCTACTAACCAGTCTCCAGGGGCTAGGGCAGACAAAACCTGAGCGAGCGTCAACATTTTGAACTTCTCCTTCCGGAGGAAGTGGTTGACGTTCCTGAGATCCAAGATAGGACGCAGGCCTTTGTCCTTCTTGGGCACAAGAAAGTAGTGGGAATAGCAACCACAACCTACTTCTGGGGCCGGAACGCGCTCGATGGCACCCTTGGCCAAGCGGGCCAAAACTTCCTGTTGAAGAAGGGCCAGGTGATCCTCCGACATGCGATGGTACTGAGGTGGCATGGAGGGAGAGGTAGTCTTGAAGGGGAGGGAGTAGCCTCTTTGGACTAGCTGCAGAACCCACTTGTCTGACTTGACGGTGCATCAGTGGGGGAGGTGATGGCAGATCCTGCCGCCCACTGGCGTTCGGTGGCCCTGGAAGGTCAGACTAGGAGGGTTTGGAGGCTGATATAGAGGGGGCTGTGGTGGACTGGCCCGCTCGCTGGCCCCCAGAAGCAAGATGGTGGTTTCCACGTCCCCGGCCACGCTGGGGCTGAACAGCCTGCACCGGCCTGTGGCTCTGGGAGGGTCGTAGTGGGGCACCCATTCTGTAGCCACGAAAGGGGCATAAGGCAGACTGTGTAGGGGTGGTTGTGGAGAGGCCCAAGGGCCTGGCCTTTGCCCGAGACTCCTTAAAGCGCTCTAGCGAGTTGTCTGCCTTGTCGCCGAAAAGGCAACGGCCATCAAAGGGCATGTCCATAGGTGTGGTTTGGACATCCCCAGAAAAACCAGTCGAACGCAACCAGGCGCAGAGCCAAAGTGCTAATGACGTGGCAATCGTCCTGCCAAGTGCGTCGGCGGTATCCAGCCCACAGCGGATGGTAAACTTTCCTGCATCTCTCCCCTCGGTGACTGCATGGGTGAGCATGGCCCGGGCTTCCTCGGGGCACTGAGGCAGCACTTGCGCCACCATATAGCACACAGAGTGGGACTAAAGGCCCAACAGACATGCAGACTTCGAAAGTTGGTCCAGCTTCTTGGATTCCCTATCAGGTGGAGCTGTAGGCAAAGAGCCTTTGGACGTAGAGGCTTGGACCACCAAGCTCTCAGGGGTAGGTTATTGGGTGAGGAAAGTGGGGTTGCTCGGGCCCGGGCATCGGGCAACTATCCTATCTGCAGGAACCCCCTGGACCAGGTGCCCAAAAGGATGTCTGTTAGGGCTTCATTGAACAGCAGCAGGGACTCCGAAGAGCTCACTGCCGGCTGAAGCACCTCTGTCAGGAGGTTAGTCCTTACTGCCACCATAGGAAGCTCGAGGTGGAGAACCTCGGACGCCATACGCAACACCATTGCGTATGAGGTATGACGCTCCCTCCTCCGTAGCCACAGAAGGAGGAGACAACGTGCCTAAGTCTGGGGAAGCATCCAGACCACTGGCATCCCCCACTTCCTCTCTCCAGTCCGGCTCGTACTCCAGCTGGTCTCTCTAAGGGTCACCAGCCCCTCCCAGTCTTGCTCACCCTCCTATGGCTGCCAATCTGGTTGAAAATGGTCAGGGTGGAACAGAGGGACAAAAGTACCCATCGGCGCCGGATCCGGCATCGGTCCACGCCGATCCGGCACTGTGTCCACATCGGGGTAGGAGCCAGGGTCGACGCCAGATGGAGGTCCAACCTGTTTAGGCTGCAGACGTGGTGCTGGTGAAATTGGAGTTGGTGGAGGTGTTACGAGGTCGACCGGCGCCGATCCGGATCAAGGCCTGGATCCAAAGGGGCCCTGCGGAGCCGAGGCCGGAGCCGCCTGCATCGGAAGGCCTAGGACCCCTTCCGAGTCCGTGGGCCTGAAGGCGAGCTGGCGGAGTCGGGCTGCCCAAAGATGGCATGCATTGCTTCGCAAAATGTATGAAGCTTGCAAGGGGTTGCTCCCGGTCCCGGGAAGGCCGGAGTCGACCCTGAAGGCTCCGCACGCGGAGCCACGGGAGGGGCATCACCTGCACCCTGCGTCGCGTTGGCCGATGGTCGAGGGGAAGTCGAAGAGCGACGAGGATTCTTGAATGAATCGGATCTTATCGCGCGCAAACTTAGCCCAATGGGCGTCAAGGCGCCTAAATCAAATATAGCAGCAGTGTCCCCGCTTCTACAGCCTTCTGTCATTGGTATGCCCTCTTGAAGAGGCAGGTTTTAAGAGCCTTTTTAAAGGTTTGAATTGAGGGAAGGGTTTTTATTAGGATAGGGATAGAGTTCCAAAGCTTCGGAGCGACCACAGAGAAAGCTCTTTCTCCCCATCTGACTGATTTAGCCCGAGGAACGACCAGCTGGCACAGTCCCGAAGAACGAAGATCTTGTGTAGGGACATAACATGTAAGCAGGGAACCAATGGCGCTCGAGGGGCCTTCTACCAAAGCTCTATAGGCCAGGCACAGAATTTTAAAAGAAATTCTGTAGTGAACAGGGAGCCAATGAAGTTCTTTCCTGGCTGCAGTGGCGGAGGAGGATTTAGGGAGAGCCAGAACAAACCGAGCTGCCGCATTCTGCACTATCTGCAGTCGGTGAACAAGACTTTTATTAGCTTCCGCATAGAGGGAGTTGCAATAATCTAACCTTGATCCTACCAAGGCAACTGCGACCTGTTTACGAGCTTGGGGGGAGAGATATCCTCGGATTTTGTGGAGTATCCTGATCACACCCCAGCAAGTAGCCACGGTTCTATTGGCTTGGAGGGTCATAGAGAGCGAGATGTCAAATATTACACCCAGATTCCTGGCGGATTGGGAGGGGGTGGGGCAGATACCAAGCGAAGATGGCCACCACTCATCAGACCAAGCATCTTGGTCCTTCCCAAAAATCAGCACCTCCGTCTTTTCGCCGTTCAGCTTCAGGGAAGCTTCAACTTCTTCTTGTGCTTCAACTTACTTGATCCAGAGTGCGAAGATTTAGATGATGAGTGGTGGTGATGGCTCCGCGATCGGTCTCGCGACCTCCCTTGCGACTCGGGCACAGAGCTGACTGCCGGGCCTCGAGGAGCTTTCAGGACCACTCGCGCAAAGACTGAGGCCATGGTTCGGCAGTCGGAGCACGAATTGGGGTCGTAGTCAAGCTCCAGGCACGTCAGCACAAGAGAGCTGCATCCAAGTAACTTCCGCAATGTCATCCCGGTGACCACGACACAGATGAGTGACGCAGAGTCGACCGACGCCACCTACCGACTCGCAGGGGTACTGCTGATGAAAAACTTTCCGGATCCATTCTGACGCCATCTATAACTAACTATTACTTTCAGATTCTACAAACAGGAGAGAAAGAAAGAACTACGAGCAAGCGTCAGTGGAGGGCCACCCATCTAAAGACAGGAGGGAAAGAGAGAACTCAAACAGAGGGAGGTGGAAGTGAAGAGATGGGTCCACCACAGAAGGGAGGGAAACAGAACTTCAAGTGGGGGGGTGGGGGGGGGGGAGAGGGAACCAACGATCTCTAGAGACAGGAGGATGAGAAAGAACTACCAGCACAGGGAGGGGGGGGACCAAGGATCTACAAACAGGAGGAAGATGAACATAACTACAATTCTGGGTGGTGGGAAGCCAATGACCTAGAGACGGACAACTACAAGCAGAGGGAGACATGTAAGTCTCCATGGAGCACAGGCTACGGGACATAATGGAGAGACAGATCTAAGAAGAGCACAGGTGGAGGACACATGGGAGAAGTGTCGGGCTCCATGGATCACAGCACCCTATGGGGGCTGGACTGACACTATGCACCGTACGGGGGCTGGTCTGACACTATGCACCATACTGGGGCTGGGCTGTCACTATGCACTGTGCAGGGGATGGTCTGACACTGAACCGTACGGGGGCTGGTCTGACACTATGCACCATACAGGGGCTGGGCTGTCACTATGCACTGTGCAGGGGATGGTCTGACACTGAACCGTACGGGGGATGGTCTGACACTATGCACTGTGCTTGGGATGGTCTGACACTATGCACCGTACGGGGCTGGTCTGACACTGTGCACCGTATTGGGGCTGGTATGACAATATGAACCGTGCGGGGGCAGGACTGACACTATGAAACGTGCAGGGGCTGGACTGACACTATGCACCATGCAGGGGCAGGACTGACACTATGCACTGTACTGGGGCTGGTCAGACACTATGCACCATACAGGGGCTGGACTGACACTATGCACCGTACAGGGGATGTTCTGGCACTATGCACCGTACTGAGGCTGGTCTGACACTATGCACCATATGGGGCTGGACTGAAACTATGCACCGTGCGGGGGCTGGTCTGACACTATTCACTGTACAGAGGCTGGTCTGACACTAAGCACCATGCGGAGGATGGTCTGAGACTATGCACCGTGCGGGGGATGGTCTGACACTATGTACCGTATTGGGCTAGTGTGACAATGCACCGTGCGGGGGGTGGTCTGACACTATGCACCGCACGGGGGTGTTCTGAAACTATGCACCGTATGGGGGTTAGTCAGACACTATGCACCGTGCAGGGGCTAGACTGACACTATGCATCGTGCGGGGCCTGGTCTGACACTATGCACCGTAGGGGGGATGGTCAGACACTAATCACCGTACCGAGGATGGTCCGACACGATGCACCATACGGGGATGGTCTGACACTAGGCACCGTGCGCGGGATGGTCTGCCACTATGCACCGTGCGCGGGATGGTCTGCCACTATGCACCGTGCAGGGGCTGGACTGACACCGTGCATCGTGCGGGGCCTGGTCTGACACTATGCACCGTAGGGGGGATGGTCTTACACTATGCACCGTGCAGGGGCAGGTCTGACACTTTGCACCATGCGGGGGATGGTCAGACACTAATCACCGTACCGAGGATGGTCCGACACGATGCACCATACGGGGATGGTCTGACACTAGGCACCGTGCGCGGGATGGTCTGCCACTATGCACCGTGCGCGGGATGGTCTGCCACTATGCACGGAATAGTGGCTGGACTGACCCTATGCATCATGTAGGCGCTGGTCTGACACTATGCACCAAGTGGGTATGGTCTGACACTATGCACCATATGGGGGATGATCCTACACTATGCACCGTGCGGGGGCTGATCTGACACTATGCACGGTATGGTGGCTGGACTGACACTATGCACCATGTAGGCGATGGTCTGACACTATGCACCAAGTGGGTATGGTCTGACACTATGCACCATATGGGGGATGATCTTACACTATGCACCGTGCGTTGGCTGGTCTGGCACTATGCACCATGCATGTGATGGTCGGAACTATGCACCAAGCGGGTATGGTCTGACACTATGCACCGTGCGGGGGCTGGTCTGACACTACGCATGGTTTGGGGGCTGGTCTGACACCATGTACCATCCGGGGGATGATCTGACACTATGCACCAAGCGGGTATGGTCTGACACTATGCACCGTGCGGGGGCTGGTCTGACACTACGCACGGTTTGGGGGCTGGTCTGACACCATGTACCATCCGGGGGATGATCTGACACTATGCACCAAGCAGGTATGGACTGAAATTATGCACCATGCGGGGGACGGTCTGACACTGTGCACCAAGCGGGTATGGTCTGACACTATGCACCATATGGGGGATGGTCTAACACTATGCACCGTGCGGGGGCTGGTCTGACACTATGCACCGTGCTGGTCTTACACTATGCACCGTGCAGGGGCTGGTCCGACACTATGCACCGTACGGGGGCTGGGCTGACACTATGCACCGTACGGGGGCAGGTCTGATTCTATGCATCGTGCGGGGGCTGGTCTGATACTATGCATTGGGCGGGCGCTGGTCTGACACTATGCACCGTGCGGGGGCTGGTCTGACACTATGCACCGTGCGGGGGCTGGTCTGACACTATGCACCGAGCGGGGGCTGACACTATGCACTGTGCTGGTCTGACACTATGCACAGTGCGAGGGCTGGTCTGACACTATGCACCGTGCGAGGGCTGGTCTGACACTATGCACCGTGCGAGGGCTGGTCTGACACTATGCACCGTGCGGGGGCTGGTCTGACACTATGCACCGTGCGGAGGCTAGTCTGACACTATGCACCGTGCGGGGGCTGGTCTGACACTATGCAACGTCCGGGGGCTGGTCTGACACTATGCACCGTGCAGGGGGCTGGTCTGACACTGCACCGTGCAGGGGGCTGGTCTGACACTATGCACCGTGCAGGGGGCTGGTCTGACACTATGCACCGTGCAGGGGGCTGGGCTGACACTATGCACCGTACGGGGGCAGGTCTGATACTATGCATCGGGCGGGGGCTGGTCTGACACTATGCATCGGGCGGGGACTGCTCTGACACTATGCACCATGCGGGGGCTGGTCTGACACTATGCACCGAGCGGGGGCTGGTCTGACACTATGCACCGAGCGGGGGCTGGTCTGACACTATGCACCGAGCGGGGGCTGGTCTGACACTATGCACCGTGCTGGTCTGACACTATGCACTGTGCGGGAGCTTGTCTGACACTATGCACTGCGCGGGGGCTGGTCTGACACAGTGCACCGTGCGAGGGCTGGTCTGACACGATGCACCGTGCGAGGGCTGGTCTGACACTATGCACCGTGCGAGGGCTGGTCTGACACTATGCACCGAGCGGGGGCTGGTCTGACACTATGCACCGTGCGGGGGCTGGTCTGACACTATGCACCGAGCGGGGGCTGGTCTGACACTATGCACCGTGCGGGTCTGGTCTGACACTATGCACCGTGCGGGGGCTGGTCTGACACTATGCACCGTGCGGGGGCTGGCCTGACACTATGCACCGCGCGGAGGCTTGTCTGACACCATGCACCGCGCGGAGGCTGGTCTGACACCATGCACCGCGCGGAGGCTGGTCTGACACCATGCACCGCGCGGAGGCTGGTCTGACACCATGCACTGTGCGTGGGATGGTCTGACACTATGCACCGTGCTGGCCTGACACTATGCACCGTGCGAGGGCTGGCCTGACACTATGCACCGTGCGAGGGCTGGCCTGACACTATGCACCGTGCGGGGGCTGGCCTGACACTATACACCGTGCGAGGGCTGGCCTGACACTATGCACCGCGCGGAAGCTGGTCTGACACCATGCACCGCGCGGAGGCTGGTCTGACACCATGCACTGTGCGTGGGATGGTCTGACACTATGCACTGTGCAGGTCTGACACTATGCACCGTGCTGGCCTGACACTATGCACCGTGCGAGGGCTGGCCTGACACTATGCACCGTGCGGGGGCTGGTCTGACACCATGCACTGTGCGTGGGATTGTCTGACACTATGCACTGTGCGGGTGCTGGTCTGACACTATGCACCGAGCAGGGGCTGACACTATGCACCGTGCTGGCCTGACACTATGCACCGTGCGAGGGCTGGTCTGACACTATGCAGTGCCTTCAATTTACGCCCGAATCTGACTGACTGAGGCTGTTTACGATGTGATTGTTTTGTTCCGATTGTAAAGCGCTGTGAAGTACTCTGGCAAATTCAACGCTATAAATAAAATAAAGCTGCGGGTGATGAGCTGGTGAATGCTGCCCCCGCGTGGTGAGAATCCAAAGCGACAGAGGCGGAGACAGACAGGGGATGAGAGGGGTGGATAATAGACCGACAGAGGCGGAGACAGACAGGGGATGAGAGGGGTGGATAATAGACCGACAGAGGCGGAGACAGACAGGGGATGAGAGGGGTGGATAATAGACCGACAGAGGCGGAGACAGACAGGGGATGAGAGGGGTGGATAATAGACCGACAGAGGCGGAGACAGACAGGGGATACGAGGGGTGGATAATAGACCGACAGAGGCGGAGACAGACAGGGGATACGAGGGGTGTATAATAGACTGACAGAGGAGGAGACAGACAGGGATGAGAGGGGTGGATAATAGACCGACAGAGGCAGAGACAGACAGGGGATACGAGGGGTGGATAATAGACCGACAGAGGCGGAGACAGACAGGGGATACGAGGGGTGGATAATAGACCGACAGAGGCGGAGACAGACAGGGGATACGAGGGGTGTATAATAGACTGACAGAGGAGGAGACAGACAGGGATGAGAGAGGGGGATAATAGACCGATAGAGGCGGAGACAGACAGGGATGAGAGGGGTGGATAATAGACCGACAGAGGAGGAGACAGACAGGGATGAGAGAGGTGGATAATAGACCGATAGAGGCGGAGACAGACAGGGATGAGAGGGGTGGATAATAGACCGACAGAGGAGGAGACAGACAGGGATGAGAGAGGTGGATAATAGACCGATAGAGGCGGAGACAGACAGGGATGAGAGGGGTGGATAATAGACCGACAGAGGAGGAGACAGACAGGGATGAGAGAGGTGGATAATAGACCGATAGAGGCGGAGACAGACAGGGAGGAGAGGGGTGGATAATAGACCGACAGAGGAGGAGACAGACAGGGATGAGAGAGGTGGATAATAGACCGATAGAGGCGGAGACAGACAGGGATGAGAGGGGTGGATAATAGACCGATAGAGGCGGAGACAGACAGGGATGAGAGGGGTGGATAATAGACCGATAGAGGCGGAGACAGACAGGGAGGAGAGGGGTGGATAATAGACCGACAGAGGAGGAGACACACAGGGATGAGAGAGGTGGATAATAGACCGATAGAGGCGGAGACAGACAGGGATGAGAGGGGTGGATAATAGACCGACAGAGGCGGAGACAGACGGGGATGACAGGGGTGGATAATAGACCGACAGAGGCAGAGACAGACAGGAATGAGAGGGGTGGATAATAGACCGACAGAGGCAGAGACAGACAGGGGATACGAGGGGTGTATAATAGACCGACAGAGGCGGAGACAGACAGGGATGAGAGGGGTGGATAATAGACCGACAGAGGCGCAGACAGACAGGGGATACGAGGGGTGGATAATAGACCGACAGAGGCGGAGACAGACGGGGATGACAGGGGTGGATAATAGACCGACAGAGGCGGAGACAGACGGGGATGACAGGGGTGGATAATAGACCGACAGAGGCAGAGACAGACAGGGATGAGAGGGGTGGATAATAGACCGACAGAGGAGGAGACAGACAGGGATGAGAGGGGTGGATAATAGACAGACAGAGGCAGAGACAGACAGGGGATACGAGGGGTGGATAATAGACCGACAGAGGCGGAGACAGACGGGGATGACAGGGGTGGATAATAGACCGACAGAGGCAGAGACAGACAGGGGATACGAGGGGTGGATAATAGACCGACAGAGGCGGAGACAGACAGGGATGAGAGGGGTGGATAATAGACCGACAGAGGAGGAGACAGACAGGGATGAGAGGGGTGGATAATAGACCGACAGAGGCGCAGACAGACAGGGGATACGAGGGGTGTATAATAGACTGACAGAGGCGGAGACAGACAGGGATGACAGGGGTGGATAATAGACAGACAGAGGCAGAGACAGACAGGGGATACGAGGGGTGGATAATAGACCGACAGAGGCGGAGACAGACAGGGATGACAGGGGTGGATAATAGACCGACACAGGCGGAGACAGACAGGGATGAGAGGGGTGGATAATAGACCGATAGAGGCGGAGACAGACAGGGATGAGAGGGGTGGATAATAGACCGACAGAGGCGGAGACAGACAGGGATGAGAGGGGTGGATAATAGACCGACAGAGGCGGAGACAGACAGGGATGAGAGGGGTGGATAATAGACCGACAGAGGCGGAGACAGACAGGGATGAGAGGGGTGGATAATAGACAGACAGAGGCAGAGACAGACAGGGGATACGAGGGGTGGATAATAGACCGACAGAGGCGGAGACAGACAGGGATGAGAGGGGTGGATAATAGACCGACAGAGGCGGAGACAGACAGGGGATACGAGGGGTGGATAATAGACCGACAGAGGCGGAGACAGACAGGGATGAGAGGGGTGGATAATAGACCGACAGAGGAGGAGACAGACAGGGGATACGAGGGGTGGATAACAGACCGACAGAGGCGGAGACAGACAGGGGATGAGAGGGTCGGATAATAGACCGACAGAGGCGGAGACAGACAGGGATGACAGGGGTGGATAATAGACCGACAGAGGCGGAGACAGACAGGGATGAGAGGGGTGGATAATAGACCGACAGAGGCGGAGACAGACAGGGATGACAGGGGTGGATAATAGACCGACAGAGGCGGAGACAGACAGGGATGACAGGGGTGGATAATAGACCGACAGAGGCGCAGACAGACAGGGGATACGAGGGGTGTATAATAGACTGACAGAGGCGGAGACAGACAGGGATGACAGGGGTGGATAATAGACAGACAGAGGCAGAGACAGACAGGGGATACGAGGGGTGGATAATAGACCGACAGAGGCGGAGACAGACAGGGATGACAGGGGTGGATAATAGACCGACAGAGGCGGAGACAGACAGGGATGAGAGGGGTGGATAATAGACCAACAGAGGCGGAGACAGACAGGGATGAGAGGGGTGGATAATAGACCGACAGAGGCGGAGACAGACAGGGATGAGAGGGGTGGATAATAGACCGACAGAGGCGGAGACAGACAGGGGATACGAGGGGTGGATAATAGACCGACAGAGGCGGAGACAGACAGGGGATACGAGGGGTGTATAATAGACTGACAGAGGCGGAGACAGACAGGGATGAGAGGGGTTGATAATAGACAGACAGAGGCAGAGACAGACAGGGGATACGAGGGGTGGATAATAGACCGACAGAGGCGGAGACAGACAGGGATGAGAGGGGCGGATAATAGACCGACAGCGGCGGAGACAGACAGGGATGAGAGGGGTGGATAATAGACCGACAGCGGCGGAGACAGACGGGGGATACCTGGGGTGGATAATAGACCGACAGAGGCAGAGACAGACAGGGGTGAGAGGGGTGGATAATAGACCGACAGAGGCGGAGACAGACAGGGGATACCTGGGGTGGATAATAGACCGACAGAGGCGGAGACAGACAGGGGTGAGAGGGGTGGATAATAGACCGACAGAGGCAGAGACAGACAGGGGATACCTGGGGTGGATAATAGACCGACAGAGGCGGAGACAGACAGGGGTGAGAGGGGTGGATAATAGACCGACAGAGGCAGAGACAGACGGGGGATACCTGGGGTGGATAATAGACCGACAGAGGCAGAGACAGACAGGGCAGAGAGGGGTGGATAATAGACCGACAGAGGCGGAGACAGACAGGGGATACCTGGGGTGGATAATAGACCGACAGAGGCGGAGACAGACAGGGGTGAGAGGGGTGGATAATAGACCGACAGAGGCGGAGACAGACAGGGGATACCTGGGGTGGATAATAGACCGACAGAGGCGGAGACAGACAGGGGTGAGAGGGGTGGATAATAGACCGACAGAGGCGGAGACAGACAGGGGATACCTGGGGTGGATAATAGACCGACAGAGGCAGAGACAGACAGGGGTGAGAGGGGTGGATAATAGACCGACAGAGGCAGAGACAGACAGGGGTGAGAGGGGTGGATAATAGACCGACAGAGGCAGAGACAGACAGGGGATGAGAGGGGTGGATAATAGACCGACAGAGGCAGAGACAGACAGGGGTGAGAGGGGTGGATAATAGACCGACAGAGGCGGAGACAGACAGGGGATACCTGGGGTGGATAATAGACCGACAGAGACAGACAGGAACAGGAGAGGATGGGGGAGGAGGGGGTGGGGGAAGTGTGGTGTAAAGTCTGAGAAGTGTCAGGGTCGCATCCACTCATCCTCCTTTGGAACGAGAAACACGTCCAGAAATTGTTTCAAAATATACATAATGATTTACGTGGACTTTGGGAAGTCCCCCCCGCGCCCCCCCTCCTAGCCCCCCTGCGGCGGCCGTATCTGGAGCATTCCTCACGCACCAAAACAGTTCCCCTATAGTGAGGCACCGACCATCAAGACCCCGGCCTCACCCTCCCAAGAACCTCGACATACAAGAGGCACGAGAAGGGATGGGCAATCGCCATTTTGAGTGACTAAGATAGAACAGCTGTCAGGGAGACGAGGGGGGGGCAGCAGAAAAAGGGGGCGAAGAGGCCAGGGGCACAGCTGGCCTTCAACAGAGGGGCACAGACAGAAGGAAGGGGGGGCAGCGAGGTAGAGAGAGACGTGGATCTCACTAATGGGCACAAAGAAGGAGCCCCCCAAACAAGACGGGGGGGGGGGGGAGTCAGCAGGCCCACCGAGCCCTCTTACCTGCTCCAGGGTCAGGGGGGAGCTGATCTCTTCTCCTCGCAGGATCAAGGAGCGCTGGGTCAGCGCCTCGGACAGCAGGAAGGGGTCCAGGCCCAGCAGGTCACTGGCAGTGCCCACCACTGGGGAGAAGAGAGAGGGGGTCACTGGGGGGGCTGCAGGGGGAGCTGCAGAGGACTCAAGGGGGGTGAGAGGGAGGCGGGCTGTACCCCAATTCGGCCAGCACCAACCCACAATGCATCTCAGCAAGCAACAGAAAAACAAACTGCAACCCCAGCCAATCAACCCCTCCAACCCTCACGGTATCTCAGCAAACAGAAGAAACTGCAACCCCCGTCAAGCAGCACCCACCTCAAAGCATCTCAGCAGGCATCAGAAGAACAAACTGCAACCCCCGTCAATCAACCCCTCCAACCCTCACGGTATCTCAACAAGCCACTGCAGGAGAGTAAACTACAACCCCTGTCTAGCAGCACCCAGCCACCCTCAAGGCATCTCAGCAAACAGCAGGAGAGCAAACTGCAACCCCTGTCAACCACCCCACCCCCTTAAATGCATACCAGCAAGCAACAGAAGAACAAACTGCAACCCCAGTCAATCAACCCCTCCAACCCTCACGGTATCTCAGCAAACAGAAGAAACTGCAACCCCCGTCAAGCAGCACCCACCTCAAAGCATCTCAGAAGGCATCAGAAGAACAAACTGCAACCCCCGTCAATCAACCCCTCCAACCCTCACGGTATCTCAGCAAACAGAAGAAACTGCAACCCCCGTCAAGCAGCACCCACCTCAAAGCATCTCAGCAGGCATCAGAAGAACAAACTGCAACCCCAGCCAATCAACCCCTCCAACCCTCACGGTATCTCAGCAAACAGAAGAAACTGCAACCCCCGTCAAGCAGCACCCACCTCAAAGCATCTCAGCAGGCATCAGAAGAACAAACTGCAACCCCCGTCAATCAACCCCTCCAACCCTCACGGTATCTCATCAAACAGAAGAAACTGCAACCCCCGTCAAGCAGCACCCACCTCAAAGCATCTCAGCAGGCATCAGAAGAACAAACTGCAACCCCCGTCAATCAACCCCTCCAACCCTCACGGTATCTCAAACAGAAGAAACTGCAACCCCCGTCAAGCAGCACCCACCTCAAAGCATCTCAGCAGGCATCAGAAGAACAAACTGCAACCCCCGTCAATCAACCCCTCCAACCCTCACGGTATCTCAGCAAACAGAAGAAACTGCAACCCCCGTCAAGCAGCACCCACCTCAAAGCATCTCAGCAGGCATCAGAAGAACAAACTGCAACCCCTGTCAATCAACCCCTCCAACCCTCACGGTATCTCAGCAAACAGAAGAAACTGCAACCCCCGTCAAGCAGCACCCACCTCAAAGCATCTCAGCAGGCACCAGAAGAACAAACTGCAACCCCAGCCAATCAACCCCTCCAACCCTCACGGTATCTCAGCAAACAGAAGAAACTGCAACCCCCGTCAAGCAGCACCCACCTCAAAGCATCTCAGCAGGCATCAGAAGAACAAACTGCAACCCCCGTCAATCAACCCCTCCAACCCTCATGGTATCTCAGCAAACAGAAGAAACTGCAACCCCCGTCAAGCAGCACCCACCTCAAAGCATCTCAGCAGGCATCAGAAGAACAAACTGCAACCCCAGCCAATCAACCCCTCCAACCCTCACGGTATCTCAGCAAACAGAAGAAACTGCAACCCCCGTCAAGCAGCAGCCACCTCAAAGCATCTCAGCAGGCATCAGAAGAACAAACTGCAACCCCAGCCAATCAACCCCTCCAACCCTCACGGTATCTCAGCAAACAGAAGAAACTGCAACCCCCGTCAAGCAGCACCCACCTCAAAGCATCTCAGCAGGCATCAGAAGAACAAACTGCAACTCCCGTCAATCACCCCCTCCCACACTCAAGGCATCTCAATAAGCCACTGCAGGAGAGCAAACTACACCCCCTGTCTAGCAGCACCCAGCCACCCTCAAGGCATCTCAGCAAACAGCAGGAGAGCAAACTGCAACCCCTGTCAATCACCCCACCCCCTTCAATGCATCCCAGCAGGCAACAGAAGAACATACTGCAACCCCTATCAATTATCCCCCAACTTCCCTTAAAGGTGTCTCAGCAGAGGAGAGCAAACTACAACCCCTGTCAATCAGCCCCATCCTCAATACATCTCAGCAGGCAACAGAAGAACAAACTGCAACCCCTGTCTATCAGCCCCACCCTCAATGCATCTCAGCAGGCAACAGAAGAACATACTGCAACCCCTGTCAATCAGCCCCACCCTCAATGCATCTCAGCAAGCAACAGCAGGAGAGCAAACTACAACCCCTGTCAATCACCCCACCCCCCTTCAAGACATCTCAGCAAGCAACAGAAGAACACACTGCAACCCCTGTCAATCAGCACCACCCTCAATGCATCTCAGCAGGTAACAGAAGAACATACTGCACCCCCTGTCAATCAGCCCCACCCTCAATGCATCTCAGCAGGCAACAGAAGAACAAACTGCAACCCCTGTCAATCAGCCCCACCCTCAATGCATCTCAGCAGGCAACAGAAGAACATACTGCAACCCCTGTCAATCAGCCCCACCCTTCATGCATCTCAGCAAACCAGAGAAGAAGAAACTGCAACCCCTGTCAATCACCCCCTTCCACACTCAAGGCATCTCAGCAAGCAACAAAAGAACAAACTGCAACCCCTGTCAATCACCCCACCCCCTTCAATGCATCTCAGCAAGCACCAGAACACACTACAGCCCCTGTCAATCACCCCACCCCCTTCAAGACATCTAAGCAAGCAACAGAAGAACACACTGCAACCCCTGTCAATCACCCCCGCCCACAATGCATCCCAGAGGAGAGCACACTACAACCCCAGTCATTCAGCCCCACCCTCAATACATCTCAGCAGGAAACAGAAGAACAAACTGCAACCCCTGTCAATCAGCCCCACCCTCAATGCATCTCAACAGGCAACAGAAGAACATACTGCAACCCCTGTCAATCAGCCCCACCCACAATGCATCTCAGCAAGCAACAGAAGAACAAACTGCAACCCCTGTCAAGCAGCCTCACCCTCAATGCATCTCAGCAAGCAACAAAAGAAGAAACTGCAACCCCCGTCAAGCAGCACCCACCTCAAAGCATCTCAGCAAGCAACAGAAGAACAAACTGAAACCCCTGTCAATCAGCCCGCACCCCCTTCAAGGCATCTCAGCAAGCAACAGAAGAACAAACTGCAACCCCTGTCAATCAGCCCACACCCCCTTCAAGGCATCTCAGCAAGCAACAAAAGAAGAAACTGCAACCCCTGCCAATCACCCCCTCCCACACTCAAGGCATCTCAACAAGCCACTGCAGGAGAGCAAACTACAACCCCTGTCTAGCAGCACCCAGCCACCCTCAAGGCATTTCAGCAAACAAGAAAAGAAGAAACTGCAACCCCTGTCAACCACCCCCTCCCACACTCAATGCATCTCAGCAAGCCACTTCAGGAGAGCAAACTACAACCCCTGTCTAGCAGCACCCAGCCACCCTCAAGGCATCTCAGCAAACAGCAGGAGAGCAAACTGCAACCCCTGTCAACCACCCCACCCCCTTCAATGCATCTCAGCAAGCAACAGAAGAAGCAACTGCAACCCCCTCCCACAGTCAAGGCATCTCAGCAAACAAGAGAAGAAGAAACTGCAACCCCTGTCAATCACCCCCTTCCACACTCAAGGCATCTCAACAAGCCACTGCAGGAGAGCAAACTACAACCCCTGTCTAGCAGCACCCAGCCACCCTCAAGGTGTTGGACTTTGGCCCTTAGGGCAGGTTCACCCCGAGACTTTTTGCTTGAAATGGTGACCTGGAGATGGTGATTTTTGGATTCTGCGCACTTTCACTGTGTCCCAGTGGAAAGTGCGTGCGCACTCTGAGTGCATGTGCTGAGCTAGGCCTGCCCGCCCATAGGAATGCATGGGGAATGTATGTGTCCCTGGTAGTTCCTGATGCGTGGGGTGTACAGGCTTGAGTCTGGTATGTGTGAACTCGTGTGAGTGAATGCTGCGCAACGGTGTATGCAGCATGTATGTGTCTAGTAGGGAAGCGCCATTTCTAGACATGGCTGTACGTGTGCTGTGAGGGTGCTGGCGTGTGATTGGCTGGAGCTGGCTGGCATGCCAGGCTCCAGGAAGTCTGGATGGGTCTGCCCGGTGGTGAGTGGGAGATCTGCATGAGTAATGTGTGGGAGGAGTGTACCTGTGTCCTGGATGGGCTGGGTTTTCCCCACACAATGCTGGCTCCGCCCCCCTGTGGTGTGTCTAATGACCCAAGCCCTGCCAGTGAATAGAGAGGGTGGTTGAGGTAAACAGAGTACTCAAGAACCAGCTGCGACTGGTTCCGCCCCCACTCTGCACCCTCAAACAAAGGAATGCACTGTATAAAAATGGGGCTGTGTCCCCACAGAAGTTGTTCTCTTCCAGGATCCTGAGGGGGCTGTTGCTGCTGCTGGGCCAGAGGACCGCCACTTGGGGTGTCTCCCTGCCTGGAGACCCAGTGAGCTGGCTCTGGGCCCAGCCTTGTCCCCCCTGCCTGCCCAAGGACTGCTGGGACTCTGCCCTGCTTGCTGAGGGCACCTGGGACCTTTATTTTACTTATAGCGCCTGGGAGCGCTCTATGTTGGTCCTCTAGCGCTTGGGAGCGCTTGATTTTGTTCTAGCGCTTGAGAGCGCTGTATTTGGCATTTAGCGCAGGGAGCGCTGTAAATTGCCTTTTAGCGCTGAGGAGCGCTTTGCCTGCCTAGCGAGTGCCCACCTCGCTTATTTTGGTTAAATTGCCCCCTGGCAGGTGCCCACCCTGCCAGGGACCTTGCCGCTATATTTTAAGTTTACCTCGAGGGAGCCCACTCCTCGGTAAACTCATCCCCCACCTACGAGTGTTTGGAACGGGCCGCCGCGCTGCCCGCGACGACCCGGAAGTGCAGGGCCCGTCGGCCAATCACAGCGCGGCCCCGGGGGAAGCGACCGGAAGTCCCGCCCCGCAGCCGCGACCTGGGAGTCAGGCAGGCCGGGGGCAGGAGAGAGGCAGGCGGAAGCTGTTGCCTGCCGGGGCTCCGGTGCCGGAAGGAGAGCCCCGCGCTGCACGCGGAGGAGTGCAGGAGAGAGAGGAGAGCTGCAGCGCCAGAACCCGGTGAGTGCTGGTGCCTTGGAAAGGAGAGGGGGGCGTCGGGACACATTGCCGGTGTCCGCCCCGCCCCCTCTCATTACCGCGACCTCAGGGGCAGTTTCCTTTTGTTTCTGAGCGGCCCCGGTTGGCAGAGGGCCGCTCCAACGACCTGAGGGCCCATTTGTTGGTGAGCCTGAGAGGCTCAGGGGCCCAAATGCCATTTCGAGTCCCCCGGGAGGGACTCCAACGCTAGTGACGGGCCCAGAGAGGCTCGTGTAGGCATTGTTGGTTCGAAGAGCCTGCGAGGCTCAGGGGGCATTTGGTGTCTGTGGTGGAGTGGCCCCAGAAGGCCCTACCTTGCCCCACCTTCTTGCGAGCCCCGAGAGGCTCAGGGGCAGTCCATTTGTTTAGAGCCTAGAGAGGCTCCCACGTGGCCCCCTCAATTGCACCAGTTGCCCAGCACTTTGTGGGCAACTGCTACGTTTAGGACCCTGACACTGGACACAGGGCGTCCTAGCCCCAACAAGGCCAGAGGGCCTAGGGACAGTCACAGAGGGTGACTTACGTGAGTTTGGCGCAATTGTACTTTCTATGCACCTCTGAATGTATTGTTTATGCGTCATGTGCCTTTACACCTCTGAATGAATGTCATGCATTGCATCATGTGTTTTCCTCTTACACCCCTACAGGTATTGTGATACATAGGTGGTTGTTTTCTCCCTAGTACAGGTGGTGCTAGTGAGGTCCTGGTTACCAGTGATTACTGGTTGTGTGCTATTTTGTGCTATATTCTATGTACTAAGTGCTATTTCTGAAAGTGCTACTTCTGATTCCTGACAGTGGTCCAGGTGGCCCTGTCTTGTACATATCCCCTGTAAATTCTGCCCGTGCCTCTGGCACATTGTAAAGTGTGTGTTTTATCTAATGTGTTTTGGTGTAATACAAAGGCTATTTTTTGTATAACCTTGTGTGGAGTTTCCTTTGTGGTGGGCCTTTGGTTGTTGTTGCTGGGGTGCGTGCGCAAATACTTAGCCTACATCGCCTCCAAGTTTAGCCTTGCTGCTCGCGCCACGTTACCTAGAGGGTGAGTAGGGGTTATCTTGGCGTGTAACTCCCTTGCCCTGACTTGGGTGTGGTGGTCTCTGACTGACTTTGGCGAAAGCCCTGGCCAGCCAGGGATCCCATTTCCAACATTGGTGGCAGCGGTGGGATAAGGATTTGTGTTTGCGTTGTACCTTAGTAGTAACTGGCCATACCACAAAACTCTGCATTTTAGATGACCACATTTTAGGGGATTGTTTTGGAAGTTCCATTGTTTCTTCTCCTGAAGAGTGTCATTTGATTGTGTTCAGTACATTTGTCCCCCGCCCTGCTTCCAGAGTTTGGTACCTGTGTCGCTTTTGGTCAGGTTGAGAAGTCAGGGGTGGTAGAAACTGCCTTACCGATCCGAGGGGAGGGTGTGTGTGGATGAATGGTGTGTTTTCCTGGACGCATGAGTATGAGTTCTCTTTGATAAGGAGATTGTTGAAGTTCTGGAATTGTGTACTCTTACTTCAGATTGTTAAGTCCCCTGTGTTGCACGTGTCTGTGAGCATCTTGCCAAGATGGAGTCTGCTTTTAATGTCTGGGGTCTGTTTTTGCATGAACTGAGAGAGTTTTGCGAAGAGAGAGACATTGCAGTGAATGAGTCAGACACCCAGTCCCAACTTAGGGGTAACCTGATCCAATGGCAGGAGGATGACTGGGAGCGTGAGCACAGTGCGGAGAGGGCCCGGGTCTCACACCATGAGGGTGGTGGGTCAGAGGGGAGCCCTGAAGAGTCTGAGGAGGAAGAAGATGATAGCACAGGGACGCCAGCAGATAGTGAGGACCCCATAGATAGGGAGTCCCTTGCTGGGTCCAGTTTAGGAGGCAGCGCCTCATCCCTTTACCTGTCCCCAGAGGAGCTGGAAGATAGGAGGAGAGAAAGGGAGCACCAGCTGGCTTTAGAGAGGCTCAGGTTGGAGCATGCCCAGGCTATGGCACAGCTGGGCATTAGAAAGCAACAGCTGGAGGTTAAGAAGCAACAGCTAGAGACCGAGAGGGTCTTAGCGCAGGAAAGGATAGAGGAGGCTGAGAGGGCCGCCCCCAGAGGCGAAGTAGCTTTGGAGGGTAGACTATCCCCTGCGCGCAGTGTTGAGTTTCTGGATCCCCCAGGGAGGGTTGAGTCCAGTGGTGGCAGCTATTTAAATCTCAGTCTAGAAAGTCCCAGTTCCCAGAGTATGGTTCCTGTTTCCCCAGAGGAGGAGAATAGGTTGAGGTTTAGGAACCTTAGGAAACCGTCTCATCAGTCTTGGGAAGACTTTGAGGATGACTGTTGTAGAGCCCTGTGTGATTGGGTACGGGAGCCCACGAAATGTGATTGGGACCTATTGTTCGATATGTTACTCAGAGAGCAGTTGCTCAGTTGTTGTTCACCAGGGTTGCGCCAACACCTGTTAGGGTGTGGATTGTCTGAACCATGTGAGCTGGCAGAGGAAGCAGACCGCTGGGAAGGGACCAGAGGTTCTGTAGAGTCATTGGTGAGTGACTCCAAAAGTAGTGGGTCAGGGATCTTCCAGCCCAGCGTGGTGGAAGAGGCTCAGTGTAGCCCAGCGAGGTCCCAGTATAGTGAGAAGGGTGGAGGGGCTGACTGCCTGGCTCAGTGGAGCAGGAGTCAGTGGGTGGCTGAGAGCCCCCAGAGGCCCGAAGCCCTGTCTCAGAACCTGGGTGGTTTCTTGAGGGAACACCAGGTTGGGGACCTAGGCTGTCCTGTTAGTCCACTTGAGGAGGATCTCCTAGTGAGTAGAGGACCTGGAGTGTCTGTAACCAGAGCTCCTGTGGTTCTAGAGTCTGGCAGTACCGCTCCGGTAGGGAGGGTACAGGAGTCCGGAGTGAGGAGTGATTGGGAGAGTTCCCCAGTGGAAGGACCAGTGGGTCAGGGACTACCCAGTTGGGCTAGGTTCCCGTGTAGTGACCATGGTAACAACACTTCTGGTCTGGGGGATCTTCACGCACTGTCAGGTGGACAGAGGGCGGGAGATCTGCGCCAGACAGACAGTCACACAACAGATGTGACATTTGTTAGCCTCAGGGGGATGGAGTGTAAGTCCCCAGAAGTCCTGGAGTGCCAGGCAATTGTTCCACCGAAGGTTTTAGACCAGAGGTTGGAAGGCCAGGTTCAGGATCAGCCTGACCTGAAGGGTAGGACGACTGTAACCAGTGTCCTGACCAGTTCTTCTTCCAGAGGAACTTCTCCAGGTGGGAGAGGGCAGACCTCTGGAAGGGGGTGCAGAGGGTGGGAGAGCCCACCTCTGACCCCGGTGCAACCTGAGTGGATTAGCCCTGGGTTGGAATGGCGTTCTAGGGGTACCCCTCGCAGAGGGAGGAGGAACCCTAGGAGAAGAGGTAGGGGGAGGAGAGCCTTCCCTGAGACTCCTGGTCCGCCTGAGGTTGTAGGCCTTAGGCTGGAGAACCAGTGGCAGTCTAGTCCTGTCTTGCAGACAGGAAGAGTGGAAAATGGCTCCTATGTGCCAGGGGTTACTACCCCCCACTCTGCGAATTGGCATGGACCAGTGGCACCTGGGTGGCTCAGGGCCTGGTCCTGGCCGCGGACAACTTGGGAGTACCAGTGGGGTAGCCCAGTTGGTCCAGACAGTGTGTTTAGAAGGAATCCCATGGGTTCACCGTGGCGTAGAACAGGAGGGTGTCCCTGCAGTTGTGGGCCCGCGTCCGTGTTCTATCGCCCCAAGCAGGGAAGTCCATCACGGTGGTGATTGGTCTCCCCTGCGTTTTGGCTGGAAGGGGGTTATGTTGGACTTTGGCCCTTAGGGCAGGTTCACCCCGAGACTTTTTGCTTGAAATGGTGACCTGGAGATGGTGATTTTTGGATTCTGCGCACTTTCACTGTGTCCCAGTGGAAAGTGCGTGCGCACTCTGAGTGCATGTGCTGAGCTAGGCCTGCCCGCCCATAGGAATGCATGGGGAATGTATGTGTCCCTGGTAGTTCCTGATGCGTGGGGTGTACAGGCTTGAGTCTGGTATGTGTGAACTCGTGTGAGTGAATGCTGCGCAACGGTGTATGCAGCATGTATGTGTCTAGTAGGGAAGCGCCATTTCTAGACATGGCTGTACGTGTGCTGTGAGGGTGCTGGCGTGTGATTGGCTGGAGCTGGCTGGCATGCCAGGCTCCAGGAAGTCTGGATGGGTCTGCCCGGTGGTGAGTGGGAGATCTGCATGAGTAATGTGTGGGAGGAGTGTACCTGTGTCCTGGATGGGCTGGGTTTTCCCCACACAATGCTGGCTCCGCCCCCCTGTGGTGTGTCTAATGACCCAAGCCCTGCCAGTGAATAGAGAGGGTGGTTGAGGTAAACAGAGTACTCAAGAACCAGCTGCGACTGGTTCCGCCCCCACTCTGCACCCTCAAACAAAGGAATGCACTGTATAAAAATGGGGCTGTGTCCCCACAGAAGTTGTTCTCTTCCAGGATCCTGAGGGGGCTGTTGCTGCTGCTGGGCCAGAGGACCGCCACTTGGGGTGTCTCCCTGCCTGGAGACCCAGTGAGCTGGCTCTGGGCCCAGCCTTGTCCCCCCTGCCTGCCCAAGGACTGCTGGGACTCTGCCCTGCTTGCTGAGGGCACCTGGGACCTTTATTTTACTTATAGCGCCTGGGAGCGCTCTATGTTGGTCCTCTAGCGCTTGGGAGTGCTTGATTTTGTTCTAGCGCTTGAGAGCGCTGTATTTGGCATTTAGCGCAGGGAGCGCTGTAAATTGCCTTTTAGCGCTGAGGAGCGTTTTGCCTGCCTAGCGAGTGCCCACCTCGCTTATTTTGGTTAAATTGCCCCCTGGCAGGTGCCCACCCTGCCAGGGACCTTGCCGCTATATTTTAAGTTTACCTCGAGGGAGCCCACTCCTCGGTAAACTCATCCCCCGCCTACGAGTGTTTGGAACGGGCCGCCGCGCTGCCCGCGACGACCCGGAAGTGCAGGGCCCGTCGGCCAATCACAGCGCGGCCCCGGGGGAAGCGACCGGAAGTCCCGCCCCGCAGCCGCGACCTGGGAGTCAGGCAGGCCGGGGGCAGGAGAGAGGCAGGCGGAAGCTGTTGCCTGCCGGGGCTCCGGTGCCGGAAGGAGAGCCCCGCGCTGCACGCGGAGGAGTGCAGGAGAGAGAGGAGAGCTGCAGCGCCAGAACCCGGTGAGTGCTGGTGCCTTGGAAAGGAGAGGGGGGCGTCGGGACACATTGCCGGTGTCCGCCCCGCCCCCTCTCATTACCGCGACCTCAGGGGCAGTTTCCTTTTGTTTCTGAGCGGCCCCGGTTGGCAGAGGGCCGCTCCAACGACCTGAGGGCCCATTTGTTGGTGAGCCTGAGAGGCTCAGGGGCCCAAATGCCATTTCGAGTCCCCCGGGAGGGACTCCAACGCTAGTGACGGGCCCAGAGAGGCTCGTGTAGGCATTGTTGGTTCGAAGAGCCTGCGAGGCTCAGGGGGCATTTGGTGTCTGTGGTGGAGTGGCCCCAGAAGGCCCTACCTTGCCCCACCTTCTTGCGAGCCCCGAGAGGCTCAGGGGCAGTCCATTTGTTTAGAGCCTAGAGAGGCTCCCACGTGGCCCCCTCAATTGCACCAGTTGCCCAGCACTTTGTGGGCAACTGCTACGTTTAGGACCCTGACACTGGACACAGGGCGTCCTAGCCCCAACAAGGCCAGAGGGCCTAGGGACAGTCACAGAGGGTGACTTACGTGAGTTTGGCGCAATTGTACTTTCTATGCACCTCTGAATGTATTGTTTATGCGTCAGGTGCCTTTACACCTCTGAATGAATGTCATGCATTGCATCATGTGTTTTCCTCTTACACCCCTACAGGTATTGTAATACATAGGTGGTTGTTTTCTCCCTAGTACAGGTGGTGCTAGTGAGGTCCTGGTTACCAGTGATTACTGGTTGTGTGCTATTTTGTGCTATATTCTATGTACTAAGTGCTATTTCTGAAAGTGCTACTTCTGATTCCTGACAGTGGTCCAGGTGGCCCTGTCTTGTACATATCCCCTGTAAATTCTGCCCGTGCCTCTGGCACATTGTAAAGTGTGTGTTTTATCTAATGTGTTTTGGTGTAATACAAAGGCTATTTTTTGTATAACCTTGTGTGGAGTTTCCTTTGTGGTGGGCCTTTGGTTGTTGTTGCTGGGGTGCGTGCGCAAATACTTAGCCTACATCGCCTCCAAGTTTAGCCTTGCTGCTCGTGCCACGTTACCTAGAGGGTGAGTAGGGGTTATCTTGGCGTGTAACTCCCTTGCCCTGACTTGGGTGTGGTGGTCTCTGACTGACTTTGGCGAAAGCCCTGGCCAGCCAGGGATCCCATTTCCAACACAAGGCATCTCAGCAAACAGCAGGAGAGCAAACTGCAACCCCTGTCAATCACCCCACCCCCCTTCAAGACATCTCAGCAAGCAACAGAAGAACACACTGCAACCCCAGTCAATCAGCTCCACCCACAATGCATCCCAGAGGAGAGCAAACTACAACCCCTGTCAATCAGCCCCACCCTCAATACATTTCAGCAGGCAACAGAAGAACAAACTGCAACCCCTGTCAATCAGCCCCACCCTCAATGCATCTCAGCAAGCAACAGCAGGAGAGCAAACTACAACCCCTGTCAATCACCCCACCCCCCTTCAAGGCATCCCAGCGGGCAGCAGAAAAAAAACGGCAACCCCTGTCAATCAGCCCCACCCGCAATGCATCTCAGCAGGCAACAGAAGAACATACTGCAACCCCTGTCAATCGGCCCCACCCTCAATGCATCTCAGCAGGCAACAGAACAAACTGCAACCCCTGTCAATCAGCACCACCCTCAATGCATCTCAGCAGGTAACAGAAGAACATACTGCAACCCCTGTCAATCAGCCCCATATTTAATGCATCTCAGCAGGCAACAGAAGAACAAACTGCAACCCCTGTCAATCAGTCCCACCCTCAATGCATCTCAGCAGGCCACAGAAGAACATACTGCAACCCCTGTCAATCAGCCTCACCCTCAAGGCATCCCAGCAAGCAACAGAAGAACACTGCAACCCCTGTCAATCAGCCCCACCCCCAATGCATCTCAGCAGGCAACAGAAGAACAAACTGCAACCCCTGTCAATCGGCTCCACCCTCAATGCATCTCAGCAGGCAACAGAACAAACTGCAACCCCTGTTAATCAGCCCCACCCTCAATGCATCTCAGCAAGCAACAGCAGGAGACCAAACTATAACCCCTGTCAATCACCCCACCCCCCTTCAAGGCATCCCAGCAGGCAACAGAAGAACATACTGCAACCCCTATCAATTACCCCCCAACTTCCCTTAAAGGTGTCTCAGCAGAGGAGAGCAAACTACAACCCCTGTCAATCAGCCCCACCCTCAATACATCTCAGCAGGCAACAGAAGAACAAACTGCAACCCCTGTCTATCAGCCCCACCCTCAATGCATCTCAGCAGGCAACATAAGAACATACTGCAACCCCTGTCAATCAGCCCCACCCTCAATGCATCTCAGCAAGCAACAGCAGGAGAGCAAACTACAACCCCTGTCAATCACCCCACCCCCCTTCAAGGCATCCCAGCGGGCAGCAGAAAAAAAACGGCAACCCCTGTCAATCAGCCCCACCCACAATGCATCTCAGCAGGTAACAGAAGAACATACTGCAACCCCTGACAATCGGCTCCACCCTCAATGCATCTCAACAGGCAACAGAACAAACTGCAACCCCTGTCAATCAGCACCACCCTCATTGCATCTCAGCAGGCAACAGAAGAACAAACTGCAACCCCTGTCAATCAGCCCCACCCTCAATGCATCTCAGCAGGCAACAGAAGAACATACTGCAACCCCTGTCAATCAGCCTCACCCTCAAGGCATCCCAGCAAGCAACAGAAGGACACTGCAACCCCTGTCAATCAGCCCCACCCTCAATGCATCTCAGCAAGCAACAGAAGAACAAACTGCAACCCCTGTCAATCAGCTTCACCCTCAAGGCATTCCAGCAAGCAACAGAAGAACACTGCAACCCCTGTCAATCAGCCCCACACCCAATGCATCTCAGCAGGCAACAGAAGAACAAACTGCAACCCCTGTTAATCAGCCCCACCCTCAATGCATCTCAGCAGGCAATAGAAGGACATACTGCAACCCCTGTCAATCAGCCCCACCCTATATGCATCTCAGCAAGCAACAGCAGGAGAGCAAACTATAACCCCTGTCAATCACCCCACCCCCCTTCAAGGCATCCCAGCAGGCAACAGAAGAACATACTGCAACCCCTGTCAATCAGCCCCACCCTCAATGCATTTCAGAAGGCAACAGAAGAACATACTGCAACCCCTATCAATTACCCCCCACCTTCCCTTAAAGGTGTCTCAGCAAACAACAATACAAGAAACAAATGAACACCTGCCCCAAGCACTTCTCCAGGGCCCACCTGCCCCCCACACTGCCCCAGGGCTCACCTGCCCCCAGCACTTCCCCAAGGCTCACCTGCCTCCAGCACTTCCCCAAGGCTCACCTGCCTCCAGCACTTCCCCAAGGCTCACCTGCCCCCGGCACTGCCCCGGCACTGCCCCAGGGCTCACCTGCCCCCCACACTGCCCCAGGGCTCACCTGCCCCCGGCACTGCCCCAGGGCTCACCTGCCCCCGGCACCGCCCTAGTGCTTAACTGCCCCCAGCACTGCCTGAGGGCTCACCTGGCCCCAGCACTGCCCTAGTGCTCCCCTGCCCCCAGCACTGCCCCAGGGCACAGCTGCCCCAGGGCACACCTGCCCCAGTTTCACCTGCCCCCAACACTGCCCCAGTGCTCACCTGCCCCCACAGTGCCCCAGGGCACACCTGCCCCAGTTTCACCTACCCCAGCACTGCCCCAGTGCTCACCTGCCCCCACAGTGCCCCAGTACTCACCTGCCCCCGGCACTGCCCCAGGGCTCACCTGCCCCCCACAGTGCCCCAGGGCTCACCTGCCCCCGGCACTGCCCCAGTGCTCACCTGCCCCCACAGTGCCCCAGTACTCACCTGCCCCCGGCACTGCCCCAGGGCTCACCTGCCCCCCACAGTGCCCCAGGGCTCACCTGCCCCCGGCACTGCCCCAGGGCTCACCTGCCCCCCACAGTGCCCCAGGGCTCACCTGCCCCCGGCACTGCCCCAGGGCTCACCTGCCCCCCACACTGCCCCAGAGCACACCTGCCCTCGGCACTGCCCCAGGGCACACCTGCCCCAATTTCACCTGGCCCCAGCACTGCCCCAGTGCTCACCTGCCCCCACAGTGCCCCAGTGCTCACCTGCTTTGGTGGTGATCTGCGCGCCCCCTGCTGTCATGAACTGGATGTTGCCCAGCTGCAGGATGCCCGAGAGAAGTTTGAAGATATCTCGAATCTCCTCCCCACTGAAGCCCATCACCTTCAGCGCCGTCTGCAGAGAGAGGGAAAGGGTTAAACACAAGAGCTGAACTGACTGCACCAGGACACAAGTGAAAGGGACAGAGTCCGCTGTGAGTCTGGGGTCAAGAACCAGATCCTGGTGGGATCGGATCACAGCACCGTGTGAGCTGTGACCTGGTGCCCCAGTGCACAAGAGCTCCTGGCATCAGATCACAGCACCGTGTGAGCTGGGACCTGGTGCCCCAGTGCACAAGAGCTTCTGGCATCAGATGACCCCACCCAGTGAGCTGGGACCTGGTGTCCCAGTGCACAAGAGCTCCCGGCATCGGATGCCCGCACACGTGAGCTTGGACCTGGTGTCCGAGTGCACAAGAGCTCCTGGTATCAGATCACAGAACCCTGTGAGCTGGGATCTGGTCTCCCAGTGCACAAGAGCTCCTTCCATCAGATGACATGGGTGAACCAGGTCTGGGAGTGTACCTCACTAGTGAGACCCAAGGAGGGTGAACCAGGTCTGGGGGTGTACCTCACTAGTGAGACCCAAGGAGGGTGAACCAGGTCTCGGGTGTACATCACTAGTGAGACCCAAGAAGGGTGAACAAGGTCTGGGGGTGTACATCACTAGTGAGACCCAAGGAGGGTGAGCCAGGTCTGGGGGTGTACCACACCAGTGAGACCCAAGGAGGGGGAACCAGGTCTGGGGGTGTACCTCACTAGTGAGACCCAAGGAGGGTGAGCCAGGTCTGGGGGTGTACGTCACTAGTGAGACCCAAGGAGGGGGAACCAGGTCTGGGGGTGTACGTCACTAGTGAGACCCAAGGAAAGTGAACCAGGTCTGGGGGGTGTACCTCACTAGGAAGACCCAAGGAGGGGGAACCAGGTCTGGGAGGGTACCTCACTAGGGAGACCCAAGGAAAGTGAACCAGGTCTGGGAGGGTACCTCACTAATGAGACCCAAGGACAGTGAACCAGATCTGGGAGTGTACATCACTAGTGAGCCCAAAGGAAAGTGAACCAGGTCTCGGGGTGTACCTCACTAGTGAGACCCAAGGAGGGTGAACCAGGTCTGGGGGTGTACCTCACTAGTGAGACCCAAGGACAGTGAACCAGATCTGGGAGTGTACATCACTAGTGAGCCCAAAGGAAAGTGAACCAGGTCTCGGGGTGTACCTCACTAGTGAGACCCAAGGAGGGTGTACTAGGTCTGGGAGTGTACATCACTAGTGAGACCCAAGGAAAGTGAACCAGGTCTGGGGGGTGTACCTCACTAAGGAGACCCAAGGAAAGTGAACCAGGTCTGGGAGGGTACCTCACTAATGAGACCCAAGGACAGTGAACCAGATCTGGGAGTGTACATCACTAGTGAGCCCAAAGGAAAGTGAACCAGGTCTCGGGGTGTACCTCACTAGTGAGACCCAAGGAGGGTGAACCAGGTCTGGGGGTGTACCTCATTAGTGAGACCCAAGGAAAGTGAACCAGGTCTCGGGGTGTACCTCACTAGTGAGACCCAAGGAGGGTGAACCAGGTCTGGGGGTGTACCTCACTAGTGAGACCCAAGGACAGTGAACCAGATCTGGGAGTGTACATCACTAGTGAGCCCAAAGGAAAGTGAACCAGGTCTCGGGGTGTACCTCACTAATGAGACCCAAGGACGGTGAACCAGATCTGGGAGTGTACATCACTAGTGAGACCCAAGGAAAGTGAACCAGGTCTGGGGGTGTACATCACTAGTGAGACGCAAGGAGGGTGAACCAGGTCTGGGGGTGTACCTCACTAGTGAGACCCAAGGAAGGTGAACCAGATCTGGGAGTGTACATCACTAGTGAGACCCAAGGAAAGTGAACCAGATCTCGGGGGTGTACATCACTAGTGAGACGCAAGGAGGGTGAACCAGGTCTGGGAGTGTACATCACTAGTGAGACCCAGGGATAGTGAACCAGGTCTGGGAGTGTACCTCACTGAAGCCCACGGAGGATGAACCGGGTCGGGGGGTGTAGCTCAATAGTGAGATCCAAGGAGGGTGAACCAGGTCTGGGGGTGTAGCTCATTATCGGTGTACCTCACGAATGAGACCCAAGAATCCTAAACCAGGTCAGGGGTGTACCTCACTAGGGAGACCCAAGGAGGGTGAACCAGATCTGGGAGTGTACATAACTAGTGAGACTCAAGGATAGTGAACCAGGTCTGGGAGTGTACATCACTAGTGAGACCCAGGGAGAGTGAACCAGGTCTGGGGGGTGTACCTCACTAGTGCGACCCAAGGAGGGTGAACCAGGTCTGGGAGTGTACCTCACTAGTGAGACCCAAGGAGGGTGAACCAGGTCTGGGGGTGTACCTCACTAGTGCGACCCAAGGAGGGTGAACCAGGTCTGGGAGTGTACCTCACTAGTGAGACCCAAGGAGGGTGAACCAGGTCTGGGGGTGTACCTCACTAGTGAGACCCAAGGAGGGTGAACCAGATCTGGGAGTGTACATAACTAGTGAGACCCAAGGATAGTGAACCAGGTCTGGGAGTGTACATCACTAGTGAGACCCAGGGAGAGTGAACCAGGTCTGGGGGGTGTACCTCACTAGTGCGACCCAAGGAGGGTGAACCAGGTCTCGGGGTGTACCTCACTAGTGAGACCCAAGGAGGGTGAACCAGGTCTGGGAGTGTACATCACTAGTGAGACCCAGGGAGAGTGAACCAGGTCTGGGGGGTGTACCTCACTAGTGCGACCCAAGGAGGGTGAACCAGGTCTGGGAGTGTACCTCACTAGTGAGACCCAAGGAGGGTGAACCAGGTCTGGGGGGTGTACCTCACTAGGGAGACCCAAGGAGGGTGAACCAGGTCTGGGAGGGTACCTCACTAGTGAGACCCAAGGAGGGTGAACCAGGTCTGGGGGTGTACCTCACTAGTGAGACCCAAGGAGGGTGAACCAGGTCTCGGGTGTACCTCACTAGTGAGACCCAAGGAGGGTGAACCAGGTCTGGGGGTGTACCTCACTAGTGAGACCCAAGGAGGGTGAACCAGGTCTGGGGGTGTACCTCACTAGTGAGACCCAAGGAGGGTGAACCAGGTCTGGGGGTGTACCTCACTAGTGAGACCCAAGGAGGGTGAACCAGGTCTGGGGGTGTACCTCACTAGTGAGACCCAAGGAGGGTGAACCAGGTCTGGGGGTGTACCTCACTAGTGAGACCCAAGGACGGTGAACCAGGTCTGGGGGTGTACCTCACTAGTGAGACCCAAGGAGGGTGAACCAGGTCTGGGGGGTGTACATCACTAGTGAGACCCAGGGAGAGTGAACCAGGTCTGGGGGGTGTACCTCACTAGTGCGACCCAAGGAGGGTGAACCAGGTCTGGGAGTGTACCTCACTAGGGAGACCAAAGGAAAGTGAACCAGGTCTGGGAGTGTACCTCACTAGTGAGACCCAGGGAGAGTGAACCAGGTCTGGGGGTGTACATCACTAGTGAGACCCAGGGAGAGTGAACCAGGTCTGGGGGGTGTACCTCACTAGTGCGACCCAAGGAGGGTGAACCAGGTCTGGGGGTGTACATCACTAGTGAGACCCAGGGAGAGTGAACCAGGTCTGGGGGGTGTACCTCACTAGTGCGACCCAAGGAGGGTGAACCAGGTCTGGGGGTGTACATCACTAGTGAGACCCAGGGAGAGTGAACCAGGTCTGGGAGTGTACCTTACTAGTGAGACCCAAGGAGGGTGAACCAGGTCTGGGGGTGTACCTCACTAGTGCGACCCAAGGAGGGTGAACCAGGTCTGGGGGTGTACCTCACTAGGGAGACCCAAGGAGGGTGAACCAGGTCTGGGGGTGTACCTCACTAGGGAGACCCAAGGAGGGTGAACCAGGTCTGGGGGGTGTACCTCACTAGTGCGACCCAAGGAGGGTGAACCAGGTCTGGGGGTGTACCTCACTAGTGAGACCCAAGGAGGGTGAACCAGGTCTGGGGGTGTACCTCACTAGTGCGACCCAAGGAGGGTGAACCAGGTCTGGGGGTGTACCTCACTAGGGAGACCCAAGGAGGGTGAACCAGGTCTGGGGGGTGTACCTCACTAGTGCGACCCAAGGAGGATGAACCAGGTCTGGGAGTGTACCTCACTAGTGAGACCCAAGGAGGGTGAACCAGGTCTGGGGGTGTACCTCACTAGTGAGACCCAAGGAGGGTGAACCAGGTCTGGGGGTGTACCTCACAAGTGAGACCCAAGGATAGTGAACCAGGTCTCGGGGTGTACCTCACTAGTGAGACCCAAGGAGGGTGAACCAGGTCTGGGGGGGTGTACATCACTAGTGAGACCCAGGGAGAGTGAACCAGGTCTGGGGGGTGTACCTCACTAGTGCGACCCAAGGAGGGTGAACCAGGTCTGGGAGTGTACCTCACTAGGGAGACCAAAGGAAAGTGAACCAGGTCTGGGAGTGTACCTCACTAGTGAGACCCAAGGAGGGTGAACCAGGTCTGGGGGGTGTACCTCACTAGTGAGACCCAGGGAGAGTGAACCAGGTCTGGGGGGTGTACCTCACTAGTGCGACCCAAGGAGGGTGAACCAGGTCTGGGGGTGTACCTCACTAGTGAGACCCAAGGAGGGTGAACCAGGTCTGGGGGTGTACCTCACTAGTGAGACCCAAGGAGGGTGAACCAGGTCTGGGGGTGTACCTCACTAGTGCGACCCAAGGAGGGTGAACCAGGTCTGGGAGTGTACCTCACTAGTGAGACCCAAGGAGGGTGAACCAGGTCTGGGGGTGTACATCACTAGTGAGACCCAGGGAGAGTGAACCAGGTTTGGGGGTGTACATCACTAGTGAGACCCAAGGATTGTGAACCGATGCAGACCCCTGGTGGGAGGAGCCTCTTCAGTACGAGGGGCCCCACATCTAATGCAGACCCCTGGTGGGAGGAGCCTGTTCACTGTGCGGGGCCCGCATCTAATGCAGACCCCTGGTGGGAGGAGCCTGTTCACTGTGCGGGGCCCGCATCGAATGCAGACCCCTGGTGGGAGGAGCCTGTCACCGTGAGGGGACCCTCATTCTAATGACGACCCCTGGTGGGAGGAGCCTGTTCACCGTGAGGGGCCCCGCATTCTAATGCAGACCCTGGTGGGAGGAGCCTGTTCACTGTGAGGGGCCCCATGTTCTAAAATGCAGACCCCTGTGGGAGGAGCCTGTTCACTGTGAGGGGCCCCATGTTCTAATACAGACCCATGTGGGAGGAGCCTGTTCACTGTGAGGGGCCCCATGTTCTAATGCAGACCTCTGGTTGGAGGAGCTTGTTCGCTACGAGGGGCCCCGCATCGATTGCAGACCCCTGGTGGGAGGAGCCTGTTCACTATGAGGGGGGGGGGCCCATGTTCTAATGCAGACCCCTGTGGGAGGAGCCTGTTCACTATGAGGGGGCCCACATCTAATGCAGGCCCCTGGTGGGAGGAGCCTGTTCACTGTGAGGGGCCCCATGTTCTATAGAAGACCCCTGTGGGAGGAGCCTGTTCGCTACAAGGGGCCCGCATTGATTGCAGACCCCTGGTGGGAGGAGCCTGTTCGATACGAGGGGCCCCGCATCGGCTGCAGACCCCTGTGGGAGGAGCCTGTTCGCTATGAGGAGCCAAGCCCCCTCTCAGGGACAGGAATACCTGCTGGGAGTAGTCTGGCTTTATTGCAGGGTCTGACACCTCAGGGATTGAGGGGGGGGGGCACTGATGGAGCAGCACCGGAGCCGGACTCACCATAACCTTATTGAACATGTCCAGGTCGTCGAGGTTCTCGTCGGACACGCACCCCGACTGCGTAAGGTAGTGGTAGGCCTCGGGCTCCGACAGAGACAGGGCTTCTGCAGGGGGGAAAGAGGGACAGATTTACACACTCGACTTACAGGACTGCTGGTCTTACGCCACCACCAATTGTTTAAAAAAAAAATGTGTTATTGTTTTTATGCATTATGACATATACATTAACACTAACCCTGGGCGTAGTTTACCAAGAAGTGCTACGCGTAGCTACGCGAACTGCGTAGTACCCTGTTCGTGATGATTGCAGAGTGCCAGATGCTTGTCTGCGCTGTGCAATCATTGAAAACGGCATCTTGCACAGTGCGAGATGTCGTTTTCTGCCGCTCGAGTAGATATGTACTCGAGCGGCAGCTTTCTCAACGCGGACTGGTAGTTTCTCATCGCGAGCGGTCGCGAGCATACGCGACCACTCGCAATGAGAAACCTGACCTCCCCGCGTTGAGAATCTCACCGGGAGGTTTATTTTCCACGCTTGCCACCGACAACTTGATGTTGCTGATCACGAATGAGGAAAAAGTCTCGCCGGGATGTCATTTTGCTTGCTCGCGGTCGCCAACTTGACATGGAGGACCACAAGCAAGAAACAATTACCGCTGCACTACGCTACGCGTGTTTGCACTGTGCTACATGCAATTCGCGTAGTACAAAGTAGCGCAAATTACGCAAGCGAAGCGTAGTGCTGTGCCCAGGGTTATTTAACACACAAATCACATCATCTCTTGAGCACCTCGGAGTCCGGGCACTGCATAACCCCCGAATCAAAGTTCACCTAATCACTTCCCGTCTATGCTTCCCCATCCATTCCCCCCCCTGAATCCGCATGTGTAGGGGCTGCTGAGTCACGTGACCCCCACCCTCCCAGCCTGTATCTGGGCTTGTGCACCCATCTCCGCTCTCACCCCACATTGCGCCCCCTCCTCCCCATGTCTGATCAAACCTGCCCTGCCCCCCTCTTCCTTTGCAGACTTCATTTTCCTTGATTCTAGAATATTCCACTCTGAGCCCCCGGTCCTGCACCTGGGGGGATGCCAGACCCCATTTCTGGGCAGTGTCCCGTTTTGCCACCATACACCCTGGATTTACCCATAGTTTCTGAGGTCTGTCGGGCCCCATAAACCCAGCATATACCCAGCGGTGCCAGCAGCCCCAGGGGTCGCCCTGATGCCCCCTCCAGGGGACTCCCAGCCGCCTCTCAGAAGACTCGGACACGGGACAGTTCCAGAGTGTGTCTAAAAAAGTGCCTTCTTGCCCACCCCCCGCCAAGGCCTCTCCCACCCTGACGGTCCTACATAGCAAGGTGCGGGTATGGGAGGCCCGGTGTGTGGACTTAAGTGGGATCAGGAGGAAACTCACCTTCAGGGGACCCCCTCAGCACCGCACTTCTGCTGGGGAGCTCTAGATTGAGTCCGGAGGGGGTCACTCAACGTACCCTGCAGGGGAGCCGCTTCAACTTTCGTTATGCCACTGCCGCAAGCCCACCCTCATCTAATCCCCCCTGGTCATGCTCCTATGTACCCGGTAATTTCACAGACTGGGTCACGTGACTCATTACCATCCCATATACAAGACCTGGCTTTTCAGCGGACTCGGAGCTCCTTGCCCCCCCACCCCCAGCACTTTGAGACCCTCTTGGGTGAGTAGCGCGCTTTAAAATTCCCCGATTGATTGATATATAATCGGTGATCAATTTCCTTTCAACCCACCATCTAGGAGTCTACCTTCCAGCGGGGAGTCTTCTGGTGTCTCCTCTTCTAGAGACACACGTTCCCTGAGGTCATGTCTCGACTGACCATGGCGCAGCCATCGCATGGCTGATATTCAATACTCCTTCCTCAGAAGGACGCAGAGACCCACCCTGTGTGCATCCCACACATCCGCCAGCGTGGAAATGGCGATGTTCACCCATCCCTGAAAGCCTTGCAGAGCCACAACAGGTCTCAGACTGGACCCTCCCGCAATGGTGTCCTCGGGTTCAATCTGCGGCCCCACCCCATCTTTCTAGTCCGTCTCCTCCAGATATCCACCACGGTCCCCAACGCCGGGCTTCCTTCAGCCATGAGCCTGTCCCTGTACGGGGAGTGAAGCCACCTCCTGCCTCTCACTCCTGTCCTATCCTGTCGAAATGCTGGGCCAGCCCAATCTGCAAATGCCCAGTCGTTCACTACGCTCGCTTGTGATGCTTCAAAATATTTCCGAACATTTTAGAAGGCTTTGCCCCCCTCATGTTTAGATCTCTGAGGGACTCTCATATCACCACGAGGCCGTCCCCTTGTCCCGAGTAGTGTCCGTACAAATGCGTCCACCTTAGTGAAGAAAAATCTCAGCAGTGCTGCCATTTTCAACATGGCCGCCTTCCCGAACAGCAAAAGCGGCAGTGACGGCCAATGTTTCACATCTTGCTCCAGTCTTTTGAGTAGGCCTGGGAGGAGAACTCTGTGAAGAGACCAAAATACTCCTCAAGAGCTGGAGTGCTTTTGGTCATGCCGCTCGGATTTATTCTCAGCGCCAGGTGTCTGTCCCGGGTTATAAAATGCTCAAACTGCACCATGCACAGCACAAGAGGGCGCTGCTTCTTTCTGCCGCACAAGTAGATTTTCTACCCGAGTGGCAGCTTTCTCAATGCGAATGGAAGGTTTCTCAACGCGAGCGAGAGTGACCATCTGTGACCGCCCGCATTTAGAAACCGGACCGCCCTCATTGGGAAATCTCACTGGGAGGTGGATTTTCCTCACTTGTCAATTTGACATTGGCGAGCACGAGCAAGAAAAAAGTCTGCTCCGCTCAGCAGAGTGGAGTTTTTCGGATCTCTGTGTTCCGCAGAGCACAGAAATCTAAGGCGAACCGAGCGGAGTTCACCGTCCAGGCCAACTTTTGAGCAGATCTCCCAGAATTGCCTCGTTGCATGAGCCTGGATATTTAGTAATCCAGATCCCCAGATATTTAAATTGTTCTGCCTCTACCCTTAGCAGCTGTGCAAGTGTCTCCCCCTGGGTCCATTCTCCCATTGGGAACAAAAAGAAACAATAAATATTGTGGTAAGGATAATTGCTAGCGCAACCTTGAGTATTCCCAACTTAATCTCAAAAATCACGGTGCTCCAAGGGGAAAGGAGCGCCACCACCACACTCAATATGTTGAGGAAAACCTCAATCACCTTAAATAAATGCAAACCCGAGCAACCAATAGTCAAAAACCGTGATGTACGAGTACAAAATAGTCTTTGTTCTTCGTAATGCTGGTACACACACATGGTTGGAGTACTCTCCTTTGGATGTGACCGCTAGATACAGGCATTCACCTTCTGATTTATGGAATAAACGATACGATAAAAAGAGGCGTTGATTATTAATTTATCATAGAATTACTGAAGAACTGGTGTTGACAAGTCGCGTTTACTTATCATGAATAGATGGTTGATGCTGGCAGCCCTGATGAAGTCAGAGGTGTATGTATCTAACGGACGAAACACGTGTTGGCTACAGAAGTTACCAGAGTGATTATGAAGTGTAGTGAGAACACCAATGGAAATGTCAAGAAAATGAAAATAAAAAAACGAAGAACAAGGACTATTTTGTACTCGTACATCACAGTTTTTTAATCTTGGTTGCTCTGGATTTGCATTTCTTTAAGGGAACAAGAAAGATTTGTCCCAAGTTATGGTAAAGCCTGAATGGTCCCCAACTATGCAGAAAATATCCAGTGTCCAGTGTTGGGAACGCGTTTGTCAGATATAATAACATTTCGTAAGCATAGAGAGATATGCACTCATCTCTTCCGCCCCCCCCCCCTCTCCACCCCCGGCCAGCCCAGACCTGCTGTCCAGATGCACACATTCCGCCAAGACTTCTCTTGCCAGAGCAGACAACATCGGTGAGCGTGGACACCCTTGACGCATAACCCTTCTCACTCTAAATCCCTGCATGATGTGGCCATTAATCTGCACTCTGGCCATAGGCCGATCATAGAGCAGTTTGACCCACCTGATATATTTGGGGCCAAACCCTATCTTAGCCAGCATCCCAAAGAGGTATGACCATTCCACCAAGTCGAAGGCCTTATTTGCGTCCAGCGAGGCAATCACCCGTCCAGCGGGAAAGGCCCCCGTCAAGTTGTTGTGTGGTTGTTGGACACGGCCTCGTGGCGTGGTCCGACCCCTCCCGCATGGTGGGCCCAGGACGACCTCGGCCCTCCATCAACCTACTATCAACCCCCCTGATATGAACATTCATGAACCCTCGGCGAGAGCAGCCTCCCCGGCAACCTACGGCTCTCCCCCTTCCTGGTACCCCGGCGGTCCCCGCTCAACAACGCTGCCGGACGGTCGCCCATGCCAGGCCACCATGTCCGGCCCGACGCCATCTTGGGGCCATCACGGCCCGAGCACGTGGCCGCAGCCTTCCCTGGGCCCGGCCCAGCAAGCCCCGACATCGAGGCACCAAGGTCCTCCCAGGTGGTTGATTGGCCACTTGGCGGATCCCGGAGAAGGGGAGTTTCGATGGGCCTCCAGCCATCCCCGGACGCCTGGTAGCAATCGCCCTCCAGCCTCCCTGGGCGCTGGCTCCACCCCCCTGCTGGGTGTCTGGACACCTTCATCCCGGCCCCTCTGACCCCCAGGCGCGAGGGTCCGGACATCAAAGGACTCCAGTCCTATATCTGGGCCAGCCCCGGATTAGGGCTTTAGTTGTATCTTGGAGTCGAAGCCCTGCTGACCTCATCGCGGCTGATCCTGATCCGAACTCTTGCACCTGGAACCTTCGAGGCCCTGCTGACGCTGTCACGGCCTGACCGAACTGAACCACCTTCGAGGCCCTGCTGACGCTGTCGCGGCCTGACCAAGCTGAACCACCTTCGAGGCCCTGCTGACGCTGTCGCGGCCTGACCGAACTGGACCACCTTCGAGGCCCTGCTGACGCTGTCGCGGCCTGACCAAGCTGAACCACCTTCGAGGCCCTGCTGACGCTGTCGCGGCCTGACCAAGCTGAACCACCTTCGAGGCCCTGCTGACGCTGTCGCGGCCTGACCCCTTGAACTATCCACGCACCAGTTGGTGCCGAGACTGTCCCGCTACCCCCTATCCCCGAAACCAAGACTTACGGATCCCTCGATCCCTGCCTGCTATCCTGCCAAGAACTTGCCTTAATTACTTATATAAAGATTCTTGTGAATACTCCTCCTGTGTGGTGTCCATCTGTAAGTAGTGTGATTGCTCTGCTGTTACGATTGTAGGAGAGGAACCTCACCAAGGGGGCCTCCCTACGGCGCTCAGCCTATTCTATACCGAGAGGTGGGTCTCGGGGCGGGCAGTCAGACACCTTCTGTCTCCCCTGGGAACGCCTTTCCAACAGTGGTCTTTTCAGGTTCAGTCTGGTTGTGCGACCTGGCAAAAATCCATTCTGATCCGGGTTTACCAACTCTGTCAACACCACCATTTGTCTGGTCGCAAGGAGTTTAGCCAGGATCTTGACATCTGCGTTAAGCAGTGATATGGGCCAGTATGATTCCCATCCATCTCTGGGCTTTCCAGACTTGGCTCCCGCTCTCACTTATGCCGTGTGCACCCGCTGCCCTCCAGGGTTGGCTCCCACTCTCACTTATGCAGTGAGCACCCGCTGTCCCCAAGGGCCAGCTCCCACTCTCTTATGCCGTGAGCACCCGATGTCCCCAAGGGCTGGCTCCCAACTCTCACGTATGCCGTGTGCACCCGATGTACACCAGGGCCAGCTCCCACTCTCACTTATGCCATGGCTCGGGTCTGCATGGAGTTTGCGTGTTACGAATGCAGTCCGACCCGTTCGCTGCCTCCGCTCATCATCCTAAGTGTAAAGGGCTTCCAGCTGCAGGGTCTGACAGACCACACCTTGGCCTCCCGACTCCTCACAGCAGTTTGGATGGGCCAGACGAGCCTCACGCCAGTCAGGGTTGCACTACAGTACCTGCTGGCCAGTTTCCTCAGTTCAGGGAGCCTGGGATAAGGCTTCTGCTCACCCGCTCTATGCCTGAGGGTCACAATTTCCTCCCAGTGGCTCTCAGGCACTTGCTGGCTCCGATCGGTCACCAGCCAGGTTCCATCTTGCCTGCTGGTTCTCGTTGGCTGGCACAGCAGCAATCCTTGACTCTGCACCACTCTTGTGGGTAGCTGGGACGCAGGTATCCCCCTTAGTGTCACCGGGTTGTGCTGCTCCCTTGGCTAGGTCAGGTGATTAAATTCAGGATTTTAAGATACGGAGTCTACGATGTCTGCAGGAGCTCTGTGTTTTACGTCCTACAGGACGGACGGTTAGGCCATACCTGAGCACCACTGTTGAGACGTTATATCCCAACGTACAGTGCAACTTACGGCGCACCCTCAACTTTGGTTCCCAAACAAAAACATTCTTCTCCATCTATTGATGACGAACCACTGTTTCTGTACTTATTGTCTTCCACTTTGTTACCTGCGTCCTTCGCTGTGTTTTTACACCTGTCACTCGCGCCGTCACTCTTTGTCTCACGATCACCGAGTGCACAAAGCCCCCTTGGGCTGCCACAGCATTTTATGCCAACAGTGCTTCCACAACTGTCCTGTATAAAATGTTTTTAAATATATGATGCTACATGCACTTTCTAAAAAACTTGATATTGAGAGTCTCTCATTCTTTGGCGATCCTGTAATGTCTTGTACATACACATTTATTTGTCTTTCCCATTAAATCCGATTGAGATATTGTTGCTCTTACTACAGAAACACCCAGATCTCAATTCGGTCTATGGGTTATACTCCTGTTGTTTTTTACTACGAGACGTTATATCAAGCATATGCCTCATGTGTACTCAAACCACATATACATTAAAAAAAATGGTTTAAATAACAAACATTATTTTTCTTATATTTTCCCATAGGGAGATCTCTCCCACCGTGGTGCTAACATATCCTTGTAGAAACTTTACAGTTGTAAGGAAAATGCTACTTACCCAGGATGCATCTGTTCTTGGCATGTAGAGCTGTAGAGCCACATGCTATGCATAGATTGCCATCTGGTGTTGGGCCTGGACGCTTGCACTTTGTTTTTGATCTACAGCTCACACGCCTCGAACGGAAAATGCTACTTACCCAGTAAGCATCTGTTCTTGGTATGTAGAGCTGCAGAGTCACCTGCGCCCACCCACCTCCCCGGCTACGTGTATCTGTTCCAGTACTATCTTACTTAGATACATACACATGGGCATCTCTATTCTACTCTTACTAACTCCACTCTCACCCTCTGTGGGAAAACAATCTAACAATGGAGTCGATGCTATGTGCGCTATCACCGAAAGGAGGAGTCACCTACCTCGTGACCGGAAAGACAAAGTGCAAATGTCCGGGCCAAATCCCAGATGGCGATATATGTATAGCATGATGCATGGCATGTGATTTACAGCTCGCATGCCTCAAACATTCAGTTTTAGATGTCTCCAACCCGCGAACTGCGTACACTTTTGAATAAATCTACACTCAGAAATTGTGAATAGCGAAAAAGTGTAGGCTTACACCTAGGTGCAGGACTAGAGTTACCTGTGAGTAAATCCACGCCTGTAAATGTACCTTTATGAACATGGCACCAAGTCTCTTCCGTCTACAGAGAGGCAATTTCTGCCTTGTGTACCCGTCTCCTTCGCTCTCTCAGTTTGGCTGATGCTGCTGGCAACTCACGCTTCTTTTCTGTACTGCCACCCATGTTTACCAAGATGTGGTACTGTTTCCTTCTCTGGGGCTCTGGTAGAATCCCCTCTTCCCACCTCCTGGGCCTGGTTCATGCTTACCCAATACTTTCCAAATAAATAGATGAACTTGAAGCATGGACTGGACCCAGTGAGCTCTCAGAGTCCTAGAGACACCGGGAGCGCCTCTCACCTCTCTCCTCCCCCTGGACTCCGGTCAGCAGTGCATAGAAGATGTGGTAGTTCCTCTCAGCAGGGTTCTGACGAACCACCCGGTTCTGAAACACACAAAATGTCAGAGGCAGAGGAGTGAGGCGGAAGCATGGAGACAGGTCACAGAAATGTTACAGGAATATGACGGGGAGGGTGGGATTAGGGCACATGCTGTGACATGGAAGGGGTCAGACTAGCTGTATCCCCTTAGGACCAGGCATGAAGAACCAAGAACACTGGACCAGAGAAGCCTGTGGAGGTGAGGAGAGGACAGAAATCAGCCAGCACCGAGGTGGATCACCAGTGCGCGTGGAGTGGGATGGTCCATGAACGGCCTGGAGAGAGGTGACATCAAGACGCCTGCAGATGCTGACAGCATCAGTACTCACCTTTTCCAGTAAATCTGTACAGGTAGGTTAAGGACATAGTGATGATTTTGAAGTACACACCATCCTCACTGCTATGCATGAACCTTTCACCTCTACATGAGCCAAGAATCTAAACCAAATAATAGGGGAAATTTTGATATCCTGATGTACATGCAAGGGCAGAAATGCACCCAATGTCTTGATGTATGAGTGAGGACAGTATCTGCTATGGATGCCGCAGTGTATGAGTGAGGGCAGTATCTGCTCCCGATGCCGCAGTGTATGAGTGAGGGCAGTATCTGCTCCAGATGCCGCAGTGTATGAGTGAGGGCAGTATCTGCTCCAGATGCCGCAGTGTATGAGTGAGGACAGTATCTGCTCCCGATGCCGCAGTGTATGAGTAAGGGTAGTATCTGCTATGGATGCCACAGTGTATGAGTGAGGGTAGTATCTGCTATGGATGCCGCAGTGCAAGAGTGAGGGCAGTATCTGCTCCTGATGCCGCAGTGTATGAGTGAGGGAAGTATCTGCTCCCGATGCCGCAGTGTATGAGTGAGGGCAGTATCTGCTCCTGATGCCGCAGCGTATGAGTGAGGGCAGTATCTGCTCCCGATGCCGCAGTGTATGAGTAAGGGCAGTATCTGCTCCTGATGCCGCAGTGTATGAGTAAGGTTAGTATCTGTTCCTGATGCCACAGTGTATGAGTAAGGTTAGTATCTGTTCCTGATGCCACAGTGTATGAGTGAGGGCAGTGTCTGCTGCCGATGCCGCAGTGCACGAGTGAGGGCAGTATCTGCTCCAGATGCCGCAGTGTATGAGTGAGGGCAGTGTCTGCTCCCGATGCCGCAGTGTATGAGTGAGGGCAGTGTCTGCTATGGATGCCGCAGTGTGTGAGTGAGGGTAGTATCTGCTCCCGATGCCGCAGTGTATGAGTGAGGGCAGTATCTGCTCCAGATGCCGCAGTGTATGAGTGAGGACAGTATCTGCTCCCGATGCCGCAGTGTATGAGTGAGGGTAGTATCTGCTATGGATGCCACAGTGTATGAGTGAGGGTAGTATCTGCTATGGATGCCGCAGTGCATGAGTGAGGGCAGTATCTGCTCCTGATGCCGCAGTGTATGAGTGAGGGAAGTATCTGCTCCTGATGCCGCAGCATATGAGTGAGGGCAGTATCTGCTCCCGATGCCGCAGTGTATGAGTAAGGGCAGTATCTGCTCCTGATGCCGCAGTGTATTAGTAAGGTTAGTATCTGTTCCTGATGCCACAGTGTATGAGTGAGGGCAGTGTCTGCTTCCGATGCCGCAGTGCATGAGTGAGGGCAGTATTTGCTATGGATGCCGCAGTGTGTGAGTGAGGGTAGTATCTGCTCCCGATGCCGCAGTGTATGAGTGAGGGCAGTATCTGCTCCAGATGCCGCAGTGTATGAGTGTGGACAGTATCTGTTCCCGATGCCGCAGTGTATGAGTGAGGGTAGTATCTGCTATGGATGCCACAGTGTATGAGTGAGGGTAGTATCTGCTATGGATGCCGCAGTGCATGAGTGAGGGCAGTATCTGCTCCTGATGCCGCAGTGTATGAGTGAGGGAAGTATCTGCTCCTGATGCCGCAGTGTATGAGTGAGGGCAGTATCTGTTCCTGATGCCACAGTGTATGAGTGAGGGCAGTGTCTGCTTCCGATGCCGCAGTGCATGAGTGAGGGCAGTATCTGCTCCAGATGCCGCAGTGTATGAGTGAGGGCAGTGTCTGCTCCCGATGCTGCAGTGTATGAGTGAGGGCAGTGTCTGCTCCCGATGCCGCAGTGTATGAGTGAGGGCAGTATATGCTCCCGATGCCGCAGTGTATGAGTGAGGACAGTATCTGCTCCCGATGTCGCAGTGCATGAGTGAGGGCAGTATCTGCTCCTGATGTCGCAGTGCATGAGTGAGGGCAGTATCTGCTCCAGATGCCGCAGTGTATGAGTGAGGGCAGCATCTGCTCCCGATGCCGCAGTGTATGAGTGAGGGCAGCATCTGCTCCTGATGCCGCAGTGTATGAGTGAGGACAGTATCTGCTCTCGATGCCGCAGTGTATGAGTGAGGGCAGTATCTGCTCCTGATGCCACAGTGTATGAGTGAGGGCAGTATCTGCTCACGTTGCTGCAGTGCATGAGTGAGGGCAGTATCTGCTCCAGATGTCGCAGTGTATGAGTGAGGGCAGTATCTGCTCCCGATGCCGCAGTGTATGAGTGAGGACAGTATCTGCTCCCGATGCCGCAGTGTATGAGTGAGGGCAGTATCTGCTCCCGATGCCGCAGTGTATGAGTAAGGGCAGTATCTGCTCCTGATGCTGCAGTGTATGAGTGAGGGCAGTATCTGCTCCCGATGCCGCAGTGTATGAGTAAGGGCAGTATCTGCTCCTGATGCTGCAGTGTATGAGTGAGGGCAGTGTCTGCTCCTGACGTCCTGGTGTATAATTGAGGGCAGTATCTGCTCCCGATGCTGCAATGTATGAGTGAGGGCAGTATCTGCTCCTGATGCCGCAGTGTATGAGTAAGGGCAGTATCTGCTCCTGATGCCGCAGTGTATGAGTAAGGTTAGTATCTGTTCCTGATGCCACAGTGTATGAGTGAGGGCAGTGTCTGCTTCCGATGCCGCAGTGCATGAGTGAGGGCAGTATCTGCTCCCAATTCCGCAGTGTATGAGTGAGGGCAGTATCTGCTCCGGATGCCGCAGTGTATGAGTGAGGTCAGTATCTGCTCCTGATGCTGCAGTGTATGAGTGAGGGCAGTGTCTGCTCCTGATGCTGCAGTGTATGAGTGAGGGCAGTGTCTGCTCCTGATGCTGCAGTGTATGAGTGAGGGCAGTATCTGCTCCTGATGCTGCAGTGTATGAGTGAGGGCAGTATCTGCTCCTAAAGCCGTAGTGCATGAGTGCAAATAAATCCCTTTGACAGTCTAAAACATAGGTTTTAAACATTAGTAAATGACTCCTATGTAAGCCTCATACCCCACTGGGTGGGGTGGGGGGAAGTCAACAGATGACGGCTTAGGTAAAAATAAAAAATAAACACTTAACTTGTGCTCGCCGCCCCACCCCACTGCTCTTACCTGTGTCGGCTTCACCTGATGGTATTTAAAAGTAGGACATATAGAAATGTAATGTTAACACGTACTTGCGATAACTAGCACCTGGACGCTACTTTTCACTAGGCCAGGCCTCGCTGCCCTGTGTAGAAAACCAGAATATAGATTACAATCTTAATACTGTATTTTAGGAATGGGACTAGCTAGAAAAATATTTAAACAATGATTTCTTTTTTATTTTCTTATAAAAGGATTTATTGGCTTTTTTGGTACGAGTACTACGATACAATAAAAAACATGGCAAGGCATTAAACGATGCAAATCAGTCATATCGCCATCTTGCTCAAATTCCACATGATTCGAGTGAGAAACATTTAGGAAAAAGGTTTATCACTAGCGGAGTCCGGCCCAGATGACCACCAGCACCAGACCTTTTGGTGCTTAGAGGTGCAACCTCTCAGTGCTTAATTAGTAAAATATTAAGTGCCAGGGCTCTGACCCAGAGTCCACTGCAGCTTGCACCACCCATCGCCCTCGTCATTGCAGCCGAAACAACCTCTAACCATCTCTCTTGCATGTAAGTGCAACAGTTCAGATTATTCCAGGTCCCCAAAGCTAAAGGAATGGCTCGGGAAGCAGGTATAAGCAATCGTAATGTATATTGTATTCCTAACAACCGTTGTTCTGGTCATCTCTAAATTAGATGAGCGGTGCCACCTTGTGGTAGATTGTTGTAAGTACGGTGTTGACAATTTGGTGCCGGTGCTGAGCACCAGAAAGCACCGGCTCAAATGAAGCACGGCAGCCTCTTCATTACTGATCTCTCTCTGCTCTACAATAGTCCATTCTGGCTGCCCACATTGCAGTTGTCGGGGGCACTGGTGACCTCCAGGTCTTCGCAGTGTCTCTTTACGCTAATAAGTATCCCAGCCGCATCAAGAGACTCTGATATCTGGTGAGCGCCAACCCCTCCATGACCCCCAGCAGGGCTACCTTCGGATCTAGCTCTCGTTAATCCACAGGAGATCTGTTAACCAGCGTGGACCGACCTCCAGTACTAAAGGGGGGGCGGACCCATATAATAGGATAGAAGGAGCCCCCCTGGTCTCCACAGCTCCAACAGCTGGACTCGGCTTGCCCCATTCGCTCCAAAGCCGGTCTGGCCTGTAATGTGTGCGGTGAAGCATTGAACTCAGTCAGTCTCGGGGTTGCTGGGATGCTCAATAACTTAGGGGCCAGTTTGGCTTCACAGCAGTCCTTGTCGGCTCGCTCTCCTAGGTCTTCTGCCCACCTCTCACGGAGTCTGATCAAGGAGTGTGGCGCATTGAGCACTAGTGAGCTGTAGAGCTAAGACAGACCTTCACATCCCAGAGGGCGCAGCACCAGCTTTGCCTACAGAGGATTCAAATCTGGGACTGGTCTGAGGGCCTCTCTGGGAGCTTCTAATGCATGTCTGATGTGTAAGTACCTAAGGATCGGAGTGTAGTATAGTTCAAATTCTGAGGCCACCCTCGTACACTGAGGCCGTGCCCTTGGTTGAAGACCCCCTGGGTGAGCTGCCGAGGCCACCCTCGCACACTGAGGCCGTGCCCTTGGTTGAAGACCCCCTGGGTGAGCTGCCGAGGCCACCCTCATACGCTGAGGCCGTGCCCTTGGTTGAAAACCCCCTGGGTGAGCTGCCGAGGCCACCCTCATACGCGGAGGCCGTGCCCTTGGTTGCCCAATAGAACGTTGCAGCTGTGGAGCGTACATCAGCAAAGAGGGTCAGGCCAGTATGGTGGGGTAATTTTGCAGGACATCTAAGTAGTGACAGGAACACTCATCTTATAAGGTGCTCCCCAACCCATAAGATTGAGTGGAAGGCTGGCCTAGACGTATGGGACCCCATGTACCAGTCTAGTGATTGGGACAATATTTTGTTTCCAGGCAACTCGGATGTCTCAATGATGGGTATTCCTAAGTATCGAAAGGGCTCATTGGTGACCCTCAACCATGGTTCTGGGATTGGTGAGGGGGCCGGGCCCGTCAGGGAGGATTTTGTGTGATTTATCTCAGTTTATGTGTACACTGGAGGCATTTCCGTATAGTTGTCAAAAGATCTCGACGTGCCTGACCGGTGAGAGATCGTCCGGCAAGGGGTGTGATGACCCTCTTGTAAGGATCTCAGGATTGGTGCTCGCTGGAGCTCTGGGTTGGAGGAATCCTCTGCTGGATCTCCAGGGATCATGGATCGGCTCCCGGTGAGGTCTGCAGGGCCCCTGCTTCAGTACTATCGCTCTGAACTATTGGTGAGTGGCCGGTAACCTGAAATGCTAGTCCTGGCGTGCAGTGGCCAGGCCTGTGGTGTGGAGACCCGCGATCCCTTATCGCGTGTTCTTGACCTGGACGTTGTCGCGGGTTTCCCAATGGTGCTGCCACTCATCCCCTCCAGTTCCCTCTTCCCAGACTCCCTGCTCGGGAAGGGTTGGCTGTGGCTGGTCGGTGTCTCCGGTGGTTGTCCTCCTCCCGGTATGGTCTCTGTTGCCATACGGCCTTTCACCCAGCGCATGCCTGGTTTTTCACTCTGCCCCATACCTGAAGAACCGATGACTGAATGCAGCCTCTGCCGGCCTGAGTCCCGTGTTGGCTGGATTTGGTGCCTCCCGATGGCCTGACCGGCACGGTGTCTGCTGTGGGCTCTCCCCTGACCGGCACGGTGTCTGCTGTGGGCTCTCCCCTGACCGGCATGGTGTCTGCTGTGGGCTCTCCCCTGACCGGCACGGTGTCTGCTGTGGGCTCTCCCCTGTCCGATCGCCTTGTCTGGCTCTTCATCACACCATCTCAAGATACTATTATAAACTAACAGGGTAACCCAAGAAGCGCTAAGACCTGGGTAATGTATGGTACATGCAACAGTGTTGTCCTACTGGCATAAATATTATTTTAAAGGAAACTTATACGGTATTTTATTTAAATAAACCCCATCATGGGACGCCCTGTACATTCCTACAGAGTGATACGCATGCGTGGGTCGGAGTCCTTGGTTTCTGGGTGGGCACGCGCTTTGTCTGCATGGCTCGGCCTCGATCCCAGCTTTCCCGGTGAGACCCCCGTCCGCGTTATCGGCTGCCCCTGGCCCGCCGTGCTGTGCCGGCATTCCCAGAGGTACTGAAGGATGCAAGGGCGAGGGGCTATGAGGTGCGCTGGGTATGTGGGCGCCATGTATCCCTTTTACGCCCTTGTTTGGGGAGCAGGCCATCTGCAGCCTTTTTGAGGCTCATGAGCCGGTCCCCACCTCTATGCCGCAGTTTTTCCCGCATAGATGGAGATAGGATGAGCAGGGCCCAGTGAACTCCTGTACCTACTCATACACCGATAACAGCATCGTACCGCACCCGGCAGCCATGACAGGGCCGGGCCTTCCTTCAACTGTATGAAAAGAAAGAGGAGGAGCCCCATGACTACCCTCCGCCAGAGTCTGAACTACAAACATTTTTGGAATACAATTGAAGCCCTGGGCAATCACCCCCATTTTGGATTTGTTGCCCCTCCTTTGTTTCTCTCCCTTGGCAGCCATCTTGCCTCGCTCCCTACACTCTCTACCAAAACAGTAAACGGACTACCCTACCCCAGCCAGATCTATTCACACAAGGAAACTAAAAGACAACTTTGATCCTTTCCGAGCCTGGAGCTCCACCTAGTGGCCGAATTATGAACAACGACCACATTAATATTAGGGCTCCGGTTTTAGGGTCGTTATTTCAGTCTGTATTAACCCATATTTATTCTTTGTCCATTTTATAGGTATTTCTATATATCTTGGGTTTGGAGAATAATTAGAATTGCAAAGTGGTATATGTCCATATCTTTTTAGCTCTTAGTTGACAGGCATGCAAACTATTATCACTATTAAAGCGCCCCGGGGCTTCAAATTATCTACATTTATAGCTCACTGTGAAGCAACACTCCTTCGCAGCGCTATTACCAGCCTTCAGCTCTCGGCGCATCCTGAGCCCTCCTGAATCTGCCGGGCGGCCAGGGGTTGAAAGTTCATCCCCAACCCCCTGGACCCTGCACTCGAGAGAGATGACCCCAACTCATGGAGCCTCAGCTATCCTTAAAATATCTCTAATAATGCAGAAAAGAATTTCAAACACAGTCTACTTAAACAACTTCTGGAAACACGAATAGCCGATACCGAACACAGTGTTAGCAATTGACATAAACACACTGGTAGTTGTGTCCCTCCCTTACAGGGAAATGTCCGCACATTCAATAAACACAATATAGTCCGTCACTAATTAGGCGTGACAAATCAAAATATTTTGCTATATTATTGCAAGCGGGTGCGAGGTAGCCCCAAACACCTGCTACCTAAAGGTGTTCTCAGCACAAGCCAATGTGCAACCACTTACAGGCAAACACTGAGGCTCTAGCAGCACACCATTAAATCAACTATTCATCCATAAACAGTAATGGTCAGATTCATAAGATCCTTGGGTATGTTTGCTTATACTAAGAGCAGAAAAGACAATATTGATCCGAAACAGAGATCCAGAAAGGTAATTGTACTTGCTGTTTAGGAGTCTTTATTCATGTTGTAACAACATTTAAAATTCCCAGCACCCGATTAGCCTTGTGTGAGCTATGACAACAAAAAAACCAACTGCGTCTTCTAGTCAAAGCGCCCTGCAAAGTGGAGAAACATCTTCTTTCTCCGCCTACAAGTTACTAAATCAATCACAATCCCCTCTGGATCTGAACTCACCACTTCCCCCTTCCTAAGCTTTAGAGGGGGAATCTCCCGTTCTATTTTCATGGCAGGGAACGCACTTATACAAGCTACAGACATCACCTGACCATCTTTGACGGACACTCCCCACCCCCTCCCTTCTCGGTTCATTAACACAACCTGGCCATGTGCCCTAAACCCCCCTTTACCCCGGACAGTCACCCCAGACCCTTCTCGCCTCCATGACTCCACGGACTCACTATACACCTTTGCTGCTCCCCTTGACACACGCCTTCACCAGGTATTCACTAGAATGACGTCAGTTGCACCCACCCTAACCAACAAACACACGGTAGCAAGAATCGCAGACGCGCACTCCGAGCCAGATGGCGCCAGCCCTAAGCCAAGCCCGCTCGCCACTGACTGCGACCTGTTTGTTTATTTTAGTCAACAAAAAAGCAAAGCTATAGACACACAGTTCCACACCACACAATTCCACTCCACACATTTACAAGCCACACCACGATTTGACACCATAATTCAACTCAACACAATCACACAACACACCAAATACATCCAAGCCACACAACAGAATTCCACATCATGCCACAAAATGCAACAGCACACCACATAATTAAACTCCACTACATACCACTCCACAACACAAAACACCATGCCACATAATTAAACTCCATCACACACAATCCCACTCCCCATAATTCCAGTACATACAATAACTCCTAATTAGTATCCACATAATCCCAATGCACACCGTCCCACATAACACTACACAAATCCACTACACACCACACATTTCCATAACTAACAATTCCAATGCAACACACATAATCCCACTACACACCACATACGAACACTCGATAACACATGAGTAAAAGACATTGTCATTTACAACACCAATAGCTCTAACTGAAGCAAATGTGGGACCTATTACATTTCCAATGCTTGTTTTAATAGTCATTAAACAGGCACACTCTTCATATGTATTGGTGGGAAGGTATCTGTTCACTCCTCCTTGTATGTATATGTGAAGAAAACGACCCCCATTCTCATATGTATATGTGGGATGGTATCTATCCCTTCCCGATATGTATGTGGATTGATGGATTGATAGAGTGGGGGGATGGAGAAGATGGATGGAGTGGATGGATGGAGTGGATGGATGGAGTGGATGGATGGAGTGATGGATGGAGTGATGGAGGGAGTGATGGAGGGAGTGATGGAGGGAGTGATGGAGGGAGTGATGGAGGGAGTGATGGAGGGAGGGATGGAGGGAGGGATGGAGGGAGGGATGGATGGATGGATGGATGAATGGATGAATGGATATTCCTGGCCCCGATCTCCCTGTAGATAGACATTCACCCCAATGTTCTTGGTTTGCACCATTGGAGGCGGGTGGGGGGGTCCTTCGAAGGGATGGCCCATTTATCTGGAGGAAAGAATTGATGTGTTGATCGGTTTCTGCAGAGGTGACAGATTCTGAAACGTGTCTTGTTACTGGGGTGAGTGTGTTTAATAAGAGACTGACAGGTAAGCACTGGAATGAATGGAGCAGTCACTGCCCCCCCCCCATGCCCCTTCCCTCCTCTCCCCCTTCGCGGAAGGATACAGTCCACGATGCGTCCGCCCTGGATGTGTCCGTGCTGGGAGAAGTGCAGGCGGATGAACTTTCCGAAGCGGCTCGAGTTGTTGTTGTACACGGTCTTGGCGTTCCCGAAGGCTTCCATGATGGGGCTGTGGGGAGGAAGAGGAGAGTGGGCAGGCGGTCAGTGCAAGAGAGCCATGGTGGCGCTGTACGAGGGTACAACACGCAGCTGGTGACCTTACCCACTGCATACAGAACCATCTGCTGTGCGGGCGGTGTACTAAGTACAACACACACACACACACACACACACACACACACACACACACACACACAGAGCAGAGGTTTTACATGAACCTTGTCACAGCGCACAGAACCTTCTGCTGTGCGTGCGGTGTACTACAACAACAACCTACACACAACACTGAACTAACCACAAACCGTACATGTAAATGTAAATGTCAAGGTATTTGTAGAGCGCACTGCCACCAAGCGGTTTCCTGGGGCTATTACTCATACCGCTGTGGAACCCATCCTGGCTTTCCCTGTGAAGTGTCCACTCCTGGGCACCCCCAGGGTGAAGCCAGGCATCCTAGCGCTGTTGGGGCCGGTGTGGAGGCTAAGCAAGCTATTGCCCAGAGTTGCAGCGTGGGTCCCGTGATTAGAATAGGCATCGAGGCGAGAATTATCAGATCCGAGGAAATTGAGTCCAAGAGCCGCCGAGGCGGGAATTGAACCCTGCTCCCGGACCAGAACTCTGCATCAGGGTCTGCCGCTCTAACCATTGAGCCACACTCCTCCACACAAACCTTGGGCTCCGGAGCAGTGTGCTGCGGCTGCCCAGCCTAAAGCTCTTCAATACCTCATCAGAGATAGTAAGCTCTGTATAAATGCAAATACAATTGCATACAGAGTAGAGGCAGACAGCCAGCAGGGGTGTCGGACTTACCTTAACCACAGTGGTCAGAACCATCTGCTCTGCAGGGGTGGATTACACCAACGACACGCCCACAGAGGCTTTGCGGAGTGTCGCCTTCGTTTTGCAAATCCCGAATAGGGCTGCTTTGAGCAGGGCCCTCTCGCACACGTATGTGTGGAAAGCGTTGCTTTGCCCAGTACTCCTTGCCCTCCCCGGTACATTAAATGGGAACAAATAAGTGCAGCTACCTTTGGCAGGGCTGGAAACAAGAACCAATGAGATCAGACTCTTACCAAGAGGTCTCTTCTCAGGCCTTACTATCAAGAAACTAATACATACAACAATACTCCTGCTCTCTAGCTAATGACATCTTGAAAACACACATGCAAAGGAAAAGAACAACCTGGCAGAGCGACATATATTGCAAACACAAGGTCTTTAGTCAGGCGAACTTTAACTGAACATTCAATGTTCAACCGGTTTATAAATCTCTAAGTCCTGCAGTGAATACATTTCAATAATGCGTGTAAATGTGTTACACATGGTAATATTGTTAAGACACAGTGAATATAAATGCATTTCTGTGACATATATGGGTGGAGCCTAAATCACGCAGATCCCTGTGCGGGGTCATTCTCACAGCTCAGCAGGTAGTGAAGTGGTGTGGAGCAGCGAGCACCGGTCAGAGCCCTCGCTCACTCCCCATGGCCAGGCCGTTAATGGCAGAGCTCGTTCACTCGGGCAGAGGATGGGGCAGGGCTGACCAGGAGAAGGAGGCATCCTAGATTGCACAGTCTCGGGTGCAGCGGATACAAACACATACATTAAAGCCGATACAGTCCTGTTTTTTTCATTCGTTTTCTGGTGCTTGTAATCTTTTCTTACCATTATATAAATCGACCACAAGTCCCAGAATGTAAAGAAGCCAGACTGAATGTGAGCTAGTTTTACATTTTTTTAATGGAACAAGGTGTACAAACTTTAGAACTCTTTTCATGTTTTTTTTTAATAAATATTCTTTTTAGTAGATTTGTAAGTTATGCCTGTGTTTCGGTCTTGCCGTTGTGCTACTGCGACGTGTTTGGTAGATGACAATGTTTTGTCCTACGTTTATGTCCACTATCCTGGTTTTTGATTCTAAAAATCTAGTGAACCTAGGTGATACTGTTGCGCTGCGCTCTGTGTAGGGTGTCGCAGGCCCGGAGCGCCAGCGGTGATAGAGGACGCACACACCAGTGGAATGCTCTGGGCGGAATGTAGGAAGGTGGAATCTGACTATATGGTTGCCCCAACTTTTTTCCTGGTGTTTTGCTAGTTTTCGCCTTAGTTGGCCTGGGATCCTGCTATTCAGGGCCCCAGACTATCTGCTTTCTCTATAAAATGGACTCCATGTACTTTAGGTTCATACCAGATTGGTTACTGGGTCACCCTTGTGAGCCCCTGTATAGTGTACCATAGGTACCCAGGGCATAGGTGCATCCAAGGTCTATCAGGGGCTGCAGCATATATTATACCACCCCTGGCTGGCCCTCCAAACTGACACCACTGGCTGATCACTCAGCTGGGGCAAGGTGGTGTAATCACCCCTTACTTAGATATAGTATACCTACATCTACCTTTATATATAAACACATATGCACCTATAAGTCACTCCTATGGTAGGCATCGACAATCCTGGAGGCAGAGTGCTAGGTTTTATGTGAGAGGTTTCCCTAACATGAGCTGAACCCCTCTGCAGCTTTCGGAACCATCTCCTTATAGCTGTTGTATGATATAGCCATACCATATAATTATAAGTGCATTATAATCCTCGCGGTTAATGCTAAATTTGGTTTGGCTTTATCAAAACATGTCGTGTAAGGTGTCAAACACTTTGGAATACTACCCCCCCCGCCAATTCTGGCAGCGGGGGTATCATTCCACCTTTCCAGAGGGAGAAGACATGTTGGTTACTGCTTTACTCGGTTAAAGTTAAACAGAGCCTCAGCATCACAAAATGGATACTGCTGCCACAGACACGAGTCTGACGTCCAGTAGCTGGGGGAAACTCCAGGAAGGGCGGCCTGGACAATAGGTTTCCTGTCCAGGGAGGTGGCAGCACCTCCCCAGACAGGGGTGTTGTGTATTGGGGCAGGGAGGGCTGCATTCAGTGAATGATCTAGACACTGCCTGGGGAACACAAGGCGCTCCATGCATAGCCCGGTTCAAACCAATTGCTGGGGCACTCCAGCCTCACTCTGGTGCGAAACTGGACAAAGGGAAAGGGGTGTAACCACCCCTTTCTCAGGTCCACACATAGGAGGGACCTAGTCAGGTAATCCAGCCCCCATCCTTAGTATAAGTAAAGGAGCTGTGTCTCCAGGACTTCAGATTATCCTGGAACGAAACTTTGATACAGAACTCTTGGACCTTTGACATTCTATTCTGACTAGAAGACGGAAGACATCTTCCTTGTGGTCAAGGAGTGACCGCCCTGTGCAAACAGGCACCATCAGCAACTTCCCCAGTCTGCAGTTTCAAGGCTCCTACCGGAACCCGAAGACTCTGCGACTCAAGAACTGGACTTCCAGACTTCTCTGACCCGACCCACATCCACAGCAAAGCTGAGACCCGTGGCAGACACGAGAGACATGGGACCGGACATCTTGGACATCCTGCATTTTGCTACCTGCACTCCTTTTCTGAAGCCTCTGTAAGTTGTGCATTAGGGTACGAGAAGCCCTAAGCATCATTTGAACTGAAGCTCAGGCCCCCACACTCCGCGAGTTTCTCGTGGGCCCCGCCTTTACATTTGTGCTCAACGCAACTTCCCGGTTCCTTGCCCGTTGGCTAGTGAGCCCCCTGAAGACTCCATCTTGAATCTAACTTGTGATCCTGGTTGCTCCAGGCTTGCTCCAGCTTCCCTTTAAAAGAGAAGTGCCACAGACATTGCTGGTCCTCAACAGACCCAATCTCGACATCCTGAGTGGGTTGTTGGGTCCAATCTGGATACTGACACCGCAGTCAACTAGATCCATTGTGGTACAGCTCGAATCCAGCGCCTGGTCATCATCGATGCCTCCTGGACCTCGTGGCTGAAGAGACAAACTCACCTTCTTCACCTTCAAGCACGCGACATCGCCTGGTTCCTTCCTGGTCACTGGCCAGTGACTCAGACTCTGTCCCCTCTGCTTTCAGGTTCTTCACATCTCCGATCCACCCTTGGATCCACCCGGACACTTTTCCTCTGGTCGCCTGCAGCACTTCTTTGCAGATCTCCATAGAAAACGTCGACGAAACCCGACACCAAAGGCACGTATGCATCCGGTTTCCCTGGGTGAGGTAACACGAGTACTCCGGTGCTCCCGGGGGTCTTGACTCTCGAAGTGTCCTAGTTTAAAGGGGTTTTACCGTAGTCCATCCGGGAGTGCCCTTAAACAGTAACTTTGTAACTTCTTCGTTTCCCATTATAGGTCAATGGTAACTCGTGACTGTGTTTAGACACTGCACGCGTCTCCCGTGGGTCTCCTACTTCCAATCCTTTGGTTGTTTCGTGTAGCCCCAGCGATTCCCTAGGCCTACTCTCTATTTCCAACGTGGTTCTTATACCACTTTCTTAGTATATGGTTTGTGAGGCTCGTAGGGCATTACTGTATATGTGCAACTTATCGTATGCTAATTGAGTAACTTGTGATGTACTTTTACCTCTGACCTCATAAAGAGTGCAGAGGGGTTGTGTTTAGAATAAATACATATATATTTGATATATGCCTTGTGTGATGACCTTTCATTTGGTATTCAAGGGATTATAGTTGGGAAAACAACGTGCTTAACATTGCCTACGAAGTCTTAGCCTGAAGACTGCTGGTTCATGCTACCCCTAGGATAGCTTTCTATAAGGTTGACTTTACAACCACCATCAATAAGGGTCGATAGACTGGTGCAAGGTGCCCACTAGAACTAGTGGACATCATATGCCTGGCTAACTTCTCACATGAAAGACTCCAAGTAGTCTTTGCCCCTTTTATTTACCTCCTTTGGTCACGCCTGGCCAGAGGGTGTTGCAAGGTGCAGGGAGCTTCCGGGGTACCTCGGCACCAATCTTGCAGCGCTAAGGTTATTACAGATACCATTGTGAAGTTGGGTTGGTTTTTGGTAAAAGTCTGCAGAATACTTTTGACGTCAGGCTTATCCTAGACGCCAAAGGGGGGAGGACAGCCATGGGGGGGCTACGGTGGAGTCTTGCAGGGAACAGAGCACCAGTCGCTGCTGGTAGATGCACTTTTAGGGGAACAGGCGTTTTTATTTATGTTATTTTTATTTATTTCGTGCATTTTTATAAAGCGCAGACATTACCCGAAGGTGTCAGAGCGCTGTACATTAGAGCTAGTTACATTACAAGAGAAAAGTGGTGCAAAATAGAACATTACAAAGACTAAAAATGAAGGGTACACAAACACAAAATCCAACACAGCACACAGGGGTGAAGAATGCACAGGAAAAAATACAAATTGACAATGAAGAGCAAATTTACAAGAGGGGCCCGAGTATGAAAGTATTAGTTCTGAAAGTGTCTTTGGAAGAGAGAGGATCTGAGATCAGCTTTGAAGATCCGGGTAGAGGAGGTGGCACGGAGCAATGGGGGAAGTGAGTTCCAGATTCTCACCGCATTGCCCTTCGAAGGATTGTGCCATCGATCTTTCCCTTTTGAAGATGGGGGGGCTCAAGCAGAAGTGTTTCCACATTGCAAGAGGGTCGAGAGCCTCCGGACAATTTCAATTTATTTTCTAGGTAACGAGGGGAGGACGTGTGCAAGGCTTTGTGTGTGATGCAGGCAGATTTGTAAATAGACCTTGCCTCGATTGAAAGCCATCGAAGAGAGGACAGGATAGGAGTGACGTGGTCGCTTAGTTTAGACCCTGAAATAAAGCGAGCTGCTGAGTGGAGGATGGATTTGAGAGGGGAGAGGTGGGATTTGGTTAGGCCCGTCAGAAGAGAATTGCAATAATCCAGTCTTGAGAACCAGCGATTGTACCAAGGTTTTAAGTCTTTCACCGGGAAGAACCGACGGATCCCCCACACAAGGCGCAACTGGTATCGTGCGTTTTTGGCAATAGAGTTGATGTGGGAGATTAAGTTGAGTCTTTTGTCAAGAATGACACCTAGGGATTTAGCGCAGTCGACAATGATGGGTTTGTTATTGAGCAAGTTCAGCTGATCCATCCACGATTGAACGGGAGCAGGTGAGAGAGAGGTCGGAAGGAGGAGGAATTCAGTTTTGGCTGGATTTAGGATGAGTTGGTGCGCTAACATCCAGTTGTGAATGGAGTTGAGAGAAGAGTTGAGTAGTGAGAGATCGTGTGCGGAAGACACCTTGAGGTAGATTTGAGTGTCATCCGCATAAAGATGGTAATTGATCCCAAATTTGCTTAGGAGGTTCCCCAATGGCTCCAGGTAGAGATTAAACAGAGTGGGTGCCAGGATAGAACCTTGAGGGACATCTTGACCTACAGCCAATGGAGATGAAAGACTGTTCAGTATCTTAATCATTTGGGATCTGTCCGAGAGGAAAGAGATAAACTATTTAAGCACAGTGCCCTCGACGCCCATTCTCTGTTGAAGAGTGTTGAGGAGGGTGCTATGATTAACAGTGTCCAAGGCTGTAGAGAGGTCAAGAAGAATCAGAAGGCACGATTCCCCCGAATCGAGTATACGCAGTGCATCATCAATCACTCGCAGCAGGGCTGTTGCGGAGCTGCAATTTTGGATGAAGCCAGATTGGAAAACGTCAAGGAGATTATTGTCAATAATATGTAGGGAAAGTTGTTTCGCAACATATTTTTGGGTGATTTTCGAAAGAAAAGGGAGGTTGGTGATAGGGCGGAAGTTGTTGAGGTCGTTCGCATCTGTGGAGTGTTTTTTTAGAAGAGGGGTAACCTGTCCTCTTTTGAGGGCACCAGGGAGGGAGCCTTGACTGAGGACGAAATGAACTAGCCTGGTCCAGTAAGAGAGAGTATTAGTGTACAAATCAATGGCAATGACACTAGGGATGGGGTCAGAAGAGTAGTTTGAGGGTTTGGTTTCGAGGATGCATTTGAGGTCATCTTCCGAGATGACGTCAAAGAATTGCCAGGTGACTAAGGCGTCTCTTGTCTTGGGTGTAGCGTAGTGGAACGCCCCTATGGTCGGTCCAGGCGAAGGTGCAGTGGGTTCAGTTACACCAGGAGTTTCCAATAGTTCACACGAGCTATGGGGCCAGGGGGCCCAGGTGGGCCATGAACACTTCTTAATGCCAGTGTAAATACAAGCTAACGACGCGATCCCAGCGCCGGCCGGCAGAGGGCGCGGCGGGACCGCGAATACCAGACTCTGGGGGGCACAGACACTTCCAGGAACAATCCAACCCAAATCATGACCCTCGCGACCCCCGGCATCACCGGAGCTCAACTTTGGAAATGTGTATCCTATACCTGTATTAACCTCATTTTTACACCTGCGTAAATATCCTAATAACAATGAGTTGGTTCTATAGCGCTCCGACCCCTTTGGGTGAAGTCCGTGCTATATAAAAATGCATTAAATAAATCCATACCAGCGATGCTGCGGGGCCCCGAGGGTATGGGGGGGGGGGGGGGGGGGGGCTGTTCTCAAGGCAGGACGCGAACTGTCGACGGACCCCGGGAGACCCTCGACGGAAGGGGATCCCTCCCACCCTGTAACAAACCTGCTCCTGTGTCTGAGGCTCCAGAATCATTTACAATTATGGCTGCAGCTTTAAAAACAAAAGGCTTGATAATACCGCGTCTTTAGCTCACCCCGCCTTCGCTATTTCACCTTTCCCGTGAATTTAGACACATTTTCTTTTTGCAATATGAATACGTCCCTCACTCATCACCCAAAGCGGGGTTAGCGCCTTCCTGCTGGGGTTTGAAGGTCACGGGTGTGTTAAAGAGGCTCTTAAAGATGTCTCTGCAGAGAAAGACTCGAGGCAGGAACGGCGCCCCCTGGGTCAGGCCTCAGACTGCGCCCCGAAGGCCGGGTGTCTGGGGTGACGTCTGCTCAGTCTGACATGGTGCTGTCAATCAATCAGCATTTGTATAGCGCTGCGCTGTCACCACAGGGGTATCTGGGCGCTTTGGATGTGACCTCTCCATGGAAGGGCCAAGGCCTGAGTTTCTTCCTGGAGTCCGCCAGGGAGGGAAACCACATAGGAGCAAACTAGCAGAAAGAGGCAGAGTAAAGGTCAGAAACTAGCAAAAGAGGCAAAAATAGAGGGCGTGGCGACAGAGACGAGGCGGGTGCGTGTTCCCGGTGCACGCTGGGATGTGCCCCACTGATGATGGGAGCAACCTCAGCCCATGTGCTTGGACCCCCCCCCCCCCCCCCCCCCCCCCGGGCCTGTCCCGCGGTCCTGGACAGGAGATCTTAAGAGTAGGGGTGCGACAAGCACCAGGATTGGAGGGCGCAGGGGGTCTCCAAGTGAAGGGACCTGGGATGATTTTATCTTGAGAGGGGAGGGGTGGGGAAGGGCGCAAACCCCCAGTTCAGCAGCCAGACCGGACTTCCGGCAGAGACTCGAGGTGGTGGGGGTGGAGATTTGAAACGACAGCAGCCGCGCTGTGTAATATGTTTTCTATCCTCAGTAGCATGACCCCGAATGAGTGCACGGAGCCCCGGGTGGCCCGGCGCGCAAGAAGGGCGCTGCTCCTTTGGAGAGGTCTGGAGAGCACTAATGAGGCTGCCCGCGGCCCACGCAGGGGGCTCCACAAGGGGGCGGCCACCTTAGTGCCACATGAGGGCACAAACCCGATGGTCTATTGTCTGGACCTCTGGGGTACACCACTTCCAGGCGTCATTTCCAGCGCGCCAGTGGGCGGGGACAGGTATATTTACCTCCATCACCCATCCGGCCAACCTTTCGCGCTGAGGTTCCACGCCAAAATACACGGCGCAAAGAGGATCGCCAGGTGGGTGGGGAGGTAGATATACCTGCCCACTGGAAATGACGCGGTAGCGCCGGAACCTCAGGGGTCTTAACACTAGCCCAGTTGGGTTCGTGCCATCATGTGGCACCAAGGTGGCCGCCCTCCTATGGGGGCCCCCTGCGTGGGCCGTGGGCAGCCTCAGGGTGGTGGCCATCATTAGAGGGCTCGGTTTGTTCACCACCAGGGTTAGTGTTCGGGAAAGAGCCAACAAGTCCAGCCTGATTCACAGCCTGTCCTTCCCTGTGGGTCAGTCCCTGACTGATGGCCAACACTGGACTTGTGCACAGTCCAGTACACCTACCTTGTGGAGGCGACAAGCTGGCATGGGGTGCCTCCATGGTAAATCAAGACAGAGGCGGTCTTCTGCCTACTGCCAGCCCACCCAGAGGACGCCTGCCTTCTGGGCTTCACTTGTGTAGTTTGTACTCAGCTCTCACTAACAAATGCTGACTGACTGACTAATATCTTGTAAAGCGCACTATTGCCGAGGCGTCTTAGCGCTGAGGTGAGTGGAAGCCAAGTGAACGCTGGGGGATCTTAGGGTCTAAGGAAGAGCCGAGTCTTTATCACTTTACTAAACAGAGCCCTCTTTGGCTGTAGTCTGGTCATCAGGGGAAGGTAGGTCTAAAGTTTGGCTACTTGATACAACAAAACCTTTCCTCCCCATCTGGCTTTTTTATCTTGGGGACCAGAACCAATCCTGCATTGTCCGACCTTAGACAGCGTTGCGGCAGATACCGGGGAAATATGGGTTGACTGTCCAGGGCTCCACCTCTATACGGAGCCTTATACACAGAGGGCCTTAAAATCAACTCTCGGCCGAACTGGGAGCCAGTGGAGCTGCTTAATGCTAGCGGACGTAGGGTGATGTTTGGGTAGATCGAGCAAAACTCGAGCCGCCGCATTAAGGAGTGACTGAAGTTTGGTGATCTGCCCTTTGTCCGCTCCTAAATATAGGGCGTTACAGTAATCGACTCTGGAAAGAACCAGAGCTCCGACCACTGTTTTTCTGAGTAGTAGTGGGATAAATGGCAGAATTGTACGCAAAACTTTTAGCATAAAGAAGCATGCAGAGGAAACTTGATTTATTTGTGGAGCAAGCTTTAGGTCTTTATAAACATGAAACTGAGGTTTCTGACCTTCGACACAGGGGCAGGACAGCTCCCAGCCTCAAGGGGCCACCACAGTTTGCGCCAAACAGAAGCTTTCTGGCCAAACTCAATTACCTCAGTTTTTTCTGTGTTGAGCCTCAGAACATTCGAGTTAATCCATGCCATCACATCCGCGAGGCAGTTACGAAACCTGCTAGCTGTTGTATCCACACTTTGCGTAACTGACACCACTAACTGGGTGTCGTCTGCATACGACACTTGACCATGATTTTTGATTATTCGGGCAAACTGGCTCAACTCCCCGAAGTATTCTTCAACTGTTAGAATGCCCCCCCCCCCCCCACCGCCCCCAGGCCCTCTGTTCCCTCTCTGCAGGGATCATGAGTTGGGACTGACCTTACAGCTTCCATCAACACATTCCCTCCTTTCCCTGGAGCACTTCACGCATGGGGTACGGTTACTGCGACCCTAGTTTAATACATTTTCATTAAATCGGTTTTTAGGCTTTTACGATTCAGATTTTATGATCAACACTTCTTAACAATTTTAGCCAAACGTTGTGATATTTTGTGATAACTTTACCGGGTTAATGACTCTTTATTCACTTCTCCCACATTCTGAGCAGGCGTGTTAACTTCAGTTCACCTTTTGCTTCTGTGCCTCCGGTCCGCCACAGCTCTGCCGATTGTTGCGGGGAGACAAAGCCCCTCCCCCCCACTGCATTTCCGCTTCCGGCCAGCAATAAAATGTAGATGCTGAACCGGATGCGCAGCAGACACGCGCACCGAAGACAAGCCCGTCTGCTCCCGTCTGTGCCTGGACCGGGCTCATGGGCCACGACCCCTGGCTCTATAACCACGGAAGGGGGACTTACTCACCTAAGGAGCTTTGGGATGCCCAACCTGCAACTAAGACCGACTGCTTTTGAACTGATACTAGGTTGCGATCACGGCACTCGACGATTTCTTGTCTAGCTTGCAACTGTCAATATATAAACGCGACCCTGACGTCAGGGGGGTACCCGAAGCTTGCCATGGGCCCCTCAGAAGAAGCCGACACTTTGCAGAAGTTTAGGAGACTCAACGGGGCCTTAGTCAACGCCCGGTCTCTTCCTAAATATAAAGTTGAAATTGCAGAGGCGATTGATACAGCATGGCTGGACTGTTTGCTTATTACGGAGACATGGGGAGATTCTGCTTATGATAACCGTCCCTAAGGGCTATGCTCTTTTTAGGCAAGATAGACAGGCAAAGAGGGACCGCGGGTTGGCACGTATCTTTTGCAATATACTCTCTGTTGCTTGTACGGATGCGATTATTGAAGCCCACGTAGCAGTACAGTTCATAATCGCCAGCAAGATCCAAGTCTTTCTCGGGGATTCGTCTTTATAGACCCCCTGGAAGCAATAAAAGTATGTTCTACCACGCATTTCAAGTTTTATCTGAGAGCAGTCTACACTCAAAATATTTCACCATCCTAGGAGTCTTTAACATCTACTCGGAGGCTCTAGATTTATTTATTTATTTTATTTTTATTTAAAGAGTTTTATATAGCGCTGGCTAGACCCGGAGGTATCAGAGCGCTTTACATGAGAATCAACAATGTTACAGAAAAATTCAACAATTACACAATAAATAGAGGGAGGATGCGGGAGGAGACGACAGTTTGGACGAAAGGAAGTGCAACAATGTGGTTTAACAGTATACCAGAAAAAGATCAACAATTACTTGTTACATCAAACAATCAGGAATATGGGCAGACTGATGTAAGCCGCTGGCTATGGTTTTTGACATTACTAAAAAGATCAAAAATTTTACAAGGCAGTATTCATGGAAAGCAATTCTGAAATGAATACATTCATGTAGTGTATGGGAGAAATCCTGCACAGTGAAAAAAAAATTGGAGAATTACAGCTTCTAAGGCTGGCTCGTTTTTTGCGGGGCTTCTTTTGTGGCCATGCCATACAGCCAATCTCCTTGGACTAGAACAGTTAGTAAAGGAGCCCCCGCACATAGCTGGGCATACACTGGATCACTGATGATCCGTCCTTAAAAATCTAAGCATCCTTCCTGTGATCTGGCCGGATCACTCGGTCATCAGGTTCTCCATTGAAAGCCTTAGTGCTCGGCCACCCCAGCATGATGGTCGAGTCATTCACAGCTACAAAGACTGGAGCAAAGTGGACACGGTTACATTAGAACAGTCCTTAGCCAAGAACATCCCTCCGCTACTGGCCGAGGCCGCGTCGGCAGCGTCATGCTACACTAACTGGCGGTCACACACTTTTAGGGAACTGGTTCCTACTAAAAATCTGCGTTCTTTTAGGAAGGAACCTTCTGCTCCTTGGTTCTCAGACCTTGAGGCTAAAAAAACAAGCCTGCAAAAGGCAAGAAAGAATTTAGAGAAACAATTACGATGACCAGATGAGACTGCCATATAAGACGACTCTTACCCCATATAAGGATCTCATCAAGAAGGAAAAGAGCAGTTATTTTGTCCAGGCAATCGATAAGGCCTCAAACTTGTCCAAATAACTTTTCCAGGTTGATCAGCGACTTACAACTATCCCAAATAAAGTTAATCCCTCAGACAGTCAATCCTTTTGTGGAGAAGTGTGGCTCAATGGTTAGAGCGGCAGACCCTGATGCAGAGGTCTGGCCCGGGACCAGGGTTCAATTCCCGCCACGGCGGGTCTTTGGCTCAATTTCTTCGGACCGGATAATTCTCGCCTCGGTGCCTAGTCTAATCATGGGTCCCACTCTGCAATAGCTTGCTTAATCTCCACAATGGCCCCAAAGGCGCTGGGATGCCTGGCTTCACCTTGGGGGTGCCCAGGAGTGGGCACTTCACAGGGAAAAGCCAGGAAGGGTTCCACAGCGGTGTGCGTTACAGCGCCAGGACACCCAAGTTGGGGTATAAGTGCGCTTTACAAGTACAAATTTCATTTCATTTCATACCCTCGCCACCACCTTCAAAGAGAAAGTAAATGATATATTTTTGGACTTCGGCAAGTGTGACCCTTGGCCTCTAGGAACTCCTAAAAAATCTAGTCTAAAGATTAACGACACAGCCAATTATCATCCTATCGCTCGCCTATCCATGCCGGCTAACATCTGTGAAAACTGTGAAAAGATAATGAACCTGGAGCTATGCAAATAGATTTTCGATAATCGGCTCCTGGATACCTCCCAGCACGGCTTCCGGCCAGGGCACAGTACGGAAACCATCCTGGTCAAGGCAACGGAGGAAGTGAGGACGGCAGTAGAAGGTGGAGGTTCAGCAGTTATGATCTTATTGGACCCATCTGCGGCCTTCGATACCGTTGATCACACCACACTCATTGGCGGTCTAAAAGGGATAGGAGTCAAGGGGCTCGCGCTCGAGCTACTTGTCTCGTTCCTCAGGGACAAAACGCAAACAGTTGCATTGGGGAAATTCAACTCCCCACCCTTCGCTTTGCCTGTGGAGTTCCCCAGGGGTCGTCCCTTAGCCCCGCTCTTTTTAACGTGGATTTAGCGAATCTGGCCCCTCTTATAAGAAGTTTTCACTTGGGGGTAACTTCCTATGCTGACGACACTCAGTTAATAATTGCAGCAGCGCATAATGACTCATCAGGCCCCCTAATTTTTATTATTTTTTTATCTTACAGAGGTTTATTTAGCACAAACTTGACCCGAGTCGGGTATCAGAGCGCTTTACATAGCACCAGTTGCATTACATGAGGACTATCATTTGTGTTAGGCACGGGGAGATTAACTGATTTGCCCAGAATCCCAGGATGTTCAGCGTCTTTGCCGAGACTCGAACCCAGTTCCCCAGATTCGAGGTCGACCGCCCTAGCTGTTAGGCCAACTCCTCTCCCACATCAATGCAATCAGCGGCTGGATGAGTGGACATTGCCTGAAGCTAAACGCAGGGAAACCAGAGATTAGGGTGTTTGGGAACCCCTCCCCAGCTTGGTCCACCATATGGCGGCCTGACAATCTGCCCCAACCCCCCCACCCTGTCACTAAGGCGAAGAATCTGGGTATCATTATTGAAGACAACCTTAATATGAGCGCGCACATATCGTCCGTCACATCCGCAGCTTACTATGTCATAAAAATGATAAGAAAAATTCTTCCTTTTTTCCCCCCCGACAGTCACAGAAAAACATTAATAACTCTACTTGGTCTTCCTAGGTGCGACTATTGTAACAGTCTGTATCTTACCGTCTTAGAAACACATATGAGTCGACAGCAACTAGCCCAGAATGCTGCAGCAAGACTCATTTTTAATCTTCTTAAATGCCATTCCATTAAGCAGGCAAGTTGCATTGGCCCCCGTGCGCAGTCTGGCTAAATCTAAAGCCCTCTGCTTGGCCCATAAAGGACTGCACAACTCCGGACCAGACTTTCTCAGGTCAGCTTTCAAGAGATACAAGCCCAAGAGAGAACTCAGATCAGCCAGTGCCAATTTTTTAGTGGTTCCAACATTCAAGAAGATGCAATGGGGGGGCAGAGGTTTAGTCCACAATACAATCAAACTCTGGAACAGCCTCCCATCCCACCTCAGAGCTTTTACTTCTTTAACAGCATTCAGGAAGAGATACAAACTTGTCTCTTTAACATCTAGTCATCTAGCGCCAAGACACCATTGGTATTGATTCCTCAAGACCTGGCTCTTCGAACAGTAGCAGCACCCCCCGGCGCCTTGAGACCCTCACGGGTATGTAGTGTGCTGTACAAATGCTATGATTGATTGATTTAATTGTATTCGTGCACTTTAAAAGTTTCATAACATAACATTAAACAGAAGTCAACAGAGTAGATCAGTCCAAGAGCGGTTTGAGAGTCGACCCCATACCTGCTTTCCAAGATGGCCTCCTCCACGTGGGTGCCCTTCTCTGCCGCGGGCGCCCCGGTCGAGTTCTGGCTCATGGAGGACAGGAACCGGAGTAAGAGCTTCGTGCTCTCGGTCTTCCCAGCTCCGCTCTCCCCGCTGCAGAGGAAGGAAAGAGAAGCAACTGAAGAAAGACCACGCAAGAGCCACCCGCTGGGAGAGAGCTGCGCGGAGCATGCGCAAAGATGCCCTGGCACACTCTACAGCGAGTGAGCTGCACATACAATGGCACTCATCGGATTAGGACTAATTAGCTAGCAGGGCCTGGCCCAGGTGCTACTCACCTGATAAAGATACACTGATTGGCACTGCCTGGCCCCGGTGGCACTCACCTGATCAAGACGCACTGGCTTTAGGGCTTGGCCCGGATGGCACTCACCTGGTCAGGACGCACTGGCAGGTAGGGGTCGGCCCCCGGTGACCCTCACCTGATCAGGTCGCACCGGCAGGTAGGGCCTGGCCCTGGTGGCACTCACCTGATCAGGATACTCTGGGTGGCCCTGCCTGGCTAAGGTGGCCCTCACCTGATCAGGACGCACTGGCTGTGGGGCTTCGCCCCAGTGGCACTCACCTGATCAGGACGCACTGGCTGCGGGGCCTGGCCCAGGTGGCCCTCACCTGATCAGGACGCACTGGCTGTAGGGCTCCACTCACCTGATCAGGACGCACTGGCAGGTAGGGGTCGGCCCCCGGTGACCCTCACCTGATCAGGTCGCACCGGCAGGTAGGGCCTGGCCCTGGTGGCACTCACCTGATCAGGACGCATTGGCTGTGGGGCTTCGCCCCAGTGGCACTCACCTGATCAGGACGCACTGGCTGTCATGCCTCTTCCACAGGCAGTGGTAACATTCATTGGCGATGGCGAAGATGTGGGGGGGCAGCTCCCCCAGGTGGTGGCGGCTGTAGAGCTCCACCGCCGACTCCTCGTAGAGCCCGGAGATGGCTTTGTAGGGGTTCACGGAGGCCAGGATGGAGCCGATGTTTGTCTGAAGGGAAGAGACAGAGAGAACCATGTGAGGCACAGGTGGTGAGGAGAGAGAAGAGGAAGAGAGCGAGGAGAAGAGGAGGAGAGAACGAGAGAGGACGAGAGAGAGAAGAGGAACAGAATAGAGGAGGAGAGATGAGAGGAAAGGAGGAGAGAGAAGAGGAAAGGAGGAGAGAGGAGAGGAAAGGAGGAGAGAGAAGAGGAAAGGAGGAGAGAGGAGAGGAAAGGAGGAGAGAGAAGAGGAAAGGAGGAGAGAGGAGAGGAAAGGAGGAGAGAAGAGGAAAGGAGGAGAGAGGAGAGGAAAGGAAGAGAGAGGAGAGGAAAGGAAGAGAGAGAAGAGGAAAGGAGGAGAGAGGAGAGGAAAGGAGGAGAGAAGAGGAAAGGAGGAGAGAAGAGGAAAGGAGGAGAGAAGAGGAAAGGAGGAGAGAGGAGAGGAAAGGAAGAGAGAGGAGAGGAAAGGAGGAGAGAGAAGAGGAAAGGAGGAGAGAGAAGAGGAAAGGAGGAGAGAGAAGAGGAAAGGAGGAGAGAGAAGAGGAAAGGAGGAGAGAGGAGAGGAAAGGAGGAGAGAGAAGAGGAAAGGAGGAGAGAGGAGAGGAAAGGAGGAGAGAGAAGAGGAAAGGAGGAGAGAGGAGAGGAAAGGAGGAGAGAGGAGAGGAAAGGAGGAGAGAGAAGAGGAAAGGAGGAGAGAGAAGAGGAAAGGAGGAGAGAGGAGAGGAAAGGAGGAGAGAGAAGAGGAAAGGAAGAGAGAGAAGAAGAAGGGAGGAGTGTGTGTGCAAGGTCAATAAACAATGCCCCTTGTTATACTGTTCTGGTCAGTCCTTTGCACCTAGACAAAACACGCTAACACAGCTGCACTGCTGAAGACTCGTGCTTTGATATTAGGGGGATGCATCTTGTTCACACACACTTGGAGAGAGACCTTTCCTTGAAGAAGAGCTATTCAGCTCCTATGATGTAAAACGTCCATCTAGGCACTAAAGTATTGGGTCTGCTGACAAAGCCCAGAGATCGTTCTTTATATAATAAACTTCTTCCAGTCAAGGGGAGGGTGGTTAGGCCTTTTGGTCCTTTTTCCACTGTCTGTATAGGATGACTTCCCCCTTTATATTCTATGGTATAGTAACAATGCTAACTGTGCTAGGTTTATGCATTTCGCTGCTGGTAGTTGCTTGTATACTGCATTACAGAGCATGATAGTTAAAAAAAATTTTTTTTTACCTCTACAGTGACTCTGACCATCCTTATTGTGGACAAGTACGGGTGAGTGAGCGAAACGGTGCGTCTTGCTACCGCGATTCTTGAGAGAGTCAAGAGTGTTGTGTTCTGGGTTGTATAATCATTTGTAGCTTCGTGATTATGTAGGAGAACGAATGAGACACTATAGCTAGTTGGTCATTCAACGGGCCCTGATGAAAAGCCTTAGGGGAAAGGCTCAAAACATGTTGACCACAAGACACACACACACACACACACACACACACATTAACGTGTGTTTCTTCTCTCCCCTCTCTCAACAAAACCAGCTATAGGATGAAATAAATATTAATCTTCTTCATAGCCAGGTATTTCTTCACCCACTAATCGGACCCTCCCACTCTCATACCATCATTAACTCTATAGCCCACATCCTACAAAGTGCTCCCACGCCTCCGTCGGTCGTAGCACACCCGTCCCGCAGCAGGGCAGGCAGAACCCGATGATGAAGCCTGCCACCAGGGGACACTTTGGTGGGTGAGGGTTATTTTAAGAAAACATATTGCTTTTCTTTAAGAACTGTTAGAATTACGTGTTAGCGTGTTTTGTCTAGGTGCCAGGGACAGCCACCTCAATTGCTTCAAAAGATGTTTTGTTCTAACCATGGATGGGCGCAGACTAATGCCGTTTACTTATTGTGACTGGCTGATGCAAAAAAGCCGCCCAGTGATTGATCATGAAAATTGGATCCCCAACAAATAGGGAGATTCAATATTTAGAACAAAATATCTTTTGAAGCAACTAAGGTGGCTGTTCTGGGAGGGAGTGACTGCTCTCCAGTACTATCCTGATGAATATAAAGAAAGATTCCTCGACACTATACTTGCCCTGAAGAAGTCCTTATGACCGAAACGCGTTGGCTACGGTCGTGTGTTTTTAAGAAGATTATGAATAAAGAAAATGTATACAAGACCCGCTGAATGGATGTGAAATCTTGCTATATCAGACCAGTTTTGATATTGAGAGAAGCGCTGGATCATTTTGTTCTTGTCTAAAATTGTGGGATTTTCCCTCCGAGGTTTAGGGGTATTGAGCCTCAGGTCCCCGGCACCCCGAGAAAAAGAATAATTATAACCCAACGGTATGGTAGGTGCAGTCATTATTGCCCCATGCCCGGTTTCTTTTTGTGTTCATATACCCTCGTCACCATTTATTGCCGTCTCTCCTTTACATTAGAGACAAGTGAGTGGTCAGTTGGAAACTTTCAAAAGAGGATTCCAGTGACTGGTCTGCCCTCACATAGGTCATTTATTTTATTTATCGAGTTTTGTACAGCACAGAGTTGACCCAAAGGTATCACATCAGTGTTGGCACAGCAGCAACTACACAAGTTACAAATGGAGTTAATAAATATACATAGCAACAGCCTATAGAGGAATATCATAGACAGTAGGAAATATGGGCAATATAGGTCTGCTGGAGTTATTATAGGGTTTTGGGAGGCGGGAGGGTAGAAGCCGAGTGGTTTCCCTGAGGTATTGATGTCCACATTTATTTGGAGGGTGTCCCAAGCAAGACCAGCCTGTTTCACCCGAACAGGACACTACATTCCTTTCCAACTTTCTTAAAGAACAAACAAAATGTTAGTCCAACCTGTGGGGACAAAACAATTAACTAAAACACCACAGGGTCCATCAGTCTTCTGAGACAGGGGGTAGGAAGTCGCCAGACGTGGGCTGATGACTCTGCCTGCAGCAGGACCTTCTTGGTTGGCACTCGTAGTTTAACCTGAAGGGTTCAGGACACGACCGCTGACTTGGAGATGTCCGCTGCATACCGACAGTTCACTTGTGCTGACATGTCTTGCAGGACTTCCTTTTTGTCGACATCGGTGATGGTCCGTGGTGAATTCAAACAGTTGTTTCAATGGGATGCGTCATGAGCATGGACGGAGTTCATGGTGATGGTTCGTGGACGTGTTGCCTGATCACTTGTCTCTGTGGACCTTTTTTTGCTGCAACCGATGACCAGTCGGTGGGGCAAAGTCTCTTTTCACTCTTCCGCCTGGAGAGGCCCATTGCCGGGGTTGCTGCAGGACTGCAGGAAGGCTACACTAGGGCCGGTTGAGTGCCGACTGGGGGCAGCTGCTGGACCACTGAGGAGCCGTTACATGGTCGCACGCGCAACCCTCTAGGGTGGAGATGTCTTGGTCGATGCTTGTTCTCGCTACCGCGGTTCTAGGGTGTGCCCGGGTCACAGGTAGCCTCTGGTCTCTTTTCTCGGCTGGTGTGTCAACAGCTGGTGACTCCAGTCAATCGATACTCTTGGAGTGGTGTTTGACGCACGTGCTGATGGCTGGCGTGATGGCGGTTGCCAGCTATGTGGTGACTCAGGATGACCGGTGGTGGTGACTTGCTGGGAGAGTTGGATGTCAGGAGGGACTTTGCAGCCCTGTGCCTCCGCCGTGCTGAGGTTGAGTAAGTGATGGCGTGACACGTAGAGTGTGTGGATCCTCTCTTGCCTGGCTTGGAGCCACTGCTGACTCCGTCTTGAGGCGGTGTGAGGTCTACAGAACCGACAGTTCTCCCGAGGCTTCGCCGGGAGCAACAACGCCGCTGAGGCGCGGCGCAACCTCTCTTTTACTAACAGTGCCTGGACACTTTTAATTCACTTGCCTCTTGCTTCAGGGGCTGCGCCGAGGTCATCGCGCACCCCTCATCCTTTTGGGACTCCCTCTCCTGTTGCCGCCAGAGCGCCCCACGCCGAGCGTTCCCTCCCCCTCTGACGGGCAGGTCACGAGGGCGGGGACGGGCGTGGTGACCATCTTGGGCTGCTCTCTGGTTGGCGGGGCAGCTCCTCTGTCCGTCCACCCCCCGCCACGCCCTGCTATTTCCGGTTCCCTACTTATGGCACTTCAATCCCGGCCGCGCAGCGGACGAGCGCAGCGGGCGCGACGAAGGCGCGCCGAAGTTGCGCCTAAGTCAAGCCCGTCTGCGCCCGTCCGCGACGGGCCGGGACCAGGGGCCACTCCCCCTACCCTCCTGTTGTCATACACTTCTGCACAACTCCTCGCCTGCTCCACTGAGGTGCCCCTTTCCCATACCATTATGCAGCACTTAGCTGCATTAGATATTTATGTCCCCCATGCAGACCGTGCTGTGTTTTCATATCCAATTATTTCTTTGCCTACGCCGGACATTGACTCCCCCCCCATTGGACCCTCATCACCCCCTCACACTGCTTCTGCCTATCTCCTCAATACTCGCTCGGCAGGCAAACACCAACTTGACCTGTTTAATCTTCTAACTACAGACTCCCCAGATTTTCTGTTTCTAACGGAAACTTGGTTTTCGGAGGCTTCCCTCCCCGACATTCTTGCCATCCTTCCCCATTCTTATTATGTCCTTCGGGCTGACCGCCCCGCGGACAAGATTGGGGGGGGTGTTGCCATGATTGTCCGATCTGCTATTCAATTCCAGCTTCTTCCTCAAGCACCTATCGCCGGAGTGGACTTCCTGGTCGCTCGCTCTTCCAATCTGTCTGCACCTCTTACTATTGTTCTTGTCTACCGCCCTCCCCTGAACATGCCCCTGTTTGTGGCCTCCCTGCAGGAACTCCTCGCCACGCTGGTGGTTAATAACTCCTCTGTTCTCCTGCTTGGGGACTTTAACTACTGGCCTGGCGACCCCAGGGAGGACCCAGCATCTAAGGACTTCACGGCCACTCTCCTCTGTCTTAACCTTAAATCCCATGTTTTGGTCCCTACCCACAATCTTGGACATATCCTGGACCAAGTCTGGTCTTCCCAGGACATAGTTTCCCCCCCCAGCATCCTCCCATGTACATGGTCTGATCACTCTCTCATTTCTTTTTCTATTACTATTGGTTCCCCCCACAAGCCCTTTCGTCCCAAGAATGTCTTTTCTCGTAGTTGGAATCGTGCTGACTTGGCCTCCCTCTCTCACTCCCTTGCTTCTTCCCCCCCAGATCTCACTGGCATTTCTCTTGATTCACAGGCTACCGCAGTCGGTAATTGGCTCTCTTCCGCATGTGATTTAGTAGCCCCCCTTAAGTTAATCAAGTCCATTCGCCCTCACGAGGCTTAGACGCTCTGAGCGCCTTTGGCGCCGTAGTTACTGCCCTTACCACAAGGCCAAATACAAATTTCTCCTTAAGGAGTACAAGAAGGCCATCTTGGCCACCAAGATCAAGTATTTCTCCGAACAAGTGGCGCTTTCGGCCAACAAACCTAAAGAAATTTTCTCTGTGGTCAACAACTTGGCCACCTCTGATCGTGCTTGCCCTCACTTCACTCCCTCCCAGGCCCTCTGCTCCTCTCTTAACAACTTCTTTATTGAGAAGATTGTTAAAATTAAATCTAACATCTTGATCACTCCTTTTACTCCTCCTCACTCTGTTCCCTCTGCGCTCAAATGCTCCTTTTCTTCTTTTCTCCCCCTTTCTTTGGACTCTTTTCTAGCTCTGCTCTCTAAAATTAAGTCTGGCTCCCCCACTGACTGTGCCCCTGCTCGCATTCTCAAAATCCTTTTTTCTTCCTGTTCTGATACCCCTTCTCTCCCTTCTTAATGCCTCTCTTTCCACTGGATTGGTCCCTTCTTCATTTAAATCTGCTATTGTTTCTCCTATTCTTAAAAAACCTGGTCTTGATTCTTCTGTTCTTTCTAACTTTAGACCTATCTCTCTTCTCCCCTATCTTTCTAAAATTCTTGAATCTTACGTTACTTCCTGTCTCTCTGCTTATGTTGAACAGAACCAGCTCCTGGCCTCTCACCAAGCTGGTTTTCGTTCGGGTCATTCGACCGAAACCGTGGTGCTAGCCGTCCTTGACGAGCTTAAAGCCAAGGCCGACGTCAACTCTCCCCAAGCTTTGATCCTCCTCGACTTGTCCGCTGCGTTTGACACGGTCGACCATAACATTCTTTTGGACCGTGTCAGCGCAGCGGGCATACGAGGCTCTGTTCTCTCCTGGATCACTTCCTTTTTGACAGGTCGCTCTCAAGCCGTTCACCTTCCTGGCTTTTCTGCTTCCCCCCTCCCGGTGCCCTGTGGGGTCCCCCAAGGTTCCTCCCTTTCTCCCCTTCTTTTCAATCTCTACATCCACCCCCTTATTTCTTCTCTTCTTGAGCTGGGGGTCTCTGTGTATAACTACGCTGACGACCTCCAGCTCGTCTTTGATCTTTCTTCTTCTTCTCACTCGCAATCCTTTTTTCACTCCACCATGGTCTTTATCTCTGGGTGGATGAGCGCCAACCACCTCAGGCTCAATCCAGATAAGACTGAGCTTGTCCTGATTGGCGGCTCATCCAGCCCCTGGTCCCCTGCTTTCTGGCCTTCCATTCTTGGTCCCCCTCCCACCCCCGTTCCATCCGTTAAAACTTTGGGCATCAAGGTCAGACAGGACCTGTCCATGCATGGCCAGGTCAGTGCCGTGGTGTCCTCCTGTTTTCTTTCCCTCCGGATGATCCGGAAAATCTCTCGTTTCTTCTCTTTTGACTCTCTTAAAATCATTATTTCTGCCCTTATTACCTCCCGCCTTGATTATGGCAATAGCTTGTTCGCTGGCATTCCTGCCTATGAATCTCGCCGCTTACAAGCTATCCAAAACCAGGCTGCCCGTCTCATCTTTCATCTGCCCAAAACCCATCACATTACTCCCGTCCTCAAATCCCTTCATTGGTTGCCCATTTCTCAGAGATCTTTGTTCAAATTGGGGTGCCTTGTTTATCGGGCCCTTGACCACTCTGCACCTGCCTTCATCAACTCTCTGATTTCCCTTCACACCCCTGTCCGCACTCTCCGTTCATCATCTTTTGCCCTCCTCACTGTTCCCCGTTTTCATAAAACTCGCACTGGTGGAACCCGTTTCTCTGTTCTTGACCCCCGGTTCTGGAACTCTCTTCATCTTTCTATGCGCTCGATCCCTATCTTTTCACATTTCCGTAAAGCGCTAAAAACATTCCTGTTTGCCCTGGCCTACCCCTGCTAATCCTCCTGGCCCTGTCTGTCTGGTTCTTTAGAGCTCCCAGCGCCAGGAAGCCGTTTTGGCCATCGCGCGCTTTACAAATATTTTTCATTCATTCATTCATTCATTCATTCAAAAGACACTAGATACCGATCTTCACCCATGGCACCTGCAGTCAGTAGCAGGGATGCCGTTTGACTTAGACTGTTGACACTCTGGGGTGGACGGTTGCCTGGGGAAGCGTTGGGATGATACACAGTGTGCGCTTGGTGCGGATTATGTTCGCCTCTCCCGTGAGGCTGTATCTAGGGACGCCGGTTGACGCTCACCTGGGGAAACTTTGGGATGATACTCGGTCTGCGCTCGCTGCGGCTTACCCTTGGTTCTCCCTTGAGGCTGTATCCAGGGATGCTGATTGACGCTCACCTGGGGACGCATTGGGATGAGACTCAGTTTGCGCTTGCTGCGGCTTGCTCTTGGTTCTCCATTGAGCCTGTGTCCAGGGACGCCGATTGACGCTCACCTGGGGAAGTGGTGGGATGAGACTAGGTTCGCACTTGCTGCAGCTTACGTGTGGTTATCCTTGGTGCTGTCGCCAGGCCGTCAGTCCGCCTTCGTGGCTGTCGGGTGTGTCAGGGTGTGCTCCTGGCTTGCTGTACGAGTCCTCGGTCTTCTTTTGTTGGTCTATTCGACCTACCTGTGTTCATCCGATTTCGGGGTGACAGGGCTGTCACTCTCTTCCTTTTTCGAGGGTGCACGTTTGGATCTCGAGGTGGTGCCGGCTTCCGCCTTTGTTTAGGCGTGCTTGTTCGGACTGGTCAATTGGTTGACGTGCTCCTTGCTTGCTGGGCGATGTGACGTCCGGGCACGTGTCGTCACTTGTCGGAGTGCCTGTTGCTGTGATGGCCTGCCACATGTAGTGTGCGACTCCTCTCTTGCCTGTCGCGGGTTACTGCCAACTCTGTCCTGAGGCGGTGCGAGGGAGGACACTTTGCATTGCTTTTGGCTCACTGCATTGCTTCGATGAGGCGGTGGAGACGTGGATGCTCCACTACCTGCGTTCAGCAGTGCTTCTTTGTCGAGATGTCTCGGTCTCCTGGGCACTTTCTTGTGCATCAGGTTCACTGGCGCTGCCTCCTGCGCGCTTTTGACGTGGTGCCCTCCGTTTTCTTCTGGCACTTGGTGTGCCTGTTTGGAGCGGGTGGTGTGATGTTCTCGCTTGTGGTGGCGAAAGATAGCCACTGCGGTTTGCGTCTTCTCTGCACGTTTTTCTTGTATATCGTGTGAGGCTGGCTGCTTTCTTAAGCTTGGCTGCTCTTGATACGTTTCTCGTTTCTGGGCTGGCGCCGCTTTGGGCTTCTCGAGGGGGTCAGTGGAGTTGTGTTGCACTCAAGAGTAGCAGTTCTTGAATGGGGCCATTCCTGTTTGTAGATTCTCATTTGCACTTTCACATCGGGCTTGGCAGGGGCTCTCTTCAGAGGTTGTCTCTCCTCTTCTAAAACCCTTTGGCAGTACGTCCGTGTGGGTCTATCTTTTTTTATTTTTTTATTGTACTTTCCTGTTACTACCCCAGCTTCACACGTGGGTTGCTCTCGTAGGTAGTGTTGCTCCCTCTCTCTCTTTGTTTCTCCTCTGGCGGTGCCTTATCCTTGTTGAGGCAGCTTTGGGTTCTTGGGGCTGAGACAGGTAGAACAGGACTGGGAAATCCATGTGAGGCTTCTGTCAGCGCTTTGCTCTGGCTGCTTTTTTCACTTGCAGGCAGTGTTGTGCAGCACCGGTGTAATGGTTGAACAAGGGAGTGTTCTCCTGGGACTGTCTCACCGTGACACCTAGGTGGCCCTCTCTGGCTGTTCTCGTGATCAGGGCTGGAGGGGGCACATATCCTTTTATTGGCCGAGTGTGGAGCTGAGTTGTTGTGTGCCAAGTAACTGTAGCTTCTTTTGTCCTTGGCTCTGATTGTAGGCTGCCGCAGCCGGGTGGTTTCTGCTGCAAATGGGGGTGGGGTCGCACACTACTCACACACCGGCGGTGTCGCCCCTAAGGACTCTGGTGAATGTAGTAAAGTGTTCGCGATGCATCATCTTTCGATCTTCTGCTATCTTCGCTGTCTTCGCCATCCCTGGACACGTGTTTCGGGGTATTACCCCTCATCAGCAGGGATAGGCCGTGTACTGGGGTTGCCGATGGCTGCCAATATCTGCCAGGTATAGTACCACTCAGGTGCGTAGGTGCGGGATCCCAGGCTCGTCAGCCCGCTGCTCAAGGGAGCTTTAAAGTTACAAATGGGGGTGGGGTCGCACACTACTCACACACCGGCGGTGTCGCCCCTAAGGACTCTGGTCAATGTAGTAAAGTGTTCGCGATGCATCATCTTTCGATCTTCTGCTATCTTCGCTGTCTTCGCCATCCCTGGACACATGTTTCGGGGTATTACCCCTCGTCAGCAGGGATAGGCCGTGGTCTTGTACTTACACTATAAGTTTTACGTTCCTGACTGCAGTGGCGCGAAGCGGCCACTAGATGGCCCTGTTGCCTTATTTTCAAAGGCCCCGGCGGCTTCCTTCATGGTGGGGTCCTCCTTGCTCACTGTCCCGGGGTTCTCTTTGGATGTGGGCACTTTGATGCTGGCACCTTACAAACTTGGCTTCTCCCTCGCCGGTGGAAGACAGCAGGGCCCGGTCAGAGCTGCTCCTGGTTCCTGCTGGCCAGGCCCTCTCCGGCCTCGTGGACTGAGCTCCTTTTCACGGGAGATAGTGTACTGACTGGCCTCGAGCACGTGCACCCGGGCCCTTTCATTAGCCGGGTCACGTCACTCGTGACGCCCGTGATGGATGGGTGTGGGGTGCAGTGTGTCCAGCCCTCAGGGGGGTGGCTGGGATGACAGCTTCCTGCGGGACACTCCATTCAGCACACCACCAGCCACGGGGGCGTCTTCAGCAGAAGCGGGGGATCCCGGCGCCCCGGGGGCCAAACCACGTGCAGGTGAGCGCAGGGCCCGGACCCTGCCCCGTCCGCAGCACATGCATGAACCTGGAAAAACCCGGGGTTCGTGCACGGGCTGCGGCGGCACAGCAGCAGACAGTAGCAGGTGCCACTCTGCAGCACGTGCATTGACCCGGAAACAGTGACGTGACGCAGAGTGATTGAACCCCGCCCCACCCTCGCTGAATGAGAGGAGGGGCCCCTGAGGCTCATATAGATCCATTGCCCTTGGGCTGAACGAGGGCCCGGGCCCCTGAAGGGTCGAAGCCCCTGCACCTCAGGGGCGCAGGGGGCAGTGCTAGGCTCCTGCTAGGAGATGGCAAACATGTGAAACCAGGCCTAGGGTGCAGGAGGCAGGGGGGGCAACAACAGCAGCCCCCCGCTGTACAAGCAGCCCTCGGGGACAGGCCGGGCGCCCGAGGGGCCGCTCCAAGCGTGACTGAACCCCATCATGAGACAGAGACGGGTGTGAGGCATCACTTCCCTATGTCTCGGTGCACAATCAGGAGCCCCAGTGATTATTTCCTGGCTCACAGCAGGACACGAGCTGGGCCCACTCAAGACTCTAATGTATGCAGACACCAGTGGGTAGCAAGGGCAGGCGGTACCCGGCGCAGAAAATGACAAAATGGAAAAAATATGAGTTTAAAAACCATAATTTTGCCACTTTGGCACCCCCCCTTAGTGATGACACCCGAGGCGGCCCGCAACCACCTTCCTACCACCGGCAGACACTTCCACAAGAAGACTTGAGCAGTCCAGCAAGGACCAGCAGAGACGATGGGGAGCAGCACAGGTGCGCGAGGACAGGCAGAGACCCACGCGGACCGGCAGAGAACCATGAGGACCGGCAGAGAACCACGAGGACCGGCAGAGAACCACGAGGACCGGCAGAGAACCACGAGGACCGGCAGAGAACCACGAGGACCGGCAGAGAACCACGAGGACCGGCAGAGAACCACGAGGACCGGCAGAGAACCACGAGGACCGGCAGAGAACCACGAGGACCGGCAGAGAACCACGAGGACCGGCAGAGAACCACGAGGACCGGCAGAGAACCACGAGGACCGGCAGAGAACCACGAGGACCGCAGAGACGACGGGGAGCAGCACAGGTGCGCGAGGACAGGCAGAGACCCACGAGGAGCCGGCAGAGACCCACGAGGAGCCGGCAGAGACCCACGAGGAGCCGGCAGAGACCCACGAGGAGCCGGCAGAGACCCACGAGGACTGGGAGAGACCCACGAGGACTGGGAGAGACCCACGAGGACCGGGAGAGACCCACGAGGACCGGCAGAGACCCACGAGGACCGGCAGAGACCCACGAGGACCGGCAGAGACCCACGAGGAGCCGGCAGAGACCCACGAGGAGCCGGCAGAGACCCACGAGGAGCCGGCAGAGGCCCACGAGGAGCCGGCAGAGACCCACGAGGACCGGCAGAGACCCACGAGGACCGGCAGAGACCCACGAGGACCGGCAGAGAACCACGAGGACCGGCAGAGAACCACGAGGACCGGCAGAGAACCACGAGGACTGGGAGAGACCCACGAGGACCGGCAGAGAACCACGAGGACCGGCAGAGAACCACGAGGACCGGCAGAGAACCACGAGGACCGGCAGAGAACCACGAGGAGCCGGGAGAGACCCACGGGGAGCCGGGAGAGACCCACGGGGAGCCGGCAGAGAACCACGAGGACCGGCAGAGACGACGGGGAGCAGCACAGGTGCGCAAGGACAGGCAGAGACCCACGAGGACCGGCAGAGACCCACGGGGAGCCGGCAGAGAACCACGAGGACCGGCAGAGACGACGGGGAGCAGCACAGGTGCGCGAGGACAGGCAGAGACCCACGGGGAGCCGGCAGAGACCCACGAGGACCGGCAGAGACCCACGGGGAGCCGGGAGAGACCCACGGGGAGCCGGGAGAGACCCACGGGGAGCCGGGAGAGACCCACGGGGAGCCGGGAGAGACCCACGGGGAGCCGGCAGAGACCCACGGGGAGCCGGCAGAGACCCACGGGGAGCCGGCAGAGACCCACGGGGAGCCGGCAGAGACCCACCCGGAGCCGGGAGAGACCCACCCGGAGCCGGGAGAGACCCACGGGGAGCCGGGAGAGACCCACGGGGAGCCGGCAGAGACCCACGGGGAGCCGGCAGAGACCCACGGGGAGCCGGGAGAGACCCACACGGAACTGGCAGAGACCCAGGGGAACCGGGAGAGGCACGTGAGGACCGGCACAGGCATGCGAGGACAGGCACGCGAGGACCGGCACAGGCACGCGAGGACCGGCACAGGCACGCGAGGACCGGCACAGGCACGCGAGGACCGGCACAGGCACGCGAGGACCGGCACAGGCACGCGAGGACCGGCACAGGCACGCGAGGACCGGCACAGGCACACAAGGACCGGCACAGGCACACAAGGACCGGCACATGCACGCGATGACTGGCACAGGCACACAAGGAGGGCACAGGCACACAAGGACCGGCACAGGCACGCAAGGACCGGCACAGGCACGCAAGGACCTGCACAGGCACGCGAGGACCAGTACAGGCGCACAAGGACAGGCAGAGACCCACGAAGACCGGCAGAGAACCACGAGTACCGCCAGAGACCCTCGAGGACCGGCAGAGACCCACGACGAACACACAGAGACCCACGAGGAACAGGCAGAGACCCACGAGGAACAGGCAGAGACCCATGAGGAACAGGCAGAGACCCACGAGGAACAGGCAGAGACCCACGAGGAACAGGTAGAGACCCACGAGGAACAGGTAGAGACCCACGAGGACCGGCACAAGTACCGGCACAGACACACGAGGATTGGCAGAGACCCGCACAGGTGCAGAAGGACCGGCGAAAAGCCCACCAGGACGGCACATGCCCGGCACACTGAGTTCCGTGAATTCCAAACCCTTGGGTTCCATTTTGTGCATGGCAGCCATTTTGTGGTTGCCCTCACATAGGCCGATGACTTTAGCTGACTTTTAGATGACCTGAGTGAACTGGCCCTGTTGCCTGAAGCTGACCTTGTTATAAGCCAGTTCCTTGCCCAGTAGCTGATCAAGATTGAGGATCAAAGCACATGACATTGTAGAGTTTGGTATGCGCACACACACCCCTTATCCTGCTTCTTATCTGTTCCTTCTTTTATGGTCTGTTTATGATATGGGTTGTGGTCCTTTTAATATGGGTTTGTCCGGCTTGTGTAAGAAGGAATGTTAGGCATTTTGCATGTTTGCAAAAGCAAGAACTGCCCCTTACTTTTATGCTGAGTTTTGTAACCCTGAGCGTATATAAGGCCTCTGTTCTCTGTACCCCTCAGACTATCTCATTCAGTTGCTACGGCTTCTGTGTGATGTGGCCTCACTTAATTAAGTTTAATAAAGATGTCTTTTCATATTTCAGCTTCTGTGCCAAGTTCTTTGTTATATTAGTAAGTATTCCCTGAGAATGAAGATTTCAGTTCTTCAACACGCCCACGCAGGCCGCCACGCACCCACCGCAGACCCACCGGGGACCAGCGCAGACCCACAGGGGGGACCAGCGCAGACCCACAGGGGGGACCAGCGCAGACCCACAGGGGGGACCAGCGCAGACCCACAGGGGGGACCAGCGCAGACCCACCGGGGACCAGCGCAGATCCTCGAGATGATGGACCCCCCTCTCACGGGCAGAGATGATGGACCCCCACCCACGGGCAGAGATGATGCAGCCCCCTCCCAGGGGCAGAGATGATGGACCCCCCTCCCAAAGGCAAAGATGATGATCCCCCCTCTCCACGGGAAGAGATGATGGACCCCCCTCCCACGAGCAGAGATGATGGAACCCCATTCCACGAGCAGAGACGATGGACCCCCCCTCCCACAGCCAGAGATGATGGACCCCCTCCCACGGGCAGAGATGATGGAGCCCCCTCCCACGGGCAGAGATGATGGAGCCCCCTCCCACGGGCAGAGATGATGGAGCCCCCTCCCACGGGCAGAGATGATGGAGCCCCCTCCCACGGGCAGAAATGATGGAGCCCCCTCCCACGGGCAGAAATGATGGAGCCCCCTTCCACGGGCAGAGATGATGGAGCCCCTCCCACGGGCAGAGATGATGGACCCCCTCCCATGGGCAGAGGTGATGGACCCACCTCCCACGGGCAGAGATGATGGAGCCCCTCCCACGGGCAGAGATGATGGAGCCCCTCCCACGGGCAGAGATGATGGAGCCCATCCCACGGGCAGAGATGATGCCCCCCCTCCCACTGGCAGAGATGATGGAGCCCCTCCCACGGGCAGAGATGATGGAGCCCCTCCCACAGGCAGAGATTTATTTATTTATTTTATTTAAAGAGTTTTATATAGCGTTGGCTAGACCCGAAGGTATCAGAGCGCTTTACAAAAGAATCAACAATGTAACAGAAAAAGATCAAAAATTACATAATACATCAAGAAATAGGCAATACAATTAGGAGAGGAGAGAAAGGAGAGAGAAAGGTAGTGGAGGGGGCAGGAGAGGTGAGAAAGGGAGGCTAAGGGAAGAGACGATAGGAAGTCTGTCTAAAGACCGACTGGGTAGGTGACGTCCAAGGAGGGAATCCCCGACCTATCTCCCCTATAGCTAAACCAGGTAGCTCCATCGGGCATCAGACAAAATAGCTAGATCTCAATATACGAGGGAAAGTTCACAGATAAACAGGGTGGGGACTAAGGGCCAGGACAGGTGAGGGCAAAGGTCGGTAGCAGGAAAGTGGAGTAGAGTGGAGAGGGGAAGGGGGTAGGAGGGGGAGGGAGATATGGTCAGGAGAGACGCAGGAGGGTTTGTTGCGGCCGTCATTTTAGGCAGGTACAGGCAGCATTTCAGGAGCGATCGCTGTGTGGGGTGACTACATCGCAGCTTTGTTGTCTCTCGTGTCCCTGTAGGCTCTGAAACCTCACTGCATACCACCGTTTTTTGGGTTTGGCCACTGTATTCGTGTTGGCCCCTTTACATGCTTTGTGCCACACTGCTGGTTCCATGTCATGCCATGCACCTTCTCTGTCGCTGGTTCACAACCCATTTGCTAGGTCTCTCGGTAGTGTGAGGGGGTGAGGGGGCCCAGCGCTAATGATGGAGCCCCCTCACACGGGCAGAGATGATGGAGCCCCTCACACGGGCAGAGATGATGGAGCCCCTCCCACGGGCAGAGATGATGGAGCCCCTCCCACGGGCAGAGATGATGGAGCCACTCCCACGGGCAAAGATGATGGAGCCCCTCCCACGGGCAGAGATGATGGAGCCCCTCCCACGGGCAGAGATGATGGAGCCCCTCCCACGGGCAGAGATGATGGAGCCCCTCCCACGGGCAGAGATGATGGAGCCCCTCCCACGGGAAGAGATGATGGAGCCCCTCCCACGGGAAGAGATGATGGAGCCCCTCCCACGGGAAGAGATGATGGAGCCCCTCCCACGGGAAGAGATGATGGAGCCCCTCCCACTGGCAGAGATGATGGAGCCCCTCCCACTGGCAGAGATGATGGAGCCCCTCCCACTGGCAGAGATGATGGAGCCCCTCCCACGGGCAGAGATGATGGAGCCCCTCCCACGGGCAGAGATGATGGAGCCCCCTCCCACGGGTAGAGATGATGGAGCACCTCCCAGGGGCAGAGATGATGGAGCCCCCTCCCAGGGGCAGAGATGATGGAGCCCCCTCCCAGGGGCAGAGATGATGGAGCCCCTCCACGTGCAGAGATGATGGACCCCCCCCCCGCCACGGGCAGAGATGATGGACCCCCCTCCCACGGGCAGAGATGATGGACGCCCCCCTCCCACAGGCAGAGATGATGCCCCCCCTCCCACTGGCAGAGATGATGGACCACCCTCCCATGGGCAGAGATGATGGACCCCCCTCCCACGGGCAGAGATGATGGACCCCCCTCCCACGGGCAGAGATGATGGACCCCCCTCCCACGGGCAGAGATGATGGACCCCCCTCCCACGGGCAGAGATGATGGACAGCCCCACCACTGCCTCACACAGAGCACAGCATCCCTTACATAGCATAGCATAGCTTCCGTGACGTATCACAGAGCATGACGTCACTCACATAGATCCGGTCCTGCTGGTAGCGCAGGTGTAGATTCAGCAAGATGGCCGCCTCGTTCAGGTCCCCCAGGGTGGACATGTCCTCCACCCCCTCCACGCTGGTCTGGTGCATCGGAAGGACATTCTTGCACGAAAGAGAGGCCTGCGGGTGGCAGAGGACCTGGGAGGAGAGAGGAGTTAAACCAAATCAGTGTCACTAAACCAGGCGTAGAAAAACGATCTGAGCTCTGACATTGAACACAGTGACTGGGCCAAGATCACACCCTGCCAGTGAAAACAGAGCCCCCCCCAAGATCACACCCTGCCAGTGAAAACAGAGCAGCTCCAAGATCACACCCTGCCAGTGAAAACAGAGCACCCCCAAGATCACACCCTGCTAGTGAAAACAGAGCACACCCAAGATCACACCCTGCTAGTGAAAACGGAGCACCTCCAAGATCACACCCTGCTGGTGAAAACAGAACTGCTCCAAGATCACACCCTGCAAGTGAAAACAGAACTGCTCCAAGATCACACCCTGCTGGTTAAAACAGAACTGCTCCAAGATCACACCCTGCTGGTGAAAACAGAACTGCTCCAAGATCACACCCTGCTGGTGAAAACCGAGCACCTCCAGGATCACACCCTGCTAGTGAAAACGGAGCACCTCCAAGATCACACCCTGCTGGTTAAAACAGAACTGCTCCAAGATCACACCCTGCTAGTGAAAACGGAGCACCTCCAAGATCACACCCTGCTGGTTAAAACAGAACTGCTCCAAGATCACACCCTGCTAGTGAAAACGGAGCACCTCCAAGATCACACCCTGCTGGTGAAAACAGAACTGCTCCAAGATCACACCCTGCTGGTGAAAACAGAACTGCTCCAAGATCACACCCTGCTAGTGAAAACGGAGCACCTCCAAGATCACACCCTGCTGGTGAAAACAGAACTGCTCCAAGATCACACCCTGCAAGTGAAAACCGAGCAGCTCCAAGATCACACCCTGCCGGTGAAAACAGAGCACCGCCAAGATCACACCCTGCCAGTGAAAACAGAACTGCTCCAAGATCACACCCTGCTAGTGAAAACAGAGCACCTCCAGGATCACACCCTGCTAGTGAAAACAGAGCACCTCCAGGGTCACACCCTGCAAGTGAGAAGAGAGCACCTCCAAGATCACACCCTGCTGGTGAAAACAGAGCAGCTCCAAGATCACACCCTGCAAGTGAGAAGAGAGCACCTCCAAGATCACACCCTGCTAGTGAAAACAGAACAAATCCAAGATCACACCCTGCTGGTGAAAACAGAGCACCACCAAGATCACACCCGGCTAGTGAAAACAGAGCACCACCAAGATCACACCCAGCTAGTGAAAACAGAGCACCTCCAGGATCACACCCTGCTGGTGAAAACAGAGCAGCTCCAGGATCACACCCTGCTGGTGAAAACAGAGCAGCTCCAAGATCACACCCTGCAAGTGAGAAGAGAGCACCTCCAAGATCACACCCTGCTAGTGAAAACAGAGCACCACCAAGATCACACCCTGCTAGTGAAAACAGAACAAATCCAAGATCACACCCTGCTGGTGAAAACAGAGCACCACCAAGATCACACTCGGCTAGTGAAAACAGAGAGCACCTCCAAGATCACACCCGGCTAGTGAAAACAGAGCACCACCAAGATCACACCCAGCTAGTGAAAACAGAGCACCTCCAGGATCACACCCTGCTGGTGAAAACAGAGCAGCTCCAGGATCACACCCTGCTGGTGAAAACAGAGCAGCTCCAAGATCACACCCTGCAAGTGAGAAGAGAGCACCTCCAAGATCACACCCTGCTAGTGAAAACAGAACAAATCCAAGATCACACCCTGCTGGTGAAAACAGAGCACCACCAAGATCACACTCGGCTAGTGAAAACAGAGCACCACCAAGATCACACCCTGCTAGTGAAAACAGAACAAATCCAAGATCACACCCTGCTGGTGAAAACAGAGCACCACCAAGATCACACTCGGCTAGTGAAAACAGAGAGCACCTCCAAGATCACACCCGGCTAGTGAAAACAGAGCACCACCAAGATCACACCCAGCTAGTGAAAACAGAGCACCACCAAGATCACACCCAGCTAGTGAAAACAGAGCACCTCCAGGATCACACCCTGCTGGTGAAAACAGAGCAGCTCCAGGATCACACCCTGCTGGTGAAAACAGAGCAGCTCCAGGATCACACCCTGCTGGTGAAAACAGAGCAGCTCCAGGATCACACCCTGCTGGTGAAAACAGAGCAGCTCCAGGATCACACCCTGCTGGTGAAAACAGAGCAGCTCCAAGATCACACCCTGCAAGTGAGAAGAGAGCACCTCCAAGATCACACCCTGCTAGTGAAAACAGAGCACCTCCAGGATCACACCCTGCCAGTGAAAACAGAGCAGCTCAAATGTTACACCCCGCCAGTGACTGCCCTCAAGGCCAGTCTTACTGAGAGACAGAGGCACATAAAGAGACTCACACAGACCCCCCCTAACATGTACAAGCTTTTTGACAGGTCTATTAGATGGGGGGTGGGGTGCTGGTGATCGGGGGGATAGTATAGTGTGTAGTTTGGAAGACAGATCGGCAGGCGGATGCACCAAGGGGCGTAGCTCCGGGTTGGGGAGGGGGGGGGGGGAGATTGTTGGGAAATCTGAAGCTCACCCCTCCCCCAATCTTACTGACCAAGCTGCGCCCCTTCTTGCACCATCATGCCGTCTACAAGACAACGCTGTAGTCTGCATTTTGAGACGACACAATTATGGCCAGGTGTTGCCGAGTCCTCTCCCCAGCATTGACAGCTCTTCCCAACCATGACCCCTTGGGTATCCCAACCCCTTCCTCTCTTCCCCTCGGTACAGATGAACATTAAAACAAAGTCTTGGGTTAGGGGTCGTAAAACCCCGACATTATTTTATTTATAACATACAAATTAAATATTTCATATTTACATATTTACAATACGCAGAAAGACCCATTGGTCAATCCGTGATATTACTACACCAAAAATTCATATACAAAATGTATTTAAATTATTTTCAGATGGGTAACCTTATCATGTTATGTAATACATAGCCATTCCTGCCTTCAAAGTAAATTGTATACATTTTTGCTTTTCTGCGTATCCCGAGTTGAGACTACTGGCAAGGTCATGACTGGTCCAACTTCGTGCTAGGTCCACCCCTCCCACCGGAGTGACCTTGCGGGGGAGGCCCAGTTTTCCCAGAAGGTTATATCCCCCGGGCAACCACTACGCCCTCAAAAATATCTCCCAGGGGCTGTGTTGTTATGTCAACTTTTTCGTCTTGCTTCTGTGCGGGGGTTCGCCCAAAAGCCTACCTGAAGCGGAATTTCCCCAGCCCTGCACCCTCCAGCCTACCGGCTGTAAGCACCCCCTGGAGTTCCATGAGAGACCACTGCCACCCCCCCCTCCGGTGTCCCCAACGACCAGGGTGATGCCCACTAATGACTGTAAAAATGCCCACCAATCATGACCTTACCGCCACAGGCCAGCATTGCCGCCCGACTATTGCCCCCCTTCACATTCCAAAGGTCATGACCTGCTTCTTGTCCCCTCCAACCGGGCTAGCAAGTTTTCAAGAAAGGACCACACTGACAATCTTGAGAAATGAACACCATCTTGTGGGAACAACCTCTCCCCGTGATGCACCCCTGTGAAATGTCCCGAATTTGGGGACCGAAGCAACTTGTCCATTCGTTTATTAAATCTCTTCACCGAGTGGTTCAGGGCCCATACTGACTCACTCCCCTGCCATTGGACCTGGGGATGGTGTGGTACCATGCCAACCCTGCCTGTGGGCAACTCCTTGCCAACCATCCCACCTCGGTGATCAGCACCTCAATCACGCTCTTTCTACTAAGGTGTACTAGGCCGTTGCCTCCCAGATGCACCATTACAGCTGCGGGGGCGTGTGAACCTTACCCTCCACAGACCCTTTTAACGCCCCCAATATGTAACCGGCAATATCCGGGTTTAACTCCTCCCTCTATGCTCCAGAAGCACTTGAGGTGCTTCCGGGCAAGCCTACACCCATCTAATCAGTATGACGGTCGGGGCTGGTGTTGGCCGTATCACCAAGTGCACATCACACGCCACCCACACCTGCTAACGCGGGATTACTGGTTACTAGTTACCTTACCAGCTCCCAAACCAAGTCGACTGGATCGTTGGTACCTGTCATTGAGTAAAAGGCAATCTAACAATAGGTCAATCAATTAAGAACTTACACCACTCTAAATGACCACTGACCAGGATTAAGTTTCAAAGATTTAATATAAAGTCAAAGATAACTGAAGATACAAACTTCTCAAGATGAGATTCAAAAGATAAACTGGTATCATTATGAACATGAATTCTTTGAATAGTCTAAGTCTACAGAACAGAATAATGAGTACAAGCTCGAATATCATAAGCGTTGCTAAAATGGATACAAGTTGCAACCTCAAAGTCATTACAGAAAAGAAAATTTAGGTTAGTCTGTCCCTACACTATACTAAGTGACATCCCTACTTAACAAGATCTTTACCCCTCTAGGTGTCAGCCGTGGTGACTTCCTAAGAAGATCACTCACTTCTCTTTGTCTCTTCTCTGATAATGGGTCTCTCCTGATCAGTCTATCTGCCTACCCATCCGCTTCCTTAGGCTCCCAAAGTCATCTGCTCTCCTCTCCTCCCGGGTCACTTTCCCTAATACCAAATCACATTTCCAATAGGAACGCCCCTTGGGACGCCCCTCACGTGGTACATCTTTGCGCGGTAAACTCCATGATGATACTCTTCAAGACCCTCGTTAAAGTTGACCTTGGTTCCCAGGCTTCTTCTCCAGTGCGCCGATACCTCCCTGAAATTCCTGAAGACTCCTACAGGCCTGCGCCAAGCGCCACTGAACAAAGCCCCTTTCATTCTAGCTGATTAGGACCCTCGCACCTGCATACAGTCCGTCCTGCAGTGGGCCTCAAATTCCAGATTCCACCATATCTATAGGTCGTAAAGCACACGCGAATCTCTGCACTAGACGCCTCTCATCTTCTCTTCTAACGAGCACATGGCACATCAAAGGAGATGACATTATCAGTTCAGGCCTACTTGATTTACATGAAGCGGGTCCCTGCACTCACAGCATTCTTAACTAGCATACGTTTCTAAAAGCAACACATCTATAAAGCATATATTTCCATACTAAGTTTTGATAATACAATTTTGGAAGAACCACGTTAACCCCACCTCACATTATTTTAGCAGCACGTTTAGATTTTCTGTGAATTGCCCTAAGGCCTACACAATGTAACTGGGTTTCAGAGTTCCATTCAACTCTTACATGATTCCTTTAACATGAGAACGTGAGGTTTTCATATTCATCCCAAACATTTCTACATTAATCTCACACAGTTATGATTATTATTATTCTACTTAAGCATTCTATACATTTCACTACTAAATATAAGGCACTCTGTATATTTCACTTCTAGATATAAAACACTCGTGTGCAAAGCATGTTTAAACTAACTACGTGTTTGTAAATATGGTGCACTTATACATTTTTCAGACTTGTGCTCTCTCAATCCCCCCTTTGATGACCTTCAGGAGTCATCACCATCAAGACACCATCACAAAAATGTAGAACCCTTCAAAGTGAAGTCGTGGCAGTGCCACCTCTTTTCATTGTCTCCAATGCTTTCAGACTCTTGTATTGAGTGTCCTGCATCGCTGTCAACTTTTTCTCCTGTTTCCTCATAGATCTCTGCAACCTATTTGCTCTATACCACTGATACAAACGCACCAGTCCCCATAAAGTGATTACACAAATCACAATTATGATGATGGGTTTCAGTATGTACCAAACGATACCCTTTCCTAGGTTGGCAAACCAACCTCCAACTTTACCCATTCCATGGCCTACTTTTTCCCCACACATTGACTTTTGCCAGATCCTCAATCTCATGGTGAATTGCAGTGATGTTTCGTATATACTTCTCTAGAGGTTTTGAATTGTCCGGAATGTAAGTGCAGCACTCCTGGACCTTCAAAGCCTTACAGACTCCTCCCTCTTTAGCTAACAGAACGTCTAAAGCAAGTCGGTTCTGAAGAACCATTGCCCTAATCGATTGCATCTCACCTTCCACCAGCATCAATGACCTAGCAGTACTGGCAGATAGCCTATCTACGACTGTAGCTAACCTCCTAATCTTAATGTCATTCAATATCAATCCCAAAAATGGAAATACCACCCCAAATACATCTCCAACCACTTCTTCAGCAGCAAGGTCTCTTCTCCCCCTAGATTGTTTTCCTCTCTTTGTTGTCTCTAAATCCTCAGCATGGTATATTTTGGGAAAGACAATTGCTAAATAGCATGAACCGTACCAATTATCTGGTAACCTCACATAGGCATTCCTTCCACACACAAAATATACATTTGGTATGGCTTGCATCTCTTTCAGAAAATCTTTTGAGTAATACTCTAATTGGAAAGCATGTTCACAACTGACTTCCCCTACAAATAAATTTTCATAATAATAGGAGGAACTTCTATGAATACATAGTTTCCCCCTTTTCTCTTTGTCTAGAGCAATTGGACCTTTGCTACCCTTCCTTTGGTGTTCCCTTTCCTCTTTGGTCCAATCGGTCTCCCACTGTCCTGAAGTTTTCTGAATATTCTGCCTTCTGTATCGAGTATCCACCTGCCCTATAAACTTCTTCTCAATTTCTGATACTTGACAAGTCAGATTATTTCTTCGGGCATGTGATGTGTCTATCGTTCTCCATGGAAGAAACCATTTCTGTAATCTGTCTTCACTCTTGTAATAGTCCCACTTGTTTAAATGCTTGTAATTTGGAACCTCTGGCAATGTCGAGTCGAAGTTCGAGAAATAATACTCGAATCCTTCTCGTCCATAGAATATGCTCAACAAAAAACTGCATGTGATTCCATATGTCAATGGAAGATGATGGTATCTGATACCCTCATCCACAGAAGCTGGTAACTGCATACAAACGTAACAATTCTTCGCCTCCATGACATCAATGTACTCGTAAAGCAATTTTGCATAAGCATTTGACCTGAAATTTCCCTGTGACTCATCTGTGTGTAACCTTTTTATTTCTGCATCTAATAACGCTTTGTCTTTATCATTGATGTTTCCCCTATAATTTACAGTAGTGGTTCTCTGTGTTGACACTCCCTTAACTTCTTTGTCTGCAGTTGCATCCCTCTCGTGTCCCACTATGTATGAGACAGTAACCACTAAAACTATAAGAGAAATCACTACTCCTAACAGTGTGCCAACTATACATTTTGCCCTGCGGTTCGGGTTGCCAGCCTCCATGTTCTCAAACAGTGTAGCTTTGGATGTTCTTCCAGCATTAACTTCTCCCTCTTGTCGAACAAAGTCTTTCTTTCACGCAATGTCTCTCTTTTGAACACTTGGAAGCTGACAATTTACTCCGCAAAAACAGTTTAAAGTCCTGTAAAATATAGACAACCCTAGCCCTTCTCCATCCGCTAAAAGGAAACCCCTACCATTTTTTCTTCTTCCACTCGGCGCTAGGTTATCTTGCAGTGATTTTAATGATGTCCTTTCAAAAAGTCTTTTTGCAATCTGAAGTTATAAATGGCTCTAGGAGTGACACTACGTCTTCATAGATGTCCATCCGAAGAAACATTCCCTCAAGTTCTGGGCAATTCGTGCAACAACATGGAAAGTCAACTGTTTCTAGGATTATTCTCCTTATTTCGCTCTGGACAAGTGGACGGACGAAATTGAGAGTTAACGTTTTTCAATTTCCACTCCTGGTACTATCAGTTCTACATCCACAATTACAAAGGGGTCTGTTCTGACCAAAATCACTTTCTTCACTTTCCCAGTTCTGCGCCCCTTTGAAGACATTTACAATAAGGTATTAATCCACAACAATGAGCATTCCAAGAACTTCTACTACTCGCTCAAGCATTTCCAAACGAAGAAGAGTTCCCTCCAATATTGGATATCGTGAACAGCAAACTGGGAACTCGACTGTCTCTAAAATCAATTTTCTTATTCCGCTCAGGAGAGGAGGATGAACGATGTGGAGTGTCAGCAACCTTTCAGTCTCTGCTCCTGGCAGCAGGAATCTTATTTGCACTGTAATGATCGGGTCAGTTCTGACCAGGTCCACTTCCCTGATCCTCCCGGTTCTGTGTCCCCCGGACATCTGCAACAAGGTAGGTCCAATCGGGAGTAGAGTATCTTCTGCTAGGCACTCGCACCCTCCTTGATCTTCTAAGACCCTCCTCGGCTTGATCCTGGATATCTTCTTCTGGATCTGAGTCTTCGGATATAGGAGTAAGCGTTTCTTCCTGAGCTGTCCTTAAGCTTAGCCTCCTTCTCCTTTCCGGCCAAGTGGCAGCTCCAAGCCTTATTCTCCTATTTCTCGTCCTCTCACTCGGTTCTTGATCGCTCTGATACTGATCTGTGTCTGAGTCGTATTCACTACTGCTCTCTCCTTCAGTTGCGTCCTCAGTCTCACTGCCGTTCTGTCTTCGCTCTTCGTCTGGATCCGATGCGTTCCCAACTTCTTCCGACACCCCCTCAGCTATTTCGATCCCTTCTTGTGGCTCTCCTTCCACTTCTGGACTTTCGTCTGGGATAGGAGCTGTTTCCTCTAGAGGTGCTGGAACTCTTCGAGTATGGCATGCATGGATCCAATTTGGCAGCCCCCCGCACTTCACCGCGGTGTTCGTGATCAGGATTACCTGAAAGGGCCCACGCCAGCGAACATCCAGGCAGTTCTTCCGGACGTGCTTCTTGACCAACACCCAATCACCTGGGTTCAGATCATGACACAGATTCCTTGATGCTGGAACTTCAGCCGCATGCACCTGAAGGGACACAGAATGGATGGCGTCAGACAGTCCTTTACAATAATCCAAGATCAGATCATCTGTAATATTCAATAGGGCAGCAGTTGGAACTGTGGAAAGTCTCATGGCCCTCCCCATCAGAATCTCGTGTGGGGAGAGACCTGTCCTCCTGTCAGGTGTGCTGCGCATGCTCATGAGCACTAAAGGAAGAGCATCTGGCCAACTCAAAGATGTGGATGCCACTACTTTAGCCAACCTATTCTTCAAAGTGCCGTTCACTTGTTCCACAATTCCTGAGGCTTCTGGTCGATAACTACAATGCAGTTTCTGATCAATCTTTAGAGTGGAGCACAACATCTTCACTATTTCGCTGTTAAAATGTTTTCCTCTGTCCGATTCCAGAGAGGCAGGCACCCCGAAGCGCGGTATCAACTCCCTGAGCAACAATTTAGCCACTGTGAGTGTATCGCACCTACGTGTAGGGTACGCTTCAACCCATCTGGAAAATACGCATACAATCACCAACACATACCTAAGGCGGTTAACTCTTGGCATTTCAATGAAATCTAGTTGCATTCTATTGAAAGGCCCCCCCCGACCTCCCAATGTGACTCAGTGTGACTGGTGTACGTTTGCCTACGTTCAGTTGTTGGCAGGTAACACATCGCTTACATACTGATTCTGCTGCTATCCTGAATTTTGGGCAATACCAAGTCTGCCTAAAAACTCTCAGCATAGCATCTCTTCCTAGGTGTACTGGACCATGTATTTCTCTTGCCATGGGATTAGCTAATTCTTCAGGTAACACAGCCCTCCCATCTGCTGAAACCCAAAAATCCATTTCACTTCGCACACAGCCTGCTGTTTCCCATGCCTTTTTCTCAGTTTCTGGTGCGTTATCCTGCATTACCCTTAAATCTTCCCAGGTATCTACAGTCTCTAACATCATGCTTAATTCTGTCTTTTCTTCAGTACCATCAATTTCCACTTTTGAGAAAGAATAATTTTGTTCTGCACAGTAGCGTGCGGCCTCATCAGCGTACCTGTTGCCCTGTGATACAAAGTCTGTATTCTTGGTGTGAGCTACACATTTCACTATGGCAATGGCAACTGGACCTTGCAATGCTTCCAACAACAATCGCACAAATTCTCCATTTCGAATGGGCGAACCAGAGGAGGTCATGTAACCTCTCTGAGACCACAACTGCCCGAAATCGTGAACCACACCGAACCCATATTGGCTGTCCGTGTAGATGGTGACTCTCTTTCCGTTTCCTGCTATGCAGGCACGTGTTAGGGCAATAATTTCTGCTACCTGTGCGGAATGTACTCCTTCCAGGCAAGCGGCTTCCACAACTCCAGTAATGGTACAAACAGCATAAGCTGCTCTCAACCGACCAGTATCGTCTCTTAAACATGAGCCATCAACAAAATAAATCTCCTCAGGGTCAGACAATGGCTCATCCACAATATCTGGTCTGGGTTTCGTGCATAGTTCAGTCACATCAAGGCAATCGTGGTCTTCACATCCTTCGCCTTCTATTACAGTAGGTAATGGCATTAGGGTAGCAGGATTCAAGACAGAGCATCTCCTGAGGGTCACGTTCTCCGCAGCAAGGATAACTTGCTCGTAGCGCGTGAGCCTACTATTGGTCAGATGCTGCGTCTTCGTCCGGGTCATTAACAATTCAACTGAATGCGGTACATACACCACTACTGGATGTCCCATCACAATACTCTCGCTCCTTTCAATGCGGACACCCGTTGCAGCAACGGACTTGAGACATCCGGGCAACGCTGCGGCTACTGGATCTAATGTAGCCAAAAAATATGCAACTGGTCTACGGGCATTTCCGTGGGTCTGTGCCAAGACTGACAAAGCACATCCCTCTCTCTCGCAGCAATAGAGTGAAAATTATTTCTCGTAATCGGGCATTCCCAGAGCCGGAGCACGACATAAATCGTCTCTCAGCTGCAGGAACGCCACCAGACATTCTTCGTCCCATGGTACCGGATCACTCACCTCCTTGTGCGTCAGTTTCTGTAAGGGCTTTGCTTTCAGTGAAAAGTTAACTATCCACTGTCGGCAGTAACCCACCATTCCTAGGAACATTCTAACTTCCCTCTGTGTTGTAGGCGCATTCATCTTCATTATCGCCTCAATCCTCTCTGGTGACACCTTACGTTTTCCTTTCTCTAACCGGTGTCCTAAATACTGTACTTCTGTCAGACAATACTGCAACTTGCTCGGAGATACCTTATGTCCATTCTCAGCTAAATGGTTCAGTAAGGCAATTGAATCTGCTTTACAGGCTTCCTCTGTCTCGGACGCAACAAGTAGGTCATCTATGTACTGGACCAGAACCGAGTTCTGGGGCAGTACTAGATTTTCGAGATTCTTTTTCAACAACTGGTTGAAGATAGATGGGCTGTCTGTGAACCCTTGTGGGATTCGACACCATGTTAAAACGCGATCTTCCATTTTAAAAGCGAAAAGATATCTGCTCTCTTCATCCAATGGGATTGAAAAGAAAGCCTGGCAAAGATCTATCACTGTAAACCATTCTGCTTGACATGGTATTTGAAACAGTATCACTGAAGGATTCGGTACCACGGGACAACATGAAACGACTATGTTGTTAATTTTTCGTAAATCCTGCACTATCCTGAATTTCCCACTAGGTTTCTGCAAACCCATAATCGGGGAGTTACAAGGACTACCCACGATTTCTTTCAGTATTCCCTGTTGAATCATTGACTCAATCACAGGTTTCATTCCTGCAATCGTTTCCTGGGACAATTTATATTGAGGCGTTCTTGGAAACTCGGCATTTGGTTTTACCAGTATTTTTACCGGTTCTACCCCTTTAATCAATCCTATTTCTTCTCCTGTGAAATCCCATACCTCTGACGCCACTGCATCTCTTAAGTCTTGAGGAAGATCTTCTACTGTCAGAGTAGGATATAATTCTACACAGGATTTTGAATTGGCCACCTTGAAAGTAGCATCATCGTCTGTAGTCTGTACCTCCACTCCTTGCGGGGTGCAGTATATTGTGCAGTTCAATTTGCACAACAAATCCCTTCCTAACAGACATACCGGACTCGAGTCACAAACCACAAACTGATGCTCGTTCATGTGGTTTCCTATCTTCACAGACACTGGTTCTGTCAAGGGACTAGTCATTCTTTTATTTGCAACTCCTACCACCTGGATTGTTTCCCCTGACATCGGCAAGTCTGGAACCACCGCTGATCTCAGAGTTGATCGAGTAGCTCCAGTATCCACTAAGAACGTTGTAGGACACCCTGACACTTCTGCCTCAACAAACGGTCCTCTTTGATCCACTTCTAAGACTGCCCCGAGGGTGCAGTCCTCCTCACTACTCACACGCTGTCCTGTCAATGGATCAATATAATAACACTTTTCTTCCTCGATAAAGAGAGGCATTTGTTTAAAGACCTTTCCCCCTGTCGATATTTTCGGTGGCTGTGGGAACTGGGCTCGTGGAGCCGGAGTCCCCCCTTTGGCCCCCTTGCTGCCTGTAACTGATACCTTTGGAGCTGGAACCTCCTGAACCTGTTCTTCAACTTCTAACTCCCCATTTTCAGGGTTAAAGGGGCACTCGCGTCGCCAATGTCCCACCTGGTGACACTGGTGGCACTTTGTCGTTTTCTTTAAAGTGGCAAAGTCTACCCTAGGTCTCTGACCTTCTTCATTATCCTTGCTCTGACCATTTGACTTCCGTCCCATTGTCCCCATTCCCTGTTTCTGCTGTCCGCCCTTCCCGGCTGACTGCATTTGCACCACCATCAATTTCTCCTTTAAATTCTTAGCTTTAGAATCTATTTCGTCACTACAGTATCTCGCATAACGTAGGATCTCGTCTAGTGGTTTGTTTTGCCAACATATTAAATGTTGCTGAATCATCAAACAGATATCAGGTCTCAACCCCAAAACAAACTTAGACACAAACTGTCCTATATCTTTGGGATCCATTACATCGAGTCCACTGTATTGCTTGAATGTTTTCAACAACCTTTCATAAAACTCATGAACGGTCTCTTTCGGTTCTTGTCTCGTTCGGTCTATTTTCACCCAATCTATATCCTGAGGTGGTACCTTATCTTTCAGCCAAGCTATTACCCTTTCATACTTTTGCATGACAATCTCAGACGGTCCATTAGTTCGAGCATCCCTCACTGGTTCAGTATTTGGCCATTCAACACTAGTCTTGCACGGGGTCCACAAATCAGATGGGACCACAATGTCAAACAACGTGTTCAAATCAATCCATAATACTTTCGAGATCTTTACAAACCTTTCTACCTGCTTATACCACTCTACTGGATTGTCCCTTAACTTCGGAAATGAGTTTGTAAATGCAGCTAGGTCTCCTCTACTCCAGGGCACATGGACATAATTTCCGTTTGATATTTCTCGCAAAGGGAATGCCTCCATCTGCATTACCCTTCCCTCAGGGGTCATCACATTTGTACTTCGTCTAACTGTGCCCTTTTTTGACCACCTTTCTTCCCATTTGTCCAGTTCTCTCCACACTCTTATTCCTGATACCAATTCTCTTATGTGTGTTTTCAATCCGGTAGTCCTCTTCTCATCTAGGTCTTGGTCTGAGTATTGTAATCTGTGGTTACTCTGTAATGCCCTTGTCCTAGATAAATCTACAGCATACCTGTCTGCCAAATTAGTCAGTTTCTCATGAAACGCTCTAGCTCTCCTAGTAATGTCCTTCGCTATGAACAGTAGCTCATCTTGTTCATACAAATCGATCCTTTCTAAAGGCACCGTCCCTTCTATAATCTCGTCTAGATCGGATTTCAGACTGGAGACATCAAGCCTTTTAACCTTTATCGCAGCCTTTAGTACCTCCGCTCCAGATGCTCCTTCCCCTCCCGTCCCAGCTCCTAGTCCTGCGCCTAGGCACCGGTGAGTTAGCGGGAGTCCTCCCCTGTTCCCATCTCTCTAGATCCCATGCCTTTCCATCCTCTCGGGGTGGATGGTGAAATACTTCCTTGTTTCTCATTTTCCCGCCTTCCCCGTTCTGCCTGTTTTCTCTGGGTACATAGTAAGGCATTCCACTGCTCCCCTTTTCCTCACTATTTCCCTGCGATTCTTGATTACTCGAAGCATGGCGGGACCTATCACTGTTTTCTTTCCTCCAATGTTGGACGTCTTCCCCGAGTACATGATGAAGGCACCTAAACCTATTCTGGAAAGCCTGTACCATCTGATCTCCCCCTTTCTCCCAAAGACGGGACATCTCCTCACACTCTACACTCCTACTATTTCGCTCCTGCTGTTCCCTCTCATCCGTAGGACGTGTAACCCCCCCTGTTCTCCTGACTTTGGCCTTCCCGCCCCTGACTACTTTCGCTGGCCCCACAATGAGATACAGTCCCGTTACCCCTAGTTTCCCACTCTGGTTCTGTTCTTGTCCTGTTGCTTGGGGTTACTGCGGACCCATCCCATTCCCTCAGATCAGCTCTTAATTCTGAATAGGGCCTAGGCCGCGGTCCCCTTAGATCCATTGGTCCTCTCGGACCTCCCTGTCCTACATTGGGACCGACAGTCGTGTCTAATGGGGTATTCCACGTTACCGATCCTGGCAATTGTTTCCATGCATTTGTCACATTATTCCTCCTTTCCATCTCAATCCTTTCTCTATCTGATCGCCTCTGTTCTTCCTCCCTATCTCTCTCAGGGTTATAGATCGAAACTATGGGTCCTATGGTAACAGGCACCTGAAGAGCATCTGGCAATCCAACAGACGCAACCCTTTCGGTGGTTGGCGTTTTCTGCACCACAAACCTTCCCACTACACTCTGTACAGTGTTGTTTTGAGGTATTTCTCCGCCTTTGATAGGTGTCCATTCCGATATAGGGAGTGGTGTATACCCCTCTATGGCATTCCCATCTTCCCTTGCGAGCCCCCTATCTTCTATCACCCCCACTCTTGGAGGTGGTCTATCCATTAACAATCTGTTTATAAGATTGTCTTCCGACTCACTTTCCTCGTCTTCCTCCATGAGGTTTCCTCCTCCTGCCACCTCCCTCATCGGATAAATTTTTTCCACCTCAATAGCCTGTACCCTCCACTGCTTTGCTTCCTCATCCCATTTAGAATCGCGCACTGCTCTTACCGATCGCGTCAGTCTTTGTTGACGCCTGTTCAAATTTCTGTCGTGTGCAGCCCTAATCCATGCATTAAGGGCCTCAAACTGTGTTGGTCTGGGCGAGGGTTTCAATGAGGACATGGTTGCTTTTAGCCGATGCAACACCTCTATCTTAAATGTCCCGTACTTCGGGAACTGCATTTCCTCATTCCCTTCCGTAAGCTTATTCCAAGCCCCAATCCATAATATGGTATGCAGCCCCACATTCGTTCCCATATAATGAGCTGGTGTACCCTCCGGCGGAGCCTCTTCCCCGTAATAATGTTCACTTCTTTTTCTTTTAAAAATCCCTTTCAAACACTTAAAACACTTCATGATTTCTTTCTTTTTCCGCGTTTGTTTACTTCCTGATGACAATCCACCAATCTCAGCGTGGTTCTCACCAACTGGCCTATCCGTACGCGGCTTTCCTCCGACGTCACTCTAACCGCCCAACCAGAGCGCGGCTCTAGCCAACGTCACACCAACCGCTCAATCACAGCGCGGCTCTCGCCGACGTCACCCGTCCCCCTTTGCAGCAGTTCCCCTCCTTTCTCAGCTCGTCTCCTCGGTCATGCACGCGTCCCATTCATACTCTGAAAAATGATTACTTCCGTCCAAGCGATCACTTTTCTTGACTGTACGCCCACAGTCTTTTCTGTAGTGGTCACCTTAACTTGACGAAGTGTCTTTCCGATTACTTCCAGACAATCGCCTTCACTGATAGGTTTCTCACACACAGTAACTTTCGACCAGCGTCCGTTACTCATACACTCACTCTAACACTCCCCCTATCTCGGTCCCACGGCGGTCAATGGTACCTCGTGACCTCCGTACTATGGTTGACAACTACCCTGGATGTTCGATACACCCAAAACCACTTAAGCTCTGGCCTGAACTTAAGATTTCACCAGTTCACCCGTTTACCAGGTAACCAGTTTACCAGGTTGCGCGCGCTCACAACCTTCTCTCATTCACACTACAGGCATTCAACTCCGCAAGACATTACAATACAAATGCAACACAAAACACCGCAATCTGTTCACGCATGACCCTTGTTATACTCACTCTCCTCCGATACTGCTGCTTTTCTCGCACCGTCTGCACCTTCGGCTCACGATTCTTCCGCTGCTCGTCTCTCGATGTCTAGGGGCCTTGGGGTAAACTAACCTCTCTAGATTACCTTCCTCAAGAAGATAACCATCCTACTCTGCTACCAACTGCTAACGCGGGATTACTGGTTACTAGTTACCTTACCAGCTCCCAAACCAAGTCGACTGGATCGTTGGTACCTGTCATTGAGTAAAAGGCAATCTAACAATAGGTCAATCAATTAAGAACTTACACCACTCTAAATGACCACTGACCAGGATTAAGTTTCAAAGATTTAATATAAAGTCAAAGATAACTGAAGATACAAACTTCTCAAGATGAGATTCAAAAGATAAACTGGTATCACTATGAACATGAATTCTTTGAATAGTCTAAGTCTACAGAACAGAATAATGAGTACAAGCTCGAATATCATAAGCGTTGCTAAAATGGATACAAGTTGCAACCTCAAAGTCATTACAGAAAAGAAAATTTAGGTTAGTCTGTCCCTACACTATACTAAGTGACATCCCTACTTAACAAGATCTTTACCCCTCTAGGTGTCAGCCGTGGTGACTTCCTAAGAAGATCACGCACTTCTCTTTGTCTCTTCTCTGATAATGGGTCTCTCCTGATCAGTCTATCTGCCTACCCATCCGCTTCCTTAGGCTCCCAAAGTCATCTGCTCTCCTCTCCTCCCGGGTCACTTTCCCTAATACCAAATCACATTTCCAATAGGAACGCCCCTTGGGACGCCCCTCACGTGGTACATCTTTGCGCGGTAAACTCCATGATGATACTCTTCAAGACCCTCGTTAAAGTTGACCTTGGTTCCCAGGCTTCTTCTCCAGTGCGCCGATACCTCCCTGAAATTCCTGAAGACTCCTACAGGCCTGCGCCAAGCGCCACTGAACAAAGCCCCTTTCATTCTAGCTGATTAGGACCCTCGCACCTGCATACAGTCCGTCCTGCAGTGGGCCTCAAATTCCAGATTCCACCATATCTATAGGTCGTAAAGCACACGCGAATCTCTGCACTAGACGCCTCTCATCTTCTCTTCTAACGAGCACATGGCACATCAAAGGAGATGACATTATCAGTTCAGGCCTACTTGATTTACATGAAGCGGGTCCCTGCACTCACAGCATTCTTAACTAGCATACGTTTCTAAAAGCAACACATCTATAAAGCATATATTTCCATACTAAGTTTTGATAATACAATTTTGGAAGAACCACGTTAACCCCACCTCACATTATTTTAGCAGCACGTTTAGATTTTCTGTGAATTGCCCTAAGGCCTACACAATGTAACTGGGTTTCAGAGTTCCATTCAACTCTTACATGATTCCTTTAACATGAGAACGTGAGGTTTTCATATTCATCCCAAACATTTCTACATTAATCTCACACAGTTATGATTATTATTATTCTACTTAAGCATTCTATACATTTCACTACTAAATATAAGGCACTCTGTATATTTCACTTCTAGATATAAAACACTCGTGTGCAAAGCATGTTTAAACTAACTACGTGTTTGTAAATATGGTGCACTTATACATTTTTCAGACTTGTGCTCTCTCACACCTGTGGCGTCAGAGACCGACACAACCGCCATAAGTGCAGCGTGCCCAAGTCCCGGTTGGTGCCTTAGCAAAATCCTGAAGATATCCTGCGGTCCGCAGCTCGGGTGACGTCCAGAGGACCAGGTGTCAGGTGAAGTCGGAGGCGGTTAGAGGACCAGGTGTTGTGCGACGTCAGAGGCGGTTAGCACTGCGAGGCAGGTGTCCAGGCGCTTCTAGGATCTGATTGGAGGAGTGATGTGTTCCAATGAACCCGGATACAATGTTCCTTAATCCGACGCAAGGCCGAGGAGGCTTGTAAAATGTAAGCTGTGCTTTCTTTAATCATGGGGTCAATAGGAAGCGGGGACCTTCGCTTCCAATCGAATCTGAACCCCAGAGACGCCTCTGAACAGGAGAGGTGCGGTTTTAAGGTCTGGTCTAAACACAGGCGCATTGCAAGACCTAGTGTTAGCTTCTAGGGGCCGAAGACCCGCCCACTGCTTGCCATTGGTTGGCCTCCCTGTCACTCATGTGCTGGCCATATGCAAACGTCCCCAGAGCAGGCCTGCGTATTTATTCAAAGATCCCGGCCTGAAACGCCCCCTCCCAGCCCTGTGACACTTATTGAATAAGGACACGATCACCCCATATATCGATGATCAGCTGCTGGTCGAGATACGAAGGATTTCACTACACTGGGAAGGAAATAAAGCGGTGAAATGAAAGCGAGAGAAGTGCAAAAAATGCAGTGAATAAATCCTTGCAGAGACAACAAGGAGAGACGGCGCTTCATGGAAACATCAATGCGGTGCCTCAAAGTCTCATTTTACTGCCCCCGTTATTAACGGCCCCACTGGAGGTGTCACAGCCCCGCCCGGCCCTTGAACCAACTCTAGGCGCTTCATGAACAGGACGAGCCGGAGCTCGCAGCGCCTCGAAGTGGAGGACTTCATTGTAATTTATTAAATATAACAGGAGTGAAATACAGATTTGGGGAGCCCCACCCCTCTGCGCACCACAGGAAGCCTCCTTCTCTTTTAATGGAAAGTGAGATAGGACTTGAGGCCTGATGCTGCTAAAACTATAAAAAGCCCCAAAACCTAAAGAACCGCGGCCTTCCTCTGCCTTCCGCCGTCCAGAGAGAGTCTATCTACCCTCACAACCTCCCGAGGCTCACGGCGCGAACGGGAGGCCGCACTGTGTGATCTGATGCAGATCTGTAGCGGCCCCATCACCCCGGAGGGTATCCTGGCGCAGGGATTCTTTTGCACGCGGCACGGAAAGACCTACGAGGCGTTGACTGACCTTATCTCCCTTATTATTGATGACTGAGGCCTGCTCAGCACCCACCCTCCGGGTCACTGGACTCTAAATGTCAGTCATGCCCCCTACACATGCCTGGGAACTCACGCCGCCCCCTCCCACCCCTCACAGCCAGCCTCAGCACCCAGAGTATCGGGCCGCCTGACAATCTGCCCCAACGTCGCCCCAAGAAACTTTTAGCCCAAGCCACTCCGTGAAGATCCTTAAACTCGGATTATGGACAGATAGATTAACAATGTAGAAGGAAGTCAGAAACAGACCTCATGTTCGCCCCTCACGTCACTTCCTCTTGGATGGACTCAGCTCTGTGTGTGTCCTGCAAATCTAAGATCCTGCCTGCCCAGAAAGTCTCAATGACCCATTCTGTACTAATTAAAGCTCATTTGAATCCCCACCACATTAAAACCAGCGCTCCAAGCCTCCTCTGTGAGTGGGAACAACTGACCTGTTCCGGAAGCTCTAAACTCATCGAGGACTTTGGCCCCCAGACTCGGACCGACCCTGCAGGCTTTGCTGCCCCCTCTCTTCCTCTGGGTGCAGCCTCCCCTTCCCCCCCACCTTCTTCACCGACACTGCCCACCCTTCGCTGGAGTTCATCCTTTGCTTCCCTGTGCTCTTCCTGTCCACCACCCCCAGTACACTGTCCACCCTTGGCTTCCCATCAATGCTGGTCAATACCACCATCTCCTCCCCTCCCCAACCCTTCGAGCAGGGCTTCTCAGCCCCTCACAGCCCTCTCCAGTCTGCTCTCCAGTGAGGTACAAGGAAGGCTCTAGGATTTCTGTCCACCCCCCACACCTCTGGCTACCTGTCCGCCCCTCGCACCTCTGGCTCCCCTCACACCTCTGGCTCCCTATCCTCGCACCTCTGGCTCCCTGTCCACCCTCCGCACCTCTGGGTCCCTGTAGAAATGCAACCATTTTAGATACCGCGGCCATTTTGTACACTGCTGGTCACCTGTGTTTCACCCTGACCTCGCTATCATCCCCCGCGCTCTGACTAAGCCCGAGCACACATACTGGGGTCGTAAAACCATGTCAGCATGACAGTGCCCCGGAGTCACTTCCCGCGCCAAACCCACTTGTTCTTTCATCCTCCGCGCACGGGCAGGCCCCTTTGATAACCTCCTCCACTGCACCTGGCTACTCAATCCGGTCCCAGGCACTAACCGACCCCTGCGGACATAGTTTATTACCCGCATATGACAGAACTTGTTTCACCAACAAAGGGGCCTGATCTAATCAAAGACACGAACCCTTAGATCTGACCGATCCCACGTACTTTTAGATCCTATCGGACTGTCCAGCTGCAAGATAGCGATCATCTGTTAGATCTGGGTGGAGGGACGATTGCTGCTGGGTTTGTGTGGGAACTAGCTTGAGGCAGGGATTCCAAGGATGTTTGACTATGCAATAAACTGATGCCAGGAATGTTTGACCATGTAATAAACTGACGAAAAAGCATATAAAAAACCCATGCTACAGAGATGCAGTTAGAGCACCTACTAACAATAGCCCCGGTGTCTAATGTCATCTGTTCTCCTCTAGAGAAATAAACCTGTTCTTCGCCTTCCAGTTACCAGCGCCTGCCTCGTTATTTTGATCGCTAATCTTAGGGTGAATTAGAGGTGGTTTGCACCAAGCGGCATCGAAAGTCTTGGGAGTCTCACTGCTTTTCATCAATTGGCGCCCAACGTAGGGCCCATCAGCGACACCTGGGTCCGATGAGAGAGGTCCTAACGACGGAGTGAACATCTAAACGATTTGAGTGCACCTGCCTGAAAGATACCCTCGTCTGGCTGCCGATCAACTGAACTTCACCGGTTCCGAACGGACCTCTCTCGAGTGACCTACGGTCCTGACCGGGACCTTACAGGAACACCACATTTTTTGGGAGTGAGAGGACAAACGGGCGCTGGAAGGGGACGACGAAGAAACTGTCCATAACGGTCCGGGTAAGGTCGTGAAATACGACAAAACTGATTGTCTGATTGTATTGAAATTGTTTGCTCGAATACTAGTATTCCGCTCTTTGAAGTTATTGGTAGTAATTGAGACATTCCCGGCTTAAAAACAATGTAGAATAGGAATATTCCCTCTTTGTAGGCAGCGAAGGACAGGTAGTGCGGACCTTTGTCCACGACCTATTGAGATTTTTTGTTGACCGCTTGTACGTCATGCCCGTCTTCTCAAAATTGTTGGATTGTTTTGGACCGGACAGTTTGTTAGAGGTCAGTCATCCAGCACCGTCGGAAGGCACCCCTAACAAGGACATGTATGTTAACCCCTTCCATGCTCATGACTAGCTCAGCTCGTCATGCAGTACACTGCTCGTGTGCTCATGACAAGCTGAGCTCGTCATGAACAATGGGAAATCTGGAGTAACAGCACTGAGGGGAAATTGCTGTAGCATTCATGTGGTTAAATATGGAGTAGCCATTGTTGCTTATAGCAAACTATGGCACAAATACACTAGGAAGGACCGGGCAAATCAGAGGCCACTGACGGGATCTTTTTATCTCGCTAAAATAGAAATCTTAGAAATAGCGCTCCACAAAAAGAAAGCTACGCCAGCCATGCTTGACAACTTCGGTCTGTGGCAAAAAGAAGCAACCCAACGAAAGAGAAGAAACAAAGCTAGACTAAATAAAGAGATGTGAAAAGCAGCTCACCCAGCTTGTAAAAAGTTAGAAGAAGATATAAAAAAAGAGACGGATAGAAAAGAACAAGAGTCAAAGATTTCAGGTCAATATCCAGTTAGAACGCCCTCGACTCTTTACCCTGAGTTACCAACTAAACAGAAAGTAGATGATGATTTGTTATTAGGCCCTCCGATCATCTACATGCCACCTCCTTATGCCCTCACCCATCCTGTAATACAACGTCAGGAATCCCAAAGCGTAGTTGAAGGCAGCACCATTGCCTCGACTCCCATAGCCTCAGCACAAAGAGACTCTTGTGCCTAATGCATCATCAAAAGGCGGGTCAGTAGAAGCTGAATCAAAAGAGAAAGGGTTGCCGAGGATCCCACGATTAAGTAAAAACGAACAAGTAGGTATCGATAAAATAGTTAAAACGCTCGTAGATAGGAAAGAGACCGAAGAGTATATAACCGACATATGCAACTCCTATGTCGAAAACCATAAGCGACACTTCATTGTACGCCTCTGTTATCACACTCACTACTTACGAGGAAAAGTACAGAGATGTAGGGCCCGAGCGACTAATGGCTCTTAATAGAAAGGTAGATACGGGAGATGAAAATAACTGATGTAGCGGAACTCTTCTCGTACACACTAGAGGTATTCCGCCATCTCATAGAACAAGGACGGGTAGTTAAGGATAAGACATCTACAATGACAGGGCCCTCAATAGAAAAAACGGATACCATGATGCCAATAAAAGAAGCTGCCCCTTATTGGGTCCCCCCTAGAGGACTGTGGTAAATAAATAATTAATTACCGGTTCTATTTTTCAGGATACTCATAAACAGATAGCTCAATAAATAAGAGTCATGATTCGAGGTATCTTGAGTCACAGGCTTTAATCAGACATAAAGGACAGGAACAGGACAGCCTGCATGGGAATAGGATGGCAGCTGCCGGGGACAGGATGTGGAATGGCTAGCTTGGGAAAATGGCAGGATCGCTGTATCATATTAACAGTACATGATATATATACATTTCATTTACAATAGCATTCAATACAGTAGGCGTAGCAGTAGGCGTGGTTCGTAGCAGTCGCGAAAGATAAGGGCAAAATGATGTAACAAGAAGGCGTGTACAGGGCGTATACATAGACATGTGATGTAAACGTAACAGAAATGTCATAAATGGGGCGGAAACATGAAGGGGGCTACCTGAGCAGCTGGGACCTCTAACCTAGTGGTGCGCACAAACGGGCAATGACGTGTTAGCAGGAGGAGCTGGGGGCTATGACTTCTGCGCTAGGAGAGGAGACTAAAGTCTGGAGTGTCAGAGCGACATGTACCCAGGCATATCTAGTATCTGGTGTTTAGAGTACATATTGATAGAATCCAAAAGTTATCAGGGCAAAGGCTAATAGACTCTAAGACTGGTGCATGCATTATTCTACATGTATTGCGGGTGCTAGGAATATTCTATGAATATTAATACAGTATTTCTCTTACATGGAGACATAAAGGCTAGACCATGACGGAAACTATTGATGCGATGCAGTAGCTTAGGAATGCAAAGAAGGAGGGCTGGACTGATAACTAGAAGCATAACATACTCTTGGCAGACTGGGAGGCAGAGCCAGGCCGGGCTGGGCACTGCGAGGCATGAAGTAAGCAAAGGGTCAGGGATGCAGGTGGGGGCTGTATCGCTCCTCGGAGAGAGTTCAGGAGACAGGAGCTGAATCGGAGTCCGGGCCCTTTTGAGGCCTAGAAACGGGGACAATTCAATGAATTAACGTGCACACTGTAAAATGTGGCAACGTAGGTTTACATAGGCCTAATATTCGTTGCTTTCACGAGGACTGGAAACTGGCATACTAGAGATGGACACAACTGTAATTGCGTCTTTAATCGATCAGAGGGGAATACATGCATATCGATCATGCACATATAACATAAGATGGGGAACACGTAGGCACATACAACATGGCAAAATTTACTTTTCCACATTCCCTCCTTGTGCCCTACGTTTCCATTAGGAAACATCAATATTCATGATACCATCTATCATTTCATATAGCATCATTTGCTCGTCTCGAATTGTCTTGGAACGGGATTTAGGACTAGGAATACAAGAGGTAGCACACATGCCGCAAATCGCAGGGCCACATTGTATACAGAGGCAGCAACTGAATATGATCATTACTGCAATACCTAGGAATGACAATACTTTCCATCCCCAGGCAGATATAATACTCCAGAGCCAACCGGACCATGTCCAGGTGCCTGGATTCTGGTGTAACTGATGGGCAATTTTATGAAGTCTGGTTATAGCTGAATAAACAGACGGTGCGTTATTAGGAATGAAAATGCAGCAACTAGATCCGATGACTCTACATGCTCCTCCTCTATCGGCCAGTATGACGTCAAGAACGAGACGATTCTGGAGCACGACAAATCTCATAGCAGATTGCTCTTCAGTTAGGTTACCTAGAGCAGAAGTAGTCTCATTCACTACTGCTTCAAGGGTTCTGGTAAGTCTACGTATTAACTTACTATTCTGGATAGGTCCTATAAAGAAGAAGAAACCTTTATTGAAGTCTTGATATTGTTCTAGAGTAGTTTCAGTTTGATCGACAATTGGGGACTCGATCTCCCTTTTATGTCTGACGTGTACTAGATGTGTGTTTCTGTGATAATCAGATGGGGCTAGAAAAACTGGTGGCAGTAGGAAGGCAATGTAACATGTTCCATCCCAATCGAGGGGCAGACGAACATATGCGGTCTGACCACAAACAAAATAAGAATGACGTGAGGCGTTGAAAATAGATTTCCCACTGTCACTGTACTCGACAGTAGTAGTACAATCACTATGTCCTACATGTGCGGAACCATTCTTTCTGACACATAATTCGCCTTTGACTGGTAGTACTGAAATAGCAGGCAAATCTGGAGTAGTATCAGACTGAACATTCAGGACCATGAAATTCGAAGAATAATTACCTAAATCATACACTTCATTTTCTAGATCTAACCCTGTTCTATAGGGGAGACCTTGCTTGTCTGGAAAACATGTTCTATTCAGAAGGGACATATCATGGGAGGATGACGTTAACGTGGACCATGCTCCACACGAACCATTATGTGAAAATGGATAAGGAAAGAGTGGCAGAACTCCCTTCGGCGTCTGGAAAGGGGGGAGTCGACCACACACCCAACAATTAGTGGCATTGCTGGTCTGGTGTGAATAGTGTAACATTCTGATAAATGTGTTATTTCGCATAGCAAGACGATAGGATAGCTCGTGAGGAGGCAGATCACTAAATGTGTGCTCTATTGTAGCATTAGGAAACTTGTTTACATGTGAACTTGGAAAACATAAATGTAAAGCATAACTTGTGCAGGTAACCATTAGACTCACATATAACAAAAAACTTAGAACAATAATACATATTTTAGAGTTTTGACTAACTCTCTCACTATGGGGGTCTATTTCATACATGTCAGGAACCTGTCTAACCGTTTCACCCGAGAGGGACTTAGACAATTAAACTGGCTGACTTATTTTACTAGACCTGAGTTTCAGTTTATACTCCTGTTGCGGAGTTTTCTCTAACAGAGGAATTTTGAGTTCAGAGTCTGTTTTTAGGTAGTCTGTAGGAATGAGGCAGTCCTTTGCAAAAGTCTTTTCACGAACTCCATGGAATTTCTTTATGTGGGACAGGTGGACCCATCCTTTCCTGCCCTCTAACTTCACGGCGGTCCTTGTTGTTAACAAGACGAGACGGGGTTCCTTCCAACGGGGCTCCAGCGGACTTGAACGTTCAAAATTCCGTACCAACACGAGGCTTCCTGGAATGACTTCATGCGGTTTCACCTCGGTGTTGTCTGGAAATGCGGCGGCAACCTGTGAACGACAAGAGTGTAGGGCAGACATCAAGGAAGCTAGGTAATCTGTCAGCATATTACTGGAAACATCTGTAATACTGCGGGGTCTAGGTGTACCCCACATGTTTGGGGGGCGGCCGAATACGACCTCATATGGGGACAGACCTGATCTGGAATGTGCAACCATCCTCATGTAGAATAGAGCAACTGGCAGGGCAACTAGCCAGTCTACACCTTTCTCTTTACATGTCTTGGCAATACGGATTTTCAGGGTCTGATTATGTCTCTCTACGAGACCGGCTGCTTCAGGATGGCGCACACAATGGAACTTCCACTGGTACCCTAACAGAAGAGAAACATGTTTCATAAGTTCAGATGAGAATGGCTGGCCGTTATCAGAATACACGACCCTAGGGAGTCCATAGCGGGGAAAGAATTCACGAACCAACTGCCTGGCAGTGGTCGCGGCTGTGTAATCTGGGACTGGATATGCTTCTGTCCACCTGGACAAAGCGCATACAACTACGAGGACATACTTGAAACCTCGACATCGCTCCATCTGAATATAATCCATCTGGAGGACTTCAAAAGGGTGGTCAGGAGGTTGGAATCCACCTTGTTCCACCGGGACACTTTTACCTGGATTGAACTGACAACATATCATACAGGTACGGACTTTCTGCTTGGCTGCAGCTCGTAAATGCTTGTTGAACCAAAGGTTCTGGATACTGTCTAACATAGCTTTTTCTCCTAGGTGTGCTGGACTATGTGCGGTATTGATAATGACTTGAACCATAGAGTCGGGGAGAAACCATGTGGCTTTTCCCTTCGTCAACCATCCTTGATCTGTCTGGACCCCTCCTTGTTCGGACCATTTCTTGATCTCTTCGGGAGTAGCGTGTAACTGTATGTCTATGACATCTTGTGTAGGGTCCTTAACTGTCATACATGTAGTCTGATCTGGAGTGAGTATCTGTGTCGTGTTAACTGGAATGTCTGGGGTCTGAGCTGTAAGCTTGGCTGTTCGATCTGCTAGATCGTTACCTTGGGAAATGATGTCAGTAACTTTCGTATGTGCCTTGCACTTCATGATAGCGATAGCTGTCGGTAAATGTATTGCATCTAATAGAGCTTGAATGAGGAGACCATGCTGAATCTTGGTTCCATGAGAAGTCATGAAACCTCTCTCCTGCCAGAGCACTCCAAAGTCGTGTACGACTCCGAATGCGTAACGTGAATCTGTATATATGTTTACTTTCAGGTTCTTAGCACATATGCAGGCTTGGGTCAGAGCAACTAGCTCTGCTGCTTGAGCAGACAGGGTGTCAATACGATGTGTTTCTATAACTTCGGTTTCAGTAGTCACTGCATACGCGGCTACTAGTTCTCCTGTACTTGTTCTCATACATGAACCATCCACATAAAGTGTCAGGTCGGGGTTAGGTAATGCAATGTCTGTCAGGTCTTGTCTTGGCTTGGTCATAGTGTTAACAACTTCCACACAGTCATGTGTGGCAGGATTTGAAGTAACTGAAGGTAACAGAGTAGCAGGATTTAGAACGTTGCAGCGTCTGATTTCTATGTGTGGCTGGAACAGTGTCAGTTCATAACCTGTTAAACGTGCAATTGTCAAGTGCTGAGTCTGTGTTCGGTTTAAAAGAACTTCCACGGAGTGTGGAACTTGTACTGTCAGGGAGTGTCCTAACACTATGGAATCACTTTGTCTGATAGCTAGAGCTGTGGCTGCAACTGACTTGAGGCACGCAGGCAAAGCCTGGGCTACTGGATCTAATGTGCTCGAAAAATAAGCACAGGGCTTGTACTGTCCTGCTTGATCTTGTGTGAGAACAGATAATGCAGTACCATCACGTTCTGTGACAAAAAGTGTAAAAGGCTTACTATAGTTCGGTGTTGCTAGAACAGGTGCTTGACATAAAGCTTTCTTTAATTCATTGAAAACAAGTGTATGTTCCTGGGTCCAAGATAGGACAGTCGATACGGCTGCCTCCTGTGTCGTTAACTGTATCAGTGGCTTGGATAGAAATGCATACTGAGGAATCCATTGTCTGCAATAAGAAGTGAGGCCGATAAAAGCTCGTACCTCCTTCTGTGTCTTGGGCTGTGGAAGACTCGCTATTAACTGGATACGGTCTGGTGTCAACTGCCTACCCCACTTGGACAGCAAGTGTCCTAAGTATACCACTTGCTGGACACAGAATTGTAATTTGGAAGGGGACACCTTGTGCCCCTGCTCGGCCAGAAAATACAGAACTGTAAGTGACGCTCGCTCGCAGTCACGTTCAGAACGGGCTGTGATCAGTAGATCATCGACATACTGGAGCAGGGCAGTGTCAGTTGGCATGTGAATATTGTCTAGTTGTCTCTTAAGTGCTTGACTGTAAATGCTAGGACTTTCTGTGAAACCTTGAGGAGCTCGTGTGAATTTATAGCTTCTTCCATTTAAACAGAAACCGAAAAGGTACTGGCTGTCTGGATGAATGGGGACACTGAAAAATGCGTTCTTGAGATCAATAACAGTGAAGAACGTAGCTTCAGAATCAATGGCTGTCAATAGGGATGAAATATCTGGGACTACTGGGTACTGAGGTATGATACATTTATTAAGTTCCCGAAGGTCAATCACTAATCGATATACTGGAGGTGCATTTGGATCAGTACGTTTCATGACTGGAATGATAGGAGAATTACATACATTGGAGTCAGTTTCTACAACCACTCCTTGAGCAATAAGTTCATCAATAATTTTGGATAAGGCTGCTACAGCCTCAGGTGGCAATCTGTACTGTCTGATTCGTGGCAAAACTATACCTTGCTTGAGAGTCACACGATGGGGTGTGATCTGCATATATCCTACATCAGTTGGACCTTGCGCCCATAGATGCTGTGGTACATTCAATAATCTTGGATCAAAATCACGTAATACATAGTGACCTTTAAAGTCACGTAAAAACAATCGTACTCCTTCTGGAGAACAGCAAATTACTGCACCTAATTCTTTTAATGTCTTGATGCCTAACACATTTTCTGGACATGATTTCGTGAGTAACAAATCAGTAGTTCGGGACAATGGACCAATTTCTAGAGTAACTGGTTTTGAAATTTCGTTAACAATCGGTTTTCCTGATAATCCAAGGGAAACATTTCTAGAGCCTGAGAGCGGAGCCCCTGGAACTTCGTCATGACTGATAGTAGTCCTACTTGCCCCTGTATCAATCAGAAACTTTCTGTCTTTCCCTAATACTTGACTGTGTACGTAGGGACCCTCTTGATCTACAGGTATCTCGATGAGAGGCAAGCCTACCTCCCTCTCTAGGCTGTTTCATGAATACGGCTGATAATCTGGATACTCTGACTGGGCATACTGGTACATCTGCTGTGTAACATGCTGTGTTGCAGCGATGGGCTGCGGTACTGGAACTGTCTGTTGTGCATTCTGTGGTGACTGAGAAATCTGTGAAACTTGTTCTTGTCTAGGCGGACGTGGTCTTTCTTTAGTTTTACCAGTAGCTATGTTGTGTTTCAGAACTGCACACTCGTTTATAAAATGACCTGGCTGTTTACAGTAATTGCAAGTCCCTTTAACGGGAGCTGCAGGATGACTGGCTTGATTCGGACCCCTCTTCTGACTGTCCTGTGGGACAGATTGTGCAACTAATACTTTCATTTTCGTGTCTTTCATACATCTCCTTTCGTGTTCTTGCTCTTCCCTGATTCTGTTCTGGTGATACTGGAGCATCTGTAACATTTGTGACGGGGTATTAGCTTGCCAACTACTTTCGACTTTCAAAACTCGATTTTTAACTTGTGGACTTGAATTCTCGACTAGTTTGGTAACAAAAAGATGAGGGTACGATTCACTACCTGTCTTCAGACCACTGTTAATAATAAAACATTTTTCAAATCTAGAATAAAAATCACTAGTGTCTTCATCCTGTTTCTGTTTACAAGCTGAGATTGCATCCCAATCTTCCTTTTTCGTGGTTAGTAACCTTGGCAAAACCTGTATCAATAACTCGGGCAATTCTTTAACTTTACCCCCTAGACCGGTACCTGATACTCGTGAATTATCTTCAGCATCTAGAGCTGTCCAATCTATCTTTTTCTCTCCCACCTCCCATTCTTTTTCCTTGAGTTTTTCGTATACCCCTGCGGGCAACAGGACCTTTAACATTTTAATGATATCAGGATACGTGTATTCTCCCATACGGAGCATGTCTTTTAATTCTCGATGGAACCCTGCTGGATCTTTGTCGTGACAGGGAATTAGCTTCTTCATCTCTAAGAGTTCCATCTTGGTGATAGGGGTGTAAACAAATACTCGTTCTAGATCACCACCCGTTGTCCTAACTGGGTGTACTTCTCGTAACGGATGCTGTCTATCTATGTAGAATGATTTACTTTCTGGAGGTGAGACATGAACAAAATGCGGATTCAGAAACGTTCTATATTTGTGGCGCTGTTCTAGAATGATACTAATTAAATCGGTACCTAGACCTCTCCATCTATACTGGAGTAACTCGTTCAGAACATCATGTAACGGACCTGGATCAGAATGTTGTCCCTCATACAGTGTAATGAGGTGCTGGATCATATACATACCCACCAGCCGCTGCTCGGCTGGGGGCAGTTTCAGAAACATTTGTGCCACTATTTCGTCAGGAAAAGTGGTAGAGTCAGTAGTCCATCGGACTGCTGATCGGGCTAGTTCTTGTTCATGCATGGTACTAAGTTCACTATAACCGATTCGTGATTTCAGAATGTGATCGGTAGCTTGAAATACTTGTTCGAGAGAGCCTTGTTCTGGTGCTGGAGGAGGGAAAACTTTCTTGTGATCTAGGCGTGAATGTCGGTCGGGGAGTCTAGTTCTACTTACATACGCTATTCTGGAGGGATTCTCGTCGTCTACCTCTTCAGTAGAAGAGTCATTTTCTTTCTCGGTAACTTGTGCTGCTTTTCGTTTCTCGTGTAACTTTATTATTTCCCTACGGATTTTCTTGTACATACTCTCTATACAGTTCTGTGTTTTGTGTCTTCCCTCGGCTATATGGTCACTCCATCTGGTCAGGACTTTCATTTCTTCCGGATCTTTATCTGGATAGTCTTGTTCTCTTATTAAACAATTAATTAGAAACTTTAAAAGCATGAGCTGAATCTCGACTTTTCTTTGAACCATGGCGTCGCCAATACTTCCTGGGTCTGCTCCTGTACGGATGAAACGATATATTCTGTCTAGATAACCTTTCATATTCGGCAGGGTGTCCAAATATTCGGTCACCCGTCTTACACGCAATGAATATATAACCATATCATCATCGCCTGGGACTGGATCATAACGGCATTCGGTAAGGGCTCGCTTGATATCTGCAACGGACTGATGCTTGGGCGAACGCTGTAACGCTCGGGCATGTAGCTCGATTAATGTCACACGTCTGTGCTGAGGCGGGGTTCCAGGAGGACTTCCCCCCGAGGCCCCTTGACTAGAATCGTCGACGGGTATCGTACGTGCTGGGAGAGTGACTGATGTAGCGGGTACATGTACTGTAGGCTGGACCGGGGGTACCGTAACAGGTGCTGTAACGGGTGCCCCGGTGGCTGGAGGAACGGGAATTACATTATTTACAGGAGCTGGCGGAGCAGGATTGGCATATTCTGCGACTGTGTCGTCCAAATAGGACGAGAGAAAAATATCAGCTGCGGTCGGTTTGTGACGTAGCTTAATCGGAACTAAAGATGGCGGAAAATTACTGGATGCTTCCGGGGTTGCTTTTGGCAAGCCCTCGGCAAGAAGAGGATACATACCCTTAATAAGGGCATTTCTCTGTCTGTCTGACTGTTCGGCTTTAACTCGTTCACCTACTTCGATTAATTCCCTTTCTTGGGCTCTTTCTGAGGATTCCCTACTTAACTCTGTTTTTCTGAATTCCTTTTCCGTTCTTTTATGAGATTCTTTGCGCCATAACTCGATGGCATCTTTCTGGGACTGTCTGGATTTCTTTTTCCACAATGCTTCTTCTACTCGCATGATGCACTCGGCATCCCATGTACCTGATACGGGCCATCTATATTTCTCTTCTAAATCTTTAGTATACTCGACCCATAAGTCTAGATATAATATGGCACTTAAGCCATGCTTATGATACATAAAATGACCTGGACTGTCCCTAGGCGGGACAGGAACTGCTTCCTCGAGCAGACCTTTTCTGGTTTTTAACTGACGTAACTTCGAGAATAGAGGCATAGTTTAGGCTGGAGTCTGGACACAATACAATACAAAACACAATAATGACTGGAAAAACAAATCACTCATACCACGACATTGAAATAACATTTAAAATAACAGTTCGGACAGAATATTACCTGGAATACTGAGAACAGAACACATGAATTTCTCGAGAACAGAACTTACTGGAATGACTAGATGCACTGCTGAAACAGTACGAAACATACCGGTCCCATGAAGAGACACGTCAGGACCCGCATCCACCTAGGTGGACACTTCGTGTTGGATCTGCGTACCCAAACCCACGGACCAGAGACAAATTAATTGACCCTGTCTAGATACTACCCCAGCAACGGTACTCACCGGGCAGCAAGAACGGAAGGCCTCGGACTGGACTGGACTGCTACGACGACGGACTACGAACTTCGGACTTCAGTTACAGGTGGGCCTCCGGATACCTCGGACCTTGGACTCTCGGCTTGGGCTCTGGTCGGGACTCGCCGCGTTCCTCCACCGCCTCGTCTGGACGCTGGACCGCAACCTCCGTCTCCTCCGTGGGCCTGAGGGATACTTGAAGCAGAAATATCTGCACGTGCACGGTATGGTTCCGCCACGGCTGCAGAGGATCAGGGGGCCTGCGTGGCTTCTCCGGCGCGTGGGGAAAGGGCAAGTCCCTATTCGGGCGCCATTATGTGGTAAATAAATAATTACCGGTTCTATTTTTCAGGATACTCATATAAACAGATAGCTCAATAAATAAGAGTCAGGATTCGAGGTATCTTGAGTCACAGGCTTTAATCAGACATACAGGACAGGAACAGGACAGCCTGCATGGGAATAGGATGGCAGCTGCCGGGGACAGGATCTGGAATGGCTAGCTTGGGAAAATGGCAGGATCGCTGTATCATATTAACAGTACATGATATATATACATTTCATTTACAATAGCATTCAATACAGTAGGCGTAGCAGTAAGCGTGGTTCGTAGCAGTCGCGAAAGATATGGGCAAAATGATGTAACAAGAAGGCGTGTACAGGGCGTATACATAGACATGTGATGTAAACGTAACAGAAATGTCATAAATGGGGCGGAAACATGAAGGGGGCTACCTGAGCAGCTGGGACCTCTAACCTAGTGGTGCGCGCAAACGGGCAATGACGTGTTAGCAGGAGGAGCTGGGGGCTATGACTTCTGCGCTAGGAGAGGAGACTAAAGTCTGGAGTGTCAGAGCGACATGTACCCAGGCATATCTAGTATCTGGTGTTTAGAGTACATATTGATAGAATCCAAAAGTTTTCAGGGCAAAGGCTAATAGACTCTAAGACTGGTGCATGCATTATTCTACATGTATTGCGGGTGCTAGGAATATTCTATGAATATTAATACAGTATTTCTCTTACATGGAGACAAAGGCTAGACCATGACGGAAACTATTGATGCGATGCAGTAGCTTAGGAATGCAAAGAAGGAGGGCTGGACTGATAACTAGAAGCATAACATACTCTTGGCAGACTGGGAGGCAGAGCCAGGCCGGGCCGGGCACTGCGAGGCATGAAGTAAGCGAAGGGTCAGGGATGCAGGTGGGGGCTGTATCGCTCCTCGGAGAGAGTTCAGGAGACAGGAGCTGAATCTGAGTCCGGGCCCTTTTGAGGCCTAGAAACGGGGACAATTCAATGAATTAACGTGCACACTGTAAAATGTGGCAACGTAGGTTTACATAGGCCTAATATTCGTTGCTTTCACGAGGACTGGAAACTGGCATACTAGAGATGGACACAACTGTAATTGCGTCTTTAATCGATCAGAGGGGAATACATGCATATCGATCATGCACATATAACATAAGATGGGGAACACGTAGGCACATACAACATGGCAAAATTTACTTTTCCACAGGACAAGGGAACAATGAGGACATAAACCACCAGGATGCGAAAGGAAGGGTGGTCTACAATTGGGTATATCAGCCATGGGACAGACAAGACATCCTGACGTTCCGTAAATCTCTTCCAGATTTGCGAAACAATCTCACCGCCTTTTACACAGAACTAGGTACTGCTCTGGGGTCCACAATAATGAAACTTGCCGACATTGACTTGTTCTTCGGGTTATGTTTGCCAGCCGATGTGTGGAAGCAGATTAGGAGGATAGACCACACAGAATTGCTCGGTCATACCTGGGAACAACTCAGCACATTAGATAAACAGCGGAATCGTGGCCAAAAACCAGTTAAAGCTATATTGGACCTCCCTGATAAAATAGTGCAGAAGGTAAAAACACTGATACCGGAGAAAAAGATAGACTGGTCCATAGTAACAGCGTGCCGCCAGAAACCACAAGAGGATGTCTCTGAGTATTTCTCGAGATTCAAAACAGTGTTCTCCGATTACAGTGGACAGGACATGTCCACTACGACCGGACACCACTTATTCCTGCAACATTACGTCAAAGGACTGCTGCCGGAGGTATCACAGAAATTACAAACTAGCTAAAGTAGTTGGGCAGCCTCTAAGCCAGCGGCTATTCTCCAAATGGCCCAGTATTATGAACATCAGAAAAACGAGAATGATAGAGCCACGGAAAGGAAGAAGAAAGACTTGAAAGAAAGGGTAATGATAGCGCAGCTCCATGGAGTGAATACAGGAAGGGAGCAATATAAGGGAGCACACCAACAGAATACCCCTAGGGCGCACCAGCCTAGAAATGATTCATCGACGCCATATACAGGACGACAAGACTTAGGACTGGATCAGTGTGCGTTTTGTAAAGAGTACGGACACTGGAAATCCCAATTCCCCCTGTTACCTGATACCACCAGGAAAACACTAGTTCAGTCGCTCGTGTTGAGCAGGCTGGATTATTGTAATGGTTTGCTGCTAGCTGCCAATGAGGGGATCATTGTTAGACTACAAGTTGTGCAAAATACTGCTGCACGCTTAGTTCTCAATGTCCCGGCCCGTACTCCCTCAAAGCCATTATTAGCTAAACTTCATTGGCTCTCAGTGAAACAGAGGGTGATGTTTAAAACTTGTTGCATCATTCACAAGTGCCTTATTGGTAAAGGTCCAGATTACTTAACCGAAAAATTCATTCCTTACGTTCCCTCTAGATCCCGGAGATCTGGGGATCAAGAATTGTTATGTGTCCCCAGGTTCAGGAAGACAAGACAAGGGGGAAGGGCTTTATCAGTAGCCGGCCCAAAGTTATGGAATGAACTTCCTAAGGAAATTAGACTATGCAGGGAACATTTTCCCTTCAGAAAAAAGCTAAAAACATTCCTCTTTAATTACTAGATGTCTGGTTAGGTAATGAAGATATATGACTGGGCCTTCTTTGCTCTCAGATGCTGCCAATGGCGCGGAGATACTCCTTTGGGAGTCGATTCCTAGCGCGGTACAAGTTTGCAAATAAATAAAAAAAAAAAAAAATGCCCGATTCTGCTAGGAATCGGTAGGGGCAGAGGGGCGAGGGAGATAGCAAATGAACAGAGAGGAAGAGGACGTGGGAGAGGGTATGCAAGTGAAGCTAGCGAAGGAAGGCCAGGAAGAGTGAACGCATTTGACCGCCCTAGACAGAACCAGTGTCAACAGACAGATTACGACAACATGTATGACTCTGCATAGGCAGCCAGGGGCAAGGGAGGGATCCAGTCGAGCTCTATGTTGATCAGCAAGGCCCTTATGTTACTGCAAAGGTCCTGGGCACAGAGTCGCCATTTTTGGTAGACACAGGAGCAACACGTAGTGCGCTATCCAAACGACTGATGCCAAGGGCACCCTTGTCTGGCTCACATATAACCTCAATAGGATTTGACGGTACGCCCTCCACCAACCCTTTGTCCAGACCGAACCCCTTCAGACTTGAAAACAATGTTATCGACACGACGTTCCTTCTCTCCTCCAACACTCCAGACGCCATTATGGGTCTCGATCTACTGAAGCATTTCCGTGCGACTATCAGATGTTCGCCAGACGGAGTCCGAGTCATCTTATATGACAATCACCAACACCAAGAGATAATCCATCCCAACACATGTATCCCATTTCTGAGACAGACATATCCCTACTAGACACTTTACCCTTGCATCTGTGGGCTAGGGCTGATTCAGACGTAGGACGAATGATGATTGACCCAGTACACGTGGCAATACGACAAGACGCAACCTTACCGAAAATACCCCAGTACAAGATATTGCCAGAGGGCAAGAAAGCCTTGACCGAAATCATACAGTCACTAGTAGAGGCAGGAGTAGTAGAAGAGGTAGTCAGCAATGTTTGTAATAGTCCTATTTTACCGATCATAAAGAGAGAGGGAGAGGGGGATGGAAAAGTCTACCGCTTCATCATCGACCTGCGGGAGATAAACAAAATAGTAGTACCACAGTACCCAGTAGTTTCTGACATCACCACCATCCTGACCCTAATTCCGTCAACTGCTACCACTTTCACCGTTATCGATCTCAAGAATGCCTTCTTCTCCATACCCATTCACCAAGACAGTTGCTATCCTTTTGGATTCACTCTAAGATCCCGCTCATGTAGATTTTGTCGAGCACCCCAGGGGTACACCGAGAGCCTGAGCATCTATAGCCAGGCGCTCAAAAGACAGTTGGATGCCGTACAGTTACCAGACGGGGTGGTGTTGATACAGTATGTAGACGATATCCTTCTAGCAGCAGACACCACTCCACTAGCCGTCACAGCCACCATCCAACTCCTACACTTCCTTGCAGAAAATGGCCACAAAGTTTCTCGAAAGAAATTGCAGTTCTGCAAACCACAGGTAACATAATTAGGTCACCTCTTATCGAAAGAAGGGAGGAAAATCACACCCGACAGGATCCAGGCAATTCTAGACACTCCGTTCCCAAGAATCAGAAGTAAGTCCGCTCTCTGATAAGCCTCCCCTCATTCTGCCGACAGTGGTTACCGAACATTAGCCTCATTGTCAAACCCATTCTCTCCCTCCTAGCCAAAGACACCCCCTCACCTTTCCCCTGGACACCCGAATGCCAGTCAGCATTCAAAGAATTGCGAGATGCCCTTTGTTCGGCACCTGTTCTAGGAACCCCAGACTACTCCAAACCATTCTTCCTCTACACACATGAAAGGGGGGGATGTGCATTGTCTGTCTTATCACGGTCAATTGGTGACAAGCATCACCCATGTGCATATTTCTCTGCCACCCTCGACCCAGTAGCTAGAGCGTTGCCAGCGTGTTTGCGCGCTGTGGCAGCTGCAGCAGTATCCATACGCCAGAGCGAAGGAATAGTGCTCTCCAATCCTATCACCGTGTTAGTACCCCATGCAGTCGACACGCTACTGAACCAGACCAAAACCCAACACTTGACTAGCGCACGACTGACAGGTTATGAGTTGACCCTGCTAGCACCACACATCACTCTGAAACGATGCACCACTCTCAATCCAGCCACATTGTTACCTCTACCCGAAACTGACCCTGGTGTGACTCCAGTGCACGACTGTGTAACCCTCACTGATGAACAGACAAAGAGTAGAGTAGATCTCCGAGACACTGCCTTTCCAGAGCCAGATGGGGAACTATGGGTAGACGGCTCGTGCATCAAACTTCCCGATGACACCACCTCAGCTGCATATGCCGTCACCACAGCCCGAACCATCCTAGAGACAGCCCGACCATCCTAGAGACAGCCCGCATTGCCCAACGATCCGCCCAAGCAGCTGAGCTCATTGCCCTCACGCGAGCAGGTATTTTAGCAGCTGGTATGACAGTAAACATATACACCGACAGCCAGTACGCCTTCGGGGTGGTTCACCATTTTGGGCTCCTGTGGAGAGAAAGAGGGTACCTGACCTCACACGGCACACCCATCCTACATGGAGATCTAGTCTCCGCATTGACAGAAGCAGTCCTCCTCCCCAAGCAGCTAGCAGTGATTAAATGCCAAGCACATAAGAAAGTGACCGATCTCATTGGACAGGGAAATGCACCAGCCAACGTTACTGCCCGAGCCACAACCCAGGACAGAACCACAACACGAATGTACGTGACCAGGTCACAAGCAGAACAATGAACCGATGCTAGAACGACTGTAAGGGACATACAAACGACAGGCACACAGGCCGAACTGACTGGATGGGGTCGGGTGGGACTGAAAGACGAGGAAGGCTGCTGGAGGACAAAAGACGGGGGACAAATGGTTGCTACCTAATGCCTATCTGATCCCCATATTGACCATGGCACATTTACCAGCACACATAGGATCTTCCCCCATGACCGAACTGATCACCAGAGTATGGCATAACAGCAAGATCGCAGAATCAGCAAAACGCCTAGTACAGCAATGCATAGTATGCCTGCAACACAAACCAAGGGAAAGGGACCGTAGTACCACGGGGAGGGTTTGGAGTCCCTGATCACCCCTTCGAAGTCCTCCAGATGGATTACATCCAGCTAGAGGTGCCATGGTTGAAAATATGTTCTAGTGATCGTGTGCGCCTTTAGCAAATGGGTGGAGGCCTACCCCACCCGTGACAACACCGCCTTAGCTACTGCGCAGGTATTACTGAAGGAGTTCTTCTCCAGATATGGCCTTTGTAGAATTTTATGGAGCGACAATGGCCCCCACTTCGTAGCAGAAGTAATAAAAAATATACTGAAAGGGTTGGGGGTAAAGCAAAAGTTCCACACCGTTTTGCACCCCCAGTCAGCGGGCCTGGTAGAAAGACACAACGCCATGTTAAAAATGAAGCTAGCAAAAATAGTCGCCACAACTGGGTTGAAATGGCCCGACGCCCTCCCACTGGCATTGCTGTCAATGCGCTCCATCCCCAACCAAACACCGACTGACCCCTTACGAAGTAGTCTTCGGGAGGCTTTTCAACATTTGGGCGGCACCAGAGCCAACCTCCATTAATGATGTCCCGGACATACTAATGTCTGACTATTTGTACAAATTAACGAACGAACTAACACTTATCCACCAACAGGTGCAGCAAGCCATTCCAGACGTATCCAGGGGCCTAGGACACGATATGAAGCCTGGGGACTTCATGCTGATGCGAAATTTTCAGAGGTCGAAGAGTCTGTAACCCAGGTGGACGGGCCCCTGGCAAGTCTTGATCACCACCCGAACTGCCCTTAGAGTGGAAGGAAAAAGAAACTGGCTTCATGCGCACCACTGTAAGAAGATATCTCCTACACTGACGGCCCCCGAAGAAGTGAACAGCCAAGAAGAGCTCCTGACAAAAGACCGACCAGCCCTGAGTTGCTACCCACAGACAGAGACACTTGAACTGGCAGAGTTTCCCGACCCCACGGTACCATCCAAGAAAGGGTACAATTTGAGATCGACGAAAGGAGAGTACTCCGAAAAGCAGGCCACTAACTGAGTCAAAAGTCTCAGAACGGTAGCTAACACTACAAATGCTACCAGGAGAAACGCTAGATGAAAGTATGTGGTCCTGCCAGTCGTCGAGCCTCTTGAAGGTGATGGAAGAACCCGGACGAACTGGCAGCATCTCTCACCTGCCTCTTGCTGATGGTCACAGTCTGGATCATTGAATAGAGTGCTCCCGCTTACAGGACAATGTCACCCACCATGCAACCCACCAAGAAAGAACACTATCAGGTGTCACTGTCACCACGCCTCCGAGAACGACGCAAAGAATTCTGGAATAATTCTTTGGTACAAGTATTGCACCAACACAATCTTGCCGCAAATGCCACGAACTGTTGGATCTGTGGGTTGCTACCTCATGCCACTGAACATTCCATTCCTTTCATCCCTTCACCCTTTTCTGCTCATGGATCTTGCCTCGCCTGGTTAATGCTCCTGCAAGAGAGCTACAAAGACAATGCCACATCCGATTGGACAATCAAACAATTTTACAACGAGTTCAGGCTGAACAAAACGGGAAGAACATCCGCTCCCTTCTGCCCTCTGACTTCAAATGCAACCTCTCCAATGAACATTCCCGCCAAAGAACGAGTTGAAATGCAAGTGTAGAACAACCCAGCCAGACCTACCTTTTCCTATCTAAAGAAACGAACTTCCGCAACTCTGACAGTGACCCTATCTGTGGTGAACGTCTCAGGCCTTGTCTGCATCGAAGGCCATGGGACTAAGATCGTGGGTCACAGCTCTTTTCAAATAACGAAGACTCTGAACACCGCCGACCCCCCCTTCATTTGTTGCATCACCCAACATGTACTTCATCTGTGGTACCAAAGCCTTCACATGGCTTCGAAAAGGCTCGGGGGGCACGTGCTACATCGCTTTTGTTCTGCCTCCAACTTACACAGCACCTGCAGACCATCACAGAGAAAGGCGTTCCAAAGACACAGAACAAACAGACTCCGCCGCATCACAGTTCCTCGATGCAGCAAAGGGACTCGTCCCGCTATGGGGTCCGATGGCAAACAGCTGAGCCATTCGACACCGGACCCAAGCAGGAGAAACAGCCTTGAACGTCACAGCTGGCATCCTCACCAACAACACTGCCGAGCTTCAGACGGTCCGCCTGGTGGCTTTACAGACCCGCCTTGTTCTGGACGTGGTATTAGCAGATCGTGGAGGAGCATGCCTCATCATCGGTGCCAGCTGCTGCACCTTTATCCACGACAACTCACCCTCAGTCTATCAAGCAATTGAACATCTTCACAGGTTGGCATCAGAGATCCATCAAGAAACAGAAACTTGGACACTTGGAAGCTGGTTTTGGGGCATTTTGAAAGACTGGGGTTGGAAAATAGTGATGATCCTCTTGGTTCCAATCTTTGTAATATGTGGCTGCTGTTTGGGGATACACTGTATACCACCCTTGTGCTCTCTTTGTTTGAACTCTTTGCGCCCTAAGACTCTGGACACTCAATTCGAAAACATGAAAGCAATGTATGACAGAGGTACAGGACATTATGGACATTGACGTGAACTGACAAGCTGGCTAGGATATGTTCAAAGGGGCGACTGTAAAATATAAAATGACAAATATGAACATTGCCGGCGCAATCTTGCTTAGTGAAGGCCTCTGCGAGCGCGTAAGCAGCAACCATTTTAGATACCGCGGCCATTTCGTACACTGCTGTTCACCTGTGTGCCACCCTGACCTCGCTATCATCCCCCGCGCTCTGACTAAGCCCGAGCACACATACTGGGGTCGTAATACCATGTCAGCATGACAGTGCCCCGGAGTCACTTCCTGTGCCAAACCCACTTGTCCTTTCATCCTCCGCGCACGGGCAGGCCCCTTTGATAACCTCCTCCACTGCACCTGGCTACTCAATCCAGTCCCATGCACTAACCGACCCCTGCGGACATAGTTTATTACCCGCATACGACAGAACTTGTTTCACCAACAAAGGGGCCTGATCTAATCAAAGACACGAACCCTTAGATCTGACCGATCCCACGTACTTTTAGATCCTGTCGGAATGTACAGCTGCGAGATAGCGATCATCTTTTAGATCTGGGTGGAGGGACGATTGCTGCTGGGTTTGTGTGGGAACTAGCTTGAGACGGGTATTCCAAGGATGTTTGCCAATGCAATAAACTGATGCCAGGAATGTTTTGACCATGTAATAAACTGACAAAAAAGCATATAAAAGGCCATGCCACAGAGATGCAGTTAGAGCACCTCCTGACGATAGCCCCGGTGTCTGATGTGATGTGTTCTCCTCTAGAGTAATAAACCTGTTCTTCGCCTTCCAGGTACCAGTGCCTGCCTCGTTATTTTGATCGCTAATCTTAGGGTGAATTAGAGGTGGTTTGCACCAAGCGGCATCGAAAGTCTTGGGAGTCTCGCTGCTTTTCATCATCCCTGTCCACACCTCAGGCTCCCTGTCCACCCCTTACACAACGGTCTCCCTGTCCACCCCTCGCACCTCTGGCTCCCTGTCCACCCCTCGCACCTCTGGCTCCCTGTCCACCCCTCACACCTCTGGCTCCCTGTCCGCCCCTCACACCTCTGGCTCCCTGTCCGCCCCTCACACCTCTGGCTCCCTGTCTAGCCCTCGCACCTCTGGCTCCCTGTCCACCCCTCGCACCTCTGGCTCCCGGTCCGCCCCTCTGCACCTCTGGCTCCCTGTCCGCCCCTCCGCACCTCTGGCTCCCTGTCCACCCCTCCGCACCTCTGGCTCCCTGTCCTCCCCTCGCACCTCTGGCTCCCTGTCCACCCCTCGCACCTCTGGCTCCCTGTCCACCCCTCGCACCTCTGGCTCCCTGTCCGCTCCTCGCACCTCTGGCTCCCTGTCCGCCCCTCACACCTCTGGCTCCCTGTCCACCCCTCACCCCTCTGGCTCCCTGTCCACCCCTCACACTCCCAGGTCACCACATCCTCTCCACCCTCATGCACTAGCACATGCGACGCAATGCACTCTGCGAACAGCATCTCCACCCGTCTGCGCCTCTGAAACAGTGGATTCTACATGGATGATGGAGAAACGCCTCCCGCCCAGGTTATGAGCACCGCTGCCTCTCATCAATGGACCTGTAACTCTGTGCCTGAACCATTCCATTCCCAAAAGCTGTATTGGACGTGTTTGGTCATAAAAGCACGTACAAAATACATCCAAAACATTTCCAAAACACAGCAGCTAAAATCTAATACACGCCTGAATGGATGGATTAATAGAATCACAGTTAAAATACTATATACATTAGAAGAACTCATTAAAAATTCATGTGATAAAACAGTATATTTTTTGTACAAATGATAACATTTTCAAATTCCAGCGTGATTGATTTAAGACAGGCAATTAGATCCACATACTGTCCACTCCAGCACCTATATTGAATACATAAATATTTTTTAACCTTGTGCGTAGTGGAGGCGGCCTGCTCGCATTGCCCACGACCACCCCAGATATTCCGCCATTGCTATGACAATCGTTGTTGATGTGTCAGTTCTTAGGCTTATTTGGTTTACTGTCAGTCCCCAGTAAAGTGCACCAGGAGTGCCAGGGCTTGTAAATACAAATGCTGCTGGTGGGCCTGCAGCGCTGGTTGTGCCACCCCCAGTAAAATGTGTCCAAGGTCTGCCATTGCAGAGCCTGCGTGCAGTCTGGAACTGTCATGCTGACTGGGCAAGTGCACACACTTGCCAGTCCCTAAACCTTCCCTTAACTTCATATTAGTCACCCCTATGGTAGGCCCATGGGCAGGGTGCATTGTAAGCATAAGGTAGGAGATGCCCTGATGTGTGGGGCATCTCCTAATAGTGAATTACAGCCATTTTCGTTTTTCACTATTGTAAGGCTACCTGTTCTCATAGGCCAGAATGGGCTGCTGGAATTATTACACCCTATAATCCCAGCAGGCTCAGGGAACATGGTAGAAAGTCAAGTTTAGTATGCCTGAACTCAGAATAATAAAATACTTCTTTTAGTAAAGTTTATTCTAATATCCTGTGTTTGCAAATGCAACGTTTAGAAAGTTACAATTTGCTTGCCTGACTATTTCAGCCCGCCTCTGCTAGGATGTGTATCTGCTGTCTGGGTTGTGTGAGTGACAGGGCTGGGGAATTCCAGGGGACAGTCTGGGCTGCCAGGTGGTGAATAGAGAGATTACCCCCAGGATAGGTGGGAGGAGTGCCCCTTGACTCTGAATAGGGCTGTGCTCTGCCACCCCAATGCTGGCTCCACCTCCTGTGGAGCGTCTGATGTCCCTGCCCTGCACCCTGAAAGAAGAAGGCAGATTCTTGTCAGCAAAGTGCTCCAAAACTGGGTTGAACCAGGCTCAGGCCCCCTGGCCTGCAAGAACAAAGGATTTTCAGTATAAATGTAGGAGCCCTGCTCTTAAGAAATCAGATCCTGTTTGTGCCTAGAAGAAACTCTGCCCGAAGAGAAGGACCTGGGAAAGCTGCATGGAGGAGTACTGTCTCTGGCCTGAGAGACTGGCCTGTGGTGTGTGCCTTGCTGCAAGAAGGAGTGAAGGAAAGACTGAGAAAGACTTTATTTTATTCAACTTGTGCAATCTCTGAAGCAGATCTCCAAGGGCTTGCGTGTGAGCCTGCCCCCTGACCTCAGCCCCAGGAACATTGGGCTCTATCCCCCTGAAGAAGGAAGCTGCTGCTGGTGTTGTCTTCCCTTGCAGCGCTGACCCCGGAGACCTGAGTGCGCTGAGAAGTTGTCCCGAACTCTGAGAGCCTGTGCCCCCCCGTCCCGCCGAGCAACGCGACTCCTGAACGATTGCGCCGCAACTCACACAGTAAAGGCCAGCCCCGCCTGGCGTGAGCACCGTGACTGCTGCTACATCGAGCCGGAGCTCGCACCGCAAGAACGGACCGTCCGGTCCAAGCAACGCGAACCTGTGGCCCCCGAGCCGTAGCTCACACAGTAACGATGGACTGCGCCTGGGCTCGCCCCTCCGTGAAGACGCCCTGCTGAAAGCGCCTCACCGCTGGAATCACCACAAGCCGCTGCCCCCATTCTTTAGGACCGGAGCGTCGCAGAGACTAAGAACCTGCCCTACAACGCATCGCTGCCCTCTGTGTGAAGAGCCTGCCAAGCCATCGAGCCATAGCTCGCACTGAAGGAGGAAGGAACCGTGACGTGGGACGTCGGCTCTCCCTCAGCACCGTCCGCCCTGGACCCCCTCCGCAAACTAAGGTACTGTGAGCTTCTACGGGGCCCGTCCGCATTGCCGTACGAGTCGCACTGTGACACTTCGACTCGCACCAGCTGTTTGTAGAAACAGTACCCGTGTACGCCTTGCCCAATGCTGCGCTTCGGACTGAGACGTCCGTGAAGCGCACTGCCTCGTGAAAGCTTTGGTTTGTGAAACGTGGTACGCATCGCACAGGAGTGCTGCGCACCGCACCCTGACTTTGCCCAGTTGATCGCACCACACCTCGCGCACTGCAAGGCGCGTAAGGTTCGGCACGGTCGCACCGTTCGCACCGAACGCGGCACACAGGAGGCCAACGAAGCACACAGGAGGCCAACAAAGCGCACGGCCTGCTTTGTAATAACCAAGAACGAACTGAACTTTGCTTCTAAGAACTGTGGCATCATTTTGAAAGTTACTGGAACCATTCTGAAAGTATTAAGGCTGTATCTAAAGCCTGCTTGAGCATTTTGATATAAAGAGTATATTTTTTACAAAAGAACAGTCTTGTGTCTCTGTGTAGTGGGTTAGTAAATTACGGTGTGGGATATTACAAATGCTTAACCATATGTACTCTAGAAATTAGCCTTGTCTGCTCGCGCCACGCCGCCTAGAGGGTGAGTAGGGGTTATTTCTGGGAGTAGTCTTTTGCCCTGACTAGAGGAGAGGGTCCCTGTTTGTCACAAGTGCATACCTGTGTCAACCAGAGACCCCCAATTCTAACATGGACCATTTCCCAATACATGGTTTTCAAGATCTTTTTTGAGGGAAAGATAGAATGTATTGGGTCCACCCACAGGGAGTTCAGCCTATGCTTGCTAGGGTAGCTTTAAACTCCCTTAGCTATTTTATTTGATGGGAGGTGTGTGCCCTTATTATGTCTAAGAAACCCACTGCATCTACTGCAAGCCCTGGAGTAGTCCAAAGTCTCTGCCAATACAGAAGGGGACGCAGTTCAGCTGTATCTGCAACTGGTTCCCTCCCAAGGTCATAGAGTAACGGACATGTTGGGGTACTCTGCGGTACCCTAGTCATTTTCCTAAAGAACCTATTTTCTGATAGTGTAAGCTTAGATAAGTTCTTGTCCCCCCAAAGGTCTGTACCATATAGGGCTGCACTCATTACTTTCATGTTGTAGATGTCCAGTGCCGGGCTAATTGGTTTAGAAAATGAGGTGTTGTATTCCGTGTGCAACATCCCCGCCAACTGCCGATGTTTTTAGGATGCTGGGTCAATCTGGTGAGTCCAATTCAAACCCTCCTGAATGTTAACCCCTAGATATGTAAACTCCTTAACTTGCTCTAGCAGACTATCGTTCATTTTGATGCCCCCCTTAAAAACCCTGTGCGGATTAAAGGCCATAGGTTTAGTTTCCGACACATTAACCTCCGAGCCTCGCCTCAAGCAGCACTCCTCAAAGATGGTTAGGGCTCTCTGGAGGCCACTCGGCGTCTTGGAAATGATCAATGTGTCGTCTGCGAACATTAGTACGGGCACTTTATCACCTGCTAGTATCGGGGCATCCGTGGGGATGGATCGCATACAGTTCACTATTCGATTAATGTATAAAGAAAATCGTGTCGGTGCCATCACAACTCCTTGGCGCACACCTTTTTCTACGGGAAAGAATCAGTAACTTCACCCTGCATGCCCCACTGGATTTTAGCATCATTATCCTCGTGCAATACAGGGGTGCGTGTCAGTAATTCAGGTGGCATCCCCATTTCTTGCAGTTTCCCCCGTAGTTTGGCTCATGGTACGAGGTCAAATACTGACTTTAGGTCAACAAAAGCAGCTTACAAGCTACCCTTAACCAAAGTCACCGTTTTCAAATAAAGCAAGATGAACCAAAACCCTTGATCTGTGGTGCTGGTGAAAGCCCGAAACCTGCCTACAGTGGCGATAAAATGTTAAACGCATCAATCCATTCTTGGACTTGGTGGAGCACTCGTCTCCCCATTAACTTTTGTAAAGAATCCATTAGGCTGATTGCCCTATAGTTCCTTGGGCACGATTTGTCCCCTTTCTTGAAAACCGGTATCATTTCGGTTCTTTGCGAGGAGTCGGGGACTGGCGCACCCTGGGCAATGGCTTTAGTCAGTAATCGAATGTACAGGCACCATCTTTCCTTATCATAGAGGAATACATCCCCAGGAATTCTATCCGGGCCCGGGGCCTTTTCAGCCAATATGGATTCCAGTGCCACCTCAACCTCTGCCCTGCTAAAGGCCACATCCTGATAAAACCTCTAAACAAGGTCACCCTCTACCTCATCTTCATTTGAGGCATATTGGGGTTTAAAGTAGTTTACCCAATCCGACTGTGAAACGTGATTTTGGGGCTGTCGGGCCTGTCCGCCTCTATCCCATTTGTGTACATTCCAAAACTGTTCAGGGTTTATCCTAGCACATGCATCCCTAAGTTCCTGCCATCTTCTGTCATCCCATCCTTTCTTTGCCTTGGTTTGAGTGCCTCTATAGGTAGCCCTGGCTGCTCGTACAGCTATCGGGTCGCCTGCTTGAATAGCCTCCCCTGAAGCTATACGTGCCGTTTTTCAGTCTTTGTTGAAGCAGTTGCGTGCTTTTAGGTTTATGGTCTTTTTAGATCTGCCCTTTTTGAAAAATGCGTACGCAGTTGGGCAAATACTTTGTTGTGAATGTGAGCCGGTTGCTCTAAGACCATTGGATTTACTACACTAACCTCAAGCACGATCCATATCCTTTACAATGCAATCTAGTACTTGGGGCAGCTCAGTTATCTTGACCCATTTAAGGCGTTCATGTCAGTAGTTGGAACAACATCGCTGGCGGAGTATTTGTTTCGTCATTGGGTGGGAGCCTTATGCCTCGTTTAATCCAAGGTCACACACAAGGGGTTGTGATCACTTTCTAGTCTATCTCTAACCATCATATCCCCAAGGGCGTGCCAAAACGTCAGACTCATTAATACGCAGTCTATCCCACTGGCACTATACCCAATATCAAAAGTGTTAGACCCCAATTGATCTGAAGGTGTTCGACCATTAGCAGCCCGCAATCCCTTCTCCATACAAATGGAATTCACTTGAATAACCGCGTCAGACCACCTTTGTATGGGGTCAAGCTCCAGCTTTGCAATGCCCCACTTAATATCTTCCTCCTCCGATAAATGACCCTCCTCACTGTAGATGAGCGCTTAGAGCTCGGTGGACTGCCCCTAATGGTGGTGTTAGCTATTACATGTTCCTGTTGCTTGCGGAACATGTTCCCCTTGGTCAATCATTGTTTTCCAAGGTAGAGCTTCCCTGCATACTAAACAGTCTTTGGCTGGGAGAGTGGGCACTCCTGCTACTCGGGGGAAGAGCGTCTGAACTCAATGGCCGACTGTCCTGGCGGACTCGTGCGAAACTCTAAAGCAAAGAGGTTTTCTGCTAAGTCTGCCCTAGTCAGAGTAAGCTAGATATAATCCGGGTGGCGAACAGGGGAGGTCAACCTACGAGCTTTTGCTGTCTTCCCTTATCACCGACCGACATCCCCTGGCATGCCGTACCCAATGAATAACTTTATTGGTTATAGAATCCGCATTTCCGGAACCTTTACTTACATTAAGCTTAGGTAGGTTCACCATAAAGATTCTGTGTGTACTAGGTAAGTTGGTTGGATGATGTTCTTGTTGCCTGGATAACTGACCAGCATGTGACTGATTAGCAAGTAGTATGGTATTTGTTTATGTACGGATATCCCAGCACTCATAAGTAGCTTTTGTTGTCTATATTTAATCAAAACGAGATATTCTGTGCGTTAACCCAAATATCACTGGCAACAGACAAGTTTAGGTTCTCAAAAATCGAATGAATTTTAATTCAAAACTGTTTTTGAAACATCGTAATTTACCCAAAAATATTTTTAAACAAACATGAAGTACAGTTTCAAAAAGAATTCAAAAACATAGACGAAGAGAGAGCACGTATCCCCTAATTAGAAAACCATTCATAAGACTAAGAATAGTAGTTATGTCCTCTTCATCCTGGTCCACGATAGGCAACAGCCGACACGTGTTTAGTCACATCAAGTGACTTTCTCAAGGCTTTCTCCCTAATTCCAAGGGGTATTGGATACGATAGCGTTGCTAAAAGTTTTGCAAGAACGGCTAAGGCAATAACCAAGAATTTTTTAATAATATGTCAGGATCCTCCCACTATATCATGAAGATGCCTGCGTTACACGATCCAGTATGTTTCACACCAGAAAAGTCTCTTAATTAACACATGATCGAAAGGTAGATGGATAGGAAATAGATCCAAAATTCAAAGGATATTCCAGTGTGTCGCCATAGTTACTGTATTATGTGGGTTTTCCATAGGTGTGGAGAAGATAATTTTTTTTAACAATTGTTGACGTGTGGAGAGACCAAAATGGCTATGATGCCCTCGTATATTTGCGTTCAGCATAAGAACAGCGTGGACTCCCCAATCAGCGTCCAACGAGATGTGTGTACTAGGTAAGTTGGTTGGATGATGTTCTTGTGCCTGGGTGACCCACCAGCATGTGACCGATTAGCAAGTAGTATGGTATCTCTGCTGGGCGACGTCTGCTCCCTCATAAGTGCTGCTTTGTAGGAATCATTGGTGTTAATTGCAGTCGAGTGTGAAGTGTGCTTGGGCGTCGATGGTGGAGACCTCATTTTATCTGTCCTAGTCTTTCCAGAAGATGGTGGTACTCTGTCGGCAGTGGCATTATTAACTAGGGGGGCAGTGACCGATGTGGCCATGGCAGTAATCGTACCCTGCGGGCGTGCTGGCGGCTATTCTCTGTTACCTTTACATTCCCTCTTTGTAGTGGATCAGATGTTAGTAGCTTAACCACCAAGGTTAGATCCTCTATCTGGCTTTTCATCAACACCTCTTCCTGCCTCAACAAGGTGACTTGTTATATCGTGTCCTGGTACTCCAGATCGGTGCCCATCCCTACATCCTTGCTCTGCCCAGTTGACGTCTGTGCAGCCTAAAGCCTTCCTTCTCCTCCTGTTTCATTATCAGGTCTGTCTAACGATGGCAGAAATCTATTTGTGCAAATACTTGTAGGGACCATATGCTCGTCATTAGACTTCGGCTCAGGCATAGTCGAACCCGCAGTTAGAGGGGACGCTTCCATAGTTTCCCTTTCCCCATCATCGTTGCTGTTGGGCAGGTTTTCATTATGTGTTTTACGAAACATAGCAGGGATAGTAGGGATGGTAGGATTAGATTGTTGCGTCAAACTGGCGGTAGTTGTGGTAGTAGAAGGGGGTTGTATAGTAGGCGAGGACTCTAGAATACTTTTGCGCTCACTAATTAATGTATCAATACAATCTAGTACCCAATTACTACCTGCGTGCAATTGAAGCTTCCTAGCCTTTTTCCCCCCTACTGTTCCGTTGCCTCCAGCCTCACCCCCATCCCCGCTTCCTTCTGGTATCGTTCTTTTTCCCATAGTTATAAATTGTAGCTTGTATGGCCAAACCCCTTAAAACAGATAATTCTCCCAACCCGTGTGCTAGGGGCTGGCTTAGCCACAATGTGGGTTTGACTTACAATCACTGTATGGGATACAATAGGGAAAGTAAGAAAGTAATACGCAGTAATCACGAAGTCCAGCTATTTCAGACCGGCAGCCCATCAGTGACGTTACCGTTCCGTAAGGTTCAAAGGGTGTAAAAGTACCTTGAGGTTTTTCAGTGGACTCAGGGAGGTCCCAACAGCAGCTCCCCCACACCTGGGCCACAAACGAAAGAGGTGGACCTGCCCTGCCTCTTCCTGTCAATGATGGGCAAGGACAGGCCTGCCCTTGGCCCGGGCACTGCCCTCGTGCGTCCCGCGGGAGCCCTGAGCAGTTTTATGCGCCTCCTGGCGTGTCCCTGGTGTCGGCACGGCATCCCTGGTGCAAGGCTTACTGGGAGGTGTAGTCACCTGCCTTCCAGCAGCAGCGGCGATGGTGGTGACAAGGACAATGTTGCTCGTGGCAGGGGCGAGCTCACGGGCTCAGCTGGTTCCCCCGCAGTGCAGGCAATGACGGGCTCCCCTGAGCCAATAACATCCACTATACTATAAAACACAGCCACTGCACAGCTTACTCGCTGTGTCATGGACTCGCCTCCTCCTCCACCTGCCCCGCCCTGGCTGGTGATCCCACCAAGACTGACCATCACCCCCTGAGCAAATCACACTCGCGCCATCGACTCACGCCAACGTGACCCCCATGGGGACTCCCCCACCTACAGTCTCCGGCAATCCCCAATATGCTGGTCCTAGTGAGTCTTCACTCAATGAAGGGCTGTGTGACACTACCTCAATAAAACCCGACTATGGTCCACAACCACGGCCGGACTAAGACCCTTGCGCCACCCCGATGGACACCGGAGATGCTACAACTTATGTGTACCTTGAACTCATGACTGTCACATGAACCTGGCTTAATAAACATTTCCAACCTTGGGTGGACTTGCAGGTCCCACCCGGCTCTTCCATCCTCGGCCTGCTGGGGGGGAGGACGGACGGTGGGGGAGCCATGGGTGAGAGGGTCTTTATTCCCTCCGAGAAGTGAACACAGCCCCTCGGCACCTTCAGGGTCCCAATCTAAATTAAATCTTCCGCCTCAAGAGCGACTGGAACGAACAACTTGTGTCAGACCCAGGATGACAATCCACCTTCATCGAATATGGTATGGAGGACCCCACCTCTCAGCCGAGTTTAACAATAAAAGACACTGCAATGGATCACTGCAACACAAACTACCAATGCAGCAATGGATCACTGCAACGTAATCTACCAATGCTGCAATGGATCACTGCAACGTAATTTACCAATGCTGCAAGAGATCACTGCAATGTAATCTACCAACGCTGCAATGGATCACTGCAATGTAATCTACCAATGCTGCAAGAGATCACTGCAACACAAACTACCAATGCAGCAATGGATCACTGCAACGTAATCTACCAATGCTGCAATGGATCACTGCAACGTAATCTACCAATGCTGCAAGAGATCACTGCAATGTAATCTACCAACGCTGCAATGGATCACTGCAATGTGATCTATCAATGCTGCAATGGATCACTGCAACGTAATCTACCAATGCTGCAAGAGATCACTGCAACGTAATCTACCAATGCTGCAATGGATCACTGCAACGTAATCTACCAATGCTGCAAGAGATCACTGCAATGTAATCTACCAACGCTGCAATGGATCACTGCAATGTAATCTACCAATGCTGCAAGAGATCACTGCAACACAAACTACCAATGCAGCAATGGATCACTGCAACGTAATCTACCAATGCTGCAATGGATCACTGCAACGTAATCTACCAATGCTGCAAGAGATCACTGCAATGTAATCTACCAACGCTGCAATGGATCACTGCAATGTGATCTATCAATGCTGCAATGGATCACTGCAACGTAATCTACCAATGCTGCAAGAGATCACTGCAACGTAATCTACCAATGCTGCAATGGATCTCTGCAATGTAATCTACCAATGCTGCAAGAGATCACTGCAACGTAATCTACCAACGCTGCAATGGATCACTGCAATGTGATCTACCAATGCTGCAATAGATCACTGCAATGTGATCTACCAATGCTGCAATGGATCTCTGCTCTGTGATCTACAAACGCTGCAATGGATCACTGCAATGTAATCTACACACGCTGCAATGGATCTCTGCAATGTGATCTACCAATGCTGCAATGGATCTCTGCTCTGTGATCTACAAACGCTGCAATGGATCACTGCAATGTAATCTACACACGCTGCAATGGATCACTGCAATGTGATCTACCAATGCTGCAATGGATCTCTGCTCTGTGATCTACAAACGCTGCAATGGATCACTGCAATGTAATCTACACACGCTGCAATGGATCTCTGCAATGTGATCTACCAATGCTGCAATGGATCTCTGCTCTGTGATCTACAAACGCTGCAATGGATCTCTGCAATGTGATCTACCAATGCTGCAATGGATCTCTGCTCTGTGATCTACAAACGCTGCAATGGATCTCTGCAATGTGATCTACCAATGCTGCAATGGTTCACTGCAATGTAATCTGCAATGTAATGAGACTGCATAAGAGAAGGCCACGTGCAGAACTAGCAGCAGTGACACTGCACGCAGTGAGCAGGCGGAGAGCACTGCAACGAGAACATCTCTACATGATTAATACAGGACAGCTGCAGCTATAAAACATCCGTCACTGGTGTAATGTTAAGTTCAACGGTTTTCCTCCAAACATTCATCCAAGTAAGAGTTTCTAATTCTTCAGGCTGGAGTGCACTCAGGAGAGCTCCCAGCAGCTCACGAGCTGCTCGTTGGAGATGCCCAGCCTGGCATGAGCGCGGTGAATGCCCCCTTCACCCAATCTATTGCTCTTCCTTCTAACCTGGCTGTGTAAGATGCTTCCAAAGCCGCGGGTGCCCACATGAACAGTGGGTACAGTGTGGGCACTGCCAGGCCAGGGTCCCTCTCTTGCCTGTGCCCTGAGAGCACAGGAGGGCTTCCAAAGGGAGGGGGAGGGGTGCCCCCAGGCCAGCTTCCAGGCTGGCACAAAGCTTCTTGGGACATAAGCTAGCCAGCTTGCTCTGGGCAACCAGCGGTTCTTTCCTCCTCCAAGCACACGGAGCAGCCCAGGGTGGACTGGCGCTGAACATAACTCGCTGTCGCGTCACATCATATACATATGTATAAACTAGCAGTGAAATAATGTGCTAATAACCACACATGTACACATGTATTACCACATTCAATTATTATATGAATACTATTCAACCTGTTCGCATCCACTTATTAAAATACATACATTTCACGTCTTACCACATTACAGCAGCATTTGTACACATACTAACAGCCTCTGCAAAGCTTTCGCCTCATTAATACCAGGTTAACCTACAAGTGCAGCAGAGAGAAGGGTGACCAGTCACTCCACTTCACAGCAACACAAGTCACGTGTTTTGATCTGTTTGAGCTGCAAACTATTTTTTGTTAAAACCATCAGATTATGTTTTATGATAAACAATTGTCCTAGACCTAAATTTAAAATAGAACAAAGCAAGCCTATAATCGTAAGTTCCTAATTTTGAGCTTTAACATCAATTGCTCACAGTATTAAATACAACCATTAGACTGATAATGCAACAACCAAGACTAACATGTTGGAGAATAAAGGAATTTTCATTCCACCAAAATTCAACGGTAAATTAAAGGTTAATTTACTTCTAGACACGTATGGTACACAAGGAGGATACTCCTAGGAACGTGCAAGAGAGAGGTGCTCAAGAAATGAAAGTGTGAGTGGAAAAGAGCAAATGTTTGTGGTTTTTTCAAAAGAGAAATGTAGGCTGGTTCACCGATCCCAGTCACTTTTTTCTTGGCCACATTTACTATTCAAACATTGTTCCTTATCAATAATGTAACACAATACAGATTCTGGTGTAGCACGTTTTCACAGATTAGGGCGGTTCGTGGTCCAAGAGGGGTTATGGGGGTGTCACGTTTCGACCCGACTTAATGCTTTGGGGTAAGTGGGTGCCTCGGCCTGCGGGTCTTTTTCAGGACGGGAGGGGAACCTCAGAACCAAAGTTGTGTCAAACTCCCATGTAAGGATCAGGGTAGTCCGTGTAATCAATACGGGATGCAGGGCATTGTCGGGTATCTCCAAAGGTTTGTCATAATGCTCACCGAGTCCCACGTGTCAGTCCGTGGCGGCGTCCTGATCCCATTAAGAAGGGTATAGTCCTCTTCTGTACGGGTGCTTTCGTTGTCACTGCCAGCCGCGTAGCTAGGGGGGTGCGGGGCTGCGGTCCGCCCCAGGCGGCACTAATTTAGGGCGGCAGCCTGCCCGGCACTGGCCCGTTGCGGTGGCCTTTATAATTTATTTAGGGACACTCACTGTCCGTCAGTGTACCCAAATACATTATAAGGGCCACCATAACGGGCCAGTGCCCCACGGCCGCCGTTTGTAGTGCAGCACTGCATGTCACGTGCCTCCCGATGCGACGTCAACAGTGCCTGAGCCTGACTCTGAGAGAGAATGGAAGTTGTTTATTTTTAAGTCTTATGGTTACCTGCACAAGTTATGCATTACATTTATGTTTTCCAAGTTCACATGTAAATAAGTTTTCTAATGCTACAGTAGAGCACACGTTTAGTGATCTGCCTCCTCACGAGTTATCCTATCGTCTTGCTATGCGCAATAACACATTCATCAGAATGTTACACTATTCACACCAGACCAGCAATGCCACTAATTGTTGGGTGTGTGGTCGACTCCCCCCTTTCCAGACACCGAAGGGAGTTCTGCCACTGTTTCCTTATCCGTTTTCACATAATGGTTCGTGTGGAGCCTGGTCCATGTTAACGTCATCTTCAAATGATATGTCCCTTCTGAATAGTACATGTTTTCCAGACAAGCAAGGTCTTCCCCACAGAATAGGGTTAGATCTAGTAAATGAAGTTTATAATTTGGGTAATTATTCTTCGAGTTTTATGGTCCTGAATGTTCAGTCTGATACTACTCCAGATTTACCTGCTATTTCAGTACTACCAGTCAAAGGCGAATTATGTGTCAGAAATAATGGTTCCGCACATGTAGGACATAGTGATTGTACTGCTATTGTCAAGTATAGTGACAGTGGGAAATCTATTTTCAAAGCTTCACGTCATTCTTATTTTGTTTGTGGTCAGACCGCATATGTTCGTCTGCCCCTCAATTGGGATGGAACCTGTTACATTGCCTTCCTACTGCCACCAGTTTTCCTAGCCCCATCTGATTATCATAGAAACACACATCTAGTACACATTAGACATAGAAGGGAGATCGAGTCCCCGATTGTCGATCAAACTGAAACTGCCCTAGAACAATATACAGATTTCAATAGAGGTTTCTTCTTCTTTATAGGACCTATCCAGAATAGTAAGTTAATACGTAGATTAACCAGAACCCTCGAAGCAGTAGTGAATGAGACTGCCTCTGCTCTAGGTAACTTAACCGAAGAGCAATCTGCTATGAGATTTGTCGTGCTCCAAAATCGTCTCGTTCTTGACGTCATACTGGCAGATAGAGGAGGAGCATGTAGAGTCATCGGATCTAGTTGCTGCATTTTCATTCCTAATAACGCGCCGTCTGTTTATTCAGCTATAACCAGACTTCACAAAATTGCCCATCAGTTACACCAGAATCCAGGCACCTGGACATGGTCTGGTTGGTTCTGGAGTATAATTTCTACCTGGGGATGGAAAGTATTGTCATTTCTAGGTATTGCAGTAGCGATCATATTCAGTTGCTGCCTCTGTATACAATGTGGCCCTGCGATTTGCGGCATTTGTGCTACATCTTGTATTCCTAGTCCCAAGTCCCGTCCTAGATCCCGTTCCGAGACAATTCGAGACGAGCAAATGATGCTGTATGAAATGATAGATGGTATCATGAATATAGATGTTTCCTGATGGAAACGTAGTGACAAGGAGGGAATGTGGAAAAGTAAATTTTGCCATGTTCTGTGTCCCTACGTGTTCCCCATCTTATGCTATATGTGCATGATTAATATGCATATGTATTCCCTTATGATCGATTAAAGACGCAAGTACAGTTGTGTCCAACTCTAGTATGCCAGTTCCCAGTTCTCGTGAAAGCTACGAGTATTAGGCCTATGTAAAGTTATGTTGCCACGTTTCACAGTGTGCACGTTAAATCAGTATAAGTCCCCGTTTCTAGGCCTCAAAAGGGCCCGGATTCAGATTCAGCTCCTGTCTCCTGAACCCTCGCTGAGGAGCGATACAGCCCCCACCTGTATCCCTGACCCTTCACTTACTTCATGCCTCACAGTGCCCGGCTCGGCCTGGCTCTGTCTCTCAGTCTGCCAAGAGTATGTTATGATTCTAGTTATCAGTCCAGCCCTCCTTCTCTGCATTCCTAAGCTACTGAATCGCATCAATAGTTTCCGTCATGGTCTAGCCTTTACGTCTCCATGTAAGAGAAATACTGTATTAATGGTCATTTAATATTCCTCAACACGCACTACATGTAGAATAATGCATGCACCAGTCTTAGAGTCTGTTAGCCTTTACCCTGATAACTTTTGGATTCTATCAATATGTTCTCTAAACATCAGATACTAGATAGTGTTTAGGTACATGTCGCTCTGACTCTCCAGACTTCAGTCTCTTCTTCTAGCACAGAAGTCATAGCCCCCAGTTCCTCCTAGTAACACGTCATTGTCAGTTTGCGCGCACCACTAGGTTAGAGGTCCCGGCTCCTTAGGTAGCCCCCTCCATGTTTCCGCCCCATTTATGACATATTCTGTTACGTTTACATCACATGTCTATGTACACGCCTCTTGTTACACCTACTTTCTGCCTTATCTTTCGCGACTGCTACGAACCCCGCCCACTGCTACGCCTACTGTATTGAATACCATGTATTTTGTTTAAGTATATATGCTTGTGCACTGTTATTAAAAGTTAGCGCGCTCATCCCAGATCCTGCCCCGGCAGCTGCCGGGCCCTGCCATCCTATTCCCGTGCAGGTTGTCCTGTTCTTGTCCTTTATGCTGTATTAAAACCTGCAAACTCCAGCTACCTCGAATTTTGACTCTTATTTATTGAGCTATCTGTTAATTAATTATTCCGAAAAATAGATCAGGTATTTAATTATTTATTTACCACATTTCAATGACTATGAGTGACACTTTCTCCCGATCAAAATCAAGTCATGAAGATGAGGGCAACACATAAAAATCGGAAGTTACACCCATTTGAGCAACTAGGAACTTAGAGCTTGAAACTGCTGCACAGTACTAGAAATGGAAGGGCTATAACATAGCATCCACTAACCCAGAGAGATCCTCATAAACAGTTTTGCGATTTCCATTGTAGAGTGGCGTTCTCTGCTGCAGGGATATGAATCTTCTGCGATAAAACATGCAGAGCAAACTGCCAGTTGAAACATTTACGACCTTTGAACAGATATATTTAATTACAGCAGCCTTCATTTTTGACTTGCTTACAGAAGTACTGAGCCACAACAATTCTACCTACTGCTGCACCTAGCTGGGGAAAAAAGTCTTCTGCCGATGTGTTGTTGTTGAAGTGTCTCTGTCACACTGACTGGCTGCAGACTGAGGTGTTGTAGTGTAGATGAGATTAAAGTCTGAATGACACGACGGGCAGTGAGAAGAGCTTTGAGAGCAGTTCCTTGTGCCTTTAAAAGACACTGACAGCACCTGCTCTCGGACTCACTGACCGGACAGAACCCGAACCCACAGCAGCACTTGTCCAGGTCAAATAAATAGTGTTGTTCTAATTTAACTGTGCTGCAGGGCGGCTGCAATAATTCCTGGGGGCATGGGCCGGCAAGAAATTAAAATCATCCTGCGCCTGTAGGGGCTAGTCCGTCGTCCTTGGTATCTGTTATGTTGGATCATGGTTGCCACAATAGTATTATTAATTGTTGACAGTGTGACCAGCCGATCGACTTCAGAGGCAAAAGCGGACCCATTCTGGCGCTGGATAATATTGAAAAAAACTTCACACAGGTAGTGCCATTGCGCATTGACAGTCATTCTCCCGCATTCAGAATGCCCAAAGAAGCTGTGCTGCCGAAAGGTCAGTGGAGTGACACTGGGGGTAACACGTGATTTGCTGGAAAAACACTCAGCAACAGGGAAGGTGCCATCCAGGATGTATTTATTTTACTGATGCAGGGAACTACGGGCACATTACAGACAGCACCTGTGGGGCTGCGGGGCCAACTCAGCTGCTAATCACAACAGTAAGTCAGCTGAGGCCGGCCCGTCTCGGCACCGAGTCCGAGGTGAGCAGGTAACGTCTATTAGCAGGCTGATAAATTAAATGAACGCTATTATTACTATCAATACATATATCAAGAACATGTCAGCCATCAATAATACTCACAGACCGGAGAGCAGCCGAGACGAGTCTTGCAGCATGGCACTGTGACTCTTGGAGGCGCCAAAGTGTCAGCACATTCAGTTGCGCGCAAAGAAACATAACTGGCGCTTGCCAGGGTGCCCGTAGTCTGTGACAGAAGGTCTCGCTCCTTAATTCACCTGAGTTGATCCTCTGGCTCCGAGCATGGCCCAGTGACGTCGCCAGAGCGGCCTGCCATCATGGCATGAGAGAGGCTGTGAGCAGGCACTGCAGCCTGCACTCTAAGATTGATTCCCCGCCGCTTTTCTTACTTCCTGTTCTGGGCCGGACGTGACAGCACCCTACCGCCGCACATACGGATTTAATCCCGGCCCCCTGGTGACACGGTCGGAGATTGCTGCAGTATCGGACTGAGAGGGCAGGCAGCCCGGCCCCCCTGCTGTCTCATGAGCCGTGCTGGCGCCGCAGCCGCACGGCACCATCATTTACCGCATTCTGTTTCCAGGGCAACAGGCAGCTCCTGGCAGAGTGCAGTCGATACATTTGTAGCACTCTCAGAGCTGAGAGCAGTGTTTAGGAACACGACGGAAGCAGGCGCACCTCTCTCTCGGAGCAGCAGAGAGAGCCCGGGCACAGTCACAGGCGCCGCTGGTGGCTCGCCTGGCAGCAGGTGGCAAAATGCGTGACAACGCATTTCAGTGCGGTGATGCGGATCACCGCACTGAAATGCGTGAGCGTCACACCTGTTGCGTGACGCTTGGCAGGACTGCTGTTAATAAATTCTCTGGTTTGTTACCTTCCTCACAGGAAGTGAGACTCGCTGCTACCATCACGAACTGACAAGCTACATATTTAAAAAAATAAATACAGATGTCTCGTTTAGACAGTTAAAAAAAACGTTCTTGCCTTTAAAACTAGCAGCGCCTAGTATCTTCAGCTGGCTGCTCTAGATGCCGTTTTGCAGTCACTTACAGCCTGTGTCTGACTCCATTCGGACCTCATGCCAAGTTAGCTGAAGATTTTTAAACACTTTTTATTTTTTTAATTGTAAGGTCAGATGAAACACCAATAATTGTGTTGATTATCGTAGATGACAGTAATATACACTTTCGTCAACCACGTCCTTGCAAAGATATGAGAGAAACACATCCCTTTCTTCCAGACGGGTCAGAAATACATGACTTGAAGCATTGTCTTTAACGGAGCCTGTCTTTCGCTTTAACCACCTCTTAGCGCTTATAGGTGATCTAACAAAATGGCGTTGGAAAACTATGTGCTCAGCTTAGATGAATCATGTTCCCTTACTTAAACCCATAGCATGTTATCAATTTCTTTTGGTTAACCCCTTCCCCTTTTTACCAATCTCTCCACAGCAATGCACAAGACCATGTTCCTATTAAAATCTGCAATTATTGGCAGTGCGCCACAGTACTCCACAGTTGTGTTATGCCACGTTGTTAATATCAGCCCTTGGTTAACAAAGACTTACTGGTATATATTCACTTCCTGTTTACCTCAAACGCCCATCTGCGCGGTAAGCGCCTCACCTCCCGGGTAAACTTTCTGCAAAACTGCCTATACAGATTTGAAGAGTAGACAGTAATGAATGCCGTATTGCTGAGCTTGAGGATGGCATGGTTGAGCAGCCCAAAAGCCTGCAACTGATTAAGAAGCAGCCTTAGAAGCCGATTAGGACTGCGGAATGTCAGAAGACCTTCCAGGACCTATATGATGCCCCTGAATGTGATTAGTCCTTGCATGATGCCAAATAACAGAGTTTGAACAGTCCTGGTTCAAATTGACATTAAGGGCAGTGTTTGTCCAGTGCCTTTCATTAGCCATAGACTGTTTCCTAGGAAACAGAATTAGGTGACCATTCAACACGACTGCTTTGGACACAGAAGTCGTTCACCACCACTCCTTACCCACCACCACCAGGAATCTATTCCTTTTACTGTCTGGTTACACTCATCTGTAGTGACTGAATTAATCAATAAAATATCATACTGCAAACAAATGCATTTCCTACCAATTACTTTAACTTGGATTTATCTTTAAACATACAGTGTGCCTTTGTTTTATATGCTTTTACCTGACGGTAAAGACAATAGAAACTTGGGACAGAATAAACATTTTGTCCTTCCAGCTTTGTTTTTAACTTACTTCCCCTCATAACCCTCTCCCCCCTTATCCGGCCTGGTACTGCCCAACTGCAGAACTCAAGTTAGTCTTGTGATCAGGTGCATTGGACTCTCCTGTAGTATCCTGAAGGTGCTGACAGGGGAATCGTGCTCAAACCCAGTGTGGTGGACCGGTCTGCAGACATTGCTGAGGTCATGGACGGGGCAGATAGGGGACAGGGGACAAGGGTCCTGCACAAGCTGTGATGTTATGAGTGAGATGTCACAAAAAGGGTAGGTAGAACTGATGTAAGTTTTGGGTTTCCTTCTGCTTTTCCTTCAGCGGCATAGCTAGGTGGGGGCGGTCCGCCCCTGGCGACACTATTTTGGGGATAGGGGCTGTCTAGCACTAGACCGGGTCATGTATGTGCATGTAACTTGCATGATCGAGGTAACTATGAGCGGCAATATAATGTGTCTCTCGGACGTCTTTCAGGTGCTCGGTGTCCTTTTTACCCAGCACCCCCCAGGGGGGCGGCAATCTGAAGGATAGCCCCGGGCGCCACAAGCTCTAGCTACGCCCCTGGTCACTGCAAGGATGCAGATATATCAAGCTGAGGCCCCTAGTTGTAGCATGGCTGGAGGCCATGGGTACCTGCAGACAGACCTCTGAGGAGCTTCCAAGATCACACGGGGCGCCGGCGGGTCCCAGGCGGCGCTGCGGGCGTTCTTAAGGCGAGGGAGGGACAGGAGGCCTGGCCTTGGAGCCCCGGGGGGGTTGAATGGACTGGAGCTCTCAAGGGCCCCCGCGGAGGTGTGAGGGGGAGGGAGGGGGCGCAGCAAGATGCAGCCGGAGGGATGGTTTTAAAAGGGGCTGCCCTTTAATTCTCTCAATATGGTAAAAGAACGGCTGGACTGAAAGTGTGGGGGGGGGGAGGGGTGCACTTTGGTCCGAGCACCGACCCCCCCCTTCCTTCAACACCACTCACAACAAATTAAAATCAACTCCTGTCTCTCGAAGCCAACAAAAGTCACACTTGGGGTCCCACAAGGCTCGATCCTCTGCCCGTCCCTCTTCAGTCTCTTCATGGAGCCCCTCACAAACATCTTGAAAAAAGCAGGAGTGAATTATCACTTTTACGTGGATGACGCACAAATCTATTTCAGAATCAAGTCTCCCAGCGACATCCAACTCCTCAATACCACCCTAACCGAGATCCAAACTTGGTTCTACGTTAACCACTTAAAGCTCAACCCAGACAAAACTGAACTAATCCTATTCTCTCCAAAAAGCAACCATCGTCCAATCCGAGAGTGGCTCAAGAATCTGGTTGCCCTAAACTGCCCCCTCACCCTATCCGACTCAGTTAACTCTCCAGGCATCACCCTTAACAACTTATCAATGGAGGCCCACATCAAAAACTCTGCAAGAAGTGCTATTTTCTCTCTAAAGCACCTGAAGAAACTGAAACCTTTTCTTCCCAACGATGACCTCAAGACAGTTCTCTCTAAAATCGACTACGGGAACGTCATCTTAACAGGGACTCCAAAGCTCACCTAGCCCCTCTAAGGGCAGTGCTGAACATGTCCGATCGACTCTTATCTGGAGTAAAAAGATTTGAACACATCACTCCAGCTCTCAACTCCCTCAATTGGCTTCCCATGGAAGGGAGATGTATTTACAAGCTGGCCTGCATCACACACAAAACCCTACACTCTCCGGCCCTTAACTACCTGAACAACAAACTGGTACGAGCAGGTCAGTCCAGAACGCTGAGAAGCTCCTACTCACTTCTTCTTATTCCTCCGAAACTGAAAAAGAAATCCACCCAATACCGATCGTTTTCTGGCAACGCTCCCAGGATATGGAACACTCTCCCGGGAGTACTCAGATGCAACCCCTCCTTCTCCGGTTTCAAAAGGGACCTCAATCTCCATCTCATAAACAAATACTTTCCTGACCAAAGTCAACTAACCTAGACTAGTATATCCGAGTTGTCTCCTCCCTCTCTGAGCTCTCAAGAATTAGTGGCTGACGGACCAGGTCACTCTCGCCTTTTCTTTTATTGCTCGCCCCCTCCACTCCACTGCATATTTACTTCCCATGCTCTACTTTTGTCTGTGGTTTGCCTACTATGTAATTGTATTATCCTTCTGCTGTTTACTGTGTGTATGTAAAGCGCTCTGATACTTACGGGTCAAGCTAGCACTATATAAAACTTTAGAAATAAATAAATAAAATAAAATATTCAAAGAGCAGCGGGTGGGTTTGGGGTCTGGAAAGCAGACTGCGGGGCTCTGCACAGGGGCTTAACATGATGGGGAGGAGGGGGGGCGCAGAATTTGATGACCGACCCCCCCCCATCCTCTTCCGTCCCACTGATCCTACATGGGGAGCTGCTCGCCTCCTCTCACATTCAAACCCCAGAAGGATGGACGGACGGACACTGAGCGCAGGTTCAGGACCACGGACAGCGACGAAGGACAGCATGAAAGGAGTGAACCTAAGTCTACTGGGGGCGACCCACCGCCCCCCTCCTTGCCCCCCTAAGGGGAAGGCCGGCCCCGATGGACCGATGGGGGCAGCAATCCAAAGCCCCGTGGGTGAGACCAGCACAAGCCAGGTCAAGGAGCCCAGGCCGCAGCCACGAGCCCCCCCCACAGCCCTGCCCCTCACTCACACTCACACGTGCAATGTCTGACCTCACCAAAACTCTGTCTGTCCGCAGGTGCACGTGACCTCCAGCCATGGTACAAGTAGTAGAGGTCTGAGCTGCCAGCGAGGCCTGGATCAACTGTGACCCGTGGGGGAAGAGTTCACACTGCCTCAGACCGTGACGTCATCTTCCCTAGTGCTTCACACTTCCTTAGATATAACTATGTGCTTCACATGACCTCAGATGTCTATGTGCTTCACCCTAAGTGTGGCAGGGCATGCTCAGACGTGAGTCCCTTGCTCACTTGGCCACTGGATTCAAGATAGCCTGGCTGATGAGGATTATGAATCCGAAACCGGTCCCAGGATGCTTGTTTCCGGTCCAGGGAAGACATGGCTTGGCAGTTCGGGTTGGACTGTTCCCATGAGGCACAGGGTCAGACTGATTTGCATATAGCCATGTCTGAACTGGGGTGGCTGAGTGAGCTAAAGAATGGTGATGGATTAAACCCAGATCAGTTGACTGGGGGTGAGTGTTTGATTTGCTCAAACGCTCCGTCCATCATCCCCTTTTGTATCGCTACGTGCTTCACACTGCCTGGGGGTTATGTTCACTGCCGCTTCACACTGCCTCAGGCATCATGAGACTTTGGAATGGAAGGAATACATTTAGGTCGTGAAAAAACAGGTTTTCAACGCCTTTCTAAAGGAAAGTAATGTTGGGCAGTTTTTTATGGGAAACGGAAGTGTGTTACACAATTTGACAGTGTTGACGAGAAAGAGACTTCCTCCCCAACGCACTCTCCTGAATTTGGGCGCCCAAAGGAGTTTTCTTTGAGCTGAGCGAAGAGTTCTGCCTGGAAGATAACATATCAGATGCGGTTTCAGATATTCGGGTCCTGTTCCCTGGAGAGCCTTAAACGCTAACACCAGGCTTTAAATTCAGCTCTCTCTTTCACCGGCAGCCAGTGTCATTGTTTTAGGCCTTGGGACACCGACCGGAACTTAGACCGCTGCAGTTTCAGCAGATGCTGTTTCTGAAGGCCCAGATTAAGGGCGTTTCCATAGTCCAGTCTGGCCAGTGCCAAGGTGGTTACCGACATTATTACTGCAAGTGGGGGAATATAAGGTTTCACCTAGATGACGCCTAGATTTTTAGCTTTATGCAGTGGGGTGGGAAGTATTCCCATAGCCGGGGGCCACCATTTCTGAGACCAAATGATGGAGTCTGAGCCCAGCAGAAGCACCTCTATTTTACTTCCAGTAACGCTTTAGGTGGTTTGCGCTCATCCAGTGATCCGCGCAGGTCATTCACTGATTAAAGCGGGCCGCCGTTTCTTCTAGATTGCCCAAGATGGATACTACAATCTGGGTATCATCCGTGAAGGACACTAGTGAGAAGCCAAACTGCCTGATGACATCAGCTAGGGGGGTGACATACTTTTATTTACTTTTATGTTAAAAGTTTTATATAGCGCTAGCTTGACCCGCAGGGATCAGAGCGCTTTACATACACACTGTAAAAAACAGAAGGACATTACATTACCTAGTAGGCCGGCAGAAAGGAAGCAAACCACAGAGAAAAAATACAGCATGAAACATGTAATAAACAGTGGATGGGAGGGGGAGACAACAAAAAGAAAAAGGTGATTAACATAGTCCAGTCACCAACTATCCTTGAAAGTCAAGACAGAGAGGAGTCGACTCGGATATAGAAGTCTAGGTTAGTTGACCTTGGTCAGGAAAGCATTTGTTAAGGAGATACAGATTGAACAGCGGGGGCTCAAAGACGAGCCCTGCGTTACCCCACAAGAAAGTGAAAATAGTTTTGAACAAGAACCATCAATCTGAACATACGGTCACCTATTGTTAAGGCAGGATTTGATCAAGCTTCGTGCGAAGCTTGAGATTCCCAACTTCTGAAGCCTTAGAATGAGGAGGTCATGGTTCACGGTGACGGTGCCGACCCTGCGGAGGAGAGGCCGACCATTTTCGGGAGCAAACTCCCTATTGCCACTTTGCTATCGAGCCGAGCCCCACAAGCGGCTGTACGTGTCCGCACCAAGGGTTCCACCGGAGACTTGCTACATATCTGTCGCGTGGTTGAGGCGAGCTTCGCAATCAAGCTTCGCATCGCCATTTCCAACTTCTGAGTCGGCCCATCCCGGGAGCAGCCGTGCACTCCTCCCCCCTCAGGAGTTTCACCGGTGAATATCTGCCCATCTGCGGCCGTGCCGCTTTTGCAGACATGGGTCTGAAAAAACCATTGTTCTGGATGTGGCGGCATGCCGTGCACGGCCGGTTGTCCACGTTTGTTTTTCCTGCCTGCAGGCCGGTGGCCTCTAGAGCTGGAAGCGCGCACTGACCAATGGAGAGATCAGCTGGGGAGTTTTTTTTTTACACTTCCTATTTGGCCACATCTTCACCGGGATTGGAGTGGGATCGCTGCTGCCCCGATCGGCTGCGGAGGAGCTACTGTAAGGCTGACTGCCATTTTAAAACAGACGTGTTGTGCACGTTGGTCACGCGCTGCTGAGCACTTTGGTCACACGCTGTCGACACCAGGTGATGATGTGTGTTCTGAGGAGCCTGACTTTGTTTGACTGGGCGCCCCCCTCATATCTGCACAGATTTGATCAGTTGTGCTGTCATTTGCTCACTCGATGCTGATTTGCACCTACAGTTTTTGTCTCCTTTTATGACCAGGTCGGCAACGCAAGGTCCCCATTTTGTATGCGCGCTCTGGAAGCATCCTCAGTTCCCTCCCTCAAAATGGCAGTCATTACAATTAAACTGAGGAAAGACTACTAACCTCACACCAATACGAAGGAGGAGACTTAGGACTACAATCCAAGGCTCTTCACTAAACAGAAAAGAAGGACCAACCACTGCATATTGCTCGCACCAATGCAGTGAAAGAGTCATAGGACTATGATCTAGGCACATCTCTAAACAGAAAAGAAGGACCATCCACTGCACTTTGCTCTATTGAAAGGGACAGAGGACTACATCCCAGAGAGATTTCCACTCTGGATCAGAAATAGATGCAGCGGCCTTCCTAGCCAGCAGGTGTCACTGTCTCCTTAAAATATGATACATTGATATAAATGGTTCACAAGCAACTTACTTCTTTTAATTACCTATCCAATAAGGTCTGTGTTAAATACAGAATAGTAGTGCAGCCGGTCCTAGCATGTGTTACATATGTGCGGACAGTACTTTTGTTAAGCATAAAACACGCCAAGTCTGACTGGATTTCACGGATCTCTAAAAATCTTCTAATTCATGGGTCCGAGCCCCTCCGCCTGTGTGACGCCGTGTACGACGGAGCCTGCCCGCAGCACAATTCCAAGCCTCTCCGGCCCGTGAGCCGGATCGAGCTCCCCTGGCGACATCCTCAAAGAGCACCCCGGAGCGGTCCTGCAGCACCTTTCCTAACCACCGTTAAAGCCTTAGACTCTCCTGCCCGTGGGCCAAGATCGAGCCCATCTTTTGCTCGGCCCCATGTGGCCCCCGATCTCGATGGTGACGCGCCCCCGCCTCCCATTCCTCAAACCACGTCTGCTTAGGTGGTATTAAGACTAAAGGGGGGGGTATTCAAAGAAAATCACTTTGGTTGTGTGCTTTCGGAGTCCTGCTGAGGATAGGATGGCGACGATCCACCACATCCTGCTCCCTAAGGCGGCGTACGACACATACCCCCCGTGTGAGGCTAGGGTGAGTGGTTTTTCCTTTTTTAGGGCTCGCTGGTACTGCATCCGAAGGATGCGTCCAGCTGGGAGCCTTTTAGTTGCCTGACTCGGGGGGGATGAGGGACAAAAGGGTGTTACGAGCTTGGATTTGGGTGCGCGAACGCGAACGCGCACGCCCAGCCCGGCGCCGTGCGCGTCCCCTGCCACAGATTCCCTGAACACAGACATACACACATGCACACGCAGGCAGGAAGACACACACGCGCGCGCACCCCCCCCTACTTCCCCCGCCTCACCGGCAACCCGCACCCCCCTCCCCCCCCCCGCCTCACCGGCACCCCGCAGCCCCCCTCCCCCCGCACACACACAGGAGCGCACCTACACACGCACACACACACAGAGACCACCGCCATACAAGCCCCCCGCCCCCCCCGCTCGCTCTCACCGCTCCCGGTTTCCTTCCCGCTCTGATTGGCTCCACCACCGGACTCTGAATTACTTCTGCAACGCGTCGATGAAACACTTGGAAAATGTATGCAGACGTTGGCACTGCCCTCCTAACGCGGCGCGCCCGGGAGGTGTTGAATTCAGCAGGGAAGGGGGGGGGTGGAGGGGAGGCGCGGCGGGGGAGGGCACGCAGTGGAGTGAAGGCGGGCTGAGAGGAGGGTGCGGGCGCCGCCCCGCCCGCCCTCTGCGTGCGGAAGGGATCGCTTCCTGTTGCCCCCTGCCGCAGCCGGAAAAGGACGCCATTGCTGCCAAGGGGGCTTTGGCTGCAGCTGCAGACAGGGGCGGCTGCGGGCGGGAGCGGGGCTGGAGCGGGGCGGGCCCCGCGGGAAGCAGCTGGAAGGGCACGGGTGGGTCAGCGGCGGAGAAGCTAGCTAGAGGCGCCGGCTGACTAAACAAGAAGAGGGGCTGTCACAGAGGTCGGGGCACAACAACCCGGGGCAAATGAGAGGGTGGGAGAGAAGACACCCCACCCCGTCGCTCTGAGAGATTATCGCTCACCACACTACCACACTAGTGTCAGTCATCGCGTGAGAATAGTGCTCACATTTAATGTGTTTTTCTCTTCGAAGGGCGTTTAACACACAAAAGCCCGGCTTTTCTTGAGAGATTCTCGGTCCCCGTTAGAGCGCACTCGCTACTGTTGACTTCTAATGGTGCAGCGTGTTGTATCTACCGTGTGTGACGCAGCTCTAGACATTCGTATTTTAGGTTTATTTAATCATTTACCGTTTCTGTTTGTCGTCTTGCGACCTTGAAGCTGGATATTCTCTGGCATTGTTTAAGCGACAACAAATCAATAACTAAAAGTTCTCGTGAGTGATAACTCACCGGAACCGATTCCCACGCACATGTGGTTGCTGCTCACCAGAAGAAATCACTGCAGTGCATAATTAGGGCTTTTGTTGCTGTCAGTGCCTCTCACTCACACCCACTTAGTGTCGCTTAAGGCTAGTCGTTCAGTCTCACACTCTGATTGACCCTCGCTGTGAAGAATTCTCATTTGGTGAGCGAGTGTCACTCACTGAGTAAGTCCTGCAGCTATACAGTGCCACTCTCTTGGGGAATCAGAGTGGACTGCTCATTGTCACTGAAGGGCTCACCAGTCTGTCACTCGCTGTGGGTACTGCTCACTCACATCTACCAAGTGTCACTCCGTGAAGAAATCTTAGTTCCTGAGCATCATGGCTACTTATTCATTCACGGTCAACGATTCCCATATCATATGTTCATAGTACCACCCAGTCTGGGGATTCTTAGCTCCTGTTTGTTCATCTAAAGGCTTGTAAGGCACTCCTGCCTTCCAGTCATCGCCCCCTGGGACTGGTTGTCACTCATCTGGTAAATGTTGCTTTATGCATGGAAACATGAGATTTATACCCGTTCTACTCTTGTTTACTTGTGTTCACTGCCAAGGATGCGCACTCACAACGTCTGAATGCTACCCTGAGCTGGTGATCCCAGTGTCATTTTACGACTTTGAGTGGGGCCCCAGGCCAGACGTACCTTGGGGTCCCCTGTTCGAACAGCTTTGAATTTTATTGCCCCTTTTTTCTGCTAATTAAATTATCTATCATAAGAGAAGAGAACCCTGCAACGACCGTGCGTGTTGTGATTCCGCATAGCATTACTCCGCAAGTCGTAACACCGGCTTGCGGGGAGGGGGCCGGATGTTGGAATAGTATAATTTACTATTCCAACTTCAGTCTGTGCGGACAGTAGGGAAGGTGTTGGATTTTAAATCCAACACCTTCCCACCCTCCGCAAGTCGTTCTTCCGACTTGCAGAGTAATGGTATGCGGAATCACAACGCGGTCGTTGTAACAACCGCGTTGTGATTTCCTGTGGGCGACAAATACACTGAACATAATTTCACAAAAGTTCTTTAGAAAAGTCTAAGCTATTGCCATTATAAATTACAATAACTTTTATTTAAGTATGTTATTTAAAAAATTAAACGCCATTGTTATTTGTAATATCAATACATCTAAGTCATGTAAATACAAAACATATTGCATTACAAATGCTATAGGTATCACATTTGCGAAAGTTATAACTATTGGCATTGTAAATGACAAAGCTATTAATTTAGCTATTTAAAAAAAAAAAAAAACATAAATAAAAACTTTGCCATTTACAATACCAATAGCTCAAACTTTCCTAATGCGAGAACCTATTGCATTGCAAATGCTTGTTATCACCGGAGCCTCCCTTGTTGCACCCAATGAATCGTAGAAAAGAATCTTGATAGCCGTGCGATCGTTGAGGCCACGTCCTCATGAGGAAACAGGGAAACATCCGGACCTGCCGGATTATAAAATAGCGGTCAGAAATGTACCCCCGCTACATAGTCCACTACAGGCCATTTAATGCTCAAGCAGACATTCCTGAACACTTTTAGAAACTTTAAAGACACATTGTGACTGTTTATTTTATTCTAGTGTATTTTATAATTGACTTTGTAATTGAGGTTGTCCATTCATTCGGTCCTCCCACTGAGGAAAATGCATAAGCCGACGTTCCAAGCTTAAGCTACATATAGACATGTTCGTCATAGAGATTGTATCTCTGACGTTCTATTGAAATGTTCCTCTGAATCACTATTTCTAACTTAGCATAACTTGCGTGCATTTCGCGGACCCTCTACTATGCATGTTGTTACTCTCTAGTCTGTAAACATTTTATAATCTCTAGTGTGCCCTCCTCCACCGTACCTTCGGGGCTCCTCAAGAGTGTGTCCAGCCCACTGCTTGATTCTAGTTAAGTCTCGACATTCTTACCATTCAATCGTGCGCCCATCTAACCACACCCCGAACTCTAATCTCATGCGTTACGGACCCAACTCCTGGTCCATTAATTACCCTAACAAAATGACCAGTAATGCAAAAAAAGAATTTCAAGCACAGCACTCTAAAACAACACCCTGAAACACTCATTGTAGATAACTATCACTCAGCAGCCAACGGCAGCACGAAAACAAACTTCATTTTCTACACTAATCGCCCGGCTCAATGGAAAAACCGCTTCTCTCTTCACCTTCAAGTCGCCAAGTCAGTAACAATCGCCTATGGGGAAAAAATCTCCACTACCATCTCCCCGAGACTGACTCTTCCCCACATTACTCTCCTCGCTAACTCAACTGAGCCTTCAATCCCTTTCTCCCCCATCCCCCACTACCCTCACTAATATTGGGGAACCGATACAATCTCTCGGCCCTGAAGACCCTCTCCTCAACTCATGGACTTCCACCATCACTCACTACAATCACAATACCCCTATTCTTACTCTCTGTCGTCAAACACCCACCTTTTTCACATCTATTGATCTCACCAGGAGCAACAAACTCACTACGAACAATCCCCTCAAGGCCAATCTTAACAACTTGGTCTCTAACCTCAGCCCTCCTGCGACTGAAATCCCCCCAGACACTCCCCTCTCCACTCCTGAGATTCTGAACCCTCCCCCACAACCTTTCCCTACCCCCTACACAGACCCTGTTCCCACGACCCTTACTTCCCCCTGGTCTAACGTCATTCCCAATCCAGTGGTCTCTCTCCCCCCCTCTACAACTGCACCATCCCCTCCCGCTGCCCCCCCCCCATACACAACCCACCTTCAACTCTGTCCTCTTGGACACGCCCCGGAACTCCGATGGCCTTTCTTTAATTTCTCTTCCTCCTCACCTGGACACTAGTCCCACTTCTCCTCCGCTGAACTCCACGGCTCCCTGTGTCCAACTTCTCCTATCTCCTAATCCCAGGTACCTCACAGACTCTCCCCTCTCTACCCCTGATAATCGGAACCCTCCCTCACAACCTTCCCCTACCACCTACACTGTCCCTGTTCCCCCGACCCTTACTTCCCCCCTGTCTAAGGTAATTTCCAATCCAGTTGTCTCTCTCCCCCCTACTACAACTGCACACTCCCTTCGGCTGCCGCACTCCCACATTCACAACCTGCCTCCACCGCCAATCTCTCTGGCAATGCCTGGAACTCTGACGTCCATCCCAGAATTTCACTCCCTCCTCACTTGGACTCCAGTCCCATTTCTCCTCCACCGAACTCCTCTAGTAGGAACATTACAATACCAACTCCCCGCGTACAACCCCCCTCTCTCCTAATCCCAGGGACTCCATCCAACCCCTGACCCCTGCTCAATCTCCCTCCATAGACCCAAGTCATCCTCGACCCCTGCTTAATACCTTAAACTTCCTCAGCTCAATAGCACAGCAACTGAACAGAATGGAGCAGAAAATTAACTCCCTTGCTGCTGATTTCCTTTACTTACAACAAGACCTTCTTAACCGGGCCAAGCGTCTGTGCTCCCTCCCCCGAGGTGTTGTGCTCCTACTCCTCTCAATACATCTCATATGGCCCCTCAGAGCACCCCTCGACCCTCCAGCCCATCATCGTTCCAGGCTCTCAGTCCGAACGGGGATAGCAAACCCTTTTCGGTACCGAAACCTGAGGAGCTCTACGACTCTCACCTCGCTTGGTACCAGAAGTCAGCCCCTTTTCACATCCCTGTTATTCTCGGCACTAACAGAATCGTGAATACGGTCCACTCGCCGAGACCCCCTGCTCAATACACCTCCATCCACCTAACTCCCCCCATCATCGAGGCTCCCCGTCCTCTCTCTTGTATGCTCCTAAACTGCAGATCAGCAGTACAACACGCCACTGACATTGCTGAAGCTCTGCTCGCTGAAGATATTGACATCGCCTTCCTCACCGAATCCTGGCTCAATATCCACTCCACCCCCATCCTTGACATTCTCGCCCCTCCAGGGTACAACATAATCAGACAAGACAGGCCGATCAAAACGGGGGAGGGGAGACTAGCCATCATTCATAGAGATGGAATACAGATTACCAAACTCAAACCTGCAGAGTACCTTTCGTTTAATACCTAGGCGTCAAACTCACTACCAAGGGCACCTCACCCATCAAATTCCACACCATCTACCATCCTCCTGGAGAGCGTACCCTTTCCCCGAAGAACTAACAGACCTAATAACACGGTTCTCCTTGACAGACACCAAAGACGTGTTCTTGGGTGACCTCAATATCCACTGGAACGACCCAGAAGACTCCACTGTCCTGAACCTCTCCAACCTTCTGGATATATATAACCTCAAGCAACTCTGCAATAAACCGACTCACATCAAAGGTGCAACTCTAGATGCGATCATTACCAACAACAAACTGGTCTCTCAGAGAGATTTCTCCCATTGACTGGTCCGACCACCACCTCATTCTGTTCAGGATTGACACACTTGCCAGCCTCCAACATATTTGTGTTGTCAAACCTGAACTCTTGACCAGAAACATCAAAGAAATACCTTTATCCGAACTTGAAGCCAAGATTCATCCCCATCTTCAACTCCATTCCTCATCATGGACGGTGAGGAAAATGACATTTTGCCTGACCAAAAATGTCCACTACATATACCCTATGTTACATGTCATGTGCATGTCACCCATGCACTTCCTCGTAGTGGCCTGAATCACTAGGCCCCTGCAATCATGTCCTGCATTAGAAATGCCAGTCATCAAAGTCTCCCAAACGTTAAGCTAACGTGTAGGCCCATGTTTTTGCATTATGCATTGTGCACATTTAAATAAATATCGTACTGAACCCTTTTTTTTGGTTGAGCCTGAAACCACTTTCTGAAATATTGTTTTCATGACTCCTGACACTGAAAACTGCAGTCACGTCAGCAAGAAGCCTGCCAAGACAGTATTATGAATAACAGTTATCTGTTTGCTGTACAGAGTGGCATCCCTGCCCGGTGAGGAAAAGTAAACAGAACCCGTCCGAGGGAGATAGGGCCTAGCCATTCTGTCTCCATCTAAGTGAATTACAGTGCTTGCACCCATAGAAAGCTCATGCAATGAACGAATAAATATGCTTTTTCTATATTTCTAGTGATGAACAACTTTTGCTCCAGATAATACATCCCCTATCATATCAGATTGTACAAGACGTGCTCAAGTCGCCTTGACACAAGAGATCTCTTGCTAGACTGAAAGTCAGCTCTCCTCCCAGTTACACGTCAATTGCACGTCATGCTCAAATTGCACAATTAGGGCACAGTTCGAGCTGGTCATGCAAACTCATCCTAAGTACCCACCCACCTATGACACCTACCTATGACTCATCAAAGTACACACCCTCATGTACACCCACATGTTCTTATCTCATTTTCTTTCTTGCTTTGCTTAGCCTATGTACAAGAAATATATATATACTATGTTCAGTAAATAATTGTTAGAAGACTCTTCCTGAACCTCAGAGGTGATGGAACATATTCTCCCTTTGACTCGAGTTATTGGAATAAAGCCCATTTAACTTGGACACCACGGATTCTGTCTCTCATTTGATGCATGATACTTTGTTAATGCCTAGAAATTCTGCCAGGGTAATATTTTGTTTACCACATAATTTGGCGCCCTTACAGGGACATATCCCTTTCCCCACTCGCCGGAGTTGTCGGTCTAGTCTTTGCCCCCTTCTACAGCCGTGACGGACTTCAAGTGCACACGTGATCGGGATTTCCCGCTACTCCCTCAGGCCCAGGAGGAGGACGGACTGCGACCAGGCATCCATGCGAGGCGGTGAGGAACGCGGATCGTCTCAACCAGAGCCCAGCCCGTGAGAGAGCAAGGTCCGAGGTCTCCAGAGGTCCACCTGTTCCAAGGCGCAAGCGTAGTCAAGTCAAGTTTCCGAGGCCTTCAAGTTTCAAGTTCTGCTTTCCCGGTGAGTACCACTATGGGGAATGCATCAAGTTTCAAGACGGGCTCATTTTAAATGAGAACGGTCAAGACGGGCCCACGGTAAAACGTGGGAACGGTCAAGACGGGTCCACGGTTAAACGTGGGCCCGGTAAAGACGTGTCTCATTTCTGAGACCGGTATGGTTGTACTGTATTTTCAGTGCACAAACTGTTTTTCAAGTACATGTTTAACTCTGTATCAGTTTAGGTTGTATCTGTATCTGTTTCAGTGTTTAAATTGTTTAGTGTGAAAGATTGTTGATTGTTACAGTCTATTTTTTGTGTATTGTGTTTCCATTGTGTTGATTTCAACATGCCACTGTTTTCAAAGTTACGTCAGATAGGGACCAGAAAGGGTATACTAGAAGAGTCAGTTAATATCCCGCCTAGAGACACACCTGGTCATGATATGTGTTAAAAGTCAAGACCCTCTCAGAAAGATGCCATTGGGTTATGGCGCAAAGAGTCACATAGGTGATCAGAGAAAGAATTCAACAAAGTAGAGAGAAATAAACTAGCAGAGGAAAAAGCCAAAGAAAAAGAATCACGTCCTCTCAGAAGAACTAGCTAGAGTTAGAGTTAGAGCTATAAGTTTACTGTGGAGTTCCTTGTAAATAGCGCCTTGTAAAAAATGCCTTGTGAATAGCGTGTCATTTCTGTGACTTGAGTTTCTTGTAAATATGGCTTGTAAATAGCGCCATGTAGTTATGGCTTGTGCAGAGCATATTATCATCAGGTCCCTAGCCGTTACGTTAGGCAGGAGAGAGCTGGATCTCTTTCAAGTGCTTGGAGAAAACGTTTTGAAGATGTGCGTACGTGTTATGTGATAACGTGGAGAGATGAGTTCATGACTTTCCCCATGTACTGCAGTCATTGGGGAATGATTGTGCTTCAGCTGCCAAAGAGTTAATATCTTTTATTGAGAAGGCAGTATTTGTTTTAACAAGGTGTTGAGGGATTTTGGCGTTTTTTTTGGTGTTTGCGGGGGGGGCGTGTTTTTGAGCGGAAATTCGTACCCGTTCCAGTGGAGGGATTTGGTTGCTTTTTGGTGAGGATTTAGGGAATAGCTTGGACTACTGTGATGCCAAATTTGAAAAGGATCCGAGCTGTGGAAGTGGTGGAAAAAGCATGTTTTGTGTGGAGGTGCGATTTGCCATGTTATCCAATGGGCGTATTCAGTTTGCAGATTGAATGGTAAAATGTTGCATGGAGAGTAAAGAAGTGTATTTGTAAAGGGTTTGCCTTGGAACACTTGATTTAATGTGTTTGGCTCAGAGGTCGGTAAAGTTGTAAATAGACCAGTCGAATTGAGATAGGGGTTTGCACCACGAAGAGTGCTTTGATGTTTTCACGGTTGAGTAGAAATTATAGATTAGACCCATTAGAGAATGTGCTTTTAATTAGTGTACTGCAACCGTGTGTTTTTTTTTTTTAAAGAGGAATGTTTCTACAGAATATTTTTCCCAATGCAAGCTGCCCTTTAGAATAGCGTTGTGACAGTTAATAGACTCAATTAGAAAACATGGGTTTTTATTTGTTTGAAAAATTATGAATCTGGCCCTTTTTATAGGTAGAATAGAAGAGCTTGCACACTTACTTAGGAAAAGTGGCTATTTGTAAATTAATGAACGTGGCCCTTTTTGATAGCTATAATACACTACCATCTTAATGCATTGCTAAGTGTCCCCTACATTAGTTTAATTTGCATTCATTTAGTTTCAAGGCTCACCTATGTACTTTGACAGGCTGCTGATAGAAAGGTAATACTTGCACAGTGAAAGCAGTGTTCATTTAACATGCTGCCTGTTATATGTCCACCAGCCTTTGTAAATAGGGTTTATTATGTCTGATTCAGAGGTCAGTTAGGCTGCAATACTTACACAGATGGTTTCAGATAAACATTTAGTGGAGACGCCTCAATTGATATATGCAGAGAACAGTCCCAACGCAACAGTCCATGATAATTCGTTTTTCTCTCTCAACTGCAAGGTGCTTAGCATTGTGTGCAGAAGCAAATTGTCCCTTTTATGTGTGCTAATTTGCAGAAAGTGGAGCTTTTAAGTAGCAGTACAGAATTATTTTAAAATGCTAGCATGTCACTTAGTTACAAAAAAAATACATGTCTTTATTAATTTACTAATGGTTCTGGCCTGGGAAGAGATATGTTATGACGTACAAGATATGTGTTTTTCGACCTTGAAGTGGCTGAACAACTTCTCCTGGCTGACTCCCAGGGACAGATGTTTATGTAAAGGGAGGGCTTTTCCCTCTTGGAGCGAGGTGGCCTGTGCCTGTCTTGTTGATATTGGCCATACTCCAATTCTTTTCCGCGGACGAGACCGAGCTCTGTCTTCAGTAACTTGGCAGCTGTTCTCAGCTCTCAGAGCCTCCGTGATGAGCCGCAGAGAAATGTTTATGTAAAGGGAGGGCTACTGCTCCGACTTACACTAGCTTCCTTCGAATGTGGAGGGAGGAGGCTTGCAGCTCACTCTTTAAGAAACTTGGCAGACGCTTGACTCTTTCAATGAGCTCAGCGTTGGCTGCGACCCAATTTTAGTGAAGCAGAGACGAGTGAGAGGCTTGTCTCCTATTTGTTATGTTTGACACTGAGCCAGCTCCTGGCTCTGAGGGGAGGGGTAGGTGAGCAAGGAGTGAGTTCGTAGCGAAGTTACCTCCCCAGCCCCTCTGACTTGTGTACAAATAGTTGCTCTTCCTTACAGATAAGTCACGCTTGCAAATGTATAGTTTAAAATAGTGTAAACAGAATAATTGGCAGGAGTCTTGCTCTTGCGATGGGTTCAGCATCTGGCAGTCATTCAATTTTAGATCACAGTATAGGCCGGCTTGGAATTGATTCAAAACTCCGAGCGCGAACATAATTCTAGAGGGAGGGGCTGCTTCTCAAAGGAGTGAGGAGTGGCGAGGCTCTAGGCCTTCTGTCTATGTCAAGAATACTTTGGTTTTATTCAAATACATTTAGAGAGCATATTGTAGGTGGTATGGTCATACTATTCCCAAGATTTAGAGTAGGATTTTAGTGTAAACTGCAGAGCTTTTGGAATGAGGCTCCACTTAACTTAGAGGTTAACAGAGGTTCGTGGGCGTTTGTTTGAGGTTTCCCCAAAATAAAAATTGTGCTTCTTAATTAAATATTCATTTTTATTTTATTTTTTTATTTTTATATATATCATTTTTGCTAGATTGATGACAGTGAGCCCTAGCATTTACAGTCAGACACTAAAGGAACGGCTGGACAGTGTTTACATGCCTACCAACACAGGACTGATACAGTACATAAACGACATTCTAATTACAGCAAGGTCAGAACCAGACTGTGACATTGCATCTCTGACAGTCTTACACTTTCTGTGAAAAGCAAGTGGTGTACAACACTTGCTTTCCAATGAGGGTACACCAGGTATACAGCTAACATAACCATTTTGGCCTTACTTCTTACTGTATGCATATGCATATCTAGCCAAACCACTCATACAGTTAACTACACAGGAGGCAACTACTCCAACTGTCCTCCCTGGACATAAGAACATACCTTAGCATTAGGTCACGCGCCGGTTTTCGCGACTCCATGTCACAGTAAACATTTTATGCTTTTTTATTTTTATTTATTTTTACATTTGACTGTAGCGAGACTGACAGGAAATGAATTGACATTATTTCAACCACACATAGAGATCAGACGTTGTAACATTCTGAATCCTGCAACACTTTTGCCCTCAAGTACAGTAAATGCACCACCATATGACTGTGTGGACGTTATGAATATAGTGACCAAGACAAGACCTGACAGATATTGTACTCCCAGACCCTGACCTGACACTCTATGTAGATGGATCACGCATGAGAACGAGTGCAGGAGAATTAGTAGCAGCCTATGCTGTGACCACTGCTACAGAGGTCATAGAGACACAGAAAATAGACACACTGTCAGCACAAGCAGCAAAGCTCATTGCTCTGACACAAGCCTGCATAAGAGCTAAGCACTTGAAAGTAAACATTTATACAGACTCACAATATGCCTTTGGCGTAGTCTTGACCTCTCATGGTGCCAAGATACAGCATGAGCCAGCTTATTCAGGCCCTGTTAGAAGCCATACATTTACCTACAGCCATTTCTATCCTGAAATATAAAGCTCACACCAAAGTTACAGACACCATTTCCCAGGGTAATGACCTGGCAGACCGAACAGCTAAACTTACTGCCCAGAACCCAACAGACACGACAAGGACAGAGGTACCATTACTGACAACATGTATGACAGTCAGGGACCCTTCACAAGATGTACTCGACATACAGACATATGCCACCACAGATGAGATATAAAGAAATGGACTTTACAAGGAGGGGTCCAGATTAACCAAGGTTGGATGACTAAGGAAAAAAGTACATGGTCTCTTTCAGATTCTATGGTACAAATAATCATGAACACAGCCCATAGTCCAGCACACTTAGGAGAAAAGGCAATGCTAGACAGCTTACAGAATATCTGGTTTAACAAGCACATGCGTGCAGTAGCGAAGCAGAAAGTACGAACATGTATGATCCAGGTAAAGGCATTCCGGTGGAACAAGGCGGATTTCATCCTCCTGACCACCCTTTTGAAGTTCTCCAGACGGATTATATCCAGATGGACAGATGTAGAGGTTACAAGTACGTCTTGGTAGTTGTATGTGCACTGTCTAGATGGACAGAAGCATATCCAGTTCCAGATTATACTGCTGTTACAACAGCCAGACAATTAGTGCGCAGAACTCCCCCAGATATGAATTACCTCATGTGATCTATTCAGATAACAGTCAGCCATTCTCCTCTGAATTAATGAAACAAGTGTCACTTCTGTTAGGATAGAAGTTCCATTGTGTACGACACCCAGAAGCAGCAGGCCTTGTAGAAAGACATAATCAGACAATTAAGACAAAAGTTGCTGAGATCTGTACAGAAAAAGGCGTGGATTGGATGGTGGCCTTGCTGGTTGCCCTCTTTTACATGCGTATGGTAGCTCATTCCAGAACAGGCCTATCTCCTTATGAAATAGTTTTCGGTAGACCGCCAAATATGTGAGGTACACCTATGCCAAAGAAAATTACTGATGTTGACAGTAATATGCTGACAGATTACCTGGCTTCCTTGAGGTCTGCACTACTCTCTTTTCATTCACAGGTTGCTGCCGCCTTCCCTGACAACACCCAGGTCAAGGAACATGCCATAGCACCAGGAGAATTTGGACTCCTCAGGATCTTTGATCGTTCAAGCCCCCTCGAGCCTCGTTGGAAGACGCCGAAGAAGGTGGAAGGACGTAAGGGGTGGATCCACGCCCATCACTGGAACTTTTTGTGGAACTTTGGAACTTTTATAGAGAAACATTGACACTAAAAGACGATACAGACTTTGTGCCGCCTTTGCTAGAAAAGACTCCACAGAAGGAGTATAGGTCCAAGCTAAGATCTAGTAAGTCAGACGTAGTTTAATTGTTTAAGCCCACCCGGTGGTTAATCGGTTAGACTTGATTTCTGACATGTATAAGATCACATATGAGAATAGCAAGAAGAGAGATAAGAAGGAAAAATACTGCAAGATATTACGCAGTAGATGTATAGTTACCTTGATCATTCTTTTTATTCTGTGCATCGTTATAATTGGTATCAGTTTATTGCTACATGTTTTCTTTCCCATTTCCTCACATATACATTCTTCCAGTAATAGCACCGCATAGCATACATTTAGTGACCTGCCTCCTCATGAATTGTCATATCGACTTGCACTACGTAACAATACTTTTATTCGAATGTTACACCATTCTCACCAGACCAGCAATGCGACTGATTGCTGGGTATGTGGCCAACTGCCTCCTTATCAAGAAACGAAGGGAGTTCTGCCCTTCTACCCTTTACCGTTCTCACACAATGGTTCATGTGGAGCATGGTTTGCTCTAATGACCTCAATAGATAGAAGGTACATAGCTTATCCAGGTGGCTGGATATATGGAAACCTGAATAAAGTAATGAATGAATCATGCTTTCCAGACAAAGATGGATTCCCCCAAAGAAAGGGATCCGATTTAGAGAATGAAGAGTACGAACAGGGAAATGCATCCGTTAATTTTATAATGTTAAATGTTCAGCCCAAGCAAAATACAGGTCCACCGTTTATATCAGTCCTGCCAGCAAAAGGTGATTTATGTGTTAGTAAGAAAGGCTCAGTACATATGGGACACAGCGAGTGTAACACTGTAGTAGAGTTTAACGATAAAGGACTTTCTTCTTTCAAAACATCACGCCATACCTATTTCATTTGTGGTCAGACAGCCTATGTACATCTGCCCTTAGACTGGGGTGGGACTTGTTATATAGCATTCTTATTGCCACCCGTTTTTCTAGCCCCATCAAATTATCATAGAGATTCACGACTAGAACATGTTAGACAAAAGAGAGAATGTAAAGAAAGTATAGGGGGACCCCTCAGGTACAGATTGGGACCAGGGGAAATGACAAAAAAACGTATTGCAATGTCCCTACGTTGGAGAATGACCAAAAGATTGGGTACCTACAAGGTAGGCTGCCCACTAAGCAAATTCCTTTACTGGACACAACCACTAGAACTCAAATGCAATATTGCAAATGGGTAAGTTCTCATAACAACAAACTTTTGTTTCAATCATGGACATATTAGCATATCAATGTATAAATGGTTTCATGTGACAAGAAGCACTCTAAATCAAAATTTAGTATATATAAAATAAACATAAGTTTATTACACATTTGTCTTAAATTTTTAAAAACAGGTATATTGTACACAACAAATACGGCAAATACATAAAAACAGGTATAATTTTTTATGTATTTGCCGTATTTGTTGTGTACAATATACCTGTTTTTAAAAATTTAAGACAAATGTGTAATAAACCATTTATACATTGATATGCTAATATGTCCATGATTGAAACAAAAGTTTGTTGTTATGAGAACTTACCCATTTGCAATATTGCATTTGAGTTCTAGTGGTTGTGTCCAGTAAAGGAATTTGCTTAGTGGGCAGCCTACCTTGTAGGTACCCAATCTTTTGGTCATTCTCCAACGTAGGGACATTGCAATACGTTTTTTTAGACAAAAGAGAGAGACAGATTCCGCAGGGATCGATCAGACTGAAACTTCTTGGGAGCAATATACAGATTTCAACAAAGGATTCTTTTTCCTTCATAGGTCCCGTCCAAAACAGTAAACTGATACGCAGGTTAACAAGGACTCTTGAAACAGTTGTAAATATAACTGCATCTGCCCTGGCGAACTTGACCCAGGAACAGTCTGCTATTAGACTTGTCGTTCTTCAAAACCGCCTCGTTCTAGACGTCATCTTGGCGGATAGGGGCGGAGCTTGTAGAGTCATCCGATCTAGTTGTTGCATTTTCATCCCAGATAATGCACCATCTCTGTACGAAGCAATAACAAGGCTCCACAAGATTGCTCATGCCATACATCAAGATCCAGGCACATGGACTTGGTCCAGTTGGTTCTGGGGTGTAATATCTGCTTGGGGATGAAAAGTTATGTCTTTCCTAGGAATGATCCTACTTATGATATTTGGTTGCTGTCTCTGTTTGCAGTGTGGCCCGGCGATTTGAGGCCTGTGTGCCACTGCCTGTATTCCACATCCACGTAAACAAAGGATAAAAGATGAACAAATGATTCTGTATGATCAACTATACGGTCTCATGAATATAGATGTATCCTAAAGGGTTATGTAGGGGACAAGGAGGGAATGAGGAAAATGATATTTTGCCTGACCAAAAATGTCCACTACATATACCCTATGTTACATGTCATGTGCATGTCACCCATGCACTTCCTCGTAGTGGCCTGAATCACTAGGCCCCTGCAATCATGTCCTGCATTAGAAATGCCAGTCATCAAAGTCTCCCAAACGTTAAGCTAACGTGTAGGCCCATGTTGTTGCATTATGCATTGTGCACATTTAAATAAATATCGTACTGAACCCTTTTTTTTGGTTGAGCCTGAAACCACTTTCTGAAATATTTTTTTCATGACTCCTGACACTGAAAACTGCAGTCACGTCAGCAAGAAGCCTGCCAAGACAGTATTATGAATAACAGTTATCTGTTTGCTGTACAGAGTGGCATCCCTGCCCGGTGAGGAAAATTAAACAGAACCCGTCCGAGGGAGATAGGGCCTAGCCATTCTGTCTCCATCTAAGTGAATTACAGTGCTTGCACCCATAGAAAGCTCATGCAATGAACGAATAAATATGCTTTTTCTATATTTCTAGTGATGAACAACTTTTGCTCCAGATAATACATCCCCTATCATATCAGATTGTACAAGACGTGCTCAAGTCGCCTTGACACAAGAGATCTCTTGCTAGACTGAAAGTCAGCTCTCCTCCCAGTTACACGTCAATTGCACGTCATGCTCAAATTGCACAATTAGGGCACAGTTCGAGCTGGTCATGCAAACTCCTCCTAAGTACCCACCCACCTATGACACCTACCTATCACCTACCTATGACTCATCAAAGTACACACCCTCATGTACACCCACATGTTCTTATCTCATTTTCTTTCTTGCTTTGCTTAGCCTATGTACAAGAAATGTATATATACTATGTTCAGTAAATAATTGTTAGAAGACTCTTCCTGAACCTCAGAGGTGATGGAACATATTCTCCCTTTGACTCGAGTTATTGGAATAAAGCCCATTTAACTTGGACACCACGGATTCTGTCTCTCATTTGATGCATGATACTTTGTTAATGCCTAGAAATTCTGCCAGGGTAATATTTTATTTACCACAACGGCTGATGACCTCACTTCACACTTTAACTCAAGAATGAAAGAGGTTTTAGACCAAGTAGCTCTGCTCAAACTCAAACAACTGTGGAGAACCAAATCAAACTCTGGTTTAATGTGGAGCTGAATGATGAACGGCGTCAAGTCAGGCAAACAGAAAGGTCTTGGAGACAAAACCCCTCATCCTTGCACCTAACACATCTTAAATCTTCTCGGCGGTCATACAAAAAACACATCTTCAGTGAAAAGGCATCTTTTTACCGCAGCCAACTAGATCTGGCGAAAAACAGACCAAGAGAAGTCTTCAACATTGTTAAAATCCAAACTAACTGCACCCCCTCAAGAAATCGAAGCCACCAATGAGTGATGTGAAGAAATTGCCACCTTTTTTAGTAATAAAGTCTCCAAAATTGATCAATCCTGCATACAAACCGCTAACCCTCCTTCCCTCTTCACCGCCCCCCCTTCAACCTCCTTGGACCACTCAGAAAGAGCTCTTAACAAGGGCAAACAGACCTGCCTCCAGCTGAAAAACAATGCGCACTGGTCCGACTTAGAGCTAATGTCGGTTAGCGAGGTCTTCAATATAATTTCTAATCTAAACCCTTCCTCCCACACCATGGACCCCCTCCCATCCACAATTATAAAAGAACTCAACCACACCATCTACCCTTTCTGGACAAAAATCATCAACGCCTCTCTCACCTCCGGCTGTGTCCCAGACTCCCTTCAACTAGGACAAAATCACACCCATTCTCAAGAAACCTGAGGCTGACCCTAATGATCTTAACAACCTCAGATCTATCTCCAACCTCCCAATCCTTGCAAAAACATTGGAGAAATGTGTTCTCCTCCAACTCAATTTTGGAAAAGGGGGGTGGTGATGGACAGAGCTTCTGAATGATGCAGAATACTCTTACCAAGTCAAGAGATCATGGTTTTTATCCATCACCATTTTTTAGCTCACTGCACCATCCCAGCTCAGAACCTGGCTATATGCAAATTAGTCTGTTCCTGTCCCAGTGCATGATGGGAACAGGGCAAACCAAACTACCAAGCCAATTCTTATACTGGGAAGGAAACAAGCTTCCGGGGACCGGTTTCTGGCATCACAGCCTTCTTCGGCCCGGCTTGCTTGAATCCTGATGGTGCGATGAGCAAGGGACTCACGTCTGAGTATACCCTCCCACACATAGTGTGGATAAAACCGATTTTGGAAAAGGGGGGTGGTGATGGACAGAGCTTCTGAATGATGCAGAATACTCTTACCAAGTCAAGAGATCATGGTTTTTATCCATCACCATTTTTTAGCTCACTGCACCATCCCAGCTCAGAACCTGGCTATATGCAAATTAGTCTGTTCCTGTCCCAGTGCATGATGGGAACAGGGCAAACCAAACTACCAAGCCAATTCTTATACTGGGAAGGAAACAAGCTTCCGGGGACCGGTTTCTGGCATCACAGCCTTCTTCGGCCCGGCTTGCTTGAATCCTGATGGTGCAATGAGCAAGGGACTCACGTCTGAGTATACCCTCCCACACATAGTGTGGATAAAACCGATTTTGGAAAAGGGGGGTGGTGATGGACAGAGCTTCTGAATGATGCAGAATACTCTTACCAAGTCAAGAGATCATGGTTTTTATCCATCACCATTTTTTAGCTCACTGCACCATCCCAGCTCAGAACCTGGCTATATGCAAATTAGTCTGTTCCTGTCCCAGTGCATGATGGGAACAGGGCAAACCAAACTACCAAGCCAATTCTTATACTGGGAAGGAAACAAGCTTCCGGGGACCGGTTTCTGGCATCACAGCCTTCTTCGGCCCGGCTTGCTTGAATCCTGATGGTGCAATGAGCAAGGGACTCACGTCTGAGTATACCCTCCCACACATAGTGTGGATAAAACCGATTTTGGAAAAGGGGGGTGGTGATGGACAGAGCTTCTGAATGATGCAGAATACTCTTACCAAGTCAAGAGATCATGGTTTTTATCCATCACCATTTTTTAGCTCACTGCACCATCCCAGCTCAGAACCTGGCTATATGCAAATTAGTCTGTTCCTGTCCCAGTGCATGATGGGAACAGGGCAAACCAAACTACCAAGCCAATTCTTATACTGGGAAGGAAACAAGCTTCCGGGGACCGGTTTCTGGCATCACAGCCTTCTTCGGCCCGGCTTGCTTGAATCCTGATGGTGCAATGAGCAAGGGACTCACGTCTGAGTATACCCTCCCACACATAGTGTGGATAAAACCGATTTTGGAAAAGGGGGGTGGTGATGGACAGAGCTTCTGAATGATGCAGAATACTCTTACCAAGTCAAGAGATCATGGTTTTTATCCATCACCATTTTTTAGCTCACTGCACCATCCCAGCTCAGAACCTGGCTATATGCAAATTAGTCTGTTCCTGTCCCAGTGCATGATGGGAACAGGGCAAACCAAACTACCAAGCCAATTCTTATACTGGGAAGGAAACAAGCTTCCGGGGACCGGTTTCTGGCATCACAGCCTTCTTCGGCCCGGCTTGCTTGAATCCTGATGGTGCAATGAGCAAGGGACTCACGTCTGAGTATACCCTCCCACACATAGTGTGGATAAAACCGATTTTGGAAAAGGGGGGTGGTGATGGACAGAGCTTCTGAATGATGCAGAATACTCTTACCAAGTCAAGAGATCATGGTTTTTATCCATCACCATTTTTTAGCTCACTGCACCATCCCAGCTCAGAACCTGGCTATATGCAAATTAGTCTGTTCCTGTCCCAGTGCATGATGGGAACAGGGCAAACCAAACTACCAAGCCAATTCTTATACTGGGAAGGAAACAAGCTTCCGGGGACCGGTTTCTGGCATCACAGCCTTCTTCGGCCCGGCTTGCTTGAATCCTGATGGTGCAATGAGCAAGGGACTCACGTCTGAGTATACCCTCCCACACATAGTGTGGATAAAACCGATTTTGGAAAAGGGGGGTGGTGATGGACAGAGCTTCTGAATGATGCAGAATACTCTTACCAAGTCAAGAGATCATGGTTTTTATCCATCACCATTTTTTAGCTCACTGCACCATCCCAGCTCAGAACCTGGCTATATGCAAATTAGTCTGTTCCTGTCCCAGTGCATGATGGGAACAGGGCAAACCAAACTACCAAGCCAATTCTTATACTGGGAAGGAAACAAGCTTCCGGGGACCGGTTTCTGGCATCACAGCCTTCTTCGGCCCGGCTTGCTTGAATCCTGATGGTGCAATGAGCAAGGGACTCACGTCTGAGTATACCCTCCCACACATAGTGTGGATAAAACCGATTTTGGAAAAGGGGGGTGGTGATGGACAGAGCTTCTGAATGATGCAGAATACTCTTACCAAGTCAAGAGATCATGGTTTTTATCCATCACCATTTTTTCTCCTCCAACTCAAACACATTGATGAGTTCAACCTCCTCGACGCCTTTCAATCTGGATTCAGGAAAGGCTGCAGCACGGAAACAGCTATGCTCAACGTCTCTGACGATATTCACAAGGCTTTAGATGAAGGTGATGCCTGCCTACTCATCCTGATTGACCTATCTGCGGCATTCGAGACAGTAAACCATCCAGCCCTTCTGGAGACCCTGTCGAAACGTTCTGGCATAAATGGCACAGTGCTAAAATGGTTCACCTCCTTCCTTCAACACCGCTCGCAACAAATTAAAATCAACTCCTGTCTCTCTAAGCCAACAAAAGTCACACTAGGGGTCCCGCAAGGCTCGATCCTCTCCCTGTCCCTCTTCAGTCTCTTCTTGGAGCCCCTCACAATCATATTGAAAAAAGCCGGAGTGAATTACCACCTCTACGCGGACGAAACCCAAATCTATTTCAGGATCAAGTCTCCCAGTGACATCCAACTCCTCAATACCACCCTAGCCGAGATCCAAACTTGGTTCAACATTAACCACTTAAAGCTCAACCAGGACAAAACAGAACTAATCCTATTCTCTCCAAAAAGCAACCTTCGTCGAATCCAAGAGTGGCTCAAGAATCTGGTTGCCCTAAACTGCCCCATCACCCTATCCGACTCAGTTAAGTCTCTGGGCATCACCCTTGACAAGAACGTATCAATGGAGGCCCACATCAAAAACTCTGCAAAAAGTGCTCTTTTCGCTCTAAAACACCTCAAGGAACTGAAACCTTTTCTACCCCACGATGACCTCAAGACAGTAGTCCAATCCCTAGTTCGCTCTAAAATCGACTACGGGAACGCTATCCTTACAGGGACTCCAAAAGCTCACCTAGCCCCTCTAAGGGCAGTGCTGAACACGGCCGCTCGACTCGTATCTGGAGTTAAAAGATTTGAACACATCACTCCAGCTCTCAACGGCCTCAACCGGCTTCCCATGGAAGGGAGATTTACAAGCTGGCCTGCATCACACACAGAACCCTCCACTCTCCTGACCCCAACTACCTGAACAACAAACTGAGCAGAGCAGGTCAATCCAGAACTCTGAGAAGCTCCAAGTCTCTCCTTCTCATTCCTCCGAAACTAAAAAAGAAAACTAGACAATACCGATCGTTTTGTGGCAAAAGGGACCTGAAACTCCATCTCCTTAACAAATACTTTCAAATACTTTCCTGAACAACCTCAACTCACCTAGACCTCAATTACCGAGTTGACTCCTCTCTCTTGACATTCAAGGATAGTTGGTGACTGGACTATGTCTTTCGCACCTTTTTCTTTATACTGCTCTCCCCCTCCGCTGCATATTTATTTCCCATGCTGTATTTTTTTTCTTTGCTTTGCTTCCTTACTGCCGGCCTACTATGTAATGTAATGTCCTTTTGCTGTTTACTGTGTGTATGTAAAGCGCTCTGATACCTACGGGTCAAGCTAGCGCTATATAAAAATAAAAAAAACTCCAGAGCTAGAAGCACACACCTCTTTGCTATTTATTTATTTATGCGTTTTTATATAGCACGGACTTTACCCGAAGGTGTCAGAGCGCTTCACACTAGGAACAGAACTGATACATGAGAACATTACAAGTGAACAAATGACAAAAGCAAACGTTACATTAAATGAAGCAAAAAATGACAATCGTGTGCCAACAAAATACAAGCACTAGCTAGCACTTCCGGCGTCTACAAAATACATTTTTATTGAGTAAACCCCTCCATTCGCTTGGACTTGAAAAGTAAGCAGTTGACAGAGGGCTCGAGGGAAGGGGGGAGGAGGGAGGGGGGAGGGGGCACCGGCCGTAACCTCGTCTGACTTGCTTAAGATCACACGTGGCTGCAGGGGGGGGGGGGGGGGGGGGGGCGCCGGATGAGATACCAGCGCCCCTCCCTGGTACACAATAAATTCCTGTCTCGGTCACTCACGGCCGTCGTCGTCATCACCCCCCCTCCAGCTCGTCACGGTCATCACATCTGGGATATCTGGGGGGGGGGCACACACACATAAATAAGAGAGCGGATCTCTTTCACTCGTCTTCACATTTACAAGTTGGCTCTGCCCCGGGGGTGACCCTGGCAATGCCGCCCGCGGGGGCCTCGAGGGGTGTTGGGGGGGGGGGGGGGCTGGTTAACACCGCTCCCAGCAGACTTGAAAGGCCCCATCATGTGTTCAGTCTCCAGGTCCAGATGGCCGCCGGGTATTGGGAAACTTCCAGAACAGCAGAATGTACTGACAGTGACGCCCCCCCAGTCCCCCCACCCCAAAGCCCATCTGCCACAGTCCGCTGGGGGGAGGGGGGGGGCGGGAGAGGGTGGAGGCCAGGGTGGGGGGGGTGCAGAGGGACTGGCAGATGACACGGGGAGACGGTGAGGCTGGGGGGGGGGATCCCAAGAGAGCTCACAAACCGGGGGGCGCCCACACCTGCAGGGCTGGCTTGAGCGCGGGTGGTGCTCGGTGTTGCAATGTTTGCTTTTGTGATTTGTTCACTTCTAATGTTCTCTTGTTTCAGTCCTGTTCCTATGTGAAGCCTCTGACGCCTTCGGGTTAAGTCCGCGCGAGAGAAAACCCCATAAAATAAATAAATAATAAACCACCACCCTTAACAGTGCCCAAGTCTCCATAACCACTCTCTCTCAGATGCATATATAGCGCCACTCATACCGGTGCAGGGTGTCGGAGCACTTTGCATCACACACACACATTACAGAGAGACAATCAATCATACTTTTATAAATCAGTGTATAGGAAATGTTACATAAGACAGGACTGCAAGGTCACATGTCATCCACACTGGTAGGCAGGGTAGTTTAAGAGTGCTTGGTCTGGAGAAGCACAAACTCAGGATTAATAAAGGAACACCATAGCTGGCGGTTCTCTTTCATAATCAGAATAGATTTCTGTCCAAATTAGTCCTTTTTGCAACATTAATCTTTACTCAAATCTACACTTTGCAGCCTGCATGCAGTTCTTTGATAAAAGTTAATAGTTCAGTGCAATTACAAAGTGCACAGAATGTAACTAGGTCAGTGGTTTACTGCTTTTAAAAGAGACATCATTTTGTTTCTAGCAATTTATAAATTCAAATCCTAGATTAGGATTTTAACCTAAAAATTGCAAGTAATTGCCGTCACACTTTGGTCCCACCTTGTTCAGCTTCGTGTCGATCATATATGACTGGAAACACTCTGGCAAGGATAGGGACAAAAACTGACGATCACTGCTTCAAGGGCTGCGGGCAACCTGCCACCTTCTACCACATGGTATGGGACTGCCCAGAGATACAAAGCCGATGGGGTCGAATCACAACACATATGCACTCTGCCCTAGGGAAGGCGATTACCTTGACTCCGCGATTGGGCCTGCTCAACATCTGGGAGGCGACAGATCTAACTGAAACAGAACAGCAATTGGTGACGTTGGGCTTCACATTATTCAAACGAGCAATCGCCAGGGGATGGGGTGGAGTGACGCCACCGGCAGTGGCAGAGTGGAACAGGGAAATGGATAAATGTATGATAGCTGAGAAGGAAGTATTTATCGCTAGGGGGTGCCCGAAGAAATGGGACAGGAAGTGGTCAAAATGGAATCTGTACAGAGGAGAGATTTGAGTGTCACCAACAGTAGAGTTAGAACTGAGGAAGACTGGGAAGCCAGCACCCGGTGCGGTGGCACCGGTTGCACCGCTCTAGAACCAGCCCTGCATACGTACGTATGAGTCCTACAGTGGGGTCTGAGGTGTACGCCCCAAGGAGGTCTCTGGGGTGTGCTGGTCAGGGCCACCCCTGTAAGTAGCCCACACGCGTGTGAGTGTGTGTGTGTGTGTGTGTGCACCATGAGTGGAGCCTACAGAGGGGTCTGAAGCGTGTGCCACCCAGGAGGTCTCCAGGGTGTGCTGGCCAGGCCCCAGGCCCCCCTGTGAGTGCCCCACACCTGCGTATGCTCCATGAGTTGAGCCTACAGACGGGTCTGAAGTGTGCGCCCCCAGGAGGTCTCAGGTGAGGGTGGCCTCAGGTGTGAGCAGGCCTAGGGCCCAAGCCCCCCTGTTAGAACCCCACACGTGTGTGTGCACCACAAGTGGGGCCTACAGAGATGACCTCTCCATGTGCAGCTTGCTGACCTCAGCGACGAGCAGCATCTGAACATTCTCAACACAGACCACAGTGAATTGTGCGCTGTAGGAAGGGGCTCTTTTGGACGCGGTTAGCCGCCACTTTTTGCCGGGCAATGATGCAACTTCGCCTGGAAGTGCACAGGGTCCCTGCCAACCAGGCCCCCCGTGCCAGAGCTCTTTCCCTAAACTGTACCTTTTATTTCTCAACTGGCACAAGTTCAGTTGCCCCCGTACATCCCTAGTAAGAGGTAACCCTGGTACCGAGGGCATTGGCACTGTAGATGGACCCCAAGGGTAGCAGCATGAATTGTGCCTTGGTGCAGACAAAACTGAGGAGTCGACATGGCACACATGTGTGCCATTTCCACAGACACTGCAAGGGACATAGGTTTATAAGGCTGGCTATAGGGATGTCTTACTTAAGGCAGGGTGCACTTTATCTCCTGTGAGGTATACAGCGTTTACAACAAAACTTTTACAACAAACTACCATTACAACGCAACTTTTACAACGCAAACCATTACAACGCATAGAGCTGGGGGGCGCTCTAGGATAAGGAATAGGTTTAATGTACTATCCAACACCTTCCCTACTATCCACGGGGACTGGAGTTGGAACAGTAAATTAAACTATTGACTATCCAGCGCCCAAAGGCATTATGCGTTGTAATGGTATGTGTTGTAAAACTTGCGATGTAAAGGCAGGCGTTGTAAAAGTATGCGTTGTAACGTCATACATCCCTCCTGTGAGGACGTCTGCAAGAGCAGATATGCCCCTCCAGCATCCATGTCGATTCTTGGATATCGTAAGTGCACAGGGAAGCCATAGAGAGTACACGGGCTCGACACTCGTCATTACGAGTTCCCCAGCACCGTGATCGATTGACTGTGTTATGGGATGTTTGGAATCAGAGCAGGTTTACTAAGGCGAGATGTTTGGTACCAGTGTCTTATTTATAAATAATTGCACACAGAACCCCTTTGAGGGGTCCCCTGAAACCTACCAACCGTGAATGTGGCCACCGACTGGCCTAAGCCAGCCGGTCACCATCAGACAGAGCTCTGACCTCATGGAGTGAGCCCTTCAATGGTCAGAGATCGAAAACAAGGCCTGCCCAGCCAGAGGTGTTCACAACTACCCCCAGTCAGGAAGTTCCATCAGTGGCGGGAAGCTTCAAAGGCCCTGTGCCATTGAAACGCGACCACTGCCTCTCCTCCTCCTGTCCTGACCCCTTTCAGTGGGAAGACAGGCAGGAAAAACAAGAACGAATAGGAGGTGTGACCACTCCACCCCCAGGTGCTGGAGGCAAGGGGAAGTACACTTTTCAATGCCCACCATCTTGACGATGGTGGGACTTATCCAATCAGGGCTAGGGCTAGCCCCCCTCCCACAGGTAGTGGGCATAATAAAGGGTAAGGACACCCCAAGTAAGGAGCCCATTGGCCACTACCTGTCACTCCCTCATAAACACTCCTAAATGTAGGAATTAGGTGGCATCCCCAGACCCTGAACCGTAGTCGCCACAAACACAAGACGACAAACGAACAAACACTGTTGGACCAATCACTGAAGACCTTGTGGAGGACAATGGCGTACTCCTGCCTGCCTGCTGTCACAGACCTCGACAATCGACATCCTCCAGCTTGTCTTATCGATGCGTGGCCGCCAAAAACTCCAGAGGGTCACCAGCACTTCACTAATCGCGATGGCACTCCCTTGAGATAGAGGAGCCATCTCCCCGGAGGTACAGGCACCAACAAAAAGCAAAGTCTGGTTCAGCGTCGCCCAGATCCCGAGAACATGGCCTTGGAACCGTCCGATCTCTAGAGGTGACCACATCAGTAATTGAACGGCCATGGGTTTCCACTTGCCTCTTTCCTTCCATAGGAAATGCGTTGGACTTGGCCCTTCTGGCAGGTTCACCCCTAAACTTTTTGCTTTTAATGGTGACCTGGTGATGGTGATTTTTTAGCTTCTGCGCACTTTCACTGTGTCCCAGTGGAAAGTGCGTGCGCACTCTGCGTGCGTGTGGTGAGATAGGCCTGCCCTCCCATAGGAATGCATGGGGAATGTCTGTGTCCCTGGTAGTTCCTGATGCGTGGGGTGTACAGGCTCGAGTCTGGTATGTGCAAACTCGTGAGATTGAATGCTGCGCAATGATGTGTGCGGCGTGAATGTGTCTAGTGTGGAAGTGCCACTTCTAGACATGGGTGTGCGTGTGCAGTGAGTGTGCTGGAGTGTGATTGTCTGGAGCTGGCTGGTGAGCCTGGCTCCAGGAGTCTGGATGGGTCTGCCCCGGTGGTGAGTGTTGAGATTAGCATGCTGATGTGAGGGAGGGGTGCACCTGGAACCTGAATAGGGCTGGGCTTTCCCCACACAATGCTGGCTCCGCCCCCTGTGGTGCGTCTAATGACCCTAGCCTGGCCAGTGAAAGGAAAGGGTGGTTGAGCACATCACAGTGCTCCAAAACCAGCTGCGACCGGTTTTTCCCCCACCCTGCACCCTGAGACAAAGGAATTCACTGTATAAAAAGGGGCTGTGTCCCCTTACAAAAGGTTCTCTTCCTGGATCCTTTTTCCTGATGGGGACTGATGCTGGGCGCCAGGAGGACCGCCACTGGGGATTGCCTCCCTGCCTAGGAGGACCCTGCGAGCTGGCTCTGGGCTCAGCCTTGCCCCCCCACCTCCTGAAGGACTTGTTGCTGGACTTTAGGGGCCTTAGCGCATGAGAGCGCGGGATTTGCCCCCTCTGCCTTCCTCCTGTCATTTGGGGCTTGTTCTGCTTGGTTTTACCGTGGGGGAGCAGCGCGCTGCAGAGGAGACGGCCGAGGGAATCCCGAGCGTGTGGGTCCCCCCCCCCTTTGCCGAATCACGAGCCGGTGCCCACCCGGCATTTTCCCCGTGTTTATTAAGTCTTGCGGCGCGGGAGCCCACCCCGCTCATTTGCCGCTTCTTGCCATTGTTGTGCCCCCCAAGCGAGTGCCCACCTCGCTTTATTATTGATTTTGAGGGAGCCTACCCCTCGTATGTCTCCCCGCATCACCGCCGCAGCCCGGAACAGCCGAAAATCGCCGCCCGGCCCGCGACCAGGAAGTCAGGCAGGCAGAGGCGGGACTACGGGACATCCGGAAACCTGAAGTAGGAGGGTGGGAGCCTACCCCGCCTCCCCCGGAAGAGTCGCGGCTGCACAAGCACCAGAGCAGGCAGGAGCCTACTCTGCGCCCCGGTGCACTCGCCCAGAAGAAGGAGAAGCCGCCTGTCCAGCAGCAGGGCCCCCCGTGGTGTGGGGAGAGCCCCGCAGCTGCTGATAAGGAGAAGGTGACCACCGCGTTTGCAGAGTACTTACTCGATCAGCGCTGTGCTGTGGCTCGCGCTTCTGTTTTAACTATCCTAGTTTTGTATTTGTGTTGATTTATTTTTTATTACCCCTGTTTTTATTATTCTGCTGCGACCCCCCCCTGGCCCTCACCGCACATAATACAAAGTCAAGCACCGCTATTTTGCGGGTCCGGGCTCCGGGGCTCCTGGGTCACGTGATTACGACGTGACGCCATCTTGGGAAGGCTGTTCCCTTACTTTGTCTGGGGGTCAGCGCGCTAGCGCTTTTCACCGCCACTCGCCTACTTAATGCTCGCCTGGAGCGTAGCGGTCTAGCGTAGCGGTCGCGCCCTCGCTACGCCTGAGTCTCGCCAGAGTCCTGCCCGTCTGCGCCCGTCAGCGCTAAGGCAGGGCTAGGGCAGGGGACTCTGGCTCCCTCATGATGTTATTGTCTGCGAACCTGCGTGTATTGCGCCACAAGGTAAGCCATTGCCTTCATGGCTCCCTGGATCCTCTTAGTGGGCCCTTTCAGTGTCCCACCTGCTCCTTTAACATCCCTAAGCCGCAGCCTATTTAAGTCTTCAAACTAGACCTCCCCGTGCCCGCAAGCCAGACTCTGTGGTAGGCGGTGCCACTCAGACTATCCTTAAAATTTTTCATCTGAATGTTAGATCGCTGACATGCCACCATCAAGAAGTATTTTCTTTGATTACAGATGACAATCCGGATTTATTCTTCTTCACCGAAACCTGGCTGCATGACCAATCTTCGGCTGTCATGATTTTAGCCCTCCCTCCGGGATACACTATGCACTCTCTCCACCGTAATGCTAGAGGTGGAGGCATCGCAGTTGCGGTAAAAACTTGTTATCCCTGCGTTTGGAAGCCCACCATCATAGCAGGGTGTGAGAGCGCGCATTTTAACATCACAGTGAATCCCCATTTTACTTTTTCTGGACTATTAATTTATAGGCCTCCCGGTCCCGAGGGCGCCTTTCGTCACAGCCTACTGGAGGTGGTCTCCTCTTTAGTCCTGAAAACTGTCAATTTCTTGATTATTGGCGACCTCAACTTGCATATGGATGCTCCACTCCCTAATTCGGTTTACAGCCTGTTGGCGGATCTTGAAGCATTTCATTTAAACCAACTGGTACAACTACCGACGCATATAGGTGGCCATCTGCTAGACCCCTTTTTAACGAACCTTGCTACTAACATTTCAGTCCTCCAACCAAGACCCATGGCCTGGACCGATCACCATTTGATTGAAACTCATATCACTATCTCTACTCCTCCCCTTAGAAACAACACTCCTGACCTTTTCAAACGCCCCAGGAGAAACTTGAATCTTGAGCATTTTCATCAGCTTTTGATGAAACACCATCCTCAACCTCCCACTGAAGTCTCTCTTGGCTATGATAACTTCTGTGAGTGGTTAAATCACTCCTAAGATACTCTCATACCGGCTAGGTGGAGCAAGACCAGATCAAGCCCCTCCAGCCCTTAGTACGATGAAGCTCTGAAAACGCTTAAATCTTTCTGCAAAAAAGCGGAACGCGCATGGCGCAAAACTTACGATGTTGACCTCAAGTCGGCCTACAGGGCCTGTACTAGAGTGTACCATCGGGCCATATGTTCAGCTAGGGCTGCCTTCTACTCTCAGGAGATAAAGAATAGTACGAATCTTTTGGACCCGGTCCTTTGGGCAGGTTCACCCCGTGACTTTTTTGCTTTTTCCCAGCCTGATTTTGGAACCTGGGTTGGTGATTTTTAGGCCTCTGCGCACTTTTTCACTGTGGTACAGTGTAAAGTGCGTGTGCTCTCTGTGTATGGATGGTGAGTGACCTGCCCTCCCATAGGAATGAATGGGGAATATGTATGCCCATGGTAGATTCCTGATGCGTGGGGAGTGCAGGGTCGAGTTTGATATGTATGAACTCGTGAGAATGAATGCTGCAGAATGGTGTATGCGGCATGGCTGTGTCTAGTCTAGAAGCGCCACTTTTAGAAGTTGGCATAATTGTGTAGTGAGTCTGCTGGCACGTGATTGGCTGATGGGCCTGGCCCACGAGTGCCTGGGCCTGCTGGTAGATGGACTGTCTGGTGAGTAGGACGGGGTCTGCAGGGCCCCGGAGGAGGGGGTCTGAGTCAGCCGTAGATGAAAGGCCCCCATCTGCTGTCACGGATGGGAGGGAAGAGCTCTGGTGGTGCCGGGCTGTGCCTGTCAGCCCACCCCTGCTGGCTCTCCCTCCTGATGGCCCACTGTCACCTCTGACCTGAGGCTGACAGGAGAAGGAAACCAGATACTCCCAGGGCTTAGGGGCTCGCTTACACAAAGACTTCAAAAGACTTCAAAGCCTTTTCTGTGTATAAGAAGGGGCTGTGTTCCCTTCCAATTTGTTCTTGTTTCTGACTTGAATCTGCCAGGGGCGTGCTGCTGCTTGGGTTCAGGGGAATCCCTGAGTCCTGCCCAGCCCCTGGACTCCTGATGGACTTTCCTGGACTCCTGGGGGACCCCTCTGCCCTGCCTGGGCTGATGGGGGGACTTGGCTTTGCCCCCCTGGGAAGCTCTGGGGCTTTGGCAGCATGGAGGAGCTGCCTTTTCCGGTGGATAGCGCTGGAACTGTATTTCTAGCGCCTGGAGGCGCTGAGCTTCCCCCTGAGCGCTCTGCCTGTTTGCTAGCGCTTTGGAGCGCTCGATTTCCCCCTAGGAGCGCTTTATCCTTGGCCATAGCGCTTAGGAGCGCTTTATTGTGTTCTGTTTATTTGATGGAGTGGGCCGATCGAGTGCCTACCTCGATTTATTCTTTTTTAAAGAAGCCGGTGCCCACCCGGCATTTGCCTCCCATTCACCGCCGCCGCCCGGGCTTGGAAGCACCTGAAGAACCGAAGGCGCCGCGCTCTCATTGGCTGAGAGAGCCGGGCCCCCTCACCAACGCCGCGACGGGATAGGCCCGTGCGGCGCAGCGTCATGGCCCTGGTCGTGCCGTGATTGGAGGAGAAGATGGCGGCCGTTGCGGGGCTCCCGTGACCGAGAGGGAGCCCCGAGAGAAGGGGAAAAGCCTGGCTGCCTCGTCGCCGGTCTCCCGTGTGGAGAGGGAGACCGGCCTTGCTGGGAGCCGAGAGAGAGGTGCCGGCAGCCGGGAGGACGCCGCAGAGAGCGGCGCGACGATGGAGCCTCCCCGCAGCAGAGCCGGTGAGTGAAGGGCTGCGGGGGAGGAAGCTCCGTGCGGTGCCGGTCGAGGCACCGAGTAAGGGCGGCCCCGAATGGCAGTGGGTCGCCCCACCGGGGTTACAGAGCCCGCGAGGGGCTCTTGAGGGCCCGCTTTGCTGGATGTTGGTGCCGCTTCGGGGCACAGAGTCAGGGCGGCCCCGGTTGGCAGCGGGTGGCCCCAACGTAGTCTAGAGCCCAGAGAGGCTCAAGCGGCCTCATCTTGTGTGTTTTGAGCCCAGAGAGGCTCGGGCCAGGTGCTTGATGTCGAGCCCCCGAGGGAGGGCTCCAACGACCCCTTAATTGTGATTAGAGCCCAGTGAGGCTCTTGGGGGGACACCAGTGTTTGTAGAGCCTGTGTGGCTCCAACGTGAACCTAGATGTTTGTAGAGCCTGTGGGGCCCCAGCGTGGCGCAGTTTGCACCTGAGGGCCAGTGAGGGCCCTGGCGCAGTTCTGATGATTCTCCAGCTGCCCAGCAATTAGTGGGCAGCTGCACCGTTTAGGCGCAAGATGGAGAAGGAGTCCCTGAGAGGGCTAGAGATGGCACAGAGGTGCCCGGCCAGTCACAGCTGCGCAGCACTTAGTGCCAGCTGCAGCGTTTAGGCCCTTGTGAGTGTTCCCAGGTGCCCAGCAAGTAGTGGACCCCTGCATCGTTTAGGCCCTTGACATTGAGACTCAGGGCGTTCTAGCCCCAGCAAGGCCAGTTGGCCTAGGGACTGCCACAGGTGGTGGCTTATGTGAGTGTTTGCGCAATTGTATGGTTATTGCACCTCTGAATGTATTTCCTTGCATCATGTTTTATTCCTGCACCTCTGAATGTTTTTAGACATCATGTGACTTTTGCGCTACTGTCTTGTTATGGTACCTCTGAATGTATTTTTATTGCATCATGTGCTTTATTCTTAACACCGCTGAATGTGTAGGTTTATACATTATGTGTTTCTCTTTACTACTCCTCTGAATGTTTATTTATGCATCATGGGTAATGTGTTCTTTCTTAGACCCCTAAACGCTGTGTGATACTTAGGTGGTTTTCCTTTACTACTCCTCTGAATGTGGTTCATACATCATGGGTAATGTGTTCTTGCTTAGACCCCTAAATGCTGTGTGATACTTAGGTGGTTGTTCTTTTTAGTACAGGTGGTCCTAGTGAGGTCCTGGTCCCCTGCGTGACAGTCTCCTAAGGGGTTAGGGTTACGTAGGTGGTACTTACCTGTCCCCAGTAGTTACTGGATGTGATCTATACCTGTTACTTTGTGTTACAGTGATTTTATATACTTTTATTCTAAGTTCTATAAGTACTATTTCTATTCCTAAAAGTGCTGATTATGACAGTGGCCCCTGTGGCCCTGTCCTGTGTAAATAATCCCTTGTGAATATTGCCGTGCCAGTTGGCACAATGTACATGTGTGATTTCTATCTGATATGTTTTGACAATACAAAAGTTATTTTCATATAACCTTGTGTGGAGTCTTTTGTGGTGTGCTTAGTATGTTGTTGCTGTTGTGCGCTGACGCAAATGCTTTACACATCGCCTCCGAGTTTAGCCTAGACTGCTCGTGCCAAGCTACCAAGGGGGTAAGCAGGGGTTATCTTGGCGTGTGACTTCCTTGCCCTGACTGGAATGGTGGTTTCTGCCTGGCTTTGGCATCAGCCTTAGCCTACCAGAAATAGCCGGTTCTAACATTTGTTGGTCAGCCGTGCGGATTTGGACGTGTGTTTGCGCAGTGCCATAGCAACAACTGGCTACATTACAAAACTCTGCATTTTTCAGATAGTCACATGTTTGGGATTATTGTTTTTGATTTTGTTTTTCCTCACGAGTGTCATTTTCAGATGGTGTTCCTGCGCTTTATGTTTAGTGGCAGATGAGAGAAAATGACTGGGCGGGACGCCAGTAGAGGGGGGAGGTTCCCATAGATTAGGAATCCCTTGCTGGGTCCAGTGTCCAATTCCTGTTCCTGTCCCTGTGTGGGTAGATGGAATAGAGGGAGGGTGGAGGAGAAATTGCTTGCTCAGGAGGGGGGTTATTCCCTGAGTGTAGTGTGTGTGTCTGGATTCCCCAGTAGGGTAGGATCCAGTAGTGGCAGCTTAAATGTGTCCAGTGCGTGAAGTCCCATTCCCAGTTCCCAGAGTATGGTGCCTGGTGCTCAGTAAGAGGGTGACAGGTTGAGAGTCAGAGGCAGTGAGGAACTGTCTCACCAGTCTGGAGGGGGAGTGTGTGGATGAGTGCTGTGTTGAACTGGAGGAGTTGGTGTGAGTTTTTTTTATTTAAAGGAGCTTGCACGTGAGGTGTACCTCTGGTGGTGTGCAGGAGGTCCTGCAGAGGTCATTGGACAAAAAGGTGATGTCTGGCGGTGTGCTAGATTTCTTGTAGAGGCATTAGGGAGTGATTCTAAAAGTAGTGGCTTGTGCATCTGATGATCCTGTGTAGGTGAAGAGGTTCATGTGTAGCCCAGCTAGGTCCCATTAGGATGGTAGGGGTGTAGGGGCTCACATCCTGTCTCAGTGGAGGCAGAGTGAGTGTGGGACGGTGTGTCCCACGTTGGCCCGAAACCCGTATCTCAGGGCCTGGAGGGTTCCCTAAGGGAGCGCCAGGTCAGGGGCCTAGGCTGTACTTACAAGTCATTTGAAGAGGATCTTCCTGTGTCTAGAGGATGGGGAGTGTCTGTAACCAGACCTCCGGCGGTCCTCGTGTTGGGCAGTACCGCTCCTAAGTGGAGGGTGCAGAAGTCCTGGTTCGCTGGGCGTCTAGAGTGCTTGACCATTTTTTTTGGGGGGGCCTCTGGAGGTCGTTCCCCGAGGAGGGGGGAGGCCAGGTTCAGGTTCAGCCTGACCTGGAGGGAAGGGCATCGGTAATCAGTGTCCTGACCGGTTGTTGGCTTCCAGGGGTACCGCTCCATGGTGAGAGGGTGCAGAACTCTGGAGGGGGGTGCAGAGGGACGGTGTCCTTACTTCTGACCCCGGTGGGAGGAAAGTGTGTTGCTGATACGCCACTGGCGTGTGCTCTGTCTAGCCTGGAACATACTGAGAATCACCCTGTGATAGGGAGTACTGGAGGAGAGTGTGTCGCTGATACGCCGCTGGCGTGTGCTTTGTCTAGCCTGAGACATACTGGGCCTGTAGTCATGGAACTGGAAGGGGGTGCAGAAGGACGGTGTACTTCTGACCCCGGTGCAACTTGAGGGTTTAGATCCTAGGTTGGGAGATTAGGAAACTTCTAGGTCAAGAGGAATCTCTACTAAGGTGGATCAGCTGAAGAGACTGAGGGGGCTGCCCTTGCTGTGTGTTCTGGGGCCCACCTGCAGTTTGTTGTTTCCACTAAGGTAGAGAAAAGGGGGGCTTTGCTGTGTGCTGTGTCCCCCCACCTGCTTGAAGAGGGACTGTGCTGTGTGCTTTGTACCTCAGAAGTGGAATAGTTTCCAGGTGGTAGACCAGTGACGGAGTGAGGTCCTGATCTGGTAGGAGAATTGTGTTCAGGTGAATGCTTCCCTGTGAGGGTGCGGGAACACAGAAGTAGAGGTAGGTTGGGGCATGCTTGCCCGTGACCTCTGGTAAGCCTGGGGGTGTGGTCCCTAGGTTGAAGGATCAGTGGTAGTGTAGCTACACTGATCCTTGATGAATGAAAGAAGTAGCCGAATGGATGAAGCACAGCCGTCTGAAACTGAACTCAGACAAAACAGAAGTCCTCATCCTAGGCACCTCCCCCTCCGCCTGGGACGACTCCTGATGGCCTGAGGCCCTTGGAAAAGCACCCATCCCGACGGACCACGCACGGAACCTGGGCGTCATCCTGGATTCCTCACTCTCGATGAACAGACAAGTCAACGCCGTTTCTTCATCTTGCTTCAACATTCTTCGCATGCTCAAAAAAACATTTCGCTGGATCCCCACCGAAACTAGAAAAACAGTCACCCACGCTCTGGTCACGAGCCGACTGGACTTCGGAAACACCCTCTACGCCGGTACCACCGCAAAACTCCAGAAAAAACTCCAACGCATCCAGAACGCTTCAGCCAGGCTCATATTAGACATCCCGCGTAAAGAACACATCTCTGGTCACCTGAAAAACCTCCACTGGCTCCCCGTCAATTAGAGGATTACTTTCCGGCTCCTAACCCACGCACACAAAGCACTCTACGAAATCGGACCCGAATGCCTCAACACACGACTGTCCTTCTACACCCCCTCCCGCCAGCTACGATCCTCCAACCAAGCCCTTGCCACTGTACCTCGCATCAACAAAACCACCATGGGAGGTAGATCCTTCTCCTACCTGGCAGCTAAAACCTGGAACTCACTTCCCACTCACCTTCGCCTTACTCAGAATCACCTAGCATTCAGAAAGCAACTTAAAACGTGGATATTTGACAAGTAACTCCCCACCCTTCTTCAAGCGCCTTGAGACCCTCCGGGTATGTAGCGCGCTATATAAATGACCTGACTTGGCTTGACTTGACTACACTGAGAGAGAGAGTGGAGATTGGCTATTGTGTGCCAGGGGTTACTGCCCCCCACTCTGTGGATTGGTTAGGACCTGTGATATTTGGCTGGCCTAGGGCCTGGTCGTGGATGACTAGTGTGTACCAGTGGGGTATCCTAGTTGTGCCCGAGAGTTTTTTGTTGTTGAGGGAAATCTATGTGGGTTCAGAGTGACGAAAAACTGGAAGGTGGCCCTGCCGTGCAGGCCCGTGTCCGTGGTTTTTGTCGCCCAAAGCAGTGAAGGCCATCAGTGTAGTGATTGGTCTACCCTGCGTTTTGGCTGGAAGGGGGATGTGTTGGACCCGGTCCTTTGGGCAGGTTCACCCCGTGACTTTTTTGCTTTTTCCCAGCCTGATTTTGGAACCTGGGTTGGTGATTTTTAGGCCTCTGCGCACTTTTTCACTGTGGTACAGTGTAAAGTGCGTGTGCTCTCTGTGTATGGATGGTGAGTGACCTGCCCTCCCATAGGAATGAATGGGGAATATGTATGCCCATGGTAGATTCCTGATGCGTGGGGAGTGCAGGGTCGAGTTTGATATGTATGAACTCGTGAGAATGAATGCTGCAGAATGGTGTATGCGGCATGGCTGTGTCTAGTCTAGAAGCGCCAGTTTTAGAAGTTGGCATAATTGTGTAGTGAGTCTGCTGGCACGTGATTGGCTGATGGGCCTGGCCCACGAGTGCCTGGGCCTGCTGGTAGATGGACTGTCTGGTGAGTAGGACGGGGTCTGCAGGGCCCCGGAGGAGGGGGTCTGAGTCAGCCGTAGATGAAAGGCCCCCATCTGCTGTCACGGATGGGAGGGAAGAGCTCTGGTGGTGCCGGGCTGTGCCTGTCAGCCCACCCCTGCTGGCTCTCCCTCCTGATGGCCCACTGTCACCTCTGACCTGAGGCTGACAGGAGAAGGAAACCAGATACACCCAGGGCTTAGGGGCTCGCTTACACAAAGACTTCAAAAGACTTCAAAGCCTTTTCTGTGTATAAGAAGGGGCTGTGTTCCCTTCCAATTTGTTCTTGTTTCTGACTTGAATCTGCCAGGGGCGTGCTGCTGCTTGGGTTCAGGGGAATCCCTGAGTCCTGCCCAGCCCCTGGACTCCTGATGGACTTTCCTGGACTCCTGGGGGACCCCTCTGCCCTGCCTGGGCCGATGGGGGGACTTGGCTTTGCCCCCCTGGGAAGCTCTGGGGCTTTGGCAGCATGGAGGAGCTGCCTTTTCCTGTGGATAGCGCTGGAACTGTATTTCTAGCGCCTGGAGGCGCTGAGCTTCCCCCAGAGCGCTCTGCCTGCTTGCTAGCGCTTTGGAGCGCTCGATTTCCCCCTAGGAGCGCTTTATCCTTGGCCATAGCGCTTAGGAGCGCTTTATTGTGTTCTGTTTATTTGATGGAGTGGGCCGATCGAGTGCCTACCTCGATTTATTCTTTTTTAAAGAAGCCGGTGCCCACCCGGCATTTGCCTCCCATTCACCACCGCCGCCGCCCGGGCTTGGAAGCGCCTGAAGAACCGAAGGCGCCGCGCTCTCATTGGCTGAGAGAGCCGGGCCCCCTCACCAACGCCGCGACGGGATAGCCCCGTGCGGCGCAGCGTCATGGCCCTGGTCGTGCCGTGATTGGAGGAGAAGATGGCGGCCGTTGCGGGGCTCCCGTGACCGAGAGGGAGCCCCGAGAGAAGGGGAAAAGCCTGGCTGCCTCGTCGCCGGTCTCCAGTGTGGAGAGGGAGACCGGCCTTGCTGGGAGCCGAGAGAGAGGTGCCGGCAGCCGGGAGGACGCCGCAGAGAGCGGCGCGACGATGGAGCCTCCCCGCAGCAGAGCCGGTGAGTGAAGGGCTGCGGGGGAGGAAGCTCCGTGCGGTGCCGGTCGAGGCACCGAGTAAGGGCGGCCCCGAATGGCAGTGGGTCGCCCCACCGGGGTTACAGAGCCCGCGAGGGGCTCTTGAGGGCCCGCATTGCTGGATGTTGGTGCCGCTTCGGGGCACAGAGTCAGGGCGGCCCCGGTTGGCAGCGGGTCGCCCCAACGTAGTCTAGAGCCCAGAGAGGCTCAAGCGGCCTCATCTTGTGTGTTTTGAGCCCAGAGAGGCTCGGGGGCCAGGTGCTTGATGTCGAGCCCCCGAGGGAGGGCTCCAACGACCCTTTAATTGTGATTAGAGCCCAGTGAGGCTCTTGGGGGGACACCAGTGTTTGAAGAGCCTGAGTGGCTCCAACGTGAACCTAGATGTTTGTAGAGCCTGTGGGGCCCCAGCGTGGCGCAGTTTGCACCTGAGGGCCAGTGAGGGCCCTGGCGCAGTTCTGATGATTCTCCAGCTGCCCAGCAATTTTTGGGCAGCTGCACCGTTTAGGCGCAAGATGGAGAAGGAGTCCCTGAGAGGGATAGAGATGGCACAGAGGTGCCCGGCCAGTCACAGCTGCGCAGCACTTAGTGCCAGCTGCAGCGTTTAGGCCCTTGTGAGTGTTCCCAGGGGCCCAGCAAGTAGTGGACCCCTGCATCGTTTAGGCCCTTGACATTGAGACTCAGGGCGTTCTAGCCCCAGCAAGGCCAGTTGGCCTAGGGACTGCCACAGGTGGTGGCTTATGTGAGTGTTTGCGCAATTGTATGGTTATTGCACCTCTGAATGTATTTCCTTGCATCATGTTTTATTCCTGCACCTCTGAATGTTTTTAGACATCATGTGACTTTTGCGCTACTGTCTTGTTATGGTACCTCTGAATGTATTTTTATTGCATCATGTGCTTTATTCGTAACACCGCTGAATGTGTAGGTTTATACATTATGTGTTTCTCTTTACTACTCCTCTGAATGTTTATTTATGCATCATGGGTAATGTGTTCTTTCTTAGACCCCTAAACGCTGTGTGATACTTAGGTGGTTTTCCTTTACTACTCCTCTGAATGTGTTTCATACATCATGGGTAATGTGTTCTTGCTTAGACCCCTAAATGCTGTGTGATACTTAGGTGGTTGTTCTTTTTAGTACAGGTGGTCCTAGTGAGGTCCTGGTCCCCTGCGTGACAGTCTCCTAAGGGGTTAGGGTTACGTAGGTGGTACTTACCTGTCCCCAGTAGTTACTGGATGTGATCTATAACTGTTACTTTGTGTTACAGTGATTTTATATACTTTTATTCTAAGTTCTATAAGTACTATTTCTATTTCTAGAAGTGCTGATTCTGACAGTGGCCCATGTGGCCCTGTCCTGTGTAAATAATCCCTTGTGAATATTGCCCGTGCCAGTTGGCACAATGTACATGTGTGATTTCTATCTGATATGTTTTGACAATACAAAAGTTATTTTCATATAACCTTGTGTGGAGTCTCTTTTGTGGTGTGCTTAGTATGTTGTTGCTGTTGTGCGCTGACGCAAATGCTTTACACATCGCCTCCGAGTTTAGCCTAGACTGCTCGTGCCAAGCTACCTAGAGGGTGAGCAGGGGTTATCTTGGCGTGTGACTTCCTTGCCCTGACTAGAATGGTGGTTTCTGCCTGGCTTTGGCATCAGCCTTAGCCTACCAGAAATAGCCGGTTCTAACAGAATCCTACCAAGGTGATCTTCAGGGTATGTAAGGACCTTACAAGTAAAAAGAATGATACTTCTACTCTTGTAGCCTCCTTAACTCATTGTGAGGATTTGGCTTCGTTTTTCGTTGAAAAGGTGGAGGCCATTTATAGGTCATTCTCCCAGTCTTCCATCAGGGAGAATATTACTGTACCTATGGTCTCTACACCATTGTTGACCATCCCCAGTCCCACTCTGGAGGAGTTCAAAGCCCTGACGATGAAAGTCAAATCCGGTTCACCGGATGACCCCATGAGACCCATTCAATTCCGGGAACTCGCCGAGTGCTGCTACCCTGCTATGCATAATCTTATCGAGCTGTCCTTTAACACCGGCTGTGTTCCCAGCGCATGGAAGCAGGCTACCATCATTCCGATCCTTAAAAAGCCTGCCCTTGACCCCACCAAATCTGAACACTACCGGCCTATCTCCCTGCTTCCCTGGCTAGCTAAATTAGCAGAATCACATGCTAATCACATTTTATCATCCCACCTGCAGGAAGCTAATATACTCAATAACTCCCAGAATGGGTTTCGCGCAGGTCACAGTACCGAGACTGCCCTCTTGGTTGTGGTGGAGCACATCAGGAGGATGCTGGATCAGGGTCAAATGGCGGCACTGATCCTATTGGATCTTAGTGCCGCCTTTGATACGGTTTCCCACCAGATCCTCCTGCACCGTCTCATGGAAGCCGGAGTTGGAGAGTTGGCACTTGAGTGGTTCCGATCCTTTCTTACTGATCGAACCTTCAAAGTGTCCACACCACCTTTTGTTTCTGCTCCTCGCCCCATCCCTCAGGGTGTCCCGCAGGGATCAGCCCTTAGCCCTACCTTATTTAATTTAGATGTTCGACCGTTGGCGGAGGTCGCCCATAGTTTTGGTCTCTCCTTGGTGTCATACGCCGATGACACGCAGCTGGCGGTGGCACTCAATGGTGACTCCAACATGGATGCCCCTACCTTTCAGTCCGCTCTTAAAGCTGTGGCGGGCTGGATGGGGACTAATCGACTCCAACTTAATGCCTCAAAGACCGAGGTCATTACTTTTGGTAGGGAAAGTGGGCTCTGGGGGGATCAATGGTGGCCATCTGAACTGGGCCCTGTTCCCACCCCGGTGGCCGAAGTTAGAAACCTTGGGGTCTGGCTTGATGACAAACTCTCCTTCACCTCCCACACTAAACGTGTAGCTGGTACATGTTTTGGTGCCCTGCAATGCCTTCGACCTATCTTCAAGTTTTTTGATGCAGACACCAGACAGATCATTGTCCAAGCTCTGGTTCTTACCAGATTGGACTATGCCAGCTCTCTGTTTCTGGGTGTGAATCAGGCAGAACTAGCCCGCCTTCAGAGGGTGCAAAATGCGGCGGCCAGGATGTTGGTCGGCCTTCCGAAGTTTGTCTCGGCCCGCCGAACTATTCAAGATCTTCATTGGCTGCCTGTTGGGCAAAGAATTAAATTTAAAGCTCTTTGTTTCGTTTTTAAAATTCTTAAGTTAGCCTCCCCCCCCATCCTCTCGCAGACAATCCTTCATTATGTCCCTTCCAGAGCCCTTCGATCCTCAGGGCTAAATCTTGTCATTGTGCCACGCTTTAAAAGAGCTAGAATGGGTGGACGTTCTTTCTCAGTGATGGCGGCGGCTCTCTGGAACTCTTTGCCTGCTCCTCTCCGCTCCATTCCTGATCTGCTTCCTTTTAGGAAGGCATTAAAAACCTTCCTATTTTCTACACCTTAGTCTCTTTTCCTACCTGGTCATTTTTGCTGTGTTGTGTTCTTCCATCTCCTAAGCGCCGGGACGCCTCTTGGCTGCGGCATCTGTGCGCTATATAAAATAAAATAACATAACATAACATAACATAACAAGGAGACCCGGGGAGCGCCCGCCAGAGACCGGTGAGTGGAGCTCTGAGTGAGGTGGTTGGGGGGTGTGTCGGGGCACGCTTTCAGTGCCCGCCCCCGTGACCTGGGCCCCCTTCTCCTTTCCCGCTGCCCCGCTGAACAGTGGGCAGCGGCAGCACCTAGGGCCTTGTAGTTTTAGAGTCCCCAAGGGCTCAGAGGGCATTTGTGCATTTCCGAGTCCCCAGAGGGGGGACTCCAACGGTGGGGCCATTTTGTGTTTAGAGCCCACGAGGGCTCCGGGGGCACATTTGTATTTTAGAGCCCACGAGGCTCCAACGACCAGGGCACAGTATTGTGGAGAGCCCTAAGAGGCTCCTGGGCATTTGTGTATCCTGAGTCCCCCGAGCGGGACTCCAACGAAGGCCCAGCATTGTTCTCGAGCCCTGAGAGGCTCCAACGTTGGCAGCATTGCTTTGAGAGCCCACGAGGTTCAGAGGGGGCATTTGTTGTTCAGAGCCACGAGGCTCCTGAGGCCCCAAGTATTTCTTCCAAGCCCACGAGGTGCCCACGTGTGTTTGCCCAGTGTTGTTACAGCTGCCCAGCAATTAGTGGGCAGCTGCTCCGTTTAGGCCCCTGACATATGGGACAGTCACTGGTTGTGGCCTAATGAGATTTCTGTGAATTATTCTGTGCTGCACCTCTGAATGTGTTTTTGATGCATCATGTGCCTTGTTCTTACACCGCTGAATGTATGTTTATTCATCATGTGTTTTCCTTCCCTACACCTCTGAATCTTGTGATGCATCATGTGTAATATTCCTATGCCTATACCCCTAAATGCATGGTGATACTTAGGTGGTTGTTCTTCTAGTATAGGTGTACTAGTGAGGTCCTGGTTCCCTGCGTGACATTCTCCTAAGGTGGTTAGGGTTGCGTAGGTGGTACTTACCTGTTACCAGTAGTTACTGGTTGTGTGCTCTATTTTTATATTTTGTGCTACATTTGCTATTTGATGCTACTGTTGTGTTTCTATCTAGGATCCTAATTCGATATTCCCGATTTATGCCCTTATGAGGTAGTAATAAATAGTATCCTTATAAAGGCATAAAAATAATATCCATATTTAGTAATAGCCCATGCAGTCCAAATACGGCAAGGCTACTCCCCTAGACTCCTAGAAAGTACAACGCGTTCTTCAAACAAACCAAGCCTCCAGCAGCCCGGGAATTCCCCCTGCTTTTGTTTTGATTTGCACAAGAACTCCTGGAGTCCAGAAAGAACTGTTAGTTCTTGGTGATGTCTTATGTCCAACCTTACGTCAAACCCGGCACCTTTCAGGTATAAATATACCAACGTTGTCTTAAGCAAACACACGGTGGTTTGGAGCAGAGCGGCTATCTACTTGCCCAGAAGCCCAGTTGATGCGAGAGCCGAAGGAAGCCGCCCCTCCCTTTTGACGCACTGAGAAAGACGCTGTCTTTCTCCAGCCGAGAAAATCCAGCTCCGGTGTTTCCAGTCACCCTTGCGGGTTGCTGGGATATCGAGTCCTGAGAGAGAGATACAAGACCTCCTACATTCTATTTACCAAGGTACGGAGCTGACTAAATCCTTAAGAGAATTCTTGAGTCAGATTCTTGGCAAAAACCAACTTAACTTAAACTGCAACTTACTTACTCTTTCCCACGTATTAGGCTTAGGTCAGGTACACCGGGGTAGGCGTAGATTAGAAGCACCACTTGAGTACGTTAGTCAATGTTTTTATGTATGTATATATTTTATCCATTTTAAGTATCATATGGATAAGAAACCATATCAATGCTTTTACAGTATTATTTTATAATACTCCTTTTACTGTACGCACTTTACTTCATGATAAGTATTGCAATTGTGGCAATTCATTTCTCTTGCATGAGAAAGAAGACTGCTCAATAAATAACACCTTTTATTGAAAACGCCCGTCTCTCTATTTCTCTGCACTCTTGGTGAAACGAAGTATGCACACTTGACTGAGCGAAATAGCTGTCTATTGTTTTCACACGACTCTAGAGATACACTCTTATTCTGAGGGAGCAAAGTTGTCATGTTTATGCGGTTGTCAGAAGCTAATCCCTTCTTGTCTATCCAGGGAAGTTAAACTCCTCCTTGTTTACTCGAGAAAGTTTCTAGTGACCTCTGAGCTAGCTGGCAAAACTAATTAAGTCTAATTTAGTCAGTAGAGACCTAGTCGACCTCAGTCCTACGTCTACACTGCTGTTTATATTATTCCAATGCGCAGAGCCTATTGGGAATATATGAGCTACACTACAAGTGTTCTATGTGCTAATTACTATTCCTACAACTGCTAATTCTACCAAGTACTAAGTCTAAAAGTGCATATTCCTGACGGTGGTCCAGGTGGCCCTGTCCTGTACATATATCCCCTATAAATTCTGCCCGTGCCTGTTGGCACATTGTAAAGTGTGTGTTTTTATCTAATGTGTTTTGGTGTAAAACAAAGGCTATTTTGATATATAACCTTGTGTGGAGTTTCCTTTGTGGTGGGCAGGGCCAGACTGGGAACCACAACCGGCCCTGGCAAAGTGCTCGGCCGCCCCCCCCCTACAGCCACCCCTCCCCACCTGGGGGGGTTGGAGGTGCCGCCGAGCTCTTTTCCGGGTTTCGGCTGATTTTGGTACAGGGCTGATTTTGCAGCTATGCTGCAAAAACGGCCCTGTAACAAAAAAGGCCCCCAGGGGCCCAAAACCGGCCCCCACCCATGCGACGCACCGGGGTATTGCCCGGTGACCGCTATGGTCAGTCCGGCCCTGGTGGTGGCCTTGGGTGTTGTTGCTGGGTGCACGTGCAAACGCTTAACTCACATTGCCTCGGAGTTTAGCCTTACTGCTCGTGTCACGTTACCAAGGGGGGTGAGCAGGGGTTATCTTGGCGTATAACTCCCTTGCCCTGACTTAGAGTGGTGGTCTCTGACTTACTTTGGCGCAAGCCTTGGCCAGCCAGGGATCCCATTTCTAACAAATGTATTGTGCGTAATGGCACACAACTGTGAATATTTTATTTACTGTGATTTTACTATATTGAGAAAAATATTTACCTTGTACCCAAAGATCTTGGTGTAAATATTTATATAAAAAGAAGAGCTTTTTTGATAATTTGGTCCCAACTTCGTTCATGGAGTGCATCATGTATTACCTTGGTGTGTAGAACAAATGCCTAACTCTGCCCTCTGACAGCCCTAACTGCCCGCCCACTCGACCACAACATAGAGCGTAAGCATTATCTACATTTGCCTCCGTCAACCAATGAGGGTCTCCCCGAGCTCTCGGCACAGTGTACCCCCACTGTGGTGCACAATACAGAGAGGTGGGTTTCCTACAATCACCATATTGACGACAGTGAGCAGAAACATCTGGAATGTGCACCATACAGACGACAGGGAGCAGAAACATCTGGAATGTGCACCATACAGACGACAGGGAGCAGAAACATCTGGAATGTGCACCATACAGACGACAGGGAGCAGAAACATCTGGAATGTGCACCATACAGACGACAGGGAGCAGAAACATCTGGAATGTGCACCATACAGACAGTGAGCAGAAACATCTGGAATGTGCACCATACAGATCACAGTGAGCAGATAGATCTGAATGTGCACCATACAGACCAGTGAGAGGCCACATCAGAATGTGCACCACACAGACCCCAGTGAGAGGCCACATCTGAATGTGCACCACAGACCCCAGTGAGAGGCCACATCTGAATGTGCACCACACAGACCCCAGTGAGAGGCCATATCTGAATGTGCACCACAGACCCCAGTGAGAGGCCACATCAGAATGTGCACCACACAGACCCCAGTGAGAGGCCACATCTGAATGTGCACCACAGACCCCAGTGAGAGGCCACATCTGAATGTGCACCACACAGACCCCAGTGAGAGGTCACATCTGAATGTGCACCACAGACCCCAGTGAGAGGCCACATCTGAATGTGCACCACACAGACCCCAGTGAGAGGCCATATCTGAATGTGCACCACAGACCCCAGTGAGAGGCCACATCTGAATGTGCACCACACAGACCCCAGTGAGAGGCCACATCTGAATGTGCACCACACAGACCCCAGTGGGAGGCCACATCTGAATGTGCACCACACAGATCCCAGTGAGAGGCCACATTTGAATGTGCACCACACAGACCCAGTGAGAGGCCACATCTGAATGTGCACCATACAGATCCCAGTGAGAGGCCACATTTGAATGTGCACCATACAGACCACAGTGAGCAGAGAGATCTGAATGTGCAACATACAGACCACAGTGAGAGGCCACATATAAATGTGCACCACACAGACCCCAGTGAGAGGCCACATCTGAATGTGCACCATACAGATCCCAGTGAGAGGCCACATTTGAATGTGCACCATACAGACCACAGTGAGCAGAGAGATCTGAATGTGCACCACACAGATCCCAGTGAGAGGCCACATATAAATGTGCACCACACAGACCCCAGTGAGAGGCCACATCTGAATGTGCACCATACAGATCCCAGTGAGAGGCCACATTTGAATGTGCACCATACAGACCACAGTGAGCAGAGAGATCTGAATGTGCACCACACAGATCCCAGTGAGAGGCCACATATAAATGTGCACCACACAGACCCCAGTGAGAGGCCACATCTGAATGTGCACCACACAGACCCCAGTGAGGCCACATCAAAGGAATACTGCCGCATCCTAATATGCCACGGCCTAGCACAGATGCCAGCAATGTGTAAATGCACACCATGACGATGACGTAATAGCCACTGCTCACCTCTCCATAGTCCGTATTGAAGATAATGGACCGGTCCGCACAGCAGGCGATGGTGCAAGGCAGCAACTGGTCCTTCTCGCGCAGCCAGACACGGCTTCCCTGGAAGAGAAACATCCCTGTCAATGTCTGCTCCAGAATGGGGGCAGCAGTAAACACAAGTCTTACACAATACTGAGGCGCAGTGATGCACGCGTGTGCATAATACTCAGGCGCAGTGATGCACACTTGTGCACAATACTCATGCACAGTGATGCACGCTTGTGCACAATACTCATGCACAGTGATGCACGCTTGTGCACAATACTCAGGTGTAGTGATGCACGTGCGTGCACTATACTCATGCACAGTGATGCACGCTCGTGCACAATACTCATGCACAGTGATGCACGCTCGTGCACAATACTCAGGTGTAGTGATGCACGTGCGTGCACTATACTCATGCACAGTGATGCACACTCGTGCACAATACTCATGTTCAGTGATGCACGCTTGTGCACAATAGTCAGGCGCTGTGATGCACGCTCGCGCACAATACTCATGTTCAGTGATGCACGCTCGCGCACAAAACTCCAGCGCAGTGATGCACGCTCGTGCACAATACTCAGGCGCTGTGATGCACGCTCGCGCACAATACTCATGTTCAGTGATGCGCGCTTGTGCACCATACTTAGGCAGAGGGAGGCCACCTACACTGAGCATTGACACCGTGCAGGTGGCTTCTCGGCACTCGTGTACCGAGTCCTGACCCGTACAGCCTGAATAATGCAAACATGTCCACTAAGTAATTTAATTGCATTTTAATAAACATTACTGTTACATCAATTTTATAAATTTTTAAAAATGTTACAAATATTTTATCATTAAATAAATAGGTTTATTATTAGGTTTTCATTAAAAAATGTAATTATATTTATCAACATTTTAAGTATTTTGAATAATTTAATTTACCATTATTTCCTATGGGGTTTTATTTTACGTCCCTACCTCCATTGCTTTCTATGGAATGGTTTTGCAGTACCAGAGGTATGCCATTATAATGGTGGACTTACTCCAACTATGAGCTGGAGTAATTTACTACTGTTGTAGGTCCCTTTTCAGCTGTAGTAACTGGACACGTGCAGTTTTGGTACAGCACTGGGCTGACATTTTGTGGGTGGGTGCATGTCCCTTCCTAAACCCCCCTCTAAACCTCCCTGTAGCCCTTCCAAGGCCCAAAATTGCTGCCCCAGCCCCTCCCATTTAGTAATGTCCCAGCCGTTCCCTGGCCCCTTCCACATTTCGAGACTGGCAACATTTACCCATCAAATCAGGATAGCTTTAAAAGCTGCCTACAAAAGCAGCACAACCCAGGGGAAACCATGGCAAACCCTGCCGATGGGACCACAACAATGCACTAAGGACTGTGCCCCCCTCGCATGCCCCCAAGAGAGCATTTCAACCAGAGAGACACTTAGATCGCCACAGAGGGCAGTGCAAGAGCTCTGTAATGTAGATCAACTCCAGGGCACAAAACGGGAGCTTCAAGATCATGTCCACAAATGCTGGGGACAGGCTGACTGCGCTGAACTCTGGGAGGGGTGTTAAATTTCACCCAGAACAGAAGTTTGAAAGCACTGTTTTTTGGAGGCGCAGGGCGTGGCGATCCAAGATGGTCGCTACTTGAGGAGCTCCGTTCCGATGAGCAGCGCTCGTGAACGGAGGGCTGATTCCACGGCGGCGTTTCCTGATAAATCAGCTGTTTACACCGTCGGAAGCTCCCCACCACTTATGGGCAAGTTGTTGATTCAAAATGCGTTTTTTTAGCGAGATAGGACCTAAATGGTCTCCCCCTCACTAGCGGCCGCCATTTTTTTTGTTTTTTTTTCCACGCATCGTTTTTCCTCCTTTTTCCTTGCTGCTACCTCTGTGCTACCTTTGTGCTCCATCTTCATGGCTCCTTTCTGCTACAACTTGGACAAGATCTCCTGTTTTTCCCTTGGACATATTATTTTGGGTTGTAACCTACCAAATGTACCTCTGTTGTGACGCTTGCTAATTACTTCAGGTACACATCTACTACAGGGGTTCAAATTACATCGGTGCTGTATTTTGAAGTATTTTTGCAAACTCATTTCACAGTTTGACGCCTGGTGTCGATTATGGCATCTCATTCCATTGAACGCCTATCGTTATTTCAACTTGTTTATTTTGGCTCCTCATTTCAACGCCTTTAGCTTCCGTCTTAATGGACTTCCTCATTTTTTGCCACAAAATGGTCTATCCGATTGCTGCTCTGCATTAACTCTTTCTCTGTCAATATTATTTGGGGTTGCTGGCAATTGCTTTTTTTTTGCTCCTTGTTTCATCCCCTCTGGGTTCACACCGTCAAAATGGATTCCTCACACCATCTAAGGCTCACGGCACCGCTTCTGGTACTCGTAAAGATCCTGCAGCACCTGGTATACGCCTTACAAAAGATCCTCCATCTCCGTCAAAAATCTCTGCTTCCTGTTACGCTAGAGGATATTATGGAGGAACTGCGTCTCATTCGTCCATTCATGACAGATACGGCCACAACTCTTCAGAGAATGGATGACAAATGGTCTAGTCTGGATATGAGACTTACAGATGTAGAGCAAAAGGTTAGTGATGCTCAGGATGTTGTAGCCAAAGTTGCTAGCCTTACCAAAGAGGTTGATCTACTCAAGAAAACTTTAGAGGATTTGGAAAACCGCAATAGGCGCAATAACCTGCGTATTTATGGTATTCCGGAGGGCTCTGAAGGGTCTGACATTATCCAATTTCTTAAGTCTCAAGCCCTTCCAATTACTGGCCTCCCTAAACACATGGATGTCAATATTCAAAGAGCTCATCGCCTTGGACCAAAGAAACTCTTCTTCTACTTCTAAACGATTCTCCATTCTGCCAAACAACATAAGCAGATGCTCTGGTCTGGTCATAAAGTATTTCTTACTCAAGATGTTTCCAAACCAACTGCTGCTCGACGGAAAGAATTCCTGCACCTGAGAACTGCGCTTAGATCGATGAATGCTTGATATGGCCTAATTCACCCTTGTTTTTTCAAAGTAACTTATAAAGAAAGAACTTTTAGCTTCGATGATCCTGCTGACCTTCGGAAGTTCATCCATACCCACAAGGGAGAACTCATGGAACTTAGCAAGCCTTAGTTGTTTTGTTTATTGTTCAATGTATTGTATCGATAACATTTTTCCTCCATATTTTCTCTTTTGATGTAATAATCTCTGTTCTTCTCTTTTTGTTTCACAGGCTTCCTCCTCGTAGTTTTGTTGCATATACCGCTTGTTCGTACTGCCCTGATGTTTGTAATGTGCTACCCATTTCGCTGCCATCCCCTCCTAATTGTTTGGTAAGTCCCCTTCACTTGTCTCATTTGGTTACCATTAGTCTTAGGACTCCTTTCTCCTTTATTTCGTTTGTCATTCCTATTGTATGGGTGACCTGATTTCTGTCTTTGTCTCCTGCTCGTGCGGTTGTCTGGTTTCTTCGCTGCCCCCCTCCCACTTTAAGGTCTTTTGGTCAAGTGTCTTCTACGACTAAAGCCACATGGCTTTTTGTCATCTTTCTTTTGATTTCACCTCTAGGGGGATTTTGTCTCCCTAATTTTCCTCTTTTCTACATTTCACCTCTTCTTTTTTCCCTCCTTCTCCTTTTCTTTCTTCCCCCTGGACGTCTTTTTTATTATCTCTTTCTTTCAGGCAATCTTCTTCCTGGGAAACATCCTTAACCACAATGTATGAACAACGACTTACCGGAACAACGAAGAGTGAACAACGAAGAGGGCTGAACCACGAAGGTAACATCCACGAAGGTAACATCCACAAACGACGGAACAACGAAGGATGGAACCACGACTTTTAGAACACCGGAGTTGCACGTAGGATAATTTAGGAAAACGTATAAATGGGTAGATGGGGGTGTGGGGGGGACTCCCCCCCCCACAAATACGATTAAAAAATATATATATTTAGAAATAAAACATGATGAATAAATTCGTAAAAGTTACGTTTAAAATACAGCTTAAGGTTGTTGAAGAAATTGGTTTAAAATTAATTTACCGGTTTATGTCAGGAGATGGCAGTGTTGCTTTGATTTATAACAATTGTAAATGCTTTCAAATCACGAACAGAATATGACCAGTGTGCTCGTTTTTGTAAGCAGATAACTAATATTTTAGAAAAAAAATGGCATAAATTGTAAAAGTTTCATTAAATCTTATTTTTTCGTGGTTTAGGGAGTAGTGGTTTAAAATGTAGTGGTTAAGTAATGGTCGTGGTTTAGCCTTCGTTGTTCCAGAAGTCGTGGTTTAGGCAGTAGTTGTTAAGCCATACAATCCTTCATATTCAGTCTACTCTGTGTTTCTTTCCTTTTTTAATTTAGCTTCTGATTCTCTATCATTTTCTCAATTCACATTTATCCCTTTTGTGGTGGTCATGGTGTTTAACGTCTTCCTAGTTAGCCCTTCCTTAACTTTTTTACCTTTCCTACCTGTATTGAATCTTTTTATAACTCTACTATTCTTCAATCCCTCTTATATCTGTTCACCTATTTTTCTTTGATTCCAAAGATGAGCGGTCTTCGCACCATTTCTTTGAATATTAAAGGTATTCGCAACCCTGTTAAGAAACAACGGGTTTTATCTAACTTAGCAAGATTAAAATGTCAAGTTGCTTTTTTGCAAGAAACTCACCTTACGCTTAAAGATTTGCCTTCACTGCGCAAACAATGGGTGGGTGAAGCCTTTTGCTCCCCGCCAGTAAACAACAAAAATGGTGTTATTATTTTGTTTCATAAATCGTTATCTATTCAGTTAAAAAATGAGTTTCATGATACCTATGGTAGATGGTTGTTTTTGGATGTTATGGTTAATAATACAAATGTATCCTTCTGCAATGTTTATGGTTCCACTGGTGTAGATGTAACTTTTTGGAACGATTTCTCTATGCTTCTTTCTTCACATGCAACTGATGATTTAATTGTTGGTGGCGACTGTAATCAACTCATGGATCCCTTTTTAGATCGGAAATCTCAAGCCAGATATGTACCCAATAAGATGCAAAAATCGTTTTACAAAGCTATATCCTCCATAGGCCTAATAGATTCCTGGAGGATCTCCTATCCTGATACATTGGAATTCTCCTTTTTTTTCTCCTGTACATGCATCACACTCTCACATAGACTATATTTTTCTCTCTCAACACACTTATCAATTCATGACTAACTCTGAAATAGGTTATATCCTAATCTCAGATCATGACCCTGTTATCCTGGATATCGACTACCCCTCATCCATTCCTACCACTCGGCATTGGCGCTTCAACAATTCCCTTCTTCTAGATCCTCAGTTCACTGAACAATTTACTCTTTTCATTGATGAATTTTTTCACAATAATCTTCACTCCACATCTCAATTTCACTTCATCTGGGATGCCTTCAAAGCAACTGCCAGAGGCTACATTATCGACTCTTTCTCGTAAGAAGAAAAAAGCTCTCTCTCAACCTTCACTTATTCTCAAACAAATAAAAGAGCTTGAACATCTTTTTTTCACTACTAACTCCGCTGATGCACTTGCTCCTCTCATTAAAGCAAAAATACAATACAATAAACACTCATGGGATGCCGCATGCAATACTCTCAAAATGTATGGTGGGCGCAATAAAGCTGGTAAATCCCTTGCGAATTATCTCAAAATCAAAAAACAAAAATCCAAAATCACTGTTATCACTGATGTCCATGGGAATTGTCATTCTACTGATAAGATTCTTGATTGTTTCGTCCAACATTATTCCTCCTTATATACTCCAGAATCAACACCTTCCTCTACTCAAATTGATTCTTTTTTTCAAACTAGTCCCAAATCCCCGGATACTTGTATAGACCTCTCCTCCCTTGATGCACCCATTTCCGAAAAAGAGATACTCCATGCCATTACTCTTTTACCTAAAGATAAATCCCCTGGTCCAGACGGCTTCACTGTTCGCTTCTATTTTCATTTTAAGACCGTTTCATTACCACACTTATTTTCATTGATTAATCATTTTCTTATCCTGGGGGAATTCAAGGGCTCTTTTACACAAGCGAGGTTATGTCTACTCCCTAAGAAAGATAAGGATCCATCTCTTTGCAAAAATTATCGGCCCATTTCATTAATTAACACAGATTGTAAAATATAAGCAAAAACCTTAGCTATTCGATTAAACATTGTTATTCCTGACCTCATTAATATCTATCAATCTGGGTTTGTCAAAGGCAGATCTATCACAGAAAATTTGAGGACTCTCCTTAATATTATTCATCTTGCTTCAAAGATGGATTCCCCAGTTGCTGCTATCCCCCTCGATGCTGAAAAAGCTTTTGATAGGGTTAGCTGGGATTTTATGTTCGGTGCACTTAGGTGGCATGGTTTTAGTCCCCACATTATTAAACGTATTCACCTGTTATACTCAGCCCCCTCTACCTCTATTTGGGTCAATGGGGCTCAATCTTCTTATTTTCCTTTACATAGAGGTACCAGACAACGTTTTCCCCTATCTCCCCTTCTTTTTATTTTAGCCTTAGAACCATTTTTAGAAAAAAATTCGACGCTCAACGTCTTATACGGTTTTTTTATATAAGAAAAATGATATCAATTTCACTGCATACGCCGACATCTTACTCTATATTTCTAATCCAGTCACTTCCTTACCTGCTCTCTTCTCTCTACTAAGGGAATATTCCTTGGTTTCAGGATATACATTGAATATAGATAAATCTGAAGTATTACCCCTCAATAAATTTTGCCCCCCTCACATGTTTCATGGTTCCGGTTTTGAATGGATCCCTAAAAGTATCAAATGTTTAGGTATCCTCTACACTAACAATATCAAAGACTATTAAAATGAATCACAAAGATATTCTTACAAAGCTCTCCTCACTTATTGATCGATGGTCTCCCTTATTACTATCTTGGTGGCGAAGATTGGCAACTATTAAAATGATGCTTCTCCCTATTGTTAATTTTTATCGTTCAATGCTTCCCATTTCTCTTCCACTTTACTTTTTCACACTTATAAACCGCACTCTTATCAAATTCTTATGGAACAATCGCAAATCCAGGATTTCTCTTTCTCGCCTCCAACAACTAAAGGATATGGGTGGGGTCAACTTTACAATCAGATATTTTCAGACAGAAGGAAAAACGCGATTACACGGGGTCACACGGACTTCCAGGTTATCCCCTGGGGCCATTAATATTTGGATGGTCATAATTTGAAACTATCGCTAAGCACATCAGGACGTACCCGTCTTCGTGCAGACCCTGTGATCGGCCACTTGCAAGCACACTGTTTATTGTACAGCGGAGCATTTGGTATCTTACTGGATCTTGACTTACCCAGCAGTCAGCGCAGACCCCAACCGGGTTGGAATTACCACCGGTTTTGGGATTTACCGTTATCAGCCATTAGGATTTGGCCCTGAAGAGTCAGATTTGAATGTACTCTGATGAAACACGTGTCGGCTGGCGTTTTTGCGACTGAGCATTAAATCAACAAGAAAAGACGTGTCAACTGTTTGTCTTTCTGTTCTGTTAACTGACATATCATATGTATGATTTTTATGTGTGCACAGGTCCTTGGTTTTGAACTTTCCCAATCAGACTCGCTTCCACTCCGCCTTTACATTAAAACAAATATGGCCTTTCTTAGCAGACTCTTCCTGTGACAGCATGGAGTAGAATAGATCTGGGGAAACTTTCTCCTTTCTATTTTCTCACAGCCAGACGCTTATCTTAACCCCCAAGCGTTTTCTTACACCTACCTTCAAACATTCAAAAGCACTTGCCCTATTAATATATAGCTCTTTTTTCTCACAAGCGTGATTTCATTCTCTTACTTCGATTTGGTATAATCAATCCCTAAAGATTAATAATAAAGCACTCTTTTGGAAAGAATGGATTGATAAAGACAGTATCCTTTACGATAGTCTTCTCAAAGACAATTCTCTGAGGGACTTTTCGGACATTCATACATCCTTTAACTTGTCTAACACTTACTCTTCTCAATATCCCTGGCTTAAACTTGCCCTAACCACCTTCATATCCCAACGCAGTCCCCTATCCTCTACGGACCCGTCATATTTCTCTCCACCAGATTTCACTATCCCTCTCAAAGCTGCTATTTATAAAATGCTTTCCCGTTCCACTCTAGACTGGCTCAAATCTAAACTTGAGCTTACCTGGGAAAGAGCCCACGCAACACCACTCCCGAGCCCGCGCAACACCACTCCCGAGCCCTCGCAACACCACTCCCGAGCCCGCGCAACACCACTCCCGAGCCCGCGCAACACCACTCCCGAGCCCGCGCAACACCACTCCCGAGCCCGCGCAACACCACTCCCGAGCCCGCGCAACACCACTCCCGAGCCCGCGCACCACCACTCCCGAGCCCGCGCACCACCACTCCCGAGCCCGCGCACCACCACTCCCGAGCCCGCGCACCACCACTCCCGAGCCCGCGCACCACCACTCCCGAGCCCGCGCACCACCACTCCCGAGCCCGCGCACCACCACTCCCGAGCCCGCGCACCACCACTCCCGAGCCCGCGCACCACCACTCCCGAGCCCGCGCACCACCACTCCCGAGCCCGCGCACCACCACTCCCGAGCCCGCGCACCACCACTTCGATGTCTGTGTTTAGACCAGAGCTGGACGCCCTCCTCCTTGAAAGACAATCTGTTTGATGTCAACAACGACCGTTCTCATGGTTTATCTTCTCTTCCCCTCTGGGCATCTTTAGGGAGCGGCTCCCTCCCTCCAGTGATGCCAGCAACCAGACATCCCTGGATGTCTCATCGGCGCCTCTTGTAGACGTGTGATCTCACGGCCGTGTGATCTTGTGTCGTGAGTGACACTGTAAAGCGCTCGAGCGCCTTTGGGGAATGTGTGCGCTATATCAAAATACAGACATCAAGAATATAAACTCTCCATCTCTCCTCTGTGATGTCCCTCTAAATCCATTGGTGGGTCTCCACACTGCCCCCCCCCCCACAACACATGTCTAGTTATCGCCCCCTCCCCTCCCATCTCCGCCCTGTGAACCCCCCCCCCCTCCCCTCCCACGTCCGGGTTATCGCCCCTCCCATCTCTCCCCCGCCCCCTCGAGGTGAGGTCATCCCCTGGCTCTCCCCGCCCCCCCCAATATTCTGCATTCATTCACCGCTTGTCCTCCTTGTGCCACCCCCCCCCCCCCCTCCCTCCCTCCCTCAGGGACCCCCAGATGATTCCGGACACAGATGGCGGCGCCTGAAGGATCCATTTGTGGGTGAGAGGTGCCCCCCCCCATCACTCCCTCTGATTAGAACCCCCCCCCCCTTCAACATCGAGACGGTGACTTCATCCTGCCCGTCACTGGGGCGCGTCATCCGGAGACAGACCACCCCCCTCCCCCCCATCAGACCTGGAGGGGCAGCCGCTGTCTGGGAGCGCACACCTGTTAAAGGATGAATGGAGGAATGAAGGCTCTTGGGCCGGCGTACAGCGCCGCTGTGAGTGTGTCTGTCGGTCTTTCTGTGTGTGTGTGTGGGGGGGGGGGGGGAGTGGAGGGGGGGGGGGGTAAAGTCGCACACATCCGGTGCAAATGGTGCCAGAGGGGCAGCTTGTCAGGCAGGGTGGGAGGCTGGGGTGTACAGCCCCCTTTAACCTCAGGCCCCCCAGGTCTCCCCGAGGGGATCCACAGACAGGGCAGTCTGTGCGCAGCGCCTGCACATACAGCGCCCAGACATAGCGCCAAGTGAGGCAGTGACAAACATTCGATCTCTCAGGGCTCCTGCAAGAAGCGCCTGAGGTGCAGGAGGAGAAGAGGGTCACTTTTAACACGCTCACTCACGCCTACAAAAGCCTCCACAACCCCGGACCCCAATACCTCAGAGACTCTCCTTCCACCCCCCACTCCCCCCGCCCCAGCGCATTGACACCCTCATGGTTGAGTAGCGCGCTTACAATTCCCTGATGGATAGATTGATTGTCTAGACTGGCACTGTCCCTTCAGGCATCAGGAGAGGAATCAGGCACTGCCCCTCCCTGGACAGGAGATATGAGCCGGCACTGCCCCTCCCTGGACAGGACAGATGAGCCGGCACTGCCCCTTCCTGGACAGGAGATATGAGCCGGCACTGCCCCTTCCTGGACAGGAGATATGAGCCGGCACTGCCCCTCGCTGGACAGGAGATATGAGCCGGCACTGCCCCTCGCTGGACAGGAGATATGAGTCGGCACTGCCCCACCCTGGACAGGACATATGAGCAGGCCCTGCCCCTCCCTCGACAGGAGATATGAGCCGGCACTGCCCCTCCATGGATAGGAGATATGAGCCGGCACTGCCCCTCCACGGACAGGAGATATGAGCCGGCACTGCCCCTCCACGGACAGGAGATATGAGCCGGCACTACCCCACCCTGGACAGGAGATATGAGCAGGCACTGCCCTTCCCTGGACAGGAGATATGAGCAGGCACTGCCCTTCCCTGGACAGGAGATATGAGCCGTCACTGCCCCTCCCTGGACAGGAGATATGAGCCGAAACTGCCCCTCCCTGGACAGGAGATATGAGCCGGCACTGCCCTACCCTGGACAGGAGATATGAGCCGGCACTGCCCTACCCTGGACAGGAGATATGAGCCGGCACTGCCCTACCCTGGACAGGAGATATGAGCCGGCACTGCCCCACCCTGGACAGGAGATATGAGCCAGCACTGCCCCACCCTGGACAGGAGATATGAGCCGGCACTGCCCCCCCTGGACAGGAGATATGAGCAGGCACTGCCCTCACTGGACAAGAGAGATGAGCCGGCACTGCCCCTCCCTGGACAGGAGAGAGGAGCCGGCACTGCTCCTCCCTGGACAGGAGATATGAGCCGGCACTGCCCCCCCCTGGACAGGAGATATGAGCAGGCACTGCCCTCACTGGACAGGAGAGATGAGCCGGCACTGCCCCTCCCTGGACAGGAGAGGTGAGCCGGCACTGCCCCTCCCTGGACAGGAGAGATGAGCCGGCACTGCCCCTCCCTGGACAGGAGAGATGAGCCGGCACTGCTCCTCCCTGGACAGGAGATATGAGCCGGCACTGCCCCCCCTGGACAGGAGATATGAGCAGGCACTGCCCTCACTGGACAGGAGAGATGAGCCGGCACTGCCCCTCCCTGGACAGGAGAGATGAGCCGGCACTGCCCCTCCCTGGACAGGAGAGATGAGCCGGCACTGCCCCTCCCTGGACAGGAGAGATGAGCCGGCACTGCCCCTCCCTGGACAGGAGAGATGAGCCGGCACTGCTCCTCCCTGGACAGGAGATATGAGCCGGCACTGCCCCCCCCTGGACAGGAGATATGAGCCGGCACTGCCCTCACTGGACAGGAGAGATGAGCCGGCACTGCCCCTCCCTGGACAGGAGAGATGAGCCGGCACTGCCCCTCCCTGGACAGGAGAGATGAGCCGGCACTGCCCCTCCCTGGACAGGAGATATGAGCAGGCACTGCCCCTCCCTGGACAGGAGATATGAGCAGGCACTGCCCCTCCCTGGACAGGAGAGATGAGCCGGCACTGCCCCTCCCTGGACAGGAGAGATGAGCCGGCACTGCTCCTCCCTGGACAGGAGATATGAGCCGGCACTGCCCCCCCCGGACAGGAGAGATGAGCCGGCACTGCCCTCACTGGACAGGAGAGATGAGCCGGCACTGCCCCTCCCTGGACAGGAGAGATGAGCCGGCACTGCCCCTCCCTGGACAGGAGAGATGAGCCGGCACTGCCCCTCCCTGGACAGGAGATATGAGCAGGCACTGCCCCTCCCTGGACAGGAGATATGAGCCGGCACTGCACCTTCATACTCCAGAATTGAGATCAGCGCTCCCCTCTCCTTGTTATTAGACCATAGCAGGGGTGTGGATTGGTTAGTAAGGTGTGGGGGGGCGTGGATTGGTTAAAAAGGTGTGGGGGGCGTGGATTGGTTAGTAAGGTGTGGGGGGCGTGGATTGGTTAGTAAAGTGTGGGGGGTGTGGATTGGTTAGTAAGGTGTGGGGGGCGTGGATTGGTTAGTAAGGTGTGGGGGGTGGATTGGTTAGTAAGGTATGGGGGGGCGTGGATTGGTTAGTGAGGTGTGGGGGGCGTGGATTTGTTAGTAAGGTGTGTGGGGGGCGTGGATTGGTTAGTAAGGTGTGTGTGGGGGGCGTGGATTGGTTAGTAAGGTGTGGGGGGGCATGGATTGGTTAGTAAGGTGTGGGGGGCGTGGATTGGTTAGTAAAGTGTGGGGGGGTGGATTGGTTAGTAAGGTATGGGGGGGCGTGGATTGGTTAGTGAGGTGTGGGGGGCGTGGATTGGTTAGTAAGGTGTGTGGGGGCGTGGATTGGTTAGTAAGGTGTGTGTGGGGGGCGTGGATTGGTTAGTAAGGTGTGTGTGGGGGGCGTGGATTGGTTAGTAAGGTGTGGGGGGGCTTCAGGTCTGCCTACAATAAGATGCTACAGTCCATTCTACCACAAACCGGGCCGTGGGAGGGGCTTAAGGGGCAGCCAGAAGGGAGAGGGGTGCGGATTGGTGGAGGATCAAAGTGAGAGGTCACAACATTTTGTTAAATTATAACCAACATTTTTAAATACTTACAAAACAAAGAGAGGGAGCGCGAGGGGTTCTTTGTGTGTGTGTGTGTGTGTGTGTGTGTGTGTGTGTGTGTGGTTCTGTGTGTGTGTGCGTGTGTGGTTCGATTGTGTGTGGTTCTATGTGTGTGTGTGTGGTTCTATGTGTGTGTGCGGTTCTGTGTGTGTGTGCGCGGTTCTATGTGTGTGTGTGTGTGTGCGCGTGTGCGCGGTTCTATGTGTGTGTGTTTGTGTGCGTGTGTGTGGTTCTGTGTGTGTGTGTGTATGTGCGTGTGTGGAACTATGTGTGTGTGCGTGGTTCTATGTGTGTGTAAATTTGATGGTGAAATCTGACAGACACCTCACCACACCCGACTCAAAATCCCGCCCCCAAACAGTACATAGAATGTAACACTGCCCAGGAAGTGCAACCCCCTCTCCTGACGGTAACACAACGTGCACTGCCCAAACACTGCAATGCAGGACACACTCAGTGCCCCCCTTACCGTTCACGCAGTGTAAGATACAACATGAGCCCCCACAGTACACACAGTGCACCCTTACACTACACAGACCAAAAAAGCGCTTCAACACCCCATCAGGGGCAACAAGCGCTATATAAATGCAAACCTTTTTCCCTCTTCTATCTCTCCGCTCTCCTTCTGAATCCAAATAACTGACTAACCGATCCACCACTCAAATTACTTTCATATTTCACTTTAATAATCCAACACTATTCCTTTATGGGTCCCGGAGTAGCGTGCTACTCGCCGAAAAGTACTTCGACACCTCGTCAAGGGTAGTAAGCGCTATATAAATGCAATTACAATAAAATAGAGTGTAACACACAACACACTCAGTGCCATCATACAGCACACATAGTGTAACACCACACAAGCTGTGCAACCCCCCTTACAGGACACAAGGTGTAACACAGCACACAAGAGGCACCTCCCCCACACGGTACACAGACATAATATCGACTCCAAAATATCGTTTGGACATAATATCGACTCCAAAATATCGTTTGGAGAAAATATCGACAGGACAGAATATCGACAGCCAAAATATCGTTTTTAAGGTAAGTGAAGTAATATCGTTTTTAAGGTAAGTGAAGTAATATCGTTTTTATTTTTAGGGTTCAGGGTCAGTTTTGGGTTTTTGGGTAAAGGGGTATTTTTAGGGTTCAGGGTCAGTTTTGGGTTTTTGGGTAAGGGGTATTTTAAGGGTTCAGGGTCAGTTTTCAGTTTTTGGGTAAAGGGGTATTTTTAGGGTTTAGGGTCAGTTTTCAGTTTTTGGGTAAAGGGGTAGTTTTAGGGTTCAGGGTCAGTTTTCAGTTTTTGGGTAAAGGGATAGTTTTAGGGTTCAGGGTCAGTTTTCAGTTTTTGGGTAAAGGGGTATTTTTAGGGTTCAGGGTCAGTTTTCAGTTTTTGGGTAAAGGGGTATTTTTAGGGTTCAGGGTCAGTTTTCAGTTTTTGGGTAAAGGGGTATTTTTAGGGTTCAGGGTCAGTTTTCAGTTATTGGGTATTATTTTATTATATTTTATTACTATATATATATGTTTAATAAATATGAAATAAAAAAATATTTATTTAACTTTCATTAATTATTTAATTATTATAAGTTAATTTAAGTAATTTTAAGTATATTTTAGTAATTAATTATTAATATTAATTTAATTTAACACTGTTTTTAGTAAATACGATATTTTTTACAACTATATTTTTGTAAACGATATTTTGTACTCGATATTTTTGTACTTACCTGTTTGTACATACAAACTCGATATTTTTGCTGTAGATATTTTTTCCTCGATATTTTGGGTAGTCGATATTTTGGTAGTCGATATTCTTTCAGTGATCCCCCCCACACAGTACACACGGCACATGCAGTGCACCCCCGCCCCCCCAATGTTAATATTGATAAAATCAATGTCAATGTTTATAATACATTTGCATATAAGAATGAAACTGCATCACATTTATCAAATTGGCCCGTCATGAGCTCATGTAGTCAGGCAGGCTCTGCGCCCGAGGCCTAAGGTTACTGATTGACAGGTCACAGGTGTGCAAAAGGACCCCCCCCTCCACCCCCCCAGATAAGCTCAGCAACAGCACCATGGTCCAGGGAGACGGGCCCCAATACATCACACACGGCTGGAGGGGTGCGCGCATTCCCATAACACCATGAAGTCAGATGCCCCATAAAGTGGAACACACAGCCAATCACGACACAGCACAGTCACTGATCACGCTCCCCTCCTGCCGATATCTGGACACGTTACCCACCGGCCCCCATTGTGTCCACGCGAGGTCGAGGCCCACCTACATTTGTTACCAGGGGCCTTATTTATGGCTCCACAGACAAGGCCACATTGAAAGTACTTTATGATACCCAAAGAAATGTATAAAACCCTGTACAGACTGATTCTACTTTGAGACAGTCCTCAGACCCGCTTCTGCAACTGTGCTCCTGGCAATGTGTTTAATTCAACCAACTGTTCCTGTTTTTCAAACGCCTCTCGTCTTTTGTTTTTTCCAAGGTAAATTCATGTTTGAACAACATTTTGGTGAGCCAGATAGGAGAGAATAGTACCTCAGACCTGACTGCAGCCAAAAAAGAGGGACTTCGCCCGGATGAATTCACATTTGTCCAGCACGGAAGGTAAGTGGGCTCCACAACTGATTGGAAGCTCCCCTGAATCCACGGGCGGCGGTCCATCCTGAAGCCACCATCAGAGGGTAAGCAACCACTTCTGATCCTTAGTCCAAGCATAAGGCAAACTAGGAATAAGCACAAAAAGTGTCCTGCCACTGACAGAAAATGGACCTATTGCCTATTTTATGTGTCTGAACCGAGTAGTCGCAAGGCAGCCTCGGAGGTATTCCCGCAGACGTCACCTTTTATGGATAGCATGCTAAGAAAGGTGACTGTCGGTTGTTGCTTCAACCGCTGGGCGGGACACAGATGGTACATTTGCCCGCTGGGTGTGATACAACGTTGAGGCCTCACTGCTTGGACCGCAGGGCGAGACACAATGGTACGCATGAGCCCGGGTGTCATATAGAGCTGGTACCTCAATCTTATTTTTTAGTCTACAAGGGTTTTCTCAGTGCTACCGGTTTCTTAACACTGTTGGCATCTGAAAGAATTGAGAGGTGTTTGCTTGGACCACTGGGTGTGACACAGACTGTACACCCTACATCTCAACATCTACATGGTCCCCCCTCGCCACCATCGTGAGACAGCATGGGCTCAGCTTTGTATCCTACGCCGATGACACCCAGCTCATCCTCTCACTCACGAAGAACCCGAAGACACCAGACTCTGCTTCCAGGAAGGAATGAAGAACGTGGCCGCCTGGATGAGAGACACCTGCTTGAAACTCAACTCAGAGAAGACCGAGGTCCTCATCCTCGGACCCTGCACCTCTGCCTGGGACAACATCTGGTAGCCCCCGCCCTCGGGAGCCCAACCATCCCGACAGACCACGCTCAGAACCTCTGCATCATCCTCGACTCCTCCCTCTCCATGAACTACCAGATCAACGCCGTCACCTCCACCAGCTAAAACAGCATGCGAATCCTCCACAAGACCTTCAAATGGATCCCCACCGACTGCAGAAAAACTGTTACCCACGCGCTCATAACCAGCAGACTAGACTACAGCAATGCCCTACATGCCGGAATGAACAGAGCCCTGCTACACAATCTCCAGACCATCAAGAATGCTGCCGCCAGACTCGTCCTCGGAACACCTGGTCACAAACTCATGACCCAGCACCTACGAGCACTCCACGGGCTCCCCATCGAGAAGAGGTTCCCCTTCTAACTCCTCATCCAGGCCTACAAATCCCTCAAAGGGGAACCTACGGTCTACCGACCTCGACCTGGCAGAGGTCCCCCGCATCCACAGAATCAAAATAGGGGGAAGGGCCTTCTCTTACATCGCAGCCAAAACTTGGACCGAGCTCCCTGTGAACATCAGATGCTGCCCAAACCTGCATACATTCAGGAAGGACCTCAAGACCTGGCTTTTTGACTGACCCAGAGCTGCCCCCTCCCCCTAGTGCCTTGAGACCCTCGCGGGTGAGTAGTGCGCTTTATAACCCCCTGATTGATTGATTGTATGGTTAGCCCCAGGGTGTGATACCAGGTACAATTCGGACCTTAGGAAAAAAGATTTAGATCTGGGAGATCAGGTGTATCTTGTGTTTGGCCAAGAGGCGCCTGTGATTCTTTGAATGAATCATTTTCTCTAAAAAACATTACAGCTTTCTTTGTCCTGGAGCCGATATTGACAGTTAGTCTGGTGTACCACGCAGGACATTCCCTGGTCGCAGAGTAGCATGAGCTAGGAGCGGGCTAATGTATTTGCGACAAAATCATCATTTTTTTCTCTGTCAATTTTTTCTTTTCTAGTATTGAAAGTGATGCAAGGTGTATTTCATTTTGTGGTGATTTGTTGCTGGTAAATTAATGCAACTGTATTTTATCGTGGCTATTGTGTTTTGTCAATGTCTCAATGTGCTATATGAAGGTGTTGCTATTTCTCAGAATCATTATTTTATATCAAAGTAAAGTTTGCTATTTGCTGCCACATTTCATGACGTTTCAACAATTGCACTTCCTTGTAGGTTGTGACCCTTCCTATGCATTGATATTATGGGTTTGTGAAATGTCTATATTGATGCATCTGTAAATTGCGTTGAGCTCATAGTAAGTAACCCAGAAAATGCCCGCCTTTCATTCTATGCGAAAAAATGCTCGTGTGCATGGAGCACAAACCTCAGCTGCTCTAATGATAAACAGAATGTGTTGCTGAGAGTACAGGAAAAACGTAAAGATTTCTTGATCAAGAAAAGTTTTCGATTAAGGGCATCTTATCCTTCAAAAATAATGCTGAAGACAGTTGGTTCACGAGAGCGCTCACCCTCTTATAAATGGCTAATGACCATTGGGACTGAAATTCCAAGAGGCCGTCATTTATGGAACATCTCACAGGACAGATGGAAATTCAACCTTCTCTCCAAGTATTGGCCGCGCAGCCCGCGAAAGTGAAAGTGCCACGCGGCCCGTGAAATGAAAGTGATCGCGATCAAAGACAGATGGTGGCAGCGTTCATGCACGCTCGCATGAACACAAGTGCTAGGCCAGCCAGTAGCACTTTCAAAATTCACCTACTAAATGTCTCTCCGACCAGCGCATGCGCTGGCTCAGCGACACCTAAAAACGAGGATTTATCTGTCCCTTAAAAAAGTAACCAGCTTATCATGGAGTCGCCACTAACACACATGCAAACCAGGTTCCCCTCACAAGGGCTAACAAACATAGAAAGTTTTGCCATGAATTGCACGCACATACTAAGACACGCGTGTTTCCCTGGCCAAAGAAGGGAACCTTTGACACTAAAAATAATTGAACACATGAGAACGCACATACAGATCAAATATGCAGGACAGAACAGAGGCACTGCTACAGCTGTGGGCCATCTTCGAGGAGACCCAGACCGATAATCCTATCCCATTGTCCGCAAGCAAGGCATTCGCACCGCCCCTGCCATATGAAGGTCTGGAGCTTCCCTCCCCGATGCCTGCTTGTTGTATTCTCATTTCATGTTATATTCCTTTAAGTGGCTTGGTCATTGTCGCATGCCACTGCATGCGACATGTTTTCTTTCAACAGTGTTCTGAATTCCACATGCTAGTGGAACTGATATGTTGCTGTTGGAGAAATCAGTTGTAGCTGTACTCTGTTACCTGTGGATGGATTGCCATGCTGCTAATAAAATACATCACAACTTTATTGGATATCCATGATTATTCAACAAAATATGGCGACGAGGGAAATCACCACTAAGCAGCATGGATTTCAGTGGTGTTGAACTCACTATTTTGCTTAATTTTACTGAAATTCTGGTATGTACTATCCTCAATTTATTTTACTACATGTACATTGATTGTACCTGCGGCTGAAATTGAATGTCTATGTGCTATGATTGCACCTGCAGCTGAATTCTACTTTATTTACTCATTTTACAAGCTTTTACTTCAATGTTATCGCGTTTACGAACTTCAATTTCTATTATATTTTTATTGTGTCATTTTTAATTCAACTTGTACTTCTATGAGTTTAACCGAGTTGATAGCGGCACTCGCTTAACATTATCGCTTAATTTTTCAACTTGTTTACCTGTTTTCAAGCTGAAATCTCAAGAACAAACATCCGATGACTGTTGCTGTCACATTCTAATGGTTTTGTGGTATCCATCATTGATGAACAGGCTTTGTTGCACCTTAAAGCACCTGATTGCATTTTCAATATTTGTGGAAGTGATTTGTCCCTCATGGTGGATTCTGGTTCGCCTTGGACTATCATTACTCAGGAGTATTTTAACCAAACTTTAACTAAGTCTTTAATGTTGAATGAAATGAATGAATCTGATATTTCTGCAAAGAATTTTTCAGGTACAAGAATTTATATTCTTGGTTTTTTTCAGGTAACTATTCAATTTAGACATAGGAAAGCTGACATAAAATTGTACATTTCTCTCAGGGGTGTTAATGTTTTAGGATGGTTGGATCAGTGGAAATTAGGAATTTTGATTAATCCACGTGCTAAAGATCCCATTTCACTTTGTGATGACAGTCTTATGGGTACTGTTTCGTTTGTTGAACCATCTAATATTGTTACTACCTATGTTGAAAAGGCTGATAATCTAGTAAAATCTTTTGGTTCAGTGTTTTGTGAAAAATTAGGGAAGCTCAAGCATTTTTCACATAATATTGTTCTTAAAAGAAACCATACACCAGTTGTACAAAAGCTCAGAGGTGTACCCATCAACATCAGGGAAGAACTTAAAAGCATGTTAAAGGATTTATTAGATGAGGGCATCATTGAACCAATTGAGTCTTCCGAGTGGGTTTCGCCCATAGTTTTGGTAAGAAAACCGGATCAAAAATTAAGGCTATGTGTAGATCTAAGAGCACTGAATGCCAATATTGTAATTGACTGTCATCCTTTACCCAATATAAATGAGTTGGTGTCAATGTTAGGAGGGGCAAAAATATTTTCAACATTGGATTTAAGATCAGCTTATCACCAGATTCCGTTAACAGAAACTTCTAGGAAACTCACAGCATTCATAACACCTCAAGGTTTATTTCAATATGTACGTATGCCGTTTGGTTTAGCATCGGCTGCGTCCGTGTTCCAAAGGACAATGTTCCATATTTTCAGAGATTTGGATGTTTTTGTCAAATGCTTTCAGGACGACATCCTAGTCTTTTCAAAAAATGTGAATGAACATGAAACACATTTACAAGAGGTTTGCAGAAGATTAGAGTCAAATGGGCTTACACTTAAGGCACATAAGTGTAAGTTATTTTAGGAGTCTGTAGAGTATTTAGGACACACATTATCGGGTGAAGGGGTTTGTTCCTAAAAAGTCAAATGTTCATGCTATTGTCAAAGCTCCCGCTCCATTAAATAAGGATCAGTTGTTGTCATTTGCTGGAATGTGCGAATATTACAGCAAATTTGTAATAAACTTTGCAACTAAGATGGAACCTCTGAGAAAATTATTGAGACAAGGTGAAGAATTCAAATGGTCTACTACACAACAACAAGCTTTTGAAACAATCAAAAATGACATTATAAGTTCACCTACTCTTAAGCCGTTCCGCATAAATAAGGAATGTGTAATTACAGTTGATGCGAGTTTGTATGGATTGGGCAGTGTTCTATCGCAGAAAGAAGGTGACAATGAGTGGGTTGTAGCGTTTGCATCCAGAACACTCAACGAGTGTGAGAGAAAGTATGCAGTGATAGAAAGGGAACTTCTCGCTTGTGTCTGGGCAATTGAGCATTTCAGACTGTATGTTTGGGGCTCAAAATTCGTTCTTAGGACAGACCACAAACCATTGGTCAACATTTTATCTGTTGGTGGTGGATGGAATTCAACAGCCAGGATAGCCAGACTTTCCTCTAGGTTACAAGAATATAATTTTGTCACTTGTTATGTACCTGGTAAAAAGAACATTATGGCTGACTGTTTATCGCGTTTACCGTGTGAACAAGATGTAGTGGGCACTTTACATGAAGGGGATTTTGTGGTTACTGTTCAGGATGTGTTACAAGATTCTTTTCAGGATATTTCTGAATCATTGTGGTTGGATTGTGTACAGAAGGATGATAAATGGGAGGAGCTTAAAGGTTATATCAATGGGGGATGGCCTAGTAAAGATAAAATTAGAGCAGAACTTTTGCCTTTCTATAATGTGGAAGAGGAATTGGAATTGGAGTCTGGTTTTGTTTTTAAGTCAGGCAAGTGTGTTCCTCCAGAAGGAATGCAGGATGTCATACTTAAGGTGGCACACAGGACTCATCCCGGCATTTCTTCTATGAAAAGATTAGTCAGGTCATATTTTTGGTGGCCTGGGGTTGACAGATTCATTGATAGAATTGTCAGAGAATGTCAGGATTGTGCATCCAGTGACAGGATGATGAAAACCATTACTCCACCTCTCAAAGTAGTTAAGTGGCCATTGGAGCCGTGGGAAAAGGTTGCATTTGATATTTCTGGTCCTTTTCACATGTTGCCAGAATCTTCTAAGTATGCTTTGGTCATAATAGACTACCATTCCAAGTGGCCAGAAGTTAAATTTGTACCCAAAGCTTCTACAGAAGCTGTGATTGGATTTTTCAAGGACATTTTTACGAGAGAAGGCTGTCCCTCGGTAATGGTATCTGATAATGGGGTGCAGTTGACTTCTGTGGAAATGTCTACGTTTCTTAAAGAATGTAATATTGTCCACAGATTAACATCTTTATACGAACCACATGAGAATGGGCAAGTTGAGAGATTTAATCGAGTGTTGAAGAATTTTATTGTGGAATCTGTCAAACATGGAAAAGATTGGGTAAGTGCTTTACGAGAAAGGTTGTGGACTTATCGTATCACGCCCCACTCTACTACAGAGGTGAGTCCTTTTAAACTTTTCAAAGGTCGAAATCCAGCTTCCAGTGTTCTACCTTGGTGGTTAAAAGAAAAGTATAGCAAAGTTTCTTTGGATGATAAGGAAAATCTTGTTGAGGTGGCTAAACGTGTAGAAAGTAAACAGTTGAAAACTAAATCATGGTATGACAAGAAATGGAATACCAAACGTCTATTTTTTCAAGTGGGTGAGTGGGTCAGGATTCTTAAACCTGGTCTTTTACCCAAGTGATCCAGCAAATTTAGTGATCCAATTGAGATTAAAAAGGTGTTTACCAACAGTGTCATGACCCAAGACGGTAGGATTTGGAATATGTGTAGGTTAGCTAAATGTGCTAAGCCTTATAATATTCACAACAGTTTGACTGATGAACATGTTGATGCAGACACAGAAGATTCTATAGCTCATAGAGTCAAGGATGCAAAACGAGTTGTCAACTTACCTAAAAGATTTTCTGACTGAATGTAACGTGTAATTTTATTTTGTTATTTAATATTGTACATATTTGTTTTTTTGTTTCTCTCTTTCTTCTTTGGTTTTGAAAAGGGAAGATGTTGTATTCTCATTTCATGTTATATTCCTTTAAGTGGCTTGGTCATTGTCACATGCCACTGCATGCGACATGTTTTCTTTCAACAGTGTTCTGAATTCCACATGCTAGTGGAACTGATATGTTGCTGTTGGAGAAATCAGTTGTAGCTGTACTCTGTTACCTGTGGATGGATTGCCATGCTGCTAATAAAATACATCACAACTTTATTGGATATCCATGATTATTCAACACTGCTCTTCCCGTATTAGGATTCACCAACACTCCAGTTAAGGGAGCCGAAAGATCCCCTGACGAACAATGAACTATTCGATCCAGGCATGAGACTAACGGGTCCGCAGGCCAAGGCAATCCCAGACATGGAGTTCCAGTTCAGGGCAGTCTACCTCGATGATACAAAGAGAATGGAGTCTCATAAGGGAGGGTTGAACAACAGCCTAGACACCCCATGTAAGGAAATCTGGGACACTGAGGTGAATAGATATACGTGGTTAGGAGGGAAGGGGCATTTGCCAACTGTACAGAAACTTACACTGTATTCCCTGTGTTTCAGAGGTAGAGGAACCAATCCACAGAAAACAAATGAAAACTATGGCACAATACAGCACATTCCAGATATGCAATGGGGCACCTCTACCCTGATGGACATTTACTGGAAATGCAGTGAGTTCGCCTACACTCAGCTTGTGCCCCTGGGCGAGGCCTCTGCTTTCTCATCACCATACACATCCAACCCTGGTCATTCCCGGAGAGAGCTATCAGAGTTGCACCGACATCCACTAAAGAAGAGGACGACTTTTGCATCAGGCTCAAGAGAAAAGAACTGCTGAGCATTTCGGCTGGGCTCAGTACAAGGACATCCGAGTAGAGTTCAGACTGTTTCCGACACACAAGTAAACATGGGAGAGTCCATGCCCTTCTTCACAGTGCAGACAAAAGCAAACGCCCGCTGGTTAAAGATAACCAGGTGGGAAATGCTCAAGATTGAACAGCACTGAGCTTGGCCTTAATGCCATCAAGGAAGAACTAAGAGCCATCTGCCTCATGGTGATGCAACATTGATATGTGTTGGAATTAATGACCACAATAGAGGGAGGGGTGCGAGTCAAGATCGGTCATCCTGCTGCACGTTTATCCCAGGCAACAACATGGACAACGGGACTCTGACTCTTGTCATTCAAGCATTGCACCATTTACAAAGAGACATGTGTGAGGAGGGAGGTGCCCCTGAGCACGAGTGGTACATGGGTTGGTTTTCCTGGCTCTCCCAGTGGCTGACTGGTCTATGTACGTCATTGCTGCTGTTCTCGCCTTCATATTATTTTGAGTGGTTTCCCACAATTGGGTGTTTCCTGCTCTAAAAACGCAGTCCTCAAATTGGGTAGAATGCAAGTAACTACGAAAGTAGTGATAGTAACAAGCATTTGCAAAGCAATAGGTCTTTCATTTACGCAAGAACTATTGCATTGCAAATGGTAGGCGTCACGGACAGGGAGGGAGGGCGAGGAGGCAGGAGAAGGCACGGACAACAGAAAGGAGGACGGGCCGGAGCAAGAAGGCACGGACAACAGGAGGGAGGACGGGGGGGCAAGAAGGCAGGAACAACGGGAGGGTGGGCAGGGGTGAGAAGGCACGGACAACGGTGGGAGGACGGGCTGGGGCGAGAAGGCACGGACAACAGGAGGAAGGGCGGGCAGGGGCTAGAAGCCACGCATAACGGGAGAGAGTGTGGGCAGAGGCGAGAAGGCACGCATAACGAGAGGGAGGGCTGGCGGCGAGAAGGCACGGACAACGGAAGAGAGGGCGGGGGGGGCAAGAAGGCAGGAACAACGGGAGGGTGGGCAGGGGTGAGAAGGCACGGACAACGGGGGGGGCTGGGGCGAGAAGGCACCGACAACGGGAGGGAGGGTGGGCGGGGCGAGTAGGCACGGATAACGGGAGGGAGGGAGGGCTGGCGGGGGCAAGAAGGCACTGACAACGGAAGGGAGGGCTGGCGGGGGCGAGAAGGCGCGGACAACGGAAGGGAGGGCTGGCGGGGGCGAGAAGGCACGGACAACGGAAGGGAGGGCTGGCGGCGGCGAGAAGGCACGGACAACGGAAGGGAGGGCTGGCGGGGGCGAGAAGGCACGGACAACGGAAGGGAGGGCGGAGGAGGGGCGAGAAGGCAGGGACAACGGGAGGGTGGGCAGGGGTGAGAAGGCACGGACAACGAGAAGGAGGGCAGGCGGGGGCAAGAAGGCACAGACAACGGGAGGGCGGGCGGGGGCGAGAAGGCACAAACAACGGGAGGGAGGACAGGCTGAGGTGAGAAGGCACGGACAACGGGGAGGGAGGGAGGGCGGGCAGGGGCTAGAAGGCACGCATAACGGGAGGGAGGGTGGGTAGGGGCGAGAAGGCACGCATAACGAGAGGGAGGGCTGGCGGGGGCGAGAATGCACGGACAACGGAAGGTAGGGCGGGGGGGCAAGAAGGCAGGAACAACGGGAGGGTGGGCAGGGGTGAGAAGGCACAGACAACGGGAGGGTGGGCAGGGGTGAGAAGGCACAACAAGAGGAGTTGGCCTAACGGCTAAGGCGCTCGACCTCGGACCTGGGGATCTGGGTCCGAGTCTCGGTAACGACGCCAAAACCTCCTGTGATTCTGGGCAAATCACTTAATCTCCCCGTGCCTAAAAAAAAAAAAAAAACATGAAAGTGTGTGTCCTCATGTAAAAACGTAACTTGTGCAATGTAAAGCGCTCTGATAACTGATTCGGTTCGGTTCTAGTTCGCGCTATATAAAACTCTACAAAAAAAAAAAGAAGGCACCAAAGCATGTCGTGCCTGCAGTAGGACCTCATTAAAGAAAATAGTGCTCACAGTCTAAAAAACACGTACCATGTAACAACCAAAGTTGGAGGGCAGTCGCCAGGGGAGGTGACAAATGAAGGAGGCGGTACTAAGGCGGGACTAACAAGCCTATTGACAAATCAGAAGCCACCATTCAGGACGGACAACAACACAAGCCAATGGCAAATATGGGCGGAGAGTGGGTGGGGCGCTGGCTGTCGGCTCGACCTAAAAACTGAAGAACAAGCAGCCCCCAATAATAGGACTGTTATGAAATACGGGTTCGATAATGTAGCTGAAAATTTAACAGGGGGAGGGGGAGGGAGAATGTGAATATTGATCAAATCAATGCTGATGTAAACAAATTGATACATTCACACATAAGAACGAAAACACACCACTGTTATCAAATTCACCAGTCATGATCTCCCCATCAACCCGACTCAGAAATGCCTGGTCAGGCAGGGTCTGTGACCCAGGCCTGAGGTTACTGATTGACAGGATGGGGGGCACGTAGCCGGCAGACAAACGTGCAACAGGAAACTGTCATTCACACAGATAAGAGCAGGGACACCCCAATGGTCCAGAGATTGGCCCCAATAAATCATACATGCCAGAGGGGCGTGCAGTCCCAAAACACCATGAAATCAAATGCCACATGAAGCAAGGGCACAGAGCACACGCAGTGGTCATGCGGCCCTCATGCCAGACATCTGGACACATGATGACCGACTGGCCCGATTGTGTCCATTCAAGGTCGAGGCCCACCTGCATGTGTTATCAGGGGCCTTATTTATGAGTCTCAAGGCCCGCATTCTGTACCAAAAAGGATCAACAAACATTTGATGACGCCCAAAGAAGTGATCAGAACCCTGTTCAGATCACTGGACTTTGAGACAGTCCTCAGACCCCACTTCTGTGGCTACGCTTCCGGCTGAAGGATTTAATGAGGAAAATTCACATTTGAGCAGCGCCCCCTACAGCACACACACTATAACACAGGCAGGAAGGGTCTCCCGACGGATCAAGGGCGCAGCGTCTAAAGGGGCATCTTTGGGGGACAGTATCTTCAGACCCGCCCTCCTGTCGCTCATCTTTCCCAGAAACCCCTGGCACACCTCTGCCTCTCACTGCCCCTGCCCGGTTCGACCCAGGGGCGAGGCTATCACCGGTGCAGCGGGTGCAGTGGCACCGGCTCCCAGGGGTTTACAGGGCCTGGTGCACCCCTGTTATGGTCCTGGTGTCCCACCCTCCCGGGGCTGGGGGGTTCCCACCATTCGTGCCGGCCCCCGGTGCCCTCGCCACAGCACTGGCTCTGCCCTCCTCAGTGCACCCCTGTCCTAGAATACCAGCCCCCCCTCTCCCCCAGCCTGGCTGACGCAGGGAGGGCGGGGGGGGGCAGTCACCCCCCCCAGACACGTGGGCACAGAGGCTTCTTTGAGGGGGCCGCTGCCCCCCTCCCTGCCCGTCACGGCCCGGTCACACGGCAGCCAGGCATCAGCCCCGCTTGTGCCCACGAGAGAGGGTGCCCGCGGGCCTCGGTCTCTGGGATCTGATGACCGGTGAGGGTGGGGGAGGGGGGGGAGAGGGAGGGGGGGTGCATGATCGCAGAGCACAGAGGTCCCAGGCTCAGATACCACTCAAGCACCATCCCTGGGTCTGGCACTTCATGCTGGACAGACATGTGCCCCCTGCGACCCCCGCCCTGGGGGCCTGAGCCAGCCTGGCAGAGCCAAGGGTGTGTGCAGAGGGTGAGAGAGCGCCAGCAGTGCCTGCGCTCAGCACGAGAGCGCCAGCAGTGCCTGCGCTCAGCACGAGAGCACCAGCAGTGCCTGCGCTCAGCACGAGAGCGCCAGCAGTGCCTGCGCTCAGCACGAGAGCACCAGCAGTGCCTGCGCTCAGCACGAGAGCACCAGCAGTGCCGGCGCTCAGCGCGAGAGCACCAGCAGTGCCTGCGCTCAGCGCGAGAGCACCAGCAGTGCCTGCGCTCAGCGCGAGAGCACCAGCAGTGCCTGCGCTCAGCACGAGAGCACCAGCAGTGCCGGCGCTCAGCGCGAGAGCACCAGCAGTGCCGGCGCTCCGCGTCAGAGCACCAGCAGTGCCTGCGCTCAGCACGAGAGCACCAGCACTGCCGGCATCAGCCCCGCGTGTGCCCACGAGAGAGGGTGCCCGCGGGCCTCGGTCTCTGGGATCTGATGACCGGTGAGGGGGGGGGGGGGAGGGGGGGGGGGGTGCATGATCCCAGAGCACAGAGGTCCCTGGCTCAGATACCACTCAAGCACCATCCCTGGGTCTGGCACTTCATGCTGGACAGACATGTGCCCCCTGCGACCCCCGCCCTGGGGGCCTGAGCCAGCCTGGCAGAGCCAAGGGTGTCTGTGCAGAGGGTGAGAGAGCGCCAGCAGTGCCTGCGCTCAGCACGAGAGCGCCAGCAGTGCCTGCGCTCAGCACGAGAGCGCCAGCAGTGCCTGCGCTCAGCACGAGAGCACCAGCAGTGCCTGCGCTCAGCACGAGAGCACCAGCAGTGCCGGCGCTCAGCGCGAGAGCACCAGCAGTGCCTGCGCTCAGCGCGAGAGCACCAGCAGTGCCTGCGCTCAGCGCGAGAGCACCAGCAGTGCCTGCGCTCAGCACGAGAGCACCAGCAGTGCCGGCGCTCAGCGCGAGAGCACCAGCAGTGCCGGCGCTCCGCGTCAGAGCACCAGCAGTGCCTGCGCTCAGCACGAGAGCGCCAGCAGTGCCTGCGCTCCGCGTCAGAGCACCAGCAGTGCCTGCGCTCAGCACGAGAGCGCCAGCAGTGCCTGCGCTCAGCACGAGAGCACCAGCAGTGCCGGCGCTCCGCGTCAGAGCACCAGCAGTGCCTGCGCTCAGCACGAGAGCGCCAGCAGTGCCTGCGCTCAGCACGAGAGCACCAGCAGTGCCGGCGCTCAGCGCGAGAGCACCAGCACTGCCTGCGCTTCGCACGAGAGCGCCAGCAGTGCCTGCGCTCAGCGTGAGAGCGCCAGCAGTGCCTGCGCTCAGCACGAGAGCGCCAGCAGTGCCTGCGCTCAGCACGAGAGCGCCAGCAGTGCCTGCGCTCAGCACGAGAGCACCAGCACTGCCGGCATCAGCCCCGCGTGTGCCCACGAGAGAGGGTGCCCGCGGGCCTCGGTCTCTGGGATCTGATGACCGGTGAGGGGGGGGGGGGGGGGAGGGGGGGATGCATGATCCCAGAGCACAGAGGTCCCTGGCTCAGATACCACTCAAGCACCATCCCTGGGTCTGGCACTTCATGCTGGAGAGACATGTGCCCCCTGCAACCCCCGCCCTGGGGGCCTGAGCCAGCCTGGCAGAGCCAGGGGTGTCTGTGCAGAGGGTGAGAGAGCACCAGCAGTGCCTGCGCTTCGCACGAGAGCACCAGCACTGCCTGCGCTTCGCACGAGAGCGCCAGCAGTGCCTGCGCTCAGCACGAGAGCACCAGCAGTGCCTGCGCTCAGCACGAGAGCACCAGCAGTGCCTGCGGTCAGCACGAGAGCACCAGCAGTGCCGGCGCTCAGCGCGAGAGCACCAGCAGTGCCTGCGCTCAGCGCGAGAGCACCAGCAGTGCCTGCGCTCAGCACGAGAGCACCAGCAGTGCCGGCGCTCAGCGCGAGAGCACCAGCAGTGCCGGCGCTCCGCGTCAGAGCACCAGCAGTGCCGGCGCTCAGCGCGAGAGCACCAGCACTGCCTGCGCTCCGCACGAGAGCGCCAGCAGTGCCTGCGCTCAGCATGAGAGCGCCAGCAGTGCCTGCGCTCAGCACGAGAGCGCCAGCAGTGCCTGCGCTCAGCACGAGAGCACCAGCACTGCCGGCGCTCCGTACGAGAGCACCAGCACTGCCGGCGCTCCGCGTCAGAGCACCAGCAGTGCCGGCGCTCAGCGCGAGAGCACCAGCACTGCCTGCGCTCAGCACGAGAGCACCGGCAGTGCCTGCGCTCTGAGCGAGAGTACCGGCAGTGCCTGCGCTCATCGTGAGAGCACCAGCAGTGCCTGCACTCCGAGTGAGAGCACCAGCAGTGCCTGCACTCCGAGTGAGAGCACCAGCAGTGCCTGCACTCCGAGTGAGAGCACCAACAGTGCCTGCACTCCGAGTGAGAGCACCAACAGTGCCTGCACTCCGAGTGAGAGCACCAACAGTGCCTGCACTCCGAGTGAGAGCACCAGCAGTGCCTGCACTCCGAGTGAGAGCACCAGCAGTGCCTGCGCTCAGCGTGAGAGCACCAGCAGTGCCTGCGCTCAGCGTGAGAGCACCAGCAGTGCCTGCGCTCAGCGTGAGAGCACCAGCAGTGCCTGCGCTCTGAGCGTGAGCACCAGCAGTGCCTGCGCTCTGAGCGAGAGTACCGGCAGTGCCTGCGCTCAGCGTGAGAGCACCAGCAGTGCCTGCGCTCTGAGCGTTGAGCACCAGCAGTGCCTACGCTCGGAGTGAAAGCACCCGGCAGTGCCTGCTCTCAGCGTAAGAGCACCGGCAGTGCCTGCGCTCAGCAGTAGAGCACCGGCAGTGCCTGCGCTCAGCAGTAGAGCACCGGCAGTGCCTGCGCTCAGCGGTAGAGCACCGGCAGTGCCTGCGCTCAGCGGTAGAGCACCGGCAGTGCCTGCGCTCAGAGTGAGAGCACCGGCAGTGCCTGCGCTCAGAGTGAGAGCACCGGCAGTGCCTGCGCTCAGAGTGAGAGCACCGGCAGTGCCTACGCTCAGCGTGAGAGCACCGGCAGTGCCTACGCTCAGCGTGAGAGCACCGGCAGTGCCTACGCTCAGCGTGAGAGCACCGGCAGTGCCTACGCTCAGCGTGAGAGCACCAGCAGGGCCTACGCTCAGCGTGAGAGCACCAGCAGGGCCTACGCTCAGCGTGAGAGCACCAGCAGGGCCTACGCTCAGCGTGAGAGCGCCAGCAGTGCCTGCGCTCAGCACGAGAGCGCCAGCAGTGCCTGCGCTCAGCACGAGAGCACCAGCACTGCCGGCGCTCCGCACGAGAGCACCAGCAGTGCCGGCGCTCCGCGTCAGAGCACCAGCAGTGCCGGCGCTCCGCGCGAGAGCACCAGCACTGCCTGCGCTCAGCACGAGAGCACCAGCAGTGCCTGCGCTCTGAGCGAGAGTACCGGCAGTGCCTGCGCTCATCGTGAGAGCACCAGCAGTGCCTGCACTCCGAGTGAGAGCACCAGCAGTGCCTGCACTCCGAGTGAGAGCACCAGCAGTGCCTGCACTCCGAGTGAGAGCACCAGCAGTGCCTGCACTCCGAGTGAGAGCACCAGCAGTGCCTGCACTCCGAGTGAGAGCACCAGCAGTGCCTGCACTCCGAGTGAGAGCACCAGCAGTGCCTGCACTCCGAGTGAGAGCACCAGCAGTGCCTGCGCTCAGCGTGAGAGCACCAGCAGTGCCTGCGCTCAGCGTGAGAGCACCAGCAGTGCCTGCGCTCAGCGTGAGAGCACCAGCAGTGCCTGCGCTCAGCGTGAGAGCACCAGCAGTGCCTGCGCTCAGCGTGAGAGCACCAGCAGTGCCTGCGCTCAGCGTGAGAGCACCAGCAGTGCCTGCGCTCTGAGCGTGAGAGCACCAGCAGTGCCTGCGCTCTGAGCGTGAGCACCAGCAGTGCCTGCGCTCTGAGTGAGAGTACCGGCAGTGCCTGCGCTCAGCGTGAGAGCACCAGCAGTGCCTGCGCTCTGAGCGTTGAGCACCAGCAGTGCCTACGCTCGGAGTGAAAGCACCCGGCAGTGCCTGCTCTCAGCGTAAGAGCACCGGCAGTGCCTGCGCTCAGCAGTAGAGCACCGGCAGTGCCTGCGCTCAGCAGTAGAGCACCGGCAGTGCCTGCGCTCAGCGGTAGAGCACCGGCAGTGCCTGCGCTCAGAGTGAGAGCACCGGCAGTGCCTGCGCTCAGCGTGAGAGCACCGGCAGTGCCTACGCTCAGCGTGAGAGCACCGGCAGTGCCTACGCTCAGCGTGAGAGCACCGGCAGTGCCTACGCTCAGCGTGAGAGCACCAGCAGGGCCTACGCTCAGCGTGAGAGCACCAGCAGGGGCTACGCTCAGCGTGAGAGCACCAGCAGGGCCTACGCTCAGCGTGAGAGCACCAGCAGGGCCTACGCTCAGCGTGAGAGCACCAGCAGGGCCTACGCTCAGCGTGAGAGCACCAGCAGGGCCTACGCTCAGCGTGAGAGCACCAGCAGGGCCTACGCTCAGCGTGAGAGCACCAGCAGGGCCTACGCTCAGCGTGAGAGCACCAGCAGGGCCTACGCTCCGAGTGAGAGCACCAGCAGTGCCTGCACTCCGAGTGAGAGCACCAGCAGTGCCTGCACTCCGAGTGAGAGCACCAGCAGGGCCTGCACTCCGAGTGAGAGCACCAGCAGGGCCTGCGCTCAGCACGAGAGCACCAGCAGTGCCGGCGCTCAGCGCGAGAGCACCAGCAGGGCCTGCACTCCGAGTGAGAGCACCAGCAGGGCCTGCACTCCGAGTGAGAGCACCAGCAGGGCCTGCACTCCGAGTGAGAGCACCAGCAGGGCCTGCACTCCGAGTGAGAGCACCAGCAGGGCCTGCACTCCGAGTGAGAGCACCAGCAGGGCCTGCACTCCGAGTGAGAGCACCAGCAGGGCCTGCACTCCGAGTGAGAGCACCAGCAGGGCCTGCACTCCGAGTGAGAGCACCAGCAGGGCCTGCACTCCGAGTGAGAGCACCAGCAGGGCCTGCACTCCGAGTGAGAGCACCAGCAGGGCCTGCGCTCAGCGTGAGAGCACCAGCAGTGCCTGCGCTCTGAGCGTGAGAGCACCAGCAGTGCCTGCGCTCTGAGCGTGAGCACCAGCAGTGCCTACGCTCTGAGTGAGAGTACCGGCAGTGCCTGCGCTCTGAGCGTTGAGCACCAGCAGTGCCTACGCTCTGAGTGAAAGCACCCGGTAATGCCTGCTCTCAGCGTAAGAGCACCGGCAGTGCCTGCGCTCAGCAGTAGAGCACCGGCAGTGCCTGCGCTCAGCAGTAGAGCACCGGCAGTGCCTGCGCTCCGCGGTAGAGCACCGGCAGTGCCTGCGCTCAGAGTGAGAGCACCAGCAGGGCCTACGCTCAGCGTGAGAGCACCAGCAGGGCCTACGCTCAGCGTGAGAGCACCAGCAGTGCCTACGCTCAGCATGAGAGCACCGGCAGTGCCTACGCTCAGCGTGAGAGCACCAGCAGGGCCTACGCTCAGCGTGAGAGCACCAGCAGGGCCTACGCTCAGCGTGAGAGCACCAGCAGGGCCTACGCTCAGCGTGAGAGCACCAGCAGGGCCTACGCTCAGCGTGAGAGCACCAGCAGGGCCTACGCTCAGCGTGAGAGCACCAGCAGGGCCTACGCTCAGCGTGAGAGCACCAGCAGGGCCTACGCTCAGCGTGAGAGTACTAGCAGTGCCTGCACTCTCGGTGAGAGCACCAACAGAGCCTGCGCTCTGAGCGCCCGCAACAACAGTGCCTGTGCGCCGAGCGAGAGCACCAGCAGTGCCTGCTCTCAGCGTGAGAGCACCAGCAGTGCCTGCGCTCAGCGTGAGAGCACCAGCAGTGCCTGCGCTCAGCGTGAGAGCACCAGCAGTGCCTGCGCTCAGCGTGAGAGCACCAGCAGTGCCTGCGCTCAGCGTGAGAGCACCAGCAGTGACTGCGCTCAGCGTGAGAGCTCCAGCAGTGACTGCGCTTCGAGAAAAGTTTCACTTTGACACTTTTATGCTGTGATAAACCTATAATTATCTGAACAGTGGTCGAATTACACTGTACGAGTGCAGTGTTTTTTTTCAAATTAATTTATTAAATCTGTATATTTAGGTATTTGATTTGTGTGCCAATGTACAAATGTCTGTATATCCAACTTTAATATTAACATTATTTAAAAAAAAGGCTCCAGATTTTGTGCTTTGTTTTTTTTTTTACATTTTCGTCGTGTTTATCCATATTTATTTCAGGTTCTGTTAAACAACTAAGCAGAAACGATTATATTTCTACATTTGTTTAAAAGCAGACTTTAATGCGTGGCAGTTTCGATGCTGTGAACACCCATAGAGGAAAAACTAAAAGACTCGCATGAAAACAGGAACATTTTAGTATAAACCTTGTGCACATCCACAGCGGTTTAAGCAGCATTAGGAGCCTCTGTTCTTTTAAATTGTATTTTAATTTAACTCCCTCACCTGCAATTCCCACGGGTATTAGCCTGGCAGTCGCGAGACAGCATTTACAATCACTCAAAATAGAACTTCATTTCAGCTCTCATCCATATTTAAAAATATATGCAGACAGGAGAATAGATGGATTTCTGTCTGAATTTATCTCCCAAAAAAGAAGAAAAAAAAATCAATACCAAAATGGAGAACTGGGAGCCTAAATTACAGAGGAGACGTGAGGGATATCACGAGATAGACAGGGGCAGATGAACCCTGTAAACTCTGTTTAAATGGACCTACATCCGTCTGTAAACCCTGAGAGGGGGGGTTGGGGGGGGGGGAGAGATGTGTTGAAGCAATATTTCACACCGATTTTACACCCAGAGGATTAAATGAGGGTGGCTTGGGCTGAATACCTCACTGTAGTGTAACTCTACTCCACAGCTGGATTAAAGGATGTCTTCTCATATTCCTTCCAGAAGTAGCCATCAGCTTTTAGCCCCAAAGAGGTCCTCTCCTTACTGGATATGGGATGCCTTCTCAACCATCAGAATTCACCACTAAATGTCATCCCGTGGCTCGATTACTTCAAGGAATGACAGAAGCGCATTACTGAGCGAACCCAACTCTACTTAGCGTTTCCATTATTAAACATCAGCGGATAATTGCAATATATGCATAACAAGACGGCGCCAATCAGATCTGAAGGCTGGTTTCTGCTGTGTGAGCCGATGTTGGGCAGTAATATTTTCTTCAGAGATGTTTTACAGAATATCAGATCCAGTACCATCCGCAATAGACTTGGCCATTTTGTGAGCGGTCTAATCTGTGCATCTCAAGTCGTAGGATAGATTCTTCACATTAGTACATTCTACAAATTAGTTAAAATGTTCAGGTTTTTACCTCTACTAGAGGTAATTCCATTTAATTTGTTCCCACTACAGCATTTGTCTGCTCTAAATAATAACAGAAGATTCTTCAACAACCTTTTCAAGGTCATTTACTTTCAAATATCAGAGCAAGTTAGAATGACTTCTAATATTATTGCACAAGATTATTTGTAATGTAGAATCAACCGGTTCCATTGTCGCTGTACCCGCCTCATTCATTTCATCCCCTTTAGAATGATCTAGAATTGCTCTCTGATTATATTCTAGATTAATCTTCACATGTAAGCCCACTCTTGGGGTCCAATTCAGAGATAGTGTTTTTCAGACCTCTGCTGATTTTTCGAGATAGGTGCAAACTCTCTCTCTAGTTCTTATTCTTACCAATCCTTGATCTTGGAGGCATTTCCACATTTTTTTTCTGTGGCCCCCCGACTCCAATACCGCTGATGTCGGCGAGTCGACTACCACTGCGGCTCGTGAGAAGGATCCACCTCGATTCGGGACCGAGACCTCCAGTAATCTCACATCATTCTGAATCACCTGAGCTTGCTATCCTGGCCAGAGGACACTGCCCTCTTTCAATCTATGGAATTCATTAAGCAATCCATTAGTAAGAAATCTAGCTCTAGAGACCCTAACATGTAAGCAGCTTAGGATATAAACCTATTTTACCAAAACATTCATTTTTGATCCCATTTATTGCTCACCTGATCCAAAGCTAGCATATGTTCATACCTTCTTTGGGCTCACTCATTACATTTTTTTCAATTTACAAGGATTCATTATTCTAGTTTTTTGGTGATGACTATTTCCAAATTGCAAAATGATGACATCACTTGCTCTGTATGCCAAAAATCAACGACCGCCTTTTCCAATACGATGTTTATACTCATTAATTTAGATACATTCCAGTAACTTGTTAGCCTAAAAACTCTTTAACTGCCAAGAATCACTGTAAATGCAATTTTGGGATGAGCTACAAGAAGGAAGTTATCCCCAGAAAACTAAATTACCTTATACATCACTAAAAAAAACAACAACAAAAAACAGGACATATCCGCTCTTGTTTAATAAAAAGAAGTGGTGACGCAGCACACTCCTGCTCTGTCCCAGTCTCTATAGGTTGCGCTGAAGGCAAGACTCTACTGGGTAAAGCCTTTTACTCTCGACTCGTTGATGAAGAATCTTAGAGGAGAGTTCGCTCCATCACCAGGGTTCAGTCATTTCATTACCAAGAACAAGTCCTCCCGCAAAGTGTGGGTGGGCACTCTCCCGGAGGATGGGTAGATTGCTACCTCAAAGTTGGGTGGTCTTGGGCCAGATGGAATCCAAGAAGAGGTATTCCCTCCAGGTCTGGGTGGGCACTATCCCTCATGGTGGGTAGATCGCTACCCTCGAAGGTCGGGTGGACTTGAGCCAGAGGGAATCCAAGATCAGACATTCCCTTAAGGTGTGGGTGGGCTCTATCCATGAGGATGGGTAGATCGCTACCCTCGAAGGTCGGGGTGGTCTTGGGCAGATGGGACCCAAGATCAGGTATTCCCTCAAGGTCTGGGTGGGCATCAGCCCTGAGGATGGGTAGATCACTAATCTCAAAGTCGGGTAGTCTTGAGCCAGATGGAACCCAAGATTTGGTATTTCCTCAAGGTCTGGGTGGGCACTATCCCTCATGGAGGGTAGATCGCTACCCTCGAAGGTCGGGGGGTCTTGAGCTCTTGAGGAATTAGTTACTGTTCTTGGGATGCAGTGCCCGGCGTGTCCTTGTGGCTAGAGTGGGGGTGGTTTGCCGGGAGGAGGGACCCCCAGATCAAGACCACTCAAGATCCAGACAGGGGGTGTCAAGTGCCCCTGTTAGACCTGTCCTGAAAGGGATGGTAGAGGCACAGCAGGGGGCCCTCAGGGGGGCTTCATCAATGCTGGGGACGAAAGAGGGACCCCCAGATCAAGACCACTCAAGATCCAGACAGGGGGTGCAGAGTGCCCCTACTTAGAGACCTGTCCTGTGAGGGGTGGACCCCACGGCGTGACAGGCAACAAAGAGGATCTAAAATGGAGGGGGGAGGTTTAAATACTCTCCCCATCCCCCGGCGCGCCAGACATGACGTGTCTGGTGCGCCCTGTAAGGGGACTCCTCCTGGAGTCCCACAGTAGAGAGTGGGGGTGGGGAAGTGCCCAAATGGAACTAAGGGAGGCCGCCCTCTGAGGTGGCCCACTGCGGGGGCTGAGGGCAGCCACAGGGTGTGACACCATCCATGCATTGCATCTGTGAGGTATAGACAGAAGCGCCCTGCAAGAATGGTCATAAAAGAACGAAATACATTTGTGAGGATGCACACAAAGATTGTAAATGCGTATTCTTATTCCCAGAAGTAGATCGTATAACAATGGCAGGTAAAGTCCTATTTTTTAGGTCTCGCCTGAGCCAATGCACTTGCGCATTGCTCGGCGAGATTATAGTAAGCGGAAAAGAAAAGTCTACCAAAACGGCTGCGGATCGCATACAGTTCATGTGATCTATGCACGTGCACGCCATCGCCAGCCACAAAACACACCACCATTTGTCTGTGCCTCAGCATCAGACTTCAAAGGCTGCCGCTCCCCCGCCCCCGCGTGCACATTGCGCACCACCATTTGTCTGTGCCTCGGCATCAGACTACAAAGGCTGCTATTCCCCCGCCCCCCGCATCAGACTTCAAAGGAATGCGCTCCCGCTCCCCCGCCTCCCGCCACAGCAATGCCGAGAGCTTGTTTCTGGACGAAAGAGAAAGCCTACCGTGCTTGTTTACAGTAGCCTTGCTCCTCAAATGCTGTTGCTGTGTTGCCATCTCTCTAGGGGCACTCAGCTTGAAAACACTCGACTTGCTAGCTGCAATGCTACATCCGCTATGCTTTGCCTCTAGACACGTTGATCCCTCGCAGACTGTGCCGACTCTGCCCCTCCTGATTCTGAAACTGACCAACACAGTCACCATGCAGTCTCTTCTCTCTGTCTTATGAGGTCTGCCCTGCCACCATTTACTTCGGACCCTCACCCTTACACCTCCTCACCCTCACCCTCACTCACCCTCCCTCACCCCCCTCACCCTCCCACACTCCCTCACCCCCCCACTCCCTCACCCCCACACTCACCCTCACATCCTCCCACCCCCTCACTCATCCTCACACCCTTACCCTCACACCCTTACCCTCACACCCTCACCCTCACACCCTCACCCTCACCACCCTCACTCAACCACACCCACACACCCTCACACACCCTCATCCTCACAAACTCACCCCATCACACCCCCACACCCTCATACACCCTCCCTCACCCTCTCAACCTCACCCTCCCTCACACCCCTCATCCTCACAACGCTCCCACCCCCACACACCCTCACCCCTGCTCACCCCTTCACACCCCCACACACCACATCACTCAGGGGCACCACCACATCACTCGGGGGGGGGGAACACCACCACATCACTCGGGGGGGGGGGGGGGACACCACCACATCACTCGGGGGAACACCACCACATCACTCGGGGGGGGGGGAACACCACCACATCACTCGGGGGAACACCACCACATCACTCGGGGGGACACCACCACATCACTCGGGGGGACACCACCACATCACTCAGGGACACCACCACATCACTCAGGGACACCACCACATCACTCAGGGACACCACCACATCACTCAGGGAGACCACCACATCATTCAGGGGCACCACCACCTCACTCAGGGGCACCAATCAGGGACACCACTCCGGGACACCACCACATCACTCGGGGGTACCACCACATCACTCAGGGGCCCCACTCGGGGACACCACCACATCACTCGGGGACACCACCACATCACTCGGGGACACCACCACATCACTCGGGGACACCACCACATCACTCAGGGGCATCACTCAGGGACGCCGCCACATCACTCGGGGGCACCACCACATCACTCAGGTGCACCACTCAGGGACACCACTCCGGGACACCACCACATCACTCGGGGGCACCACCACATCACTCAGGGGCACCACTCAGGGACACCACTCTGTGACACCACCACATCACTCAGGGTCACCAGCACATCACTCAGGGGCATCACTCAGGGGCACCACTCAGGGACACCACCACATCACTCAGGGGCACCACCACATCACTCAGGGGCACCACCACATCACTCGGGGGCACCACTCAGGGACACTACTCCGGGACACCACCACATCACTCAGGGACACCACTCCGGGACACCACCACATCACTCAGGGGCACCACCACATCACTCAGGGGCATCACTCAGGGGCACCACTCAGGGACACCACCACATCACTAAGGGGCACCACCACATCACTCAGGGGCACCACCACATCACTCGGGGGCACCACTCAGGGACACTACTCCGGGACACCACCACATCACTCAGGGACACCACTCCGGGACACCACCACATCACTCAGGGGCACCACCACATAACTCAGGGGCATCATTCAGGGGCACCACTCGGGGACACCACCACATCACTCGGGGACACCACCACATCACTCGGGGACACCACCACATCAATCTGGGACACCACCACATCAATCTGGGACACCACCACATCACTCAGCCCAACCACATAATCACTCAGCACCACAACAGCACTGTCCTTCCTTGCTACCAACAAGCATTGCCATAGCCTATAGGACTTGCATTAGGAAAGTGTAAGCTTTTGGCTTTGTGAATAACAATGCTATTAATTTATATATTTTCAAAGCCAACACATATTAAAAAAATGTGTCATTTACAATACCAATAGCTCACACTTTCCTAATGCGAGACCTATTGCATTGCAAATGCTGGTTTCTTTTTACATTTCACACGATTTCGTAAATGTATGCACATGTGTACTTGCCAATCCCTTGCCTAAAAAAGCATTTGCAATGCAATAGGCCTCACATTTACGCGAGTTTAAGCTATATGCATTGTAAATGACAATGCCTACAAATGTTTTGTTTTTGAAAACATAAATAAAAGGCACTGTCAGTTACAATGCCAATAGCTTAAACTCGCATAAAAGCGAGACCTATTGCATTTCAAAGGGTTGTTTAAGTTTGAAATTGAGTGCGGCGCCGCTTCAAGGACACCGCGCTCGTTTAAAAAAAAATTGTATTTTAACTTTAACACTGAACACTGTGTCCTTGAGGTGGGCACCGCGCTCAGTGAAAAAAATTAAGAAACCATGCGCAGTGTCCTTGAAGCGGCGCCGCACTCAGTTTTAAGGTTAAAAAAATAAACAAAGAGTGCGGTGTCCGTGAAGTGGGCGCAGCCCTAAACATTCTAGTAACAAAAAAATTACAAAAATGAAACGGAGCGCTGTGTCCCTAAAGCGGGCATCGCGCTCAGCAAGCATTTATCACAAAAGTAATAAAGCACAAAAAAAGAGGCCACCATTGTCCTGTGAGGGCCCGCTGCAAATGCAGGAAGCAGCAGCTATTGGCCCCATTAGTTAAATACAAAACAAATTAGTTCTCACTGACTTAAAACACTTAAAACAGAGACCGTGTAACAAGCAAACTAAAAGGTCTAGTCGTCATGGGCGGTAACAAATGGTGACAAGGTGGTAACAAGGAGGGACTGACAAGCGTCATAATGAATTGGAAGCCAGCGTTTACCAAGGACAATGACACCAGCCTATGACAAATATGGGCAGAGGGTGGGCGGGGCTTCCACAGTATACTCTACTACAGCATGGCTCGCAGATCGATCAGCGCATGCGCTGCAACGCTAGGCGAGACCAAAAAATGAACACGAGGGCCACCTGACGTGCAACTAGTCACATAAGACACTGACAGGAAACTGGCTTCAGGAAACAATGTCTCATCTGTGACTTTGTTGTTCCACTGAAACATCTTGCGCTCGAACCGGTCTCCTGTGGGTGAAAATCACATGAAATTTCAGGCCCACGAAATCTCATGACACACCACAAAGTTTACATAACTTGTCTTGAAATAATTTCAGGCGAGTTAAAAAAATAATATGAAAAAAAAAAATCACTGGGCTCGGTGACAAATAGAAGTTGGTGACTTCATTCACTTAATGTTTTTAACTAACATACACGGGTGGATTTAAAAGACTTTGTTCATTTGTGATGGCTGCTACAGGCTCCCCTGCATTCCAAGACACTTTCACTCAAAGATGCATCCATAAAGTTATCCTAGCGCTGCACCTTGAGCCGCCCCTTGTAATCCACCCCACGTGTACTGGACAGTACCTGGGGCTGACACGTGCTCCCCTCGGCGGTCTCCTACTGCTCAAAAGATGAAGATAACAATGTTTTCTTATGCAGGGGGGACATTAGAAACCGTTAGTGAGAAATAGGAGCAAACAAGTCAAACCTCAAACTCAAATTAAAATCTGAAAAATGGTCACGGTGTTACAAAGTTCTTTTTTCACCCAATGAATACAAATTGTTCAGTGAGTAAATTCCTAAATGTATTTACAGGTTAATTGCAATGTGCTCTTTTTCACTAACACAAGGAGATGATGGACGGAGCGCAGAAACTTTTGAGACACTCACCCCGAGTCACAGATCTGAGTTGAATCCATCACCGTTCTTTAGCCCACTCTGCCACCCCAGTTCAGACATGGCCATATGCAAATCAGTCTGCCCTGTGCCTCATGGGAACAGTCCAGCCCGAACAGCCAAGCCATGCCTTCCCTGGACCGGAAACAAGCTTCCCAGGACCGGTTTCTGGCATTACAGCCGTCTTCAGCCCGGCTTGCTTGAATCCAGTGGCAAAGTGAGCAAAGGACTCACGTCAGAGCATACCCTGCCACACTTATGGCGGCCAAAGCGGTACAAAAGGGGGTGGTGATGGACGGAGCATCTGAACCAATCAAACACTCACACCCAGTCAAAAGATCTGGGTTATATCCATCACCGTTCTTTAGCCCACTCTGCCACCCCAGTTCAGACATGGCCATATGCAAATCAGTCTGACCCTGTGCCTCATGGGAACAGTCCAGATCGAACTGCCAAGTCATGTATTCCCTGGACAGGAAACAAGCATCCTGGGACTGGTTTCGGGGTATCACCCCATATCAGCCAGGCTAGCTTGAATCCAGTGGCACACGGAACCACCTGTGGGCTTACCCTGCCAACTTAGGGCGAACAAAGCAAACGCAAAGATATGATGGACGGAGCGCTGAAACTTTCAAGACACTCACCCCCAGTCACAGATCTGGGTTTAATCCATCACCGTTCTTTAACCCACTCTGCCACCCCAGTTCAGACATGGCCATATGCAAATCAGTCTGACCCTGTGCCTCATGGGAACAGTCCAGCCCGAACTGCCGAGCCATGTCTTACCTAGACCGGAAACAAGCTACCGAGGACCGGTTTCGGGGTGTGTGTGTAGATGCTCCAATCGTTGTCAGGGTGACACGCACACAGATGCTTCCAATTGGTTGCTGGGTAACCGAATGGTATTGCGCTCATGCTCCGCCTCTCATCAGTACCGGCACTTCTCAGAAACAAGCAGGTGCTCTGCTACACGGTACCTGCACTTCTATTTGTCCATTTCAACCACTGCCTCTCATTCAGACCTCGCCTTCCCCTCTGATGTCACAGTTGGGTTGTCCTAAATCCCGTGGTGCTTAATATGGGTACCGACCTCGAAAACACCGCTAGTTGTCGGGGAATCGCTGCAGACGCAGCCTCGTGCAGACCCGACCTCATACAAGGACCCAGCGCTACAGGGACCAGTAGAGCCATAGGTGCTGCAACATCCGACGTATAGTTAGTAGGTGAATGCGGGAGACGACAGACAGCTCGTCGCCTCTGAAAGGAAGCGCGTCACACCAAGGTACTGTTACCTCAAATTTATTAGGTCCATCGTCTCTCAGCCACTGGCAGCAACTGCCGCACCGATAACCACAAAAGTTCCACGCAGGGAACCCGACGAGGCCATTGTAAATACATTCTAGATCCCAATCGCCTGCCAATGCTTTGCACAGCAGGGCTGACTCTAGGGCGGTGCAACTGGTGCCACCGCACCGGGCGCGGACTTGGGGTGAGGGTGCCATGTTTGCAAGTATATTATCATCTTTAAAGCAGCTGCTGTCAGGTTCCTGGCCTCCAGCAATTGTCAGGCATCAATACAAATGTCAAGATAACTCTAGTGATTAATGTTCTTCCTGCAGACAGACAGTTTTGTCTTGTGAAAGTTTTGACGCATGATAAGGTAGGGAAGCGGGTTAATGTGCCTGCTGCAAAGAACGTGTACCATGCAGATCACAAAGTGCATATCATGCTAAGAGTTCAGTGGGTTACTATTTTTGTCTGAGAGATCCTTTTGTTACTTGCAGTTTAGAAGATAAAATACAAATATAGAACAGTGAGCTATTAACTGTCACAGAGCTGCAGGCAAACTCCAAGGTACAAATTAAATCCTAAAATTGTAAAAAGGGTTCATTTGGGTATAAATTACACACTATCACTTGAGGGAACCCAGGACAATGATTTTACCTTTTATGAATTTGTTCTTTTCCAGAATAAGCACCCGTAAACTATACTGCCTACCAGTGTGGATGACATGTGACTCCAATACCGTGCAGTCCTCTGTCTTATGTAACATTTCCTATACACTGATTTACACATGTACGATTGCCTTATTGCAATGTGTGTGTGAGATGCAAAGTGCTCCGACTCCCGACACTGGTATGAGTGGCGCTAGAAAACTAAATTAATCTGAGAGAGAGTGGTTATTGAGACGTGAGGGGCACTGTTAAAGGGCGGTGGTGAGGGTATCTGTGGCAGAGATGGTCATTGGGGAGGGGCGGGCGCCAACAAACATTGTCCCACTGGGCCCCACCAGTGCTAAAGCCGGCGCTGGTGCACAGCCAAACATAATGCATTTGTTTTTATGTCACAATATTATTTTACAAAAACGCTGCACGTTCCCGGTTATTCAGCGACTCTTCTCGAGATGCAGTCTGAACATTTCGTACAAGGTCAGACAACATGCTGTACTGTTTTCTTGTGCCCGGTCAGCAATGTCTCCGAACATTTTTAGACCTAACACGGTAGCACAGCTGCAGCTTTCCAACACAGTAGTTCTGATCATATAAACTGTGTCTCGTCCACTCGTGGGGCAGAGAGGAGAATTCCAGCAGAGAGACAGGTCCAGGACTGTGGCAGCAGCCTTGCGTAAACTGAGTTTACACCCATGGTGCGGACCACCAAACTACTCACACCTGGTATGAGGTCTGGTGCTAATTCCAGAGGTCACTGACATGTCCTTGTGCTCACATAGTGAGGGTAGGCCCAGACAGCATGTCCTTGTGCTCACATAGTGAGGGTAGGCCCAGACAGCATGTCCTTGTGCTCACATAGTGAGGGTAGGCCCAGACAGGTATCTCAGTTGCCATAGTTGGGTTGTTCCTGGTTTACAGTCTGCTAGTAATGCTGGTTACGCTCCTTGGTTGTATTTGCTTATCGTCGCACATCTGCTTCATAATGGACTAGGATAGCTTCAATAAATATTGTAAACTTTCCCTGTGACCTTCTTGTATTTACTATGGACATTCATGCGTGAGAAACAAAAGGTGATGATCGGCTTCCACGGTTCCCTTGGGGACTAGAGGATCCTGTTCTAGGTTTGTCAAAGTCACCTGCTACTCTGGGAAGGTTAGGAGTTCAGGTGAGGCTCTGTGTCTGGTCAGATTAGGGCCGACAGGTACTGATGTGGTAGAGAGACCAGGTCCCTACATTCCGACGCCCTGCTCTCCCAAGGCACAGTTCTGCTTCCCACCAGAATCCCTGCAACATGGCGCCACCAACGATGGTCTGCTACTTCTTCAATGGGTTCCCTGAGTAGCCCTTGTGCCTGGCCACGGTAGCCTTACACTGACTACAGGAGATGTCCATGGGGTTGAGATTCATCCTCAACAGTATTTTAGGAAGCACTTCATGTTTTTGGCTGGTTGTTCATGATTGAACCTTTAAAAGGATTTCCCTTATTTGTGTTTCCATTACTGTTTTTATAATGGTGGTGCTGCAGCCAATACCAATCGCTGGGATTTGCAGACCTGCGGTCCATGCACACGGCCTTGGCATTGCAGGCGGTGACTTTATCTTCATGGTTGAAGCCCACGTGGCCTGTCGGTTGTAACGGGGGTGGCAGAGCGGTCCTAATTTTATTGGACCTCTCTGCTGCCTTCGACACTGTCCCTCATGACCTCCTCCTCGGCCGGCTGTCGGCTGTGGGCATCGGGGGTGTAGTCCTGGATTGGCTGTCCTCTTTTCTATCTAATAGGACCCAGCAGGTCTGGCTGCCTCCCCATGCCTCGAAGCCTAAACCTCTGTGCACAGGTGTTCCGCAGGGGTCAACTCTTAGCCCCTTACTGTTCAATGTTTATATCACCCCCCTGGTTTATCTAGCGGAACAGTTTGGGGCTAAGATCATAGGGTATGCAGACGATACCCAACTGCTGTTTACCTGGCCCGATGCCGATCTGGATACATCCACGGTCCACCTGTGTTTGTCCTCTGTATTTCGCTGGTTAACGGAGGCCCAGCTGAAGTGCAATGAGGACAAGTCAGAGGTGCTCTTTTATGGCTCCTTTCCCCCCTCGTTCAAGAGCTCACTGTGGCCTTCTAACATTCCCGGCCCTAGTGAGATGGGGAGACCTGCCAAAAATCTTGGCATTTGGTTCACGGAGGACCTAAAATTTGAGCATCACATTAAGAAGCTTACAGGCACCTGCTTCGCCACTTTGAGAATGCTACGCAAATTCTTCCCCCTACTTCCTAGGGATGCGAGGGAGTCGGTTGCTCGGGCGCTCATCTTGGCTAGGTTGGACTATGCCAATGCACTGTTTAGTGGCATACCCGCCTATTTGGTGCAGCGTCTGCAAATTATTCAGAATGCGGCCGTCCGTCTATTATTTAACATACCTAGATGGAAGAGCGTGCGCGTGGAGATGCGCACGCTCCATTGGCTCCCGGTCAGACAGCGCATTATGTTTAAATCTCTGGTGCTGGCTTTCCGGGCAACCCATGATCAAGGCCCCATCTATTTGAGAAAGAGATTTGTCAGATATGTCCCTGCACGTACCCTGAGATCTTCTACTCTGTCTAAATTGTCTCTTCCACGTTTTAAGCGGTTCAGACTTGGTGGTCAGTCGATTTCTGTGATTGTGGCCCGGGCCTGGAACGCTCTCCCTTTCCATCTGCGTTCCTTGCCAACAGTGGCTGCATTCAAAAAACATCTAAAAACTCACCTCTTCAAGAGTACAATCTGATGTGTTTTCTTTCATTCTCTGAGTCTTGATGTCTGTTTCTTTTTCCCTTGTCTCGCGCCAGGATACTCCCCAGTAATGGAGCGCGTTATAAAATGGTTTAAAGTAAAGAAAGTAAAGTATGAGGTCTGGTGCTAATTCCAGAGGTCACTGACATGTCCTTGTGCTCACATAGTGAGGGTAGGCCCAGACAGCATGTCCTTGTGCTCACATAGTGAGGGTAGGCCCAGACAGCATGTCCTTGTGCTCACATAGTGAGGGTAGGCCCAGACAGGTATCTCAGTTGCCATAGTTGGGTTGTTCCTGGTTTACAGTCTGCTAGTAATGCTGGTTACGCTCCTTGGTTGTATTTGCTTATCGTCGCACATCTGCTTCATAATGGACTAGGATAGCTTCAATAAATATTGTAAACTTTCCCTGTGACCTTCTTGTATTTACTATGGACATTCATGCGTGAGAAACAAAAGGTGATGATCGGCTTCCACGGTTCCCTTGGGGACTAGAGGATCCTGTTCTAGGTTTGTCAAAGTCACCTGCTACTCTGGGAAGGTTAGGAGTTCAGGTGAGGCTCTGTGTCTGGTCAGATTAGGGCCGACAGGTACTGATGTGGTAGAGAGACCAGGTCCCTACATTCCGACGCCCTGCTCTCCCAAGGCACAGTTCTGCTTCCCACCAGAATCCCTGCAACATGGCGCCACCAACGATGGTCTGCTACTTCTTCAATGGGTTCCCTGAGTAGCCCTTGTGCCTGGCCACGGTAGCCTTACACTGACTACAGGAGATGTCCATGGGGTTGAGATTCATCCTCAACAGTATTTTAGGAAGCACTTCATGTTTTTGGCTGGTTGTTCATGATTGAACCTTTAAAAGGATTTCCCTTATTTGTGTTTCCATTACTGTTTTTATAATGGTGGTGCTGCAGCCAATACCAATCGCTGGGATTTGCAGACCTGCGGTCCATGCACACGGCCTTGGCATTGCAGGCGGTGACTTTATCTTCATGGTTGAAGCCCACGTGGCCTGTCGGTTGTAAGACTTCAATTCTTGGGTCAATTATTTACTGTCAATGCTAGCGATGCTAATACACAAACATTACATGACTACGCTAATGCTTCACCACTGCAACAATACAGAGCAATCCAGCACTTAGACATTCCACTTTCACATTGTGAACATCAAAATTGGTCCCGAGGTGCCTAATGCAGGTACTTGCTCCTGTAAACTAAACGTAGGTCCCCTTAGTAAAGAAGGGGCCACAGGTCCAGCGTTAGCTGGTTATACACCATTCCCTGATTTACAGGGTCTCAATGTTAATGAGCGTCAGCAATTATACACTGGTCTAGTCGGACTACACAGACACTTAACTCAGTATGTTTCGCGCACCTTGACGGCAGTCCCAATGAGGGCCGGGCTAGCAGGGCAGGCTCAGTTAGCTGCTGTATTTGCAATAAGTCCTGTAATTGTACATTCAATTATGGGTAACAGACCTGCATATTATGAGGAAACTCCTTTTTGGATCACCCAAAAAAAAAAAAAGTGACAGTGAAGACAAGCACAGAATATTGGCTCTGTGCTTACCCCCTGGGATGGTTCCTGTAACAGGTGACTGCACCACTTGGGATACAATCTTTGCTGCAGTCTATCCCATCACACATGGTACTCAGTCTAGGTCACTCTTGCCAGAGTCTTCTGACAAACGCTAAATTTGTGGCTTTTTAATTGTTTGATTAATTAAAATCATCAAGAATGCAATCATCATGATAAAATCAAGGAAAACATAATTCATAACTGTAATACCATGTAAAACATGCACAGAGGGAGAAGAATCTACATTAAAATCACGTTGTCCTAACATCAAACTATTTATTCTCAGAAGTATTTAAGACATTTTCCTATAATGAGCCAAGACCATGGTATCGGAGGGAGTGCGACAAAATGATGTCGCGTCCTGGCATGTACGACACCCGTGAGACAGGAACCAGGGTTTCAGGAGAGGGCGATGGGGATGCCAAACTGCGGGCAGCAGAGGAGTGGGTGAAGGTTGGGGTTTTGTAATTACAAAACCTACACGTTGACGTTATTGCTGGACCGAGACACCCCTGCGATTGTAGGTCGCGAGTCGGGTGGGCTAGTAGTCTCGCGATCAAGATGCTTCGCCTACATTCCCGACGTCATGGGACTTTCAGGTAGGGTTGTGGTCTTTTGAGGTCATAAGAAGGGAGATTGAGGTAACCCTACTGATCAAGGCTCTGTTTATAAAGTTACCTGGATTTTACAAGGACTGCTTTTCTTAGTAGTTATGCGAGTGCTCGTTTGACAGATTACTCGTTTTAGGGTTTCTATTTCAAGAGCAGGGTCTGCAAGTGCAATTTCGCGTTCAATTTTCATTGTGCAAATATTAGAATTTGTGCTTTGTCTTCCATTGGTCTCAGGTGTGTGCTCTTTACCAGAGTCAGATAACCAGACGCCTCGCTATTCGCAATGGGCCAATTTTCCAGACTTTTTTTGTTTTTCCTTTGTGTGACAAAAAACTATTTTTGTTTTATTTGTGTTTGCCACCAAATTGTTTGTCTGATTATGTTGATCCAGTTGGTCCAGCTCTCACTGGAGCCCCGTTGTATTACAGTCCAGTATAACTTGGATCTTTGCGAATATATTTGAATTTTGTGCGATCCGGGACTTGGAGGAATGGATTTGACTTTAGCAATTCCAGGCCCCAGGCCTGCTGTGTAAAAGTTAAAGGATAAACAGTAGTGGAGCTAGTACACAGCCTTGTTTAATGTCTATCTTTGTGTATATTTCTTGGGGTACCCAGTCCCCCTGGTCCGGTTTGATCTGTATCCATGCATTCAAGTAGGGTGAAATTGTGGCTTTTAGAGGGGTGAGACATAGAGGAATACCCCATTCTGCTAGTTTCTTCCATAATATTTGTTGGTCTACGCCATCAAATGCTTTGGAATAATCCACAAAGCATGCCATTATGGGGGTCTTAACAGGGCAGTTTCGATCTGTGAGTGAGATATGAAAGTGTGACTACGTTGTCTATAGTCGAAGCGCGTTGCCTGAATCCCATCTGATAGTTGGGATGAGGTTGGCCGAAACTCCTCTAGTAGAATTCTTGCGGAAGCCTTGGCCTCAGCATCTAAAAGTACTCCCAAGGAGTAATTGGTGGGGTAGGGTTGTTTGTATCTGCTTTTTAGGTCTCGCCCTGGAATTCGCATCCGAAGGATGCGTCCAGGGCTGGAGACTTATAGCGAGCTGACACGGGGGAATGACGGACAAAAAACTGTCACGCGCTTCTCCCCGGCTGGATTCAGATGCTTGCACGCGCACGTCGGCTCCGTCCACATTCACAAGAATTCCCGCGCCGTGCACATCCCCACACATACACACATGCATGCATACGCATACACACACAGAGACACTCGCTCGCACACACTCTCTCCCTCCCCCCGCAGTCATCACACACGCATACACACACGCACGCATACACACAGACTTCAAGACACATACACGCACGCTCACACACACACATACAGAGCCCCCCGCCGCCCCACGCACACACACATGCCCCCCGCCCTCGCAGCTCAGTAAAGGCTCAGTAAAGGCCCCCACTCACCGGTACTTGTCTTCAGGCGAGGGCTCGTTGCAGGCGGCGGCGGTCTCTTCCTTCTGTGCGTGCGAGGCTCTCTCACCTCACGGGAGCCCGCCCGGGCTTCCGGTGTGTCTTCACGTCCCGCCCCCGGCCTGCCTGACTTCCGCCCGGGATTGAAAACCTTGTTCTCATATTAATAATCACTCGCGCTTCATTCGCGGGTGAGTCTTAATGTGTGTTGTTGAAGTGTGTAACCTCATTCTCTTGTATGTACAGCGCACAGACACCCTCTCCTGGTGTTGAAATTCACCAACCACGAGAAACGGACACAGGAAATATAATTCACCGCAGGCTGGAATACTTCAAAATGTATTTATTTTCATTCCATCAGCGCAACATGCAGGACGGGATGACGCGTTTCGGCCAGCAGGGTGGCCTTGCTCACATAATTGCGTTGTTGGCTAAACCTGATTAAATACACCCGAGTGCCTATCACGTGATAGTGCAAGAACTACAAATTAAGTAAACCGTGAAAACATACTACTGGCATACATCCCTCAAAATTGTACGTCTAGTATTAAAATCCGTCACAAATTTAATCTTGTTGCATAGTGGGTAACTAAACAGCATTTAAAAAAATAATTACAACAAAATGTAAGTTATTTACAATGATTTGCAATCGAGGCACACAACTCAGTGCTGATGAGCAACAGTTAGGCGCTTGAGCCCCATTTCCGACTGTCGCCCATTACCAAAGCTCTTGTTCACTATAAAAAATATAGGCGTGTGTGAACAGCACAGTGTAAATAGTGCAGTGACAGGTATACATATCCAAAGTGAAGCAAAACAAAGCAAAGGCTGAAGAATATTGCACACTGCTGACAGCGTCAGTTGATAATAATACTTTTATGGAACACATATCATGTACGCTCAAATATTTATGGCTAAAATATTTTGCACTGTTTGCACAATATATTTGTGATGTTTACACTTACCTATTTGAAATTAAAATGTACAAATGGACATTTAGTCAATTACGATTAAAAAGTTTTACTTTTTTGCTAAGATATTCTTGTAATCTTTTATGCAAACAAATTTAAATACTGCATAAATAATTTTAACAACAAATACTTTATATGTAGCTTTTTATGTACATAAGAAAACTATAGCATAAAGCAAAAAACATTGCCATTTACAATAATAATAGCTCAAACTTAAATAATGCGAGACCTATTGCATTGCAAATGCTTGTTTATGTATGGGTTGCACGATGCACCCACATCATGAGCCTGGAACGTCCGCGGACAAATATGCTGCGTAAAATAATGGCGCAAGATGCTTAGACCAGAACTCGATGTTGGATTTGAATAAAGAAAAATTCCATGGTTACTGTATGTTTTTAACTTTTTTAAGGACCTGAATTGCCCACAATACTTCACTGAGCCCTCAACGATGGTTGACATTAATAGAAGTACCTTGAAAAATGTATGTCTTAATCATCTAAGGGAACTGCGTCTTTCTCTTGAAGTAACAAAGCAAACAAATGTGCAAGTGCTGATGGTCCAAGTTTCTGCTGGCATCCAGCCCTATCTTACTTTTTACTTATCCAACTACGAAAAATATTTACTGACTAGGTTCCGTTTTAACTTATTCTTTCGTCTTGTCACTTTTCCAACTGTGTCCAATTGGTCCCATGAACTAAGTAAATGCCCATGCGACCAAGACTCTCCCCAATCGACTATTCATCTTACTTTGTTTTGTCGTTATTACAAGCAAGCGCGCAAGCGTTGGATCATTCCACTCTTGCGCCAAATGGGGTTGAGGTCATGTCGCCCAGCATTTCTGGCACTTCAGCTGTTAGATTCACAATATGTAGCTAAGAACGTTGCACTTTTCCTAAAATCTTGTTTACTGACTCGTAGCAAAATAGGCTTAACGCCTCAGTGTTTGTTGCCTACATGATTTAAATCTTTTCTAGATCTCACGTAATGTCTTTTTACCTGTAATTTTATAATGTAATAATGTGTTTTTATATAAACTGTATTGTATGATGTACTTTTTATGATTATCTCAAGTTAATCGAATAAAAGTTTTTCGAAATCGAAATCGAATAAAGAGCCAGGCAGCCCATTAGGGCCTGGTGCAGCCTTTTCAAAAATAGCCTTGACCAGTTTTTTAGGTCAAGCATTTAAGAGCTCTTGTATATACTTTAGTATATACTTATATTTGTATGTACTTTGTGGGCTCTGGAGAGCAGCCCTAGGACTTGTCTGCTTCCACTTAGGGACAATTTTTTCTGTTCAACTGCCTCTATTTAACTGTCTTGACAGAATACGACCAGCAGAGGTCAGTAAAATACCAGAATTGTCTTCTGCTGAAAGACTTTTTTTTATTGTTCATTCTTCTAGCAACTGCCTCTATTTAACTTTCTTGATAGAAAACAACCAGCAGAGGTCAGTAAAATACTAAAATCACTTTAGCTTTCTCTAGCTTCCAGTCCATAGAAATTGTCTTCCACAAGCACCCGCAGACAATATTTTTTTAAATCTTGTATTTTCAGTGATATGACCACCAAAGGCCCTGATTTTATATTAAAAACATAGCATTGGACTATACCATGTTCCGCTGAAAGGCAATATTTCTCTCCTTGTGTTCCCATACCTGGTGTGTTCCACAGTTTGGTGCTTACTGTCCCTCCATGTTAAACGACAGTAGATGTTTCAGCACCCAGGCTAATGTGCTGCATAGCTAAATACATACAAGGTCCCAACGGCAAGACTGATTGCATTGCAAATGCTTGTTTATTAATGTTCAGTTCTAGTTCGGTTGCAGTGGAAGGTTGCCTACGGTCCGAGTTATGTAAGCCACACTTGTAACTGCTGAATTATGTTGATCCCCTAAGTGGGCTAACTAGATTTCCTAAAGGTATGCAGTTACTTTGCGCTGTTTCTTGCAGGCTGTTGACGTGGTACCGAAATGGTGCTTGGTATCTACTCCCCATTAGCGGGTGTAGTTTTAGCCATTCCTCATTGTAGCGTCTTTTCTTTGCCTCCCAAACGCTATAGTTTGTGTGATCGCACGCAGTTAAAAGCACTTGACGGCTATCAAATTTCCAATACTCGTCCTTCTCTTCCTTCTGGGATCATCCGGAAAAACAATAAGAGAGAGGAGGGTGTTCTGACAGGCAAGAAGAGTAGGTGAACCCGTAGAGGGACTAACAATGCTCGCCTGGCGTGAAGATTAAGAAAATAGAGAAACCTCCTGAATTAAAGCCCCAAATTAAAAATTAAAAAAAGGTTGCGGCTAGAACCACAAAAAATATCACAAACACTGATAACTCTCCTCCTGAACAGGAGTTGGGTGGTGACTCTCCTCGACAGCGCGGCAGAAGTCATTACAGTGCGCCGGAATCTCCAGGAGTTCCTGGCAGCGACAGCAACTGAGAAATATATTAGTTGAAACCCCAGACAGGCACGTAGCCCCTCCAGACAGATTATATGATGTGAATATAGAAATTGAGGGTGACACAGCGCGCCAGTCCGGTAATATTCTGGGAAAATGTAACATTCTCATACGACATTTGTTACCGGAGGTCGATTGGCCCCTGGGGTTTATACAAACATTCCCACAATGCGAGATGTAATACTACTACAATTATCTGTGCTTGCCCCTGATGAGGTCAAGCAAGCAGATGCGGCAGAATGGGCTCTTGCACAAGCCCCGGCTTTGGTTCGCAAGCATGTCGGCTGGGATACGGCCTCTCCTTATCATGTCCTACGAATACGGTCCAGCCCACGAGTGCAACCTCAATACCCAATAAAATGGGAAGCTACAGCAGCTGTTAGAGAAAGACTCTTCCAATTGGAGCACCAGGGAGTATTTGAACCCTCCATCACCCAAATGAATAACCACCCTTGTTCCGGTTTTGTAAATGTATTGCGACTTATATAGCGCACGTATCACCCGAAGGTATCAAGGCGCTTGCTTAGGGAACCCGTCCTGGTATTCCCCTGTGAGATACCCCGGCAGGGTATCCACAAGGTGAAAGCCAGGCATCCCGCCGCGAGGGGCCGTAGTGGAGATTAAGCAAGCTATTGCCCAGAGTCGCAGAGTGTGACCCCGTGAGTCGAGTAGGCACCGGAGCGAGAATTGTCGAGTCCGTGGAATTTTTGAGCCCGAGACCCGCCGAGGCGGGGAATCGAACCCTGGTCCACGGCCGATCTCAGCTTCCGGGTCTGCCGCCTCTAACCACTGAGCCACGCTTCTCCACGCTTCTTAAAACCGGACCATTCATATCATATCGTCTTAGACTACAGACATATAAACGGACACATGCAAATTTGCAATTCAAAATACACACAGTACGGCACTCATTAATAATGTAATCCGTGAAAAATATCAAACAGTGGAAATCTCCAAGGTTGCCTTGGGGACTAAAGGGCCATGTTATAGGTTTGCCAAAATCACCTGCTACTCTGGAAAGGTTAAGAGGTCAGAGGAGGCTCTGCGAGCTGGCCAGATTTGGGCCTCAGGTACCGACGTGGTAGAGAGACCAGGTCCCTATATTCTGACGTCCTGTGACAACAGGAGTTTTTCGGTTTCGCAGTTGGTAGATTCATCATTCGCCGTGCTCTGAACACAGCATCAAAGACACCTGTTCGCACATTTCATTGCCACCTAGCAGTCAACACAAAACTGCAGCAGAAGTGTGGGAGATACAACATCAGCCGTGACAGACATTAAATACTGCTATATACAGGCAATAACAAGGCCAGTTGGTTTCACTTGTAGGTAAAAGTAATTGAGACGATTTGGCTTGGTCATTGCTTGTTGATTTTAAGCTTCTGGTCTTTTTGAGTATGTTTTGTAAAGATTTACAGCCTGATTCATGTAGGCAATAGCGCTCGCAAAAGGGCCAGATTCTGAGAATCTGGCCCTTTGCGAGTGCGATTTTTGCATTTGGTATTCACAATCCCAAATGCAAAAATCGCTATTTAAGAATTCGCATATTTGCGAGGAATGGCATTTAAGGAATCTCTAATAGAGATTCCTCAAATGCTATTCATGACACATCAAGAAATTGCGATTTTGCACTTTTGGGGCCGCTATTTACCGAGAGGTCAGACCTGTCGGTAAATAGCAAAAACTCAGAAAAATGCTTTTAAAAGCATTTTTCTAAGTTGCATGTTGCACACACACATGTCCTTTGGACATGTGTGTGCGCAACACCTGTTCAAATGTGCATTTTAGGGGTGCTACAGGGCGTCCTTTGGACACCCCTGGCACCCTTAAAATCGCTATCTTATTTGCAAATAGCAAATTGCTACTCGCAAATAAGGGATACTCCCCATTCATTCCTATGGGCCTCTTGGCCCATAGGAATGAATGGGGAGTTTTTGCGAGTAGCAAATTGCTACTCGCAAATAAAGAACATGTAGGAATCGCTATTTTATTAGCAATTCCTACATGAATGCCGTTTTGCGTGTCCTCAATAGCGAGTCGCTATGATTCGCTATTAGGGCCACGCAAAACGGCATGTACATGAATCAGGCTGTTAATCTTTTGATTTCGTTAGATCTTGAGGGAACCCAGGACTTATGTCCTTATCAAGAAAAAAATATGAGAAAACATATTTCAAAGTTAATATATTATATTATATATATTTTTACCCAAAAAAGCAAATGTTAAGGTGATGTTATTGCGCTAAAATGTCAGTCAAATTTCCCCCCCCCCCAGAGTTTCATATAGTGCGAACTTGACCTGAAGGTATTGGGTATCAGAGCGCTTTACACAAGCACCAGTTGCGTTACATGAGGAAACACTCATATTTGTTAGGGCACGGGGAGATGAAGTGATTTGCCCAGAATCACAGGATGCTGCATGTCCTTGCCAAGACTTATACTGGGTTCCCCAGATATGAGGTCGACTACCCTATCTGTTAGCCCAACTCCTCTCCCCATTACATTGCATTCGAAGCTAAAATAAAAAATATTTAAACGATGGATTTCTGCATGTTTAGTAATCTGGTTGTATAGTCCGTGATGTGGAACGGTTCTTGCTTCAAAACTTGTTCCACATGGAAAATCTTCAAATCTGATCACAAGGTGAAAGTGCCTGGTTTCAGGCGGGTCAAGTGTCATTAATTATTGCTGATTTGTGGTTCCTGAATCGTGTACAGAGGTCATTCACTTCTTGCCCTATATATATTGTTTACAGTTTTGACATTCGCAGTGAATCGCAGAAACAATGCATGTTATTCATCACATAAATACGGTCTTCTGCTGCAGGTCTCTTTTTGGAACAGAACTAGTTACTGATGATGTCTGTGAGATGTATTCGCACGCGATGCACCTTCTAGAATCACAGCAGTGAACCCTGTATGTGTTACAGCTTGCTTCAGTTCTGCTCTCAGAATAAGAGATCGTAAATTGGGAGCTCTGCGATAAGCTATGACTGGCGGTTTTGGAGAAACCTTTTTGTGGTTTCTCACAGGTGGATAATAAAAGGAAATGCTTTTCACATTATCCTTTTCTACTTAAGCGCTGATGGACGATAGTCGACCACAAATGGGGTTCTGTCACTTTCGTTTCTGCTGTTGGTATTCCAAATAAGTGCTCGCTTGGGCGGCTGCGAAGACGTGCCCGTTTGTTGCTGTACGAAATGCAGAGGATCGCCGGGTACTTCAAATACTCATGCAAGTTCCCGTAAATGTCTTTTATAAGCAGCCTGATCGCTGCAGATGCGTCTTATTCTGAGTGAATGGCGGTAGACGGTGCTGCGTTTAGCATGATGGGGTGACGTGAAGTCCAGTTTAGATACAAATGAGCATCTGAAGGCTTATGGTACAGACCAGATGCAAGGTTCTGTTTATAAATGACGAACAGCACATCCAGAAAAGAGACGCGATGCTTCCGTTTAGTATCACTGCTGGCGTGTTTAATGGTAGGATGGATACTGGTGATAGAAGCTGTAAATTCTTCCAATTATTACTTCCTGCATTTCATAGTATAAATAAGTCATCAACGTGTCATATCCGTACCAGCGGTTTGATGCTAAAAGTAGCAAGTATATGGTGTTCTAGTTGCCCATGAAGACATTTGCAGGGGTCTGAGCCACTCGAATGGCCATGGCGGTCCCTTGTATCGGCAGATCGTTTTTGGATTTAATATTCACTCTTATTATTGCAAAGTTATAAAGTAGATAAGCACTTTTGTTGATGGCTTTTACATAGTTCTTTTATTAAGAGCTTCAGACGATGCCGTAAAACCAACCTCATGACGTTACATCATTTTATACCAACATACCACACATGTGACCAGGAGAGTGTCCTCAGCAAAGGTGTGGGTTTGGTTAAAAGAACTGGACGCGAGAAAAAACGTCTGGAAGTACCGATCTGAACAACTGCATCCAGATGGACTGAACATTACGGACGATAGCACCGGATTACTGCGGCTCTTGAGAGATCTGCGGACTGCATGGATTCCACATTCCAAATGGAATCTTCCCTCATGATGCTTTTTGATAATCTAGGAGTGTTAGCTGTGCGGCCACTGAGCAAAAATTCCTGTACTAATCAGGGGGGAAATGAAGCCGAAACATTGCAGTTGTAATATTTATCTTTGTACTTTGGTGATATAAGTAACTATAACTATATATACACATAATTAAATTTACTATAACTCTTGCCCCGCCATGCTCTGTATGCGCAACAATTATGATATTTCGGATCTGAGTAGGGATGTTATAAATGTAGTTAGTGAATATGTCATAGGTGATTTAAGTATACAAGAATAAAAGAGGTGCATGGCGAGGACACAAGTTATTGTTACTGGAGGGTACGAGTTATAGTTACTTGAGATAACTGTAAGTGGCGAATTTCATTGGATTTGGTTTAAAATGCTATATTTGAAGTGACATTTTCAACTAAGTATAACATCCCTTTAACCTTTGTTTTTTTAGTGAGTTTCTAAGTTTTTTAAATGTAAAATTTGAGATTCTTACCATTTCTAATTATAACGTCACTTTAATCTTTGATTTTTTTCGGTGAATTTCTAGTTTATTTTTACGCAAACTAATATGTCAAATGTAATGCATGGCGGAGGGGCTAGACGCCAGGTCTGGCCTGGCATTGTATGTTGTGCTGCCCTGGTCGAAGCTTGATGCCCCTGCCCCCCTTCTCCTTGCCATCCTTTGTCCAAGTCAATACCCCCCGCCCCTCAATGTAGCCCTGTGTGGCCATCGTTCTGTCACTGACCTTTCAGCCTGTCCTGCAGCTACCCACCTCCCCCCTACCCTCTGCTGTCTGAGTCTATGCACCTGCCCCCTGCTTCCTGCCCTGCAAGGCCTGATGTGCTGCCACTGCCCTCCAGTTAGCTTGAGGTCCCGGCCCACTCCACCTGCTCTCGGTTGCCAGAGTCTATGCCCGTCACTGCCCTCCTGCTGAGCCTCTGTGCTTAGCTTGCTGCCCCTGCTCCCCTTTCCTCCAATGTCTGTGCGCATTCCCCTGCTGCCTCCCTTTTGCCCACCATGTTCCATTAACATGCCACTGCCACACCCGCCCGCCCAGCATGGTCAGAGGGCTGCCACCAGTCCCCTGCCCTCTCCACCCCACCTTCCACTGTCTGAGTTCAATGCCCCTAGCCCCTCCCTCTTGTCCTCCATGGACCAGTTTGCTGCCAATCCCTTCTGCCCTCCACGCTCTGCTGTGCTGCAGCTGTTCCTTCTATAGTAAGTCGTGAAGCCCCTGACCCCTTTCTCTGCCCTCTCTGGTCTGTGTCCAGCCCCTCCCCTCCCTTCTGTCCTTCATGGTCCTTTGTGCCTGCCATTGCCCCCTCCGCCCACATGCCCACCATGGCTGTTGTGCTGTCACAGTCCCTCCTATCTGCCCTCCTTACCATTATAGTCTCACTGTTGCCCTCCATGGTGTGTTGTGCTTCCAGTGCCCATCCCGCCTGCCCTCCATGGTCAGCTTGCTGCTCCTGCCATGCCCCCTTGCCCACTGCCCTCTGTTTACCATGTGAAGACCCCTATCCCCTCCCTCCTGCCTAGTTTGGTACGTTATGCTGTAATTGTCCCTCCTGTCTGTCCGGTATGGTCAGCTTGCTACTCTTGCCTCTTTCCCCCCTGCCCTCTGTTGCCCATGTGCATGCCCCTGTCCCCTTCCCCTTGCCCTTGCTTTCCAGGGTCTGTTGTGCTGCACCAATGTCCCGCTTGCCCTGTGTGGTGCATGGCGCTGCTACAACCCCGGATGTCAACTCTGTACTGTCAGTTTGGTGCCCCTGCCACCTCCCTCCTGTCCGAGTCCATGTCCCTACCCCAGTCCTCCTGCCTTGTATGGTCCAATGTACTATTCATGCAAACATTTTTTAATCAAAATCTGGGCAATTGATTTTGGTCATTTTGTGATTTACAGTTAAAAAGAGGATATTTTAGGAGGGAGACCGCTAAAATAAAGTCCTTCTGGGCTTAAACACATCGGGAGTCTTCTGCCTGAATGGTGTCTGTTGGCAGTCATGGTTGTATTGCCACTGCCTTTTCCTGCTGCCCTCAATGGTCTGTTATCTTCCTACAGCCTCTCTGGCCGGTTCTGCATGGTGGGGTTGTTGCCACTGCCACCGTTCTTTCTGCCATTCATGGTTTGTTGTGCTGCCACGCCTGCCCGGCACAGTCCACTTGCTGCCTCTGCCCCCTCCTCCCTGCCCTCAATTGTCCGAGTCCAAGTCCCTGCCCTCTGCCTCCCCACAGTATTCTAATGAACAACTAGACACATCACACTGCGTGCACTATCGCAGTGTGATCTTGTGCAGCGTGTGCGGTCTGAAGACCGGCTCTTCATTGTGTGGTTTGCCAAGTCCGTCCCTTTTGCTAACCGTGTTAGACGTGTGCTCTCGCTATAAACCATTGAGGAATCTTTAAGACAGGTCTGCACCCCGAGTGAAGGCGCTGAGTGCGCGCACTATGAGTGAAGTAAATCCTTAAGACACCATCCAGACTGGTTTGCCTGTGGCCAGTGTGTCTGTGTTCTTATACCTGCCACAGTCCACAGTGCACCTGGGATGGGAAGGGGAGACAACACCACATACAAGGCAAGCAGTAATACAGTGAAGACTGTCAGTGAGGGGAAAACACCCAAATGGCATGATGTGGAAAGAACACAAAAGTGATTCAGCTGAAGAAGCGGAAGCACTGCTCACCTACACCAAGATGGCTACATGATAGTTCACCTGCACACCTACACCAAGATGGCCACATGATGGTTCATCTACACCTGTTCACCTACACCAAGATGGCCACATGATGGTTCATCTACACCTGCTCACCTACACCAAGACGGCCACAAGATGGTTCACCTACAGCAAGATGGCCACATGATGGTCCACCTACACCTGCTCACCTACACCAAGATGGCCACATGATGGTCCACATACACCTGCTCACCTCCACCAAGATGGCCACATGATGGTTCAGCTACACCTGCTTTAAGGTAGCCACAACGACGGCCACAAGATGGTTCACCTACACCGGTTCACCTACACCTGCTCCAAGATGGCCACATGATGGTCAACCTACACCTGCTCACCTACACCAAGATGGCCACATGATGGTCCACCTACACCTGCTCACCTACACCAAGATGGTCACATGATGGTCCACCTGCACCTGCTTTAAGGTGGCCACAACGACGGCCACAAGATGGTTCACCTACACCTGCTCACCTACAGCAAGATGGTCACATGATGGTCCACCTACAGCTGCTCACCTACACCAAGATGGCCACATGATGGTCCACATACACCTGCTCACCTACACCAAGATGGCCACATGATGGTCCACCTACACCTGCTCACCTACAGCAAGATGGCCACATGATGGTCCACCTACACCTACGCACCTACACCAAGATGGCCACATGATAGTTCAGCCACACCTGCTTTAAGGTAGCCACAACGACGGCCACAAGATGGTTCACCTACACCGGTTCACCTACACCTGCTCACCTACACCAAGATGGCCACATGATGGTCCGCCTACACCTGCTCACCGACACCAAAATGGCCACAAGATGGTTCACCTACACCTGTTCACCTACACCAAGATGGCCACATGATGGTCCACCTACACCAAGATGGCCACATGACGGTCAAACTACACCTGCTCACCTACACCAAGATGGCCACATAACGGTCCACCTACACCTGCTCACCTACATCAAGATGGCCACATGATGGTGCACCTACACCTGCTCACCTACACCAAGATGGCCACATGATGGTCCACCTACACCTGCTCACCTACACCAAGATGGCCACATGATGGTCCACCTACACCTGCTCACCTACACCAAGATTGCCACATGATGGTCCACCTACACCTGCTCACCTACACCCAGATGGCCACATGATGGTCCACCTACACCTGCTCACCTACACCAAGATGGCCACATGATGGTTCACCTACACCTGCTTTAAGATGGCCACAACAACGGCCACAGGATGACTTTCCTACACTTGCACCAAGATCAGGGCCTGCTTTAGTGCTGGTGGCGCCCTGTGCGAAAAGGTTTGTTGGCGCGCCCCTAATGACCACCTCCCCCACGGATTCCGTCACTACCATCCTTTCACAGTACCCCTGAAGTCTCCATGGCCACTCTCGCTCTTAGATGCCTTTAATTATATAGCGCCACTCATACTTTTGTAGGGTGTCAGAGCACTTTACATCACACACACACACTAACGACACAGAGACAATTGATCATAGGTGTGTAAATCAGTGTACACGAAATGTTACATAAGACAAAGGACTACAAGGTGGCGCCACGTAATCCATACTGGTAGACATGATAGTTTGAGTGCGCTTGGTCTGCAGAAGCACAAACTTGGGGTGTATTTATGAGCCCTTGCGTCACTTTTATGCCACACGTGCGTCACATTGTGATGCACTGGCAGCATAAAAAATGCACCACCTTGTGCTCTATTTACAAAGTGACGCATCTAGGCAGATGCGTCACTTTGTAAAATGCTGCACCACATTATACCTGCACCAGGTATAATGTATGCAGGGTGGGCGTTCCCCTGCAAAAAGCATCGTAGAAGTGGCGCATTGAAATCTATGTGATTTCAGTGCGCCACTTCTAGGATGCCATTGCGACAATATCTTACGGCTGCCACACAGCAGGCATAAGACTGACACAGGCCCAAGCCCCATGTGAAAGGATGCATTGCTGGAGTTGCGTCTATTTTCAGACATACCCCAGCAATGCGTCAGTTTTGCGCCAACAGATACATCAGTATTTCTGACGTACTGTCATTCCTTGGACATGATGCATCATACAGTAAATGTGACCCATCATTGGTGTCGGAAGGAGGGCGCACTGAGAAGTGTTGCATCGCTGCTGTCACGCAACACTTCTCAAATGAGGCCCTTCGAATACAAACATGGTTGGAGGTGGTCTTTAATAATAAGAATTGATTTTTACCCTGATGAGAACCGTCTTTGAAACATTAGGATAATGAAAAGACTGGGGAAGGACAAAGAGGAGGAGGGAACGTAGGGGAGAAGAGGAGGGAACGTAGGGGAGAAGAGGAGTGTCCAGGGGAGCGGAAGAGAGTGCAGGGTAGAGGTGCAGGGCAGGCGCCACGCATGGGCAGAGTGGGCAGCTGCCCAGGGCCCCATAGTCAGCCCTCCAACTTGGCGCCCTGCACCATTGCGACAGTCAGACCACGGCATGAAAGATGCCACCTTGCAAGTGCGCCACCTTAGGAGGTCTCTCTACTCGGAGGGGGGCTGCTGGCACTATGATGGGTATAGGAAGGCAGGGGGTTCCCCCTGGCACTATGATGGGTATATGCCCCCTGGCACTATGACGGGAATAGGAGGGCGGGGCGCTCTCTGGCACTATGACGGGTACAGAGGTAGCTCCTGGCCGATGCTGGCCACCATGACTCAGTTCTCAGATAATCTCACTAATGCACTCGGGGGGGGGGGGTCAGATTTATACAGCAGACTGTGGCGGGAAGCGGCCCTTGACGGTTATATGAATCCGCCCAGATTTATGGCTGCTGATGTCCGGGAGCAGCGCTAGAGCAACTCCGTCATTGCTGCTTACATCATTCAGTGGCACTCACTCATAGAAGGTTCTAGACCCCAAGCACAGCTGGGGCCTTAAAGCGTGCATTGACCACTCCCGAGGGGCACAGGCCCCGCCTTCTTAGGTCCGCTTCAAAAGTACATTGTGTCAGGAAGCTTTAGGCCCCGCCCCGCTGTTAGAGCCGAGTACTCTACAAGAATCAACAAGCATTTACAATGCAATAGGTCTCGCATTAATTAAGTTTGAGCTATTGGCATTGCTAAATATTGCAACACCAATTGCAACAAAAGTCTATAAATTGTAGGCCAAACAAATGTGTATATATTTTTGTAGCGATTGTGGCATGCTGCGCTTTAGATTAATATGTTTAAAAGTAAAGATAGCCATACTCCGATTGCTACAATAGTTAATTGTGGATGCGTTAACAATTGATGTGTGCACTGATGGCTGGTGGTGTGTGTGCCTGTAGAAATTGTGCACTGATGGCTGGTGGTGTGTGTTTGTGCCTGGTGAAAGCATGCACTGACGGCTGGTGGTGTGTGTGTGCCTAGTGAAAGAGTGCACGGACAACTGGTGGTGTGTGTGTGCCTGGTGAAAGCGTGCACCGACGGCTGGTGGTGTTTGTGCCCGGTGAAAGCGTGCACAGCTGACTGATGGTGTCTGTGTCTGGTGAAAGTGTGCACTGACGGTGTGGGTGTGTGTGTGGTTGTGTGTGTGTGTGGTTGTGTGTGTCTGTGGTTGTGTGTGTCTGTGGTTGTTTGTGTCTGTGGTTGTTTGTGTCTGTGGTTGTTTGTGTGTGTCTGTGGTTGTGTGTGGTTGTGTGTGTCTGTGGTTGTGTGTGGTTGTGTGTGTCTGTGGTTGTGTGTGTGGTTGTGTTTGTGGTTGTTTGTGTGTGTGTGGTAGTGTGTGTGTGTTTGTGTGTGTGTGGTTGTGTGTGTGTGGTTGTGTGTGTGGTTGTGGTTGTGTGTGTGGTTGTGGTTGTGTGTGTGGTTGTGGTTGTGTGTGGTTGTGTGTGTGGTTGTGTGTGTGGTTGTGTGTGTGGTTGTGTGTGTGGTTGTGTGTGTGGTTGTGTGTGTGGTTGTGTGTGTGGTTGTGTGTGTGGTTGTGTGTGTGGTTGTGTGTGTGGTTGTGTGTGGTTGTGTGCGCGGTTGTGGGTGTGTGTGTGTTGTGTTTGTGGTTGTGTGTGGTTGTGTCTGTGTGGTTGTGTGTGGTGGTTCATGTGTGGTAGTGTGTGTGTGTTGTGTGTGGGTTGTGTGTGGGTTGTGTGTGTGTGTGGATGTGTGTGTGTGTGGATGTGTGTGTATGTGTGGATGTGTGTGTGTGGATGTGTGTGTGTGTGGATGTGTGTGTGGATGTGTGTGTGTGGATGTGTGTGTGTGGATGTGTGTGTGTGGATGTGTGTGTGTGGATGTGTGTGTGTGGATGTGTGTGTGTGGATGTGTGTGTGTGGATGTGTGTGTGTGGATGTGTGTGTGTGGATGTGTGTGTGTGTGTGTGGATGTGTGTGTGTGTGTGTGGGTGTGTGTGTGTGTGGATGTGTGTGTGTGTGTGGATGTGTGTGTGTGTGGATGTGTGTGTGTGTGGATGTGTGTGTGTGTGGATGTGTGTGTGTGTGGATGTGTGTGTGTGGATGTGTGTGTGTGGATGTGTGTGTGTGGATGTGTGTGTGTGGATGTGTGTGGGTGGATGTGTGTGGGTGGATGTGTGTGGGTGGATGTGTGTGGGTGGATGTGTGTGGGTGGATGTGTGTGTGTGGATGTGTGTGTGTGGATGTGTGTGTGTGGATGTGTGAGGTGTGGATGTGTGAGGTGTGTGGTTGTGTGAGGTGTGTGTGGTTGCGTGTGCGTTTGTGTGTGTGTTGTGTGTGTTGTGTGTGGTGGTTCATGTGTGGTTGTGTGTATTGTTGTATTTGTGTGTGTTGTGTGTGGTTGTTTGTGTGTGGTGTGTTGTGTGTATGATTGTGTGTGTGGTTGTGTGTGTGTGTGTGGTTGTGTGTGTGATTGTGTGTGGTTGTGTTTGTGTGGTTGTGTTTGTGTGGTTGTGTGTGTGTGGGTGGTTGTGTGGGTGGTTTGTGTGATTGTGTGTGTGTGTGATTGTGTGTGTGTGATTGTGTGTGTGTGATTGTGTGTGTGTGTGTGTGTATGTGTGTGTGTGGTTGTGTGTGGTTATGGTTGTGTGTATGTGTGGTTGGGTGTGGATGGGTGTGCACGACATAGGCCAGTCCAACGTAACTCAGGTAAGAGTTCATGCAGAAGGTATGACCCCAAAACCTCTGATGCACAGATAGGAAGACGCAGAATGGAGAGGCAAAGAACCTGCAGAGGACTAGGAAACAAGTCCCGCCAGTCAGACCACAATGACTCAGGGAGCGACAGCTGTTGCAAAGCTGAAGAACGCAACCATGCTGCAAATGTAGTAGTAGCGACATGAAACACATATAATACAAACTTGCAAGACAGTGCCCATTTGGGATTAAGCAATTCAGGCCAGGTAGCAGAGGGGTTTGGAGCAGACCAAACCACAACACCCAAAGAGCTGCTCACAGGAAGACCTGTGTAGGACCAACGTGCCCCTATGGCGCGTGCAGTCCAGACCCCATGTGCCTAGTCCTCCTGCCTGGGTCTGTACCCACAGCCCCATTATGTTGAAAAGGATATTTTGTATAAAAAGTGATAACGGCCAAACCAGTTTACCAAGTGATGTAGGCTTTGTCTGTAATGCAGGAAAAAAGGGTGGTATCTCAGTTTCCTCTTTACAGCAGACAGGCCAAAGCAGAATCTATGTCTAAAGACCAAAGGCATGCGTTATACGGTATTTTGTTTCTTTTGCTCATGATAAGTAAATTATATTGATAGTAAGAAGCAAATTCAGTTCGAAAGGGCTGGATTAAGGAGGCTATGTACAATTATACGCATTAAGAGAATCCATGTTTGGAAATGAACGCCATAACATAATGGATGTGGTATGCATTATCATACAGAATCATGTTTCCAGATCGACGTGGCCAGGACAGGGACCGGTCGGTGGAAAGAGTGAGACTACACTAAAGGGAAGCGGTGCAGGGACGCACCAATGCCGCTGGGGCAGCCTGGCCCCGCACCGTGGTTCTTCAGGATATCCCATCGCTCAGGAGACAGTGGTTGACTGAGCGGGTTGTGGGGTGGGATGAGTTCTGCAAACAAACACAATTTAAAACAAATGCAAAACCTCATATAAAAAAAGAATCCAAACATCGACCATAAACGGATAAACGCAAGGATTTACACACAGTTACAAAACATAGGTTTAGCAACAGTTTCGTAGAAACCGTGGTAGATAGCAAAAAAGGTGAAACAGCAGTGCCAACGACAGAGGAACTCACGCAGACTAATGGGTGCTATTAGGAGGGAAGTACACGTGAGCGGAAGGAATCCTAGCGCCAAATGTATACCACGGTCAAAAGGCAAGAAACAAACAAACAGAAGGTCAGAGTTTCTGGAAGGAAACACTACAGTCCAATAATGACAACCTGAGCACATCACAGGCTCGCCCGAGCACACATTTCCAGCTATGCGGAGCAAAAAAGGAGGAATGCGAGCGCATCGTTCCTGTGACAGGGGCAGCCTGTGCGTTCCATTTCCAATCACCCGAAAAGGACAGGTCTGTGCACACACGCTGCACCGCTGGGGCCAATGTTTACATTTGAAGCAAATATTTCTTATTGGAAGCAAGAAAACACGGGGGACGCAAAGTGCTACAGTCCAATGGAAAGAGTAAACATTGCAAATGGTGATCACTTTCGCGGCCGCTTTGATGTACTCAGTGGCGGCGCGGCTCATTGAGAACATCAAAGTGGCCGCGAAAGTGATCACGGAGGCTGACAAAGGGTGCGCGCGACCGGCGCACATGCACTGTACCCGATCCACCTGCAGCCTTTGGGAGCACTTTTAAAAGCCCCTTACTTAATATCTCTGTTAGAAAGGCGGTCCCGGGGGAGGCAGAAGATGTCTGACTGACCACCCCTAGGTCCACCTCTCCGTCGAGAAGCAGCCGAGCGTTACCGAGAGGCCTCCTGGGTGAGGGTCCTCTCCTAGGATCGTACAGCAGAATAACCACAACACTACAAACGGACACCACACAAGAGGTTAAGTTCTTAAGCTTTATCTGGAATAAAGGTTGCTGGTTCTCAGCGAGGTGTACAGGCAGATCGAGGGATCTGTAGAGTCTCGTAAAAGGAGCGGGGTAGCGGGACAGTCTCAATATGGGTGCAGGAAGGGATACCCTGCGCACAGCTCTCAATCCTCGAGCCAGGGGGTTCCGAGAGGCCGAGCCGCGGCAGCGCCAGCAGGACTCGACAGGTGGTCGGTAACGGAGAGGAGGCCGCGGCAGCGGCAGCAGGCCTCGAGGTGGTTTCGGTGAGGATGGGCCGCGGCAGCGCCAGCAGGCTCTCAAGATGGTTCAGCAAGGATGGGCCGCGGCAGCGCCAGCAGGCTCTCAAGATGGTTCGGCAGAGGTGGGCCGCGGCAGCGCCAGCAGGCTCTCAAGATGGTTCAGCAAAGGTGGGCAGCGGCAGCACCAGCAGGCTCTCAAGATGGTTCAGCAAAGGTGGGCCGCGGCAGCGCCAGCAGGCTCTCAGGGTATCTTCAGGTTACAGGGAAATGAGTTCTTCTGGTGTCGGCCGTGACAGCGTCAGCAAGGCTTGCCAGTCCAGGATACAACTGGCGTCCTACTCCGGGGCTGGCCCAGATATAGGACTGGGGTCCTTTGATGTCCGGACCCTCGCGCCTGGGGGCCAGAGGGGCCGGGATGATGGTGTCCAGACACCCAGCAGGGGGGTGGAGCCAGCGCCCAGGGAGGCCGGATCGATACCAGGCGTCCGGGGACGGCTGGAGGGCCATCGAAACTCCCCTTCCTCCGGGATCTGTCGAGTGGCCACTCGACCACCTGGGTGGATCCTGGTGCCTCGATGTCGGGCTTTGCTGGGGCCTGGGCCGGGGCAGAGGCCACGTGTTCGTGACGTGGTGGGCCCAAGATGGAGTCGGGCGAGGCCTCGTGCTCAGGACATGATGGGCCCAAGATGGAGCCAGGCCGGTAGTGGTGGTCCGGGATGGTAACCGGACCGGCAGTGTTAGGGCGTGCAGGGTCTGCCCGAGGCTCGGTGGTGGGCCGATGTCGGTCTGCGCCCGCCATGCGGGAGGGGTAGGACCACGCCATGAGGCCGGGTCCAACACGCGTCCCCCCCAGCTGAAGGCAGGGGAGAGTCACCCATCTTCTTGGGGATTCTCCTCGCCGAGGCGGAAGAATCGGGACAGGCCGTCAGCATTGGCGTGGTCGTTGCCGGGGCGATGCTCCACAGTGAAGTCCATCCCCTGCAGGGAGATGGACCATCGCAACAGTTTCGGGTTTTCTCCCCGCATCTGCATCAGCCACTGCAGGGGCCGGTGGTCGGTCTGGACCCGGAAGTGGGTGCCGAAGAGGTAGGGCCGGAGTTTCTTTAGGGCCCACACGACGGCGAAGGCTTCCCTCTCGATGGTGCTCCACCGTTGTTCTCTGGCCAGCAGCCGCCGGCTGATGAAGGCAACGGGAAGGTCGGCTCCCTCCGGATTTACTTGGGAGAGGACCGCCCCAATGCCGTGCTCCGAGGCGTCAGTTTGGACCACAAACTCTCGGCTGTAGTCGGGGGCTTGGAGCACAGGGGCGGTGCACATAGCGGTCTTTAGCGTGTCAAAGGCGACCTGGCACTCGGGGGTCCAGCGCACCTTTTGGGGTAGTCTCTTGGAGGTTAGTTCTGTGAGGGGCCCCACAATGCTTCCATAGTTCTTTATGAAGCGCCGATAATATCCTGTGAGCCCCAGGAAGGCTTGGACGGCTGTTTGGGTGACCGGGGGCTCCCAGGCCCGGATGGCGTCAATCTTTGGCTGGAGGGGAGCCACCTGGCCGCTCCCCACTTGGTGTCCCAGATAGGTCACGGACCCTTGCCCTATCTGGCACTTGCTGGCTTTGATTGTCAGTCCGGCCCGTCGGAGGGCCGAGAGGACCTCCCAGAGGTGGGTCAGGTGCTCATCCCAGTGGAGGCTGTACACCGCAATGTCGTCTAGATAGGCGGCACTGAACTCCTCCAGTCCGGCCAGCACCCGATTCACGAGTCTCTGGAAGGTGGCCGGGGCGTTTTTCATGCCGAAGGGCATCACCTTGAAATGGTAGTGGCCATCAGGGGTCGAGAAGGCCGATCGTTCTTGTGCTCCAGGGGTGAGGCCGATCTGCCAATACCCGGCCGTGAGGTCGAAGGTGCCGAGATACTTTGCGGCCCCCAGGCGACGGGGCTCTTGCGCTCCACCACTTTGAAGGGCCCCGTCCATTTGTCCTGGAGGGCACAAGGTTCAACCGGGGACATGACCCAGACTTGCTGGCCCGGCTCGAATTCGATGGACGAGGCGTTCTGGTCATACCAGCGTTTCATCTCCTCCTGACTAGCCTCCAGGTTGGCCTCGGCAAGTTCCCGGAACTTCAGAGTCTGGTTGCGGAGTGTCAGGAGGTACTGGTAGACATCGGGGGAAGCACCTCGGACAGCCATCTCCCAGCCCTCCTTGACCAGGCTGAGGGGGCCTCGGACCGGGTGCCCATACAATAGTTCAAAGGGGCTGAACCCCAGGGACTTCTGGGGTACCTCGCGATATGCAAACAGGAGACAGGGCAGCAGGACATCCCATTTGCGTCGTAGCGGCTCCTCTAGGCCCTTGATCATTCCCTTCAGTGTTCGGTTAAACCGCTCCACAAGTCCATTTCCTTGGGGGTGATACGGGGTGGTGAACTTATACGTGACCCCGCACTGTTGCCACAGGGACCGCATATATTTAGATATAAAGTTGGTGCCCCAATCACTCCTGACTTCTCGGGGGAAGCCGACTCTGGAGAAGATCCCCATTAGGGCTCGGCCTACTACTGGGGCCATGATGGTTCGGAGGGGGATGGCTTCAGGATAGCGGGTGGCATGGTCCACTAGAACGAGGATGAAGCGGTGCCCCTGAGAGGTGCGGGGGTCCAAGGGTCCCACGATGTCGATCCCTACTCGCTCGAAGGGGGTGGTGACCACGGGAAAAGGCTGGAGGGGAGCTTTGACTTTTCCCCCGCTCTTCCCGCTGGCATGACAAGTCGGACAGGATCGGCAGTGATTATGCACATCGTTGCGCATTTTCGGCCAGTAGAAATGGGTCACCAGGCGGCTGGAAGTCTTGTCCTGCCCCAGGTGCCCGGCGAGGGGCACGTCATGTGCCAATTTCAAGAGGAAGTCTCTGAATCGGAGGGAAACGACCAGCACCCGGCTGGCCCCCAGTTCGGCAATCTTCTGCTCGCTGTAGAGAAGGTCGTGGTCCCAATAGACCCAGTGGGACCCCGAGGGGTCTCCAGCGGCTTGAGTGGCGGCTTGTTGTCGGATCCCCTCGAGGGAGGGGCAGGTTTTCTGTTCCTGCCAGAATTGTTCGCGGGTGGGGCCACCTTCTTGGCGCCATTGAGCTAGTTCTGGAAGGTGGCCGAGCTCTGTGAGGTCTTCATGGCTGGGCCCCTGGGGGCCGGGCTCAGGGTCGGCGTCCTCGGGGACTGCGGGAGGTGGAGGTGCGGGCCACTCTGGTTCCTCGGTCGGGGCTTCCTCCGTTGGGGCGGCGGCTCGGGCGGACATGGAGCGGGTGGTCCCACAGACCCACTCTGGAAGGCCTAGCATCCCCAGATGCTCTCTCCGCTCGACGCCGGCCCAGGGGGAACTTTCCAGGTCGTTCCCGAGGAGGCAGTCCACGGGGGCATCGTCCCGGACGGTCACCTTCAGCATACCCGACACTCCTCCCCATTCGAAGGGGATACGGGCCATCTGGCATAAACTCTCTGCGTTGTCCGCCGTCCGCACCGGGCACAGGACATTGGGGAGAATTTGTTCTGGGGTCACCAAGTGGCAGCGGACCACCGTCACGCTGGCCCCAGTGTCACGGAGGGCTTCGGCCCGGCGTCCATTGATGGTGACCCATTGGCGGTATTTCTGTGTGTTGCCTGGGATCGGGTATCGGGGGGGGGGGGATCAGGTCTCGATCACCCAGGCATGCCAAGATCATAGCGGCGGGCTCCCACTCGGCCTGTTCGGGGTCGTTGTCTTTTTCCTCGCCTCCTTCTGTACCCAGGATGGCGGCCGAGGTCTGGCGGTTCGGGGGGCCGGTGGTGCCGGGTCGCTGGTTCATCGGGCAGAGGGGGTCATTTGCATAATGACCCTGTCGCTGGCATCGGTGGCACGTAATATTTGGGCGGGGCCCCGGTCTTGCTGGGGGAACCCCCCTTCTGCCCAGGGATGGCGAAGTGAAGGTAGGGGAGGACCAGTGGGGGCGTCCCGGCCCCTGTTCTGGCCTCCTCCGCCGCCTCGTGGTCGGTGGTTCCCCGGGGATCCCCGGCCGTAGTCTCCCATCGGGCTCCGTGGGACTCGGGTGCTCACCCATCTATCCGCCTCGACAGCGAGTTTTCGTGGCTCAGTCAGTTTGCTGTCGAGGAGGTGCTGCCGGAGTTCGATGAAGCAGTTGTTGGAAAGATGTTCCCATAGAATGAGGTCGACCAACTGCTGGTAGGTGGTGACCCGGCTGCCTTTGATCCACCCCTCGAAGGCTCTGCTGTAAAAGTTCACGTACTCCACCCAAGTGGTACCGGGGATTTTTTTACAGTCTCGGAATCGCTGCCGGTACATTTCAGGGGTGAGTCCGTAGCGAGTGAGGAGAGCGGTTTTCATGTGTTCATATGAGGTCATCACGGCATCAGGAAGCTCTAGCAGGGCATCCCTCCCTTCGTTGACGAACTTCCCCCACAGGCCGGCGCCCCAGTCCTTGAGGGGTACTCGATGGGCGGTCATGGCTACTTCATAGGCTTTGAACCACTGTTGGATGTTGTCGCTCTTGTAGTACTCCTTGACGACATCCTTGGGTATGTGCACCTTCGTGTCCACCGGCGGGGGCGAGGTCTTGCCCCCGGAGGTGCTGGTCTCGTTTGTCTTGGCCTTGATTTCTAGTTCCTTTAAGCCGCGCTCATGCTCAAGCATGAGTCTCTTTTCCTCGAGGTCTCTTTGTCTTCGTTTCTCCTCCAGGTCTCCTTCTAGCCGTAGTTGCTCGAGTGCTATTTTCCTTTCCGCCAGCTGCAGTTCTCCATCCAGCCGGAGTCGGGCGAGCTCCAATTCGTGGAGCCGGTTCCTCTCTCGCTCTCGGGCGTCTTCGTGGGGGCCCGTGTCTGGATTTGCGGGTCTCTCCCCCACCACTGGGGTCGTGTCGGTCTCCGGGCTTCCGTTCAGACCCGGGCTGTCCTCATTCTGGGGTGGCGTGTCACCGGCGTCCACCCATGCCTGTAGGGCCGATTTAAAGTCTTCGTTGCTGCTTAGGCCCGTGGTAGCGATACCCAGGTCTTTGCAGAATTGTTTTAATTCTTTGTGACTGTAGTCTTCCATTTTCTCTTTCTGGAATTCCATAGTTGGTCTCGTTTCTTGCATAGTCATGGTCGCGGTGTGTTTTTCTCGGTAGTGAGTGAATCACTCTCTGTACGATCAGCGTCGGCTCGGATCCCGTCGCTTGCCACCACTGTTAGAAAGGCGGTCCCGGGGGAGGCAGAAGATGTCTGACTGACCACCCCTAGGTCCACCTCTCCGTCGAGAAGCAGCCGAGCGTTACCGAGAGGCCTCCTGGGGTGAGGGTCCTCTCCTAGGATCGTACAGCAGGGTAACCACAACACTACAAACGGACACCACACAAGAGGTCAAGTTCTTAAGCTTTATCTGGAATAAAGGTTGCTGGTTCTCAGCGAGGTGTACAGGCAGATCGAGGGATCTGTAGAGTCTCGTAAAAAGAGCGGGGTAGCGGGACAGTCTCAATATGGGTGCAGGAAGGGATACCCTGCGCACAGCTCTCAATCCTCGAGCAGGGGGGTTCCGAGAGGCCGAGCCGCGGCAGCGCCAGCAGGACTCGACAGGTGGTCGGTAACGGAGAGGAGGCCGCGGCAGCGCCAGCAGGCCTAGAGGTGGTTTCGGTGAAGATGGGCCACGGCAGCGCCAGCAGGCTCTCAGGATGGTTCAGCAAAGGTGGGCCGCGGCAGCGCCAGCAGGCTCTCAGGGTATCTTCAGGTTACAGGGAAATGAGTTCTTCTGGTGTAGGCCGTGACAGCGTCAGCAGGGCTTTCCAGTCTAGGATACAACTGGCATCCTACTCCGGGGCTGGCCCAGATATAGGACTGGGGTCCTTTGATGTTCGGACCCTCGCGCCTGGGGGCCAGAGGGGCCGGGATGATGGTGTCCAGACACCCAGCAGGGGGGTGGAGCCAGTGCCCAGGGAGGCTGGAGGGCGATCGATACCAGGCGTCCGGGGACGGCTGGAGGGCCATCGAAACTCCCCTTCCTCCGGGATCTGTCGAGTGGCCACTCGACCACCTGGGTGGATCCTGGTGCCTCGATGTCGGGCTTTGCTGGGGCCTTGGCCGGGGCCGAGGCCACGTGTTCGTGACGTGATGGGCCCAAGATGGAGTCGGGCGAGGCCTCGTGCTCAGGACATGATGGGCCCAAGATGGAGCCAGGCTGGTAGTGGTGGTCCGGGATGGTAACCGGACCGGCAGTGTTAGGGTGTGCAGGGTCGGGCAGACGGGGCTGCCCGAGGCTCGGTGGTGGGCCGATGTCGGTCTGGGCCCGCCATGCGGGAGGGGTAGGACCACGCCATGAGGCCGGGTCCAACAATCTCGCATATCATCGCTTACGCGATAGTTAGATGAGACCTAAAAAAGCATACACCGACACTCGGCGAGGCGTGAACGCAGTGGTATATACAGACCCTCTAGGATTATGCGGCGAGGAGGACCAAATTATGTGCTAGGTTGACTAAATTATGTGGCAAGAAAGGCAAACTATGTGGCCTAATGCAGCACATTTTCTGATACCATGACTTTATTGATCTGCCATTTGTACGTATGTTAATGCAGTCTGGCCAGTGTGTCACCTCACTACCAGTCTCACTACCAAAAACTACAATGCACACCTTCAAGGTGCCCCGCCCGCCTTTGGCAAAGGCCTCCAGTGTCAGACTGAGGGCCTGGTTTAGGGTTTGGCATTTGGAGTAGAGGCAGACAGGGTGGTGCAGAACTTTCCATCCACCATCCTGCCTTTACACCGCCCACCAAATTGAGAGATGATGGACACCTCTGTAGACTGACCGGAACCCACTGTCATGTCGATTCCTGTCAATGTAGGAAAAGTTAGAAGAATGACTGTCAAACAGGACAGCTGGCTGGTGAACTTGTCCCCAGGGATTTTTTTTTAAAAAAAAGACGTTTTTTTAATAAACTTCCAAAGCTGGAATTTGTTTTTGGAAAACAATATTGTTCCCCACACTGTAGGAGTTCCCTCCTATGGTGTGGGGGGAATCTCTCTTTTGTCACTGTCCCTCACCCCAGGATATACCTGGCAAAGACAACCAGGAACAAAAATTAAAGCCATCTGATGCTCCACTGTAAAGGAGTGGAAGGTCGGAGGGGTCACCTCCAATGGAGTCCACTCCCTCAGGCGGTCAGAGCAAGTTTGACACTAATGGAGAAAACTTTACTCCGTTAGCCTAACAGTTCTATTCTGCCGGACTCCAGATCGGGTGGGAGGATGGGCCTTGAGTTTGGTGGACGGGGCACTTTGTCGCTGTTGCAATTGATTACCTTCGACGACATTTAGATCACCCCCACGGGCCCACTTAATGCAAATCCGTCCGGCCCCGGCTTCCTCATGGAACAGGCCACCCATGTCATCTCACCCTCCACCCTGCGGCCAATGCTTTTTTTTAGTTGGGAAATTTGAGATTTACATTCACCCTACACCCCAATCTCACTGACTAAGCTCCGCCCCTGGAAATATTATTTTCAGTATGATGCATACTTGTTTTACACGGCCACTAGACCAGCTGTCCGCTGAAGCCTTTGGTGCATGCACAACAGTAAACCCCTGCTTTTAAACTTTAAAAAAATGAACTTTTTTATAAAAACACAGAATTTAATTAATGGACAACAGATTACAGAACCTTCATAGGAACAAGAGAACAAGCATTTTGCAATGCCTTTGAGGTATTGGCCTAGTAAATGACAACGCCTTTTAATTATGTGTTTTGAAAGTCTGCAAATGGTACGCACCACTTGCAGGTTTCCGAAACACATACATGAAGGGCATTGTCATTTACTATGCCAATACCTTAATCTTTCACAAATGAGAGACCTTAGTGACACACGTAATTTAGCTGTAAACATCGTAAGCTAAAGCGCGGGTACCGCAATTGCTTAAAAAGTAAAGAAATTGAAAAAGAATGCCATTTTTTCCTAATTGTTTGCTTTTTAAGTAATCCTCGTTTTAGCTTAAACTGTTTAAAGTCAAAGCAATGGTGCTGGTAAATAAAAATACGGCCTCAGTTTTTATTTTATTAAAACAGTGGACTTTCCCTCAGCCGGGGTCCTGGGACGGTCATGTTTGATGATGAATAAAAAAAACAAAAATGTTCTAATGGGCGCCATGCTACAATATCATGCGAAGTGCCCTTGCATATTAAATTAAGCGGGCGCAGTGATCAAGCAAGGTCCCCATGCATATTAAACTAAATTAATCAAGTGGGTCACCTTGCAGGAAAGCACGTTGTGCCTTCAATAGGGGAAAATCATTAAAGAAAACAGAAGTCACAGGCTGTAGATAAAACAGACCATGAACAACACAAGTAAAAAGTCCAGCCCTCATGGGAGGTTACAAATGCAGACAAGGAGGCACTAAGGAGGGATTACGAAGCCTATTCATGAATCAAAAGCAACCATTTAGAAGGGACAGTCACAGGAGCCAATAGAAAAGATGGGCGGAAAATGGGAGGCGCTCCAAGCCCATACCTGAATACAGCAAGCCTCGCAGGGCAGCGCAAGCGCAGCCCAGGCGAGACCTACAAATGTGAGCCACAGAAGACGCCACGGGACCAGCGGAACACCCGCCACTCAACACTGGAACGGGTGACTGCCCTCAGCCAATGAGAGGAGGTTTGGATCAAACCTCCTCACCCCCGTTTCCGGTGCTGGAGACAAACTGAATGTAGCAGATAAAAAACAGCTAACTCAGTACAGCAGGGCCTTAAGTGCAATGAAATGTGCAACTCACTATAGCCTACCCTTGAGTGGGATGAAATGTGTAACTCACTATAGCCTACCCTTGAGTGGGATGAAATGTGTAACTCACTATAGCCTACCCTTGAGTGGGATGAAATGTGTAACTCACTATAGCCTACCCTTGAGTGGGATGAAATGTGTAACTCACTATAGCCTACCCTTGAGTGGGATAAAATGTGTAACTCACTATAGCCTACCCTTGAGTGGGATGAAATGTGTAACTCACTACAACATACCCTTAAATGGGATGAAATGTGTAACGCCCAGCAGCAGGGCTTTAAGTGGGATTAAATGTGTAACTCACTATAGCCTACCCTTGAGTGGGATGAAGGGCCCGATTCACAGAACTAACTTAGGACAAAATCCTAAACGTACTACCATTTTGGTATTCACAGAAGGCACTTACTTATTTCGGTATTCACAGAAGGCACTTACTTATTTCGGTATTCACAGAAGTTAGGAGTCCTAAAGTTAGGACTCCTAAGTGCCTTCTGTGAATACCAAAAGTCTTAAAGTTAGTATTTTTCTCAGTTTAGGAGTAGTAAAGTTAGGACTCCTAAATGTCTCCTGTGAATACCGAAAGTCTTAATGTTAGGATTGTGCGCAGTTTAGGAGTCCTAACTTCTGTGAATACCAAAACGGTAGTAAATTTAGAATTTTGTCTTAAGTTACTTTTGTGAATCGGGCCCCCAATGTGTAACTCACTACAGCAGGGTTTAAAATGGATGAAATGTGTAATTCTCTACAGCAGTAGTTGTAAACAGGACTGTAAATCCTGCTCTTATCTCGCCACATTTGTTGTACATTCAAAGACGAGGTCTGGTTTCGCTGCAGCCGACACCTCTTGCTTTTGAAACGCATGGCCTGGCGTCCCGGTGCCTGCCTTCCCATGGCTGCTGCAGTCTCGGTCTCAGAGCTTAACAAGCATTTGCAATGCAATAGGTCTCACATTTGCAAGAGTTTGAGCTATTGGCATTGGTGTGTAAACATGCATGTTGTACTTACAGTCACTGATTAGAAGAAGCAAGGCTGGCAGTAAAAGAGGCGCAGTTACCGTCAGCCTTGCTTCTTGTGCTCGATGTCCTGCCAGTACAGTGACAGCTCTGGTGCGGTTTGCTCTGCCAGTGTATCCCCTCTGTGGCATCTGACTATCGGTAGTAGACTCTAAAAGTTCCTTTAGTAGTAGTAAACCCGTCATACCCCCAATATGGTAGTATTCATCTCTAAGTACCTCTTTTATGATAGCAGTAGACTCTGTATCCCCCCCTCTGTAGTGTCAGCCATCGGAAGTAGACTGTAATAATAGTATCTATAGTAGCAGTAACCCCGTGATACCCCTTGAATGGTAGTATCGAACCCTCGGTACCTCTCCCATGTAGTAATGCAGCCTCCGGCCCCTCTGCGGTGGTAGTCACCCAGCTCCACTGCTGCTCTAGTAGTTGCAGCCTCTTGCCTCCCCCCGCCCACACGGTAGTCACTTTCACTATTACCAGTTCCCACAGTCGCTCAGCGCCACCTCTGCAGATGTTGCATCAGGGCGCTTCCTGTCCTCCGCAGCGGTTTGTGTGAGCGCGCTACACTGCACAGCTGTTTCTTTTATTTTGTAAATCAATCAGGTCTGGTGTTAGCCACAATCTTTTTATCTAACTGATGTTATATGCATAATACACTTACAGCCCCTGTTCATTCTCCGGTGTCGTGGTTTGTTATTCACGCTTCTTCAGCGCCCTGAAGCCTGGGCAGGCACTTCAGTCACTGAGTGATGTGCTCCTCGTGAAAGCGCTGAAGGTCGTCACTCAGAGAAGTTACTTCAGTGTCAGGGACCACTGTGGCATTGTGTACCTGGAGACCAAAGAGATAGGTTGGCTTCCAGTCGGCCATTTTTTGGTCTCGCCTAGCGTCGCAGCGCATGCGCTGCTCGCTCTGCGAGGTCTAGTGTCGTGGAGTTGCTTTCGGAAGTGGGGTGGAAGTTCCACCCATGCTTTTGATTGGCGCACATCCCAATTTATGCTGAACGCTCGCTTTTCATTGCAAGTGAGGCTTGTTTATTCCCTCCCTGTCTCCTTTTTGGCTCGCCCACCCGGACTGGATATTTTGCTCGCACACGGAGTCTTTTGCTCATGCTCGGCGTCTTCCGACTTGTTTTTACCACCCGAACTGGATATTTTGCTCGCACACGGCATCTCTTTTGCTCATGCTCGGCATCTCTTCAGCCTTATTTTTACGGACCGGATATTTTGCTCGCACACGGCGTCTCTTTTGCCCATGCTCGGCGTCTCTTCCGCCTTGTTTTTATTAGGCATCCTGCTTTTCATTTTATCTACCATTGGCTGTGCATGCAGCAGGGCTGGGGAAACAGGTCACAGCAACGGGTGGTTTCACTGTGCAGAGGGGCCTCCTTCCATAAAGCCAGCATGTTGTCCAAGGTATTGGCCCACTGTTTTCATTTTCTTTATCTACCATTGGCTGTGCATGCGGAAGGGCTGGGGCAACAGGTCACAGCGACTGGTGGTTTCACCGTGCAGAGGGGCCTCCTTAGTGGTTTCCGAGGGCTCAGGGGTAATGGGGAGGGGCTGCATGCCTTTCTTATTTTTGACATGAGCCTGCTTTCATGTTGCTCCCCCACCCGTCACCGTGATTTCCTTTCCAGTAAGCTCCTCTTTAGACGGTGATGGTGCTGGCGGGTTGGTAACTGTACACCCGTAAGCACTGGTATAATGCCATAATACTTCACAAGTAAATGCAGTTATAAATCAATTCCCGCAAAATGGGGACAAATGGAGGGCCTGTTTTTTTAACAAGCAGAATTCTGCACAATATTTTATTTTTTGTGGGGTCTAATGGTAGGAGTAAAATGTAACTGATGTCACGGGGTGAGTCGGGGGTCTGGCAGCACTAGATAAGAAATGAAAGGAAGCTGGTTGGTGGGTAAGCATTACATTCTCCCCCTGTGCTGATATGCGGTGGGGAAGGGCTGCATTGAATAAAAACACATAAACCAACACTAACACGCAGGGAGGACACATGACGGTCACGGGTGGGGGAGCTACATGAAAGTGCTGGAGTGCTGCAGGGCAGGGAAAGGAGCATTTTGTGACTCTGTGTCAAACACTGCAGTGACCCAATGCTGCAAGTCTGATGTGAGCAGGGCGAGCCGTCAGATGGAGCTGGCGATGCCCCCAGCCCCTCCAGCTTTAGAAACCAGAGAATGAACAACCGTAGGTGTCAGAGCGCTGTACAATAGAGCTTGTTACGTTACAAGAGAAAAGTGGTACAAAATAGAACATTACAAAGACTGAAAATGAAGGGTACACAAATACAAAATCCAACACAGCACACAGGGGTGAGGAATGCACAGGAAAAAATATAAATTTACAATGAAGAGCACACTTCCAAGAGGGGCCCGAGTATGAAAGTATTCGTTCTGAAAGTGTCTTTGGAAGAGAAGAGATTCGAGATCAGCTTTGAAGATCCGGGTAGAGGAGGTGGCACGGAGCAATGGGGGAAGTGAGTTCCAGATTCTCACCGCATTGCCTGAGAAGGATTGCGCCATAAATCTTTCCCTTTTGAAGACGGGGGGCTCAAGCAGAAGCTTTATTTGCCAGGTAACGACAGGAGAACGTGTGCAAGGCTTTGTGTGTGATGCAGGCAGTTTTGTAAATAGATCTTGTCTCGATCGGAAGCCATCAAAGAGAGGACAGGCTAGAAGTGATGTGGTCGCTTTGTTTAGACCCTGAAATGAAGCGAGCTGCTGAATGGAGGATGGATTTGAGAGGGGAGAGATACAGGGACTTGGCTCTCCACTCATCCTCTAGAGGAAGATACAGGGTCTGGCCTCTCCACTCATCCTCGAGAGGCAGATACAGGGACTGGCCTCTCCACTCATCCTCGAGAGGCAGATACAGGGACTGGCCTCTCCACTCATCCTCGAGAGGCAGATACAGGGACTGGCCTCTCCACTCATCCTCGAGAGGCAGATACAGGGACTGGCCTCTCCACTCATCCTCGAGAGGCAGATACAGGGTCTGGCCTCTCCACTCATCCTCGAGAGGCAGATACAGTGACTGGCCTCTCCACTCATCCTCGAGAGGCAGATACAGGGACTGGCCTCTCCACTCATCCTCGAGAGGAAGATACAGGGACTGGCCTCTCCACTCATCCTCGAGAGGCAGATACAGGGACTGGCCTCTCCACTCATCCTCGAGAGGCAGATACAGGGACTGGCCTCTCCACTCATCCTCGAGAGGCAGATACAGGGACTGGCCTCTCCACTCATCCTCGAGAGGCAGATACAGGGACTGGCCTCTCCACTCATCCTCGAGAGGCAGATACAGGGACTGGCCTCTCCACTCATCCTCGAGAGGCAGATACAGGGACTGGCCTCTCCACTCATCCTCGAGAGGCAGATACAGGGACTGGCCTCTCCACTCATCCTCGAGAGGCAGATACAGGGACTGGCCTCTCCACTCATCCTCGAGAGGCAGATACAGGGACTGGCCTCTCCACTCATCCTCGAGAGGCAGATACAGGGACTGGCCTCTCCGGTCTCATCTTCGAGAGGCAGATACAGGGACTGGCCTCTCCACTCATCCTCGAGAAGCAGATATAGGGGCTGGCCCCTCCAGTCTCATCACCGAGAGGCTGATGGGTCTCTTTTTTCATACCAGCTTTAGAATCCAAGTCCTCTGATCTCATGATCTCTGATACCAGCATTGACATAAAAGACGGACACAACTTGAGAAATGCCCTATTCAGGAACCCCCATTGATAAGGGTGCGTGCACCACAGCCGACACTTCTCTCGCCCTACTAGGGATTTAATCACCATCGGAAAACAGACCTTTAAACTACGAAGCTTTAAGGAGATGTTGGACAGGAGTTCATGAGGCAGGTCCAGTAAACAATCCTAGCGGGAGATGCCAAGCCAGAGTCTCTCGGGCCACCCAAACCAGTCATGCGCACGTTCCCCGTTCTCCATGCAGACTGCATTACAGCCTGCATGGAGAACATGCCCATCCCTCCAGCCCCTGGCAGCGCTCAGACCAATCACAACGCTGCATTGCATTCCAGCCTTGTGATTGGCTTAGGGGAGGCCTCGCTGCTTGCTCCTCGTTCCTGAAGTCGGAGGCAGAAGAGCCGGAGCAGAGATGCGGGACCCGGCGGCACGGCACTTTTTATTTTACTCACTTGCGCCCCTCCTGTGACCACCTGAGCTCAGCCCCAACCCGCAAGCCATGCCGGCCGCCACTGTAAACATGGTCGACAAACCACCAGGATTGAGGCTGGTCGGACCCCTGGTGTGGAGACAGAGAGGACCCCTGTGGAACCCGCCGGCAAACATTAAAGGAAGTTGCATCACAATCTGAAAGATTTGATTTTCCTTCATTTTCTGGACACACGTAGCAACATATATTTTGGACACAATCAAGATGAAAGGTTGCTGTTGGCGCACTCCCCGACCACCAAGAGAAAGGGTTTGTTTCTGGCCTTTCCTTGTAAGTTGGCGCCCCCTAGTGGTGGCACCCGAGGGCTGCTGCTTTACCTCACCCTCAGGAAGCGATTCCTGTGGACACAAGCCTTGATCAAAGAGTGGTGATGGTAACAAGCTCAGCTAGTTAAGGCCACAGTGACTGCTTGAATACTAGTTATCAGATCCCTATCCAGAACTAGTCCCTGGAACCCAGTCCTCTTCACCCTTCATCTCTATGCCTGAAGCTTCCGCCGGAAGTAGGCGTCCTTGTGGGGGTGATTTCAGTTGCCTCAGGAGGGGCTTCCACAGAGGGCTGTCACTTGCCCCATGTGTCCTGGGTAAGAGTCCAGGGGTCGATGAAAGCAGAGAGACGAGCCCCTCCCCCCAGCCTGCACTGCTGACGGTAACGGCGGAAGGAGACATCCAGCCGTCCTGTGAGGAGGCCACCCCTGGACCACAGAGCCCCTGCAAAGGCCTGGAAGGAGCCGAGAGGAGATGGGAAGGGATCCGGAGGTGCCTCCTCCCTGCTAGAGCTCAGGCTGTGTGCCTCCAGAACCCTCCAAGAAGACTTCTATCCGCTAGAGCTCAGGCCGTGCACCTCTAGAACCCTTCAAGAAGGCTTCTATCTGCTAGAGCTCAGGCTGTGCGCCTCCAGAACCCTCCAAGAAGACTTCTATCCGCTAGAGCTCAGGCCGTGCACCTCTAGAACCCTTCAAGAAGGCTTCTATCTGCTAGAGCTCAGGCTGTGCGCCTCCAGAACCCTCCAAGAAGGCTTCTACCTGCTAGAGCTCAGGCCGTGCGCCTCCAGAACCCTCCAAGAAGGCTTCTACCTGCTAGAGCTCAGGCTGTGCGCCTCCAGAACCCTCCAAGAAGGCTTCTATCCGCTAGAGCTCAGGCCGAGCGCCTCTAGAACCCTCCAAGAAGTCTCCTGCCTGCTTGAGCTCAGGCCGTGCGCCTCCAGAACCCTCCAAGAAGGCTTCTATCCGCTAGAGCTTAGGCTGTGCGCCTCCAGAACCCTCCAAGAAGGCTTCTATCCGCTAGAGCTCAGGCTGTGCGCCTCCAGAACCCTTCATGAAGGCTTCTATCCGCTAGAGCTCAGGCTGTGCACCTCCAGAACCCTTCATGAAGGCTTCTATCCGCTAGAGCTCAGGCCGTGCGCCTCCTGAACCCTCCAAGAAGGCTTCTACCTGCTAGAGCTCAGGCCGTGCGCCTCTAGAAATCTTCAAGAAGGCTTCTATCCGCTAGAGCTCAGGCCGTGCATCTCCAGAACCCTCCAAGAAGGCTTCTATCCGTTAGAGCTCAGGCCGTGCGCCTCCGGAACCCTCCAAGAAGGCTTCTATCCGCTAGAGCTCAGGCCGTGCGCCTCTAGAACCCTCAAAGAAGGCTTCTATCCGCTAGAGCTCAGGCCGTGCACCTCTAGAACCCTCCAAGGCGGCTTCTATCCGCTAGAGCTCAGGCCGAGCGCCTCCAGAACCCTCCAAGAAGGCTTCTATCCGCTAGAGCTCAGGCTGTGCGCCTCCAGAACCCTCCAAGAAGGCTTCTATCCGCTAGAGCTCAGGCTGTGCGCCTCCAGAACCCTCCAAGAAGGCTTCTATCCGCTAGAGCTCAGGCTGTGCACCTCCAGAACCCTTCATGAAGGCTTCTATCCGCTAGAGCTCAGGCCGTGCACCTCCTGAACCCTCCAAGAAGGCTTCTACCTGCTAGAGCTCAGGCCGTGCGCCTCTAGAAATCTTCAAGAAGGCTTCTATCCGCTAGAGCTCAGGCCGTGCGCCTATAGAACTCTTCAAGAAGGCTTCTATCCGCTAGAGATCAGGCCGTGCATCTCCAGAACCCTCCAAGAAGGCTTCTATCCGTTAGAGCTCAGGCCGTGCGCCTCCGGAACCCTCCAAGAAGGCTTCTTGTAGTGTAGTTCCTATCTTCCCAATAGGCTCTGCGCATTGGAATAATACCTACAGCAGTAAAGGCCTAGGCCAGACGTTAACTAGGTCTACTACTGTCGATACTAGACTTAAGTTTTGGGTTTGCCAGCGTAGCTCAGAGTTCGCTAGAAACTTTCTCGAATGTTCAAGGAGGAATTAACTTCCCTGATTAGACAAGAAGAGATTTAGTTTCTGACAACCATAGAACATGACAACTTTGCTCTCCCCTAATCAAGAGTCAATCTCGAGAGTCGTGTGAACAAAAGGCAATTATTTTACTCAGTCAGTACGTGCATTCTTAGTCTCATCAGAATGTAGAGAAAAGGAAGAGACGGGCGTGTTCAATAAAAAGGTGTTATTTATTGATCAGTCTCTTTTCTCATACAAGAGAAATGGATCGATATTATTGCAATACTTATAGTTAAGTAAAGTGCATACATTAAAAGCAATAGTATAAAGTAATACTGTAAAAACATTGATATGGTTTCTAAGCCATATGATGTTTAAAATGAATAAAATATATTTACATACACATATACATTTGACTAAACGTACTCAACTGGTGTTTCTAGATACGCCTACCCCGTGTACCTGACCTAAGCCTAATACGTGGGCGGGAATAGAAAGTTACAGTTTAAGTTAAGTTTGTTTTTGCCAAGTGAATAACTAAAGAATTCTCTGTGAGGGGTTATTCAGTTCTGTACCTGGAAGTTAGGATGAATGAGGAATGGTATCTCTCTCTCTGGTCTCGATATTCCAGGCTGCCTGCGAGGGCTACCCGGAAACGCCGGTGCTGGATTCTCGGCAGGAGAAAGCAGCTTCTCTCAGCGCGTCAGGAAGGCGGGGCTGCTGCCAGCGGGGTCTGCTCTGCTCTCGGCTTCGGCAAGTATGGCTGCTCCGTCTCGTCACCACGCGTGTGTTTGCATATGGCAAGATCGGTAATATTTATACCTTTAAGGTGCCGAGATTGACGTAAGGATGGACATAGATACGTCAATAAAGATGTCATACGATTTGCTCGTTAGCACATTCTTTTACTTAAGCTCTCGGTGAAATCAAAACAATGGCCGCAGGGTTTTGCCCAGGTTGTCATAGGTTTGATTTGTTATGAGAACTCCGTATGCCTTATCAGGGGCTGGAGGAATATCGCTTGTCTAATTAGATCGCAAGCGTTATGACCTAATCAGATAACACGTTCCTGTGCCGTAGTGTGACTGCGTCAGATAACGGTATCTGCATCATGGGGAATTTCTGCCTCATGGGCTGACTGCTAGTTAACTTGTTGGTTTGTTTAACTAGAATAGGGTCAGGAATAGGGGGATCGATTCAGAACCGATAGGAATACATGACACCCACTCCACGCGAACTATGGACATATTTACTAATCTAGGCATAGTATAACATAGTACAACATACTATAGAGTAGTGTGTATACCTTACCACCCCAAAATACATAAATGCATTTTGAAATTTTCAAATATACTGAAAAAAAAATTGCAGACATATATATATGGTATGCACTCAAGCTGTAGAAAAATGCCAAGATAATCGCATTTGTATACATTATTGCTTATTTGGTATATGAGAATTACACATGAAATGGTTTCTGACAGAAAAAAGTTTCGAGACCATTCCATCACAGAATAAAATATCTTTATGAACATGCCAGCGGGCAGCTAATGTCTATAAGCTATCTAAAAAATTTTTTTTGTATTAGAAACCTTAGTTCTTTAAGAATAGTTCTTACTTTAAGCAGAAGATAGTGTCCCGAAAAATATGCAAAAATATTTTGGGGCTGCTGGAAAAACTGCTGTCCGTGAACTGGAGCGAAAATGTTCATGTGACTTTATTTTTAAAGTTGAAGGCCGAATTCAGGGAACGCCGTGTGCGAGCTTGCTCAAAAGTTTCTATTTCTGTTCGGGTGAGAACATCATATCATTTAGGCTTTCGAAAAAACTGTCAACAGCTTCCTGGGAAAGTTCCACTAACTCGGAAATAGGTGTAATCATGCATTCTTGCGCATGATTGTCTCCATTGACATTCTGATTTGCATTACTGACAGAAGGTCGTACCTGTTCGATGCTGCTTTCATCTTGAACTTCACTACCCATCAATCGTAGTGGTGAAGCTTCCACGAATGCCGTCATCAGGATTGGTAGCCTTTGAGGGCAGCACAAAGCATGAACCTTAATCGGGCTCAACAATGTTTCTGCATCCATCGGCGCATCCGATTGTAGCGTCAGACAGGTGTCCAACACGCATTCTTCTCCGCATAGCAGACACCTTAATACAGGTAAAACACATCTTTGCCACATTGGTCGAAATGATAGAAACCAAGTCATGTTCAGGTCTCTAAGCCGGGAGAGTCCCAGGATTTTTGATATCCGGTCCCGGTATCCAATGGCTAGGATTGTTTCTTCCCTTGTCGCAAGAGTTTTGTCTGACATGGGTTGCCATAACGAAAAATAAGGACTAAGAATAGGATTCCTGCAATTAGTCCCAGGATCAGGGGAAGTCCGCCAAAAATCGAATGGACGAAATCTGGAAAAATACCCAGTATGGCTTTGAATGGTGTTAATGCCATCGAAAATACTGTCTTAAATACCTTTGAGACCCCATTGGTATCAGAAATATTTAAGATTTCATTCAGGATTTCCGCGAAATGTACGGGGGAATTAGTTGATAATAATGTATGTATCTCTGCAGTCGTCCTTGCGACTTGTAGATCATACGTTTCTTTTGATGACGAGAGCCTGGTAGGCGTCTGAAGGACTGTTTTCATTCTGCTTAAAGTATCTATTCGAATAGAAGTAATTTTCAAATCGGGCCATGCCCTTGCCTCCCTGTCTGGGAAGGAGCTGGGGAACAATGTGCGTCCACAGCACTTGACCTTCGCAGTAGTAGTTACTAGATAAGGAGTCCCGGGCATAAGACTACAACATCTGCGGTCTACAATAAGAATGTAACTCCCATTATAGAGTCTTTGAAAGAATGGTTCTATTTCTGTTGCAGGTGCGCCTTGCTGGTGACATGAAAGGTTGTATGAATTCCCTTCACAGGCTCCATGCAAACTAATTCCGTTACACAGAAGTGTGCCGCTTAGTGACATCTCACAATTGTTGCCACTAAGAAACACTTTCTGTCCTTTATTACTGACACATGCATGTGAATAGGGCAGGTTCCAAGTTATTTTAAGGTACCCCTTTCCCAATTTCTCGTACATGCCAGCCTGTATATATTTTTGGCAGTATTGAAACCTGAAGGTTGAGATTGGAATATTTATGATTCCGTGTATTATCCATTCACTGACAGGTCGTTCTGACATTGTCATTGGTAATCTTTCTAGTTTTTCAATGCTCAATATTGTATAATCAGCACCCTTTTGCGCCATACCGATTTGTCTATCAGTAAGGTTAAAGATTTGGAATAGTGACGTTGTGTTGATTAAACGCCAAGGCACATAGCCTGAACGCAGATTTTGTAACGTCCAGCCAAGCTGTACAATAGAACGCAATTGTGACTGACCATGTTGTAATAACAGTAAGTCTTGCGATAATATATCGATTGCTGACGACACAATGCTGTCCAATGAAAAAATTCTGGAGGACAGAGTCATTAACCCATTGTCCACTACAGAAAGTGATTTTTCCAAATTAATACGGTCAATTTCCCGTATTCTCTCTGCTGTTTCAATTTGAGTAACCTTCCAGGCCTCATTGTATGCTGCATATACAGAGGCTGCTATGAAACGCTTTTGACGCTGTTTGCGTGGTCCCAAAGTGAAATCACGCAAGTCAGCACCATCAGTAAGTAAAGTTAGGTGTTGCTTACTTTCAGCCAGTGTGGAAGTTTGTAGCCATTGAAGGCATAATTTGCCCACACTGTAGGTGGTAATTATCCCTGTGTGATGTCTTTGGGGATATCTAGGATCTGGCCTGTTCAATTTGAAACCCTGTGTTTTGTTCAGGAATCTGTCTTGACAGTTATTAGTATCTGTGGGCCAGATCAACCACTGTTTCCAATTTGGATGTGTTCTGTTTTGGTTTAATATATGGTTTACGTCTATCTCTTCATCTGTATCAGAGTTATTGCTAAACATTGTTGGCTTTGGAATAGACGGTTTAATTAAATCTTTGATTTTGGCTAGACCAAGACAGGTGGTTTGTTGAACAGTGTCATTTAAAAATATCATTTGTTCTGGGATCATGCAGGCTCTAAACAAAGCTTCTATACCCTGTACTTGCCAATCTTTTGTACCCCAAACACTTTTCAATTCAACATTTTTGTCCCAATAATCAAAACCAAAAGTATTCATTTGTTCGAAAAATGAGTCTGAATATAACAATTTTGTGTTGGTTATCATGGTTTTGGTTCCTGTCTTGTTTGACAATTTAAAATAAAATGTTTCAGCATTACTTGTGTTAAAACCTGAAAAATATGAATATTTGTCGTAAACGGTTCTTGAGCTCCCTTTTGGAGGTGTTCCACAATGTTCCCATTGATTATAATTTAAAACATTTCTAGGTTGTGCAGATCTATGTAAAAAGTGGTTACCATAGTGGTTATAGCAATACATACTGTCATAATTTGTAGAACCCTGCAAATAATCATGTTTGGTAAATTTAGCAGACATTACTAAGTCAGACATCATGTTATTAATGCTTTCGAAGTCCCAATCATCAGCAAATGAGTTTGGTTTTGCAAAGTCACTCAATGAGATCTTAATTTGGTGTGGATATTTCAGGATCTCGACCGGACCATAAATTTCATAGTCAGTGTTGTCCCAGGCTACCCCACCAGGTATTGGATTGGCTGTGAAGTTGGCTGAAGAAAGTTCTCTTTTCTCGACGTGTGAAGATGTGTGTGGTTTGAGGATCAAGTTGATTTTCTGACTTGCTGTGTCCATTTTAGCATATTTTCCCTCAATGAAGCGTCCCAAAGTAAGTACCATGATGAGCCAAAGTATGAGGATAAATGCACCAAAACCCACCCAAAATTCAATCCATGGAGAAATCAGATATGTTTCTTTCAGTTGTTTCAAAAGTTCCTTAGCTTTGTCTTTAAAGGATTTTGATGATGGCTGTGTCTTTGATTCACTGAAGCCTTCAGAGGAATCATCGAAGTTTATGAAGTAGCCGGATGCAGTTCTGTCAATTGTTCCAATTGGTTCAGGATTTTTGTTTCTTGCATTGTCACTTGGTACTTCATTATAGAGTGGTGTGTCTCTGCTAAATGTTTTTATTTGGGTTTTCAGAGGTCTTAGTTCTATTGCATTATTGCATAGTCCTTGTTGTTCTTCTGTAGGCGTTTCGAATGTGATGAGCCTCTTCGTTAGGACCTCTGTACTGGTAGCAAACCTTGGTGTTCTGCTACTTATTGGGAGTCCACTTGGCCTACTGTTTGTTATCGGCCACATGTTGTGGTTTTACCAGGTCGATGGATACAACTCGGTTCTCCTTTTTACCAGCAAGTGGCGGTAGTACAACTGATCTTGTCCCGTTGACAGACAAGACAGGAACTGCTTTTCTGTAAGAAGGCCCAAATTCCTTCTTTACCGCTATCTTTTCCCTGACTAGATCCCCGACTTTTGGAATCCAGACAGGTCTTGCTGGGACAGGTGGTGGTTCTTCAGTGGTTGTTGGTTGTTGTTTCAACTTGATGTTGCTCAGGTCTTTTCTTGTTTTGTTTAAGTCCTGCAAAATAGCCAAACGGTCTTTGATATCAAAGCTTTTTTCCTTCACCACTGAAGTCTGACTGTCGAGGTCTAAGACTAACATCCTAGTTCCACATAATAATTCGTACGGACTGAATCCCTTCAGAGAATTTCTTGGCAAGTTATTGAGACTACGTTGGACACTTATTAAATGTTTGACCCACCCAGCTCCCGAACCTAATACCTTTGCCGTTATAGATTGCTTTATGTCACGGTTTTTTCTTTCAACAATTCCGTTCCCCTCAGGGTGAAATGGACAAGAGTACCGCAATTGCACGCCCATGCTGACCATGGCCTCCTTATAAGCCCGAGAGCTAAAAGCAGGACCATTGTCCGAATGCAGCATGCCAATTGCGTATGTGCCGATAAAGACTCGCAAATCTTTTATAACAGTTCTGGCGTCAGCCGTTCGCTGGGGCCACATCCATATGAATCTCGTGCATGAATCCACTGCGACCAAGATATATTTATAGTTACCATCGCTTTGTAAGGGACCGCAGTGGTCTAGATAAACACAGGCTAATGGTTTATCCGAGATTAGAAGGGGCGTCTGCGCTGGACGTCTCACCGTTGATACTTTCATTTTTTGACATATTTCACATTCTAGAACATAGTTCCTTGTTTGTCTTCTCATTTGTGGCCACCAGTACCTCTGTTTTAATAATGATACTGTGGCTGAGACGCCAGCATGAATAGAAGCAAGCCCTTCATGTGCCGCTATTATTAGTCCTAACCTATGTTCCATGTTTGGAATTGCCCTATCCCCCACTCCAGGGATTCGAGCAAAAGGAACATTGTTTGCATCAGTTATGTATGAGTATTTTACTGGAAAGCCTTTAGGGAGTGGTTCTATCGAATCCTTTTCTGTAGCGCTGACAGCTTGTAATATTTCGCTGTCTATTTTTGTTTTTGACCGGGTGACGGCAGCTACGGAAGCCGTTTGCACAGCTGCCTTCGCGGCCTCATCAGCCAATGAATTCCCTGCAACGTGAACGCCATCACGTTGATGACTCAGTGAGTGAGTCACGTGAGTCTTTGGTAGCTCTTTCTGTAAAAGAGCTATTTGTTCCCAGAGCAGTTTCTGCTTTATTGGTGCATCTGTGTCATCTTTGTAACCGTTTTGAATCCATGTCTGCAAATCGCTGTTATATGATTTGACGCAGTAATATGAATCTGACACTATAAGTGTCGGGAATTCGCGATCCGCATTATCTAGCGCCATTTTCAATGCTATTATTTCAGTTTGTTGTTCTGAATTACTTTCTACTGAGTGTGTCTTTGTTAATAGAGGTTTTAGTTTACCTCCGCGCCACACTTCTTTTGTAATCTCACATGTGGGGTTGTATGCTTGTTCTCCCCAAACGGAGGGTTGAGCATGTCCGTCTGTATAGATTACACAGGCGTAATGTCGTAGAGGCAGAATGTCGATTGGCAGAGGATATGTTTCTTCATATTCTAGATTTTTTAATTCTTCTAGTTCTGGATCAAAGTAGTAGTACACTTTGTCCATTGTGATAGAATTCACCCATTGTATCCATTCCGGATTCAATGCTGTTGTTGGTAAATTCCACGGTGTTGTTAATGCTTCAAAGGCTGATTTTGCTGTTCTGACTGTGATATGTCTACCGTCCGCTTGATCTTTCTCTCTAGCTATTGCGGTTTGAACTGCATGAACAATTTTTTCTTTGTTGCTGAATTTCTGTTCAGCTTCTGTGTACAAGTGTGATTTGAATGCAATTGGTACCTTTTCCCCCTCATTAGAGGTTAGGTATGTGAATCCGCATCTCCCTGGGATGACTCGAATCACAAGATTGCGTGTGTTATCACGTGTTTCTAATTTTGTTTTAATTAGCATGTCTGTTTGTAAGGATCTCAGAATTTCTGTGTGTATTTGAGCCCAATTGGATCTTTTAAAATCTGGTTTAATTAGATCATAAAGGGGTTTGACCCTTTCTGCGTAATTTGCAATGTATGTTCTTCCGAAATTTAGGAAGCCTAGAATTGACTAAGTTTCTTAGTGTTCTAGGTGCTTGGAGTACGGCACATTTCTCTAGGAAATTGTCAGCCAGGCTTTTGCCTTCACTTGATAATTCATATCCTAAGAACAGGACTGTCAGATGGGCAATTCTGGACTTTTTAAAGTTGAATTTGTAACCCTCTGCTGCGAACCCAAGTATTATGGTGTTCACTCTTTTCAAGTGAGTCTCCAAGTCATCATCTGTTAAGTAAATGTCATCGACATAAGATAATGCTTCATCATCATATAGTTGTAGTAATTCTGTTACTCTCGCTGAGAATACCCCCGGGCTGTTCTTGTACCCCTGGGCTAACCGACAGAATTGCTTTTGAGTGCCATTTACTGAGAATGCAGTTAAATATCTGCTCTCTGGTGCTATGTTTTGACAAAAGAATCCATTGGAGATGTCCAAGGTTGTTTTGTATTTTTTGCGCACTATGTTATTCATTAGTGCAGCACTGTGTGAGTTTTGCACTGCAAAAGTTTTGCAACATGTGTTAAGGTGTCGGTAATCCAAAACTAGACGATATGAATTGTCATGTTTGGAGACCGGAAACAAAGGATTGTTCATTTGTGAGGTGCAAGTTTCAATCACCCCCTGGTATTCTAGCTGATCTAGTATTTCATTTACCTGTTTTTTAGCTTCTTGCTTAATTGGGTACTGCCTTTGTGCAGTTGGTTGTGATTTTAACTGGATTTTGTGAGGAGGAGAGTCCTCATCCCATCCTACATGATTTTTATATAAAGCAGGTGCTAGAGCCACTGCCCACTTTCTAGCAAGTGTGTATTTTTTATGAATTGGGATATGATTCGAGAAGGCCGGCATAATTACTTCTTCGCCATGAGGGCACTCCCTGACAAACTCTGGTGGCCAGTCTTTTTCAGCTAGAAGGATATCATAGCCCTTGGAGAGATTATCCCAAAATAGTCCCCTTATTTTCCTAGTCTTATCTCCCTCTATACGTAATGTTATCTCGTATATCTTGTGAGGTTTGCTAACCCTGGTGTCTGCAGTTTCCACTTGAAGATATTCATTCGTGTCCACTGTCTCCAGATGATTCATAAGGACTTTGCGAGCTATGCTCACCTCTGCTGCGCTGTCTAGCATTGTCTGAGCCCATTCTCCGTTTTTCAGTTGTGTCCTCAGTATTCTCGGCATTGTTAACTACCTTGATACTGGCTACCTTCTTTTTTGGAAATTGTAATTTCTTTTTTAGCTGAGCAGGTTCCTTGTCTTTGGACTTGGTGTGCTCTTCTCTTTGTTCTGATCGTCCTCTTCTTTCCGATTTCTGCGAGGAATTCTGAAAAGATTGAGAGGGACGTGTATCAATGTCTTGATATCTATCAGGCTTCTTTATATTATCCCTGTTTCTAAGGTTATATCTTTTCCCAGAGGGGTCACTCTGGGGTGACCTGTGTCTCTGGTTCGGAGATTTCTCCCTTCGCCTAGGAGACCTTCCTCTGGACTGGAATTTCTTTTGGATTGGATTGTTTGTTTCCATCCCAGTTCTTTTTTGGTGAATTATTTAAAAAATATATATTTTCTGGACTTTCAGTCAGTTGCGGTTTTACTGGTATTCCACCTAAACTATCTCTACCTAGTTCCTCATAGGATTTTTCTATGATTCTGGCAATTTCAGCTGGTTGGTCTGCTATATCTGTCTCTTTTAACCTCTGGCGGATCGCCACGTTGGCTGCTTCACCTTTTATGTTGGCTAATAATATAGCCGAGACCTGCTTGAAGTCTTTCAGTAATTTCATACCAAGAGTTAAAGCGGGCTCTGGACCGTATTCGTCTTGAATTTGTTTTAGCACATCTGGTATCACCAAAATGTATGGAACACTGTGCGTTTTTGTGTAGATGGAAGCAAAGACTGTACCCCAAGTGTCACAGTCCTCAATGTGTGGTGCGATTCCCATTGGGAGACAGATAGTCAGAATCCTGTGTTTTTCTAATGGGGTGGTGTCAGGAAACACCGCCTCTATTTGGGTAATTTTCTGTGCCAACCAGAATGGTATTTGTTCCCGTTTAGCCGGTACTTTACCTAGGCAAGACTGGATGTTCTGTGGTGTAATTTTATTTGTGTTCCCCTGGTGAGGGGTCAGCTGTGGAAGTTTAATTGCTGGCTGAATTGTTGAAGTCCGCATCACATACTGAACTAATTGTCTATGAATTTTTATTAATTGTTTTAGCTGTGTTAAAAGGTTTGGTGCAGACATCCCATCGATGTCTGGATGTGGTGTGTAACCGGCTAGGACCGGCCACGTTGCTCCTGGTCTACCTAAAGGACCGAGCCTGGTGATGTGATTATTATGTTTTAGGGCGCCATCAAATAAGAGCAAATGCTCTTGGAATTTGAGTGGTACTTCCACCTCCTCAAAAGGAGTGTACTCATTAGGAGGTTCCTCTATTTTGTAATAGTGGAAGTACTTTGTTACAGCATTAGCTGCTGGAAAATGTATCCATGAATAATATACCTCTGTCTGCCGATATTCGTGTGCCTCAATTACGAATATGACTGTGCCACCTCTAGGTGTCAGTCCATTTTCTATAAGTTTTAGAGTTATAGATCTCCTTTTGATGACCGGAATGAGTATTATATCCGCGTCTGCTGCTTGCATGGTAGCATCAGCATCTGCGAGTTCAGTTGCTAATCTAACTGCCTCTCTTTCTTCTTCATTTTCTGACATTTTACTGTCCTGAAGGTTATTTTGTTTGTTTGCAGATCAGGTTTCTTATGGAAACAGAGATTAGATGCACAATATTTTGGAACTGTTTATCCTTCAACGTTGACTATACCAAGAACCATACATAGGAGTTCCCTCCTGCGAGGTTTTGGAGGATATTACCTTTCACCCACTCCAGACGTCTTTGGAGTATTGTGGGAAAAGGGGTCTGAGTGAGAAAGCACGACTGAGTTACTCTAAATGTCTTATGTTAGTTTTATCGCCCTTTCCAAACGCGTTGGGCGCCATGTAGTGTAGTTCCTATCTTCCCAATAGGCTCTGCGCATTGGAATAATACCTACAGCAGTAAAGGCCTAGGCCAGACGTTAACTAGGTCTACTACTGTCGATACTAGACTTAAGTTTTGGGTTTGCCAGCGTAGCTCAGAGTTCGCTAGAAACTTTCTCGAATGTTCAAGGAGGAATTAACTTCCCTGATTAGACAAGAAGGGATTTAGTTTCTGACAACCATAGAACATGACAACTTTGCTCTCCCCTAATCAAGAGTCAATCTCGAGAGTCGTGTGAACAAAAGGCAAATTATTTTACTCAGTCAGTACGTATATTCTTAGTCTCATCAGAATGTAGAGAAAAGGAAGAGACGGGCGTGTTCAATAAAAAGGTGTTATTTATTGATCAGTCTCTTTTCTCATACAAGAGAAATGGATCGATATTATTGCAATACTTATAGTTAAGTAAAGTGCATACATTAAAAGCAATAGTATAAAGTAATACTGTAAAAACATTGATATGGTTTCTAAGCCATATGATGTTTAAAATGAATAAAATATATTTACATACACATATACATTTGACTAAACGTACTCAACTGGTGTTTCTAGATACGCCTACCCCGTGTACCTGACCTAAGCCTAATACGTGGGCGGGAATAGAAAGTTACAGTTTAAGTTAAGTTTGTTTTTGCCAAGTGAATAACTAAAGAATTCTCTGTGAGGGGTTATTCAGTTCTGTACCTGGAAGTTAGGATGAATGAGGAATGGTATCTCTCTCTCTGGTCTCGATATTCCAGGCTGCCTGCGAGGGCTACCCGGAAACGCCGGTGCTGGATTCTCGGCAGGAGAAAGCAGCTTCTCTCAGCGCGTCAGGAAGGCGGGGCTGCTGCCAGCGGGGTCTGCTCTGCTCTCGGCTTCGGCAAGTATGGCTGCTCCGTCTCGTCACCACGCGTGTGTTTGCATATGGCAAGATCGGTAATATTTATACCTTTAAGGTGCCGAGATTGACGCAAGGATGGACATAGATACGTCAATAAAGATGTCATACGATTTGCTCGTTAGCACATTCTTTTACTAAAGTTCTCGGTGAAATCAAAACAATGGCCGCAGGGTTTTGCCCAGGTTGTCATAGGTTTGATTTGTTATGAGAACTCCGTATGCCTTATCAGGGGCTGGAGGAATATCGCTTGTCTAATTAGATCGCAAGCGTTATGACCTAATCAGATAACACGTTCCTGTGCCGTAGTGTGACTGCGTCAGATAACGGTATCTGCATCATGGGGAATTTCTGCCTCATGGGCTGACTGCTAGTTAACTTGTTGGTTTGTTTAACTAGAATAGGGTCAGGAATAGGGGGATCGATTCAGAACCGATAGGAATACATGACATTCTATCCGCTAGAGCTCAGGCTGTGCGCCTCCACAACCCTCCAAGAAGGCTTCTATCCGCTAGAGCTCAGGCCGTGCGCCTCTAGAACCTTTCAAGAAGGCTTTTATCTGCTAGAGCTCAGGCTGTGCGCCTCCTGAACCCTCCAAGAAGGCTTCTATACGCTAAAGCTCAGGCTGTGCGCCTCCAGGCCCTCCAAGAAGGCTTCTATCCGCTAGATTTCTAGAGGCGCACGGCCTGAGCTCTAGCAGGTAGAAGACTTCTTGGAGGGTTCAGGAGGCGCACAGCCTGAGCTCTAGCGGATAGAAGCCTTCTTGGAGGGTTCTGGAGGCGCTCGGCCTGAGCTCTAGCGGATAGTAGCCTTCTTGGAGGGTTCAGGAGGCGCACGGCCTGAGCTCTAGCGGATAGAAGCCTTCTTGGAGGGTTCTGGAGGCGCACGGCCTGAGCTCAAGCAGGCAGGAGACTTCTTGGAGGGTTCTGGAGATGCACCGCCTGAGCTCTAGCGGATAGAAGCCTTCATGAAGGGTTCTGGAGGTGAACAGCCTGAGCTCTAGCGCATAGAAGCCTTCTTGGAGGGTTCAGGAGGCGCACGGCCTGAGCTTTAGCAGATAGAAGCCTTCTTGGAGGGTTCAGGAGACGCACGGCCTGAGCTCTAGCGGATAGAAGCCTTCTTGGAGGGTTCAGGAGGCACACAGCCTGAGCTCTAGCGGATAGAAGCCTTCTTGGAGGGTTCTGGAGGTGCACAGCCTGAGCTCAAGCAGGCAGGAGACTTCTTGAAGGGTTCTGGAGGCGCACGGCCTGAGCTCTAGCAGATAGAAGCCTTCTTGGAGGGTTCAGGAGGCGCACGGCCTGAGCTCCAGCAGGTAGAAGACTTCTTGGAGGGTTCAGGAGGCGCACGGCCTGAGCTCCAGCAGGTAGAAGACTTCTTGGAGGGTTCAAGAGGCACACGGCCTGAGCTCTAGCGGATAGAAGCCTTCTTGGAGGGTTCAAGAGGCACACGGCCTGAGCTCTAGCAGATAGAAGCCTTCTTGAAGGGTTCTGGAGGCGCACGGCCTGAGCTCTAGCAGATAGAAGCGTTCTTGGAGGGTTCAGGAGGCGCACGGCCTGAGCTCTAGCGGATAGAAGCCTTCTTAGAGGGTTTTAATGGCGCTCGGCCTGAGCTCTAGCGGATAGAAGCCTTCTTGGAGGGTTCTAGAGGCGCTCGGCCTGAGCTCTAGTGGATAGAAGCCTTCTTGGAGGGTTCTAGAGGCGCTCGGCCTGAGCTCTAGCGGATAGAAGCCTTCTTGGAGGGTTCTAGAGGCGCTCGGCCTGAGCTCTAGCGGATAGAAGCCTTTTTGGAGGGTTCTATAGGCGCACAGCCTGAGCTCTAGCGGATAGAAGCCTTCTTGGAGGGTTCTAGAGGCGCTTGGCCTGAGCTCTAGCGGATAGAAGCCTTCTTGGAGGGTTCTAAAGGTGCTCGGCCTGAGCTCTAGCGGATAGAAGCCTTCTTGGAGGGTTCTAGAGGCGCACGGCCTGAGCTCTAGCGAATAGTAGCCTTCTTGGAGGGTTCTGGAGGTGCACGGCCTGATCTCAAGCAGGCAGGAGACTTCTTGAAGGGTTCTGGAGGCGCACGGCCTGAGCTCTAGCAGATAGAAGCCTTCTTGGAGGGTTCAGGAGGCGCACGGCCTGAGCTCCAGCAGGTAGAAGACTTCTTGGAGGGTTCAGGAGGCGCACGGCCTGAGCTCCAGCAGATAGAGCACTTCTTGGAGGGTTCAGGAGGCGCACGGCCTGAGCTCTAGCGGATAAAAGCCTTCTTAGAGGGTTTTAATGGCGCTCGGCCTGAGCTCTAGCGGATAGAAGCCTTCTTGGAGGGTTCTAGAGGCGCTCGGCCTGAGCTCTAGTGGATAGAAGCCTTCTTGGAGGGTTCTAGAGGCGCTCGGCCTGAGCTCTAGCGGATAGAAGCCTTCTTGGAGGGTTCTAGTGGCGTTCGGCCTGAGCTCTAGTGGATAGAAGCCTTCTTGGAGGGTTCTATAGGCGCACAGCCTGAGCTCTAGCGGATAAAAGCCTTCTTGGAGGGTTCTATAGGCGCACAGCCTGAGCTCTAGCGGATAAAAGCCTTCTTGGAGGGTTCTAGAGGCGCTCGGCCTGAGCTCTAGCGGATAAAAGCCTTCTTGGAGGGTTCTAGAGGCGCTCGGCCTGAGCTCTAGCGGATAGAAGCCTTCTTGGAGGGTTCTAGAGGCGCTCGGCCTGAGCTCTAGCGGATAGAAGCCTTCTTGGAGGGTTCTATAGGCGCACAGCCTGAGCTCTAGCGGATAGAAGCCTTCTTGGAGGGTTCTAGAGGCGCTCGGCCTGAGCTCTAGCGGATAGAAGCCTTCTTGGAGGGTTCTAAAGGTGCTCGGCCTGAGCTCTAGCGGATAGAAGCCTTCTTGGAGGGTTCTAGAGGCGCACGGCCTGAGCTCTAGCGAATAGTAGCCTTCTTGGAGGGTTCTGGAGGTGCACGGCCTGATCTCAAGCGGGCAGGAGACTTCTTGAAGGGTTCTGGAGGCGCACGGCCTGAGCTCTAGCAGATAGAAGCCTTCTTGGAGGGTTCAGGAGGCACACGGCCTGAGCTCTAGCGGATAGAAGCCTTCTTGGAGGGTTCAAGAGGCACACGGCCTGAGCTCTAGCGGATAGAAGCCTTCTTGGAGGGTTCAGGAGGCGCACGGCCTGAGCTCTAGCGGATAGAAGCCTTCTTAGAGGGTTTTAATGGCGCTCGGCCTGAGCTCTAGCGGATAGAAGCCTTCTTGGAGGGTTCTAGAGGCGCTCGGCCTGAGCTCTGGTGGATAGAAGCCTTCTTGGAGGGTTCTAGAGGCGCTCGGCCTGAGCTCTAGCGGATAGAAGCCTTCTTGGAGGGTTCTAGAGGCGCTCGGCCTGAGCTCTAGCGGATAGAAGCCTTCTTGGAGGGTTCTATAGGCGCACAGCCTGAGCTCTAGCGGATAGAAGCCTTCTTGGAGGGTTCTATAGGCGCACAGCCTGAGCTCTAGCGGATAGAAGCCTTCTTGGAGGGTTCTAGAGGCGCTCGGCCTGAGCTCTAGCGGATAGAAGCCTTCTTGGAGGGTTCTAAAGGTGCTCGGCCTGAGCTCTAGCGGATAGAAGCCTTCTTGGAGGGTTCTAGAGGTGCACGGCCTGAGCTCTAGCGAATAGTAGCCTTCTTGGAGAGTTCTGGAGGCGCACGGCCTGAGATCTAGCAGGTAGAAGACTTCTTGAAGGGTTCTGGAGGCGCACGGCTTGAGCTCCCGCGGATAAAAGCCTCCTTGAAGGGTTCTGGAGGCGCACGGCCTGAGCTCTAGCGGATAGAAGCCTCCTTGGAGGGTTCTAGAGGCGCTCGGCCTGAGTTCTAGCGGATAGAAGCCATATTGGAGGGTTCAGGAGGCGCACAGCCTGAGCTCTAGCGGATAGAAGCCTTCTTGGAGGGTTCTAGAGGCGCTAGGCCTGAGCTCTAGCAGATAGAAGCCTTCTTGGAGGGTTCTAGAGGCGCTCGGCCTGAGCTCTAGCGGATAGAAGCCTTCTTGGAGGGTTCTAGAGGCGCTCGGCCTGAGCTCTAGCGGATAGAAGCCTTCTTGGAGGGTTCTAGAGGCGCTCGGCCTGAGCTCTAGCGGATAGAAGCCTTCTTGGAGGGTTCAGGAGGCGCACGGCCTGAGCTCTAGCGGATAGAAGCCTTCTTGGAGGGTTCTAGAGGCGCTCGGCCTGAGCTCTAGCGGATAGAAGCCTTCTTGGAGGGTTCTAGAGGCGCACGGCCTGAGCTATAGCAGGTAGAAGAGTTCTTGGAGGGTTCAGGAGGCGCACGGCCTGAGCTCTAGCGGATAGAAGCCTTCTTGGAGGGTTCAAGAGGCACACGGCCTGAGCTCTAGCGGATAAAAGCCTTCTTGGAGGGTTCTAGAGGCGCTCGTCCTGAGTTCTAGCGGATGGAAGCCATATTGGAGGGTTCAGGAGGCGCACAGCCTGAGCTCTAGCGGATAGAAGCCTTCTTGGAGGGTTCTAGAGGCGCTAGGCCTGAGCTCTAGCAGATAGAAGCCTTCTTGGAGGGTTCTAGAGGCGCTCGGCCTGAGCTCTAGCAGATAGAAGCCTTCTTGGAGGGTTCTAGAGGCGCTAGGCCTGAGCTCTAGCAGATAGAAGCCTTCTTGGAGGGTTCTAGAGGCGCTCGGCCTGAGCTCTAGCGGATAGAAGCCTTCTTGGAGGGTTCTAGAGGCGCTCGGCCTGAGCTCTAGCGGATAGAAGCCTTCTTGGAGGGTTCAGGAGGCGCTCGGCCTGAGCTCTAGCGGATAGAAGCCTTCTTGGAGGGTTCTAGAGGCGCTCGGCCTGAGCTCTAGCGGATAGAAGCCTTCTTGGAGGGTTCAGGAGGCGCACGGCCTGAGCTCTAGCGGATAGAAGCCTTCTTGGAGGGTTCTAGAGGCGCTCGGCCTGAGCTCTAGCGGATAGAAGCCTTCTTGGAGGGTTCAGGAGGCGCACGGCCTGAGCTCTAGCGGATAGAAGCCTTCTTGGAGGGTTCTAGAGGCGCTCGGCTGTGCACCTCCTGAACCCTCCAAGAATATTCTATCCGCTAGAGCGGACCCTCGGAACAATCTCTCCCTCCCCCCACCACCAACTCCCCACCCCACCCTCCAAGACAGTGGTCGCGGAGCGCTCGTCTCACAAGTCTGGAAAGGCGAAAAGTGTGGAATATAAGTCCACATACACGCCCCCCCCCAACCTGAACCCCCTTCATTGGCTCCTCCCACTCCCTGCGGGGTCTCGCTCCTGCATGGGGGGGGTCTGTCTCTGGCACCTGGGGCTCGGGGAAGCCTCAAGGTTAGTGAAATCTCTCAAATAAAACCAACCCAATCACGCCCCACAAAGGTGCGTGGGGCTCGGAGGGTCCGGAGACACACACGGGGGCACCGGTTCTAGAGTTTGAACCAGGGGCCCTGCTCATCGGGGGCCACAGGGACAAGCGGCTGCCTCTCTCAGAACTGCCCTGGGGGGAGAAGAGATAAAAGGGCTGGAGCCCCCCCGCCCCCACCTCCCCCTTCATCTCCGAGGCCCTGGCGGCCCCGATAAGTAACCGACTTCCTGCTTCAATCTACCCCCCCCCGCCCCCCCGCCCCCACAAACTGTGCAGGGCTAGGAGTGCACGAGGCGTCTCGGCCTCTGAACCCCCCCACCGCCCCCCCAGGATGTGGTGGGTGCAGAGCAGCCGAGGTGGAGAAGAGACTCATCTGAGCCAGTGGGGGAGGGGCGGGGGCACCAGTGTGTGAGTGCACCAGGGAGAGCCAATGAGTGCACGAATGGTGGTGGTGCAACGGTGAGGGTGAGTGAGTGCACCTCACAGGGCCTGTGAATACACTAGTGCGGGGGTGCATCAGTGAGGGTGCATGAGAGCGCACCCAATTAGGCATGAATGAGGGAGAGGTGAGTTAATCAGTGAGGGTGAGTGAGTACACCCGACAGTGCCAGTGAGTGCGCGAGTGTGTGTGTGGAGGAGGTCATCAGCAAGGGTGTGTCAGTGCACAAATGGGGGAGGGGGCTGCATCAGCAAGGGTATGAGAGAGCGCACCCTAACAGCAAGTGAGTGGGGTGCATTCATGAGCTGTGAGCTTGCACTACTGTGGCTTCATCAGTGCTTAATTTGAGCAGGTGCTTTCAGGTGCTCAGCACCTGCACTTCTTTCACAGGGCCGAGGCTATAATTCCTGACCCTGCAGGTGGTGGTCTCAATATTGATTGTTCAAATTCAAAATAAAAAGAACATACATTGCATGGTGACTGGCTGGTAAATGTTTATAGACAGACCAGCATATGCCTGTCCAGGCAGGTATGATTGTGTATCACCACGTTAGTGATGATGTCATCACACTGATCACAAATCCAAGAAGTCATCGACAAACTATGGCTTGCATTCTATTCCCAGAGTCTGCTGCACCCTGCCACTGCCTGAGCCTAAACCTCCCATTGGATAATTGTAGCTGGGGGCTGGCTCATGACGGAGTTGAGGCAAGGAAGCTGCAAGAGCGCATTTGGAACTTGGGAGCGAGGGCTCTTGAGGAAGAATAAACAAAAGTAAGTGTGCACTTTCCACGTGCTGCGTATCGAGAGTAGCGTATCCTGCAGCCCTGCATTGCTGCTATCCTCAACGTGCTCGATGCGGCTGTGGACCAACACAACTTTTGTGCGGCATGGCGTCACCTGTAGAATCTGTGCGCTGCACCGCAGCATGGCAATTTCTGAGCGTGCGCGAGTCCAGCCATACTTACCGGCATTGGCAGCATTACGGCTGGGGACAATGCCTGTGCTGTAGCAGGCAGGGTCACAGCAAGCTGAGCAGTGGATGCCGATGCCGTCGCCATCCATGGACCTACTAATTACAGGCAGTACTAGCAGCGACATGACCTGCTGTGCTCGAGCAGCCGTCTGTTCCGCAATAAACCCAGTCATACTACACGGATTAATATATGCAAAAAAAGCATTTGCATTTGGTGTACATTTTGTTTTTGCACCCGGTGTAGGTAAGACAGTAAAACACGTCATCTTCCACTTCTTTAGGAATGACAACAGGAAAACACAGAGTTCAAAATAGCAGGGACATGTACAGGCCGACGACAGGGGTCACAGGCAGCAGCACTGTTCGAGATGAGAGAGAGCACGTGTGAAGAGGAGAAAGAAACAACAGGAGAGGAGAGAGATAAGATGGAGCGGAGTAGAAGAAAAGGAGGAGATCAAATCAGATACAAAGAGAAAGCAGCCATGATGTGAAGAAGAGAGCCTTAAGAAGAGAGAAGATAGAATGAAAGGATGCAGAGGACAGGACAGAGGAAAAAACTCGTTGACCAGGCGGAAAAGCGGCGGACGGTCTTCCCGTCCGTCACGGTCCCCCCGCCATACTAATATGGCAGTGGGAAATGGGTGGAGGGCGGGCGGGCTAGGATGTAGGGCGGATCGCCACCAACATGCGGGCGGTGGCGATCCGCCCTACATCCTAATGGGCACCCAGGTGTGAAAAATATGATAGAAAACAATCTGAGAGTTGAGAGGATAGACTCTTAGAGCAAAGACTTAGGGGACAGACAACAGATCAAGGGTAGAAGATAAAGACTGAGGCAGTGAGAGTGTTTAAAATGAGGCTCACAGGAGGAAGAAGTGAGCTGCGGCCTCCTTGGCAACATTTTCTGCACCTGCACTTCTTTTTTCACAAATTAAGCACTGGGCCATCAGGGATTCCAGCCAGGACCTGTGCCCAGTGTGGGTGAACCTCCATTGTAAGTGTGAGCTTGCACTACTGTGGCCTCAGACTCCAGACAGGACCTGTGCCCGGTGTGAGGGCCCGGCGGTCCCCGGGCAGTGCTATGCCTGCGGCGGGCAGTGTGCATGCCTCCTGTCTCGCCATGCCTTACCTCGCATAGGCCATGTGGCAGTAGTGTGTGGGGGGTGCGGGGGCTGTTGACGTCAGAGGCCGCCTCTGCTCAGCGAGTGACGTCAGAGCCACAGGTGCCATTACCTCAGGCGGTGTCAGATGCCACAGACAGGTGAGGTGCTTGTGGGGTCTGGTAATGACAGCTGTGCCCAGGGCAGGTGTAATTAGGGCAGGAACCGCTAATGCAGGGTAATCGCTTCTTAAGTGACCCTTTCACCGCGGAGGCCTCTCTGACGTCAGCAGGGGCGCGGCCTGTGGTGAGAAAGTCCCATTACAGGTGGGTCACTGGGGCCCGGGAGCACGTGAGCCATTAGAAAGGGATCGACTCCACACCAGGTGCTGGTCGGTGTAAGTGCCACCCTCACCCCCTCTGCCCTCCCCACCTGTCACCATCCACCCCCTCCCCTACAGTCTCCATCGGTCCCAGGAGCAGTGGGGCACTCCTCGGGGACGAGCCGAGCCCCCGCGGCCGAGCCCGACCGCACCCCCCTGCAGGCAGGACCCGGCCTGCCTGTGCCACAGCAGGCAGCACAGGACAGTCAGGGACTGAGTCACTGCAGCGGCCTCTCGGCTGGGAGCACCCTGCACACAGTGGACGTGCACTACACCCACAGACAGGACACGTGGACGCTGACACACGTGAAATCTCACAGACAGGACACTCACAGGGTGACACTCTCACAAGTGAACCCCCCACAGACAAACACTCACAAGTGAACCCCCCACAGGCAGGATACTCACAGGCAGACACTCACAAGTGAACCCCCCACAGGCAGGACACTCACAGGCTGACACTCACAAGTGAACCCCCAACAGGCAGGACACTCACAGGCAGACACTCACAAGTGCACCCCCCACAGGCAGGATTCTCAGAGGCAGACACTCACAAGTGAACCCCCAACAGGCAGGACACTCACAGGCTGACACTCACAAGTGAACCCCCCACAGGCAGGACACTCACAGGCTGACACTCACAAGTGAACCCCCACAGGCAGGATTCTCAGAGGCAGACACTCACAAGTGAACCCCCACAGGCAGGATTCTCAGAGGCAGACACTCACAAGTGAACCCCCCACAGGCAGGATTCTCAGAGGCAGACACTCACAAGTGAACCCCCAACAGGCAGGATTCTCAGAGGCAGACACTCACAAGTGAACCCCCAACAGGCAGGACACTCACAGGCTGACACTCACAAGTGAACCCCCCACAGGCAGGATACTCACAGACAAACACTCACAAGTGAACCCCCAACAGGCAGGACACTCACAGGCTGACACTCACAAGTGAACCCCCCACAGGCAGGATTCTCAAAGAAAGACACTCACAAGTGAACCCCCAACAGGCAGGACACTCACAGGGTGACACTCTCACAAGTGAACCCCCACAGGCAGGATTCTCAGAGGCAGACACTCACAAGTGAACCCCCACAGGCAGGATTCTCAGAGGCAGACACTCACAAGTGAACCCCCCACAGGCAGGATTCTCAGAGGCAGACACTCACAAGTGAACCCCCAACAGGCAGGATTCTCAGAGGCAGACACTCACAAGTGAACCCCCAACAGGCAGGACACTCACAGGCTGACACTCACAAGTGAACCCCCCACAGGCAGGATACTCACAGACAAACACTCACAAGTGAACCCCCAACAGGCAGGATACTCACAGGGTGACACTATCACAAGTGAACCCCCAACAGGCAGGATTCTCAAAGAAAGACACTCACAAGTGAACCCCCAACAGGCAGGATTCTCAGAGGTAGACACTCACAAGTGAACCCCCAACAGGCAGGATACTCACAGGGTGACACTCACAAGTGAACCCCCAACAGGCAGGATACTCACAGGGTGACACTCTCACAAGTGAACCCCCAACAGGCAGGATTCTCAGAGGCAGACACTCACAAGTGAACCCCCCACAGGCAGGACACTCACAGGCTGACACTCACAAGTGAACCCCCAACAGGCAGGACACTCACAGGCAGACACTCACAAGTGAACCCCCCACAGGCAGGATTCTCAGAGGCAGACACTCACAAGTGAACCCCCCACAGGCAGGACACTCACAGGCTGACACTCACAAGTGAACCCCCAACAGGCAGGACACTCACAGGCAGACACTCACAAGTGCACCCCCCACAGGCAGGATTCTCAGAGGCAGACACTCACAAGTGAACCCCCAACAGGCAGGACACTCACAGGCTGACACTCACAAGTGCACCCCCCACAGGCAGGATTCTCAGAGGCAGACACTCACAAGTGAACCCCCAACAGGCAGGACACTCACAGGCTGACACTCACAAGTGAACCCCCCACAGGCAGGATACTCACAGACAAACACTCACAAGTGAACCCCCAACAGGCAGGATACTCACAGGGTGACACTCTCACAAGTGAACCCCCAACAGGCAGGATTCTCAAAGAAAGACACTCACAAGTGAACCCCCAACAGGCAGGATTCTCAGAGGCAGACACTCACAGGTGAACCCCCAACAGGCAGGATTCTCAGAGGCAGACACTCACAAGTGAACCCCCCACAGGCAGGATTCTCAGAGGCAGACACTCATAAATGAACCCCCAACAGGCAGGATTCTCAGAGGCAGACACTCACAAGTGAACCCCCAACAGGCAGGACACTCACAGGCTGACACTCACAAGTGAACCCCCCACATGCAGGATTCTCAGAGGCAGACACTCACAAGTGAACCCCCAACAGGCAGGACACTCACAGGCTGACACTCACAAGTGTACCCCCCACAGGCAGGATTCTCAGAGGCAGACACTCACAAGTGAACCCCCCACAGACAGGATACTCGCAGACAAACACTCACAAGTGAACCCCCAACAGGCAGGACACTCACAGGCTGACACTCACAAGTGAACCCCCCACAGGCAGGATTCTCAGAGGCAGACACTCACAAGTGAACCCCCAAAAGGCAGGATACTCACAGGGTGACACTCTCACAAGGGAACCCCCAACAGGCAGGATACTCACAGGGTGACACTCTCACAAGTGAACCCCCCAAGGCAGGATTCTCACAGAAACACTCACAAGTGAAACCCCCACAGGCAGGATTCTCAGAGGCAGACACTCACAAGTGAACCCCACACAGGCAGGATACTCACAGGGTGACCCTCTCACAAGTGAACCCCCCACAGGCAGGATTCTCAGAGGCAGACACTCACAAGTGAACCCCCAACAGGCAGGATACTCACAGGGTGAGACTCTCACAAGTGAACCCCCAACAGGCAGGATACTCACAGGGTGACACTCTCGCAAGTGAACACCCCACAGGCAGGATTCTCAGAGGCAGACACTCACAAGTTAACCGTGAACACCCACAGATGAGATACTCCCAGCAGACACTCACAATTGAACCCCCACCCCCACAGGCTGAGGTTCCGTGAATTCTGAACCCGTTTCATAAAGGTTATGGTTTCGTTATGAATTTGATATTAGCGAACCGTAACTAGTTAGGGCGGCAAGTATGAGTGTTTATCACGTTAGACCGATGCATTCACTACGTATTTAGGGATTTCGTTCTGAACCCTTGGGTTCCATTTTGTGTATGGCAGCCATTTTGTGGTTGCCCTCACATAGGCCGATGACTGTGGCTGAAGTAGTCTTTTTAAGTACATGTTCACCTTAGTTCCAGTTCGTGCTGACTCCTGTTTGACCTGAGTGAACTGACCCTGTTGCTTGAAGCTGACCTTGTTAAACCAGTTCCTGCCCTTTAGCTGATCAAGATTAAGGATCAGAGCACAGGACATCGTAAAGTTTTATTGCACACAAATATGCCTTATCCTACTCTCACCTGTTTCTGCTCCTTTCTTTATGGTCTATTTAGGATTGGGTTGTGGCCTTTTTTATTATGGGTTCGTTCGACCTGTCTAAAGAAGAATGTTGGGTTTGACCGATGATTGATCATGGGCTGGGGAACTGAAAAGTGGGTTTTACCGTCATGCAATACTTTTGTTGTGGAAACATGTGATTGGTTAAACTGTAAACAAGGAATGTTTGCCTGAAGCATAATGTTTGGCATAAAAAGGGATGACTTGCTGTGTAAAATTGAGCAGTCTCCTGAGAACTCATACCGTGATGATTTCTAGGACTTCTGTTACTGCTGCAGTCAATAAATTTGATCTTTGACGCCAACAAGAAGTTTCCGTGTCTCTGTATTCTAAGACAGGTGAACCCGAAGACTTTGGGCGTGCCCCTGGCGCCGCTGGGTATTAAATAACCCGGCTCTTCAGTTGGCGCTTCCAACGTGGGGCGACTTCAGCGGTACCGGTCCAAGCCTGAGGTTCATGAGGAGCTTCGTGAGGAAATTCTGGAGGACGGCCACCACTTCATCGATCCCGACATGTCGAACGTGGACTGAAGGTCTTTGCTGCGAGGCTTCCCGCTTTCCTGACGGCTACGAAGGACTGCTGCCCTGACTGTCGCCCTTTCTTGGACCCATTTGTGATGCTTTGTACGGCGAGACGATAGACGGGTCTTCTGGTGGCGTGACTGATACCTCAGTGGGTCGCTCCCAGTCCTTAGTTTTTGGTCCTTTGGTTCTTAGTTTGTTTGGTCCTTAGTTTTGATTTGAAAATTACAATTTCCAAAGCCGAGGGTCTTGTATATTTACGAGTGTATCGGTAGAGATAATCGCTTGAAGTTTGAAGCTCGATTAGTGAGCGAAGATGCCTAATCGTAGCAAATTTGGTACTTGGTTTGGTTGTGGTTGCAACAGGGATTCCAGATTGTAGGATTCGTGTCCGATACCTCCGGTTGGAACTCTGACTTATGAGCTCTATTCTAAACACGGCGTGGGCCCCATTACATTTAATGAAGTAAGGGTGTCAACTACACTAGAAAAGATGGTGTCTTACAATGGCCCCAACATGGTAGCTTAATACAGAGATTTTAGACAATTTAGAAACTAAATTATTTAGGAAGAAAGCCCGGCCGACAATGTTTGACTCCTTTCGCCTTTGGCGTAAAGAAGCCAGACAACGAAAAATTAAACCAGCTAAAAGAGATAAAAGAGAAAAGGATGTATCAATAATGCAAGCTGCTAGGCAGTTTAAAGAAAACGAAGAAGATAAAGAAATTGAGGTGTCAGATAGGCAACGTTGCATGGCCATAGATAAATGTTATCCGGCCTTGCCGTCTACTCTTCCGAAAGCGATTGAAGATCTTGAGAAAGATCCTTTGATGTCTCAATAACTGAGATTACCACCTCCGTATGTGCAGGGTGCTACTGCGCCTCCATTACCACCGGTTGTTCCACCCTTTGTTGTTCAACCTCCTGCTGTTGTTCAGCCACCTGGTACTCCACAGATGGTTTTACCTCCTCCTGCGCAAGCCGCTCTAGGGTTGCCAGCTTTGCTATCAGCTTTGCCTCAAACTCCTTTGCTTTCCGCTTCTGCATCTGAGACTCCTACTGATCTTATTCCTACACCTGCTTTGCCTCAAAACACTTATTCTCCTGTTCTTATGACTGCTTCTTCTCCTTCTGTTCGAAAACGAATGACAGAAACTGTTTCTAGTTTATTGTCTCCATTGTTTGGGTCACTGAATATGACCCCTTTTTCGGAACGTAAGCAGAGTCGTAGTCAGCTTCCTGGTTCCGAGGAACGGGCTGTGTTGGATTTGTTGGCTCGTAAATTGATTATAAATGCCTCAAGGTATAGTTTGCCAGCGGTTATGGATGTTTTCTTTCAGTGGGAACCGCCCAAGCAAAGGTATGTTTTTAATGTGATGTGTATGTTTCTGCGTCAGGAATGGGAAGATAATGATTTGGGTTTGATCCCGCAGGAACTACTTGATGTTCAGTCGGATTTTGCTAAAGGGATGATAGTAGAATCTGATATTACAGATGCCGTAGAGACGATACTGGCTTTTAGATCTAGCCTTCCGCCTCAGACATTGAACGAACCTGATTCCTCTGTTAGAAGAAAAGCGAAACAGTATCCAATGAGAGAGGTTCCTCCACTTTGGAAAGAAGGAGACGCAACTGCTAATCCGCCTGTTTTGCCTCATTTTCAGCGAATATGGGTACATGTCCCTTGGAAGAGAGCAGAGGTCTTGGCTCTTAAGCAGACCTTACCTGATCCCCGTAAGAATCCTGCTGGCTATTACAAATAATTTTCCCAGACAGTTGACGCATCCATCATGAATTTGGCAGACATAGATATGCTGTTGGGTAATATAGTACCTCAACCTCTATGGGCAAAGATTCGTCATGAGAATCATGCGATAGAATTAGGAGATACTTGGGCAAATATTATTGCTGCGGATGGTAGACAACAGGGAGGTGCTAAACCTGAACCTTTGGTTACGGAATTGCCAGGTAGAATTATTAATTTAATGAAGACGATGATGCCAGCGTTACGAGTAAATTGGGACAAGTTAGCAGCATGTAAGCAGAAGAAGGACGAAAGTGTATCTGATTTCTTCACTAGATTTGAAGAAACATTTATAGATCATAGTGGTCAGGATATGAGTACGGAAGGTGGGCAAAGATTGTTCGTAGATACGTTCGTCTTTAACTTACTTCCTGAACTGTGTAATAAGTTGAAAGATTCTGAGAGTTCTTGGGCTGTTTCCTCGTCGGCCCAGATATTAGCGACTGCACAGTACTACGAGAATAGGGACAAGGACGAGAAAGAAAGAGTAGAGATAAAGACCAAAGACTTAAAGACAAAGGTTCTTTTGCATCAGGCGTATCCGCCTCGCTTGAATCAGCAAGAGTCACAGCAACGCCCACAGTTTCAGCAACCTCCCCCATTTCAGAGACCGCCACAGAACGCTGGGTATTTTCCTCCAAGACCACCCTTGAGTTTAAATCAGTGTGCATATTGTAGGGAGGAAGGACATTATAAAAATGAGTGCCCTGTGTTGCAACAGCGCGCGAGTGGTATGACGGACCCGAGAGGCCGTGGTGGTTTTCAGCAAGTGTCTAGGGGTAGAGGACGTGGTGCGTTTCCTCAGAACGAACGTTCCTTTCCCCCACAGAATTCTATGAATTGTTTTGATCAACAGAAAATTGCATCTGGTCAGTCGACTCAGCACTATGCTGATGACTATTATGTTGAGAGTGAGAATGCGGATTATAATGATTGCTAGGACAGCCATGGACAAAGAGAGGGAGTAGTGTTGGTTCCAGTAGATCAGAGTGGGCCTTATGTTGAAGTAGCCACATCGGGTGTGGTAGAGCCTTTTCTTTTGGATACTGGTGCAGCGAAGAGTTCTATCATGCACTCTAAACTCCCTGGCGCACCTTTGTCTGGCTTAACTAATGTTTCAGTAGGATTCTCTGGCGCCCCAGTTCGGAACCCAGTTTCTAGTCCCTTGTCTCTTTCTATAGGGCCTTGTGAGTTGGAAGCACCTCTCATTTTAACGACAGGTTGTGGTGAGAATTTGTTGGGTTTGGATTTGTTGAAAAGGTTGCATGCAACATTGCATTGTTCTCCTTCGGGAGTACAGCTTACATTGGGTAAGAAAGTGATCTCTCCGATGTATTTGTCTAAAGATCGGCTTCCACCGGAATTGCGTTCTCTCCCTGAAACTCTTTGGGCTACTGGTCCTAATGATGTGGGTCTTTTGGAGATTCCACCTTATGTTGTAACGCTTAAAGCGAATGTTAAAATGGCGCGTATTCCCCAATATCGGATTTTTAGCGATGGTGAAAGAGCACTTTTAGCGATCATCTATGATTTGATTGAGAAAGATGTGATTGAAGAAACGAGAGGTAATGTGTGTAACAGTCCTGTTTTGCCTGTCCTGAAACCCACGGACTCTTCTCAGCCACCTGTTTACAGGTTTGTGATCGATCTTAGAGAGGTTAACAAGATTGTTGTGCCACAGTTTCCAGTTGTTCCGGATATTACTGCTTTGTTGACTTTGATTCCTCCTTCAGCTGCCTGGTTTTCAGTCATAGACTTGAAAAATGCTTTCTTCAGTATTCCAATTGCTGAGGAGAGTAGAGATATTTTTGGCTTCTCTTTAGGAGGCCAAAGCTTCCGGTTTAAGAGAGCTCCCCAAGGCTATTGCGAAAGTCCTTCTATTTATAGCCAGGCTTTGAAGACTCAACTTGATACTCTTGCGTTGCCTGCTGGTACTGCTCTTATTCAGTATGTTGACGATTTATTAGTGGCCGCTGATGATGAGAAAACTTGTAAAGAAGCTACTCTCTTTGTTGCGACATCTGTCGGACTTGCATCATAAAGTGTCACCTTCTAAATTGCAGTATTGTTGCCAAGAAGTGACCTACTTAGGTCATCTCTTGTCAAAGGAGGGAAGAAAGTTGACCCCAGAACGAATTCAAGCGATTGCGCAAATGACTGTACCAAGCACACAGAGAGAAGTGCGTGCTTTCTTGGGTATCACGTCGTATTGTAGACAGTGGATTCCGAACTTTTCTTTGCTGGCGAAACCTCTGTTGGCTTTGACTTGTAAAGATACACCGAATCCTCTTCCGTGGTCTGAAGAATGTCAGAAAAGTTTTTCGGAATTACGTGATGCATTGTGTTCGGCTCCTGTGTTGGGTACTCCAGACTATAGCAAGCCTTTCACGTTGTATGTGCACGAGAGAGAGGGATGTGCGTTGTCAGTGTTGACACAATCTTTTGGGGACAAGCAGCGTCCATGCGCGTATTTCTCATCAACGTTAGATCCAGTTGCTAAAGCATTGCCGAGTTGCTTGAGAGCTACAGCGGCAGCGGCTGTTTCTATCCGACAGTCTGCTGGACTGGTGATGGATAATACGCTGATTGTGATGGTTCCACATGCAGTGGATACCTTATTAAACAGGACTAAGACACAGCACCTTACTAGTGCACGTATTTCAGACTATGAGTTGACACTGTTGGCTAGCCATGTTCGCATCAAGAGATGAAACGTATTAAATTCAGCTACGTTATTGCCGATCTCTACAGAGACGGATGTCCAAGAACAGCATGATTGTTTTCTTCGCTCAGAGGAAGAAACAAAAGCGAGAGTGGATTTAAAAGACACTCCTTTTGAGAATGTGGATGGTACGCTGTGGGTTGATGGTTCGTGTTTTAAGCTTCCGAATGGTGAGACGACTGCAGCGTATGCTATCACAACTTTAAATACAGTTATTGAGACAGCACGCATACCACAGAATTCTGCGCAAGCAGCAGAGTTGATTGCATTGACTAGAGTGTGTGTGTTGTCGGAAGGAAAACGAGTGAATGTTTATACAGATAGTCCGTATGCGTTTGGTGTTGCTCACAGTTTTGGGCGTTTGTGGAGAGAGCGTGGGTTCCTTACTTCCCATGGAACTAAGATTCAGCATGGGCAGTTAGTGAATGAACTTTTGGAATCTCTCACTCTCCCAAAGCAGATTGCAATTGTGAAATGTAGTGCGCATAAGAGAGTTGTGGACGATGTTGGTCGAGGGAATGCATTTGCGGATGAAGTTGCGAAAGACACAGCAAGAAATCTGATGAGTCGAATGTATGTGGCAGGCCCTGCGAGATGGATTGGTGATGTTGGAATGTGCGAAGATACGATTGAGAGTGTGAAATCGATACAGGCTGAAGCTACTGAAAGTGAGAAGAATGTTTGCAGAGAAACTACGGGTAGATTGGATTCGACTAGTTGTTGGGTTGAATTGTCAGAACACCAAAGATGGATGTTGCCAGATGCGTACGTGCTTGCAGTGGTTACTATGGCACATGGTTTGTCTCACATCAGTGTGAAAGGGATTTGTAAGTTGTTGGCTCCAGTATGGCAGAATGCTGCAATTCCCAAGTGTGCGGAGAATGTGGTCAAGAATTGCACGGTGTGGTTAATGTATAATCCTGGCAAGGGAACCCCAACTCCAGCTGGTCACTTTGCTCCTCAGACGTTCCGTTCGAGGGAGGTTTTGCTATTGGATTTCATCCACATGGAAAGGTGAAATAATTTAAAGTATGTCCTTGTAGTTGTTTGCGCCTTTTCTAGATGGGTAGAAGCATACCCCCCTAAAAGATAATACTGCCTCGTCCACTGCTAAAGTCCTGGTCAAAGAATATTTCCCTAGGTTTGGGTTGCCAAGGATGGTATGGAGTGATAACGGAAGTGAATTCGTGGGGAAGGTGATGAAGAGAGTGTGTGAAGGGTTGGGAATTCACTCACCAGAAATTCCACGCTGCGAATCATCCCCAATCAGCTGGTTTAGTGGAGTGCTATAATGGCACGTTAAAGTTAAAGCTGGCTAAGATTCAAGCGAGCACTGGTCTTCAATGGCCTGATGCTTTACCGTTGGCACTTTTGTCGACTAGAACTACAGTACATTCCCGGATAGGCCTTAGTCCGTATGAGATTGTCTTTGGCCGTCCGGCAAACGTTTGGGGAGTGCCGAGGCCAACGAAGTTTAGTGACATCGAATACCCTATGCTAGTGGACTACTTGTATGACTTGACAACTAAATTGCGTGTCTTACATCAACAGGTTCATGATAAATTGCCGCCAGCTTCTGCGGACCCAGGTCACATCCTCAATCCCGGTGACTGGGTCCTGGTGAAAAATTTTCAGCGGACTAAGAATGATCAGCCCCGCTGGAATGGACCGTACCAAGTCCTGCTATCTACGAGGACTTCAGTAAAGGTTTTCGGGAAGAAAAACTGGATCCACGGCGTACATTGTAAGAGGGCGCCGTTGCCTCTGCCGTACGACCAGTGGGTCCGTGAAGGTATTGCAGTTTCAGAGACTGAAAGGGTGCCGAAGTTTGCACCGTTTAGCGACGCTGAGTTGGTGTGGAGAGGCTCCGAGAAAGAAGAGGACGATGTCCTTCAAGAAGCTGTGACTGTGTCTGAAAGATTAGACACTACTGAACCTGAACTGTTTCAGCCTCAAACGAGGCCTGGAAAAGAGCGTTATAATCTACGTCCTAGAAACAATGGACTAATAAAATAAATGATTTTTTTTTTTTTGATTTTTGGAACTGAACTCTCAGGAATTGAACTCTCTCAGCCAAGAAACTTTTTGGTATATTTTTGTGAACCACCATCCGGGTTCAGCTGTAGGGTCACGGTGTAAAGACTAGAGAGTGCAAGCCGAAGACGCAAGGTCGACGGTTCTGGTTGGTCTAAGGGAGTTCCCTGGGCTGACAGAAGCATTCTTTAGCAGAAGAAAACCAACCACCGTGAACAGCATCGGTTAGAGGATGGAGTTTTTTGAGATTGAGAGAGCCATTGAGAAAATGAACTTTAAGAAGAAACTGTGTAAAATTATGCATAGCAAATGTTTTCTGATCACATGTCTTTTGATGTTTTTTAGCATGACGTTAGCTTTGGTGGGTTGGTTTGTATTTTCTCTTCAACTGATTTCTGCACCCATTTTCCAACCTATGAGTTTACTTGCTACTACTTCTTTGCATTCTTTTCATGCTTTACCTGAACACGAACAGATTAGAAGGTCAGAATTTGTAGAGAACTCATTCGTACAGTTATTGCATCAACATCAGTTGGTGGTGAACATCACTAATTGCTGGGTGTGTGGTCTTATGCCGCATACTACGGATAGAGGTGTTCCCTATTTGATTTTACCGTTTAGTCAGAATGGGTCTTTGTGGGCTTTTCAGACTATGTTCCTTTATGCCCTTGAGGTTTATCCTCCGCGATTTGGAAGAGAGAACACGAGTAACCAAGCTTTGGTGAAAGGAGTTTTAAACATGAGTAGAGCGATCGATACTTATAGAACTATTCCCAGAGATGAGTTAATGGCATATGTTGGTTGGAATGCAACCGGATATAGTATTAGTCTGGGTGAGAAGTAGAGACGAAAAAGGTCACCTCCGATTTGGATTGTCACGCCAGGATACTCTGTAGTAGCAGAGCGCGTAATAAAATATTTTATAACATAACATTGTACCCCATCATGGTCATTTTTGTCTGCACGGGAAAGGCAAGAATCCGAGAGCTCAGTTAGGGAAGAGTGTTTGTACTCAGACGTATGTCTTTGCGTCCCAAACTTCCCCACCGTTTTTAGCAGCTAAGGGCACGTATTTTGTCTGCTATGATAGAGCATATACATGGTTGCCCCCTGATTTTTCGGGAACATGTTATGTTGCATATTTGTTGCCTCCTATGTATACTGCTGCCGTAGATTACCACAGAACGAGAGTTGTTAGGGGTGTCTTCAGTAAGGATGATACTACGGGACAAGTAGTGGGAGACTTTTTCAAGGGTTTCCTACCGTTTTGGGGACCTATGGCAAACAGTAGAAACCTACGGCAATTGACAAGAGTGGTTGAATCCACCATAAATGAAACTGCCGGTGCCCTTAGTAATCTGACCGCTGAGCTTCAAGCGGATCGCCTTATGACGTTACAGAATCGAATGGTTTTAGACGTCATACTGTGGAAAAGTAAATTTTGTCATGTTCTGTGTCCCTACGTGTCATCCATCATATGTTATGTGTGCATGATTAAATATGCATATGTACTCCCCATGTCCGATTAATGACGCAATTATAGTTGTGTCCACCTCTGGTATGTCATTTCCCAGTCCTCGTGAATACTACGAATATCAGGCCTATGTAAAGTAATGTTGCCACGTTTCTCAGTGTGCACGTTATTTCATTATAAAGTCCCCGTTTCCAGGCCTCAACAGGGCCCGGACATCAGATTCAGCTCCTGTCTCCTGAACCCTCGCTGAGGAGCGATACAGCCCCCACCTGTATCCTCGACCTTTCACTTACTTCCTGCCTCGCAGTGCCCGGTGCAGCCTGGCTCTGCCTCTGAGTCTGCCAAGACTATGTTATGATTCCAGCTATCAGCTTAGTCCTCCTTCTCTGCATTCCTAAGCTACTGAACTGCATCAATAGTTTCCGTCATTGTCTAGCCTTCACGGCTCCATGTTAAGAGAAATACTGTATTTAATGGTCATTTAATATTCTTCATCACGCACTACATGTAGAATAAATGCATGCTTCAGTCTTAGAGTCAGTTAGCTTTTCCCCTCATGACTTCTAGTTTATATCAACATGTTCCCTAAACATCAGATACTAGATAGGGTTTAGGTACATGTCGCTCCGACCCTCCAGACTTTAGTCTCTGCTCCTAGCACAGAGTTCATAGCCCCCAGCTTCTCCTCGTAACACGTCATTGCCAGTTTGCGCGCACCACCAGGTTAGAGGTCCCGGCTCCTTAGGTAGCCCCCTCCTATGTTTCCGCCCATTCATGACATATTCTGTTACGTTTGCATCACATGTCTGAGTTACGCCTTCTTTTTACCCTTATCTTTCGCGACTGCTACGCGTCACGCCTTCTGCTCCACCCACTGCAATGTAATGCTATGTGTTTGCGTTATGTATATATGCTCAATTATTGTTATTAAAAGTCAGCGCGCTCATCCCAGATCCAGCCCCAGCAGCTGCTGGGCCCTGTCATCCTATTCCTATGCAGGTTGTCCTGTTCCTGTCCTTATGCTGTAATAAACTTGCGAAACTCCTACTACCTCGAATCTTGACTCTTATTTATTGAGCTATCTGTTATGATATATGTCTAGTCAAAAATAGGGTATTATTTATTTATTTACCACATAATGGCGCCCGAACAGGGACTTGCCCTTTCCCCACGCGTCGGTGAAGCCACGCCGACCCCCTGACCCTCTGCAGTCGTGACGGAACTCTTCTGCGCAGTGGCAGATATTTCTGCTCAAGTATCCCTCAGGCCCACGGAGGAGACGGAGGAGGCGGTCCAGCATCCAGACGAGACGGTGGAGGAACGCGGCGAGTCCCGACCAGAGCCCAAGCCAAGAGTCCAAGGTCCGAGGTATCCGGAGGTCCACCCGTAACTGAAGTCCGAAGTCCGAAGTTCGTCGTCCGTCGTCGTAGCAGTCCAGTCCGAGGCTTTCCGTTCTTGCTGCCCGGTGAGTACCGTTACTGGGGTGGTATCTAGACAGGGTCAATTTAATTGACTCTGGTCTGTGGGTTGGTGGTACACAGTCCCACAAACGAAGTGTCCACTTCGGTGGATGCGGGTCCTGACGTGTCTCTTTAAGAGACCGGTAAGTTTCGTACTGTTTCAGCAGTGCATCTAGTCTCTGTTCTAGTCAGTTTCTGTTCTCGAGAAAATTCATGTGTTCTGTTCTCAGTATTTCCAGGTAGTGTTCTGTTCGAACTGTTATTTATAATGTTTTTCATGTATTTTAATGTTGTGGTATGAGTGCGACGTGATTTCGTGTTTTCATTGTGTATTGTATTATGTCCAGATTATAGTCCAGTCATGCCGCTCTTCTCAAAGTTACGTCAGTTAAAAACTAGAAAGGGTCTGCTGGAAGCAGCAGTTCCCGTCCCGCCCAGGGACAGTCCAGGTCACTTTATGTATCAGAAACATGGCATAAGCGCCATATTGTATCTAGATTTATGGGTAGAATATACCAAACAGTTAGAAGAAAAGTATAGATGGCCCGTATCGGGTACATGGGATGCCGAATGCATCATGCGAGTAGAAGAAGCATTATGGAAAAAGAAAGCCAGACAGTCACAGAAAGACGCCATTGAGTTATGGCGCAAAGAAGCTCATAAAAGAACTGAAAAAGAAATCAGAAAGTCAGAACTAAGTAGAGAATCCCAAGAACGAGCCCAAGAAAGAGAATTAATCGAGATAGGTGAACGAGTTAGAACTGAGCAATCAGACAGACAGAGGAATGCCCTCATAAAGGGTATGTATCCTCTTCTTGCCGAGGGCTTGCCAAAAGCGACCCCGGAGGCATCCAGTAATTTCCCGCCACCGTTAGTTCCGACCAAGCTACGTCACAAACCGACCGCAGCTGATATTTTTATTTCGTCCTATCTGGACGACACAGTCCCCGAATATGCAAATCCTGTTCGCGCTCCGCCAGTCCCTGTAAATCAGGTAATTCCTGCTCCTCCAGACACCGGGGTGCCCTTAACAGCCCCCCCGGGTCAGCCCGCCATACAAGTCCAGCCCACGTTACAATTACCGACCCTGCCAGGACGGAAAGCATCAGTTGATGATTCTAGTTTAGGGGCCGCAGGAGGAGGTCTTCCTCAAACTCCGCCGCCATACAAGCGTTTATCAGCACTCGAATTACATGCTCAAGCATCACAGCGTACTCCTAAAAGTAATAAGTCTGTTGCAGAAATCAGGCAAACCCTTGGCGAATGTGTCTATGACCCAGTTCCAGGCGAGTTTAATATGGTTTTATATTCCGTACGCGTAAGGAGAGTGACCGAGTATCTAGTCACCCTGCCGAATATGAAAGAAGATCTAGACAGGATATATCGTTTCATCCGTACAGGGGATGATCCACAAAGTATTAGTGATGCCATGTCTCAAAGGAAAGCCGAGATTCAGCGCATGATATTAAAGTTCTTAATTAACTGTCTAATAAGAGAACAGGATTACCCGTCTAAAGACCCGGAAGAAATGAAAACTCTAACAAAGTGGAGTGATAATATAGCCGAAGGAAAGCACAATACCATTGGTGCCATGGAAAGTATGTACAAGAAAATCCGTAGAGAGATAATAAAGATACACGAACAGCGTAAAGCAGCACAAGTAAGCGAGAAAGAAAGTACCTCTGATCCTGAAGAGGAAGACGATGAGAATACTGCCAGAATAGCGTATGTAGGAAAACCCAGATTTCCAGATCGCCATTTACGTCTAGAACACAAGCCAATTTCCCATCATTTAGCACCAGAACAAGGTTCCCTAGAACAAGTATTCCAAGCTACCGATCACATTCTGAAATCACGAATCGGTTATAGTGAGTTAAGTACCATGCATGAACAGGAACTAGCCCGATCAGCAGTCCGATGGATTACTGATTCTACCACTTTTCCAGACGAAATAGTGGCACAAATGTTTCTGAAAATGCCCCCAGCCGAGCAGCGACTGGTGGGTATGTATATGATTCAGCACCTCATTACTCTGTATGAGGGTCAACATTCTGATCCAGGCCCGTTACATGATATCCTGAACGAGTTACTCCAGTACAGATGGAGAGGTCTAGGTACCGATTTAATTAGTGTCATTCTAGAACAGCGCCACAAATATAGAACGTTTCTGAACCCGCATTTTGTTCATGTCTCACCCCCAGAAAGTAAATCATTCTACATAGACAGACAGAATCCGTTACGAGAAGTCCACCCAGTCAGAGGAGCGGGTGGCGAAATGCAGCGAGTGTTTGTATACACTCCGATCACAAAGATGGAACTCCTCGAAATGAAGAAATTAATTCCCTGTCATGACAAAGATCCAGCAGGGTTCCATAGAGAATTAAAAGACATGCTCCGTATGGGAGAATACACTTACCCAGATATCATTAAAATGTTATTAAAGGTCCTGTTGCCCGCAGGGGTGTATGAAAAGCTCAAAGAGAAAGAATGGGAGGTGGGAGAGAAAAAGATCGATTGGGCAGTTCTAGAAGCTGAAGACAAGATACGAGTACCAGGTACTGGTCTAGGAGAGAAATGTAAAGAATTACCAGAATTATTGATTCAAGTTTTACCCAGACTATTAACAACGAAAAAAGAAGACTGGGATGCAATCTCAGCCTGTAAACAGAAACAAGATGAGGATATTAGTGATTTTTATTCTAGATTTGAAAAATGTTTCAGTATCAACAGTGGCCTCAAGACAAGTAGTGAGTCATACCCTCATCTTTTTGTTACTAAATTAGTCGAGAATTCAAGCCCACAAGTTAAAAATCGAGTTTTGAAAGTCGAAAGCACCTGGCAAGCTAATACTCCGTCCCAGATGCTCCAGATGCTCCAGTACCACCAGAATAGAATCAGGGAAGAGCAAGAACACGAGAGGAGACGTATGAAAGACACGAAAATGAAAGTGCTAGTTGCACAATCTGTTCCCCAAGACAGTCAGAAGAGGGGTCCGAATCAAGCCAGTCATCCTGCAGCTCCCGTTAAAGGGAATTGCAATTATTGTAAACAGCCAGGTCATTTTATAAATGAGTGTGCAGTTCTGAAACACAACATAGCTACTGGTAAGACTAAAGAAAGACCACGTCCGCCTAGACAAGAACAAGTTTCACAGACTCCTCAGTCACAGAATGCACCACAGACAGTTACAACACCGCAGCCTATTGCTGCAACCCAGCATGTTACATCGCAGATGTACCAGTATGCACAGTCTGAGTATCCAGAGTACCAGCCATATTCATGAAACAGCCTAGAGAGGGAGGTAGGCTTGCCTCTCATCGAGATACCTGTAGATCAAGAAGGTCCCTATGTTCACAGTCAAGTATTAGGGAAAGACAGAAAGTTTTTGATTGATACAGGGGCAAGTAGGACTACAATTAGTCACGCCGAAGTTCCAGGGGCTCCGCTCTCAGGCTCAAGAAATGTTTCCCTTGGATTTTCAGGAAAGCCTATCGTTAATGAGATTTCAAAGCCAGTTACTCTAGAAGTAGGTCCATTGTCCCGCACTACTGATCTGTTACTTACTAAGTCATGTCCAGAAAATCTATTAGGCATTAAAACACTGAAAGAGTTAGGTGCAGTTATATGCTGTTCCCCAGAGGGAATACGTTTGTTCCTACGTGACTTCAAGGGTCACTATGTATTACGAGATTTTGATCCCAGACTGTCTAATGTCCCGCAGCATTTATGGGCGCAAGGTCCAACTGATGTAGGTTACATGCAAATCACACCCCATCGTGTGACTCTCAAACCAGGTGTAGTGTTACCACGTATCAGACAGTACAGATTGCCACCTGAGGCTGTAGCAGCCTTATCCAAAATTATAGACGAGCTCATGGCTCAAGGAGTAGTTGTAGAAACTGACTCCAATGTATGTAACTCTCCGATCATTCCAGTCATGAAACGTACTGATCCAAATGCACCCCCAGTATATCGATTAGTGATTGATTTACGGGAACTTAACAAATGTATTATTCCGCAGTACCCAGTTGTCCCAGACATCTCTTCCCTATTGACTGCTATTGATTCCGAAGCCATGTTCTTCACTGTAATCGACCTCAAGAATGCATTTTTTAGTGTTCCCATTCATCCAGACAGCCAGTTTCTTTTCGGATTTTGTTTAAATGGAAGGAGCTATATGTTTACACGAGCTCCTCAAGGTTTCACAGAAAGCCCTAGTATTTACAGTCAAGCACTCAAGAGACAACTTGACAACATTCACATGCCAACTGACACTGCCCTGCTCCAGTATGTCGATGATCTACTGATCACAGCCCGTTCTGAACGTGACTGCGAGCGAGCGTCACTGACGGTTCTGTATTTCCTAGCCGAGTTGGGGCACAAGGTATCCCCTTCGAAGCTTCAATTCTGTGTCCAGCAAGTGGTCTACTTGGGACACTTACTGTCCAAGAGGGGTAGGCAGTTGACACCAGACCGTATCCAGTTAATAGCGAGTCTTCCCCAGCCCAGAACCCAGAAGGAGGTACGTGCTTTTATCGGCCTTACTTCTTACTGCAGACAATGGATTCCTCAGTATGCATTTCTAGCCAAACCACTGATACAGTTAACGACACAGGAGGCAGCCGTATCGACTGTCCTCCCTTGGACATCTGAACATACACTTAGTTTCAACGAGTTAAAGAAAGCTTTATGTCAAGCTCCAGTTCTAGCTACACCGAACTACAGTAAGCCTTTTACACTTTTCGTTACTGAACGTGAAGGTACAGCATTATCTGTTCTCACACAAGACCAAGCAGGACAATACAAGCCCTGTGCTTATTTTTCTAGCACACTAGATCCAGTCGCCCAGGCTCTGCCTGCGTGCCTCAAGTCAGTTGCAGCCACAGCACTAGCTATCAGACAAAGTGATTCCATAGTTTTAGGGCACTCCTTGACAGTACAAGTCCCACACTCCGTGGAAGTTCTTTTGAATCGAACACAAACACAGCACTTGACAATTGCACGTTTAACAGGTTATGAATTGACACTGTTTCAGCCACACATAGAAATCAGACGCTGCAACGTCCTGAACCCTGCTACACTGTTACCATCAGTTAGTTCAAATCCAGCCACACATGACTGTGTGGAAGTAGTCAACATTACGACAAAGCCAAGACAAGACCTGACAGATATTCCGTTACCAGATCCCGACCTGACACTTTATGTGGATGGGTCATGTATGAGAACTAGTACAGGAGATTTAGTAGCCGCGTATGCAGTGACTACTGACACTGAAGTTATTGAAACACACCGCATTGACACTCTGTCCGCTCAAGCAGCAGAGCTAGTTGCTCTGACACAAGCCTGTATACACGCCAAGAACTTGAAAGTTAATATTTACACAGATTCACGCTACGCATTTGGAGTCGTACACGACTTCGGAGTGCTCTGGCAGGAGAGAGGTTTCATGACTTCTCATGGAACCAAGATTCAGCATGGTCTCCTTATTCAAGCTCTGTTAGATGCCATACATTTACCGACATCCATTGCTATCATGAAATGCAAAGCACATACGAAAGTTACTGACACTATTTCCCAAGGTAACGATCTAGCAGATCGCACAGCCAAGCTTACAGCACAGACTCTAGACATTCCAGTTAACATGACACACACTCCAGATCAGATTACATGTATGACAGTTAAGGACCCTACCCAGGATGTCATAGATATCCAGTTACATGCTACTCCCGATGAAATCAAGAAATGGTCCGAACAAGGAGGGGTCCAGACAGATCAAGGATGGTTAACAAAGGGTAGAGCCACATGGTTTCTCCCCGACTCTATGGTTCAAGTCATCATTAATACCGCACATAGTCCAGCACATTTAGGAGAAAAAGCTATGTTAGATAGTATCCAGAACATTTGGTTCAACAAGCATTTACGAGCTGCAGCCAAGCAGAAAGTTCGTACCTGTATGATATGTTGTCAGTTTAATCCAGGTAAAAGTGTCCCGGTGGAACAAGGGGGATTCCAGCCTCCTGCCCACCCTTTTGAGGTCCTCCAGATGGATTATATTCAGATGGAGCGATGTCGAGGTTTCAAGTATGTTCTTGTAGTTGTATGCGCTTTGTCCAGGTGGACAGAAGCATATCCAGTCCCAGATTACACAGCCGCGACCACTGCCAAGCAGTTGGTTCGTGAGTTTTTCCCTCGATATGGACTCCCTAGAGTCGTATATTCTGATAACGGTCAGCCATTCTCATCTGAGTTGATGAAGCACGTTTCCCTGTTGTTAGGGTACCAGTGGAAGTTTCATTGTGTACGCCATCCTGAAGCAGCCGGTCTAGTCGAGAGACATAATCAGACTCTGAAAATCCGAATTGCCAAAATATGTAAAGAGAAGGGTGTGGACTGGCTAGTAGCCCTGCCAGTTGCTTTGTTTTATATGCGCATGATCGCACATTCCAGATCAGGTCTGTCCCCGTATGAGGTCGTATTCGGCCGCCCCCCTAACATGTGGGGTACTCCTAGACTCCGAAGTATTACCGATGTTTCATGTAATATGCTGACAGATTACCTAGCTTCCTTGATGTCTGCCCTCAACTCATGTCGTTCACAGGTTGCCGCCACATTTCCAGACAATACCGAGGTGGCACCGCATGAAATCGTTCCAGGTTCGATGGTGCTCGTACGCAACTTTGACAGATCAAGTCCGCTGGAGCCTCGATGGAAAGAGCCCCGTCAGGTCCTCCTCACCACCCGTACAGCCGTGAAATTGGAAGGACGCCGCGGCTGGGTGCACCTTTCGCACGTCAAGAAATTCTACGGATTAAAGCCGGTCTCTAAGAACATTTCCCAGGATATCAAGACTTGTCAAAACATTGTTCCTAAGGACTGTCCCGCAAATGACATTGATTCAAAACCCCCCCTGTTAGAGAAAACTCCGCAGCAGGAGTATAAGCAAAAGCTAAGGTCTAGTAAAATAAGTCAGTCAGTTTGATTGTCTAAGTCCTCCCCTAGGTGAAACGGTTAGACTGTTTCTGACATGTATAAAATAGACCCCCATAGTGAGAGAGTCAGTCAAAACTCAATCCGATGTATCGTTTTTCTAAGTTTCATATTATTCACCAGCATAATGATTTCCTGCACCAGTTATGCATTTTTCCTGTGTTTCCCAGTTTCACATGTAAATAAGTCTGCTAATGCTACAGTAGAGCACACGTTTAGTGATCTGCCTCCTCACGAATATTCATACCGCCTCGCTATGCGTAACAATACATTTATCTGCATGTTACATTATTCACACCAGACCAGCAATGCCACTAATTGTTGGGTGTGTGGTCGACTCCCCCCTTTCCAGACCCCGAAGGGAGTTCTGCCACTCTTTCCTTATCCTTTTTCCCATAATGGTTCGTGTGGAGCATGGTCCACGTTAACGTCATCCTCAACAGATATGTCTTTTCTTAACAGTACATGTTTCCCAGACAAGCAAGGTTTCCCCCACAGAACAGGGTTAGATCTAGAAAATGAAGTGTATAATTTAGGTAATTATTCGTCGAATTTTATGGTCCTGAATGTTCAGTCTGATACTACTCCAGACTTACCTGCTATTTCAGTACTACCAGTCAAAGGCGAATTATGTGTCCGAAATTATGGTTCTGTACACGTAGGACATAGTGATTGTACTACTATTATCCAGTATAGTGACAGTGGGAAATCTATTTTTAAAGCTTCACGTCATTCATATTTTATTTGTGGTCAAACTGCATATGTTCGTCTGCCCCTCGATTGGGAGGGAACCTGTTACATTGCCTTCCTACTGCCACCTGTTTTCCTAGCCCCACCTGACTACCATAGGAATTCTTTCCTAGTACATACTAGACACAAGAGAAACCTCCCGATTGTCGATTATACTGAAACTGCTGCAGAGCAATTCATTGATATTGATAAAGGTGTGTTCCCATATTTAGGTACAGTTGTAAACAGTAAGCTAATCCGTAGGTTAACAAGAACCCTTGAAGCTGTAGTAGATGAGACTGCCTCCGCTCTAGGTAACTTAACCGAAGAGCAATCCTTTATGAGAATTGTTGTGCTCCAGAATCGTCTCGTCCTTGACGTCATACTGGCCGATAGGGGCGGGGCCTGTAGAGTCATCGGATCTAGTTGCTGCATTTTCATTCCAAATAACGCGCCGTCTGTTTATTCAGCTATAACCAGACTCCATAAAATTGCCCATCTGTTACACCAAGATCCAGGCACCTGGACATGGTCCGGTTGGTTCTGGAATATAATTTCCGCCTGGGGATGGAAAGTCCTGTCCTTTCTAGGTATCGCAGTAGCGATCATATTCAGCTGCTGCCTCTGTATACAATGTGGCCCTGCGATTTGCGGCATGTGTGCTACCTCTTGTATTCCTAGTCCCAAGCCCCGTTCTAAATCTCGTCCCAAGACAATTCGAGATGAACAAATGGTACTGTATGAAATGATAGATGGTATCATGAATATTGATGTTTCCTGATGGAAACGTAGTGACAAGGAGGGAATGTGGAAAAGTAAATTTTGTCATGTTCTGTGTCCCTACGTGTCATCCATCATATGTTATGTGTGCATGATTAAATATGCATATGTACTCCCCATGTCCGATTAATGACGCAATTATAGTTGTGTCCACCTCTGGTATGTCATTTCCCAGTCCTCGTGAATACTACGAATATCAGGCCTATGTAAAGTAATGTTGCCACGTTTCTCAGTGTGCACGTTATTTCATTATAAAGTCCCCGTTTCCAGGCCTCAACAGGGCCCGGACATCAGATTCAGCTCCTGTCTCCTGAACCCTCGCTGAGGAGCGATACAGCCCCCACCTGTATCCTCGACCTTTCACTTACTTCCTGCCTCGCAGTGCCCGGTGCAGCCTGGCTCTGCCTCTGAGTCTGCCAAGACTATGTTATGATTCCAGCTATCAGCTTAGTCCTCCTTCTCTGCATTCCTAAGCTACTGAACTGCATCAATAGTTTCCGTCATTGTCTAGCCTTCACGGCTCCATGTTAAGAGAAATACTGTATTTAATGGTCATTTAATATTCTTCATCACGCACTACATGTAGAATAAATGCATGCTTCAGTCTTAGAGTCAGTTAGCTTTTCCCCTCATGACTTCTAGTTTATATCAACATGTTCCCTAAACATCAGATACTAGATAGGGTTTAGGTACATGTCGCTCCGACCCTCCAGACTTTAGTCTCTGCTCCTAGCACAGAGTTCATAGCCCCCAGCTTCTCCTCGTAACACGTCATTGCCAGTTTGCGCGCACCACCAGGTTAGAGGTCCCGGCTCCTTAGGTAGCCCCCTCCTATGTTTCCGCCCATTCATGACATATTCTGTTACGTTTGCATCACATGTCTGAGTTACGCCTTCTTTTTACCCTTATCTTTCGCGACTGCTACGCGTCACGCCTTCTGCTCCACCCACTGCTACGCCCACTGCAATGTAATGCTATGTGTTTGCGTTATGTATATATGCTCAATTATTGTTATTAAAAGTCAGCGCGCTCATCCCAGATCCAGCCCCAGCAGCTGCTGGGCCCTGTCATCCTATTCCTATGCAGGTTGTCCTGTTCCTGTCCTTATGCTGTAATAAACCTGCGAAACTCCTACTACCTCGAATCTTGACTCTTATTTATTGAGCTATCTGTTATGATATATGTCTAGTCAAAAATAGGGTATTATTTATTTATTTACCACAATACTTGCAGATCGAGGTGGGGTATGTAAAGTGATCCAATCGAGTGGCTGCGTTTTCATACCAGACAATGCTCCTACAGTATATCAGGCCATTTCTAAGTTACATAAGATCTCTGAGTCTATAAATGTGGATAAAGGAGATTGGTTGTTGCTTGGATGGTTTTGGGAACGGTTATCGACCTGGGGATGGAAGATTCTGATGATCATTGGGATGGCTTTAGCCATTCTTTTCCTGTTCTGTCTGTGTGCAGTGCGCTCATGCTATATGTGGCCTCTGTGCTACTACGTGTGCAAGGAGACCTGTCCCAAGAGAGGTACTAAGTAATAGGATTATGCTCCAGCAACATCTTGATGATATGATGAATATAGACCTGGACTCAGATTGACGTGAATTTAGGTTATTGCCTATGTAAGGGCAAAAGGAGGGGCTGAGGTTCCGTGAATTCTGAACCCGTTCCATAAAGGTCATGGTTTCGTTACGAATTTGTTATTAGCGAACCGTAACTAGTTAGTGCGGCAAGTATGAGTGTTTTCATCACGTTAGACCGATGGATTCACTACGTATTTAGGGATTTCGTTCTGAACCCTTGGGTTCCATTTCGTGTATGGCAGCCATTTTGTGGTTGCTCTCACATAGGCCCATGTTTGTGGCTGAACCAGTCTTTTAAGGACATGTACACCTTAGCTCCAGTTCGTGCTGACTCCTGTTTGACCTGAGTGAACTGACCCTGTTGCCTGAAGCTGACCTTGTTAAACCAGTTCCTGCCCTTTAGCTGATCAAGATTAAGGATCAGAGCACAGGACATCGTAAAGTTTTATTGCACACAAATATGCCTTATCCTACTCTCACCTGTTTCTGCTTTCTTTATGGTCTATTTATGATTGGGTTGTGGCCTTTTTTATTATGGGTTCGTTCGACCTGTCTAAAGAAGAATGTTGGGTTTGACCGATGATTGATCACGGGCTGGGCAACTGAAAAGTGGGTTTTACTGTCATGCAATACTTTTGTTGTGGAAACATGTGATTGCAGTTTAACCAAACAAGGAATGTTTGCCTGAAGCATAATGTTTGGCATAAAAAGGGATGACTTGCTGTGTAAAATTGAGCAGTCTCCTGAGACCTCATACCATGATGATTTCTAGGACTTCTGTTACTGGCTGCAGCCAATAAATTCGATCTTTGACGCCACCAAGAAGTTTCCGTGTCTCTGTATTCTAAGACAGGTGGAACCCGAAGACTTTGGGCATGCCCCTGGCGCCGCTGGGTATTAAATAACCCGGTTCTTCAAGGCAAACACAAGTGAACACCCACAGGTAGGACACTCACAAGTCAACACATACAGGCAGGACACTGACAGGCAAACACGCACAAGTGAATCTCACCCGCAGCCAGGCAGGACACACAGGCTAGCACTCACAAGTGAACACCCACAGGCTAGCGCTCACAAGTGAACACCCACATGCAGAACACCCACAGGCTAGCGCTCACAAGTGAACACCCACAGGCAGAACACCCACAGGCTAGCGCTCACAAGTGAACACCCACATGCAGAACACCCACAGGCTAGCGCTCACAAGTGAACACCCACATGCAGAACACCCACAGGCTAGCGCTCACAAGTGAACACCCACAGGCTAGCGCTCACAAGTGAACACCCACAGGCTAGCGCTCACAAGTGAACACCCACAGGCAGAACACCCACAGGCTAGCGCTCACAAGTGAACACCCACAGGCAGAACACCCAAAGGCAGAACACCCATAGGCTAGCGCTCACAAGTGAACACCCACAGGCTAGCGGCGCTCACAAGTGAACACCCACAGACAGACAGTAGCAAGTGAACAGCGATAGACAGGCACTCGCAATTTCCGAAGTTTTCAAATGATTGCCAAACAAAAAAAATAAAATCAACAAAGATGACGCTAGCCCTACCAGATACTGTGTGTAAGGCTCAAACACTCCCATGGAATGTGAAGCGTCCCTCGTACCAATGGAAGCGGGAGGACGGCATCCCCAATCCCATTGGAAGAGGGAGTACGTCATTCCCCCGTACCAATGGAAGAGGGAGGACGGCGTCCCCCGTACCAATGAAAGAGGGAGGACGGCGTCCCCCGTACCAATGAAAGAGGGAGGACAGCGTCCCCCGTACCAATGAAAGAGGGAGGACAGCGTCCCCCGTACCAATGAAAGAGGGAGGACAGCGTCCCCCGTACCAATGAAAGAGGGAGGACAGCGTCCCCAATCCCAATGGAAGAGGGAGGACAGCGTCCCCAATCCCAATGGAAGAGGGAGGACAGCGTCCCCAATCCCAATGGAAGAGGGAGGACAGCGTCCCCAATCCCAATGGAAGAGGGAGGACAGCGTCCCCAATCCCAATGGAAGAGGGAGGACAGCGTCCCCAATCACAATGGAAGAGGGAGGACAGCGTCCCCAATCACAATGGAAGAGGGAGGACAGCATCCCCCGTACCAATGAAAGAGGGAGGACAGCATCCCCCGTACCAATGAAAGAGGGAGGACAGAGTCCCCCATACCAATGAAAGAGGGAGGACAGAGTCCCCCATACCAATGAAAGAGGGAGGACGGCGTCCCGGTACCAATGGAAGAGGGAGGACGGCGTGGAAGAGGGAGGACGGCGTGGAAGAGGGAGAACGGCGTGGAAGAGGGAGAACGGCGTGGAAGAGGGAGGACGGCGTGGAAGAGGGAGGACGGCGTGGAAGAGGGAGGACGGCGTGGAAGAGGGAGGACGGCGTGGAAGAGGGAGGACGGCGTGGAAGAGGGAGGACGGCGTGGAAGAGGGAGGACGGCGTGGAAGAGGGAGGACGGCGTGGAAGAGGGAGGACGGCGTGGAAGAGGGAGGACGGCGTGGAAGAGGGAGGACGGCGTGGAAGAGGGAGGACGGCGTCCCCCGTACCAATGGAAGAGAGAGGACGGCATTCCCCCGTACCAATGGAAGAGGGAGGACGGCGTCCCCCGTACCAATGGAAGAGGGAGGACGGCGTCCCCCGTACCAATGGAAGAGGGAGGACGGCGTCCCCCGTACCAATGGAAGAGGGAGGACGGCGTCCCCCGTACCAATGGAAGAGGGAGGACGGCGTCCCCCGTACCAATGGAAGAGGGAGGACGGCGTCCCCCGTACCAATGGAAGAGGGAGGACGGCGTCCCCCGTACCAATGGAAGAGGGAGGACGGCGTCCCCAGTACCAATGGAAGAGGGAGGACGGCGTCCCCAGTACCAATGGAAGAGGGAGGACGGCGTCCCCAGTACCAATGGAAGAGGGAGGACGGCGTCCCCAGTACCAATGGAAGAGGGAGGACGGCGTCCCCCGAGTGAGAAGTTGGCCTGGCATCTGCTGTCCACTATTCTAGTGTGCACCTTGCACCAGTCTAAACGATCTTTATTGATGGTAGGTTAAAGACAACCTATATAGAAAGCTATCCTAGTGGTAGCTGTGGAGAGCAGCCTTCAGGCTAAGTCTTGAAGGAATGTAAGGCAACTTGTTTTACCAGTCTATAATCTCTTGAATGATCAAATGAAAGTACACCAACAAGGTATATATATATTAAATATATGTATTTACTCTAAACACAACCCCTCTAGTCTCTTTATGATACTAGAGGCCAAAGTACATTATAAGGAACTGAATTAGCATACATTAAATTGCACAGTATACGTTTGCCCTAGGTGCCTCACAAACCATATACTAAAATAGTGGTATAAGAACCAAGTAAGGAATAGAAAGCAGGCCTAGGGCCTGTAGTACCACTGGGGCTACCTAAAATCACTAAAGGTTAGGATGCAGGAGACCCACGGGGAACGCGTGCAGTGTCTAAACACAGCTGCGGATCACCATTGGACTTTCTATGGAGAACGAACAAGTTACAATAAGAAAGATTAAGGACACTTAGAGGTGAACTACGATGGAACCCTTTTAGACTAGGACACTTCGAGAGTCAAGACCCATGGGAGCACCTGAGTACTCGTGTTACCTCACCCAGGAAAGCCGGGTGCATAGGTGCCTTTTGGTGTCGGGTTTCGTCGTCGATTCCAATGGAGAGCTGCGAAGAAGTGCTGCAGGCAACCAGAGGAAGAGTGTCCGGGTGGATCGGAGATGTGAAGAACCTGAAAGCAGAGGGGACAGAGTCTGGGTCACTAGCCAGTGACCAGTGTGGCGACAGGAAGATGCCAACCAATGTCGGGTGTTTTCAGGTGAAAGAGGTGAAGCTGGACTCTTCAGCCACGAAGACCAGGAACTGGTTTCGAGCTGTCACACGAAGGATGTGGAGTGCTGCAGCATCAGAATCCGGATCGGACCAAACAAGCCTTGGCAACAGCAACCCACGCAAGATGACAAGATTGGCTTCAGTGTAGCCCAACAAGGTCTGAGGGACTCACCCTTTGGAGGGGAGCACGTATGGAGCAACCAGGAAACCTCAAGGAACAAAGGATTGTCCTTCGTGGGGACCCACTAGCCAACGGACTAGGGATAGCGAAGGAGCCTCGAGCTGCAGTGAAGAAAGCGGGCCCACGGAACACTCGTGGAGTGTAGGCCTCTCAGCTTCGGTGCAAAACATGCTCGGGGCAAGGGAAACAAATAGCCCAACGCATATCTTCGGAAAACTTCGGGAAGTAGCTGCAGTTGCAAAATTGCAGGATGTCCAGGAGTTCCGGTCCCACGTCTCTTGTGATGGCTGCAGGTCTCAGCTTTGCTGGGGACTCGTGTCAGCCTCGGAGAGGTCTGGAAGTCCGTGTCCTGTGTCGCAGATTCTTAGGGATCCGGCAGGAGCCTCGAAAATACAGACCTGCAAGATGCGTCTTTGGTGCCTGTTTGAACAGGGGGGGTCACTCCTTGACCCCAAGGGAGATTCTTCAGTCAAAATGAAATGTTGAAGGTCCAAGATTTCTTCTTCAGAGTTTCGTCCAGGGTAATCTAAAGTCCTAGGGGCTGGGCTCCTATATTTATACCAAGTTTAGGGATTGGGCTAACTCTGGGGTCCCACCTATGGGAGGACCTGGGGAGGGGTTGGTTACACCCCATCCCCTTTGTCCAGTTTCGCACCAGAGCTGGGACAAAGTGCCACAGCAACCGGTTTAAACTGGGAAATGCATGAAGCACCTTGTGTGCCCCAGGCAGGGTCTGAAAAGCATTCACTAAATGCAGCCCACCCTGCCCCAATACACTTAAGCCTGTATGGGAGGTGGTTACACCTCCCTCGACAGGAAACCTATTATCCAAGCCTCCCTTGCCGGAGTTTCATCCAGCAGCAGGAGGTCAGACTTGCGTCTGTGGCAGCAGCATCCATTTTGTGATGCTGAGGCTCTGTTTAACTTTAACCGGGTCAAGCAGTAACTACATGTCTTCTTCCTCTAGAAGGGTGGAATGCTACCCCCGCCGCCAGGACTGGTGGGGGGGGGGGGGGGGAGGGTGGTAGTATTCCAAAAGTGTTTGACACCTTACACGACATGTGTTTATAAAGTCAAACCAAAGTTAGCATTAACCGTGAGGATTATAATGCCCTTAAGAGTATATGGTATGGCTATATCACAGAGCAGCTATAAGGAGATGGTTCCGAAAGCTGCAGAGGGGCTCAGCTCATGCTAGGGCACCCTCTCACATAAAACCAAGCACTCTGTCTTCAGGATTGTTAACACCTGCCACATGACTGACTTATAGGTTAATATGCGTCTATATGTAAAGGTAGATATAGGTATACTATATCTAAGTAAGGGGTGCTTACACCACCTTACCCAGGCTGCAAGTGCAGACCCGTGGTGTCAGTTTGGAAGGCTTCCCAGGGGTGGCATAATACATCCTGCAGCCCCTGGTAGGCCTCTGTGGTACCTATGCCCTGGGTACCTAAGGTACCATATACAGGGACTCACAAGAGAGACCCAGTAACCAACTTGGTATGTACCTAAAGTACATGGTATCAATTTAGAGAGAAAAGCTAGGCTGTGGGCCTGCTTAGCAGGGCCACAGCCGAACTAAAGTCGAAAACCAGCAAAACAGCAGTCAAAGGTGGGGGTAACCATATAGTCAGATTCCACCTTCCTACACCCCGTACCAATAGAAGAGGGAGGACGGCGTCCCTTATACCAATAGAAGAGGGGGGACGGCGTCCCTTATACCAATAGAAGAGGGAGGACGGCGTCCCTTATACCAATAGAAGAGGGAGGACGGCGTCCCTTATACCAATAGAAGAGGGAGGACGGCGTCCCTTATACCAATAGAAGAGGGAGGACGGCGTCCCTTATACCAATAGAAGAGGGGGGACGGCGTCCCTTATACCAATATAAGAGGGGGGACAGCGCTCCTTGTCCCAATGGACGAGGGTGGACAGGGTACGTTGTACTAATGGAGGAGGGTGGATCGCCCCTTGGGCTCTTTGGGAGTTAATGCATGAAATACACTTGTGATTCGTGCTGTTCACCTACCGAGGTGTCTTGGCGCTAGGAAAGACACCATCAGGGGGAACCTTGCTAAAGTCAGGAGCAGAAGACTTGTTGAGATGATTACTGGGCACTACTTGTCGGAAGGATACCCTCACTGCGGCCTAAGGCACCCCAGAGTCGGGAGGGGAGAAACGCTCTAGCCCCAGGAGAGGCCCTCAGAGCCCAGCAGCGGCTGCGCATCTTCTCCTCCTGCTAAAAGTCGGAGCCGGGAACCTTCGCCCCATCCTGGGCCTTGAACCGGGGTGAGTCCGGCTGGGACCGCCCCCCCTGGCCCCCGTGTGGCCCCTTCAATGCCAGGGCGCCTCGGACCGTGCCATGGGCCCCTAGCCTGTGGCCTGCACTTCCGCAGCCCCCCCCCCTTCTTGCGCAAGGTCAGAGGGCTCCGTGTCTGACGTCACAGGGCTCTCAGGAGGCGCCCGAGGCTTCGAGGCGCCGGCCCAGGGCTCGGTTGTGAAAGCGCATTTCACAACTCGAGGCTCTCACATTTAATGCCGTCCGGCCCCTCCCCAGGGAAGAAGGGGCCGCATTTCAGGGCTGAACCCAGCGCACACAACAGGCCCAGGCGTGCCCTGCTCCCCCCCCCCCGCTCCCCCCCCCCCCCCCCCAAGATCTGACTTTACATCGCCTCACCTCCAAAATGTCTAATAATCGGGGGTCAAAGAATTCATTGTGCCGCCTCCTTTCCCAGCAGGAGGCTTGGAAGCGCAGATGTTTTACAAACATTTCAGCAGAGAAGCCCATTAACTCTACTCAAAGTTCAGGGCTGCGGCAGCGCACGGACGCGTTGCTCCTCTGCGCTGTGTGCAGTGCGGCGGTGCGCAGCGCCCCAGTTTCTCTTCCTGAAGGGGGCGGTCTGGCCCAGATCCTCCCGGGGTTTGCCCCGGGTCCCGAGAGGCCCGTCCGGCCTGCTCATCACAGTGTGGGCTGACCGACATCACCAAAGGGGACTCTCAAAAGAAGGCGACCCCTTTAGAGCCACAGGATGGCGCACTGGGCAGCCTAGTGTCTGGAGACCCCTTCGGGGTCCCGCTCGTCACTTCCGGCCGAAGTGGGGGAAGGGGAGAGGTATAAGTTCCTCCCCCGACCACCAGGAGGCCTCATTGTCCCTCACCACTGACGCTGCAGAACAGCGGCCCGGCGCGGAGGCCGGCCCGTCTAGGCCCAAGCGGGTCCGCAGGCCCCCGGCGCGGAGGCAGGCCGCCCTAGGCCCAAGCGGGTCCGCAGGCCCCCGGCGCGGAGGCAGGCCGCCCTAGGCCCAAGCGGGTCCCCAGGCCCCCGGCGCGGAGGCAGGCCGCTCTACGCCCAAGCGGGTCCCCAGGCCCACGATCAGGTACTTCCCAGCAGATCCGCTGCCGCCGACCAGACGCAGAACACTTCAGACCCAAGGGAGTCGTTCCTGCGCTGGCTGCTCCCCCGGGGCCGCCCACCCCGATGGACAGTACTGCGGCCCCAGGTAACGACGCCACTAGCGACGAGCTTGCCAAGCTCACGGACACTATGAACAGTTTTATGTCACAGCTTAAAGCGGGTCCTGTTGGCCCCAGCCCTGTGCATCTGGGTGACAGGATTAGCCTAAGGGAAGGGGGCACGCTAGCGGCTGCGAGTGTATGGTCAGCATGCGTTTGTGAGCCTTTAGGGCAACGGGGGCCACAGCTGTCGCAACCCGTGAGGTGTCCAAGGTGTCCAAGGATGGGGCCAGCACTGCCGCAGGCAGTTCTACAACCCCCACCTCAGGGGGAGATATCAGCACGGCACCACCAGGCTTGCCCCCCCCCAACATCCAGCCCGACGCCACCCCTGGGTACCACTAGTGCAGCGGCCGTAAGCGTAGTGTCTCCTCTCGCCCTCACGTATAGTATGCCGGCCCCTCTTCGCGCCCCCACGGTCCAGCAAGTTACCTCCACCCTCTGCCGTCAGGCCATTGCTCGCTGGCCTGGCAAGTGCCCCAAGCAGCCAAAGAAGGTATTTAGAGGCGCGAGTTTATAGACATTTTTACACTGCTCATGTTGGGTCAGGAGGGCCTGGACGCCAGGAAAATTGGGGCAAAAGGAGGATTACAAAAAAGTGAAAACATAGAAAACTGGCTCGAGGCTTTCTCTATCTTAGCTGCCGTGATGATGGAGAGATTCCCGGAGTTGAGCCCAGGGCTGGTACAGTACTCCAGGATGATACACAATGAGGTTATGAAGTGTGGGGGGGAAGAGGGAGTGGTTGGTTCAATTATGATAGGGAGTTCAGGAGGAAGATGTCCCAGTGCCCGGAGAGTGAGCACCCGTGACTCAGAGCGAGCACCGGTGGCCTCAGAGCGAGCACCGGTGGCCTCAGAGCGAGCACCGGTGGCCTCAGAGCGAGCACCGGTGGCCAGGCCCGGACTGGCCGTTGCAGGCACCGGGCAATCCCCCGGTGTGCTGCATGGGTGGGGGCCGGTTTTGGGCCCTGCGGCCCATTTTTGTTACAGGGCCGTTTTTGCAGCATAGCTGCAAAATTGGTCCTGTAACAAAATCGGCTGAAAACCGGCCTGGCAAAGAGCTCGGTCGCACCCCCAGGTGGCTGGCCGAGTACTTTGCCAGGGCCGGTTTTGGTCCTCAGTCCGGCCCTGCCGGTGGCTCAGAGCGAGCACCGGCAGTGGCTCAGAGCGAGCAGCATTGTCTGTGATAAGAACTTCAGGGTAACCTTTGCGGGCAAAAAAGTCTTTGAAAAATATAACAATATTGCCAGAGTTGGCATGCTGTATCAGCTTAATTTATGGCAATTTGGAGTGATAATCAAGCCTCACGAGGGCAAATCTACAATCCTGAGGTATGAAATTAAAAGGACCGGAAATGTAAAAACCAACCTTTTGCTACGGAACCTCAGGCCATTCCACCGGAATAAGAGGAGCAGGATCACATCTGTTAGAAAGGCGATTCCAGGGGAGACAGAAGATGTCTGACTGCCGCCCTGAAACCCACCTCTCCGTATGGAATTGGCCGAGCGCCGTCAAGAGGCCTCTTGGGCGAGGCTCCTCTCCTACTATCGTAACAGCCGAGCAATCACACCACCACAGAGAGACACCACACAAGAGTAGATTTAAGAGTCTTTATATAAAGAATAAAGGCAAGGTTCCGCAGCAATATGTACAGGGGGATCGTGGGATCCCAACAAAGTCTCAATGTCCGGGGAAGGGGGTAGCGGGACAGTCTTGGTACCAGCTGGTACTATGAAACCCTACGCACAGCTCTCAATCCTCGAGCTGGGGGGTGCCGGGAGCCGCGACAGCAGGGCTCCGGAGATGGTTCAACTTGGTCGAGCCGCGACAGCGTCAGCAGGGCTCGCCGGATGGTTCAGCTTGGGGGAGCCGCGACAGCGTCGGCAGGGCTCGGAGGTTGGTTCAGCTTAGTGGAGCCGCGACAGCGTCAGCAGGGCTCGGCGGATGGTTCAGCTTGGTAGAGCCGCGACAACGTCAGCAGGGCTTGGTGGATGGTTCAGCTTAGTGGAGCCGCGACAGCATCAGCAGGGCTCGGCGGATGGTTCAGCTTGATAGAGCCGCGACAGCGTCAGCAGGGCTTGGCGGATGGTTCAGCTTGGTAGAGCCGCGACAGCGTCAGCAGGGCTCAGAGGTTCCAGGTTCAAGAGTTCTTATCAGGATCAGCCGCGACGACGTCAGCAGGGCTTCGACTCCCAGATACAACTGACTTCCTGACCCAGGGCTGGCCCAGATATAGGACTGGAGTCCTTTGATGTCCGGACCCTCGCGCCGGGGGGGCAGAGGGGCCGGGATGAAGGTGTCCAGATACTCAGCAGGGGGGTGGAGCCAGCGCCCAGGGAGGCCGATCGATACCAGGCGTCCGGGGACGGCTGGAGGGCCATCGAAACCCCTCTCCTCTGGGATCCGCCAAGTGGCCACTTTACCACCTGGGTTGATCTTGGTGCCACGATGTAGGGGCTTCGCTGGGGCCGGGGTCGGGCCGAGGCCACATGCTCGGGACGCGATGGGCCCAAGATGGAGTCGGGCCTGAAAGGGTTGGGGCAAGCCGGGTTCGCCGGGTTGCAGGGGGGGGGGGGGGGGGGAGCCGGGGTTTGCCAGGGGGGTGGCTCTCGTCGAGAGTTTGTTGAGGGTGGTGTCCGAGGGCGACAGCGGGTCGATGGAGGGCCGATGTCGTCCAGGGCCCGCCATGCGGGAGGGGTAGGACCACGCCGCGAGGCCGGGTCCACCACACGTCCCCTCCAGCTGAAGGCGTGGAGAGTCACCCATCTTCTTGGGGATTCTCCTCGTCGAGGCGGAAGAAGCGGGACAGGCCGTCAGCGTTGGCGTGGTTGTTGCCAGGGTGATGTTCCACAGTGAAGTCCATCCCTTGCAGGGAGATGGACCATCGCAGCAGCTTCGGGTTCTCGCCACGCATCTGCATCAGCCACCGCAGGGGCCGGTGGTCGGTCTGTACCCGGAAGTGGGTGCCGAAGAGGTAGGGCCGGAGTTTCTTTAAGGCCCACACGACGGCGAAAGCTTCTCTTTTGATGGTGCTCCACCATTGTTCTCGCGCCAGCAGCCGCCGGCTGATGAAGGCCACCGGTTGGTCAACCCCCTCGGGGGATACTGGAGGCCGAGCAGCGGGCTCAGTACGGTCAGACACTGGAGGCCGAGCAGCGGGCTCCGTACGGTCAGACACTGGAGGCCGAGCAGCGGGCTCAGTACGGTCAGACACTGGAGGCCGAGCAGCGGGCATGCAAGTACATCCTAGCCCTCAGGCAGCCCTCGGGCAGGTGAGTACATCCAGGTCTGTGAGAAACTGGGTTCTTGTTGCATTCCCCACCACTTTTTTCTTGGCTTTCGATGCATTGTTGATGCACGGTGTCCCTGCTGTCCAGGTTCCCGGGACCAGTGTTCTTTCCCTAAAAAATATCCATGATTGGTACTTCTGCCCCTGTAAGTCCCTAGTAGGTGATATCCTGGCACCAAGGAGCCTGGAGGCTGAAGAGTGTCGCCTGGGACCCCTCACTAGGACCATGTCACTGCCCTGCAGCAGTGGCACAATGAAAGTTGTGGAGACCCTCTGCAAGCTACATGGAGGGGGGCCCCACGCTCCAGACCCATTCCAGACTGCCACCCATGCAGAGTGCACAGTGCCAGAGAGGGCCCCGAGCTCCAGGGGGCTATTGTTACGCCACTGCCCTGCAGCTGGCATGTCCTGTGAGGTGAAAATAACAACCAAGTCAAACATGGCACCCTGCCTGTGTGCCACGCCAGCTAGCACTGCCTAAGAGATAGGTAATCACCCCTCTAGCAGGCCTTACCAGCTGTAAGGCAGGGTGCACTCTTTCCCAGATGTGCCCCTACAGTATAAGGGCCTATTCTCGAATATTGTAAGGCTCAGGGAAGCCACAGAGAGTACATGAGCTGGGAACTCGACAACCCACCACAATGACTCCACTGAAAACAGGAGTATTTGGTACCAAACTAAATAAAATGTAGAAATGTAAACCCGTATTTGTAAAGCATGAAGTACTCACCCTTACGGGTCTCAAGGCGCTGGGGGCCATCATGGAAATTAAGTGAGCTATTGCCTAGAGTCACATGGTGCTGAGCTGAGCTGCCGCCGGAGCCGGAGATCGAACCGTGAACCCTTTCCTCCAAAATCAGCTGCCCTGGCCTGATGCCAGTGTGGGATTTATTGTACCATGTACCAGAGGGCACCTCAGAGGTGCCCGCTAAATCCCTACCAACCCTGGTGTGATCTCAGACTCACTGCAGGCATCTAGCCGCCACCAGACAGGTTTCTGGATCCATAGGTAAAGAGCCCCTGCTCGCTGGGATCAGAAACAATGCACATTCCGGGCAGAGGCGTCATGACTCCTCCCCCAGGATGGGCCAGTGATCGATGAGGGAAGCTTCAAAAGCCTGCCACATTCAAAATGCAACCCCCAGCCTCGGCTGCTACCTGCAGATGGCAGCCCCAAATCTCAACGGAAAAAAAAGGGAGGTGTGCCCACCTCAGCTAACCCCACCCCTAAGATGGGGGAGGCGAGGTGAAGCACACGTTTCAGTCCCCACCATCTGGAGGATGAGGAAACCCCTTCAATCAAGACAAGAACTCCACAACCGCAGCGGTGAAGGACAGGTACTTGTGTCAACGTGACTCACTGCTGCAAAAGAACTCCACAACTGCAGCGGTGAAGGACAGGCCCTTGTGTCGACGCGACTCACTGCTGCAAAAGAACTCCACAACCGTAGGGGTGAAGGACAGGTACTTGTGTCGACGCGACTCACTGCTGCAAAAGAACTCCACAACCGCAGCGGTGAAGGACAGGTACTTGTGTCGACGCGACTCACTGCTGCAAAAGAACTCCACAACCGCAGGGGTGAAGGACAGGTACTTGTGTCAAAGCGACTCACTGCTGCAAAAGAACTCCACAACCGCAGCGGTGAAGAACAGGCTCTTGTGTCGACGTGACTCACTGCTGCAAAAGAACTCCACAACCGCAGCGGTGAAGGACAGGCTCTTGTGTCGACGTGACTCACTGCTGCAAAAGAACTCCACAACCGCAGGGGTGAAGGACAGGGACTTGTGTCGACGCGACTCACTGCTGCAAAAGAACTCCACAACCGCAGGGGTGAAGGACAGGGACTTGTGTCGACGCGACTCACTGCTGCAAAAGAACTCCACAACCACAGCGGTGAAGGACAGGCTCTTGTGTCGACATGACTCACTGCTGCAAAAGAACTCCACAACCGTAGGGGTGAAGGACAGGCACTTGTGTCAACGCGACTCACTGCTGCAAAAGAACTCCACAACCGCAGCGGGGAAGGACAGGTACTTGTGTCAACGTGACTCACTGCTGCAAAAGAACTCCACAACCGCAGGGGTGAAGGGCAGGCACTTGTGTCAACGCGACTCACTGCTGCAAAAGAACTCCACAACCGCAGCGGTGAAGGACAGGCACTTGTGTCGACGCGACTCAATGCTGCAAAAGAACTCCACAACCGCAGGGGTGAAGGGCAGGCACTTGTGTCGACGCGACTCAATGCTGCAAAAGAACTCCACAACCGCAGGGGTGAAGGGCAGGCACTTGTGTCAACGCGACTCACTGCTGCAAAAGAACTCCACAACCGCAGCGGTGAAGAACAGGCTCTTGTGTCTGTAGTGTCCTAGCCTGAACGCGGTCTAGTGTTCAGAGTGTCTGTATTACACGTTACACCCACCCACCACAGACGTCATGGTGTCACATGACGCTGGCAATAAAAGGGGCCGAGCGCACGTGCTCGTGGCCATTCCCACTACCCTCATCTGGTGTCTGCGTCCGTCATTGCTGCTCCTGACATGCGGGCCTAGGGCCCTCCACCTCCAACTTTACAGTGTCGACGTGACTCACTGCTGCAAAAGCACCCTAGCAGTCAGGCAGGTCAGTACATCCAATCAATGCATCCATGTCTAATCTCGGCACTAGGACTCTGCCCCCCCCCCCCCCCCCGCCCGTTCATATAACTCCGTATGTGGAGGGGGGGGGGGGGGGGCTGCAGCTCCCACAGCTTCGAAGCACCTGGGGCACTCCTGCCCTCCTCCCCCCACCCCGATGTAACTCTGTGCCAGAAGCGCCCCCGCTGGTGATGCACTCGTGAGCTGCCAGTGCCACGCCCCTCCTGACCCTGCGCCACGAGGCCTCTCAGCCGCAGTGCGCCGAGGGCTCTACAGAAACACCCCGTTGTGCAGCATCATTGAACAGCTCATACATATTTAAACAAATAATCGGGGGATCGCTCCTCTTTCCCTGGGGTGCTGGTTGGGCGTGGTGTCCCCCACCACTGGCCATAATGCCCATCTGCCCCGCTTCCGGAGGGGAGGGGGGGGGGGGGGTCAGACTGCTCAATCGACCCAGGAACAACAGATGTCCGGAGGCCAAAGAGAGCAGAGGAGGAAGGGAGGGCCGGGACAGAGGGACCGAGACAGAGACAGGGACAGATAGAGGGACAGAGAGAGGGACCGAGACAGAGACAGGGACAGATAGAGGGACAGAGGGAGGGACAGAGACAGAGACAGAGACAGATAGAGGGACAGAGGGAGGGACAGAGACAGAGACAGAGACAGATAGAGGGACAGATAGAGGGACAGAGGGAGGGACAGAGACAGAGACAGAGACAGAGACAGAGACAGAGACAGAGAGAGGGACAGAGGGAGGGACAGAGAGAGGGACAGAGAGAGGGACAGAGAGAGAGAGAGGGACAGAGGGAGGGACAGAGACAGAGACAGGGACAGAGAGAGGGACAGAGACAGAGACAGGGACAGAGAGACAGAGAGAGGGACAGGGACAGAGACAGGGACAGAGAGAGGGACAGAGGGAGGGACAGAGGGAGGGACAGAGGGAGGGACAGAGGGAGGGACAGAGGGAGGGACAGAGGGAGGGACAGAGGGAGGGACAGAGGGAGGGACAGAGGGAGGGACAGAGGGAGGGACAGAGGGAGGGACAGAGGGAGGGACAGAGGGAGGGACAGAGACAGAGACAGGGACAGAGGGAGGGACAGAGACAGAGACAGGGACAGAGGGAGGGACAGGGACAGGGACAGAGAGAGGGGCGAGCGAGGGACAGAGAGAGGGGCGAGCGAGGGACAGAGAGAGGGGCGAGCGAGGGACAGAGAGAGGGGCGAGCGACAGAGAGAGGGGCGAGCGACAGAGAGAGGGGCGAGCGACAGAGAGAGGGGCGAGCGACAGAGAGAGGGGCGAGCGACAGAGAGAGGGGCGAGGGACAGAGAGAGGGGCGAGGGACAGAGAGAGGGGCGAGGGACAGAGAGAGGGGCGAGGGACAGAGAGAGGGGCGAGGGACAGAGAGAGGGGCGAGGGACAGAGAGAGGGGCGAGCGACAGAGAGAGGGGCGAGCGACAGAGAGAGGGGCGAGCGACAGAGAGAGTGGGGCGAGCGAGAGAGAGAGTGGGGCGAGCGAGAGAGAGAGTGGGGCGAGCGAGAGAGAGAGTGGGGCGAGCGAGAGAGAGAGGGGCGAGCGAGCGACAGAGAGAGGGGCGAGCGAGCGACAGAGAGAGGGGCGAGCGAGCGACAGAGAGAGGGGCGAGCGAGCGACAGAGAGAGGGGCGAGCGAGCGACAGAGAGAGGGGCGAGCGACAGAGAGAGGGGCGAGCGACAGAGAGAGGGGCGAGCGACAGAGAGAGGGGCGAGCGACAGAGAGAGGGGCGAGCGACAGAGAGAGGGGCGAGCGACAGAGAGAGGGGCGAGCGACAGAGAGAGGGGCGAGCGACAGAGAGAGGGGCGAGCGACAGAGAGAGGGGCGAGCGACAGAGAGAGGGGCGAGCGACAGAGAGAGGGGCGAGCGACAGAGAGAGGGGCGAGCGACAGAGAGAGGGGCGAGCGACAGAGAGAGGGGCGAGCGACAGAGAGAGGGGCGAGCGACAGAGAGAGGGGCGAGCGACAGAGAGAGGGGCGAGCGACAGAGAGAGGGGCGAGCGACAGAGAGAGGGGCGAGCGACAGAGAAATGGGGCGAGCGAGGGAGAGAGAGAGGGGCGAGCGAGGGAGAGAGAGAGGGGCGAGCGAGGGAGAGAGAGAGGGGCGAGCGAGGGAGAGAGAGAGGGGCGAGCGAGGGAGAGAGAGAGGGGCGAGCGAGGGAGAGAGAGAGGGGCGAGCGAGGGAGAGAGAGAGGGGCGAGCGAGGGAGAGAGAGAGGGGCGAGCGAGGGAGAGAGAGAGGGGCGAGCGAGGGAGAGAGAGAGGGGCGAGCGAGAGAGAGAGGGGCGAGGGAGAGAGAGAGGGGCGAGGGAGAGAGAGAGGGGCGAGGGAGAGAGAGAGGGGCGAGGGAGAGAGAGAGGGGCGAGCGAGGGAGAGAGAGAGGGGCGAGCGAGGGAGAGAGAGAGGGGCGAGCGAGGGAGAGAGAGAGGGGCGAGCGAGGGAGAGAGAGAGGGGCGAGCGAGGGAGAGAGAGAGGGGCGAGCGAGGGAGAGAGAGAGGGGCGAGCGAGGGAGAGAGAGAGGGGCGAGCGAGGGAGAGAGAGAGGGGCGAGCGAGGGAGAGAGAGAGGGGCGAGCGAGGGACAGAGAGAGGGGCGAGCGAGGGACAGAGAGAGGGGCGAGCGGGGGGGGGGGGGGTTCAGACTGCTCAATCGACCCAGGAACAACAGATGTCCGGAGGCCAAAGAGAGCAGAGGAGGAAGGGAGGGCCGGGACAGAGGGAGGGACAGAGACAGGGACAGAGAGAGGGACAGAGGGAGGGACAGAGACAGAGAGAGGGACAGAGAGAGGGACAGAGGGAGGGACAGAGGGAGGGACAGAGACAGGGACAGAGACAGGGACAGAGAGAGGGACAGAGAGAGGGACAGAGAGAGGGACAGAGGGAGGGACAGAGACAGAGACAGGGACAGAGGGAGGGACAGAGACAGAGACAGGGACAGAGGGAGGGACAGAGACAGAGACAGGGACAGAGGGAAGGACAGAGACAGAGACAGGGACAGAGACAGGGAGAGAGAGAGGGGCGAGCGAGGGACAGAGAGAGGGGCGAGCGAGGGACAGAGAGAGGGGCGAGCGAGGGACAGAGAGAGGGGCGAGCGAGGGAGAGAGAGAGGGGCGAGCGAGGGAGAGAGAGAGGGGCGAGCGAGGGAGAGAGAGAGGGGCGAGCGAGGGAGAGAGAGCGGGGCGAGCGAGGGAGAGAGAGAGGGGCGAGCGAGGGAGAGAGAGAGGGGCGAGCGAGGGAGAGAGAGAGGGGCGAGCGAGGGAGAGAGAGAGGGGCGAGCGAGGGAGAGAGAGAGGGGCGAGCGAGAGAGAGGGGCGAGCGAGAGAGAGGGGCGAGCGAGAGAGAGGGGCGAGCGAGAGAGAGGGGCGAGCGAGAGAGAGAGAGGGGCGAGCGAAAGAGAGAGAGGGGCGAGCGAGGGAGAGAGAGAGGGGCGAGCGAGGGAGAGAGAGAGGGGCGAGCGAGGGAGAGAGAGAGGGGCGAGCGAGGGAGAGAGAGAGGGGCGAGCGAGGGAGAGAGAGAGGGGCGAGCGAGGGAGAGAGAGAGGGGCGAGCGAGGGAGAGAGAGAGGGGCGAGCGAGGGAGAGAGAGAGGGGCGAGCGAGGGAGAGAGAGAGGGGCGAGCGAGGGAGAGAGAGAGGGGCGAGCGAGGGAGAGAGAGAGGGGCGAGCGAGGGAGAGAGAGAGGGGCGAGCGAGGGAGAGAGAGAGGGGCGAGCGAGGGAGAGAGAGGGGCGAGCGAGGGAGAGAGAGGGGCGAGCGAGGGAGAGAGAGAGGGGCGAGCGAGGGACAGAGAGAGGGGCGAGCGAGCGACAGAGGGGCGAGCGAGCGACAGAGGGGGCGAGCGACAGAGAGAGGGGCGAGCGACAGAGAGAGGGGCGAGCGACAGAGAGAGGGGCGAGCGACAGAGAGAGGGGCGAGCGACAGAGAGAGGGGCGAGCGACAGAGAGAGGGGCGAGCGACAGAGAGAGGGGCGAGCGACAGAGAGAGGGGCGAGCGACAGAGAGAGGGGCGAGCGACAGAGAGAGGGGCGAGCGACAGAGAGAGGGGCGAGCGACAGAGAGAGGGGCGAGCGACAGAGAGAGGGGCGAGCGACAGAGAGAGGGGCGAGCGACAGAGAGAGGGGCGAGCGACAGAGAGAGGGGCGAGCGACAGAGAGAGGGGCGAGCGACAGAGAGAGGGGCGAGCGACAGAGAGAGGGGCGAGCGAGGGAGAGAGAGGGGCGAGCGAGGGAGAGAGAGAGGGGCGAGCGAGGGACAGAGAGAGGGGCGAGCGAGGGACAGAGAGAGGGGCGAGCGAGGGACAGAGAGAGGGGCGAGCGAGGGACAGAGAGAGGGTTGTGAGGGAGAGAGAGCGGGACAGAGAGAGAGAGAGCGGGACAGAGAGCGGGACAGACAGAGGGCAGGACAGAGGGAGAGACAGAGAGCGGGACAGAGGGATGGGTGATGGAGGGCTGGGGCAGAAAGAGGGCCGAGAGACTGCTCAGTCTGGCTGATGAGGTGTTACCCCAAAACCGGTCCTAGGATGCTTGTTTCTGGTCCAGGGAGGACATGGCTTGGCAGTTCGGGCTGGACTATTCCCATGAGGCACAGGGTCAAGACTGATTTGCATATGGCCATGTCTGAACTGGGGTGGCTTGGTGAGCAAAAGAATGTTGGATTAAACCCAGATCTATTGACTAGGGGTGAATGTTTGATTTGCTCTGCATTCTGTCCATCATCTGTGTGTCTGTCGCTGAACACTGCTCCTTGTCAACAAATCATCTGAAGTGCACATAGAACATCCCGAAGCAGCATCACCAAGCACAGAACAAGCAAACAAACACGCCACAAACCATCACCCGTTGTGCAATAGCGTAAAGATCCCCTCCCCCACAAAGTGAGGATACAATCCTAGAAGATATATGCAAGTAAACTACAGTGTCGTGAAATTCAAAAAGAATACACCAAAACGGTCACGGTTCAGAATTCAGGCCTGCCCCATATATAATACGAACAAGCATTTGCAACACAATAGGTCTCACATTTGTTAGAGCTGTTGATGTTGAAAACAACGTTTTTTTATTTTTGTTTTTTATTTGCAGTGGAGTGATTATATTTGCCTAGCATTATATCCAATTGTAGAAAAAAGTTTTAAAAATGTTAGTTCTCTACGCCAACAGCTCTAATTTTAACAAATGTGAGACCTATTGCATTGGAAATGCAATCAGTCTAGCATTTGTTGGAATTGGCGTTATTAGCATTATAAATGGCAATGCTTGTTTTTTTCTCTAGCCATGTTGCAGGGTGCAGTACCCTATGTGCCCAAAAGAAGTCCTGTGGGACCTCCTTTGGCCACATATGGTACTGCGCACTGCAGAAGAAATGGTAAATCCACCCTACCCATAATGCATTGCACGTAAGACTGTTCCTCAAGTACATTAAAATAGATATGTACATATATACAATTAGTAGCTTTGAAATGTGACAAAATAATGATTATATTAATTCCAGATTAGGTTGTACTCGGTGTGTAACTGATGAAGGGAAATTTATAGAAGGTCTCATAAATGTGAGACGTTTTGGTGAGTGACGTAACCACCGCTAGCCGAGCTTAGGACCAAGAGTACGTCCGGCCTGAAGCCTTTTAAGAAAATATTGCTCTGAGGAACATAGCAGTAACATTACATGTAAGAGGAGGTGTCCTCATCGGAGTTTACAAGAAGAGACTAAGAAGGACTACTAATCTATTGGTCAGTGAAAAGTCACCATTTACGAAGGACAGGGACAGGAGTCAATTAAAAAGATGGGCGGAAAGTCGGCAGAGCTTTATGCCTATAGCCTGAATACGGTACAAAAGGGGGTGGTGATGGGCGGAGCATCTGAACCAATCAAACACTCACACCGAGTCAACAGATCTGGGTTTAATCCATCACCGTTCTTTAGCCCACTCTGCCACCCCAGTTCAGACATGGCCATATGCAAATCAGTCTGACCCTGTGCCTCATGGGAACAGTCCAGCCCGAACTGCCAAGCCATGCCTTCAATCCCACTCCAGGACCACCCCAGGACCGCCCCAATCCCGCTCCAGGACAGCCCCAATCCCGCTCCAGGACCACCCCAGGACCGCCCCAATCCCGCTCCAGGACAGCCCCAATCCCGCTCCAGGACCACCCCAGGACCACCCCAAGACTGCTCCAGGACCACCCCAGGACCGCCCCAATCCCACCCCAGGACCGCCCCAGGACCGCCCCAGGAAAGAGTTGAAGACTCGACTCCTTAAAGCTTACCACATCACAGCCCAGAGCCACCTCTCTTCCTTGAGCACTTCATTCCCGCCGTGGACCCCCCCGCTGCTGCCCTCGGCTAGGTTTGCGCTGTACAAATAACACACACACACACAGGCCAGGCCTGGAGGTTAATCCAATAGGAGTAATCCGTAGCAAAGACAAGCGAGGCCTTCAACACCCTCCTTGGTCTGAGTCCAGGGCCCCAGAGTCCAGGGCCCCCCAGAGTCCAAGGCCCCCCAGAGTCCAGGGCCCCCCAGAGTCCAGGGCCCCCCAGAGTCCAGGGCCCCCCAGAGTCCAGGGCCCCCCAGAGTCCAGGGCCCCCCAGAGTCCAGGGCCCCCAGAGTCCCAGGGCCCCCAGAGTCCCCAGAGTCCCAGGGCCCCCAGAGTCCCAGGGCCCCCAGAGTCCCAGGGCCCCCAGAGTCTAGGCCCAGATGTCAGACTCGGCAGGGGCTCGCGGCTCAAGGAGGCGCTCACAGGCGATGCCAGGGGCTTCAGAGAAGGTCCTCAGACCCATGGACCTTTTCAAGACCCTGCTTCGTGGCTGGTCATTCCTCAGGGTCATTCAGCACCGAACATGGCCATTGATTCACCGCTTCCAAAACTCATCGCCCCTGGTCCCACCGACCAGGCTTGGGGGACGGCCAAGGACCGAGGTCTTGGCTTCATCCCTGGACATCAGCCGTTGACATTGAAGGCCTGGAGCATTCCCCACCCCAGCGCCTTGAGACCCTCACGGGTGAGTAGTGCGCTTTACAAATGATATGATTGATTGATTGATTGATTGATTGATGGATGGAGTCGGAGACCGAAGGCCTGCGTCGTCTGCATGCGCAAGTGGGCTTGCGTCAGTCTCTGAGGATAAAAGCCCTGGTGACTTTATGCATCTCACAATCAGTCACGAGAATTGCAAACAAGCATTTGCAATACAATAGGTCTCGCATTTACGAGAGTTTGAGCTATTAACATAATTAAAAATGCTTTTTATTTATGTTTTGGTTTTTGAAACATAAATAAAACACATTGTCATTTACAATGCCAATAGCGTAAACTCACGTAAATGCAAGACCTATTGCATTGCAGATGCTTGTTTACCCCGGCTATGCAGTTAGCAAAATGCAGTTGTCTCAAACTGGAAGAGAGCTCAGGCCTCTCCCTCGACCTCGCCGTCGGGCAGGGGCATAAGTACATGGACACAGGATGGGTTTGTGCCTGGGACAGACAAGGCAAACGCCTGGAAAACAGTCACTCGAATTTAGCAACCGCTCAGATAATACTCCCTCTTTTAGTGCTAGTTAGGTACGACGGGCACGAGGTACTACGATAAGGTCAGTGGTAAGCAAAAGCGAGCAGGAATCCATTTTAACGGAGAGCTCGCATTGCCACAGTAGGGAGGCGGACAGCAATGAAGGGGGATGCCGGGAATGAGACGATGGGAGTTGGGTAATGTCCAAACACTTGAGGCCGGGGCGTGGCAGGGTGGTGGAGGCGCCGAAGAGCTCAGTGCGGAAATCACTACGACACCAGCCGCCATGGAAGAGTTCACCTACGGAAAAGTGCAGCGGGAAAGACAGCAATAAAGTGGAAGCGTACGATGCACCGAGTCTTAGTATGGTGCAAATGGGTGAGAGTAAAAAGCGTGTCTCATTAGCCACGACAGTCCGACTAATAGTGATATACTATAAGTCTCTTGTGTTTTGCTTGTGACCACATGGAACTGCTCATCAGCAAACTCGTACTTTACTGCATCAGGCCGTATTGGACACCTCAACTCAATAACAAGGTGTAAAGTTTAAAATAGGTTTATAAAATGGAATACTCCATTTGTTTAAAATAATTTAGCTTGCACTTATTGTGGACAACTCCACATTGGGTTTCCCTATTTGCCGAGGTGAAACTTCGGTCAATAGAAAGAAGCATCAACAGCTGCCGCCCCACATAGCACTCGCGGGGTTGGCCGACAGCTATTGTTAAAGTGAAAGCGTGATGCAAAAATAAACAAGTTATGGCCATTGCGCAAAGGCAGCCACTTGTTTATATTTGCATCACGGCCGACATTGCTAAAGCCGAATGAACAAAAAAAAAAAAAGAGTGCTTACCAACTAATGTCGGAGACAGTGTAACGCCGCAAGTAAAAGAGGAAGTCCTGATGGGCGGTCATAAAAGTGCGTAGGAATTTTAAAAACATCGGGGAACACTCTTTTGATCCGTGGATCCCCAGTCTGTCTTCTACTCGGGAGATGGATCCCTCTTTGGCGGTGCCGCATTATGATAATGTCCTTACAGAGGCCTTGGACGAACTGGCGCCGGCTCGGTCCTGTTATTCAGCCAGGAAAAGACCATCAGCCCCCTGGTTCTCTGAACAACTTAGACTCCTTAGACAGGAAGTAAGGAGACAGGAGCGTAAATGGCATGCCAGTTGGGATCCCAAAGACAGGGAAGCTCATAAAACCCTGCTTAAGAGATGTAAGCTTGAAGTTATTGGGACCAAACAAGACTACTTTGTGGCCCTGACTTCCTCCCTCTCATCTCCCAAGGAGCTCTTCAGGATCGTGGACTCTCTCACATCTCTTCAGGTCCCCGATCCTGTTATTCCATCTCAGGAGCTCTGCAATGACATAGCTCTCTTCTTTCAGTCCAAAATATCGGACATCTATTCTTCCCTGGAGTCACTGAGGCTCTCAACGGCTGAGCCATCGGCTACTGTGGTCCCGGATGTCTCTTCTGCGGAGCTTCCCTCGGCCGGCTGTTTGGAATCTTTTCCTCCGCTATCTCTACAAGATCTGGAGACGCTGCTTGATAAAACGAAGTCAGGGTCTCCGCTAGATGCCTGTCCCCTTAAGATCTTGAAGCAGTGCAGAGGATCTCTTACCCCCTTTACTAGAGATCATGAATGGGGTAATGAGGGAGGGTGTCTTTCCACAGCAGTGGAAAAATGCTGTGGTAAAACCTCTACTTAAGAAACCCTCCCTAGATCCCGGGGTATTAAAAAACTTCCGCCCCATCTCACTGCTTCCGGCCCCCGCAAAGATGCTTGAGGCCCATTTAAATGGGCATCTGGCTGTCTTCGTGGAGAATTCGGGCTGCCTGGACCCTTCCCAGCATGGTTTCAGGAGGGAACATAGCACAGAGTCTGCCCTCACCCTGGTGCTCGACTCCATCCGTATGAGTGTGGATGAGGGTCGGACATCCCTCCTGATCCTCCTGGACCTCACGGCTGCCTTCGATACCCTATCTCCCCGTGTCTTAACATCTCGACTGGGTGAGATTGGGGTCCGGGGGGCAGCCCTGGGGTTGCTCTCCTCTTTTCTCGATCATAGAGAGCAGAGGGTAATGCTGGGAAAATTTCTATCTCCATCCCTGTCTGTGCAATGTGGGGTCCCTCAGGGGTCGGCGCTTAGTCCTACCCTTTTTAACATCTACGTGACCCCCCTTGCCAGACTTATTAGATCTTTTGGGATGGAGGTAGTTTCCTACGCTGATGACACCCAGATCCTCGTGTCTCTCTCCCAGTCGGTCGAGCTGACAGCCTTCAGGTTTAGATCTTGTATGGAGGCTGTCAGCCAGTGGATGATTTACAACTCACTGAAATTGAATGGGGAGAAGACCGAGGTGATGGTGTTCGGCGGAAAGGAAGACATTTGGTCTATGGAGTGGTGGCCTGACTCGTTGGGTGCCTGTCCTAAACCTACCTCCTCGGCTAAAAATCTCGGTGTGATGATTGACCCCATTCTTGGTATGTGTCAACAGGTCAACAGGACGGTATCTACCTGTTGGGGTATAATCCACATCCTCAGGAAGATTAGGAATTACCTTTCCTTGCAGGCAAGAAGACAACTTGCTGTGGCCCTTTTGGGTTCTTGTCTGGACTACTGCAATGCGCTGTATGCTGGACTGAATAAGAGTCAGCTGCAGCGCTTGCAGGTAGTCCAGAATGCGGCAGCCAGATTTGTCCTCGATCTTCCCCGACGCTCTTCGGCCACGCTGGCCAGGAAGCAACTTCACTGGCTTCCGATAAAGGAGCGGGTAGTCTTTAAGTCCATGTGTATGGTCTATAAGGCTCTGGCGAAAAGTAGCCCTACAGGCATTAGATCCATCCTGTCTTACTACAATCCTGGCAGGAACCTCCGCTCCTCCAACCATCTTCTTCTCCGCATCCCTCGCATTCGGAAAACTAGATGGGGCGGCAGGGCTTTTTCTTATTTGGCTCCAAAATGGAGGAACGATCTTCCATTAGAGCTAAGGTCCCTTCCCTCCCTTCAGACCTTTAGAGCTGCCCTCAAAACACGCCTCTTTGTACAAGCGTATGAGTAGTTGCGCCCTGCTTTCTGATCCTTCTTGGTAGGCGCCGTGACACCTTCGGGTTTAGTTTGCGCGGTACAAGATGCATAATAAATAAATAAATAAATAAATAAATAAATGGAGACAGGGCGGTAACCAGGAGGGACTAAAAAGACTCATTATCAATCGGAAGCCAGTGTTCACCAAAGACAATGCCACCAGCCAATGAAAAATATGGGCGGGGCTTCCACTCCACTCCTCAAACATACCCTACTACAGCATGCCTCGCAGAGCGAGCAGCGCATGCGCTGCAACGCTAGGCTCGACCTAAAATGGTGCCACCCCATGCTTGTGTGATAACCGCACTTTCTCCACCATCTCGGTGGTCAGACCAGATCCTCGCAGACGCAGCGCAAACCTCTCCGTGGGGTGCGACAATGGCCCTGGTCCCAAGGTGGACGGAGGAAGAGACAATTACCATAGCCGTCTAGAACATCACACCGCGGCACAGGACGGAACGCATTAGGAAGATGTAAACCGCTAATTAATGCATCCCTTCCACTGACCAGAGCCCTCATTAACAACGAAAGCAGTGATCATTGATCGAACAGACGCAACATGGTCAATACTGTGCCTGACCCCCCTTCCCTGGAAGCAGCTCATGAAACCCTTTGAAAATGACCCCCCCACGGGTTCAGAGGAGGGAGATCCATTGACATGGGGGGAGGAGGAGGGAGGGGGGTCCTGGACCCCTCACTCATACTCTGTTACACCTTCTGGGCAACTGCCCCACGCAGGATACCCTTTGTAAAGTGTGGTAAATAATACATCTCACCCACAGACCACCAGACACCTGCTTTGGACCGCCACCCCATTATATTTCAGTCCCATATAAGCACCCCTTAATCCATCACAGCCAACACGGAACAGCCCAAGTTCTGAGGAGTAATTCAGGGTAGTCGGAACTCACGGGGTTTTACTCTCTGGAATGCCATGGAGTTCCGACTACCCTTAAATACTCCTCAGATATGGAGAGTTTTTAAAAAGTTAGTCGATCACGTCACGTCCTCTTTCCATTCCTTAACTTTGACACCCAAAGCAGATTTTTCAACTAACACAGGGTCACTCTGCAACTTTTAAGATTCTATGTGGAGTTGTGTTGAGGGTAGTCTTCACTCCATCTCATGCATTGTCTTTAACATCAGATCACTCCCTGTCTCTTTATCTCATGGATACCGAGGCCACGTAGTCTTCACTCTACCTCATGCATCATCTTTAACCTCACTTCACTTGCTGTCTCTTTATCTCATGAATACCGAGGCTGCCTGGTCTACATTCCACCTCATACCTCTGGTCTTTCACCTCACTGCCCTCCCTCTTTCTTTATCTCATGGATACCGAGGTCACGTTGTCTTCACTCCATCTCACGCTTCCATCTTCCACACTGACTCATTATTATCTCATGAATATCGAGGCCGCCAGATCTTCATTCCACCTCATGCCTCTTTCTTACACCCCCAGTCTCATTATCTCATGAATATCGAGGCCGCCAGATCTTCATTCCACCTCATGCCTCTTTCTTACAACCCCGTCTATTTATCTCATGAATACTGAGGCCGCCAGATCTTCATTCCACCTCATGCCTCTTTCTTACAACCCCGTCTATTTATCTCATGAATATCGAGGCCGCCAGATCTTCATTCCACCTCATGCCTCTTTCTTACAACCCCGTCTATTTATCTCATGAATATCGAGGCTGCCAGATCTTCATTCCACCTCATGCCTCTTTCTTACACCCCTTGTCTCTTTATCTCATGAATACCAAGGCCGCCAGATCTTCTTTCCACCTCATGCCTCTTTCTTACACCCCCGTCTTTTTATCTCATGAATATCGAGGCTGCCAGATCTTCATTCTACCTCATGCCTCTTTCTTACACACCCGTCTTTTTATCTCATGAATACTGAGGCTGCCAGATCTTCATTTTACCTCATGCCTCTTTCTTACACCCCTTGTCTCTTTATCTCATGAATACCGAGGCCGCCAGATCTTCTTTCCACCTCATGCCTCTTTCTTACACCCCGTCTTTTTATCTCATGAATATCGAGGCTGCCAGATCTTCATTCTACCTCATGCCTCTTTCTTACACACCCGTCTTTTTATCTCATGAATACTGAGGCCGCCAGATCTTAATTCCACCTCATGCCTCTTTCTTACACCCCTTGTCTCTTGATCTCATGAATACCGAGGCGGTCTAGTCCTCATTCCACCTCATGCCTCTTTCTTACACCCCTTGTTTCTTTATCTCATGAATACCGAGGCTGTCTAGTCTTCATTCCACCTCATGCCTCTTTCTTACACCCCTTGTCTCTTTTATCTCATGAATACCGAGGCCGCCAGATCTTCATTCCAACTCATGCCTCTTTTTTACACCCCCGTCTTTTTATCTCATGAATATCGAGGCTGCCAGATCTTCATTCCACCTCATGCCTCTTTCTTACACCCCCGTCTTTTTATCTCATGAATACTGAGGCCGCCAGATCTTCATTCCACCTCATGCCTCTTTTTTACACCCCCGTCTTTTTATCTCATGAATATCGAGGCTGCCAGATCTTCATTCTACCTCATGCCTCTTTCTTACACCCCGTCTTTTTATCTCATGAATACTGAGGCCGCCAGATCTTCATTCCACCTCATGCCTCTTTCTTACACCCCCAGTCTCTTTATCTCATGAATATCGAGGCTGCCAGATCTTCATTCCATCTCATGCCTCTTTCTTACATCCCCGTCTCTTTATCTCATGAATATCGAGGCTGCCAGATCTTCATTCTACCTCATGCCTCTTTCTTACACCCCCGTCTTTTTATCTCATGAATACTGAGGCCGCCAGATCTTCATTCCACCTCATGCCTCTTTCTTACACCCCTTGTCTCTTTATCTCATGAATACTGAGGCCGCCAGATCTTAATTCCACCTCATGCCTCTTTCTTACACCCCTTGTCTCTTTATCTCATGAATACCGAGGCGGTCTAGTCTTCATCCCACCTCATGCCTCTTTCTTACACCCCTTGTTTCTTTATCTCATGAATACCGAGGCTGTCTAGTCTTCATTCCACCTCATGCCTCTTTCTTACACCCCTTGTCTCTTTTATCTCATGAATACCGAGGCCGCCAGATCTTCATTCCACCTCATGCCTCTTTTTTACACCCCCGTCTTTTTATCTCATGAATATCGAGGCTGCCAGATCTTCATTCTACCTCATGCCTCTTTCTTACACCCCCGTCTTTTTATCTCATGAATACTGAGGCTGCCAGATCTTCATTCCACCTCATGCCTCTTTCTTACACCCCCAGTCTCTTTATCTCATGAATATCGAGGCTGCCAGATCTTCATTCCACCTCATGCCTCTTTCTTACACCCCTTGTCTCTTTATCTCATGAATACTGAGGCCGCCAGATCTTCATTCCACCTCATGCCTCTTTCTTACACCCCCAGTCTCTTTATCTCATGAATATCGAGGCTGCCAGATCTTCATTCCATCTCATGCCTCTTTCTTACATCCCCGTCTCTTTATCTCATGAATATCGAGGCTGTCTAGTCTTGATTCCACCTCGTGCCTCTTTCTCCCACCCCTTCCACTCCCGGTCTCTTTCACTCACTCCCGAGGGCTCTTTTTCGTTGATTTGCCCTGTCTTTATATCTTTCTCCTTTATTCTATATTTTTATTTCTTGATCTGGGTCAAATTACAATGGATAAAAATCAGTCTGACCCCAAAAGGGCTCCGTGGTGCCCCCCCACCTGCGTATATTAAGCCCGGATGCATGTTCAGTACCCTCTACCAGCAGGGAGTGAGCCTTCGCTGCCCACCCTTACTACCCCTGCAGAGTCAAGCGAACAGTAGGTCTCAAGGCCACGCGACAACAGTGGTAAGTGACAGCCCCCACCGCAGAGATTCTACAGCAGCCCCCACTGTCCCAGGACCTATAGAAAGAACCAAAAACCTGTATGGGGGCAGAGTCCGGGAGAGATTAAAAACCAGAGAGGGAATTTAGGAGTAATGTCAAGAAGGGAACGCGGGGCAGAGTCGAGGACAGTAGCAATACCTTCAACGCGTTTGCAGTACAGTAAACCAGAGCTGCCTTCTGCCACAGGGGCCCGGGGCCCGTGTCATGCAGGAACACAAAATGCTGTGCTTTTATCTAGAACTCTGGTTGGCCTACAGCGATTGATAGGGAAGGAAGTTGTTAATCAATAAGGCCAAAACGTATACTATGGTCTCTGGTATAAAACCCAGGAAATTAAAATACTTTTTTACAAGTTGTGCGAAAGTGGATAACTTTGACAATTTTTGTTATCTGGGGTTAACTTTTTCTGGCAATGGTAATTGGTCTTCCAAAATGTCTAATGTTCGTGCAAAGATGTCAAAAGTATCCATGGGGTCTTCCGGGTCTTCCGGTTTGCTTCCAAACTGGGGGAACAAGCCATTAAAGACATGACAGACAACTACATCGCTAGATGTGCCTCTATTGCACTATATGTTGCAGGGGTGTGCGGCAACAACACCAGCCAGGTAATGCAAGTGGAGGAAAATTCCTGTAAAAAAATAAAATTTATGCCTGCCTGCACCTGCATCCTCTGAGTTAATACACAGTGATGTTGGGCTAAGATACCTGTCAGATTTGATCGCTCTTTGACCTCTAACACTATGGAGATCAATTTGGTCGAAAGAAGAGACAGAATTTACTCAATCTATTGTCAAGGATCGCTCCAAATTGGACTAGTGTTTTAGGATTCCTTGGCTTAAATATATAGGAGATGTTAACCAAGACTTATTTATGCTCATATTCAGGACAGTCCAGCTGATGCGATAGGCCTGTTTAAACAAGAGCTTAAGAACATGCTCTTGGCCCATAAAAAGGATTGTAGGATGCGAACTGTGGTAAACAAACAACATACCTGTTTTATTAATCGATTATAGATACCGAAGGCTTCCAGAGCTATCTATCACTAGTTACGTGACCCTCACACCGTTATGTACTAACAAGGATGAGACTGGGTATTGTCCACCATCTAGTTGCTTTCCCCAAAATGAAAACGCAGCCTGTCACTTTATGCCCATGTGATGAGCACTTTAAATAGAGCACTATGCACTTTCTACTTTTGTCTGATCGATATCTGAATTATAGATATGTCTATTTAAAACCCTTGTGAAAGAAACAGAATGTAAAGACAACCAATGCTGCTACAAGCCTATTGTTTGCACTAGGAGACCCCGAGATCTGTTTTTCTGTTGCAACTCTTATTCTGAAATCAATGCAAGTGAAAAAAGTACTGTATTTGTTGAATTGTTTTTAAATTTTAATGTACTAATCTATTAAGATTATATTTGTGTAATTGAATTGGATTGTTGTATATGTATATTTGCTGCTTTTCTGGTAGCTACTCTAACCCAATAAAGCTGGATGAACCGAATCGACTGTCACACACCAGAACTTTGTTGCATCACATTAAGGTACAAAAACACAGCGACGCTCCAGCCACGGGTTAATTTGAATATGCAAATCGTGGCCCAATATTAAAATAAATTGTCCAGAATGTCGCATGGATTGGGTACAACTTATCACTAACAAGTGACAACACAGAGTCAGGGTCGGACTGGGAACCCCAAACGGCCCTGGCAAATGTGAGGAGTCCAGTCCCTTCAGGGTGCAGAGTGAGCGCAGCGAGAGGGCCCAACCACTACAAGGAGGGTGTGGTGAAGTAATCATCAACAAAAGTCAGCAGACAGAAGTACTTCACGTTGTGTATTTATTTGGCACAACCTCAGCAGTCCCAAAGTAACTGACACGCAATCTCTCAACCATGAACCAACATTGGAACTTCTACATTCCAGTGATGTAAACTGGAATGTAGTTAACATGAGACCACCACAATATCTCCCTTGCTTACAATAAATAAACGCAAAACAAATAGTAAAGCAAAACATTCCATAAATAAAATAGCTACAAATACTACACAATATAAGTAAGTGAATATGAAAGAATTTCAATCACCAAAGAATTTCAATCACAAAATCTCTAAGGTTTAACAATATTCCGTCCACTACTCCTTCGATGAGACAAAGGATGAACAGAACCCTTGGACTCTGAAACATCAATGTCAGAAGAAGAAGAGGATGAAAAAGGAACAGCACGAGGACGCAAAGAAGAATTAAATGGAACAGAAAGATCACGAGGAAGTAGCTTCACAACCCTTCCTTTATTCCACCATTCGTTCCTGCTGGTTCTCACTGCATTCCTGGTCACAACTTCAATCTTGACAGGAGGTTTAAATTTAGACATCCCCTCAAGGACATGATTGGGATCTTTGACCCGAACCCAATCTCCCACACGCAAGTCTCTTTCTATAGATTTTACTCTATACAGTGTGTCATAGTGACTCTTCATTTTAGCTTGAAATGTTTCCACATTAGGTCTAACAACTTTGTCCACATTTAACATATGTTCATTCTTGTTCTGACACTCTCTTAGCCATGCAGGACACAACCTGGAAGCAGGAGGACGTCCCCGTAGAATCTCAAATGGCGAGAGCCCAGAGACAGCATTAAGACATGACCTATGTGACCACAGCATCGCTTCGACAGCCTTGGACACGTCTATCTTGTTTTGAATAGCCCACTGTATACACTCTGCCAATGTGCGGTTCATTTTTTTACTAAACTGTTTGCTTGGGGATGATATAACGCAACTCACTTGTGTTTAATGGCATTAGATTTGAGAAAACTTTTCATTTCCTTTGAAATAAATTAGATAACATTGTCCGAGACGATTTCTTTAGGAAAACCTTCTCTCAACAACAATTTTTTTTTAAACTTGATAACCCTAGCCGCGTTTGCCTCTTAAACAAATTTTACTTCCCACCATTTACTATAGTAGTCAACAACCACAATAACCGGTGAAAGAACACTAAATGGTCCAATGAAGTCTATGGCAAGTTTGGACCACACAAACTCAGGTAATTTTACAGGTTGAAGGGGAACAGCTTCAGTGGAGTCCTTTATCACTAGTGGCACAAATAACACGTGCCCGAACTCTAGCAATAATGGCAGAATCCAGCCCAGGCCACCAATAACGGTCTCTGATGTTTCTTTTGGTTATGGTCTGGCCTAAGTGTCCCTCATGTCCATACACAATGATCCGGTCTCTCAGAGACAGGTGGAATAAATGTGTCTCCCCGCACCAACATCCTATTTTCTTCATTTGACAATTCATCAGAAACTTTAAAATAAGGTTGCAAATCCAGGGGTAAAACTTTTTCTTATCAACCATTCATTACATACTTTCTCACACTATCCAGCTCAACATCTTTGAAGATCCCGACATCCACTCTTGTTCTGTAAATGTAGTGTTGTGGCAAACATCAACACAAGCATTTAAGCATTCTTCATCATTATTTTCTGGATACTCAGTAAATCTTAAAGGTGGACGAGATAAGTAATCCGCCCTTACGTTCTCACCACCTGGGATGTATTCAACAATGAAATTGTATTGTAAAAAAGTTTTTAACTTAACCTCGCTATTCTTGGCGTGTGATCTTTAAAGGTACAACCACTCAAAATCAGAAAGTACTTTATTCGGTTAAAAAAATCGTTAACCATAAAAGCAGCAACATGAAAGAAATTACAATTTATACAGATCTATTTAAAAGAAAAACACATTATTTCATTAGGTTTCGTTCGCACCAATAGATTTTTGTAGTTTAAAAACATATTTAAAAAAGCACAACAACGGTTAAAACTGTGTCCATTCTCTGACATTCTAAGAAAGCTAAACGACATCTATTTAAGTTCATGTCTTTGAGAAAGGGGATTATGACTTTTCTGCGAGGTATAATATAAAATTTACTAAAGAATAAAATGTGATTATCAGATTGGGGTGAGGATTTATCACAAGGGCAGGTAGGTAAATGTCGCGACCATAAGTTCATTTCTGGGAAGGACAAGAGTCTAAAAACAAGATTTAATCTAAATCGGGTTAAGAGAAATCGATCATGATTTGTCATCGACAGGGTCAAATAGGGCTGTACTTTTACACCAGTCAATATTAGATTATGCGAGGCAACTGTCTTTTTACTAATTTCCACTCGCCTTCTTTTGTCTTCAAGGTAATCCAACCACTCAAAATACCGACTAACGGTTTGTGGTCAGTCTTGAGAATGAATTTTCTTCCCCAAACAAAACATTTAAATCTTTCAACTGCCCAACAACAGCCCAAAAGTTATTGTTCAATAACAGATTAAAACGTTTTCATTGGATCTCAAAGTCCTAGAAGCAAAACCGATAGTCACTTCAATTTGTCCCTTCATCTGTGAAATTGTGGCACCCAAACAGTCATTACAAACCCTTTTTAGCAACATTAGGAAGATGAAAAACTGAAAAAAAGACATAACTTTCGAACCTGTCCCATGTAGCTTGCATGCAGCTCTTTGGTGACACGTCATAATCTAGCGCAGTGAGGGAGGGTTGCGATTCATGAACTGCACAGTAACACAAGGGTCTGTGGGACCAAAGCAGGAACCCACTGAGCTATGCACAGATAATACTGTTCCAGATCTGCATGATACACTTCCTTTGCAGCAGGCACATTCACCCTCTGGGCTACCTTAGACGAGTTGAAACTGCCACTAGACACAACTATCTCTCAAACAGGTACATTGATCCCCAGAGTTATCTTGACACTTCTTGTAGAGTGAAAACTACTGGATACACAAGGAACTCTGCAGCCCGAGCTTTCAAAATCAGCCCCCAAGAACAACCCTGCACCCCCAGCCCTTCCAGCCTCGGGCAGGGGTCATGTGTCCCACACACGGCTGGTCTGGTCCGGATCATCACCAGTGATGTGAGTCCTGTGTGTAAAAGAGACACGTGTGAAGCTCCTTTGCTTCTTCCAGCATCACCCTCCACCTCGAGCGCTTCTCATTGGGCCGCGGTGCACTATGGGAGAATGAACTTCCTGTCTGCCACATAATCTTTTAACATAATGAGCTCTAGGAGAAGCACCGACCTTGCTTCAAAAATTGAAAGCAGGGCAGAGTCCAGGACAGGAGTGCTCTCAAGCGGGGCGTGCAGGGCAGAGTCCAGGACAGGAGTGCTCTCAAGCAGGGCGTGTAGGGCAGAGTCCAGGACAGGAGTGCTCTCAAGCAGGGCGTGTAGGGCAGAGTCCAGGACAGGAGTGCTCTCAAGCAGGGCGTGTAGGGCAGAGTCCAGGACAGGAGTGCTCTCAAGCAGGGCGTGCAGGGCAGAGTCCAGGACAGGAGTGCTCTCAAGCAGGGCGTGTAGGGCAGAGTCCAGGACAGGAGTGCTCTCAAGCAGGGCGTGTAGGGCAGAGTCCAGGACAGGAGTGCTCTCAAGCAGGGCGTGTAGGGCAGAGTCCAGGACAGGAGTGCTCTCAAGCAGGGCAGAGTCCAGGACAGGAGTGCTCTCAAGCAGGGCGTGTAGGGCAGAGTCCAGGACAGGAGTGCTCTCAAGCAGGGCGTGTAGGGCAGAGTCCAGGACAGTAGTGCTGTCAAGAAGGGTAAGCAGGGCACAGTCCAGGACAGGAGTGCTCTCAAGCAGGGCGTGTAGGGCAGAGTCCAGGACAGGAGTGCTCTCAAGCAGGGCGTGTAGGGCAGAGTCCAGGACAGGAGTGCTCTCAAGCAGGGCGTGTAGGGCAGAGTCCAGGACAGGAGTGCTCTCAAGCAGGGCGTGTAGGGCAGAGTCCAGGACAGGAGTGCTCTCAAGCAGGGCGTGTAGGGCAGAGTCCAGGACAGAAGTGCTGTCAAGAAGGGTAAGCAGGGCACAGTCCAGGACAGGAGTGCTCTCAAGCAGGGCGTGTAGGGCAGAGTCCAGGACAGTAGTGCTGTCAAGAAGGGTATGCAGGGCAGAGTCCAGGACAGAAGTGCTGTCAAGAAGGGTAAGCAGGGCACAGTCCAGGACAGGAGTGCTCTCAAGCAGGGTGTGTAGGGCAGAGTCCAGGACAGTAGTGCTGTCAAGAAGGGTATGCAGGGCAGAGTCCAGGACAGAAGTGCTGTCAAGAAGGGTAAGCAGGGCACAGTCCAGGACAGGAGTGCTCTCAAGCAGGGTGTGTAGGGCAGAGTCCAGGACAGTAGTGCTGTCAAGAAGGGTATGCAGGGCAGAGTCCAGGACAGAAGTGCTGTCAAGAAGGGTATGCAGGGCAGAGTCCAGGACAGGAGTGCTCTCAAGCAGGGCGTGTAGGGCAGAGTCCAGGACAGAAGTGCTGTCAAGAAGGGTAAGCAGGGCACAGTCCAGGACAGGAGTGCTCTCAAGCAGGGCGTGTAGGGCAGAGTCCAGGACAGTAGTGCTGTCAAGAAGGGTATGCAGGGCAGAGTCCAGGACAGAAGTGCTGTCAAGAAGGGTATGCAGGGCAGAGTCCAGGACAGAAGTGCTGTCAAGAAGGGTATGCAGGGCAAAGTCCAGGACAGTAGTGCTGTCAAGAAGGGTATGCAGGGCAGAGTCCAGGACAGGAGTGCTCTCAAGCAGGGCGTGTAGGGCAGAGTCCAGGACAGAAGTGCTGTCAAGAAGGGTATGCAGGGCAAAGTCCAGGACAGTAGTGCTGTCAAGAAGGGTATGCAGGGCAGAGTCCAGGACAGGAGTGCTCTCAAGCAGGGCGTGTAGGGCAGAGTCCAGGACAGAAGTGCTGTCAAGAAGGGTAAGCAGGGCACAGTCCAGGACAGGAGTGCTCTCAAGCAGGGCGTGTAGGGCAGAGTCCAGGACAGAAGTGCTGTCAAGAAGGGTAAGCAGGGCACACTCCAGGACAGGAGTGCTCTCAAGCAGGGCGTGTAGGGCAGAGTCCAGGACAGAAGTGCTGTCAAGAAGGGTAAGCAGGGCACAGTCCAGGACAGGAGTGCTCTCAAGCAGGGCGTGTAGGGCAGAGTCCAGGACAGAAGTGCTGTCAAGAAGGGTAAGCAGGGCACACTCCAGGACAGGAGTGCTCTCAAGCAGGGCGTGTAGGGCAGAGTCCAGGACAGGAGTGGTCTCAAGCGGGGCGTGTAGGGCAGAGTCCAGGACAGGAGCAGTAATGTCATGAAAGGTGGGCAGGGCAGGGTTCAGGACAGGGGTGCTCTCAAGCAGGGCGTGCAGGGCAGAGTCCAGGGCAGTGAGACACAAGAGCCCTTGTAGAGGGAGGTGCATAGGACCCAGACCTGTGGTTTGAGGGGAGTGGACATTAAGGAGGGCCCCCCTGAAGCCTCCACTCTGGCTCTGAGGATCCAGGACACTTTGGGTTTTCTAGGGGGGTCTGTTGAGGTCATGGAAGGACCGAGGTCCTGTTTCTAAGGCAGGGGTCAGGAGTGTTGGGGAGCCAGCTCTGAAAAAGGGGGAAGAGGACTCGAGGCGCTTTGCAGCTCTGCAGTTGTAGCCAGAGCCAGGAGTCGCATAACCCAACGGTACTTTCAGAGCGCGCAGGCGCCCCAGGGCTTTTAGGTGCTGATTCCAACAGGTAACATGAGGTCACGCGCAGCCTCTGCAGCAGGTGCATGAACCCACTGAGCCATCATCCCACGCAAGGATGACGTAGGGATAGAACACGTCATGCATCCAGGCCACAGAGGAAGCGTCAGACACGTCAGTGCACGAGACCCATGTCTGGACCCCATAACACAACCAGCCCTCTCAAGGAGCGAGCAGCACCCTCAGCGTCAGTGGGGGCGGGGCCAAGGTGCTGTGCATGGGGCGGGCTCCATCGATGAGGGGGCGTGGCCAAGGTGCTGTGCCTGGGACGGGCTCCATCGACGAGGGGGCGTGGCCAAGGTGCTGTGCATGGGGCGGGGCCGAGGTGCTGTGCATGGGGCGGGCATCGATGAGGGGGCGTGGCCAAGGTGCTGTGCATGGGGCGGGCATCGATGAGGGGGCGTGGCCAAGGTGCTGTGCATGGGACGGGCTCCATCGATGAGGGGGCGGGGCCGAGGTGCTGTGCATGGGGCGGGGCCGAGGTGCTGTGCATGGGGCGGGCTCCATCGATGAGGGGGGGGGCTGTGAGTCACACGCTGATCCGTTCGGTGTAACACTGAAGCCTGGGGCTTAATTTGACTCAACACAGGAAACCTCACACGGCCCAGACAGGAAAGAAAAAAGCGTGACGGATCTCTAGCTCTCTCTCGATTCTGTGGGTGGTGATGCATGGCAGGTCTTAGTTGGTGGAGCGAACTGATGGGTGAATTCCGCGACTCCTCCGCGCTAACTAGCTATCGACCCTGGGACAGGTGGCGTTCAGCCACACCAGAAATCCAGCAGTAACTGGTCAGTGATGCCCTTAGGTCGGGCAGTAACTGACCTGGTCTTGGATGCCGGACCTAAGGGCATCAAAGGTCAGTTACTGACCGATCTAAGGTCTTCACAGACCAGTTACTGCCCGACCTAAGGGCAAGGCAAGGATCTCTTACAGGGAAGCACTTCAGCTCAGGTATTGATTGGACAGGCCATCATACAACTTTTTCCATCGCTTGCATGACCCATAAATCCCTGCACAGCCATACCCCCAGTTACTTAGCACTAACGCTAGAACGATCGGGAGGACGCAGACAACTGCGAAGTGCGAGCTCACTACTACTGAAACCACAGTCCTTCCATAAAACGAGTACCGGGCGCAGAGCTTTTTTAGGGATCGCACCAAAGATTTGGAACTCCCTACCTCCAGCTGTACATGGAATCCCTTCCTTTTCCAAAAAAGAATCGAGTATGCTTCCAATGAACAAATTCACATCCGAAGGCATCATACTTCACGCCGACTTCTAGTGACCATGCTATCCATTTATTACCGTCTACCTCTTTTGCGTTGAACTGCGATTACCAAATGTATGTATACCTCCTCATCCTGCTAAGTTTGAATAACTGTGTAATGTGACGCGCCCAGATTCCCTCGTGGATCTCTCACCGCCGACTAATAGGCACCGATGCCATCCATATAGATTATCTCCTTTTTGTGTTGAATTGCAAATGCCGTTTGTACCTGGACTACCTCAACCTCCGAAAGCTGAAAAACTGTGCAACGTGAATGGCTCGGATTCCCTAGTGGCTCATTCTTTGTTGTTTACTAGTCACCTATGCTATTTATTTACCATAACCTATCTCCTTTGTATAATGGCGAGCATCGAATGTATGTACACTACTTCAACCATCTAATGTTCAATTATGTTATATTGTAAAGCGCTCCGATACCCTTGTGGGTCATGTTCGCGCTAAATAAAATGTTATAAATAAATAAAATACGTAGCTGAATTACTGCAAAAACAAACACTATCACTCCAATCTTTATTGAACTTGGTAGGAACTTTTGTAGCAGCATTCCAAGTGACACTGCGTTCCATGTTTACAAAAGGTCTGGTGTCAAGTTTTCGCCACAATCTCAGATGCTTGGTGACAACATTCTTTTCACATCTACGAGTCACTACATCTTGCATTTAATGTTTGAAGCCTGGGGTGTTTGGCAATTCACCTGCTATCAATACTGACTCACTAGAAAAGGGGGCGATGTATCAAAGGATTTCACCCATCCTCTGTCTGTGGGTAAATGTGATGCTACATATTAGGAAAGATTCTTATGAAACCAGCCATTTTACCTATCAGTGAAATCAAATTTAGCTAAAATATCAAATATGATTTTGATATTTTCCGATTCTAAGGTCTAAAACATGCATCTAAACACTGCCTCCTTAGACCAAAGACCACAAAACTGAAAAAAGCAGAAAGAGAAGAGAATGTTTTAGTGATATCTCTAAACAACAAAACTCAAGCAGAATAATGTTCGCCCAGTCTGTCTTGCTGCTGCCTTGTATGACAAAGTTACATTATATTGGCCCTTTCAGGGGGAAATAAAAACGTCTCTTTCACTCATCTTTTCCTTTCTTTGAATGGCATTTAGTTTGTGGTTGCAAAGGTGTTTTTTCAGTGTTTATATGTTTACACCGGTGATTGCCATTTTCCTTTTGGTGGGGTTTTATCAGTTATTTTGGGTTTAAACCTAAAACCAGGTAGCCTTTTTATAATGTTGGTGCTCAAAGGTGATTCTGTATATTTTGGACTGGTTTTGAGGGCCGTTAAGAGCGCGCTCCTCCTTCTGAGCTCCAGGCACTTTACTAAGTGGTTATAAGATTGGAGCACAATTGTTAATGTGTGACAAATACCCCCAGCCTTCCCTGAACCCCTTTCATTAGCTTACTCTAGTAACTGTCTCTTCTGGGGTAGAGCTGAGACAAAGCGCTTCCTGCCTGCAATGGGTGAGAGGAGCTAAAAATGATGGAATGGAGTAAAGCCAGAGCACGGCCATTGCTTCCATTTGGGTTTAGAATTTCAATCTCGATTTTTTTTTAGGTTCAAGAGAGGCCTTCAGGCAGGTGAGACTTCGCCACATCCGTGTTACCTGTGGACCCTGGACATCAGCCCTGTCTTGGCACGGACACCTGGTGGGCGCTGTAGGCACTGACACGTGAGCTAAAACGGTGGAATGGAATGGTGCACCGACTAGTTGATAGAGGCCTGGACCGCATCAAGCACCCCGCATCGCCCCCCCCCCCCCCTCACTCACCTCCTTCAAGGTCTCCATCCCAAGGGCTCCTTCCGGGTCAGCGCCCTCTTCTGCCCCAGGGGTCAGTTCAGGGGCCCAGCAGGGCACACACAGGGGGGCAGTGCCAGGGGGCACCCGGCGGGCAGCGGTTTATGCCATGCGCAGGCGAGGCTTTCCATCCCGGGGGTGCGGAGGGGGGGATGTCAGGTTGACCCCTTGCACAGTGCCTCGTTCAGAGATAGCCCCCACTCATGCTCCACGGGTGGGGGGGGGGTCTCATCCGAGGCCTGACCCCCGCAGTGACCCGGCTTTAAAGATCCTCCCTTTGGATCCAGGGACCGGGAAGCGCAGTGAGAGCAAGATCACCGGCGGGGGCGGCGCCGGGACTCCTGTAGGATGGTGGAGACGAGGGCCGGTGGTGAGGCACGGGGTCAGAGGTCAGGCACGGGGTCAGAGGTCAGACACAGGGGCGGTGGTGAGACACAGGGGCGGTGAGACACACGTGGTCAGAGGTCAGACACAGGGTGCACTGGGGAGACGGGGTGGAGGTGAGACAGGGGGGGTCGGAGGTGATAGAGGGGGGGCCGGAGGTAAGACAGGGGGGGTCTGTATGACACGGGTGGTGGTGAGACACAGGGGGTTAGTGACAGGGGGGGTCGGAGGTGATAGAGGGGGGGCCGGAGGTAAGACAGAGGGGGTCTGTATGACACGGGTGGTGGTGAGACACAGGGGGTTAGTGACAGGGGGGGTCGGAGGTGATAGAGGGGGGGCCGGAGGTAAGACAGAGGGGGTCTGTATGACACGGGTGGTGGTGAGACACAGGGGGTTAGTGACAGGGGGGGTCGGAGGTGATAGAGGGGGGGCCGGAGGTAAGACAGAGGGGGTCTGTATGACACGGGTGGTGGTGAGACACAGGGGGTTAGTGACAGGGGGGGTCGGAGGTGATAGAGGGGGGGCCGGAGGTAAGACAGAGGGGGTCTGTATGACACGGGTGGTGGTGAGACACAGGGGGTTAGTGACAGGGGGGGTCGGAGGTGATAGAGGGGGGGCCGGAGGTAAGACAGAGGGGGTCTGTATGACACGGGTGGTGGTGAGACACAGGGGGTTAGTGACAGGGGGGGTCGGAGGTGATAGAGGGGGGGCCGGAGGTAAGACAGAGGGGGTCTGTATGACACGGGTGGTGGTGAGACACAGGGGGTTAGTGACAGGGGGGGTCGGAGGTGATAGAGGGGGGTCGGAGGTAAGACAGAGGGGGTCTGTATGACACGGGTGGTGGTGAGACACAGGGGGTTAGTGACAGGGGGGGTCGGAGGTGATAGAGGGGGGTCGGAGGTGAGACAGAGGGGGTCTGTATGACACACGGTGGTGGTGAGTCACAGGATGGCCCGGACAGGGCGGTCCCACACAGGTTTAAAGCCCCGACAGCCCGGAAATGCCAAAGCGCCTCGAAGTCCTCGGTGTTTCCCAGCGCTGCGGGGATGAGTCAGGCCCGGACCCCGGGAGTCCGTGGGGGTTCAGGGGTGAGGCTGGGGGGACCCCCACGACTCGCCTTCAGTGCTGGTGGGTGCTGCCCTGACGTCATCCCGGGGGGCTCCTCCCCAGGGGGTCCGCTCCCCTCGCACTCTCTGCGCTCTGTCCCAGGGCAGGACAGCGGTCTCTTCCCAAGCCACGGATGTCTCTGCCCCAGGGCAGTCCCGGGCCTCTACCTGGCTGTCTCGCCCGTGGATGTCTCCTCCGTGGCTGTCTCGCCCGTGACTGTCTCTCAGGCCGGTGCTGGAGCGCCTGCCCTCGGCTGCCGGCGCTCCAGGGCTCGGCTGTCTCTTCGTGGCTCCTCCCTCCAGCCGGCGTCTGTCTCTTCCAGTCTTGGATGTCTCGGCGGGTTCATGTGGCCCGAGCTGCCGCCATGCTGAGACCCCTCTCCTCTCTGCAGCCGTCTCTTCCAGTCTCGGAGGCCGCTGTCAGCTCGGAGGGGTCGCTGCTGACCGGCCGTCTCTCCTGCCGGGGTGTCTCATTCATTCATCCTCCCAGGCTGCTGCATGTCTCGGTGGGCTCAGCGGGCTCTCCAGCCGGCGTCTCATTCAAGCTCCCAGGCTGCTGTGCGTGGCTGAGCGGTCTCTCTGTGGTATCTCCCGCCGGGGTCTGTCTCATTCATTCATCCTCCCGGGCTGAGCGCTCTCTTGGGCCGGGGCTGCTGCCGGTGCCCGGGCTCAGCTGCACCAGGCTCCGCCCCCCCTTTAAATGGACGAGAGAGGGGGGGGGGGGGGAGGCACCCTTTACTGCCCGGACGGAGAGCGCGTCTCACCGAGGGGCAGAGACAAAGGAGAGAGGGGGGGCGAGCAGCGCGACACCCCCAGGGAGGCTGGAGGAAGGGAGGCTGCGTGAGACGCCCGGGGCAGACAAGAGACCGCTGTGAGAGGAGACATACAAGAGACAGCTGTGAGAGGGGACATACAAGAGACAGCAGTGAGAGGGGACAGACAAGAGACCGCTGTGAGAGGGGACACGCAAGAGACAGCTGAGAGAGGGGACATGCAAGAGACAGCTGAGAGAGGGGACATACAAGAGACAGCAGTGAGAGGGGACATACAAGAGACAACTGTGAGAGGAGACACGCAAGAGACAGCTGTGAGAGGGGACATACAAGAGACAGCTGTGAGAGGGGACGCGCAAGAGACAGCTGTGAGAGGGGACATACAAGAGACAGCTGTGAGAGGGGACGCGCAAGAGACAGCTGTGAGAGGGGACATACAAGAGACAGCTGTGAGAGGGGACGCGCAAGAGACAGCTGAGAGAGGGGACATACAAGAGACAGCTGTGAGAGGGGACACGCAAGAGACAGCTGAGAGAGGGGACATGCAAGAGACAGCTGAGAGAGGGGACATACAAGAGACAGCAGTGAGAGGGGACATACAAGAGACAACTGTGAGAGGAGACACGCAAGAGACAGCTGTGAGAGGGGACATACAAGAGACAGCTGTGAGAGGGGACGCGCAAGAGACAGCTGTGAGAGGGGACATACAAGAGACAGCTGTGAGAGGGGACGCGCAAGAGACAGCTGTGAGAGGGGACATACAAGAGACAGCTGTGAGAGGGGACATACAAGAGACAGCTTTGCGAGAGCATAGGCAGAGGATCACACAAGAGACCACTGAGCAGGAGCACAGGTAGCAATACGCACAAGAGACGGAGTGCGAGACGCCCAGCAGAGGCACGTGACAGCTCTGTACACGAGACAGCTGTGGGGTGCACAGAGAGAGCTATACATAAGAGACAGCTGTGAGAGGGGACATACAAGAGGCAGCTGAGCACGAGCACAGGTAGCAATACGCACAAGAGACGGTGTTCGAGACGCCCAGTAGAGTCACGTGACAGCTCTGTACACGAGACAGCTGTGGGGTTCACAGGCAGAGACAGCTGTGGGGTGCACAGAGCGAGCTATACATAAGAGACAGCTGTGGCAGACCACAAGCGGAGACACACAAGAGACAGCTTGCAATATCTCGCAGCCTCTGGCGGACCCACGTCAGATCTGACTGCGGCTTCAATGACAAGGCAGAACTACAAGTCCCAGCATGCACTGCAGCTGTACCGCAGCTTCAGCATCCAGGGATGGCTGAACACGTCACCTGTGACGTGGGGGGAGTCCTTTCATACCCGAGTGTGACCGGGTGAGAGAGAGAGAGAGCGCTCTGCACTGACAAAATGTCAGACACCCCAGTGGGCGCAGACACATGTTCTGTGTCCCAGCTCTAGGCCTCCTACTTTCGGAGTTGCCCTGCTTAGTCACTAACACCCTGTGTGTGAGAGAGAGATGTGTGTGTGAGAGCTGTTAGAGATGTGTGTGCATGAGAGAGAGCTGAGTGAGAGCTGTTGTGTGAGAGGATGTGTGTGAAAGATAGGTGTGTGTGAGAGAGAGCTGAGAAAGCTGTGTGTGTGAGAACTCAGTGAGTGCTATTGTGTGAGAGAGCGCTGAGTGAGAGATGTGTGTGAGAGATAGGTGTGTGAGAGAGCTGTATGTTTGTGTGTGTGCGAGAGAGCTGAGTGAATGAGAGAGAGCGCCGAGTGAGAGATGTGTGTGAGAGACGATGTGTGTGAGAGAGAGCTGAGAAAGCTGTGTGTGAGAACTCAGTGAGAGAGCGCTGAGTGAGTGCGCCGAGTGAGAGATGTGTGTGAGAGACGATGTGTGTGAGAGATAGGTGTGTGAGAGAGCTGTATGTGTGTGTGTGTGTGTGTGTGCAAGAGAGAGCTGGGTGCAGAGGAAGCGCTCTGCACTGACCGGATGTCAGACCACAATGAGGACAGACACACTCTGTGCCCCAGCGCTAGGCCGTGTGCTTCCCGCGTTGCCCTGGTCAGTGTGTGTGTGTGTGAGGGTAGCAGCCCTGCACTCACTGGGCCTCAGTCACTGAGCGTCAGAGTTGGACACCCAGTGGGTCACTGAACTTCTGAGGGGTTTTCACTCATGAGCAGAGATGGCGCCTGAGACTGAAGCGCGTCCACACACACAGTCAAGTAGAAGAACTTGAACTATAGCGCTTCTACCCCTGATGAGGCGCTGGCGCTCTATGGGAGGGGGTGCACGCCACAGTGTGTGGCCTTTAATGTACCTTACATCGTTACTCGGCGGGGCTTGTGATGTCAGGGAACTGTCAGAAGCATCTCCTCCAATTTCAGGGGGGGGGAGGGTCAACAGGAAACTGACACGATTCTTTGAAGAGAACGCCATCCTCGACCCGTCCCAATCTGGATTCCGAAGCAACCACAGCACAGAGACCGCCCTACTCACCACCACAGACGACATCCTCACCCTCCAGGACCAGGGACACTCCGCAGCACTCATCCTACTCGACCTATCAGCGGCCTATGACACCGTCTCCCACCACACACTAGTCACCAGTCTACACGACGCAGGCGTACAAGGAACAGCCCTGGACTGGATCCGATCATTCCTCACCGGAAGAAGCCAAAGGATCAGACTCCCACCCTTCCTCTCCGACCCCACGAAAATCACCTGCAGAAAACCACAGAGTTCATCACTGAGCCCCACCCTCTTCAACATCTACATGGCCCTCCTCGCAGCCATCGTCCGACAACACAGCCTCAACATCGTATCCTACGCCGACGACACCCAGCTCATCCTCTCTCTCACCAAAGACCCCACCACTGCCAAACTCAACTTCCAGAAAAGAATGCAAGACATCGCAGTCTGGATGACCAACAGCTGCTTGAAGCTCAACGCCGAGAAGACAGAAGTCCTCATCCTCGATACCACCCCTTCTGCATGGGACAGCATGGTGGCCGATTCCCCTCAGAAGCCCATGAGGAAAAGTGTTCTTCTGATCGGCATCATTTGTACCGGGACTCCATTGTTTTTTTTATTGCCATCTCCTGTCAAACACTTCCACTCGACCCACCTGGTTGTTTCTGCTGATGCCTGGGAAAATTCTAACTGACACAACAAAAACCATCTTGCAGCCTGCATTTCTGCCCAGGAACTGTCGCACACCCAACCCCCCCTGATCTTTGCAGTTCAACAGAAAGCCACGAGACACCCACGCCCTGTGTAAATGATTTGTTTTCCATCTCCTGCTCCCAGCTTGATAAACATCCTTGACACCGTGATCAGGTTATCTGGACAATGGTCTGACTGCTGGGTCTTGATTAGGGTGATTAAACAATGACCTGAAAGACCGGGCTTTGATCAAGCTGAGTCAATAATGACCTGAAAGACAGAGCTTTGATCAAACCGAGTGAACAATGATTTGTGTACCAAGACTTGACCAGGTCACCATCTACAAACATCGTCTGGATCTGGTTATCAACTGCAAACACTGCCCTGGTTCAACAATGGACTAACAGCCAAAAGACTGGAATGAAAAAGTATAAAAGGCTTGTAAGCTGCGGAGTAAAGCAGCAGCCTCCTCTGTCTTGTTTCTAACGAGCTTGGGACTCTGTTCCATAGCCCGGGCTATTTAATAAATCTGGGTTCCTCCTGCAGATGAAGGCTCCTGTGTCTCCTTTTACTAAGTATGAAAGGTATGGAAGACTTGGGCGGTTCCCCCGCCCTCGAGACCCCGTAAGTGGGTTATTCCGGTTCTTCACCCACCTACCCCCTCAGACCACGCCAAGAACCTCGCCATCGTACTCGACTCATCGCTCACAGTGAACCGACAGGTCAAAGCAGTCACCTCCAGCTGCTTCAACACCCTCTGCATCCTCCGTAAGACCTTCAAATGGATCCCTCCTGATAGACTCAGGAGGGAAGACAGTCACTCACACACTCCTCACCAGCAGACTAGACTATGGAAACGCACTGTATGGCAGCATCAACAAGTCCCTATAATGCAAACTCCAGACAATACAGAACACCGCCGCCAGACTCGTCCTCAGCATCCCCTGACACAAACACATCAGCCAACACCTACAAAGTCTCTGGCTCCCCATGGACAAAAGAAGCACTTTCAAAATCCTCACTCACACCTACAAATGCCAATACAACAACGGACCCACATACCTCCATGGCAGAATCAACTTCCATGTACCCTAAAGAAACCTCCAATCTTCCAACCTCGCACTGGCCGAAACACCGCGCATCCACGGAACCAGAGCAGGTGGAAGATCCTTCTCTCACATTGCAACCAAGACCTGGAACGAGCTACCAGCAGTCATCAGATCCGCACCCTCCCTCAGCTCCTTCAGGAAGACCCTAAAGACCTGGCTCTTCGGCTAAACAGATCTGCGGACCCCTCCACACTCCCCTCAGCGCCTTGAGACCCTCACGGGTGAGTAGCGCTCTTACAATTCCCTGATTGACTGAGGCATAAGTAAGTGTGACTGAAGGAAAAGAGGAGTGAGTACACGGGCTGGAGGAGGTCGGAGGTGGGATGTAACAAGATGAGGCTGTACGGAAGGAGGACGTGTGATTCATGGGTGGTGTGGGGGTACATGGGCTAGAGAGGCTTTTGTCTGGCAGGAATGGTCTCTCAGAAAGGGGAGATCATTACACTAGTAAGGAGGAGTAGGGTCAGTCTATTGAAGTAGGGCAGAGTAGGCTTTCATCCCGCAGCGGAGTTGGCGCATCCGCGTTACCTTTGTAACGTGGCATTGCTTAATTAATCCAATTCTTAAAGTAGGCAGCGGTTGCTAAAGTTTATTTACCACTACACGTTCCCTTGAGTATTTTGCGGTAATTAGCTTTTAATCACTGCAGAGTATTGTAAGAACTGCCACCCGTCATACTCTGCAGTATTTATTTAGTTAATGCATTTTTATATAGCGCAGACTTTACCTAAAGGTGTCAGAGCGCTTCACAACAGAACCAAGTACGTTACATAAGGAGAGTGTTACAAAATGTATAAGTTACAAAACAAACGAGAAACAAGAAGAGGTAAAATAAAGCAATAGATGGCAGCCACTCAAAAACAAACAAAAAAACACAATAGGATTACGGTCCTACAGGCACAGATTACAAATTTACAATAAGAAAGAACTTCATTGAGGGACTAGAAGAGGGGTGTATTAGCTCTGGAAGTCTCTTTGGAAGAGAAGAGATTTGAGGTCAGTTTTGAAGGTCCGAGTAGAGTATGTAAGGGGCGGCCCCCTTCGCACTCCGCAGTGTGTAAGGGGAAGCCCCCTTCCCGCTCCGCAGTGTGTAAGGGGAAGCCCCCTTCCCGCTCCGCAGTGTGTAAGGGGCAGCCCCCTTCGTGCTCCGCAGTGTGTAAGGGGCGTCACACTTCAAGCTCCACAGTGTGCAAGGGGTGGCTCCCTTCAGGCTCCGCAGTGTGTAAGGGGCGGCACCCTTTAAGCTCCGCAGTGTGTATGGGGCGGCGCCCTTCAGGCTCTACAGTGTGTATGGGGCGGCGCCCTTCAGGCTCTGCAGTGTGTTTGGGGCGGCGCCCTTCACGCTCCACAGTGTGTAAGGGGAAGCCCCCTTCCCGCTCTGCAGTGTGTATGGGGCGGCGCCCTTCACGCTCCACAGTGTGTAAGGGGAAGCCCCCTTCCCGCTCTGCAGTGTGTATGGGGCGGCGCCCTTCACGCTCCACAGTGTGTAAGGGGAAGCCCCCTTCCCGCTCTGCAGTGTGTATGGGGCGGCGCCCTTCAGGCTCTGCAGTGTGTATGGGGCGGCGCCCTTCAGGCTCTGCAGTGTGTATGGGGCGTCACCCTTCAGGCTCCGCAGTGTGCAAGGGGCGTCACACTTCACGCTCCACAGTGTGCAAGGGGCGTCACACTTCACGCTCCACAGTGTGCAAGGGGCGGCACCCTTCAAGCGCCACAGTGTGTAAAGGGCGGCGCCCTTCAGGCTCTGCAGTGTGCAAGGGGCGGCACCCTTCAAGCGCCACAGTGTGTAAAGGGCGGCGCCCTTCAGGCTCTGCAGTGTGTAAGGGGCGGCACCCTTCAAGCTCCGCAGTGTGTATGGGGCGGCGCCCTTCAGGCTCTGCAGTGTGTATGGGGCGGCGCCCTTAAGGCTCTGCAGTGTGTATGGGGCGGCGCCCTTCAGGCTCTGCAGTGTGTATGGGGCGGCGCCCTTCAGGCTCTGCAGTGTGTATGGGGCGGCGCCCTTAAGGCTCTGCAGTGTGTATGGGGCGGCACCCTTCACGCTCCACAGTGTGTATGGGGCAGCACACTTCACGCTCTGCAGTGTGTATGGGGCGGCACCCTTCACGCTCCACAGTGTGTATGGGGCGGCACCCTTCACGCTCCACAGTGTGTATGGGGCAGCACACTTCACGCTCTGCAGTGTGTAAGGGGCGGCGCCCTTTATGCTCCGCAGTGTGTATGGGGCAGCACCCTTTATGCTCCGCAGTGTGTAAGGGGCGGCACCCTTCAGCGCCCTTCACGCTCTGCATTGAAATGTGTACATATTCTCAGACAGGTGGCCAGTATGTTGCTGACTGTCTTCTTTTTTGACTAAGTCCTGTGCATTTAGATGGATGCAACGTGCTGAACACAGGACTCTGAAATATCCACCATCAGCCACGGCTTTTACTATATTACTGCAATTGTCAGTGGCAACAAATCCATTGTGAGGCCTCTGGGTTTAAGCTATTCGTAGAGCTTTGTATCAAACGCTTCCAAGATGTTGGCAAATGGATGCGACTTCTCCATGGCAAACATTGCACCCGTTGCATGCTGCCGAATGCCCTGGCAGCTAGCCTTTCCTTACTCCCTGGAAAGGAGTCCAGTGGGTAATCATACTTGACAACTGTTCCACATGTCCGCCATGAGGTGGATGGACTGAACAGTGTATAAGGGAGTAATGGAAACACAACCACGCTCCTGTTTTTAATACTGTGACAATTTTTAGCACTCTGACTGATAGAGATCGCAGGTCACCCGGCCATATAATTTCACCATACACGTACCAGGCCCATAATATTTCCAATTTATCATATACCTTGATCGGGTGACCTAACACTCTACTACCAGTAACCCTGGTGTACCAGTGTACCCGACTTACCAATCCACCGTTACGGGTACCTATGATCACAATGGATCAGGGAGCTAGCTGTAAAAGAAAGGCAGGCAAATACAAATACCAATTTTATATGTCTTAATATTCATTAAATGAACACAGACTACTGGAAAGTTTTAAACGTTTATCTTAGAATTCAGATTCTGAGAGCATACAATTTACAACAAGAAGGCAGTCTATAATCAGAATAACGAAGAGCACATAACCATATAAAAAGAAAATTAAGGCAACCATTTATGATTGTATAGGAAGGTAAGAACAAGGTGAAACTTGCTAAACGGATTCGGGAATGGAACACAAACTAGAATTTTACTATTTGGGAAATTACTTCAAAGTGGATAAAGAATGGAGATCCTATATCTCTATAGAGGGGAAAAGTGGAACACGCTATAGTTCTAGCATCATTACTTCAAATCGGATTGCAGGAGAAACGTATAAACCACATCTATAACTCTTAAACAGTATGGAGAGAATGTGCTCTAAAAGGTAGGGAAACATAGGAACATGCTATGGAAATAAATGCATTGACTCTTCATATAGTAGAATGCGGAAAGCATGGAAAATTAACGTATGCAAAGGTATGTCTTTATTGAAGCGAAGACAGAAAATAGAAGATGCAGTATAGAGATTTCGGCAATATATTTACCTAGAATGGTGTGAAAACCAACCCTGGCCACGGATCAGTCAAGGACAGGAAATACCCCAAGGAAGGACAGTCATCTATGGGACAGCAGGTGCAGAATGGATACCCCAGGACAGGACAGGAAAACCAGATTAGGATCAGGACAGGACCACCAAGGCACGACCAGCACCTGCAGTTCAGAAGCAGCGCCTGCGCTCCACCTTTTCTGCAGCTATCAGTCAGAACCCCGATTGGGTCAGCGAACTTCCCAGCAAAGTGCTCCGCCAGCACTTAAGGTTTAGTAAAACCTTTGAGTCTATGGTCAAATTCGGACAGAGTGCTCCGCAGCACCTCTGTATCAGTCACCTATTGAGTGCGTTGGGTCAGTGACAGGTCAGCTATTCAGACAAGTCGGACAAATTGTCTAGCTAAACCTAGGCTAGATATACTGTTTTCGGGTCAGTGTACCACCCCCCAAATGTTGCAAGTGTCAGAATCCCCAATTTCGATTGGTCCTAAAGTAGGATAGGTTAAAACACCAATCAGAACAAACTTCTACAAGCCTAAATTAACATTTTCTGAGACCGCCTATTGATTTGGGGTTCCCATGACCTATTCTACAGAATACAATAGAGAAATAACATTTGTAGCAACTGCCGTACAATTTGACTTCTTTGGCTGGGTGAAGGTGCATCTTCCCAGGCATGTCTTGGCTGCCACCTCTGGTTGGCAGTCGTTCAATGCCACTGGCCGAAATTCTGTCATGCGCAATAGTGTACTCCAGTATGGACTCCCGTACGTCCCATCAACCCTCCATACCGTGGTACATGGAAAGTAAGCGAAAACAAATTAAAACATAGAAATAAATGAATTCACTGTATACCATGAATAGCTACTTTATACCTTTTACTATAAAATATACTATGCCATTATGAATTAGTGCAACAGACAATAATACGAGAGCATCTGCGCAAGCTTCACCACGTTAGGACACAGACAGCCATTTTAGAGGCAAGTACGCATGCGCACATTTTCCCACCAGAACTGCAACTACGTCACGTCACGTGAGTGTGACTAACGCATGCGCAGTAGAAAACCCCCAAGCGGCGGCCATTTTAGGAACAAGGGTTATTCGTATTAGTAAAACACATAGGCAAGCGTCACTAAGATACACGCACATCCAAAATAAAAGGAAATTAGTAAGACATATAGGTTGAATTACAGGATTATAAGTTATTCGAGGTTCTTGATTCAAGCAAGTCGCGTAATATGCGAAATCTTGCTCTATCAATCCCCTCTTTGATGATATTTACTATCATCACAAACTAATGGAACCAGATGCCAACTTTTCTCACACTTTGTTCATCTCAATCTCCTCCAACAGGCGATTCAATTTCTCTTTCACATGTTTGTTAGGGTGAGAATTTTTCACCCTTTTGTAAATTTGATTATTCATTTCTTCCAATTCAAGTTCATCCACACTCCGTTTCACACCTCTTCTATTCACAGTGTATTTCTTTGTGTGTTTGCGACATTTGCAACAGACAAATATGAGGAATATGACGAAACCTATCACTCCAATTGGCATCAGTACCTTAAACAATAAACCTTTACCTAGATTAGAAAACCAATGACCTACCGCGGAGAGACCATCAACAAGTCTCTTCCAGGCACTATCAACCTCCAGTGGTTTGAGCTCCTTTTCCAAATTTGTAATATTTTTCACATTTAGTTGTACACTTTTGTCAGGTATGTAAGTGCAACAATGTTGCGCTTTCAACATCCGGCAGACTCCGCCCTCTTTTGCTAATAAGGTATCAAGAGCAAGTCGGTTCTGTAAAACCATTGATCTGATCGCAACCATTTCGGTGTTGACCAACAGAAATCCATGAGCCGTGTCAGTAGACAGCACATCCACTATTGTGGATAATTTGCAAATTCTGTGTGTGTTCAGAACCACTCCCACTCCAGGTATCAGTGCACTAAAAATACTACCCATTATTTCACCTACGCTTTCTCTTTTACTACGCACTAAGCCATTAGTGTTTTCATTGCTTCCAGCAATTTCATTCACATGATATATTTTCGGGAAGACAATGCCAAAGTAGCAACTTCCATACCAGTGATCCGGCAATTTGAAATAAGCTTTATTTCCACATATATAATAAATTCCAGGAAACACAGGTTCTGACCCATTTTTGAAACCCCAACCTCCAATTACCTTGTAATTGTGTTCACATTGACTGGAACCAATGAAAATGTTATTATAATAACTAGTCTTTTCTCAGTGAAGACAGAGTTTTTCCTTCCTTTCGAAATCCAGCAACAAAGCAGGACCACTCCCACCATTTGAGGTGCTTTCCATGTTTTCAGCCCATTTAGGAGTTTTCTGTCTTTTATCATTTGCCTTTCTTTGGAAACTCTCCCTTCTTTTCTCTGCCATGTTTAAAAACATTTTCTCTTGTTCATGTAATGAACAGGTCAAGTTGTCTCTGTGTGCTTCATTTAAGTCTATTGTACCTATAGTCAGAAAGTATTCTCCCATATAATGTGTAACGTCACTTTTAGTATGTACAGGATTCAGATTGCCACGTATAGGAAGTTCAGAAAATATCACGTCTGAGTTAGAGTAGTAGTACTGTAACGGTCCTCTTTTGTAAAATAAGCTTGCTAAAATACTACAGGAAATTCCATAAGTCAAGGGTAGGTGATGATAAGTCAGCTACAGAAGTAGGTAGCTTCATGCAGACATAGCAGTCTTCTATCTCCATAGTTTCTACGTAATGCATTAACAAGTTTGCGAAAATGTTTAAATTAGTCTGGTTCTTAACTCCGTGATAATGTAGTCCTTCCTCATCTGGTGCTTCTAAGTCTAGTTTTGTTTGTCTGAGGCTAAGTGTTTTCTCACGTCTTGCTACACTTCGGGTTGCCAGTTCTTCAGTGTCAGTTGTTGCAGTCTGTGTAGGGTCAATATCAGTATTTTTGCTCACCATATAAGGAATGAAAACTGTTAGTCCTATCCAAATTATTAACACTATAGCTATACTACATATACGTACTTTACAGCATGTTTTGCAACAATTGCGTTTAGGCCTTCCATTCACATTTGAATCAGACATTTTCGTTCAGAAGAAGTTTCTCAACCCCTCTTTGTAACTTTGTACAGGTAGCTTACACTGCGCAATTTCAGGTTGGTTCGTCTTCTTCGGCAGAATGATCAGCTGTCTGTTCTTCGTCACTTTCGTCAGTTATATCAAGATCCTCAAACTCCTCCAAAATCAAATATGTCCATTCAGGATCTTGATATTTTTCGTTCAGTCTCTTTATTCGATCACTTCTTCTTTTGGAACGTTCTCCAGCTTGCTCTGAAATACGGGAACTTTTCCTTCTTTGCTCAAGGTTTTCCTCTACTGTTTTCAGTCTCCGTTTCAGTCTCTTAATATATCTAGGTTCGATATTTTTCTTTTTCTTGAGTCTTTTAGCTGGCACTGTTATTTGGCTTTCTTCTAATGCTCTTTTATTTTCGTTTGTTTGTGGCACTTCTGTTTCCGCTTCTTCCCTTCCTGTCTGACTAGTCCCAGGTCTTGTATCTATTTCTTCTGCCTGGTTAATAAGCTGGCCTTGTTCAGGTGTATTCTGGTTTTGGCTTTCGGGTGTCTCTATTTCTGTGTCCTGAACACGTTCTTCTAGTTCTAACTGATCCTGTTCAAGCACTTCGAACCCTTGATTTTCTTCTGCTCAAACTTTTACACTAGTTCTTGTCTGTCCCTTTTCAATTTCAGGAGTTTGTGGAGGTGTGTCGATCACTTGCTCTGTCCCTGTCTGACCTTCTTCTTCCTCAGACTTGACGTGAATCTCAAAAATCTGAGGATCTTCGCCTGTGCCTATCTCTTCCTCTCTATCCCACTCTCTGTCTGCATTGGGTCATTAGTCAGGTCGATTATGGGTATCCAATCATCTTGACTTGTGCTCGGTTGTTCTTCATCAGCTACTTCAGGACCAACGTCTGCAGACCCCTCAGCTGGACAACCTTCAGCGTCAGATTTCTCGTCTGGAATCACCTTCTGTGTATGGCTGGCATGGATCCACTTTGGAACGCCGGCACACTTCACCGTTGTCATGGTCATCAGTATCACTTGGCGTTGTTTTCCCCACTTCGGTGCAAGGCAATTTGTACGAGTATGCTTCTTTATTACGACCCAATCACCTGGAACCAATTTATGGACTGGAGTCGTTGGATTGGCGACGGCGTCTTCCCCAATCTGGCGAGAGATAGAACGCACTTGGTCACCCAGTTGTTTGCAGTACTCAAGTACTAAATCATCAGAAATGTTTAGCAGTTTATGTCCTGGTACCCATGCTTGTCTCATCACTCTTCCCATCAGGATTTCATGAGGGCTCAGGCCTGTTTTTCGGTCTGGAATACTTCTGAGTCCCATCAGAACAAGAGGCAAAGCATTTATCCAGTTCATGCCTGTAGATACACACATCTTTCCTAATCTCGATTTTATAGTGCCATTTATTTGCTCCACCACTCCAGAAGCCTCTGGACGATATGCACAGTGCAGCACCTGTATGATCTTGAATGCTTTACAGAGTTGATCGATTATCTCATTCTGAAAATGTCCGCCTCTATCTGATTCAATTGTGACTGGAACCCCGAATCTAGGTATTAATTCTCATAGTAACAATTTGGCTACAGTTATGGCGTCATTTTTTCTAGCAGGGTAGGCTTCCACCCATTTTGAAAACAGGCAGACAAGGACATATCTCATTCCCTCACAGCGAGGCAGTGTGATAAAGTCGATCTGTATTCTTACAAAGGGACCTCCTGATTTTCCAATCTTTCCCAATTCGACTACTGTTCTTTTCCCAGCGTTAAACTGCTGACATGTTAAGCACCTCTGGCAGAGTGACTCTGCTACTTTCCTGAACTTCGGATTGTACCATGTTTGTTGGAAAACCAGAACCATGGCGTCCCTACCAACGTGTGAATCTCCATGTATCAACCTGGCCATTGAAGCAAGCAGATGTCTAGGCAACACAGGCATACCATTAGGGCCCACAATGACACCATCCTCACTCCTCTGTCGACAACCAAGTTTCCTCCATTTTTCCTTCTCTTTTGATGGCACCACATGCTGCCAATCTCTCAACTCTTCCCAGGTAGGCACCTCCTCAAACACCATAAGTTGGCAGCTGTTTCCAGGTCCCCCCAGTTTGATATTTACAGACATGCGATTTTTGGCGCAATGTCTGGCCACTTCATCAGCAAATCTATTTCCCAAAGTTATATGGTCAATGCCAGATTTATGAGCAGCACATTTGACCACTGCCAATTCTTTTGGTAATTGGATTGCCTCCAGTAAATCTTGTACAACTTTTCCATTTCTGATGGGAGTACCTGAAGAAGGCAGAAACTCCCTCTGTAGCCACAATTGGCCGAAGTGATGCACAACCCCATAACAGTACTGACTGTCAGTATATACTGACTTTGGCCTATAAGGCCCTTCACTCTGGAGGCGCAAAGTACCTTCAAAGGAGACTGTCCTTTTACCACCCGGCCCGGGCTCTCAGATCGGAGTCACAGTTCCTGGCTGTGGTGCCACGCGTGGTAAGAGCTCGTATCGGAGGTCGCTCCTTTGGACTGCGGGCACCTCAGCTGTGGAACTCTCTGCCGCTGACACTCCGGGGCGCTACCAGCCTGCTGGCTTTTAGGAAGGGTCTAAAGACCTGGTTGTTTACTCTATAGGCCTTTCTTCCCCTTTTTAGGTCTCGCCTGTCGATGCGCATGCGCATCGAGCAAGCGAGACTATAGGGGCTCATCCACACTTTATCTAACTTGCAAGGAATCGTGGCGATTCCTTGCAGTGCCCGTGACTTTTAAGCTCAATGCGCATGTGCATTGAGCTTAAAAGCGCGTGCACAGCCGCCCGCATTCCTCCGACACCTTTGAAGTGAAGCTTAGCTTCACTTCAAAGGCCCGGCTTCTTCACACCCACATGCCGCTCTGCCCCGCTCCGCCCCCTCCCCTGAGTCATCCTGCCTGCCCCTTCCCGCCTTGTCGCATTTCTCCTCCCCCCTCCCCTCTCTTCCCTCCGTCTTGTCTTTTAAGGCACAGACCGGCAAAACACCATTTGTTACAGTGCAGTTCATCCAACGGTGGAAGTGACTAGCAAGCACTTTTCCTCTGGCCCAACCCTGTAGATCTCTGTATTGGGACTTTCAGGTTTTAAATGTTCTGTCCGTGATAACGAATTTGTTGTTTTTCCCTCTTCATTTTGCTCATCAGACACACTTTGGGAGATGACAGGCGAGTTATGTCGGCCTCCTCCCTTTACCCGTCCCCAGCTTCTTGTTACAAATCCCACACTACATTGCAGAAGCGAGCCTACACTGCATCCTTGGCCGTGCGCATTAAATGCGACTCTGTTTTCACTGTGGAAAGGCCTCAGGGTGCATATTTTTGTAATTAAGCCTTAACAGCAGAGAAACAGATTAAAGAAACAGCCAAAGTGCTCCTTGCCTTTCCCGCTCTCGTCCACTCCTCCCTCTTGCCCGCATGCGCTCCCTTTACCCGTCCCCAGCTTCTTGTTACAAATCCCACACTACATTGCAGAAGCGAGCCTACACTGCATCCTTGGCCGTGCGCATTAAATGCGACTCTGTTTTCACTGTGAAAAGGCCTCAGGGTGCATATTTTTGTAATTAAGCCTTAACAGCAGAGAAACAGATTAAAGAAACAGCCAAAGTGCTCCTTGCCTTTCCCGCTCTCGTCCACTCCTCCCTCTTGCCCGCATGCGCCATTTTGGCCAAATGCTGCCAGGAGTGAAGTCCTTAATAACCTCGCCCCTCCCCAAGTCTTGTAAGCGCCCCCACCCCCTTCAAAACTTATGGCTGGCTTTCATCTTAGTACATTGTTCCCAAGGATGCTGCGCCAGGCAGGAGGCGAGGAAACTTCTGTGCAGAGCTGGGAAATGTTCCCACCTCAGAGGAGGAGGAGGTGGTGCGAGCCGCCGGGTCCCCAGCACCCCCGCCGCGCGCTTCCTCTCAGCCTTCCTACGCGCCCGCTCCCTCTCAGGTTCCTCTTGGGGAATCTTCAGACGTGGTTAGATGTCTGGGCTCAGTGCCCCTGATCCTGTTCCCACCCGCACACAGCCACCTCCTCAGCTGCAGGCCCGGAAACCTTGCTCCAGCTGCTGTCTATTACTAACATAAATGTCTGACAGCGAAGAGCAGGCCAGAGACATCATTAATAGAAGAAAAAAACTGAGCGATTGAGCCATGTGTGTAGGCAAGTGGAGAGGAAACGGCACAAAAAGGACATTAAAGTGAGCGAAGTCTTTCAGCCCTTACACTTACTTTGTGGACAGATTTTATGTTTCCAGTAATGCCAGTTGCCGGATATGACTGTGATGAAATAGAAGCAGGGTCGTACTGGGACAAAAATAGGCACCAAAATAAAATTGGCTCGTGTAGCGAATCCGACAGTGGCCCATATTTATATATCAGGCCAGTTTTGAACTTGTAAAAACATGCTATATGGCTATTTTGCAAGGTATAGGACTGCATTCATTTGTGTTTGCTGCAGGCAATGTTTGTTGTAATATCAGGGAAATAAACTTTAAAGACCTGCCCACCTGGCCATGAAAAAGGCCCACACACTGCTAACAAACCGGCCCACACATTGATCTGTCAGATCAGCTCATCAGGCACTGGCTAATTGTCCGACCCTCTCGGGCCCTTGGGCCGAACAAACTTCGATTTTTGGTTCAGATGATCTACACCATCATTTTGCATTCCGGATAACAGATTGCATGGTGATGACAACAACTCCTGCCATCTGGATATCTCATGTTCCCAATTTGTGGGTAACATACCACTAGTGGGATAACTGCTTTTCTAAGATCCTGCATGTCTTGTAATGCACATTTGCAAGCATGCGTGACTTTCGACAACATACTATATAGACGTGTGTTGTGCATGACTTCTCACTTTCTCCATTTCCTTTACTTTCTGCCCAATGGTGCGGGCTAAAGCTGCTTCTTTCATGTTCAGAGCCTGCACGTCACGGGGCGCTGACCTGTCTGACTCCATCTTTACCTCTTTAACCTGGACCCCCTTTGCTGCTGTATTCAGGGTACACGGTCTTCAGAAAGTGACACATAGTTTGTAGGAGACGATCCTTCAATGCAAAGTGTTATATGACCGGCGTTTTTCACAAAGCTGCTCCTATTTCACACTCCCCAGTCTCACGTGGTACACCCCTCCTACCAGCCTTAGTGGTACTCAACCCATACCAACCCCAGAGATCTTCTTGCCATTCCAGCTTCGCGCGGGTTCTCTGTCCTGCCACTGTCCCAGTGCGTTTCTACCCTGGGAATGCCCCACCGTGCGCCGGTCACAATATCTCACACAGTTCGCACCTTGCTGTCTCGCTGTGGTGCTCTCTCTGCCCTGCAAATCTCTGGCCGTTTTCCCGCTCTATCAACTCCCAGTGGTATTTATGCTATAGCCCCCTCCTGTGGTATTTCTGCCCCCCATAGCTTTGCGGTCCCTCACTCACCCTCAACCCCTCACCCTCACTCACCCTCACCCTCACTCACCCTCAACCCCTCACTCACCCTCAACCCCTCACTCACCCTCACCCTCACTCACCCTCAACCCCTCACCCTCACTCACCCTCACTCACCCTCACCCTCACTCACCCTCACCCTCACTCACCCTCAACCCATCACCCTCACTCACCCTCACCCTCACTCACCCTCAACCCCTCACCCTCAACCCCTCACCCTCACCCTCACTCACCCTCAACCCCTCACTCACCCTCACTCTCACTCACCCTCAACCCCTCACCCTCACTCACCCTCACCCTCACTCACCCTCAACCCCTCACTCACCCTCAACCCCTCACCCTCAACATCAACCCCTCACCCTCACTCACCCTCACCCTCACTCACCCTCACTCACACTCACCCTCACTCACCCTCACCCTCACCCACCCTCACTCACCCTCACCCTCACTCTCACTCACCCTCAACCCCTCACCCTCACTCACCCTCACCCACCCTCACTCACCCTCACTCACCCTCAACCCCTCACCCTCACACAGTGGAATAGGTCTCGGAGCATTTGAGTTAGAGCTTTTAGAAATGTTTATGTTTTTTTTTTTTTAATTCTTTAGCATTGGCTACAGGAAACAAAAATGCTAAAGATTTACAAAAAAACCCATAAACAATTCTAAAAGCACTAACTCTAATGCTGCGAGACCTATTGCATTTCCAATGCTTGTTATTACTGCATTCCCTTCTCTGTTTTTATTGCCGTGTTATGTTATTCTGCCGTAGGTCTCGTTGTTAAAGCGCCGGGATACTCTTTTTGAGTCGCCGCGCGCTATATAAAAAAGAAATATAACATAACATAACATAACATTCTTTTGTTTTTCCCAATTTTACAGGCTCTTATCAATGCAATCAATTCGGCTACTTGTGCAGACTTCACTCCAAATAAACAGGATGCTTCTTTAATGCCGTCTACAGAGACTACAGCATAAGCAGCACTTAGGCCTACCAGTTCGTGTCTCATACATGAGCCATCCACGAACAGCTCCTCATGTTCCACAGGCAAAGGCATTTCTTTAATGTCTGGGCGGGGTTTAGTACTGAATTCTGTCAGGTCAATACAGTCATGCTCGTTCTCTCCTTTGGCTTCTACAAGCATTGTGTCAGGGAGCAGGGTAGCTGGATTCAGAATGTTGCACCGAGTAATGACTACATTCGCAGCACCCACGAGAATCCTTTCGTATTTAGTCAGCCGACTAGGGGTGAGATTCTGAGTTTTAGTTCTGGTCAATAAAATCACATCTGCATGGGGAACATACACAGTTACAGGATGTCCCATAACAATAGCTTCACTCTGTTCTAGACTCGTGCAAGTTGCAGCTACTGCTTTCAGACATCCGGGTAATCCAGCAGCCACTAGATCCAAAGTGGCAGAAAAATATGCCACTGGACGTCTAGTCAAACCATGCTCCTGAGTTAGGACTGACAGTGCACAATTATCTCATGTATCATAGAACAGTGCAAACTCTTTGGAATAGTCAGGCATCCCTAGAGCAGGGGCTGTACACAGACATTCTCGTAGCTTAGTAAATGATGTCAAGCTTTCATGATCCCATTCCACTGGGTCCTTTGCTCCTTTCTTTGTCATTTTTATCAAAGGTTTTGCCAGGACTGCAAATCCCACAATCCATTGCCTGCAGTAACCTACCACCCCAAGGAACATTCTGACTTCTTTCTGAGTACGGGGTAACTGCATGTTTCGAATTATCTTGACTCTCTCTGTGGTAACTTTTCTGATGCCTTTTTCTATTTGGTGCCCCAGATATTTCACTGACTTTGTACAGAACAGCAATTTGTCAGGGGACACTTTATGTCCTTTTTCACCTAGGTGATTCAGTAAAGCAATGGTGTCAATAACACAATCTCTATGACTTTTAGATGCCACCAAGAGGTCATCTATATATTGCACCAAAACAGATTTTCCAGGTAAGACTAAAGATTCAAGACACTTTTTCAGAATCTGATTAAAGATCGAGGGGCTTTCCGTGTACCCTTGAGGGACACGATTCCAAACGAACACGTGACTGTCGAAAGCAAATGAGAAAAGAAATTTGCTATCTGGATGCAATGGGATCGAAAAGAATGCGTGACATAGGTCTATTACGGTAAACCACTCAGCATCCCAGGGAATCTGATACAGGATCACTGCTGGGTTTGGAACAATAGGACAGCAAGGAACTACAATTTTGTTTACCTTTCTCAGGTCCTGCACTACCCTGTACTTGCCACTAGGTTTCTTGATTCCAATTATGGGTGAGTTACACGGACTACTCATCACTTCTTGTATGATGTTTGCTTCTAGCAATCTTTTTATTTCAATGGCAACTCCTGCTCTCACTTCGGCACTCATTTTGTATGGCTTGGTATTGGGGTAAACTGCATTTTCTTTCATGGCTATTTTGATTGGGTCTACATTTGCCATTAATCCTACATCCTTCCCAGTAAAGTCCCATACTTCTGGCTTCACTGTCTTTTGGAGTTTTTCGGGTAAGTCTTGTATAGTCATTTGTTTAATTTCTGAGTCAGGCCTGATTAACATTAATTTGTATATGCCATTCTCGTCTGGGGTATTTGAATTTCGACGCCCTTTGGTGTGCAAAAGATGGTGCAGTTCATTTTGCACAACAAATCACGTCCCAGTAAGTTTACTGGTCTGGTATCACACACTACAAATCTATGCATTTCTTTGAAATTCCCTATTGTGATCTCCATGGCCTCAGTAACTGGGGTACTAATCAATTGATTAGACACACCCACTACTTGAATTGCTTCTCCCGAGAGGGGTAGGTTTGGAACGTCCGCTGTTCTCACAGTAGAACGGGTAGCACCAGTGTCCAATAGGAAGGTGACATCATTTCCATCAACCTTTCCTTTAATGTATGGCCCTGACTGGTCTACCGACAAGGAGGCGCCAAGTACACACTCCTCGTCCTCCCCTCTCAGGCCCCGTCAGAATTGATCGTCACAGAGAAAAGTGGCATTCAACAAAAATTGCGAAGTTGCTGCATTTCTATCCTCATTGCCTCCCCAGATTTCTATATCCTCACCCTGTGGTGTTTTCCCTTTATAATTCGGTTTTGGCGCTCGGGGCAATTGACTTGCCTTTACCTGATGCTGGGTCTTTCTTTGTTTCTCATTCTGCGTCTGTGGAGTTAAATCAGTGGTTTGGGTGTTACCATGTTGTAAATATGGACATTCGTCTCTCCAGTGCCCGATTTCTCCGCACTGGTGACAGGGGAATTTCTTTTTAGCTTCTTCTCTGCTCATTTTTACTTTGGGCTTCCCTCCACCCCCAGAGCCTGAATTTTGGGAATTCTTATTCATTTTATTCAATTGCTTTTCCTGCTGTTCTGCCAACTTTACCTGTGCCCACATGACCTTCTCTTTCAGCGCCTTTCGTTTGTCTGCCATCTCATCCTCACAATACTTTGCATATCGTAAAACCTCATCCATTTTCTTAGACTGCCAACAAATTTTATTGTCTTTTATCCACTGGCAAATTTCGGGTCTTAAACCGTTTACAAACCTGTAAATGAAGTGGGTCATATCCTTCATCTCGATGTTATCTATACCACTGTACATTTTAAACACCTGTAACAGTCTCTCATAAAAGGAGTGCACAGTCTCGTCCCTTTCCTGTGTGGTTCTATCTATCTTGGTCCAATCAGTTTCCTTTGCAGGCACCTTTTTCTTTAGGTGTAACATGACCTGGTCATATTTTCTCATCACTTCCTCTGAGGGAGCACCAGTAACAGGGTCCCTTGGATATTCTTTGTTGGGCCAATCAATGGCCACCTTGCATTCGGTCCATAAATCCACAGGAACCACTATATCGAAAACCCATCCAGGTCTTCCCACAAGCACTTTTGTACCTTTACAAACCTTTCCACCTGCCTATACCAGTCCACAGGCTTTTCTCGTAATTTTGGAAAGTCATTGGTAAAGGACACAATATCCTGTCTGGACCATGGAACGTGCACGTATTTTCCACCTGGCACTTCACGCATGGGGTATAATTGCTCTGGCTTGTCAGCTTCTTTTAGAACGAACTCAGAAGACGTCTGTTTAGATCTAGCCTCATCCTTTTTCTTTGCCCACCTGGCTTTCCATTTTTCTACGTCTCCCCATTTTTGCAGCACAGTCAATAATTCTTTGATCTGTGCCTTTTTCCCTGACACATTCATGTTTTCCAAATCTTTGTCTGAGAAATCAGCTCTATAGGGTTTTTGTAACGGCTTTGATTTTGAAATATCTATTCCCATACTAGCTGCAGTGTCTGTTAGTTTCTCATGGAGCACTCTGGTATTTCGGGTAAAGCTCCTACAGATGAACAGCAGCTCTTCCTCGGAATAGGTATTTAATCTGTCTAATCCCACATTTCCTGCCATCAGTTCTTCCATCTCTACTCTCAGCTTGTAGATATCTAAAGGTTTCGACTGAGGAGTTTGTTTTTCTAACTCTCGACTCCATCTTTCAATTTCTTCAGGAGTCACCAACGTGACACTCTTGGTACCCGAAGTCGAGTCCATTTGAATCTCTCTCGTATTGAAAGGATTATGTCTTTTCTGTAACCTTTTCCCTGCATCCCTAAGGGTCAAATCCATTAGCGAGACCTCAGACTCGCATTCACTTGTCTGGTCATCCACGATTAAGGGCTCTGGTCTTGGCTGTGCTATAACTGGGGTAATAACTGGAGTCTTTGGACTTCCCTGTCTATCCCCATACAGCGGGACCACTGGTCCAATAGTTACTGGGATTGTCAAGGCCTCAGGACTTGTATTCAACTGGGAGATTTTCTGAATTATCTCGGCTCTCTGTTTAGCTAGAGCCTCTCGCTCCTTTTCCTCCAGTAACCTGTCTAATGACCTTTCATGTAATACCTGCGGAGTCAAAGTTGGAGCATAATTCGGGGCAGTGGGATGTGTCTCACTTGGTCCTTCACCATAATTAGGTTTTGGGAAATAACTTCCTAGGTTTAGATCTCTCAGTTCTTCCTCATAAGGAGGTCTTGAACCAAACTCTCTTTCACCTGAATATCTTGATTCTCCGCTAAATGATGGGTTTAGACAGGTGTCTCTTGCACCTATGGGTCCTAGGCTTTCAGTATAAGGAGGCATTTGACAACTGTCTCTTGTGCTTGCAGATCTACTCCCTCCCTGACACAGAGGTCGTTGGGAAGTATCCCCTACACTGGAGGGTCGGGGTCCTTCATTATAAGGAGGCGGACTTCTCATAAACATGTCATCTAATAATTCATCATCCGACTCCCCAATGGGCACCCAATGTTTGCATTTTTCTGTCTTCTTCTCCCCCGCAGGAGGACCACCCATTGGCATCATTGGAAACAACCCTTCTACAATCATATTCTGCCTCCACTGTTTCATCTTTTTATCTCGGGTCTCTTGCTTCAATTTTGGATAACATTTTGTTAACCCTTTATCCAATCGGGGCTTGTCTCTTTCAAAAGCCTCAAACTCCCATTCCTCTAGGGCTTCGTACTGCGTTAATCTAGGTCTGGGATGTAAATCATTCATCCTGGTTCTCAAATTAAATAGAATTCTGCCATTAAAGGTACCCTCTAACGGGAAAGCCAAAATTCCGTCATCCTTGGTGTATTCCGCCCAGTTTTCCAACCACACACAAGAGTGGTACCCTTTATCAAACATCATGAACGATGCGGGAGTATTAGGAGGCGGAATGACAACACCTTCTCTGGTTTTAATCGGTTTATCCTTTTTGAAATAATTCTTGACTTTATTTACAAGGGATAATTTTCTCTTATTTCCGTACATAATGCTAGTGTTATGCCCTTTCCACTGATCGTTTTCAAACCCCAAATGTCGTGGATCAGGTCTAGTATGCGGTCTATACGTGTGCCACATACGATTTCTGCAAGTGACTTTTTGTTTACAAAATCACTTCCAATCCAAGTGCGTCTCTTATTTTTCGTGCGACCAATGAAATGCACGAATTCAAATAATCTCGACCAATGGGTGCGCGGCCTTTTCGCGAGACAGGTTCTCACGCTTCGGCACTCACCCCTCCTTTACAATTCCAGCTCCGCTACACACCCGCTGCGTCTACCAATCCCAACGCGGCACAGAGTGACGTCAGAGCAGCTCCGCAACTGACTCCCTCCCTCACAAGGTAACGGAAACTTCATTTCTCTCTAAAAGTGCAAGTGCTTTTGTTATTTAACAACGAATACACATTCGCCACTGTACCCAAGTGTCTAGACAGCAAAGATTTGTTTCACTGCAAGTAAACTACTTCCATTTACTTTTCACACACTACGGACAGATCGCTTCTGCCTACCCTTCACTCAAGCATTAGGGAACCTGCTACTTCTTCGACTCATCCACTTCTTTTCGGGATATATACAGAGCCTAAAGTTTCACCAGCGAACCCCTTTGCTATCACCCAAGCTCCGACGAACCTGCTACTCCTTCCGGTGTGACCCTTACTAGGTTATATCACAATAGAAGTTTCACCAGCGAACTCGTTGCTATCATTTATTCAAACATGCATTCAGAAAACCCTAGTTAGTGCTTCCAGTTCTGCCTAACCTCCACCAACTTTCCTTAGGCCAGTGACCTCGAAGCGAAGTGGATTCTCTTCACCACTCGCTATTCAATTCCCCGGGGATTCCCAACAAACATATAACCCTTTACTAACGAGTGGGTTAATACATATCTCAGTATAATAATAAGAAAAACAATTTAAAACATTTCATAATTTTTCAAAGCAAACATTTCATGTGAGTGATCAAGTCACAGAAAAATTGTTTACCCTTGTAGCAGCAAATACATTTCTAGCAGTAACCAACCTATCTAGCTTAGCTAGTCCTACCTAACTTTAACTAGTCCCTAACCATAGCTCTGCTACCAGAAAATTACTGATAGAGATCGCAGGTCACCCGGCCATATAATTTCACCATACACGTACCAGGCCCATAATATTTCCAATTTATCATATACCTTGATCGGGTGACCTAACACTCTACTACCAGTAACCCTGGTTTCCTTCCTATTTATTTCTAGTGTACCCGACTTACCAATCCACCGTTACGGGTACCTATGATCACAATGGATCAGGGAGCTAGCTGTAAAAGAAAGGCAGGCAAATACAAATACCAACTTTATATGTCTTAATATTCATTAAATGAACACAGACTACTGGAAAGTTTTAAAAGTTTATCTTAGAATTCAGATTCTGAGAGCATACAATTTACAACAAGAAGGCAGTCTATAATCAGAATAACGAAGAGCACATAACCATATAAAAAGAAAATTAAGGCAACCATTTATGATTGTATAGGAAGGTAAGAACAAGGTGAAACTTGCTAAACGGATTCGGGAATGGAACACAAACTAGAATTTTACTATTTGGGAAATTACTTCAAAGTGGATAAAGAATGGAGATCCTATATCTCTATAGGGGGGAAAGTGGAACACGCTATAGTTCTAGCATCATTACTTCAAATCGGATTGCAGGAGAAAAGTATAAACCACATCTATAACTCATAAACAGTATGGAGAGAATGTGCTCTAAAAGGTAGGGAAACATAGGAACATGTTGTGATTTGATTGATTTGATTTGATTTATAGTTTTGTAAAGCGCTCGTGTGCCCGTGGGCGTCTTGGCGCTGCAGAAAGAGATGGTGTCCTAGTGTCACGGGAGCTGGGTTTTAGCATGTCTTTACTGACATTCTAAATGATATCAGGGAGGAACAGGTCTTAATCGCAAGGGGAAGGCGATTCCAATCTTTTGCTGCATGCAGTATGAAACTTCTGCCCCCCCATCTTGCCTTTTTGAACTTAGGAACTTGTAAAAGTTTTGCCTGGCTGGATCGTAGTTCTCTTGTTGGGGTGTATAATTTTAGGTGGGTTCTGAGGAACAGGGGGCCCGTACCTTGGAGGGCCTTGTATGTTAAACATAATGATTTGAATCTTATTCGTTTCGCCAGTGGGAGCCAGTGTAAGGTATCCAGATGGTGTGAGATTTGTTCTGTTCTGGGGACATCTAGGATTAATCGCGCTGCCGAGTTCTGCAGGCGTTGCAGTTTGTTCAAATGTTGTGCCTGCATCCCCGCGTATAATGCATTTCCGTAGTCGAGTCTTGACAAGGCTAGGGTGGTCACTACTGTTTTACGGGAATCAAGAGGAATATATGGCACTAGTTTCCTAATCATTTTTAGGATGAACCACATATTGGATGCTAATTTGCTGGTTTGGGCGTCAAAGGTGATCCTGTTGTCTAGCATGATGCCTACGTTTTTGACTTTGGTTACAGGTGACGGACAGTTGCCCAGATCCGCCGGCCACCAATCTGGTGACCATATTCCTGCATTTGTTCCTAATATCATGACCTCGCTCTTGTCCCCATTCAATTTTAGGCAGTTCTGCTCCATCCACTGGCTGACCTGCGTCATGCAGTTTTTAAATTTGTCTGCGGTATTTGAGCTATCATTTTTGATTGACACCACAATTTGCGTGTCATCCGCGTACGATACTGGCAATAATCCTGAAGCCCTGATGATTCCAGCTAATGGTGCCACATATAGGTTAAAAAGCGTAGGGCTTAATGATGATCCCTGCGGAACCCCACAGGGTGATTTGAAGGGTTTAGATTTTATCCCTCCTATTTCCACTTTGAAGGTTCTTTTATCTAGGAAAGATGCCAGTATTTTTCGTGCATCCTTATGTACTCCTGCTGTTGCTAGTCGGTTCAGGAGCGTGTTGTGATTTACCGTGTCGAAGGCCGCCGAGAGGTCTAATAAAATCAAGGCGGCCTTCCCCCCGGCGTCCAACACGCTCCTGAGTTCTTCTACCGCCATCAGCAGCGCCGTCTCAGTACCGTGTCCCTCGCGGAAACCGTACTGGGATGGGTCGAGGATGTCTGCCTCGGCAATAAACTGGGCAAGCTGTTTATTCCAAATCTTCTCAACCACCTTGGCGCCGAAGGGGATCCTGGCTATTGGCCTGTAGTTTCCCGGTTCTTCTGGGTCTAGGTTAGGTTTTTTTAACAAGGGTAGGACTGATGTTAATTTCCAGGGGTCGGGATAGGTACCTTGGTTCAGTATGCGGCGCATGAGTATGGAAATAAATGCATTGACTCTTCATATAGTAGAATGCGGAAAGCATGGAAAATTAACGTATGCAAAGGTATGTTTTTATTGAAGCGAAGACAGAAAAATAGAAGGTGCAGTATAGAGTTTTCGGCAATATATTTACCTAGAATGGTGTGAAGACCAACCCTGGCCACGGATCAGTCAAGGACAGGAAATACCCCAAGGAAGGACAGTCATCAATGGGACAGCAGGTGCAGAATGGATACCCCAGGACAGGACAGGAAAACCAGATTAGTATCAGGACAGGACCACCAAGGCACGACCAGCACCCGCAGTTCAGAAGCAGCGCCTGCGCTCCACCCTCTCTACAGCTATCAGTCAGAACCCCGATTGGGTTAGCGAACTCCCCAGCAAAGTGCTCCGCCAGCACTTAAGGTTTAGTAAAACCTTTGAGTCTATGGTCAAATTCGGACAGAGTGCTCCGCAGCACCTCTGTATCGGTCACCTATTGAATGCGTTGGGTCAGTGACAAGTCAGCTATTCAGACAAGTCGGACAAATTCTCTAGCTAAACCTAGGCTAGTTATACTGTTTTCGGGTCAGTGTACCACCCCCCAAATGTTGCAAGTGTCAGAATCCCCAATTTCGATTGGTCCTAAAGTAGGATAGGTTAACACACCAATCAGAACAAACTTCTACAAGCCTAAATTAACATTTTCTGAGACCGCCTATTGATTTGGGGTTCCCATGACCTATTCTACAGAATACAATAGAGAAATAACATTTGTAGCAACTGCAGTACAATTTGACTTCTTCGGCTGGGTGAAGGTGCATCTTCCCAGGCACGTCTTGGCTGCCACCTCTGGTTGGCAGTCGTTCAATGCCACTGGCCGAATTTCTGTCATGCGCAATAGTGTACTCCAATATGGACTCCCGTACGTCCCATCAACCCTCCATACCGTGGTACATGAAAAGTAAGCGAAAACAAATTAAAACATAGAAATAAATGAATTCACTGTATACCATGAATAGCTACTTTATACCTTTTACTATAAAATATACTATGCCATTATGAATTAGTGCAACAGACAATAACACGAGAGCATCTGCGCAAGCTTCACCACGTTAGGACACAGACAGCCATTTTAGAGGCAAGTACGCATGCGCACATTTTCCCACCAGAACTGCAACTACGTCACGTGAGTGTGACTAACGCATGCGCAGTAGAAAACCCCCAAGCGGCGGCCATTTTAGGAACAAGGGTTATTCGTATTAGTAAAACACATAGGCAAGCGTCACTAAGATACACGCACATCCAAAATAAAAGGAAATTAGTAAGACATATAGGTTGAATTACAGGATTATAAGTTATTCGAGGTTCTTGATTCAAGCAAGTCGCGTAATATGCGAATTCTTGCTCTATCATGACCACTTATGAGATAGCAGCACGCACTATGGTGAACTCTCTTGAGTGTATAAAACAGTTGACTGCTAAACTGGCAATCTACACTATTTGCACAGTGGCATCTTATGTATGAAAGCTTCTGCCACTTACACAATGAAGTTTCCTTTTCTCATACTGCATGCCATTGTGATCTGTGGCAATTCTGTCGTACGGAGGGACCATCCTCAGATTCTTTAGGCGGGAACTTTGCTGAAAGAAATTCTAAATGCAGGCTATTCTCATAGATTGGCTCTTCACCCTACGTATTGTTATGGTGTGCGAACATTTTGGTCCACAGTAATGGTCATCCTGGTCCATAAGACGCTCTCATGCCTGGAACATGATAATTCTGTCTCCTTTTTCTCTCTTGACGGGTTGGAAAGCCAACATCAAAAAGTAGGTACCACTCAAAGGGCGCCACTTTTGACACATTTGTGGGGTAGGAATATTCACTCACTATTCCTGTCCTGACAAAGCACCACAGATACTCCTGACCACTCGGGGAGCGAAACATGTTGACTGACTAGAGTTGGACCATAAAGTAAGAACTCAGACTACCAGGGTACTTTATGACCCCCCCCCCTTTGTAGCATTACCGATAAAGGTTTTTAATCTGACAGTGCGGGCAGTTATTAAAAGTAGTTGTTGGCCTCCATGACCAGTTTTAACCCACCTCATCACACCTGAGATACCGCCCCACCTAGACTCTACCTTGCATTCATCATACAACAAACCAATAAAAGATCTACGCCAAAGCGACCATACGGAGCACCCATTGGGCACTGCAGCACCGGCCCACCAAGGAGCAATAGCGCTATGAGGAAGCATGATATCCCTTTGAGATGCGTGACGCTAACGTGAAACAGTCCTGCTGGCTAGCACTGTGCATATGCCCGAGTCCTGCACAGCCTGTCGATATCTCCTCTTTCTCTTTAGGAACAGTAGCACTAATTTTTGTTTGTCAAATATTGTTTCACCTGAAAACAACATTATACAGAAGAGGTCGGTTTGTACCGACCAGAACCGTGGTGGGAACTCTATAGGAGACAGTAAATGTAGGGAAAAAATACATGACATAATTGCTGGTGGCCCACCAGGGCCTAGAACATATGAGAACTCCATGGGAGGCAGGGGAAGACAGGCAAACAAAAATTGAAAACATGATTAAAAACACAACAAATCACTGTACTTCGAATTCTACCACAATACATTTATCTCGAAAAAAGAAAAAAAATCATAGGCTTTTTCTATCAATGGTCCTAGGAAATGGCTTTTAAATAATATAGGGATTGAAGCACCCACTGGCTGCACACAATGGAGGAAAATATCTCACCCACCACAAAGCAGCTGAAGAAGAAGGCATGGAGGACAAAGACAAAATGGCCACCAAACAATATCTCTTTCTCTCTCTCTCTCTCTCCCCCTCTCTCCCCCTCTCCCCCTCTTCTGCTCTCCCCCTCTCCCCCTTTTCCTCTCTCTCCCCCTCTCCCCCTCTCTCTCCCTCTCCCCCTCTCTCTCCCTCTCCCCCGCAGGGCCAGCAAAGAAAGAGGCATAGAGAACAAAGAAAAAATGGTCACTGTGACTACACACACTGCCTTCACAAAATGGCCACCAAAACAAACAACATATGGCAGCCTATGGCATTAGCAAACAAACACACTGGCTAAAAAAAAACATTACATATTAGCTGGTGTCCCATCAAGGCCAATGGGGACTGTTAGATTTGGCTGTCTCTGGTTGGCAGAGGTAGTTACTTCTGACCAAGCAGGGACCCACCTCCTCTAGTTAGGGTAGAAGGTTACCCCCTTAGTAGCATTGCCGAGTGATTAGACATATCTTCGAAGAAAGGAATAACGCATTTATGACCATGTACAGTAATATCTTGACACTCTACAAATGGACACCGCACCAGTTGGATGGATAAGAAGCTGCTGAACTGTAGACGTTGGTACGAGGCGTACTTGATGTTCGGCTCGAGGCGTATGAGCCGCACTGAAATACTGCTGGGCTGTAGATGTTGGTACGAGGCGTACGAGCCGCGCTGAAATACTGCTGGGCTGTAGATGTCGGTACGAGGCGTACAAGCCACGCTGAAATACTGCTGGGCTGTAGAGGTGCAATGCGATGCGTACAGGAGGTACGGTTCGTATGGTGTGAGCCGTGACAAAGTCAGCAGGGCTCGTCAGATGCGATGCAATGCGTACAGGAGGTATGGTTCGTAGAGTGTGAGCTGCGACGAAGTCAGCAGGGCTCGTCAGATGCGATGCAATGCGTACAGGAGGTACGGTTCGTAGAGTGTGAGCCGCGACGAAGTCAGCAGGGCTCGTCTGATGCGATGCAATGCGTACCAGAGGTACGGTTCGTAGAGTGTGAACCGCGACGAAGTCAGCAGGGCTCGTCAGATGTGATGCAATGCGTACAGGAGGTACGGTTCGTAGGGTGTGAGCCGCGACTAAGTCAGCAGGGCTCGTCAGATGTGATGCAATGCGTACAGGAGGTACGGTTCGAGCCCCGACAAAGTCAGCAGGGCTCGTCAGATGAGATGTGAGGTGTACAGGAGGTATGGTGTGAAAGATGGGAGCCGCGACGAGGTCAGCAGGGCTCTTCTTACTCCAAAGCAATCTAAAAACTACAGCCAAAAAGGCCCCTAGTTATAGGGCAAAAGGGGTCTTTGAAGTTATTTGATCCGGCAGGGGGTTCCCGGGTACCCAGGTCCTTGTTGTGGGTGTCTCCTGCCAAAAGACCCCTCTTCGAAGGAGGGAGGCAGGGTCGCCAGACGCTCAGCGGGAAGTGGGGCCGGCACTGTGGAAGGCAGGACGCTCAACAGAAACTACTCCACCCCTCCCATCTAAATGCAGCCAGCTAACACCAGGCTCTTGAGACGGCCCAGACCGTGTCACTTTTCCCGGACATTTGACTACACATTTTCAGCAGCACACAGCAAGGTTTGGGTAAGACAATAGTCACTTTCTAAAAGTGCTATTTCCAAGCTCAGAGTCTAAAAATCATTCCCCTAAAAGAATGCATTACGAGCTCCTGAGTTCTGGGACACTCGTCTGTAATCTCTACCATTTTCCCTGGTTCAGATACGAATATAAGATGTCATATTTATCAGAAGGAGCACTTGGGCTGTGGCACTGATCAGCAGTGGCTCAGTGCTCAGAGCATCTTGTCCAGCACAAAAATAGGTCATACATGTAGGAGGCATAATGAAAATGGAAAGGGAGACCCACGCCAAGGATGCCAGGTCTAACAGGGACTTTATGGGAGGCAGGCAAAAATGGAAAAAAATAACATTAAATAATTGTTGGTCCCGCACCAGTCCCTGGGGCCCATGGAGACTCTATGGGAGGTAGGCAAATACAATTGAAAAAAATGGTTAAATCCAAGAACACATTGTACTATAACTGAGAAGAAACACAAATAAATATATCAGAAAAAAACAATAAATGTCATAGGCCTTTTCTATTAATGGTCTTAGAAAATTACTTTTAGTGGAAGCGTACACTGGCTGCACAAATGGGGAATCTACCTCACCTACAGCGTGGTCACTAAAAAAGGTGGCATGGAGGACAAAGACAAATTGCCATCAAACACACACATACACACTAACTGGCTACACAAAATGGTGGTCTCCACATGGCCAAGTAAACAAGGAGGCATAGAGAACAAAGATTAAGGGCTAGATATAGGTAAATCAGATTTACCGCTTCATAAATACCGAATTTTACCGATTCGGTATTCATGAATCGGTAAATCTGATGTAGGTATTCATTCGGTAACAAATACCGAATCGGTATGTACTGATTCTGTAATTACAGAATCGGTATTTGCCATTGATTCCTATGGGCCTTGAAGCCCATAGGAATCAATGGCAAATACCGATTCGGTAATTACCGAATCGGTAAAATTACCGAATTGCCAAGGGGGACGGGGTGTCACTTTGACACCCTGTAGCACCCCAGTTTTTGCCTTGTGTGCAATGTGACACACATACATGCCCTTAGTATGTATGTAGGGCATGTATGTGTGCCACATTGCATAGGTGTACATGTGCATGTACACAGAAATTCGTAATTTACCATGCAACAGTATTACATGGTAAATAACGAATTTCTAAGGGCCTGTGGCACTGTAAACTGTGCCACCTACATTTGGAATTACAGAATCGGTATATTTACCGATTCGGTAATTTACCGATTCGGTAATTTTACAGAATTGGTAAATATACCGATTCTGTAATTTTCAGCCCCCTACATAGCAAAACCCAAATACTGGTCGGTAACGGTCAAAATCGGCCGTTACCGACCGGTAATTGGCGACCTACATCAGGCCCAAAATGCCCACGCAGACACACGCACTAGCTAAATAAATGGCCACCACTGCATGGCCTGCAATGAAAGGTCAAGGAGAACAAAGAACACATGGCAGCCTATGGCAAATACACACACTGGCTACTCAAAATGACCAGTGCAGCATGGCCAGCAAACCAAGGAGCATAGAAAAAAAAGAAGACAGTTGCCCTGTCCTGCCTGTTGCACCTTCCCACTCTCAGAAAGAACACATCTTGTAGAAGTGAAAGGAAAGAATTTCAAAGATATTGTTGGCAACAGGCACGTGCAGACACAAAATAAAATAACCTACTTTTTTGCATTTACTCCGCACACATCCCAAACCCTCTAAATGTTTTTCAAAAACGTATAACACAGCAGCAGTGAGTTTGTGAAACGAAACATACATCAAAAATACACCCAAGGACTAGTGCTGGGCAGACTAGGCCCCAAACGGTAAAACAACATCACAGTAAAATAATAAACAAATCAGAATAAAGTTTTATAAAAACCCACGCAAAATAATGGATTCAAATGATATTCAATTAACCCTATACCTACCCCATCAAAAAATTGCAAACATTTCTATTTCCCCTTTAAAAAGGTAATCACGCATGGGTCCCCATTACTCCAGCCCAAAGTCCAGGTCACTAACCAACATAGAAAAAACAAGCATTTGCAATGCAACAGGTCTCAGCATTTACGCGAGTTTGAGCTATTCGACATAAGTGGCTCTTATTATATTATTATTATATTATTTATATTATTATATTACAAAATGGTTTAGCTATACTAAAAGAAGGTTAAGCAGCAAGACCTAAGATCTCATACTTCACAGCGACACACAAAGGAGCCAGGCAGAACCAGCACGGACGAAGGCCCTGTAATCCTGACAGCTAGTTATATCTGGGTCTTTAAAGACCATTCCTGAGAGCTTAGATGCTGAGGCAAAATTAGTCATTTATTTGTCCTGACTGCGAAGTGTGCCTGGTGGTACTTCAGGGCAGCTAGAGATAACTGCCCGTAAATGAGCACCTGGTGTTCATGCTGCCATCGTCATATGAGCTGTTTCTCTGTGCTTGGTGGCTTGGCAGGTCAACCATAGCAGATGACAAAGCACCCGGTGTTGTTCAGTCAATGTGACCCAGGCCTTGATGTGTTCTGGGGAAGCTTTGAGGTTATGTAAATAGTGCAACTGATGGAACAGAGTGTTAACTTGGGAAATGCGGAGCCATTGATGCTGATAAGACTGAAGAGGGAGAAAGAGGCCCCTACATGTTAATGTCAAAATGATTCAGGCTTCCAGCAGCATTTAAAGAGAGCAACACCTTCGGGTAAAGTTCGCGCTATATACAATCGCATTAAATAAATAAACATGAAAAAAGCGATCGCTATTGTGAAAACAGCCATACCACATATGCGACGCCAGGGCGAGAGAGCGGAATGAGCGGAAGCAGGAATAACCATTAAATGCAGCACTCAATATAACTAACATGTAGGCAGACACAAACCCCGGTCTCAGTCAGATGTGCTTTTCAACCTTTTCATTCCGGTGAAATCACAGTGTACCTCTCGCTACGAGCTATTTTCAACGCCAGCCTGCTTATCGGCGCAGCGCGCCCCTCTGCAGACTCCCCCTGCTCCCCGCTGTCCTTCACACGCACGCTGACCAAAACCGAAACTTAAAGCCTATCATGGCAGAGGAAGATTCCGACGCACGCCTTGCAATTGGGTCGTGCGCGTGAGCTGTCTACGTTACAAGCTCACGCGCGCGACCCAATCCGAAGGCGCGCGTCATAATCCGACGCTGCCATAGAGAACACTGCGCGCGCGCCCAGGTCTTGTAGCCACATTCCAGCTCGTTGTCGGCTGAGACGACAGCTATAGTTCTCTGGTGAGAACGCGCTTCGTGCGTTACTAGCCGAGACCTAAAAAGGGGTCCCCAAAATTCATTGGGCCCAGGGCCCTCAAAATCCTTAAGATGTCCCTGTAAAAAACTTACTAGAATAGTATTTAAGGACAATAAAAAGTAATGAGCGTGTGCTCTCAACATCAGCAACTATCTCTAAACTAGAAAATATAGAGTTCTTGCTTGATTAAATGATGGTCAAAAGTAGGAAGTGGACGAATATCTCAGTCTCTCCTGGGGTTACTTAAATGCTATCCACCAATTTTAGAGAATTTACATGAACTGTGTTACGAATATTACACAAATTAAGTTGAACCCCAATACATGCATACAGACAGGACAGAGATGGCCAACTAAGTGCCAGATATACCGCATTTGCGTCGTCACAGTCAGTAATGACACTTCTAAACTGGACAAGCCTGGCACGCAAAAGACTGCATTACATCATTATTTATGGATCCCAGCCAGTAAGGTTTCCGTTTGGAACAAAATAAATACTCCCCAGTCAAAGCTGTATCTTGTAGAACAACTGCAAGTACGAAATAATACACTCGCCGCAGGCAGTACCAAAGCATAAGCATTCTGAATGTTTAAGTGATACACTTCTTACGACACTAGATAAAATATAAAGCAACAGTCAAAATGCTAAGAGGCGAGGCATCTTTCAAGCAGCAGTTTGCTCCTTCATGGAAAGAAGAACAATTAAAAAGCCTAGCACATCGTCTCCCGAAGCACTTTAGTTGGGGGGAAAAATATTTTTCTCCAAAGCTTTAATGTCTGATAAAATTCCCATTTTTTTTAGGAAAATGGGCAGGTAAGTCTTCCATTTGCACAGCTCAAGAATGTTCAAATTGCATGCCTTCTATAATTTTCCTCAGTTTGTTATATTCAGCAACGGCGCTGGGGTGCCTGTATCTCATGTGACTGGATTTCCAAAAGGGTCGGTGGAAGGATGTCAGAGGGTCAGCTATTAGGACCAAATCAATAACAGGCCATAACCAACTTTGCAACGTTGAAATAGACTTAGCAGAGTTATGCTTGAGTTGCTAAAGTGAGAAATGAAAAATGACACTCAAGTCAGTAAAAACAGTCGATAGCTATCCCATCGTAGGCTGACAGTCACAGACTGCCCCACTAGGAAACAGTTCAACCATTATGTGCAACTTTGGTGCAGGGCCTAAAATAAGGAGCATCCGTAACTTAGGATAGCTCATTCATACACTTCTTTGAGGAGAGAGCGGAAGAAATTCTACACAAAGTCCATCTCAATTGCTCTAGCAATGGCCTCACTTTGCGGAGTGGTATCCTTAACTTGCCTGTGTGATCTTCTAAAACCACTCGGCGAAACTCATACCGGTGAGTCATACTGCGATCCTCCCAATGCCCTACATGAAGTTATTAATAATCCACATTTTTATAGCGCACAATCACCCGTTATGATCTCTAGGCGCTGGGGGCCGTCGGGAAGATTAAGCGAGCTATTGCCCAGAGTCACATGGTGCTGGGCTGACCTGCCGCCGGAGCCGGGGATCGAATCGTGATCCCCAGATTCCAGCGTCAGTCGCCCTGGCCGCGGCGCCACACCTCTCCCTATTATTTATTATATTTATAGTTATTTATAGTTATCAGGCCATCCTGCTAAATTTTACACTGTAAAAGACAGTCTTCATTATCATTTCCTTACCTCCACTGCAAATATTACAATTACAACAAGCATCTTTTGGTCATTAGGAAGTAGTTCTCATCTTCCTGTAATTAGGCTTTAACAACAGTAGGGAGAGGGGTCGGACCTGGGGATCTGGGTTCGAGTCTCGGTAACGACGCCAAAAACCCCCTGTGATTCTGGGCAAATCACTTAATCTCCCCGTGCCTAAAAAAATGAATGTGTGTCCTCATGTAGCGTAACTGGTGCTATGTAAAGCGCTCTGATAACTGATTCGGTTCGGTTCTAGTTCGCGCTATATAAAACTCTGCAAAAAAATAAATAAATATATATATATAAAAATAACCATCACCTTCACGTAACAATGTATGACAGCAATGTATTTAATTTGATCTTCATTTTGTAAAGCGCCTTAACGCTGGCAATGATTTGGAACGCACTATTTAAATCCACAAAATAAAATGCTATGGCCCACAATATTTGTAAGACTAAACAGGAAGTGTAAAATAATTAGTTAAAATAATAGAACTTGAGTGTCAAACGGTCCACCTTATGCCAAAAATAAAAGTCTTCCTCTGACTCGAAGTTCAATTTGGGGGAGGGGGGGGGGGGGGGGGAAATACATTTTGTTAGTATAGCCATATCCCTTCCATTAAAATTTGCGTCATCGACATTTTTGAAAAGTAACAACATAGACTTATCTCCACGTTATCTCATTATTGTAAACGAGATCGTCCCATCAGTGGGTGGTTTACACGGTGCCTGATGAGCACACAAATACAACACTAAAAGCACGCGCCGAAGGGGGCGGAATAAACTATTAAAAGATGAGTGATAGAAGAGTAAGAGAGAGCAACTTATAAAATCGGAGAACAGAACAAACAGTATCTTAACAAAACATGATGGTCCACCCCTGCAGAATGTTGCGAGCGCCCCCGCCCCCCATATCCACAGCTACTCATACCCTTGAGTAGAAGGGGGGTTGTGGGCCCCCCTTCTACAGCTTGCTTAGGCCCCTGAGAAGAAAAAGACAGACGGTTCTCTGGACAGGAAGAGATGCATGCAACATCTTAAAGCAACACAGTGTGACCATCTAAGAGTTAACAAAATATCCAAATATCATTGTGTCGGTAAGACAAACATTAAACATTTTTAAATGTCCAGTATTTTGGTTTACAAATTGAGCCACCCCACAACCAGCTGAGCGAAGACACCGACAACGGAAGAGGTGTAACGTGAAGATCAATGAAAAGGGATATAGAAGATGTACACAGCTGAGAAAGAAAGAGATGGATAAAGGTGACAGAACATGCACAGCAAAGGACTGCAACATAGAGGGGTAGAGTAATGACATTAAGTGGTTAAAAGAATACAGGAGCTAGATTTGGGGATAGAAGAAGCCGAGAGAGAAAAACAAGCACCTACCTCTCAGTGCCCTCACTGCGTTGCGAAACTTCTGGATGCCGGCCAGGAAGAGACCAGTGATCGGCGCGCGGCGGGGATGCTGGCGCCATGAGTGTGCGCGTGACTAAATCCGTGCGTGGCCATCACTTGTCGCTCCCTCTCCCATTAGGATTGCTGGGCGCGTGCCCAGCTCTTGTCTCCTTTTGTCGGCTTTGGCGGCTGACATGATCACAATAGTTCTCTGCCGAGAACGCGCTTCGCGCGTCTCTAGGCCGAGACCTAAAAAGGAACAAAATCTCCCACTGCACGCGCTCCCTCAAGCGACAACCTTTTTTCCAAGGCATTGAACTTATTTGATTTCTCTGGAAACGTGAAGATTCCAATAGTGTAGATGCAGTGGGGAGTGCAGACAATAAGAGAGTGATGCTTTCCCTCCAAACCCTAAATCAAAAGTGACCAATGGCTGGAGGCCGCGCAGGGAGGAGTCTTCAGGACATGAAGAGGTGTGCTAATGAATGTACAGCATCCACCCAGTGTCTATAGCACTGTAGTATGCTGCTCAGCCAGGATGTGTGAAGCTTAGAATGTTGAATGTTAGAATGTTGGTATGCTTGAATCAGTTGCTGAATGGGCTGAGCAGAGCGCAGCCTGCTCCTGGTGGTGCTCTCTTCCTGAATACTACTGGAATAAATACATCATTGAATTTACAAAGAATGGACAACCCTCATTTTGTTCCATTACAAGCACTTCCTTCCCATTTAAAATGAAAAACGTGTGCTTCGTGCTGAAGAAATACGGAAACAATCAATTCAGGTAAAATTTCAACGCAAAAATGCATTTCGAGTAGATTTTCTGGCCGCTCAAGTTGAAAATCGAAACAAAATGCTACCCCGTGTCCGCCTGCATTGAAGGTACTGCCGCTCGCGGACTCAAAATGACTGCTGCGCGTTCTGCGGTCACGCTCTCACGTTACTTCCGTGCATCCCGCAGTCCCAGCGCTCCGATCTTCCCCGAATGAAAGAATCGGCTTCGCGACGTGGCATCATGGCGTCACAATCGGTAATTCCGCGTCACAAGACCTTCACCCTGATCCCCGATGATATCACAATTGGTGGTGTCATAGAGGCCTAGTGTAAAACTCAAAGAGAAGATGTTTTGATAAATTAATGGAAGACTCACAAAGAAAAAGTTTTAAAAAAAGACAATGGGCCAGATGTAGGAAGGCCATTACCGGTCGGGAATGGCCGAAATCGGCCGTTACCGACCGATAATAGGCTTTTCCTATGTAGGTGGCAAATTTACCGATTCGGTAAATACCAAATTGGTATTTACCGATTCGGTATTTATCGAATCATCATTTACCGATTCGGAATTTATCGAATCAGTAAATGAGATGTAGGAAGCACTTTGAAGAGTGCTTCTGTGCTTACAGGATTCGTTATTTACCACCAACAATTAGTTGGTGGTAAATAACGAATACCTCTGTAAATGCAAATCTGTGCATTTACACCTGTGCCATGTGACAGACATACATGCCCTTAGGGCATGTATGTGTGCCACATGTGCACACAAGCACTATTCAGGGGTGCAACAGGGTGTCAAAGTGACACCCTGCCACCCTTGACTCTTTCCCTATTTTACCGATTCGGTAATTGCCATTCATTCCTATGGGCCTCCATTACCGAATCTTAACGATTCGGTAATTTTTACGATTTTTTATCTACATAGCATTTACCGATTCGAAAATACCGAATCTTTAAAATTCGGTATTTTCGAATCGGTAAATTTAAATTACCTACATCTAGTCCAATATTGGCAATGCCGCCTGGTTTAATCCAGACGGACCACATAGTGAGTATGAACCTTTTATATTGGTTTGGTTACCTACTTATCATTGGTAACAAGTTACATTTATCATCACTTCTAAGGAACTATCATGCTTGTGAAGCGAAGAGGTGACTGGTTTGTTCAAACACATCTTTAGGTCTGGCCTGCAGACAGGTTTAGCTTTTCCAGGACCCTCATGTAATGAGCAAAAATCATAAAGAAAAAAACAAATATATACAGGACCGGCTTTAGCGCTGGCGGCGTCCGGAGCAACAATCCTTTTTTGGTGCCCCCCCCATGATCTCCTCCTCTGATTCCTTCAACTCCTCCCGGCAAAAGGGCCCCTCACTTCTCAATAGCCCTTTCCTCACATACATTTCATTTGTTTAAAAGCCCTGGTAAAGGCCGACTTTACTAATCCACTCAGCTATCCACATGAAATACACATCTGTTCTGTGCATCAGGCACATTAAGACTTTATGGGGAGTCAAAACGGCCACTAGACAAATCTCTGATCTCTCTCTCTAGCAGGAACATTAATCACAAGGGTTATCTTGACATTTTTATTGCTGTTTCAAAGCTGGCCGCACAAGGAACTCTGCAGCAGGTGTTTTGAAATGGTAAGTTATTGCTAAACACAGTGCCCCCCCCCCCCCAGGTCAGTGCCACCCTCCAGGGCAGCGCCCAGTGCAGCTGCACCGGTCGCACCACCCTATAGCTGGCCTTGTATAAGTACAGAGAGGGGCTTTGGGTCAGCCCTCTTCATCCACGGAATCCACGAACTCCATGGAGACTTCTTGAGCCTTTAAACTATGGCAAACAGGGTGATTTTATCTCACCAAGTATCGGAAGAGTCTTCATTGTAAATACTCTTCCTGAAGGAATACTACACACCGGCACACCACCTTCAGTGTCTGTGCCCCCCCCACCTCAGCGAATGTGATGCGGATTATGCACTTGTGGGAGCTGGCAACAGGGCCTTCCAATGTCAGGCACCAGATTTAGGTTGCCCCACTCTTTCCCTGTCCTGAGGAAGACTCGCATGCGTAGGTTCTAAAGTACCCTTACGCCTTAGACGGGTCGAAACGTCTACTTTTGCCCCCTACAAAGGCCTGTACCATATATTTTCTCACACATCGAAGGGGAGAGGGTCTACACACAACTCCGCCACCCCGAGCTCCCTAAAGTCAATGTAATGTATACAAAAGAGCGGTGGAGAGGAAAGAACAGCACATACAAGAGTGTACAAGCAGTGGCACATTTGTGTATAATGAAAAACTGCCCTCACTCACACACAATGTGTGTGACATGCTTCATCATCGGGTCTGCTGCGACGCCCAGGCGTAGCCACACACCGGGAGGAGCATAGGGAGGGGAAACAAATAATACAAGAACAAAGTGCAACACCAGACTGAAAGTGACGACAATGTTCACAAACATACACGAACAATTCAAGACTGGGTACAGTGATAGAACAAAAAATGCAGGAAGGGATAGTGAGATTAAAACTGGCTCCTGGATACCAAGTATAGCTTTATTAGTAGGTTCCAAGGTCAGGATTAAAACTAAATTACAGATGGTAGTGCTAAGGTAGGAAAAACGGACCCCCTAGCACCCATTCTTTACTGCTACAATCAACATGTTTCGATCTATTCGTGCCCTCGAATGATTGGTCACCTCGGTCTTCTTCAGGATGTCTGACTGTCCCAGTCTCATGTAATACCCCCCTTACCTTAGTTTGGTGTTAAAAGGGTATTAGTAACTTTTGCCAATCAATATGAGGCAATGTGGAGGGAGTTCCGCCAACACGGGTGACATAAACTGCGAAAATAATAACAAATGGCACTCACAATTGTGGACAACACCAAATGTTACCTTTTATTCTAGTGTTATTAGGTGGCTAAATCCCTTGTCTTACATCATGCCCCTCTATCTCATGCATAATTGCTGGCCACTGCTGGACAGTCAGTTAACCATGTCTAGAACCAATCGTTCCAATGCTTAAAAAATAGATGTAGAGACATCCGTCCTCTTAGAAAGGCGACCCCGGGGGAGGCAGAAGATGTCTGACTGACCACCCCTAGGTCCACCCCTCCGTCGAGAAGTAGCTGAGCGTTATCGAGAGGCCACCTGGGTGAGGACCCTCTCCTAGGATCGTACAGCAGAGTAACCACAACACTACAAACGGACACCACACAAGAGGTTAAGTTCTTAGGCTTTATCAAGAATAAAGGTTTCGGGGTCTCAGCGGTTTATACAGGCAGATCGAGGGATCTGTAGAGTCTCGTAAAAGGGACAGGGTAGCGGGACAGTCTCGGTATGGTTACAGGAAGGGATACCCTACGCACGACTCTCAATCCTCGAGCCGGGGGGTTCCTATAGGTCAAGCCGCGGCCGCGCCAGCATGCTCTCAAGATGGTTCAGCAAAGGTGGGCCGCGGCAGCGCCAGCAGGCTCTCAAGATGGTTCAGCAAAGGTGGGCCGCGGCAGCGCCAGCAGGCTCTCGAGATGGTTCAGCCGCGGCAGCGCCAGCTGGCTCTCTAGAGGGTTCGGCAAAGGTGGGCCGCGGCAGCGCCAGCAGGCTCTCAAGATGGTTCAGCAAAGGTGGGCCGCGGCAGCGCCAGCAGGCTCTCAAGATGGTTCAGCAAATGTGGGCCGCGGCAGCGCCAGCAGGCTCTCAAGATGGTTCAGCAAAGGTGGGCCGCGGCAGCGCCAGCAGGCTCTCAGGGTCTCTTCAGGTTACAGGCAAGGAGTTCTTCTGGTGTCGGCCGTGACAGCGTCAGCAGGGCTTCCAGTCCAGGATACAACTGCCGTCCTACTCCGGGGCTGGCCCAGATATAGGACTGGAGTCCTTTGATGTCCGGACCCTCGCGCCTGGGGGCCGGAGGGGCCGGGAAGATGGTGTCCAGACACCCAGCAGGGGGGTGGAGCCAGCACCCAGGGATGCCGGGGGCGATCGATACCAGGCGTCCGGGGACGGTTGGAGGCCCATCGAAACTCCCCTTCCTCCGGGATCTGTCGAGTGGCCACTCGACCACCTGGGTAGATCTGGGCGCCTCGATGTCGGGGCTGCGCCGGGGCCTGGGCCGGGGCCGAGGCTACGTGTTCGTGATGTGGTGGTCCCAAGATGGAGTCGGGCGAGGCCTCGTGCTCAGGACGTGATGGGCCTAGGATGGAGTCAGGCCGGTGTGGTGGCCCGTGGTGGTAACCGGACCGGTAGTGTTGGGGCGGGCAGGATCGGGCGGACGAGGCCGCCCGGGCTCTGTGGAGGGCCGATGTCATCCGGGGCCCGCCACGCGGGAGGGGTAGGACCACGCCACGAGACCGGGTCCAACACGCGTCCCCCCCAGCTGAAGGCAGGGGAGAGTCACCCATCTTCTTGTGGATTCTCCTCGCCGAGGCGGAAGAATCGGGACAGGCCGTCAGCATTGGCGTGGTCGTTGCCGGGGCGATGCTCCACAGTAAAGTCCATCCCTTGGAGGGAGATTGACCATCGCAACAGTTTCGGGTTTTCTCCCCGCATCTGCATCAACCACCGTAGAGGCCGGTGGTCGGTCTGGACCCGGAAGTGGGTGCCGAAGAGGTAGGGCCGGAGCTTCTTTAGTGCCCACACGACGGCGAAGGCTTCTCTCTCGATAGTGCTCCATCGCTGTTCTCTGGCAGCAGCCGCCGGCTGATGAAGGCAACGGGGAGGTCGGCCCCTTCAGGGTTCACTTGGGAGAGGACCGCCCCAATGCCGTGCTCCGAGGCGTCGGTTTGGACCACAAACTCCCGGCTGTAGTCGGGGGCTTGTAGCACAGGGGCGGTGCACATAGAGGTCTTTAGGGTGTCGAAGGCTACCTGGCATTCGGGGGTCCAGTGCACCCTTTGTGGTAGTCTCTTTGAAGTCCGTTCTGTGAGTGGCCCCACAATGCTCCCATAGTTTTTGATGAAGCGCCAATAGTATCCAGTGAGCCCCAAGAAGGCTCGGACGGCGGTCTGGGTGATCGGGGGCTCCCAGGCCCGGATAGGGTCAATCTTTGGCTGGAGGGGAGCCACCTGGCCGCTCCCTACTTGGTGTCCCAGATACGTCACGGACCCTTGTCCTATCTGGCACTTGCTGGCCTTTATGGTCAGTCCTGCCCGACGGAGGGCCATCAGGACCTCCCGGAGGTGGGTCAGGTGCGTATCCCAGTGGAGGCTGTACACCGCAATGTCGTCTAGGTAGGCGGCGCTGAACTCTTCTAGCCCGGCCAGCACCCTATTCACGAGTCTCTGGAAGGTGGCCGGGGCGTTTTTCATGCCGAAGGGCATCACCTTGAAATGGTAGTGGCCATCAGGGGTCGAGAAGGCTGATCGCTCTTGCGCTCCAGGTGTGAGGCCGATCTGCCAATACCCGGCCGTGAGATCGAAGGTGCTGAGATACTTCGCAGCCCCCAGGCGATCGATCAGTTCATCCGCCCGGGGGATGGGATGGGCGTCGGTCCTGGTGACGGCATTCAGCCCCCGGTAGTCAACACAGAACCGGAGCTCCGGGGGCGTGCCGGGTGCGGCGGCTTTAGGGACCAGGACAACTGGGCTGGCCCACGGACTGTCGGAGGGTTCGACTACCCCCAGCGCTAGCATCTTGGCCACCTCGGACTGGATGCAGGCCCGCACTCGGTCGGGCACTCGGAAAGCTCGGTGTCTTACAGGCGGGCTGTCTCCGGTGTCTACATCGTGGACACACCACCGGGTGACTCCAGGGGTGAGGGAAAACAGATCTGCAAACTGCCCCAGCAGCTGCCGGCAGTCATGGTGCTGTTCGGGGGTCAGGGTGGAGGAGAGCATGACCCCTTCGATGGAGCCGTCCTTCTCGGTGGTGCTCATGAGATCTGGCAAAGGGTCGGAGTCGTCTTCAGCTCCGTCATCGGTCGCTAACAGCAGACTTAGTTCAGTGCGGGCAAAGTGCGGCTTGAGCCGGTTAGCGTGTAGAACCCGGAGGGGGTTCCTGGGGGACTCCATGTCCACCAAGTAAGTGACGGGGCTCTTGCGCTCCACCACCTTGAAGGGCCCCGTCCATTGGTCCTGGAGGGCGCAAGGTTCAACCGGGGACATGACCCAGACCTGCTGGCCCGGCTCAAATTCGATGGACGAGGCGTTCCGGTCATACCAGCGTTTCATCTCCTCCTGACTAGCCTCCAGGTTGGCTTCGGCCAATTCCCGGAACTTCCGAGTTTGGTTGCGGAGGGTCAGGAGGTACTGGTAGACATCTGGTGGAGCACCTCGGACAGCCGTCTCCCAGCCTTCTTTGACCAGGCTGAGGGGGCCTCTGACCGGGTGCCCATACAATAGTTCGAAGGGGCTGAACCCCAGGGACCTCTGGGGTACTTCGCGATACGCAAACAGGAGGCACGGCAGCAGAACATCCCATTTGCGTCGTAGTGGTTCCTCTAGGCCCTTGATCATTCCCTTCAGTGTTCGGTTAAACCGCTCCACAAGTCCATTCCCTTGGGGGTGATACGGGGTGGTGAACTTATATGTGACCCCGCACTGTTGCCACAGGGATCGCATATACTTGGAGATAAAGTTTGTGCCCCGATCACTCACGACTTCTCGGGGGAAGCCGACTCTGGAGAAGATCCCCATTAGGGCTCGACCTACTACTGGGGCCGTGATGGTTCGGAGGGGGATGGCTTCCGGATAGCGGGTGGCATGGTCCACCAGAACGAGGATGAAGTGGTGCCCTTGAGAGGTGCGGGGGTCCAGGGGCCCCACGATGTCTATCCCCACTCGCTCGAAGGGGGTGGTGACCACGGGAAAAGGCTGGAGCGGGGCTTTGACTTTCCCCCCGCTCTTCCCGCTGGCTTGACAGATCGGGCAGGTTCTGCAGTGATTATGCACATCGTTGCGCATTTTCGGCCAGTAGAAATGAGTCACCAGGCGGCTGTAAGTTTTGTCCTGCCCCAGGTGCCCGGCGAGGGGCACATCATGTGCTAAGTTCAGAAGGAAGTCTCTAAATCGGAGGGGAACGACCAGCACCCGGCTGGCCCCTAGTTCGGCAATCTTCTGCTCACTGTAGAGAAGGTCGTTGTCCCAATAGACCCAGTGGGACCCCGCCGGGTCTCCAGCGGCTTGAGTGGCGGCTTGTCGTCGAATTCCCTTGAGGGAGGGACAGGTGCTCTGTTCTTGTCGGAATTGTTCGCGGATGGGGCCACCTTCTTGGCGCCACTGAGCCAGTTCTGGAAGGTGGCCTAGCTTGGTGATTTCTTCATGGCTGGGCCCCTGGGGGCCGGGTTCAGGTTCGGCATCCTCGGGGACGGCGGGCGGTGGAGGTGCGGGCCACTCTGGCTCCTTGATAGGGTCTTCCTCCATTGGGGTGGAGGCCCGGGCGGACATGGAGCGGGTGGTCGCACAGACCCACTCGGGAAGGCCTAGCATCCCCAGATGCTCTCTCCGCTCTACGCCGGCCCAGAGGGAACTTTCCAGGTCGTTCCCGAGGAGGCAGTCCACGGGGGAGTCGTCTCGGACAGTCACTTTCAGCATGCCCGACACCCCTCCCCACTCGAAGGGGATGCGGGCCATCTGGCACAAACTCTCAGAGTTGTCTGCCGACCGTACTGGGCACAAGACGTTGGGAAGAATTTGTTCGGAGGTCACCAAGTGGCAGCGGACCGCCGTCACGCTGGCTCCAGTGTCCCGGAGGGCTTCGGCCCGGCGTCCATTGATGGTGACCCATTGGCGGTATTTCTGGGTGTTACCTGGGATCGGGTCTCGGGGGATCATGTCTCGATCACCCAGGCATGCCAAGATCATGGCGGCGGGCTCCCACTCGGCCTGCTCGGTGTCGTCGCCTTCTTCTTCGCCTCCCTCTGCACTCAGGGCGGCGGCCGCGATCTGGCGGCTCGGGGGACCGGTGGTGCCGGGTCGCTGGTTCATCGGGCAGAGAGGGTCATTCGCATAATGGCCCTGCCGCTGGCATCTGTGGCACGTAACATTCGGGCGGGGCCCGGGTCTGGCTGGGGGGCCCCCCCTCCAACCCAGGGATGGCGACGGGGAGGTAGGGGATGACCCCGTGGGGGTGTCTCAGCCCCGGCTCTGGCCTCCTCCGCCGCCTCGTGGTCGGTGGTTCCCCGGGGATCCCCGGCCGTAGTCTCCCATCGGACTCCGGGGAACTCGGGTGCTCACCCATCTATCTGCCTCGACAGCGGGTTTTCGTGGCTCTGTCAATTTGCTGTCGAGGAGGTGCTGTCGGAGTTCGATGAAGCAGTTATTGGAAAGATGTTTCCATAGGATGAGGTCGACCAACTGCTGGTAGGTGGTGACCTGGCAGCCTCTGATCCACCCTTCGAAGGCTCTGCTGTAAAAGTTCACGTACTCCACCCAAGTGGTACCGGGGATTTTTTTACAGTCTCGGAATCGCTGCCGGTACATTTCGGGGGTGAGTCCGTAGCGAGTGAGGAGGGCGGTCTTCATGTGTTCGTACGAGGTCATCTCGGCGTCGGGGAGCTCTAGCAGGGCGTCTCTCCCCTCGTTGATGAACTTTCCCCATAAGCCGGCGCCCCAGTCTTTGAGGGGTACTCGATGGGCGGTCATGGCGACCTCATAGGCTTTGAACCACTGTTGGATGTCGTCGTTCTTATAGTATTCTTTGACGACCTCCTTGGGTATGTGCACCTTCGTGTCCACCGGCGGGGGTGAGGGCTTGCCCCCGGCGGTGCCGGTTTCGTTTGTCTTGGCCTTGATTTCCAGTTCTTTGAGGCCGCGCTCATGCTCGAGCACGAGTTTCTTTTCTTCGAGGTCTCGTTGTCTTCGCCTTTCCTCTAGGTCTCCTTCCAGCCGTAGTTGCTCGAGGGCTAATTTCCTTTCTGCCAGCTGTATCTCTCCTTCTTGTCGGAGTCTGGCGAGCTCCAACTCGTGGAGCCGGTTCCTCTCTCGTTCTCGGGCGTCTCCGTGGGGGAGGCCCGTGTCTAGGTTGGCGCTTGGCGGGTCTTTCCACCGCTGGATTCGCGTCGGTCTCCGGGCGTCCGTTCGGGCCCGGGTTGTCTTCATTCGGGGGTGGCGCGTTATCGGCGTCCGCCCAGGCTTGCAGAGCTGATTTAAAGTCCTCCTTGGTGTTGAGGCCCGTGGTAGCGATGCCTAGGTCCTTGCAGAATTGTTTTAATTCCTTGTGGCTGTAATCTTCCATCTTTTGTTTCTGGAATTCTGCCGTCGGTCTGGTTTCCTGAGTAGTCATGGTCGCGGTGTGTTTTTCTCGGTAGTGAGTGGATTACCCTCTGTATGATCTGCGTCGGCTCGGATCCCGTCGCCTGCCACCAATGTTAGAAAGGCGATCCCGGGGGAGGCAGAAGATGTCTGACTGGCCACCCCTAGGTCCACCCCTCCGTCGAGAAGTAGCTGAGCGTTATCGAGAGGCCACCTGGGTGAGGATCCTCTTCTAGGATCGTACAGCAGAGTAACCACAACACTACAAACGGACACCACACAAGAGGTTAAGTTCTTAGGCTTTATCAAGAATAAAGGTTTCGGGGTCTCAGCGGTATATACAGGCAGATCGAGGGATCTGTAGAGTCTCGTAAAAGGGACAGGGTAGCGGGACAGTCTCGGTATGGTTACAGGAAGGGATACCCTGCGCACGACTCTCAATCCTCGAGCCGGGGGGTTCCTAGAGGTCAAGCCGCGGCCGCGCCAGCAGGCTCTCAAGATGGTTCAGCAAAGGTGGGCCGCGCCAGCAGGCTCTCAAGATGGTTCAGCAAAGGTGGGCCACGGCAGCGCCAGCAGGCTCTCAAGATGGTTCAGCAAAGGTGGGCCGCGGCAGCGCCAGCAGGCTCTCGAGATGGTTCAGCCGCGGCAGCTGAACACCAACTAACAAGTAGCATAAAGTCAAAAGAACCCTAACAAGTGAGGGTTGAGTGAATGCATGTGCTGATAGCAAAATCAATCATGGGGCACCTTCAAGTTTGTTACAGTGTTCCCATCAGAGTCCATCCTGTGCCGCCCTACATCATTTGGGAAGGCTACCATAGGTACACAAGGAGAGACCCAGTGTCCGATTTGGCACAGCTTAAGCCTGATGGTAAGAAATTGCCCAATGAGATATATCTGACAGGTAGGGATCAGGATGTGACTACTAAGCAGTGCTAAATAATAAAGAAAATAAAGAATTTTTCAAAAGGTGGTGGTTTAAAAATGGGTCGAAGAAGGAAAATGAATTTATTGACAACCTTCTGCTCCCACTCTCTAAAAACAGTGCAAGAGGTAGTGTCAAACAAATAACTACCTAGACAGTTCACATGGTCAGGGTCGACATGTTTCTGCAGCTTTACCTGTGCCCCGGGGTCACTTACTGCTTCGTCAGGACCTATGTTGCTACTGCTTAATTAGTGCATGGTAAACAAGAAAAAATCAAATGAATTAAATGTCACCTTCGATTCTCCTGGTGAGAGGACCGTTGGATTTCACACAACAGCACATGCATAAAAAGAAAAAGAGAACATGCCAATTAGCAACACTCTCTGGCGAGACGTCAGTCTATACAGTATCTCGCTAACAATAATGAATAATTCATTGCTTGTAGCACTTATCTTGTTCTTACAAATATTCACAAGAGAGCCAATTTTTCACTCGTATAAAAACACTCACCCTATTTTAAGGAGAATGTTGCCCCACCTCACCCGGCATTAGCTCAGGTACTGCGGAGCCCCGCTCTGTGCAAACAACAAACACACACAATGAACCAGTTAAAAGGAAGTACTCTCTGGCCAAAGCAAGCCACTCAACATCACATGGTTCTAAGAGATCTTACTTCGTGTCTCATAACTCACCTAACCGTCGGTACTCCAGACGTCCAACTGGGCTGTCTGTGGGAGGTACCGGCGGTGTCAGTAAGCAGGCTTTTATAAGTCTCAATTTACATACCGGGTGGTGGACTCTGCGCTCGTTACCAGGAGCGTCGTCTGTCCATTTCCGGATATTCTGTGTTCTTTCCCCATTGGTCGGCGCGGCGCGATGACACTCATGCGTCGCGCTCAGACTCATGGGTAATGTAGTTTTACCGTGGCCCATTTTGACTGTAGTCGCGGACTACTCGATCTCCGTTCTAGGGTTCACAGATGATTTGATTACAGTTATGGGGTGAAGACATCACTCTACATGGTATGCGAACCTCTAAAAATTTAGAGGAAACGTTTAAAACGAGTGTTTATAAAAAGTTATTGATGAACAATAATTCCTTACAAGTGCTCCCAAATCTACCGTCTCAATCTAGACAACGGCGCCTCACTCGTCTGAATTAGTATTGCGCTTTATCATTTATCCAATGCACTACATGCTGGTTACAGTATACATTCAAGAGGGCCACCTGGTGTCACGTGACCTTTGTTAGTGGAATCTAATGGGCAATGTAATCACGCTCTAAGCGTTTACCCATAGCGAACGTCTACCTTTCGTGTCATTTGCCACTCTGACTCCTGCTAGAACACTACTTGATCGTATCTAACGTCAGTGGGTAATCACGCCCCTCTGGCATGAAGTCATCAAATAGGCTATGTGTAGAAGAGTTATTATGATTCCGTCACATGACACTCATGACAACGGGAAGACCCATTAATGAGGTAATGAAAGTGCATTTTTCGGATATATAGCTCACGGATGTCAAGGCACTGATTTTAGATGCTGTTAACTTCAGAGTGACATCCAAGGAATATCTTCATTCAGTCCTTGCCTATCTGTCCCCAATTTGTAAACCCATCTCTGTTCACGTCGGAACAGGAAACTCTTTATGTCAGTGATGTGGGTCGGTATCAATGGTTGCTCTATCACAGTCCAATGCAGATCAGACGGAGTATGCTTAGTTAATAAAAAATGATTCGTCAGTCTGGTTGACTGTCTAGAGCATCGGATGGAGCTTTTGTGTTCACAAATACGTGTCTTAATTTTGCGGGTGGTCATGCCCACGTATCTCTTATTGCAAGGGCAGCTTATTAAGTACACCAAATTGGAGCTGTTGCAATTTGTGAATCTACGTTGCTCCCACGGTCTGTCGGTCCCTATGTCGATGCTTTGTGATCTAGTTGTATTGGGACAGGCTGCGCAATTACCACAGGGATGGTGTCCTGTGGCCGCAGGCATGTTCCACAATGTACCAAGAGCTCGTGGTAACTCTCCTTTGGGACGCGTGTGGACCAGTCTGTCCTTTAGATTTTGCCCTCTTTTGAAGGCGAACAACGGAGCTGGGATGGTATCACCTCCAGTATTGAGAATACTCCAGCGTTTTTTTATGATTCTCTGAATTTCGTTGGACTGTGTGGTAAAAGTGCTCACACAAGTCATCCGATTGTGATGAGGTTTAGGTGGTAAAACTTCCAGTAACCCCTCGCGGTTGTTATTGGAGGCTCTCTTTTTTGATCTCCTGACCAGGTGTTTAGGATAATGTTTCTGGCCGAGATCTTTTTCAAGGCATACGGCATGGTGTTCAAAACGATCTTTGGTGGAACAGTTTCTTTGTATGCGCAAGAATTGCCCATATGGCAAATTATCCCGAAGAGATTTCGGATGACAGCTGTTATAGTCTAGTAATGAATTTCTCGACATCGGTTTGCGATATAACTCAGAAGACAAACCGGTGGCTGATGGCGTTATCAAAATGTCAAGGAACGCTAATTTGGATCTACTGTGCTCCATCGTGAAGCGTAGAAAACAATTCCTACTATTGAGCCACTCATGAAATGTTGTTAATTCCTCTTCACTCCCTCTCCAGACCACCAAAATATCATCAATATACCGCTTCCACAGACACACCTTGTCTGTGAAAGGGTTGGTGTCTGAGAAGATGTTGTCTGTTTCAAATTTATGAACATACAAATTCGCTAACGACGGAGCAAAAATGCTGCCCATGCTCGTCCCACTGACTTGGAGATAGAGCGAATCTTCGAATTGGAAAAAAAATTCCGTCATGGCTATAGTTGCCAGAGTCATTATGAGCCTGACTGGGGTGATGGAATCAAGATCTCTCTCCAACAGGAGTGCTTCAATTACTTCTAATGTCTCTCTCTGTGGGATTGAGGTGTACAAACTCTCCACATCAAAAGATACTAGGATGTCAGTTCTATCATCAAATTCGATGTCTCTCAACAGTCTTAGTACATCCTTAGTATCCTTGAGATAAGTAGGCATTTCACTCTCCATTGGTTTTAAAAACACATCAACAAATGTTGACAGGGGCTCTAAGAGAGAGCCAATCCCCGAAATGATGGGGCGACCAGGAGGTGGACGCTGGGGCTTGTGTATTTTTGGTAAGTGGTAGAAGTAGGGAATTCTTGGGTTCGTAGTGCATAGGAACTGCCCTTCTTTAGCTGTAATCCAGCCCTCACTGAGGGCCTCCTCCACATGACTTTAGCTGGAATCCCCATAGTAGTAGGATTGAAAGTAGAGGGTTTTTTTAACCCAGTGTTTATGATTGTCGTAGTCGTTTGAGTTGTAGCAATCCTACTACTATGGGGATTCCAGCTAAAGTCATCACTTTTGAAGAAGCTGTAGACCAAGATCTAAAAGAACTTTTTCGGAAAGAACATAGACCTTTCCAGAACTTCTCACGTAGAGAACAAGATGCAATTACCAATCTAGCCAACAATCCGGCCTTGGTCATTAAACCGGCCGATAAAGGTGGGGCAACAGTACTACTTGACTCCGATGCCTATAGGCGTGAGTGTCTTCGCCAACTAGAGGATACTAGGGCATATCAAAAGCTGACCTCAGACCCCACTGTAAGATTGACTAAACAAATAGCCCAGATAGTGGAGGAGGCCCTCAGTGAGGGCTGGATTACAGCTAAAGAAGGGCAGTTCCTATGCACTACGAAACCAAGAATTCCCTACTTCTACCACTTACCAAAAATACACAAGCCCCAGCGTCCACCTCCTGGTCGCCCCATCATTTTGGGGATTGGCTCTCTCTTAGAGCCCCTGTCAACATTTGTTGATGTGTTTTTAAAACCAATGGTGAGTGAAATGCCTACTTATCTCAAGGATACTAAGGATGTACTAAGACTGTTGAGAGACATCGAATTTGATGATAGAACTGACATCCTAGTATCTTTTGATGTGGAGAGTTTGTACACCTCAATCCCACAGAGAGAGACATTAGAAGTAATTGAAGCACTCCTGTTGGAGAGAGATCTTGATTCCATCACCCCAGTCAGGCTCATAATGACTCTGGCAACTATAGCCATGACGGAAATTTTTTTCCAATTCGAAGATTCGCTCTATCTCCAAGTCAGTGGGACGAGCATGGGCAGCATTTTTGCTCCGTCGTTAGCGAATTTGTATGTTCATAAATTTGAAACAGACAACATCTTCTCAGACACCAACCCTTTCACAGACAAGGTGTGTCTGTGGAAGCGGTATATTGATGATATTTTGGTGGTCTGGAGAGGGAGTGAAGAGGAATTAACAACATTTCATGAGTGGCTCAATAGTAGGAATTGTTTTCTACGCTTCACGATGGAGCACAGTAGATCCAAATTAGCGTTCCTTGACATTTTGATAACGCCATCAGCCACCGGTTTGTCTTCTGAGTTATATCGCAAACCGATGTCGAGAAATTCATTACTAGACTATAACAGCTGTCATCCGAAATCTCTTCGGGATAATTTGCCATATGGGCAATTCTTGCGCATACAAAGAAACTGTTCCACCAAAGATCGTTTTGAACACCATGCCGTATGCCTTGAAAAAGATCTCGGCCAGAAACATTATCCTAAACACCTGGTCAGGAGATCAAAAAAGAGAGCCTCCAATAACAACCGCGAGGGGTTACTGGAAGTTTTACCACCTAAACCTCATCACAATCGGATGACTTGTGTGAGCACTTTTACCACACAGTCCAACGAAATTCAGAGAATCATAAAAAAACGCTGGAGTATTCTCAATACTGGAGGTGATACCATCCCAGCTCCGTTGTTCGCCTTCAAAAGAGGGCAAAATCTAAAGGACAGACTGGTCCACACGCGTCCCAAAGGAGAGTTACCACGAACTCTTGGTACATTGTGGAACATGCCTGCGGCCACAGGACACCATCCCTGTGGTAATTGCGCAGCCTGTCCCAATACAACTAGATCACAAAGCATCGACATAGGGACCGACAGACCGTGGGAGCAACGTAGATTCACAAATTGCAACAGCTCCAATTTGGTGTACTTAATAAGCTGCCCTTGCAATAAGAGATACGTGGGCATGACCACCAGCAAAATTAAGACACGTATTTGTGAACACAAAAGCTCCATCCGATGCTCTAGACAGTCAACCAGACTGACGAATCATTTTTTATTAACTAAGCATACTCCGTCTGATCTGCATTGGACTGTGATAGAGCAACCATTGATACCGACCCACATCACTGACATAAAGAGTTTCCTGTTCCGACGTGAACAGAGATGGGTTTACAAATTGGGGACAGATAGGCAAGGACTGAATGAAGATATTCCTTGGATGTCACTCTGAAGTTAACAGCATCTAAAATCAGTGCCTTGACATCCGTGAGCTATATATCCGAAAAATGCACTTTCATTACCTCATTAATGGGTCTTCCCGTTGTCATGAGTGTCATGTGACGGAATCATAATACCTCTTCTACACATAGCCTATTTGATGACTTCATGCCAGAGGGGCGTGATTACCCACTGACGTTAGATACGATCAAGTAGTGTTCTAGCAGGAGTCAGAGTGGCAAATGACACGAAAGGTAGACGTTCGCTATGGGTAAACGCTTAGAGCGTGATTACATTGCCCATTAGATTCCACTAACAAAGGTCACGTGACACCAGGTGGCCCTCTTGAATGTATACTGTAACCAGCATGTAGTGCATTGGATAAATGATAAAGCGCAATACTAATTCAGACGAGTGAGGCGCCGTTGTCTAGATTGAGACGGTAGATTTGGGAGCACTTGTAAGGAATTATTGTTCATCAATAACTTTTTATAAACACTCGTTTTAAACGTTTCCTCTAAATTTTTAGAGGTTCGCATACCATGTAGAGTGATGTCTTCACCCCATAACTGTAATCAAATCATCTGTGAACCCTAGAACGGAGATCGAGTAGTCCGCGACTACAGTCAAAATGGGCCACGGTAAAACTACATTACCCATGAGTCTGAGCGCGACGCATGAGTGTCATCGCGCCGCGCCGACCAATGGGGAAAGAACACAGAATATCCGGAAATGGACAGACGACGCTCCTGGTAACGAGCGCAGCGTCCACCACCCGGTATGTAAATTGAGACTTATAAAAGCCTGCTTACTGACACCGCCGGTACCTCCCACAGACAGCCCAGTTGGACGTCTGGAGTACCGACGGTTAGGTGAGTTATGAGACACGAAGTAAGATCTCTTAGAACCATGTGATGTTGAGTGGCTTGCTTTGGCCAGAGAGTACTTCCTTTTAACTGGTTCATTGTGTGTGTTTGTTGTTTGCACAGAGCGGGGCTCCGCAGTACCTGAGCTAATGCCGGGTGAGGTGGGGCAACATTCTCCTTAAAATAGGGTGAGTGTTTTTATACGAGTGAAAAATTGGCTCTCTTGTGAATATTTGTAAGAACAAGATAAGTGCTACAAGCAATGAATTATTCATTATTGTTAGCGAGATACTGTATAGACTGACGTCTCGCCAGAGAGTGTTGCTAATTGGCATGTTCTCTTTTTCTTTTTATGCATGTGCTGTTGTGTGAAATCCAACGGTCCTCTCACCAGGAGAATCGAAGGTGACATTTAATTCATTTGATTTTTTCTTGTTTACCATGCACTAATTAAGCAGTAGCAACATAGGTCCTGACGAAGCAGTAAGTGACCCCGGGGCACAGGTAAAGCTGCAGAAACATGTCGACCCTGACCATGTGAACTGTCTAGGTAGTTATTTGTTTGACACTACCTCTTGCACTGTTTTTAGAGAGTGGGAGCAGAAGGTTGTCAATAAATTCATTTTCCTTCTTCGACCCATTTTTAAACCACCACCTTTTGAAAAATTCTTTATTTTCTTTATTATTTAGCACTGCTTAGTAGTCACATCCTGATCCCTACCTGTCAGATATATCTCATTGGGCAATTTCTTACCATCAGGCTTACGCTGTGCCAAATCGGACACTGGGTCTCTCCTTGTGTACCTATGGTAGCCTTCCCAAATGATGTAGGGCGGCACAGGATGGACTCTGATGGGAACACTGTAACAAACTTGAAGGTGCCCCATGATTGATTTTGCTATCAGCACATGCATTCACTCAACCCTCACTTGTTAGGGTTCTTTTGACTTTATGCTACTTGTTAGTTGGTGTTCAGTAGTCTTAAGGGATGTAGCATTTAGGTCGTTAAATTTCCCTTAGACCCCCTTTAGTGTATTTTGTCAGCCGCGGCAGCGCCAGCAGGTTCTCTAGAGGGTTCGGCAAAGGTGGGCCGCGGCAGTGCCAGCAGGCTCTCAAGATGGTTCAGCAAAGGTGGGCCGCGGCAGCGCCAGCAGGCTCTCAAGATGGTTCAGCAAAGGTGGGCCGCGGCAGCGCCAGCAGGTTCTCGAGATGGTTCAGCAAAGGTGGGCCGCGGCAGTGCCAGCAGGCTCTCAGGGTCTCTTCAGGTTACAGGCAAGGAGTTCTTCTGGTGTCGGCCGTGACAGCGTCAGCAGGGCTTCCAGTCCAGGAAACAACTGCCGTCCTACTCCGGGGCTGGCCCAGATATAGGACTGGAGTCCTTTGATGTCCGGACCCTCGCGCCTGGGGGCCGGAGGGGCCGGGAAGATGGTGTCCAGACACCCAGCAGGGGGGTGGAGCCAGCACCCAGGGATGCCGGAGGGCGATCGATACCAGGCGTCCAGGGACGGTTGGAGGCCCATCGAAACTCCCCTTCCTCCGGGATCTGTCGAGTGGCCACTCGACCACCTGGGTAGATCTGGGCGCCTCGATGTCGGGGCTGCGCTGGGGCCTGGGCCGGGGCCGAGGCCACGTGTTCGTGACGTGGTGGTCCCAAGATGGAGTCGGGCGAGGCCTCGTGCTCAGGACGTGATGGGCCTAGGATGGAGTCAGGCCGGTGTGGTGGCCCGTGGTGGTAACCGGACCGGTAGTGTTGGGGCGTGCAGGATCGGGCGGACGAGGCCGCCCGGGCTCTGTGGAGGGCCGATGTCGTCCGGGGCCCGCCACGCGGGAGGGGTAGGACCACGCCACGAGGCCGGGTCCAACACGTCCCAATACTCAACTTGGGTACCGAATACGTTTGTAAGAAAATTATTATCCTTAAGACCCTCATTATCACAAAATGGCATCAAGACCTCTTAATCACCCTGGGAATGTAGCATACTTGGGGCGCGTTAAGAGCGGACATTTGTGTGGAGAGCGTGTATGATTTTGCTGCCGATTGTTTATACAAAAGGGGCTTATATGCGATAGACCTGAAACGAAGGTTTTATATCGTACTTGAGAGAACTGCATAAAGTGTGCGAGGAGGATTACTTTCCTTTTTAATTTGGATGTTGATGTGTGGCAACGATATGAAATTTGAAATGAGAGAAATGAGCAACTATGGAGTACAACTTGTGTATAGCAGCTCGAGAGACAGCACTTGCATGTTCGAATATTGGCCATTTCTCGTCTCCCAGTGAGTTGTAGATTGAGAGTGGATTCACATCATCTCTTGGGATCTTTCATGTGACACGTATGAAAATTGAGAGGGATACTTTCAATGGTTCCGACTTTCCCCATGTGTGATTCTCTACTATTTTGAAATATAGGTTGTGTTCCCTGGAACCCCACCCTCCAAACGCCAGGTCGAGTGGTATGTTTCAATAAACTCGGTGAGTTGTGGCTGGTCTTTAAGGGTTGGGGAGTAAAACGTCCATTGGGCTACATTCCCGGGGTAAATTAAGAGTTCTTGATTCCATTTTGTGATAATGAGGGTCTTAAGGATAATAATTTTCTTACAAACGTATTCGGTAACCAAGTTGAGTGTTGGGACGGATGTCTCTACATCTATTTTTTAAGCATTGGAACGATTGGTTCTAGACATGGTTAACTGACTGTCCAGCAGTGGCCAGCAATTATGCATGAGATAGAGGGGCATGGTGTAAGACAAGGGATTTAGCCACCTAATAACACTAGAATAAAAGGTAACATTTGGTGTTGTCCACAATTGTGAGTGCCATTTGTTATTATTTTCGCAGTTTATGTCACCCGTGTTGGCGGAACTCCCTCCACATTGCCTCATATTGATGGGCAAAAGTGACTAATACCCTTTTAACACCAAACTAAGGTAAGGGGGGTATTACATGAGACTGGGACAGTCAGACATCCTGAAGAAGACCGAGGTGACCAATCATTCGAGGGCACGAATAGATCGAAACATGTTGATTGTAGCAGTAAAGAAGGGGTGTTAGGGGGTCCGTATTTCCTACCTTAGCACTACCATCTGTAATTTAGTTTTAATCCTGACCTTGGAACCTACTAATAAAGCTATACTTGGTATCCAGGAGCCAGTTTTAATCTCACTATCCCTTACTGCATTTTTTGTTCTATCACTGTACCCAGTCTTGAATTGTTTGTGCATGTTTGTGAACTTTGTCGTCACTTTCAGTTTGGTGTTGCACTTTGTTCTTGTATTATTTGTTTCCCCTCCCTATGCTCCTCCCGGTGTGTGGCTACGCCTGGGCGTCGCAGCAGACCCGATGATGAAGCATGTCACACACATTGTGTGTGAGTGAGGGCAGTTTTTTATTATACACAAATGTGCCACTGCTTGTACACTCTTGTATGTGCTGTTCTTTCCTCTCCACCGCTCTTTTGTATACTGTACCACATGTTGCCACCACCCTGTACCTCAAACAGATGATACATTTCACTGCAATGCCGCACAAACTTTTTTGAATAATAGAAATATGTTTGCATGGACAGGCCTCAACCAACTGGTGCTAATGTTATAACCAGTTCTATATGTTAAATCATTGAAAAATCCTCCCCTTTTTAGGTCTCGGCTAGCCGCGCGAAGCGCGTCTCCGCCGAGCCCCTATTGTTGCCATGTGAGCTTCCCAGGAGACAATCCTGGCCGCGCGCATCGCCTTGGAGGCGATTCCAAACTGCCACGCGCACGTGAACGAGCGCTGCGGCCAGGCGCTGTCTCCTAGGAAGCTCAAAACACCACAAACACGCATGCATATACACCACACACACGCATGCACATACACACACAGACACACACGCCGTCGCACACATCATACACACACACACGAGTGCACCGAGCCCCCCCCAACTTACCAGTTCAATGTAGAGGGACTCCGCTCTCCTTCTGGCGTCCCGAGACGCTTTCACTCCGCCTGCCTTCTTTTCCGGTGCAGACGCAGCCCCGCCCCCGTCACAGGCGACTTTGCCTGACTTCCGGACACATCGCGGAAGGAGTAGCTGTGTGTAAAAACATTTTTTTTCTTCTCCCTGTCCTTGAAGTTGTGTGTTACGTTGTGTGTTACGTTTGATCAGCAGATAGACTCTAAAACCGCTGAGGACTGATTTGAAGGCATGTGGAAGATTTAGAGTATCTGGGCGCCCGACTGGTGCTTCCACTACATCCGCCAAAGTTAAGTGACCTGCCGAACATTCTGTTCTTCCATAATGCATACATTACGTTAGAAGTAATGCTTTCTTTTTTGGGTGGCTCAATCGTCTGCGAATGCAGGAATGCCATTGTGGGTAACACGTTGGCTCTTTTTTTGTTTGCGAGTCACCGAGTTTCCTAAAATGATGACCTCACTGATCAGGTACATTCACACTCACAGTGCGTCTTTTTCAGGTATGCGGAAGCACTTAAAGTAATTCCACTTGGGGAAATGTCTCCGATGCAAAAAAACAAAAAACACCCAAGCCGTGACATTTGGAACAGGCCTCATGCATTGCAAGCAGTGAGCAGTTCGTGTGCGCATTCGGGGAGCTCGGTGGCACGTCACGCGAGAAATCCTTCCAAAAGCAGCAACGGCTTTTCATTTTGAGTTCCCACTACCATCGGGTGTCAGTGGACATCTTTGAAAGGTGTCAGGTTTGCCGTCAACTGACCCCCTTGTCACGAGCTTGCCTTTCAACCAGTATCTTTAGTGCTGAAATCAGGAATTGCTGAAAATTGTCTTCTTGGCACGTGGCAAGTTGACAGATATGCTTTACCTTCAAAATGTCACTGTGCACATTAATCAGATTTTTGCGATTTTTAAATGTTAACCCCCCCCCTCCCCCCCTTCCACGGCTCACCTCAGACAAGCTCTGCTACACTACGGTGGAATTCAGTAGGACACTTGGCATGCAGGCGATGCTGCTTTCAATCCGCAAGGGTACGCAAGTCAGGTTTGCTTTGTTCCTATCCGCCGGTAGCTTCGCAAACAGCATAAAAATGTAATGATTTGCATCGCGCCGCCACCCGCAATCCGTGGTCTATACATTTTTACCATTTTTAGCACTCGGCCAGAGCACAGGCAGCTGATGCCTCTGCGGGACTACCCCCGGCGCCCTCAAGTTATGGAGTCGCACTGGACCGGACGCGCATTGAAGACTGACCCCCTAATCAAGGCGCTCCACTAACCTGCACATGAATAAAAGAGGCCTCCCCCTGGAAGATATTCTGCATTCAACTCCATTGCAGAGCACTGCAGAGGCCACTGCACACCGGGATATAAGCGGCACTTAACTTCTATGCACATGCGTGCTGTCTCACTCCCTGTAGCATGCAGTGAACGTGTGTTGCACCGCTGGGGGTATATTACACCCGCTCCCAATTAAAGATTGTACCCCAGAAATTACACCAAGGCTAGGGTTATTCCCTAAGGATTTCTCCACAGTAAGCTCATCTTAGCGTAGTGGAGACTTTATCTCTGAGCACCAACACACAACGTATGGACCTGAGCTCTAAGTGCACTAAGAAGGCCCGGTGGACATGCGCACATGGTATATGCACCCTGTTAGTTCGGAAGTGTACAGCACTCGAACGCATGGCAAGTGGTACAGAGAGTAGCGGCTGGTTCTAAAAGCGCAGCTACGTCTGGCTTCACATGGCACAACTGAGCCATCCCCTGTGGGCTGTCGACGCAGCTTCCTGGCAGACAAACTGCACCACAGAGCAGCACACCTAATATAGTGTATGTGCGCCCTGAAGGATACGCTGCACTCAGCTGGCACAGCTCCCTTACCAACTCCTCAGTAGCATCCCTACCATCGCCGACTTTGCGCCTCCCCGACCCCCAGCTAATGGTTCCACCCCTCCTCAGGGCAGGTTGCCTGGTGGAGGTGGGCGGAGCTGTGACGCACGTCCGGGGCTGGCAGGGAGAGGGTATATCTCCCCCTCTGGCCGTTGTGGTGGCCTCTTTGCCGCTCCGGACGTTGCGACGAACACGTCGGGACACTCTTTTGGACACTCTTGTCGCCGGTGAGTGTCTTTCGGGCTGCCTTCGGGCATTACCCCCCCTCCGCCTACTCCCTCCCTGCGGAGGTCCCGAGTCTGGCCAGGCGGCCCGCTTAGCGGCGGGCCGCTGGGGAGGTGGGGGTTTGCAGGCAGGTTTGCTGCCTTGTCGGGGCTCGCTGCCGACTCGCTTCGCATCTTTGTGTTCTGGGGGTCTTAGGGCGGCAACCCCTTTTCGTCCGTAATCCTCGGCTGGGGCCTTGTGTTTCCGGGTCAGGGTCCGGGCCTCGGTTGGGTCCGTGAGGCGCCGGCCCGCCTGGCTACCCTTGTTCCAAGTTGAGTCGCGTGCGGAGGAGGACGGGAGGGCCGCGCTTTGTGCCGGGTAAGTTTTGGATCCCCCGCATCTCTGGCGCACACGAGGCGGCGAGTGGTGGTTCGGGTACTCGGGCGGAGGCCGCGTGGTCAAGCGCCGGGCCCCATGGTTCTGGTGGGTACGGTAGACCCCCCTCCCCCACCTGCTCCGTCCCTCCAAGACTCGATGCGGTTCCCCTTCCTCTTTGGCGCGTGATTCCATTTGAGAGAGTTGTAATCTGTTTCCTTGTTTACTACGTTGTAACGCAATTCATCCTCTGGTAACGGCGGTTGCACATTTCTGGCACGATAATTTTTACTTGAAAAATGCGCGATTCCAGTTGAGGGAGTTTTAATCTGTTTCTTTGTTTTCAACGTTGTAACGCACTACATCCTCTGGTTTCGGCGGATGCACAGTTCTGGCATGATAATGTTTACATGAAAATGCGCGATTCCATTTGAGGGAGTTTTTTATCTGTTTCTTTGTTTACAACGTTGTAACGCACTACATCCTCTGGTAGCGGCGGATGCACATTCTGGCATGATTATGTTTTACATGTAAATGCGCGTTTCCGTGTGAGGGAGTTTTAAATTGTTTCGTTGTTTAAAACGTTGTAATGCACTATTTCTTCTGGTAACGGCGGATGCACGCTTCTGGCACGATAATGTTTTACATGAAAATACTCATATGCTTCGACGTTATAACTCACTTCAGTGTGTTCGCGCAGCGGATGCTCCGTCCTGGCGCCACAATGATATAGATGCAAATGCTCAAATGCTAAGGCGGTATATGGTGCGCTAAATGTTTCGTGTTTTCAAGCATATAAAGGTTGGTGCGCGAAATGTTGCATTGTTCTCGCGGCTCACAGGGTGCCAGGCGCGCTAATGTTTCGTGTGTACATGCAGTCAGGTTGGTCATTTGTCATGTTGACGCTGTTTTCTGCGAAGGGCTAATCAAGCGGGTATTATCCTATGTGGCGCACAGGGTGCCAGGCGCGATTGGTTCCGTGGGTACATGCTTATAACGTTGGTATTATGTCTTTATAACGCTGTTTTCTGCGAGGGTTTAAGATAGCCTGCATTTTGCTATTTGGCGCACATGTGCTGAGCGCTCTGTTTTACACCGGGGGCTTGAAAAACAGTATGTCGATTGTACATACATGTATAAGCTATGTATGTCACGTGCTAGGGGTATGTGCGCCCCCAAATAATTTTATCATAAATTTGTTGTATGATGTCAATTTTCTTGTTGGTAAAGACTTACAGCAGCTCTTGCACTAAGTGGGGATCTTGCATTACCCCGCAATGTTTGTCAGGAACATCACACACGAATTTGTGCCAGTCCTTGCCTTTCGGAGCGCCTTGGCAGCTGTCGCAACACGTGGCGCGTGGGGGCTGGCAGAGTGTTTTAGGCATTTAGCGGGGTGGTACCGTGGTGGGGGCCCTCTCGTGCGCTAACGTGATGCTTTGCTCTTGCCAATGGTTTCAGGCCCTCCCTCTTGACGCGTTATTTGCAATGTCTGGCTTAGTGTCTTTGTTCGTCCTTCCTGCGAAGACGCTTGGAGCTCACGCGGCACACCCAGGCCCCAGAGGGTTTTCATGTATGTGCCTCTCCGAGGAACTGCCACGTGGTCGCTCTAAGGATGGGTGATGCACACGCGGCACACCGACAGTTACACACTGGTAGAACAGTATACACCAGTCAGCCTGGTCCATGGGGTCGTCGCTTTCTTGGTGAGTTGCACCCAGGTGTTCTGCTACTTGGTCTGGCTCCACGGGGGAACAAATTAGGGTCGCCTGTGGTTTTGCGTCGCCTATAGCGCTGACGGTACCCCCGGGCGCCGGAGAGATACTCAATTGGATCATAACGTAGCAGGGGAACATTAAAAGTGTAGATACCTCTTGCAGAGGTTCCATTCATGAGGCTGGGTGCCTATGCGAGTAATCAACATCGGGAGGTAGCACTCGGTGCATGTCGGCTGAAGGTAGCACTCGGTGCATGTTGGCAGAATATGTGACGTGTGCAGGTTACCAGGCGGTAGTATCCTTAGGCTCGATTCAAGCATGACCTCAGCTGTCACTTTGGAAGGATGCGAGTTTCATCGTGGGTGCTCCGCACGCGCGGAGTCGTGCATTCGGGGGTATTTACTGGCTAAGGTGCTCGACTTCGGACCTGTGTTCGAGTTTCGGTAATGTCGCATACATTTGTGCCCTGGGCTATTCACTTCTTCCCCTGGCCTATGCAACATAGCGGGTGCTACATGAACCATTCTGGGTCTGGATGCGGCTACCTCTATTTGTAATGTTAGGGACTCAGCACAGTTCGAAGCTGTTAACTCCATATCCCAGCCGTCCTTGTTAGGCGCTAGGTATTCTTGTGTGTGATATTCTTACGCTTGTCTGGCCCGATTGTTTAGGGTTTTTGTTCGCGCTGTATGACTAGTGTTTTCTTGCCTCTTGGCCGCGTCACAGACAGGGTTCCTGGCCGAATCTATTCAGTAGTGTTTAGTGCGTGCTGGCTAACCTAGGGTGCGGCTGTAATAGTGGCTTCTTGTAGTAGTGTGTGCTTAGATGGCGCTGCATTATTAATGGTTCCTTCGCACGATCGCGTTCACATGCAGTGACCAGGTACCCACTGACCTTGCATGTGCCCTGGCTTGATAATGTATACTGCACATAAGCGCTCCTTCGCCTGGGACGCGCTCGTACTCCCGACGCGGGTGCCGGTACCAGGTTGCGAGCCTTGGGTCGCGTCCAATTAAGTGTTCGTAGACCAAGCGCGTTGCATGCTGAGATTTCTGTCAATTCAGTCTGTGTGCTGAGTTTGCGCTTCTTTACCAGGGGACTTTGGCCAATTCGTTTTCCCTGCATGTGCCTGTTTAGGTAAAGAATTACTGCCAATTAAGCGCTCCTTACTTGTGGGCTGAGCTCGCGCCCCTGTGGTATGTGCTAGCACCAGGTCTCGGGTCAAAAGCAGTGATAAGGAAGTAAGCTCCCTTCCCTCCCTCTAGCGCTTTGAGTCCCTCTGGGTGAGTAGTGCGCTATACAAATTGAAACTTGACTTGCCTCATTGCTTCCCTCTGTCTCACCAAGCAGGGCCAGGGCTCAGAATGGCTTCCAGCGTGGCGTTCATTATTGCTGTACCAGCACGCTCACGTTTGCCGGTCACTGCCTGCTGCTCACAGATATGATATTCACATCCCCGAGTATATCCTGGGTGCCTGAAGATAAATTAAGGTGTGATTCAGTCTGCTTATGGGTTGGAGTACCTGCAGTGAAGTGGGTAGTACACCAGGCCACCATCTAGTGTACTCAGCATAAGGCAGTTAATGAGTACGCGTGTCTGGGTGCCCCTGTGCAAGTCGCGTGATACCATTAACTCAAAACAAGATAGGCGACTGTCTGAACTTATGTACGTAGAACACATCAGTGAGGAATAAGTGTGCCAAAGGTTATTTTCAGTCACTTTTCATGTATTTGGCGTCTTTTGGTCTGCTCCAATACTTTAGTGCTGGCATTCCATAGAATTATACGTCCAAGTGTACTAGGGGGGGCCCCGAGCCGCGTTGTGACTCCTTAGGGCTGTGTGGAAAGTTATGGCACCAGAATAGCTTACATATTGCAGAACTGCTACTGTGCTTTGTCCTGTGGCGTGCCATTGGGGCCTTCACTTTTGGGTATTAGCATACTGTACTGTCATGGCAAGGTAGTCCTGTAGGGAAGTCCGTTCTGGATGTGCAATAATTTGGATATTGAGCAAATGCTAGATTGAGCCAGTTTGGAATCACTCGTTGGTGTGCTATGGGGAACCTCGCGCCGCGTTTTGTGACTCTGTTGGGTGTGGGAATTATATTGCCCCTGATTATTATACATATGACAGACTCCTGTGGCGCTCTTGGGGTGGGGCCCTCACTTTTGGATATCATCTGACTGCCCTGTCAGGGTATGGTTTAGTATATGGGAGTCTACCTTGAAGTGCCAAAATTAGGATAGTAGCAAATCCTAGGTCTAGTCCTAGGCTATTAGGACTTGTAGAACCATGCACATATCATCCTGGGGCCTTACCAAGTGGTAGAGTTAGTCTTGCTTATGTACATTCCCGAGACCTGCACTGTTTTAACTTTCCTGGAAAGATAGGTCATTGACAATGATCAATCTGCTCGCCTTCATACTGCTGTTGTCTGTCTGTTCTTCCTAGGCTCTGTTATCTGGAAGGCAGCCTACCCGCTGCGCCTTCAGTTCTGGACCTCCCGGTAGTATTTAGGGTTTACAGCCTGCAGTGTCTATCAGTTCACGCTCTAGTGGAGCAACTGCAACCACTGCCTGAGCCTGGACTGCCAATCATACCTATTGTAGTGGGCCCCCAGCAAACTCTCTAGATAGAATGGCTCAGGAATTGAAGTAACAGCTGTACGAAGACACAGAATGTCTGAAAAAACTGGGGGTCGCTCAAAGGGGCGGGGCCAATATAATAAGGGTGTGACTTAAAAACATGTACGCAAACAATCTGTGCATGCATAGTGTGATGCCCGACTTGTTATTTGCGGTTTCTGTCATTGCATCCAGATATATGATTACAACAAGTAACAGCATACCTACAAGTCAGGACTATTGGCTTTGTCAATGGTTGTAGTTGCATAAGAAAAATAAGCAGCAACTATAGGTTGTATATAATACTGAAAAAGCTTCCACTTAAAGCCCGGTGACATCACAACAATATTGCTGCTCCTGAGTTTCAAAAGAGAAGGGAAATCAGAGAGAAAACGGCTATTTAAGTGTTTCCCTTCTGCAACCCTCACCTGGCATGACGTTATGCCGTAACTTCTCCACTAGTGAGAAGTGAGCAGTGTGAGCACGCGCACATGATGTGCCTGCTGTCACTGCAGTCTGGAAAAAGAAAGGACAGCCTGAGCCTGATAGCGACCCGTTTCGAGGTCTCCTTTAAACAAGCATTTGCAATGCAGTAGGTCTCCCATTTACACGTCTAAGCTATTGGCATTGTAACTGACAATGCCTTTTATTTATGTTTTAAAAAAAAGAGTTTCCGCTGGTTTCCTTGTGCTCTTCCCTAGGTGAGAAGTTGGCCTGTGGTTTGGTAGCGCCATTTTGGGAGCACCTTGGTTCAGCTTTTAAATCCCTCCTGGCGGGGGTCGTAATGCAACTTTATATACAGGCTATTCTTAAGGTAGCAGGGTGGAGCTGCCGCCAGGTCTAGGGGGCATGTGATACCAGCTGTTTACCTTGGCTATCGTGTATATAAAGTGTAAGTCCACCTCGCAGTTATACTGAATTATGCGTGCGCACTGTATTATCCCTCGGTACTTCGCTTGAGTATATGGCACAAACATTCTCTAAGCACTTTTGCTTCTGGAGAACTGCGCTTCGGCAGAAGTTATACGTTACGAGGGACCCCTCGAACCTGGGATAGTCGACACTATGGCTGTAGAGGGTTTGTCACGGGGGTTTATGCTCTAGTGTCAGAGGGGCTTTTGGTCAGCAGGCATGTCATGATGCAGGTCGGGATCTTAAGTGTGCACTTGGTTCCAGTTCCTGCAACCCCTGGGTGGTGGTCGTAAGTCTCCCTTACAGACAAGCTATCTTAGTGGTAGCATGGCCTAAGCTGTTCCAGACTAAAACCCTGAGGGCAGGTGGTGCCTGCTGTTAATACCTCTTATCTGTATTGGCACAGGCATGGGCTTTGTCCTAGTTATATAGTATAGCCTTCCATGCCTCTGTGCTCTTGGACTTTAGCAGCACAAGCGTTATCATAAGCACAATGTCCTATGTGTTGCGGACAGCGGCGTGTCAGCAGGTTGTAACTAAGCTGGGTGTAGCCTGCTGGCTCTTGTCGTAGGGTGTTTGAGTTTCACGGCTTGTGCTGGAACGTCTATCAATTGATACGAAGCGCCTCAGCAGTAGGGGCCACTCCTCTTCACTTTGTCACCTCCTGGTAGTTCGACTACACGACCCGGGGTTGGTTACGATAATGTTGTAAACGAGTAAGACCCGGGGTAGCTGCAGATTAGTGGCAGAAGGGCCTGGGCTTCTTCTGGCATGTATTCATGTCAGGATCAGGTCTCTGGGGAGGCGCTAGTTGTGCCAAGCAATTGTCAGGTCTAGGAGTAAAGCACAGCGCCATGAAGAAATCTTCCCAGACGGAGGGGCGGGGTTTCTTCTAACTTGAAACATTTTATACAAAGTCTAAGGCTATTTTGAGGCGGATGGGGTTCATCTCACGCTGTGGGCGTTGACCTATTCCTCCCCTATTTAAAAGAGGCTCTTCTGAGCAAAGGTTGCAGGTAAAGGTAGTAGCGTTGGTGGGGGGCCCGTGCGGCGGCGGGGACCATCGCACGGGCTGTGGCGGAGTTACAGGGCAATCCGGAAACAGAGAGGTGCAACACAGTACTTCAGCGGGCACATAGGGGTGCCAGAGCCTAACCTAGAACCTCATGGGAGGCTAGGAATCCGAGACGGCGCCCCAGTAGTCCTTCGGGCGGTTGTGGGCCTGTGCAACCGGGGGTCGCTTAGATACGCCCCGCAAGGGGCGTGAGTAGTTTATTACCATAATGATCAGCAGCTGGGTGGTTCGCCACTGTGCTGATTGGCTCATCAGGCGGGCAGGTGGCGAGAATGCGGCCTGCCCTTGGATTGCCCGTAAGATAACCCAACGTGATTACATAATGTTGTATGTAACAATAAACCTGCAGCAATTTTTCCCAATCTTAACACTTGTGTCTGCGTGTTATTTGCGGGATGTTTGTTATATGGGGGCGGGGGGTTCCTGTGGCCCTGAAGTGACTATGCTCTCCGTAGGACAGTGACACACACTCTGCACGCAGCTCCATTACTGCTGGCTCAGCAGGCGCCGGCTCCCAGCAGTCCCACTGCATGTGGCTCTGGCACACCTGAGGCACGAGGCGCTGCTCGCCGGCCTTACAGCAGCACCCCCTCCCCCAGCGGGCGCTGCCTGTTTGTTAGTCTGTTTGTGTTCGTTTCTCTGTGCGTACATGCCTGCTTTCCGTTGTTTTTGCATGCTCCTCTGTGTGTGATGAGTGAGCCTGTCTGAGTGACTGCAAAACTGAGAGACAGAGTGCGACGGAGTGTGCCTCTGTGTGTCCTATTGGTGAAACGTGCGATTTGTCTATATATACATTTCCATGGCACTGTGTGCCTACATGTGCTTGCAGTGTGAGTATGGGTCAACTTCTCAGCACTCACAACTGCTCCTTGTGAAAAGTAGACTGTCTGCTCCTACAAAGGTTCGCTTACCATGGCCCACGCTATTTACTTTGATTCATTTGTTAAAGGACCACTGGCATCTCGCGCCTCGTTACCCTTTAAAAAATTTTGTTGCATTGTTTTATTTGTAATCTGTGTCATGAAGAGCCCTGCTGGCTATTATCACTCAACTGGGCAGTTATAAAATTCGGAAATATACTGAGCGGAGCCCCCTAAAAGCGGTATTGGCGCTGTAGCCCTTAGAAGCACACACAGCTGTAACTAAGATATACGAAACTACTGTTGTAGTGGCCGCGAGGACAGGGGACAAAAAGAGCATACTGTGTATAAAACGACTATACTTGTAAACAACAAGGGTTCCCTGTACGAATAAATAACAGTCAACCCCTAGGTCAGGGAATAAATCAGTGGAAAAAACTACCTAGGCAGTAATTGTAAATTAATAATACAGTAATGCAAGGACCAACACTAAGACTGAACAGTTTCCAAATAGTTACACAAGTTTATTACAATCACATAAACAATAGCTAAAAAATATACATTTCATAAAAATTGAATATATATCAATCATAACATAAAAATTCTTAAACATTAAGGAGTAAGTTGTGTGTCGACGCGTTTCGGCGACCAGCGCCTTTCTCAAGACAGATTACAACTTTCTGCAAAAAATAAGACAGTATATAGTTTCATTTTTCCATTCTCAATTGTTACGATGTTATCTTAACATAAATATGAATAACTTAAAAAATGACTAGTATCAACTATGTGTTCTATTTAAGCAAGGAAACACTGTTCAAACAGCAAAGGTCCTAAATTAATCCGAAATTGGCAAAGCATAAATCACATAATATAACCTCTATTATAGCCTGCTGCTATTTTCAATTATTACCAAAGTCTATTGATGGCATAGTGTACTATTGATACATGATCTCATTCTGTCATGTCCTGATATTTAATGAACGTTATGTCACAAATGATTATTTATAAAACATAGTAGTCTCAAAAATACATACATCCATATACGTGTCAGAAAGAATTCTCTATGTCTACATCAGTCATGAGTGATCAGAATAAAGCTATGAATCTCATTCAGATAGGACAGATACAAAGGAAAAGTTAGATGGAAAAAATACAAGGAAGAGTCTGAAAGTTCGGTGTTTTATACTTGATACCGCTCCTTCTCTCCACTAATGGGAAGTCTTGGTCATTTGGAACACAAGAGAATCTCTATTATATCTATTCTATCTCTACAAAAGATACTTATATTTTTTCTAGATACTTATACAGAGAATTTACTCTTTCTTACACTCATTTCATCGAAAGCGGTTATTAGCCAGTTTTACAGACTAAGATCACATATCTAGTTTTCACTTACCCCAGATAAAAATGGAGTTTACTCATTGGTCAAGAATACGACGCTAGTGAGGTTCCATCTATTTCTTTAAACCGGAGTTCACGTTTCTGATTTATAAAATTGATTCTGTAGTGTTATTAATGAAGACAGAAACCGTTTATTATTACAGGTATACAGGGCTACAATGGATTGATTCATTTCTTAAAAGGTCATTTTAATTAAAGAGAGAATAACTGACCTATTCTAAAGATTCTTCAGTTTTTATATTCTGTAGCGACTGTTTGGATATTTCAGTTTATGTCGCCAAGATAAGAGACCTGCCTGGATAATGATACAAAATATACCGGTCAAGACACACTATAATAGTGACCATGTCCCATCAATTTGAACTCTCAAAGAGATGTGTAGCCTAGATGCGCTTCTTACCCGTGATAGTACTTTAAATTACGTTGCCTCCACACTTTGTTTCTTTTATAATCACTTTTAGAGATCTAGATTCCCAGCGATATCTGTTAAATGATACAATTAAAACATAAAAAATCGATAAATTATTAATGTCTAAATGCGACATATTTTCTATAGCGCGCCCTGTTGGATTCTTACTGGGCTACTCACCAAATAACGAAAGTCAGTGATTTGAGATCGATATCACTTTGACACTTGATAGGCACTTGATGGCCGTGTGCGTAGATAGACTAGAATCCATAAAATAAAAGCAAAAACAAACACCATAAGTGTTATTATTTAAAAAAGATGGGGCTTATCATTAAAGCTCTCCTCTCTCGGGGTATAGCTAACGCTTCCATGTAACATACCTATGTAATGAACTCTTTTACTTTCCCGTGATATGGCGTGACGAAGTTCACACGAATAGATTGGGTTTACGCAGCTTGTCAAAATCCTGCCGGATGACAAATGACACAGCGTTATAAATCTTGCCGGTGTTTTCAAAAAGGCATAATCAGAGCGCCCGACTCCTGAGTCAAAGCGTGTAATTTGTCATAATTGGTATCGGCAAGAAGCATACCTTGGATTCGTAGATAGCAGCCGCGTGGAGGCGAACGTCTGACTCGGACGTGGTTCCGTGGTAGAATAAAGATTGGGACGGATTCGCGCGTTTTTATGTGTCCACCGCTGCGAGTAATTAGCCTAAACCCGACGTCACTCAGGCTCATGGAACGCGAGAAAAGACTCTGCTATAGTGATACACACCATTAGTCACGATCTGTAATTTGTAGAAGGGCAAAATAAACAATTTGTTCTCAGGCTCATGGAACGCGAGAAAAGACTCTGCTATAGTGATACACACCATTAGTCACGATCTGTGATTTGTAGAAGGGCAAAATAAACAATTTGTGCTCAGTTATGTGCTACTCTATATCAGACTTTACTTGCTATTATGGATTCGACAGTAAATTAAATAAAACAAAAAATTAATTAAATGGAAAATATCCATGCAGCTAATAGAAGCTATGTTTTAACCAGTTTTAAACTAACTTCAAAGCAGCCTCTCTTTCTGTATTCCCCTATAGCCATGTGCTTCTATAGCCGTATATTTAAAAAATTGCGTTCTCCCATGGGATTTCGCTATTCAACCCCTCACGGAATGTGTTGAGGGAAAAAATCCAGAAAACTTCGCGTTTTTTGCGTATCGCCTCACCTCCTTTGTCATCTGCAGTGTTAATTTTTTCTAATATGCGCCAAGTAAAATCATTAGGACCATGGCCATGGTCTATGAAATGTTTCACAATTGGTGCAGTGACTTTCTTCGTTCTGACCGCTGAGCGATGCTCGGTCAATCGTGTCTGTATTGCACGAGATGTTTCACCCACATACCCCTGCGGGCATGGGCATTCTAAAAAGTATATGACGTTTGAAGTTTTACAATTGAACATCTCGTTGGCACTGGTTGTATATCCATTGTGAGTGAAGGTTACTCCTTTATGAATATTTGCACAAGATTTACAACTTGAGCAAGGAAACGTGCCTTTCACAGGATTATCTCCTGTAAGAGATTTCTGTGCCAAGTACTGGGAATCTGTGGATCTTATCATTCTAGAATGGACGATATGATCTTTAATATTTTTGTTTCGCCTGTGGGCGAAGAGAGGTTTTTCTAATTTAATAGCTCCATTGCTATTCAAAATATGCCATGAGGAGTTAATAACTTGTTTCACTTTCGCATTGACTGTTGAATGACGTGTGATGCAAACTAGTTTATTCGCTTCTGTCTTAGGTTTACTTCTCAACAAGCAATCTCTATCATAGTACCGGGCTCTTTTGTACGAATCTCGCACTAATCGGTGTGGATAGCCACGGTCTAAGAATTTCTGTTTCATCTGAGCTGCCTGTAAGTCAAAATCTTGGAGGTTTGAGCAATTTCTCCTCACTCTCAGAAATTGAGAGAAAGGGATACTTTGTCTCTGGTTTCTGGGATGGAAACTTCGAAAGTGCAGGAGAGTATTCCTGGCCGTGGGTTTTATAAAAAGATCTACTTTCAATTTACCTTCCTCGTGGAAGATCCAAATGTCTAAAAATTCCACCCTCTCAGAGCTAATATGGGAGGTGAATTTGAGATTTTGATCACATGAATTTAGCCATGCCAAAAATTCATCCAATGCCTCTTTCCCATCGGTCCAGATAAAAAAGATATCATCTATGTATCTGGACCAATGGGAAACGGACTCATGGAAGGGCGCTACCTCATTGTAAATATGGCGAGCCTCAAATTCAGCCATATAAATATTTGCTACAGAAGGTGCCACCGAAGCCCCCATGCTGACTCCTTTTGTTTGTCGATAAAGATTATGTCCAAATTCAAATATATTCTCCGTAAGCACCATACGGAGACATTGCAGTAAAAAAGTCTTGGGGCAAGGTACAGAGTAGAGGTCAATAAACCATTCTACTGCTGATAGAGCCTCTTTAATGGGAATGTTACTGTAGAGAGACTCTATATCCAGAGTAACGAGAAGATCTCGCGACGAGTTAAACCTAATACTCTCCACTTTGTTTATCATAGCACTAGTATCTTTAATGTAGGATGGAACATTGGGTATGCAGGGACATAAGAAATTGTCCACATATTTAGAAAGTGCCTCAGTGGGTGTGCCTATCGTGGAGACGATAGGTCTATAAGGAGGATTTTTTTCATCCTTATGAATCTTTGGTTGTCCGTATATGCAAGCAGTCTTGCCTGCATGGGTATTTAAATAGTCAAACTCTTTGGCATTTATTTCACCATTTTCTAATGCCCGGGCAGTGATCGAACGAATCTCCTTCGTAATTTTGTTAATTGGATTGTACCTTTCTGGCTGGTAGAAAGTTTGATTTTCCAGCATTTTTAGCATATTGAGCTCATAGACTTTGGAATCGAGTACTGCTATTCCTCCTCCCTTGTCACAACTCTTGATTGTAATTGATGTGTCAGAGGCAAGTTCATGTAGAGCAGCATGTTCCAATTTATCTAAATTATAAATTGGTTTAGGAATAAACCGAATGGTTTTTTCCAGTTTTTTAAGAACAACCAACTCGAAAGCCGCTACCTCCGGTCCAATCTGATCTAGGGATGGGCTAAATGTAGATGGAAGTCTAAGGGTGACAGGTTCTACTGGTAATGAATCAACTGATTCATTTTCGAAGAACTTTTTTAATCGGATCTTCCGAAAGAAAGATATTATATCGCTATATAGCTCAAAGACATTAGTGCCACAATGGGGAACAAACGACAATCCTTTCGATAAAAGACTAACACTAGAATCATTTAGAGTGGTATTGGAAAGATTAAATATGGGAATTACATTCCCGCTTTCCAGTATTGTCTGTTTCTTGTCTCTCTGACAAACTGAGGTTCCTGCTGTTGGTAATGGTTCTGGGGATCTTGTTGGTAATTGAGATCTTGTTGGTAATGATGCTGGGGTTTGTATCCTCCCCTGGTCTGTGTTTGGAACCTCACTCTGGATCGCCCGCGGCGACCACCGCGATTGCCTAAAAAAGGAGTCTGATTTTGGTTTCGTTTACCTTGAGCAGAATTGTAATTGCTATCTGACTCATAAAAGGCATCTTCTCCTTCTCCTCCTGATTCAGATGAGGCAGAGAAATTATTAACCCTCTGTTGTTGATTTCTATTGGTATCCATATAGTGGTTTTGTTTGTAAAAGTCAGGTCTGAGATATGGATAAGCTAGTTCTATCGAATAAAATCTTTTCTCTTTTGTGAGTTTGTCATTTTTACGCTTTTCTAAATAGTTTACAAACGATTCCACTTCTTTATTGAGGTCTTCTAATTTTTTCATAGTCTCTTCTACATTACCTAGTTGTTTAATAGCTTCTTCCAAAGTCTCTATTTCTTTTTTAATATCTAATGCTAGTTCTTTTGCAGTCTCTACTATAAGCATCATTAAATCTCGCGAGCAACGACTCGCGATCATGCTCCATTTTTCTATAAAGCTGCGATGGTGTACAAATAAACCTGGGATATTTCTTACTCGCAGCCCCATAGGGATTATGCCTGATTTAAGATAAGCTAGCATGAATTCTCCATGGGCTTCCATTCGTCTTAATTTCTTTTTAAGAACAAATAGTTTGTTGTAATCATCTTGTCCTCTCTGAGTATTAGACGAGGAGTTTGTAGCATCTGACAAGGTATTTGATGTACCTATTAATAATGCAAATTCTGCATCAGAGAAGCCAAAGGTTTGAATTTGTGCCATCTCCTAATTTAGTTCGGGTGTTAATATCTCTTTACTCAAAGAATAGAGTGATAAGAGAAGGTTCTAGATATAGAATGCAAAAGAAATGGAAAAATCTATCTTATAGAAGGTGCTTAACCAGGCTACCAATAAAAATAGAGGTTAGGATAGCAATATAATATATAGAATGAGGACAGCCAACCCTACACAGACAAGCTGTGGGTACAATACTTGTAAACAACAAGGGTTCCCTGTACGAATAAATAACAGTCAACCCCTAGGTCAGGGAATAAATCAGTGGAAAAAACTACCTAGGCAGTAATTGTAAATTAATAATACAGTAATGCAAGGACCAACACTAAGACTGAACAGTTTCCAAATAGTTACACAAGTTTATTACAATCACATAAACAATAGCTAAAAAATATACATTTCATAAAAATTGAATATATATCAATCATAACATAAAAATTCTTAAACATTAAGGAGTAAGTTGTGTGTCGACGCGTTTCGGCGACCAGCGCCTTTCTCAAGACAGATTACAACTTTCTGCAAAAAATAAGACAGTATATAGTTTAATTTTTCCATTCTCAATTGTTACGATGTTATCTTAACATAAATATGAATAACTTAAAAAATGACTAGTATCAACTATGTGTTCTATTTAAGCAAGGAAACACTGTTCAAACAGCAAAGGTCCTAAATTAATCCGAAATTGGCGAAGCATAAATCACATAATATAACCTCTATTATAGCCTGCTGCTATTTTCAATTATTACCAAAGTCTATTGATGGCATAGTGTACTATTGATACATGATCTCATTCTGTCATGTCCTGATATTTAATGAACGTTATGTCACAAATGATTATTTATAAAACATAGTAGTCTCAAAAATACATACATCCATATACGTGTCAGAAAGAATTCTCTATGTCTACATCAGTCATGAGTGATCAGAATAAAGCTATGAATCTCATTCAGATAGGACAGATACAAAGGAAAAGTTAGATGGAAAAAACACAAGGAAGAGTCTGAAAGTTCGGTGTTTTATACTTGATACCGCTCCTTCTCTCCACTAATGGGAAGTCTTGGTCATTTGGAACACAAGAGAATCTCTATTATATCTATTCTATCTCTACAAAAGATACTTATATTTTTTCTAGATACTTATACAGAGAATTTACTCTTTCTTACACTCATTTCATCGAAAGCGGTTATTAGCCAGTTTTACAGACTAAGATCACATATCTAGTTTTCACTTACCCCAGATAAAAATGGAGTTTACTCATTGGTCAAGAATACGACGCTAGTGAGGAGACTATAATCATCTGTTCCATTCACGACATCCACAGTGCTTCTGAGCTGCTCTGGACACATGTGCCCAAGGTAGAGGAGATGTGAGGTCCAGTACCTAAGCTGAGTATGAGAATGAAAATACCGCCTTTATTTAAATCCTAGATTCGGTACATGCCCAAATTGTGTGATCCTGGTCAAATCAATGTATTTGCACCAGCGGCGCGCCTCTTATGAAAGAAGGCAAATGTGGTGTGACGTTTGTGAGAAGCTTCAGGCGCCTCATTTCCACCCACTTGAGCAAATATTGGCCTGAGTGGAAGAGACTTATATTGCGCATATGAACATTAAATTCCAGGGAGATGCGGAGATGTTTCTGTTCAAAAGCCAGTCACTCTCTCGAAGTCCCTTATGTAGGATGCACCTCCCTGTACCCAGGCCTGGTTCCTATGGGCTTTATCTTTTCTACTCTCCACACCTCACCCTTTTTTCTCTGTCTCACCTTCCTCTCTCCCAACTTCACCCTCATTTCTCTCCACTACAACTTGCTGCCCCACCCACTTCACCCTTCCACCGACTCAATTACAATAACTTTTATTCAAGTATTAATTATTTAAAAATATTAAAAGTCATTGTTATTTGTAATATCAATATATCTAAGTCACATAAATACAACACATATTGCATTACAAATGCTATAGGTGTCACATTTGCAAAAGTTATAACTATTGCCATTGTCATACACAATGCCAATAACTCAAACTTTAATGCTGCGAGACCTATTGCATTGTAAATGCTTGTTTGAATTGCCTTCATTCTTTGTTCATTACAAGTTCTATTGAGCACTGGAGCACACTTTTCACTTCCCTCCTCTTCTCTGGAACTACCTCTCTATAACTATTTGTATAACTATGTCCTAACTTGTGTTTTTGATACTGTGAATAAAATAGACCGCTTTGTTTGAAACAGTGGGTATCTATATTTTCCTTTTTGCAAGATGCTTTATGTATTGATTATTCTATTCCAAATATGCTTCTGCATGCGAACTGAATTAAAAACCGTGTTTAGATTTATTGAGAAAAAAGGAGTCCAAGGACCAGTTTTTGTTCTATATCGTACGATACCCAGGTCCACGGACAGTGATCGGGTTACCCCATTAGCTTATAATGGGATAGTATTTGGTGCACACTTAAAGGAGTGATGCACCTTACACTAATCCAGGCACCTCTTATGATGATTTTAGAGGCCTTTGATAACCATAGCAAGCTCTTAACCCGTTGGGTGCTGGTGACGGAACCACTCCGTCACCAGCCTCGGACGGGCTGTGCTAATGACGGAGTGGTTCCGTCACGGCCCGGCTGCCACGCCTGCGCTGAGCGCTCCATTGAACGGGCGGAGCCGTGACGGAACCACTCCGTCACAAGCACAGTGCGCCCGAGGCTCGTGATGGAGTGGTTCCGTCAAGAGCATGGCGGCGCCACGCGGCCCCCTCCCCCCTAGCGCTGCGGCAGAATTACCGCCGCAGCCAAGGGGTTAAAGTGGTAGCTGTGGAGAGCAGCCTTTAGGCCTATCTTGAAGGAGTGTAAAGCAGCTTGTTTTACCCCATTCAATCAACAGTGTAGACTAGATTCAAAAGAACCGCACAGTAAAATACGTCTATTTATTACAAAACCCAGTCACCAACACATTGGTTTATTTCCTACCCGGAGATATCACAATACACATGAAAATACTAGCAAAGAAATCAGGTAGGTAGCACAAATATACAGTGGTCTCCAGGGGGAGACCAAACAGTATACTAAAGAAGTGGAATGCAAACTGCAAAGGAGAACAGGATTTGGACCAGAAATCGCAGAAGAGCTGGGGACACAAGGAACCCCCCAAGGTAAGTACCCACAACACCCGGAGGCCGTGTGCAGAGTGGAAAGACAGCCGCTTGTCCAATGGAAGTCTTTGGAGAAGTTGCGGTTGCATTTTTAAAGAAAAAGGACCCTTCCCAGTTGACCCTGAAGAAACCCTTTGTAGTATGAAGGTTGGAGAGGCACCCCACACGTGGATGCCCCAGGAGTCAGGTTACCTACACCCGGGAAGCTGGGTACATGGGGGTAAAGTGACGTCGCAAACTGCCATAGATGACTATGAAAGACTTTGGAGGAAAGGGCTCTGGAGCAGTCTGTGAAGATGTCCAGTGGGATGCAAGGATGGATTCTTGAAGAGGAGAACCTTGCAAGCAGAGGACAGAGTCTATGCCACTCGGAGGTGACCAGGAGGCACGGAAGCACAATGCCCACCCTTAGCAGGGAGCTCAGGAGTGTTCACAAAGGCCTTGCCGCTGCAGCTGTGGGGACCAGGCGATGCTGAGGAAGATGAGGTACACGAGCTGTCCCATGTCAGATGTTAGTGTCTAGGTGGTCAGTGTCCAGCGGGAGCACCAACAAACCTTGGTAGCCACAACTGGCTAGGAAGAGGAAAAGATGCCATCGTTGGGACCAGCAAGGTTCAAGGGACTCATCAAGTGCAGGAGAGTCAAAGCAGGTCCAGAGAAAGCTGGGAACCCCACCAAAGTAAGAGAAGACCGTTGAGTGGACCCATTGGCCGAAGGCACTGGAGTTGCAAGAGGACCTCAGGCAGGTCACCAAAGATGGAGGCCTACAGGGCAAGGGGTGCAGTGAGGACGCGGATCTTCGAGGAATGAGGTGCTGGTTGGCTGGAGCTTCTTTTAGCCCGAAGATCTCTGGAGTGCAGAGCCAACAAGCCTTGGCAACGACAAGTGGACGCGGTGCACAGGGGTTTTGTTCCAGTGACTGCAACTAGGGATACTGTCATCCAAATTGCAAGGAAGACCGGTCAGGCCCATGGAGAGCTTCAGAACCACCACCTGTGTTGCTGGGCCTCGGGAAGTCTATAGGACGACAGGAGCAGCAGGCCGGTCAGCTTCATTGTGCTGCCTGCAGATGCAGCGAAGTGACTCATTCGCTCCAAGGGAGATTTCTTTGGATGTCCTTGATGCCCATAGGCCTCCTGGAGAACCTGAGCAAAGCACAGACACAGACAACGGAGAAGACTTGAAGGACTGAGAGGCCAGGAGCAGCAGGTGTCTTCCTTGATGCAGTCTTGGTTCCAGAAGAAGTCCAAGTGTCCGGACGGTCGAAGAGCGTCTTCGTTTCAGAGGTGAGTCTTGTTCCACAATGATTCTGAGGACCCACCCAAGAGGCGCCCCTAAATACCCAAGGAAAGGGTTGGAATGTAATGAGGGTCCCGTGCAGAGGAGGGGCTGGACAGAGGGGAGGGTACTCCCCATGTCTTTTGTCCAGGTTTGAGCCAGAGTGGGAACCAAGGGTTCCTGAACTGACTCCAATCGGAGTCTGCATGGAGGGCGTCACATGTGCCCTTCAAAGCAGTCTGTGATGCTGGTAAGTGCCACCACCCCAGCCCAATACACTAAGTCCTGTCTGGGAGGAGGTCACACCTCCCTGTGACAGGAAACCTATTGTTCTACCGTCCCCTGCTCGAGCTTAGCTCAGCAGCGGAGGGCAGAATCGTGTCAGGGGTAGGCAGCAGCACTAGCCTGCTCTAAAAGGCTGGTAACGAGAGTACAAGGGGCCCCCCAGTACATGGGATGATACCGCAACATCGGAATCGTGTCGGGTATGATTCCAACATGTTTGATATGAAACGTTTGGTGCAGCCACTATATAGTCACTGATATCCACTATATGTATTAAATAGCTGACTGCACTTACAAAGCCTGGTGAATCGACTCTCGGGTTTATAGGGGTGTCCTGCTCATTCAGGGGCGCCCGCACACTTGTAACCGAGCACCCTGCCCTTCGAACTGAAAGGCCTACCATGGGGTAACTTACAGGTTTTAAGTGTGGTGACCGCAGATATAAGAAAACCCATATCTGTCACGAGAGGTTCACGCAGCATCTCAAACAGGCTGCAATTTCAGGCCTGTAGTCACAGTTTAAGTGGTCTCCAATGGGCGCAATACATGCTGCAGCCCATGGGAGATCCCTGGTGTACCTATGTCCTGGGAACCGTAGTACCATATACTAGGGACATATCAGGGTACACCAGTAGCCAATTGTGGAGCTACAAAAGTCTGAGGCGGCTGGCACAGATCGGGAGTGAAGGGGAGTCGGCAGAGGGGATAAAGAATAAAAAAAATACCTCCTCGACGGTCTTCCCGCTCTCTCCATCGTCATCTCTGGAGCAGACTAGCCAAGAAGCACCCAGGCTTCCCTGAGCCAATCACAGCACTGCAAAGCAGTGTTGTGCTTGGTCTGAGCACTGTGGTTCGGTGCTAAGCCAGGCAATGGGGGCTTGGGCATGTCCTCCACCCGGGCTGCAATGCAGCATTGTGATTGGTCTGAGCGCTCAGCCAGGCAATGGGGCCTGGGCACGTTCTCCACCCAGGCTGTAATGCAGCCTCACCCAGGCTGCAATGCAGCATTGTGATTGGTCTGAGCATTGTGGTTCGGCGCTCAGCCAGGCAATGGGGGCTTGGGCATGTCCTCCAACCGGGCTGCAATGCAGCATTGTGATTGGTCTGAGCACTGTGGTTCGGCGCTCAGCCAGGCAATGGGGGCTTGGGCATGTCCTCCACCCAGGCTGCAATGCAGCATTGTGATTGGTCTGAGCGCTCAGCCAGGCAATGGGGCCTGGGCACGTTCTCCACCCAGGCTGTAATGCAGCCTCACCCAGGCTGCAATGCAGCATTGTGATTGGTCTGAGCACTGTGGTTCGGCGCTCAGCCAGGCAATGGGGGCTTGGGCACGTTCTCCACCCAGGCTGGAATGCAGCGTTGAGGAGAACATGCAAAGTGCGCATGAATGTTTGGCTGGTCTCAAAAGGCCGGCCAAACATTCATGCGCACTTAGGGAGTGCAAACCACTCCTTCCCTCCCCTGCTCTGTCAGTCGAGCAGCCCTGCCCCGTCCCACCCGCAAAGCTGCTGCAACCAGGAAAAAATAAAATTATAATACCTTAAAGTTATTATCATTTTATTTTTCCTTTAGTGACAATGCTTTAAGCAGTGGGGCGACGCTCCTCTGCCTTAGTGCAGGAGCCGCCACTGACAAAATTACTTACCAAAGCCATTTTGGGAGAGAGTAAACACAGATGCAGGGTCCTGATAGCAGGATCACAGCAAAGTACAGTCAAAACACACTGAGTCCAGGCAAAAAGTGGGAGTAACCATGAGAGCAGATCTTTCATTCCTACAACACTGCACGTGAAGCGAGGTGCAGAGGGTCAACCCCCTCAATCCACGGGCTGCCTTGCGCTGCGAGTGACAGCATGTTTCCTGCTCGTATATGTACATCTGCCTAAAAAAAGGGCACTACAGTGCCAGGAATGAGGGCCAGTACTTTACATTTCCAATGCTTTTTCTCTCCTTTCTTCTTTTTTTTATTTTGCACTCAGCTTTGTATGTTTTATGTCTTCAGTTTACAATAACTCAGCCAATGCTATCTTTTATTTACACCCTTAAGAGCCATATTTTCCTGTGATGTGCAATAAAACTGAAAAAGGTTTTTTAGGTCTCGCCTGTCAATGCGCATGCGCATTGAGCTTGCAAGACTATGGGGGCTTAAACAGACTTTAACCAACTTGCGATTCCATGGCGATTCCTCGCAGTGCCCGTCAAATTGAAGCTCAATGCGCAAGCACATTGACATTAAAAGCGCGTGCACATGAAAGCGACAAGGCTCCCTCCCACGGCAATCCCCAACCCCATCCGCCAGCACCTCCCCTCTCTCTCGCACATGAAAGCTACAAGGCTCCCTCCCACGGCAATACCCACCCCCAGCCGCCAGCACCTCCCCTCTCTCTCCCCGCACACAGACAGGCTCGCATTCCTCCACAGCCAGGCTGCCATTTCTCACCCCCCTCCCCAGCCACCAGCTCCTCCCCTCTCTCTCCCTGCAGTTTCACGGACGTGTCTCGTCTTAAACCCTTAAACATGCACAACTCACACACTGAAACACACTATTTTTAAAACAAAATTCGGCAGCCTTCGACATCTGTTCCCCAGCCCCCAGCCGCCAGAACCTCCCCTCTCTCTCCCCGGACACAGCCAGGCTCGCAATTCTCCTCCCCCTCCCCATCCGCCAGCACCTCCCCTCTCTCTCCCTGCAGTATCACGGCCGTGTCTCCAAGTTGCAGCCCCTTCCTTTCTGCTGATACTTAGTTTGTATCGAGTGCCGAGGCTGCATACTTAAGACCAGGGCTTCAAACTGAGCCTGCAAAGGGAAGCCGCATTGAAAGCCCCCTCAGCCACCCACACCATCAAGCCACACGAAACAGATAGAGGGCTGCCATTGTATTTTGATTTTGTTGGGCTCACCAGCATTTGAACGCTGGCTAGTGGCATTGTAATTTATTGTTAATTATCTAAACTGATAAATTAAAGGCATTGTCATTTACAATGACAAAAGCTTAAACTCTTACCAATACAAGACCTATTGCCCCCATCCGACAGCACCTCCCCTCTCTCTCCCTGCAGTATCACGGCTTTCTCTCCTCTTAAACCCTTAAACCTTGTCTCGTCTTAAACCCTAACCTGCACAAATCCTTTTTGGGACACTGAAACAGACTATTTTGTAAACAAAATTCACCAGCCTTCGACATCTGTTCCCCAGCCCACAAACGCCAGCACCTCCCCTCTCTCTCCCCGGACACAGCCAGGCTCGCAATTCGACTCCCCCTCCCCAGACGCCAGCACCTCCCCTCTCTCTCCCTACACACAGCCAGGCTCGCACAACACAATAAACGAAAGACTTGAAACTGAAATCGTCGTAAAAAATAAATAAATTAACAGACGAATTAGAATCTAAATCGCCGTATACATTTTGCTGTTTACACACAAATCAATCACCATGTCTCTCTCACTCAACATCATATATTGAATACATTATTTACAATCTTAATCATACAGCCTCTGTCCCATTCTGCAGCATACATCAACTCATACCATTTTGCCACACCTGTGTCTACATTTCGGTCTTTACACACAAATCATCCAGCATCTCTCTCATTCAACATCATACATTGGATACATTATTTTAATTACTATTCATCCAGCCTCTGTCCCATTCATCAGCATACATCAGCTAGCTTTACCTTCAAAATACTTATGTATAAACGAAATAAAAGACACAGACTCACCCCCATTCAGCAGGCCTACTATTTCCCCCAACCCCCTCCCTCTACAGCGTGCTACGCAAATTTACCACTTCGCCACACCAAAAACAGAAAAATGAGAGCAAGTTAGAGGCACAGGAGGGATGGCTAGCTTTACTTTCAAAATACTTATGTATAAACGAAATAAAAGACACAGACTCACCCCCATTCAGCAGGCCTACTATTTTCCCCCCCTCCCTCTACAGCGTGCTACGCACATTTTTGCGATTGTATCTATAGGCTTGCACCTAAAAAACATTTCCTATTTTGACATCATTGGGATTACGTTATTATAACCTTTACAATGCTTGCGAACAATAAATACATGCAAACATTTACAGTATGTCTGTTGGTTGAGAAGGGAGATTTATTTTTATGAACGAATCAAACACAGAGCCTCTCTCACATCCACTTGACTAAACACTCCACCCAACCCCCCCAAACCCCCAACAATACGTCGGTACCGCTCGGACCACTCTTCAATTCCATTAACATAAACACACAGGCCCCAGACTCCAAGGCTTTCGTCAACAAAACTACAGGATGCTAGAGTACTTTAAGCGCCGTCGTCAAGATTGTAATCAGTTGTCAAGTTGCTTTTGGGATATGCTAATTTGAACAGCAGGATGCGAGCCGGTTGTTAGCCCGAGAACCACAACAAAACAACAAAAAAAAACACATCCCACTGAAAGAAAATACTAACACTGGAAACGTGATGCTTTTTTTAAGAAAACTCCTATAGTTCACATACCATGCCTACTATTTCACAGCCTCCCTCTAGAGCGTGCTATGGAAAATTGGGGGATTGTACGTCTAGGCTTGCACATACTAAAGATTTCCTAGGTTGCCTTCATTGGGATAACGTTATTAGAACAATTCCAATGCTTGGAAACAATAGATCCATGCGGAAAATTACGGTATGTATTTGGGAACATAATGGAGATTGCTTTTTACAAACGGAACAAAAACACAGAGCCTGCTGGTTGTGCACATTTACCCGTTAGGCACACACAACAGCTCTGGTGAGTACATGCTTCTACAAAAACATACACAAATTATTTTAAATGCCATCAACACGTACACACACAGCAGCATTACGTAACATAAGCTCATACTACTTCGCAAAACCACAAACACAAAAGTGAAAGCAAGAGCAAGTCACAAGAGGGATGGATAGTTTTACTTAAACATACTTGTGTACAAAATTAATAAAAGCCACAGGCTCACCCCCATTCACCATGCCTACTCGCACACCCTCACTCACCTTCACACACTCACACCCTCACAACACTCGCCCTCACTCACCCACACATAGCATCACACACACTCACACCCCATTACCCTCACCCCCTCATCTTCAAACACCCTCACCCCCTTACCCTTACAACTCTCACACCCTCACTCATACTCACACAGTCACCCTCACTCGCACTTACACACCATCACACACCCTCACACCCCCTGACCCTCACATCCACTCACCCTCACACTCACACCGTCCAAGTCCACCCTCCAACTCCACCCTACAACACCACCTTACAAGTCCACCCTCCAACTACTACTCCACCCTCCAACTACTAATCCACCCTCCAACTACTAATCCAACCTCCAACTCCAAACGAAAATAGCATTAGCCAACATTTAATTACCCTCACAACTCTCACACCCTCACTCATACTCACACAGTCACCCTCACTCGCCCTTACACAACATCACACACCCTCACACCCCCTGACCCTCACATCCACTCACCCTCACACTCACACCGGCCAAGTACACCCTCCAACTCCACCCTACAACACCACCCTACAACTCCACCCTCCAATTTTTAAAGGTGGCTTCATACTTATACTTTGCCACAATTAATGCGCATCTGTAGGCGGAAATATAAAAGGAGGTAAACTTTGTCTCTAATGAGCAAACACAGACAAAATCAATGCGCATCTATGTTAATGCAAGCCAAGCTTTTGCAGTGAAAATTTATGTGTACCTTTCAAAAACATGAACACTTTTTACATGCATTACATAAAAAACGTTACTGATGTGTTTGTTTTTTAATTCAGCGTTAACAACAGCATCAATCAACATTACATAGGTCTTGATTCGCTTCTAAAACAACGCTTCACAACATCAATACATTTGAAGTGTACAATATTCACGGAGAAAAAATGATCACTTATAGGCATCATCACAACCACTCACACCCTCACCCTCAGCCTCACACACCCTCACTCATCCTCACCCTACATCACACCCTCACACTCTCACATCATCACACCCTCAATCACACTCATACCCTCACACACCATCACTCACCAACACACGGTCAGCCTCACTCACAACCTCAAACCCTCAGACACTCACATCCACTCACCCTTACACTCACACCGTCCAAGTTCAACCTCCAACTACACTCTAAAAATAAAATACCACACTACAACTCTACACTCCAACTACAACTCCACCCTCCAACTCCACACATAAATAGCGTTACGCAACATTTACCCTCACCCCCTCATCCTCACACACACACTCACAACACTCACACCCTCACTCATACTAAAACAGTCACCCTCAATCACTCTCACACACCATCACGCACCCTCAAACACCCAAAGACTCACATCCACTCACCCTCACACCGTCCAAGTCCACCCTCCAACTACACACTATAACTATAATACAACCCTACAACTCTACCCTCCAACTACAACTCCACCCTCCAACTCCACACATAAATAACGTTAGCCAACATTTATTTTAATACGTAAAAATCGGATTACACAATTGTAGCTATTCAAAAATTAAAACTTAATGCAACGCAAAGACAGTGCACCAATTAATACACAAAAATGAAGAAAGGGATTGTAAAATAAAACATTTCTTTCACAAAGATCATAAATGCACACAAAATAGGCAAACATCTGAATACACAGCAAATAAGGCAACAATTTAAAAGTGGATAAAGCGAGCTAAAGGAAATAAAATTCACTACAGAAAGCACTTACTAAAGTAAGGGAAAATAAACCATTAAACAATGCAAGAAAAAAACAAAAACACAAATAAAGTGCGTAATCACAAAAAAAAGAGACTCTGGTGTTGCTCTGACTGATGCTGCTGTTGCACGAAGTGTTTTGGTGGTGCTAAGTGCACAACCACAGGAACACCAGACACCAAAACAGCATCAAACAGCATCAAAAGACCACAACTCAACAACACAACAGCCAACGCCCCTTGCACACGCAGCTGTTCACAAACATCTAGGGAAGTACAGAAAATACAAAAACATCCAAAGACGTCTCCCCTTATGCCCATAAATTGGAAGCAACACCCTTATTCTCACTATTGCATACATCAAAGATAGTTCACATACACATTCTGATCTAACACATAGAAAGCTAAAAAACACAAAAAACGCTTGGGAAAAAAATAGACTGCATACAGTACTACAAAGTCACACATACTGTGGCAAACTCCAAAAGGCTCACATGCACTCACCCTCACACTCACACCGTCAAAGTCCAGCCTCAAACTACACTCTATAACTACAATACCACTCTACAACTCTACGCTCCAAATACAACTCCAGCCTCCAACTGTACACATAAAAATCGTTAAGCAACTATTTCATATACACGTACAACGCGGATTACACACTTGCACCTATTCCAAAATGCAAACTTAAAGCAACGCAAGGAGAGTGCAGCTATTAATACACAAATATGCAAACAGGGATTGGAAAATAAAACAGTTCTTTCACAAAACGCATAAAATACACACATTACATCACTGTGCATCCTCTTAATACATTGATAGGGAACATAAATTCTGCAAATACAAAAAGTTTCCTTTAATACATCGATTACCTCAATAACATATAATCAGGCTAATTCAGCATCACAGGAAAAAAACAATGCAAACACAACATACATAAATATAATAGCAACTAAATAGTACTTAGAAATTCAAACAACAGCTCTTGTACGTCAAATAACAAACACCAGCTAAAAATACATTACATTACACTTTACGAAAACATATACATTACATATCGACGAATAAAAACAAGACTTTAATTTACATTACATAATAATCATTTACAAATATTGCGATCGAAAACAAACAATGTCAACATTTATAAAAATACACTCCTATTCATTTGTTAAGTTAAACATACTATAGATACTACATTACATTACTTAAAAAAAAATTTTGGAATACATTCTTACCTGTCAAACGACGCAGCAACAGCACAGGAACAAGAACACTCCTTCCGCGCATCAACATTCTCGATCTTCTGGGGAATTCCACCGTTGACGTAAGCAAATCAGAACGCAACGTCAAAAACGTCGCATTCCGATTGGCTACAAATAAACGTCAAGGAAACGTAAACACTCACAACACAAAAAAAACTAGAACGCTAACGTAGGCAACGTCAAGGTGACACATTGCGTCGGCCATTTTAAAAATAATACTATTAATACGGGACTCCACTGACACAAAAAACAAACATAACACCACACATTAATTAAAACACACACACAGTTAAATTACATTAAAAAATACACATAAGGCAGGACAATTACAAAGGGAAGCTCGATCACGCGTTTTTCCACACGACACATATTAAAAAATTCTTATTAACATACACACACTCATAACATCACCCTCACACCCCAAAACTCTCACACACCTTCACACACCCTCAATCACCCTCACACAACATCACCCTCACACACCATCACACACCTTCAGCCTCACACACACTCACTCACAATCACCCTCACACACAATCACACCCCCTCACACTCACACACACTCACACACCCTCACTCCCCTCAAAAACTCACACCCCTCACAACAAGCTCACACTCACTACACCGCACAGACTCACCCTCACACACTCACCCCCCTCACACTCTCTCACCATCTACACCCCTCAGCCTCACACACCCTTACCCTCATCCCCTCACCCTCACACACCCTCAATCACCCTCACACCATCACCCTCACACACCATAACTCTCACCCACAACAACTCACACACACTCACACTCCCTCGCTCACCCTCACCCTTACACACACTCACACCCCCTCACACTCACACCCCATCACCCTCACACACCCTCACTCCCCTCACAACCTCACACCCCTCACAACACTCTCACACTCACTACACCTCACACAATCACCCTCAAACACCCTCACACACACTCAGCCACCCTCAGCCTTGCAAAATATCAACATCAACACCCCTCACCCTCACACACCCTTACCCTCATCCCCTCAACCACATTCACCCTCAGTCACCCTCAAACACCCTAACTCTCAAACTCACCCACTCGCACACCCTCACACTCCGTAAATCACCCTCGCACACCCTCACCCTCACACCATCACACACCCACACACTCACACTCAATCATTCACCATCAAACACACACACTCACCCTCACACACCGTCACACAACATCGCTACACTCACAACCTCACACCCCTCACAACACTCACACTCACTACACCGCACACCCTCACCCTCACAGACTCACCACACTCACCCTCTCTCAACATTAACTCCCTCAGACTGACACACCCTTACACTCATTCAGTCACCCTCACACACCCTCAGTCACCCTCACACCCTCCCACTCACACACCCTCACCCACTCACACAACCTCACACTCCCTCACTCACCCTCAGACACACTCATACTCACACAACCACACCCTCACACCCCCTCACTCACACTCACTCACACTCACTCACACTCACTCACAATCAATCACACTCACCCTCACACACCCTCACACACCGTCACACACCGTCACACACCCTCTGCCTAACAACACCTCTCTCACCCTCAAACACACTCACACTCACACACCGTCACACACCCGAAGCCTCACACCACCTCACTCACCCTCACACTCACACACACACCCCCTCACCCTCAAACACCTTACACTCACACACCCACGCTCCCCTCACACCCATCACAACACTCTCACACTCACTACACCTCACACACTCTAAGCCGCAAACAACCTCACTCACCCTCACCCTCACACACACTCACACCCCCTCAACCTCACATCCCATCACATAATGGCGTTTTCTAAAGAGTGCTACAGTCCGAAATGCATTTATTTTCCACACAAAGGATAATGTCCCAGTGGGAGGGGCAGAAGGTAAACAGTCTGACCCCAGTCATCAGTGGCAAAGGCGGCTCCTTCTTGACATGGGAGGTCAGTGCCAGGCCTCCCGCTAGGAGGGCATTGGAGCTTGCACCACTCATTGCGCCCACCAGCCCTATCTAAGGCATCACCAACACAACTACTAACCCTCACACTCCTACAATGTGACAATTCAGATTACAGGCCACCCTCACTTCTAAAATGGCTTGGCGGCAGGTATCAGTCGTTTTCAATGTATGTTGAATTTAAAGACAACTGTTGTTCTTCTCATCTCTAACTAGACCATGGGTAATCACAAACTTTCTCTCGGGGGCTGAATTTACAGTGTGGTTTGTGGCCGAGGGCAGCACTGGTGGAGGCGGGGTCAGTGGGGTAGGGGAGGGGCTAGAAAAAAAAAACTGTGACCGTGAGTTTGAACTCAGGCCCCTGCAACGCACGCCTTCGTTCACTGAGCCAACATACCCGGCATTCACACATCTCTCTCTCTCTCTCTCTCTGTCTCTGTCTCTCTCTCTCTCTCTCTCTCTCCCTCCCTCCTTCCCTCTCTCTCTGACTCACTCTGTCTCACTCACTCTGACTCCCTCTCTCTCTGTCTTCCTCTTTCTCTCGCTGTCTCCCTCCCTCTCTTTCCTTCCCTCTCTGTCTCCCTCTGTCCGTCTCCCTCCCTCTGTCTGTCTCACTCCCTCTGTCTGTCTCCCTCCCTCTGTCTGTCTCCCTCCCTCTGTCTGTCTCCCTCTGTCTCGTTACCTCTGTCTCCCTCTCTGTCTCCCTCTGTCTGTCACCCTCAGTCTGTCACCCTCAGTCTGTCACCCTCAGTCTGTCACCCTCTGTCTGTCACCCTCTGTCTCCCTCTCTTTCTCCCTCTCTCAGTCTCCCTCTCTCTTTGTCTCCCTCCCTCTATCTCCCTCCCTTCCTCTATCCCCCTCCCTCTGTCTGTCTCCCTCCCTCGGTCTGGCTCCCTCCCTCTGTCTGTCTCCCTCTGTCTCGTTACCTCTGTCTCCCTCTCTGTCTCCCTCTGTCTGTCACCCTCAGTCTGTCACCCTCTGTCTGTCACCCTCTGTCTCCCTCTCTTTCTCCCTCTCTCAGTCTCCCTCCCTCTGTCTGTCTCCCTCCCTCGGTCAGGCTCCCTCCCTCGGCCAGGCTCCCTCCCTCGGTCTGGCTCCCTCCCTCTGTCTGGATCCCTCTGTCTGTCACCCCCTGTCTCCCTCTCTCTATCTCTCTCTGTCTCTCCCTCTGTCTGTCTCCCTCCCTCCCTCTTTCTCCTTCCCTCCCTCTATCTCCTTCCTTCCCTTCATCTCCCTTCCTTCCTCTGCCTCCCTCCCTCTGTCTCCCTCCCTCCCTCTGTCTCCCTCCCTCCCTCTGTCTGTCTCCCTCCCTCTGTCTGTCTCCCTCCCTCTGTCTGTCTCCCTCCCTCTGTCTGTCTCCCTCTCCTTCCCTCTGTCTCTGCCTGACTCGCTTCCTCTGCCTCCCTCCCTCCAACTCCTTCTCTCTCCCTCTATCTCCCTCTCTCTGTCTCCCTCTCTCTGTCTCCCTCTCTCTGTCTCCCTCTCTCTGTCTCCCTCTCTCTTTGTCTCCCTCCCTCTGTCACCCTCTCCCTCCCTTCCTCTATCTCCCTCCCTCTCTCTGTCTCCCTCCCTCCCTCTGTCTCCCACCCTCTGTCTGTCTTCTCCCTCTGTCTGTCTCCCTATGTCTCCCTCTCCCTCCCTCTCCCTCCCTTGGTCTCCCCCTCCATCTCTCTGTCTCTGTCTGTCTCGTTCTGTCTCGGCCTCTATCGGTCTCTACCTCTTTGTCTCTATCTGTCTGTTCCTGTCTATCTCTGTCTCAACCTGTCCCTGCCTCTATGTCTCTCTATCTCTCTCTTTCTCTGTCTCTATCGCTGTCTGTCCCTGTCTCTGACCCTATCTAGCTCTGTCTGCCCCTGTCTTTATCTGTCTCTATCTCTATCTGTCTCACCTCACCCGTCTCTCACTCCCTGTTGTCCTCTGTCACCTCACCCGGCTCTCACTCTCTGCTGCCCTCCCACCTCACCCGGCTCTCACTCCCTGTTGCCCTCCCACCTCAACCGGCTCTCAGTCCTTGCTGCCCTCCGTCACCTCACCCGGCTCTCACTCCCTTCTGCCCTCTGTCACCTCACCCGGCTCTCACTCCCTTCTGCCCTCTGTCACCTCACCCAGCTCTCACTCACTGCTGTCCTCTGTCACCTCACCCGGCTCTCACTCCCTTCTGCCCTCTGTCACCTCACCCGGCTCTCACTCCCTGCTGCCCTCCCACCTCACCCGGCTCTCAGTCCTTGCTGTCCTCTGTCACCTCACCCGGCTCTCACTCCCTGCTGCCCTCCCACCTCACCCGGCTCTCAGTCCTTGCTGTCCTCTGTCACCTTACCTGGTTCTCACTCCCTTATGCCCTCTGTCACCTCACCCGGCTCTCACTCCCTGCTGCCCTCTGTCACCTCACCCGGCTCTCACTCCCTTATGCCCTCTGTCACCTCACCCGGCTCTCACTCCCTGCTGCCCTCCCACCTCACCCGTCTTTCACTCCCTGCTGCCCTCTGTCACCTCACCCGTCTCTCACTCCCTGCCGCCCTCTGTCTCCTCATCCGGCTCTCACTCCCTGCTGCCCTCCCACCTCACCCGTCTCCCACTCCCTTCTGCCCTCCCACCTCACCATGCTCTCACTCCCTGCTGCCCTCTGTCACCTCACCCGGCTCTCACTCCCTGCTGCCCTCCCACCTCACCATGCTCTCACTCCCTGCTGCCCTCTGTCACCTCACCCGGCTCTCACTCCCTGTTGCCCTCCCACCTCACCCAGCTCTCACTCCCTGCTGTCCTCTGTCACCTCACCCGGCTCTCACTCCCTTCTGCCCTCTGTCACCTCACCCGGCTCTCACTCCCATCTGCCCTCTGTCACCTCACCCAGCTCTCACTCCCTTATGCCCTCTGGCACCTCACCCGGCTCTCACTCCCTGCTGCCCTCCCACCTCACCCGGCTCTCAGTCCTTGCTGTCCTCTGTGACCTTACCTGGTTCTCACTCCCTGCTGCCCTCCCACCTCACCTGGCTCTCACTCCCTTCTGCCCTCTGTCACCTCACCCGGCTCTCACTCCCTTCTGCCCTCTGTCACCTCACCCAGCTCTCACTCCCTTATGCCCTCTGGCACCTCACCCGGCTCTCACTCCCTGCTGCCCTCCCACCTCACCCGGCTCTCAGTCCTTGCTGTCCTCTGTCACCTCACACGGCTCTCACTCCCTGCTGCCCTCCCACCTCACCCGGCTCTCAGTCCTTGCTGTCCTCTGTCACCTCACCTGGCTCTCACTCCCTTATGCCCTCTGGCACCTCACCCGGCTCTCACTCCCTGCTGCCCTCCCAACTCACCCGTCTTTCACTCCCTGCCGCCCTCTGTCTCCTCATCCGGCTCTCAATCCCTGCTGCCCTCCCACCTCACCCGTCTCCCACTCCCTTCTGCCCTCCCACCTCACCATGCTCTCACTCCCTGCTGCCCTCTGTCACCTCACCCGGCTCTCACTCCCTGCTGCCCTCCCACCTCACCATGTTCTCACTCCCTTATGCCCTCTGTCACCTCACCCGGCTCTCACTCCCTGTTGCCCTCCCACCTCACCCAGCTCTCACTCCCTGCTGTCCTCTGTCACCTCACCCGGCTCTCACTCCCTTCTGCCCTCTGTCACCTCACCCGGCTCTCACTCCCTTCTGCCCTCTGTCACCTCACCCAGCTCTCACTCCCTTATGCCCTCTGGCACCTCACCCGGCTCTCACTCCCTGCTGCCCTCCCACCTCACCCGGCTCTCAGTCCTTGCTGTCCTCTGTCACCTTACCTGGTTCTCACTCCCTGCTGCCCTCACACCTCACCCGGCTCTCACTCCCATCTGCCCTCTGTCACCTCACCCAGCTCTCACTCCCTTATGCCCTCTGTCACCTCACCCGGCTCTCACTCCCTGCTTCCCTCTGTCACCTCACCCAGCTCTCACTCCCTTATGCCCTCTGTCACCTCACCCGGCTCTCACTCCCTGCTGCCCTCTGTCACCTCACCTGGCTCTCACTCCCTGCTTCCCTCTGTCACCTCACCCGTCTCTCACTCCCTGCCGCCCTCTGTCTCCTCACCCGGCTCTCACTCCCTGCTGCCCTCCCACCTCACCATGCTCTCACTCCCTGCTGCCCTCTGTCACCTCACCCGACTCTCACTCCCTGCTGCCCTCCCACCTCACCATGTTCTCACTCCCTTATGCCCTCTGTCACCTCACCCGGCTCTCACTCCCTGTTGCCCTCCCACCTCACCCAGCTCTCACTCCCTGCTGTCCTCTGTCACCTCACCCGGCTCTCACTCCCTTCTGCCCTCCCACCTCACCATGCTCTCACTCCCTGCTGCCCTCTGTCACCTCACCCGGCTCTCACTCCCTTCTGCCCTCTGTCACCTCACCCGGCTCTCACTCCCTTCTGCCCTCTGTCACCTCACCCAGCTCTCACTCCCTTATGCCCTCTGTCACCTCACCCGGCTCTCACTCCCTGCTGCCCTCCCACCTCACCCGGCTCTCAGTCCTTGCTGTCCTCTGTCACCTTACCTGGTTCTCACTCCCTGCTGCCCTCCCACCTCACCCAGCTCTCACTCCCTTATGCCCTCTGCCGCCTCACCCGGCTCTCACTCCCTGCTGCCCTCCCACCTCACTCGGCTCTCAGTCCTTGCCGTCCTCTGTCACCTTACCTGGTTCTCACTCCCTGCTGCCCTCCCACCTCACCTGGCTCTCACTCCCTTATGCCCTCTGTCACCTCACCCGGCTCTCACTCCCTTCTGCCCTCCCACCTCACCTGGCTCTCACTCCCTTATGCCCTCTGTCACCTCACCCGGCTCTCACTCCCTGCTTCCCTCTGTCACCTCACCCGTCTCTCACTCCCTGCTGCCCTCCCACCTCACCATGTTCTCACTCCCTTATGCCCTCTGTCACCTCACCCGGCTCTCACTCCCTGTTGCCCCCCACCTCACCCAGCTCTCACTCCCTGCTTCCCTCTGTCACCTCACCCGGCTCTCACTCCCTTCTGCCCTCTGTCACCTCACCCGGCTCTCACTCCCTTCTGCCCTCTGTCACCTCACCCAGCTCTCACTCCCTTATGCCCTCTGGCACCTCACCCAGCTCTCACTCCCTTATGCCCTCCAACCTCACCCGGCTCTCAGTCCTTGCTGTCCTCTGTCACCTTACCTGGTTCTCACTCCCTGCTGCCCTCACACCTCACCCGTCTCTCACTCCCTGCTGCCCTCTGTCACCTCACCCGTCTTTCACTCCCTGCCGCCCTCTGTCTCCTCACTCGGCTCTCACTCCCTGCTGCCCTCCCACCTCACCCGTCTCTCACTCCCTGCTGCCCTCCCACCTCACCATGTTCTCACTCCATTATGCCCTCTGTCACCTCACCCGGCTCTCACTCCCTGTTGCCCTCCCACCTCACCCAGCTCTCCCTCCCTGCTGTCCTCTGTCACCTCACCCGGCTCTCACTCCCTTCTGCCCTCCCACCTCACCATGCTCTCACTCCCTGCTGCCCTCTGTCACCTCACCCGGCTCTCACTCCCTTCTGCCCTCTGTCACCTCACCCGGCTCTCACTCCCTTCTGCCCTCTGTCACCTCACCCAGCTCTCACTCCCTTATGCCCTCTGTCACCTCACCCGGCTCTCACTCCCTGCTGCCCTCCCACCTCACCCGGCTCTCAGTCCTTGCTGTCCTCTGTCACCTCACCTGGCTCTCACTCCCTTCTGCCCTCTGTCACCTCAGCCGGCTCTCACTCCCTTCTGCCCTCTGTCACCTCACCCAGCTCTCACTCCCTTATGCCCTCTGTCACCTCACCCGGCTCTCACTCCCTGCTGCCCTCCCACCTCACCCGGCTCTCACTCCCTGCTGTCCTCTGTCACCTCACCTGGCTCTCACTCCCTTCTGCCCTCTGTCACCTCAGCCGGCTCTCACTCCCTTATGCCCTCTGTCACCTCACCCGGCTCTCACTCCCTGTTGCCCTCCCACCTCACCCAGCTCTCACTCCCTGCTGTCCTCTGTCACCTCACCCAGCTCTCACTCCCTTCTGCCCTCTGTCACCTCACCCGGCTCTCACTCCCTGTTGCCCTCCCACCTCACCCAGCTCTCACTCCCTGCTGTCCTCTGTCACCTCACCCGGCTCTCACTCCCTTCTGCCCTCTGTCACCTCACCCGGCTCTCACTCCCTGCTGCCCTCCCACCTCACCCGGCTCTCACTCCCTGCTGTCCTCTGTCACCTCAGCTGGCTCTCACTCCCTTCTGCCCTCTGTCACCTCAGCCGGCTCTCACTCCCTTATGCCCTCTGTCACCTCACCCGGCTCTCACTCCCTGTTGCCCTCCCACCTCACCCAGCTCTCACTCCCTGCTGTCCTCTGTCACCTCACCCAGCTCTCAGTCCTTGCTGTCCTCTGTCACCTCACCCGGCTCTCACTCTCTGCTGCCCTCCCACCTCACCCGGCTCTCACTCCCTGTTGCCCTCCCACCTCAACCGGCTCTCAGTCCTTGCTGCCCTCCGTCACCTCACCCGGCTCTCACTCCCTTCTGCCCTCTGTCACCTCACCCAGCTCTCACTCCCTGCTGCCCTCCCACCTCACCCGGCTCTCACTCCCTGCTGTCCTCTGTCACCTTACCTGGCTCTCACTCCCTTCTGCCCTCTGTCACCTCAGCCGGCTCTCACTCCCTTATGCCCTCTGTCACCTCACCCGGCTCTCACTCCCTGTTGCCCTCCCACCTCACCCAGCTCTCACTCCCTGCTGTCCTCTGTCACCTCACCCAGCTCTCACTCCCTTCTGCCCTCTGTCACCTCAGCCGGCTCTCACTCCCTTCTGCCCTCTGTCATCTCACCCAGCTCTCACTCCCTTATGCCCTCTGTCACCTCACCCGGCTCTCACTCCCTGCTGCCCTCCCACCTCACCCGGCTCTCAGTCCTTGCTGTCCTCTGTCACCTTACCTGGTTCTCACTCCCTGCTGCCCTCACACCTCACCCGGCTCTCACTCCCTTATGCCCTCTGTCACCTCACCCGTCTCTCACTCCCTGCTGCCCTCTGTCACCTCACCCAGCTCTCACTCCCTTATGCCCTCTGTCACCTCACCCGGCTCTCACTCCCTGCTTCCCTCTGTCACCTCACCCGGCTCTCACTCCCTGCTTCCCTCTGTCACCTCACCCGGCTCTCACTCTCTGCTGCCCTCCCACCTCACCCGGCTCTCACTCCCTGTTGCCCTCCCACCTCAACCGGCTCTCAGTCCTTGCTGCCCTCCGTCACCTCACCCGGCTCTCACTCCCTTCTGCCCTCTGTCACCTCACCCAGCTCTCACTCCCTGCTGCCCTCCCACCTCACCCGGCTCTCACTCCCTGCTGTCCTCTGTCACCTCACCTGGCTCTCACTCCCTTCTGCCCTCTGTCACCTCAGCCGGCTCTCACTCCCTTATGCCCTCTGTCACCTCACCCGGCTCTCACTCCCTGTTGCCCTCCCACCTCACCCAGCTCTCACTCCCTGCTGTCCTCTGTCACCTCACCCAGCTCTCACTCCCTTCTGCCCTCTGTCACCTCAGCCGGCTCTCACTCCCTTCTGCCCTCTGTCACCTCACCCAGCTCTCACTCCCTTATGCCCTCTGTCACCTCACCCGGCTCTCACTCCCTGCTGCCCTCCCACCTCACCCGGCTCTCAGTCCTTGCTGTCCTCTGTCACCTTACCTGGTTCTCACTCCCTGCTGCCCTCACACCTCACCCGGCTCTCACTCCCTGCTTCCCTCTGTCACCTCACCCGGCTCTCACTCCCTGCTTCCCTCTGTCACCTCACCCGGCTCTCACTCCCTTATGCCCTCTGTCACCTCACCCGGCTCTCACTCCCTTCTGCCCTCTGTCACCTCACCCAGCTCTCACTCCCTTATGCCCTCTGTCACCTCACCCAGCTCTCACTCCCTGCTGCCCTCTGTCACCTCACCCAGCTCTCACTCCCTTATGCCCTCTGTCACCTCACCCGGCTCTCACTCCCTTATGCCCTCTGGCACCTCACCCGGCTCTCACTCCCTTATGCCCTCTGTCACCTCACCCAGCTCTCACTCCCTTATGCCCTCTGTCACCTCACCCGGCTCTCACTCCCTTATGCCCTCTGGCACCTCACCCGGCTCTCACTCCCTTATGCCCTCTGTCACCTCACCCAGCTCTCACTCCCTTATGCCCTCTGTCACCTCACCCGGCTCTCACTCCCTTATGCCCTCTGGCACCTCACCCGGCTCTCACTCCCTTATGCCCTCTGTCACCTCACCCGTCTCTCACTCCCTGCTGCCCTCCCACCTCACCCGGCTCTCACTCCCTTCTGCCCTCTGTCACCTCACCCAGCTCTCACTCCCTTATGCCCTCTGTCACCTCACCCAGCTCTCACTCCCTGCTGCCCTCTGTCACCTCACCCAGCTCTCACTCCCTTATGCCCTCTGTCACCTCACCCGGCTCTCACTCCCTTATGCCCTCTGGCACCTCACCCGGCTCTCACTCCCTTATGCCCTCTGTCACCTCACCCAGCTCTCACTCCCTTATGCCCTCTGTCACCTCACCCGGCTCTCACTCCCTTATGCCCTCTGGCACCTCACCCGGCTCTCACTCCCTTATGCCCTCTGGCACCTCACCCGGCTCTCACTCCCTGCTGCCCTCTGTCACCTCACCCGGCTCTCACTCCCTGCCGCCCTCCCACCTCACCCGGCTCTCAGTCCTTGCTGCCCTCTGTCACCACACCCGCTGTCCTGTCTCCCACTCTTCCCACCCCCCTCCCCCCCGCCCCCTGCGTGTAGGGAGACTGTATTTACCTGCATATTGAAGTTCTCTCTTCCCTTCCCAGGAGTAGGACCCGGGTGGATCCTTCAGCAGTGTGTTTGGTTTGTAAGGCCCAGCACGGGAAGCCAATGAACGGATTTCATCATTCTTGGGAATGGATAAAATGAGAAGAATTATTGATTATGCCAGTTTGTGATTGTGCATTACATGATCGATTGAAAATGGATATACAGGAAGGCCAATGTACAATGAGTAAGCGAGACCTAAAATACCAGACACATTTTCATTGTGAATGCTTATTCCTCATAGTAGTAGGCCACAAGTAAGTTCCTTGTTTGGGACTTACAATGCCTCTCGGATTTATATTTTTGACATATTTACTGGCATTTCAACGCACGATGTGTGCAACATGCACTAATTAGTCATGATAGACATTAAAATGTCGGAACATTACCCACACATGTGTTTTGCTTTCGTGCCCAGGAAGTAAGGGGTGTCCGGGAAACAGTGTCAGCCCAGGCTGACACACACAGCCCCACCCCAGTACTTCTCAGGTCTTTAAAAGACCATTTACATGTTAATGGGGCTTTGTTCAGCGCCCCTGCAGCTCCACTCTGACTGGAATCGCCCGCCCCCACAGAGCAGTACCGGCGATGTTTGCTGACACATAAAGTAAAATTAAAAGAACTCAGGTACCATGTCTGTAAGGTCCGCTGGCCGCGAAGGAAGGCTTACCGGGCCGCTGGCGGCCCCCGGGCCGTACTTTGAGTACCCGTGAACTAGACCATCAGCGCCACCATGTGGCGGACTGTCATAAAGATGTTGACAATTAAGGGCGGGTGCTGAGCACCGGAAACCACCGCCTCAAATTAAGCACTGGGGGCCAGCCAATGTATTTAACTTGGGGTTCATTATAATGGGCCGCCACTGACCGGTCTCTACAAAGAAGCTTTCCCCAGTAGGGGAGTTCGAGTGCGGCGCCTGCCAGACAGGAGGCCCTGTAGGCTGGCGCTGCGCACAGACCCTCTGCCGGGGAAGTTGCTGTGATCACTGTGAGGGGCTGAACTAAGCTTTAGGGTACATACATCGCCCCCTCAGACCATCACGTTCTTCAAAGAGCAAGTCTGCTTCTAGGCTTTTTTCCTGTTCATGTTGCAGGGGCTCGGGTCCAGTTTTGCTTCCTGGGCAGGAAAAGGTAGAAATTCTTGCATTTTGACCATAATCAATCAATCAGGTTGTATTTGTAGAGCCCTGCTTGTCACCAGAAGGTCTCCAGCAGGGCTTTAAGTGGGCCGGGTCTCACTGGGTCTGAGCACTGGCAGTTTTTTAAAGGGGCCTCGAAACGGGTCTCTATCGGGCTCGGTTTTGTGCCGTGGCACAGGCAGACTGCAGTGACAGCAGACACATCCATGTGCAATGCTCACACTGCTCACTTCTCACTAATGTGCGCAGCTCACTCTGCTCACTTCTCACTAGTGTGTGCTGCTCACACTGCTCACTTCTCACTAGTGTGCGTTGCTCACACTGCTCACTTCTCACTAGTGTGCGCTGCTCACACTGCTCACTTCTCACTAGTGTGCGCTGCTCACACTGCTCACTTCTCACTAGTGTGCGCTGCTCACACTGCTCACTTCTCACTAGTGTGCGCTGCTCACTTCTCACTAGTGTGCGCTGCTTAAGTGTGCGCTGCTCACACTGCTCACTTCTCACTAGTGTGCGCTGCTCACACTGCTCACTTCTCACTAGTGTGCGCTGCTCACACTGCTCACTTCTCACTAGTGTGCGCTGCTCACACTGCTCACTTCTCACTAGTGTGCGCTGCTCACTTCTCACTAGTGTGCGCTGCTTACACTGCTCACTTTTCACTAGTGTGCGCTGCTCACACTGCTCACTTCTCACTAGTGTGCGCTGCTCACACTGCTCACTTCTCACTAGTGTGCGCTGCTCACACTGCTCACTTCTCACTAGTGTGCGCTGCTCACTTCTCACTAGTGTGCGCTGCTTAAGTGTGCGCTGCTTACACTGCTCACTTTTCACTAGTGTGCGCTGCTCACACTGCTCACTTCTCACTCGTGTGCGCATGCTCACACTGCTCACTTCTCACTAGTGTGCGCGGCTCACACTGCTCACTTCTCACTAGCAGATGAGTTACGGCGTGACGTCATGCCAGGTGAGTGCTGTAGGGTAGGGAAATCCTTTAAAGAGTCATTTTCTCTCTTGATTTCCCTTCTCTTTTCGAAACTCAGAATCAGCGACATTGTCGTGATGTCATCAGGGCTTCAAGTGGAAGCTTTTTCAATATTATCTACAAGCCATAGTTGCTGCTTATTTATCTTATGCAACTAACAACCATTGATAAAGCCAATAGTCCTGACATGTTGTAGATATGATGTTACTTGTTGTATCACATATCTGGATGCAATGACAGAAACAGCAAAATACAAGTCGGGCGGCACACTGTGCTAAGCACAGATTTTGGGCTTAGGCGTTTTTAAGCCACTCCCTAATTACATTGGCCACGCCCCTTTGAGAGACACACCAGGTTTTTTTTCAATTTAAAGCCCTGGTCTCCAGGCGCTTGCTCAGCAGGGCACTGTTTCCCTTCTGTTCTCGACACTGAGGTCGCACTGTCAGGGGCGTGGCAGATCTCTGGCGCCCCCCCACCGGAGGTGCATGGGATGGCAACTAATAACTGAACTCCACAGAGTGTTCATGGACGCCAGTGTCTAACTGAATTGTTTTTGTATTGTAATTGCATTTATATAGCGCTTACTACCCCTGATGAGGCGTTGAAGCCTTTTTCGGCGAGTAGCACGCTACACCGGGACTCAAAAGGGATTAGTGTTGAATTAGTATAGTGAAACATGCAAGCACATTTCAAGTGGTGGATAGGTTAGTCTGTTATTTGGATTTGGAATAATAGCAGAAGGATAGAGGAGGAAAAAGGTTTGTATTTATATAGCGCTTGTTACCCCTGATGAGGCGTTGAAGCACGCTATACAGGAAGCCTATGAAGGATTAGTGGTGAATTAATATGGTGAAATATGAAGTAATTTCAGTGGTGGATATTAGTCAGTTACTTGGAGTGAGAAGGATAGCAAGGGGATAAAAGGGGAAGAAAGGTTTGCATTCATTGTGGAGAAGTGTGGCTCAGGGGTTAGAGGCAGCAGACCCAGAAGCTGAGATCGGTCCTGGACCAGGGTTCAATTCCCCGCCTCGGCGGGGTCTTGGGCTAAAAATTCCACGGACTAGATAATTCTCTCCCTGGTGCCTCCTCGACTCACGGGTTCACACTCTGCGACTCTGGGCAATAGCTTGCTTAATCTCCACAACGGCCCCTCGCGGCGGGATGCCTGACTTTCACCTTGTGGATACCCTGATATCTCACAGGGGAATACCAGGAAGGGTTCCCTAAGCAAGCGCCGGGAAACCCACTGCGGGTAGCTGTGCGCTATATAAGCTCAACTACATTTACATATAGCACTTGTTACCCCTGATGGGCATCAAAGCGCTTTTCGGCGAATAGCACGCCACTTCGGAACCCTTAAAGGATTAGTGGTGAATTAGTACAGTTGAATATGGAATTTGAGAAGTGAACACGTCAGTCTGTTAATTTTGATTGAAAAGGATAGTTTAAAGCACGGTGCTGAGGGCGCTTTCCTTTCTTTGTGAAAAACAGGAGAGCACCAAACAAATTGTGTAAAAAGTTGAAAAAAGAAAGTTCCTGCTTTGAGGCTCAGGAAATATGCTGCACCCTACACACTTTCAAAACAAGTAAATGAACCGCAGGGCCTCATTTCAACCTCTGTGGGCACAATCATCGAAATGTTTCTCAACCCGGGAAGGGAAGAGATGTTTCCTCCCGGAAGTTGAGGCCGGTGTCAGATGCATTGATGGTGGCAGCACAGGGGCTCGTGCTCACAGAGTGCACAATGTGTGATGACAGCCAAGGGGGACTCCCATCTGCCCTTTGCTAGCCCTAGAGCCAGGCCTGGTGGAGCAAACCGGAACCTCCTCGGTCATGACAGGAAGTGAAAGTGGAGCCCGCACTTCTGTACCACCAGCACGTGTCCTCCTTCAGGGCACGCGGCCGGCCTGCCTACCTGGCTCTATGGACATCACTCCAGCGTGTGGGTGCCAAGCAGGCCCGGCTCCAGGAACTTTTATTTTGGTGGGCCAAGGATGCATTCGGGTGGGCCACTGTGGCCCCAATTTGTCTCTTATATGACTAGCCAGGCCTGCTTCTGTGATGCAATTCGCGCAACGAAATTCGTTTTATTTATTGAAATGTTTACTTACCTGTAAAACTCCGTAATCCATACATTACTACCCCCCACCCTGCCCATCCCCCTGCCCACGTCACCGCCCTGCAGAAACTCCTACTGCTGACCGCTACTGTTCCCGGCCCTCCTTTATCTCCTGAGTCTCACAAGGCCCAGTAAAACACACTCTTTTACAAATCTCTTTCTAAATCTTATCACTCTCAAAAAGTTTTATTTTTCATGTAATGTCCATTTGATGGGAAGAGGAGGTTTCTGAAGTGGGAGAATCAGGCAAGTGATACTTCTCAGGCTCCCTCTGTGCAGCCTTCAGGGAGAATCCCTCTTCATTACTACCTCCACCTGACCCCGGACTCTGCAGCGCACTCACTTCCAGGCCTGAGTATCCACTTTTCTACCATCCATCTCTTGTGCACCTTATCTCAGAGCCGACCTTGGGCCTCAGCCCCATACAGGCAACCATCCGGCTCCACTTATACTATTCCCGTAAAAAACATTAGTAAGATCACCTTAAAACTTAAAACATTGAATATAGCAGTAAATATAATTAGAACGCACTTTAAAATATGTTCCACAGTAGCGCTTATGACCCGACTGCTAATTAAATAAACAAAAGCAGAAAGGCCTTGACAGGGCCAGCTTTAGCGCTGATGCGAAAGTCTTTTTTGGCGCCACACCAATGACCTCTTTCTCCATAGATACCTTTACTACCACCTTCCAACAGTGCCCTTCAGCTCGCCGTAGCCTCTCCCCTCAGACTCCCTTACTACCACCCTTGTCCCTCCGTAGCTCCCCCCCAATGACCTTCTCCTCGGAGTCCCTCACTGCCACCCTCCAAAAGTGGCTTCATCTCTCCATAGAACCTTCCCTCATGAACTCCTCCCCGGATTCCCCTAACTCCACCCTCCAACAGTGCCCCTCATCTCTCCATACCTCCCTTCCTCATGACCTCATCCTCGGATACCCTCACTGCCACCCTCCACCAGTACCCCCCATTGCTCCATAGCCCCTCCTCCTCTTGACCTCCTCCTCGGATTCCCTCACTGTCACTCTCATCTCTCTGTAGCTCCCCCCTCTCCCTCCCTCCATCCCATGACCTCCTCCTCGGATTCCCTCTTTGCCACCCTCCACCAACGCCCCTCATCTCCCTGTAGCCCCTCTCTCATATGCATTTCATTTGTTATATAGCGCTACTCATATCAGTGTAGGGTGTCATAGTACTTTACATCACACACACATTGTGTACAAGTATGTAAATCAATTATCCCAATCTCCTGCTCCTTCCCTTCCAAGACGGTCACAATTTTGAACAAGGTACTTACCTTCTCAAGATTGCTCCATCGTGGAAGATGCCGCAATCCTGTAAATCCACAACATTGTCCACCCTATGATTCAATGTGGGGTGATCCTGTAAATCCACAACATCCTTCTCTGTGCTTCTGCTCCAACCCCCTCTGCACCGCCCACTGTAGACTCTGACTCCTTGTAGGAGAGTAGGGTCTGCTATCCTATGGTCACCCCAAATTTTTGCTTTTTGCTTCACTGGTTTTCGACTACTGAGGCTGTGGGCCTGCTGATCAGACCCCCAGCCTGCTGTTCTCTCACTAAATTACTGACACATGTGCTATAGGCACATACCACAATTGGAAATGGACTCCTTGTCAGCCCCTGTATAATGCACTATAGGTGCTCAGGGCATAGGGGCCACCAAGGCCTACCAGGGGCTGCAGCATATCTTTTGCCACCCCTGGCTGGTTCTTAAATTGACACAACTGGCTGATCACTCAGCTGGGGTAAGGTGGTGTAATCACCCCTTGCTTAGATATAGTATACCTATATCTAAACCTATATCTGGACACATATAAACCTGTGAGCCACTCCTATGGAAGGCCTTATCAATCCTGGAGGCAGAGTGCGTGGTTTAATGTGAGATGGAGCTCTAGCATGAGCTGAGCCTGTCTGCAGCCGTCGGGAACAAATCCCTAAGCTGTTTCAGGATAATGCCATACCATATACTCTTAAGTGCATTATAATCCTCGCGGTTATATAGCAACTTTGGTTTGGCTTTATCAAAACATGTTGTGTAAGGTGTCATACGATTTGGAATACTATCCCCTCGCCAGTTCTGGCGATGGGGATAGCATTCCACCCCTCTAGAGGCGTAAGACATGTTACTTTACTTAAATGCAGTTAATTTCTAAAAGGGCCTCAGATCCACAAAATGGATGCTTCTGCCACAGACACGAGTCTGACCCCCTGAAGCTGACCGAAACTCAGCCCAAGGGGCCTGGACAAAGGGTTTCCTGTCACAGGGCGGTGTTACAACCCCCCAGACAGGAGATAGTGGATTGTAGCAGGGAGATTTGAAAGAAACCAGACAGTGCCTGGGGAGCACAAGGCTGCCCCTTGCATAATCCGTCCAAACCGGTTCTGGGGCACTCCAGCCCCCGTCCCAGCGCGGCCAGGATCAAAGGAAGGGGGTGTATCCACCCACTTCCTGGGTCCCACCCATAGGAGGGGACCTAGCAGGTAATCCAGCCCCCCAGATTCGAATAAGAGTGGGAGCAGTGCCAATGCACTTCAGATTATCCTGATGAAAGATAAGAAACAAAACTCTGGACCCTTCGACATCCTACTCAATGTAGAAGACTGAAGAATCTCCCTTGTGGTCATGGAGTGACCACCCTGTGCAAACAGGCACCATCCAGCCCTCGACGTCTACTTTGTTGCAGTTCCTGCTGGAACTCGAGCAACAGAGATCAACGAGATCAAGCTTGCCTACCTTCTAACAGCCCGATCCACAGTCCCTGCAGAGCTGAGACCCGTGGAGGCGACCGGAAGCGTGGGGCACGCCATCTTGAAAAGACCACGAGACGCTGACCGTGCAGCCTACGAGTGACCCTCGAAGCTGTACAACGGGGTTTGAGAAGCTCCAACCCTGAGCCACTCTTGCACCAAAGTTCAGCCCCCTACACTCGACGAGTGCTGCGTGGGGCCCTTCTGCTTCTCTTTGGCTCACCGCGTTGGCCAGTCCCTTGCCAGCTGGCTTGTGGCCCCTGTGCCGACGAAACTTGAAATACAACTTGTGATTCTGGTTGCTCCAGATTTGCACCAGCTCCCCTGAAAAGGAGCCCCAACTCTGACCCTCCTGGTCCAAGTGAGAAGCAATCTTCCAGTTCTGCGTGGATTGCTTTTGCCAAGTGTTGTTTGCTCCAATCTTAAAGCCGACAGCGCCGACGGCGAGAGCTTGCGTGGGACAGATCGTGACCTGCTCCTGGACTTCGTAGATGCCCCAGAGCCCACGTGACAGTGGAGAGAAGCTCCTCGACGACCACCTGATTGCGCCCGACATTGCCTGGTTCCGTCCTGGTTCCACCCTGGTCACTGCTGAGTGACCCAGACTCTGTCCCCTCTGCTTTCAGGTACTTTTCGACTCGAGTCCACCCTTGGACTCCACCGGACACTTCTCCTTCACCTCGCCTGCAGCCCTTTCAGCTCCAAGCACCAAGAACCTGCGTGACGAAACCCGACTAAACTTCGACCCTGTGCACCCGCTTCCTGTGGGTGAGGTAACATTGCAACGCCGGTGTTCCCACACTGGTACACACCTCTAGGGTCTGTGTCTTAAGTTTTGTTCCTCTAGGTTCAGCGGAAGTGTCCTTAAACTCTAACTTTGTAACTTTTACGCACCATTGGTTAACATTGATGCATGCGTGCACTTTCTGCACTGCACCCGAATCCCGCGGGCTTTTCCCGACTTCAGCATTGCTTGTCCCGACTGCTCCCAGCGATTCCCTAGGCCCTAGGCCTAACCACTGATTGAATGGTCTCTCTTATACCATTTTTTTAGTATATGGTTTGAGTGGCCCCTTGGCCTCATCCAAAATTGAGCAACTTTGTATGTTATACTGTGCTTTTGATTTAACGCTTGTGCCCCTTTATTCATAAAGAATACTGGGGATTGTTTTTAGTAATAAATACATATATTTTTATAATATATACTTGTGTGGTGTCCTTTCATTTGATATTACAGGATTGTATGTGGTAAAACAGCTCGCTTAACACGACCTCTTAAGTTAAGCCTTTAGGCTGCTTAGTCCATGCTACCCCTAGGATAGCTTGTCTAATAAGGTTGACTTACAACCAGACACCATAAGGGTTGTTTGGACTGATACAGGGTGGTTCCAGAATTGGAAACATCATATATCAGGCCAACTTCTCACATTGGTGAGCAGCGGTGCGGATTTGAGCTTGCTGTTTGTTTTACCATTGCAATCTTTTTATCAAATTGAAAGATCACATCAAGTACCTCTAGGTACATATAAATCAAAAGCTTAGCATATTTAAGTTCTACTGAACTTAGTAGTTGTAGATTAAAGGGATTAGCACACCTTGACTACAACTCACTAGCAAGGTACATTAGGGAAACACTTAGTGTAGGTAGGTGCATCACTTACACCACACTAGAGTCATGTCTGACACAGGAAAAGCCTCAGGGTCTGTTCCTGTGACAGTTGACCTTACCCAGGCAACTTCCAGCTATGACAAACTAACCCACAAAGACTTGGTTGCCTTGTGCATCTCAAGAGGGTTAAAAAGGGGCAGAAGTCCCACCAGTCCTTCCCTGATAGCCATTCTAGAGCAGGATGACTTGGAAAAGGCAAATGCAGTTCCCTTAGAATCAGGAGAGGGAGTGGACCCCACAGCCACTGAGACCACCCCAGAGGAGGAAGAAGAGGAGGTGGAAGAGGAGGAGGACTCAGAGGTAGAGGACCCTGAAGATCGGGATCAAGGGGTTAACCAGGTTGTAGTTGCCAGGCTTAACCAGGCCAATTTAAACCTACTGGGAAATGGAGAGGGCCAGCACCTCCCCAGATCCCACCAGAGCATTCTCCCAGGCAACAGAAGAGTGAGATCTCCATCAGGGGACTCTCATATTTCTAGTGCCTCAAGAGAATCTCAGAGAGGCATGACTGCCTCACAAAAAAATAGAGCATAAGGCCAGGATGAGAGCTGTCAAACTCCAAATAGAGAGGGAGGAGGTAGCCCTGGCCCAAGCTAGACTTGCCTTGGCAAGAGAGCAGAAATTGTGTGGCTTAGATGTCACTGGTGGCAGCAATATCCTAGAGAAAAAGACAGGAGCTATGATAATAGAAACCTGACAAAAATTGTGGCCCCCTACAAGGAAGGGGATGAAATCCACAAATGGATGACTGCTCTTGAGAGAGCCTGCATGGTACAGCAGGTTCCTCAGGATCAGTGGGCTGCAATTTTATGGTACTCCTTTTCAGAGAAAGGGAGGGACAGGCTCCTCACAGTTAGACCCGAGGATGCCAAAAACTACTCTGTCTTGAAGAGTGCTCTTATTGAAGGGTTTGGCCTAACCACTGAGCAATACAGGTTGTTGTTCAGAGACACCCAAAAAGCACAGACTCAAGACTGGACTGATTTTGTAGATTGTGCCACTAAGGCTCTGGAGGGTTGGTTGCAGGGAAGTAAAGTTTCAGACTATACAGGATTGTACAATCTTATCATGAGAGAACAGATCCTTAATAACTGTACAAACCAGCTGTTGCATCAATACCTTATTGACTCTGATCTGACCTCTCCCCAAGAATTGGGAAAGAAGGCAGACAAATGGGTCAGAACAAGGATTAAGCAGAAACCCCAGAACCAAGGTGGTGACCAGAAGAAAACAGACCAGAAGGGTGGAAATCAGAAAGATAAAGAAAAGGACCAGAAGTCTTCAGGCCCCCAAAATAGTAATAAGGAGGGTGGTTCCCAAAATGGAAACAAGAAAAAGAAGAATAATGGCCCAAAGAAGCCTTGGTGTAATAACTGCAAATCAGTTTCACACTGGGGCAGTGAATGCACCAAGACAAATCCAGTCCCCACCACTGCAGCTCCTAAAGCACCTGCACCCCCTAGTACAGTAAGCAGTGGTGGAACACAGCCAAAGGGTGTAGTAGGGTTAACCCTGGGTACTGAAGTAGGATCTGGCCTAGTCAGAATCCCTACTCAGGCAGTTCTCCTATATGATGTGGACTTAGCTTTGTCCACTACAGTGAGTCCCAGTAACCTGGGCAAATATAGGCAGACGCCTTTAATCAATGAGAAACTGGCTCAGGCCTACAGGGACACATGTGCCAGTGTCACAATGGTGACACCTGACTTTGTGGACCCTGGACATATTGTACTAGGTGAAAGTTACCTAGTGACCAATGCAAGCAACTCCACTACTTCCCATAGTGTGGCAGTTGTGAACTTCTTCTGGGGAGGGGTAGATGGCCTAAAGAAAGTTGTTGTGAGTGCAGACCTCCCAGTAGACTGTCTGTTAGGCAATGATCTTGAAAGCTCAGTTTGGTCAGAAGTGGAGTACAGGACTCATGCAGAAATGCTAGGGATTTCAGCTCATGTCCTTGCAGTGACAAGGTCTCAGGCTAAGAAGTGCCTTCCTGAACCAGTGGTGGATCTGGAAACAATAGACCAACCACAACCCAAGAGAAGGAGCAAGAGAGGAAAGGCTGAGCCTTCCACCTTGCCCCAGGTTGAGGATCAGGTTTCACAGGAAACTGATTCTGCAGTCCAAGAGGAGACTGTCTCTGAGGAACTTGAACCTGACCAGGTTGAGTTTCTGGGGACAGGGGGACCCTCAAGGGCAGACCTGAGGCAGGCTCAATTAGATTGCCCTTCACTTGAACCCCTCAGACAGCAAGCTGCTGCTGAGGCTGTTGGGGATGCCCAAGGTATCCATATTGTGTATTGGGATGATGGACTCCTTTACTCAGAGGCTAGAGACCCCAAGCCTGGTACAGCCAGGAGGTTGGTCATACCTCAGAAGTTTAGGGGCTTCCTTCTTACCTTGGCCCATGATATTCCCCTTGCAGGACACTTAGGCCAGAACAAAACGTGGGACAGGCTTGTTTCACACTTTCACTGGCCTCATATGTCAGAAAATGTCAAGGAGTTTTGTCGCTCCTGTGTCACTTGCCAAGCCAGTGGTAAGTCAGGTGGCACAACAAAGGCCCCCTAATACCACTACCTGTGGTGGGGGTACCCTTTGAAAGAGTTGGAATAGATATTGTGGGTCCCATGGATCCTCAAACAGCATCTGGGCACAGATTTATACTGGTGGTAGTGGATCATGCCACCAGGTACCCAGAAGCTATTCCCCTGAGGACCACCACAGCACCTGTGGTGGCAAAAGCCCTCATTGCAGTTTTCTCAAGGGTGGGCTTTCCAAAGGAGGTATTATCAGACAGAGGTACTAACTTCATGTCTAGTTATCTAAAAGCAATGTGGAAGGAATGTGGAGTAAACTACAAGTTTACCACACCCTATCATTTACAGTGCAATGGGCTTGTGGAGAGATTCAACAAGACCCTCAAGGGAATGATAAAAGGGTTACCAGAGAAGCTTAGGCGGAAATGGGACATCCTTTTACCCTGCTTGCTCTTTGCTTACAGAGAGGTCCCACAGAAGGGGGTTGGCTACAGCCCTTTTGAACTTTTGTTTGGCCACCCTGTGAGGGGTCCACTATGTTTGGTAAAGGAAGGATGGGAGTTACCTCTCAAAAAGCCTAAGCTAGATGTAGTGGACTATGTACTTGGTCTCCGCTCCAGGATGGCTGAGTATATGGAAAGAGCATCCAAAAACCTGGAGGCCAGCCAAGAATTACAAAAAGCTTGGCATGACCAAAAGGCTGTTCTGGTTGAGTTCCAGCCAGGGCAGAAGGTGTGGGTGCTGGAGCCAGTGGCCCCAGCAGCACTCCAGGACACATGGACTGAACCCTACCCTATCATTGAAAAGAAGGGAGAAGTCACCTACCTGGTTGACTTTGGAACCCCTAGGAGCCCCCACAGGGTGCTCCATGTGAATCGTTTGAAAGCATTTGTGGACAGGGAGGACATGAGCTTGCTCATGGCCACAGATGGGGAACAGGAGGAAGAGAGTGACCCTCTCCCAGACCTGCTTTCTCAGAACCCTGATGATGGTTCAGTTGATGGAGTAGCCTTGGCAGGCAGCCTCACTGACCAGCAGCAGATGGACTGCAGACAAGTTTTGTAAGCCCACAGACACTTGTTTTCACTCACACACAGCCAGAAAAACTGGTGCACCCATGAGGTGGACACTGGTGACAGTCTGCCTGTCAAGAATAAGATCTACAGGCAACCTGACCATGTCAGGGATTGTATCAAGGCTGAGGTGCAAAAGATGTTGGAGCTTGGAGTGATTGAGCCATCAGAGAGACCCTCTCAGTCCTTGCCTTCTGAGTCCATGCCTTCTCAGTCCATGCCTTCTCAGTCCTTGCCTTCTCCAGGACTTGTCTTGATGCGGCTTTACTTCTGTAGTATCTTGGTCATAGTGCTGTTCATGTCATCCACTGCTTCACCAGTGGAACACTGTGGAGATGATGCAATATGCAATGTTGGTCTAACCAAGACACTACAACTTCCAACCCCCTCCCAATCTCCTGCTCCTTCCCTTCCAAGACGGTCACAATTTTGAACAAGGTACTTACCTTCTCAAGATTGCTCCATCGTGGAAGATGCCGCAATCCTGTAAATCCACAACATTGTCCACCCTATGATTCAATGTGGGGTAATCCTGTAAATCCACAACATCCTTCTCCGTGCTTCTGCTCCAACCCCCTCTGCACCGCCCACTGTAGACTCTGACTCCTTTTCAAGGTTCCACTAACTCTTCTTCTCTAGAGTGATGTATAGCGGCACAGGGGGGGGCCTCACCCTTCAAGGACCCCTCAATCTTTCATTGGCATCAACCCAAGACCAAGAAATATCTGTGAAATGGAAGCCTCTGGGGCCCCTTATCACACGTTTCAGGTGGATTTACATCCTTTTTGTGAGACTAACAGCCTTGTCCAGCACAGATTCCTTTACACTCAGCTCTGTCCCTGAGATCCTGAGATTACAAATGTGATCTATAAGCAGAGCCTTCTCCTCCGGCAGCTCCTGGAACTCCCAAGCATCCTCTGACCTTCTCCTCACTGCTCCACACTCTCACCGAGTTTACTCTCTAAGAGGTGAGACGGCATCAGGACCAGCGCCCCGTGGCATGCAGGGATTCAAGGTGCAAGGGGCGCTGCCAGTTGGAAAGCGGCCTTACTTCACAGTCTTGATGGAATCAACACACACCATCATCCCTGGTGGAGGCACCACTGCGCTGTCTCTGTGTCTTTGACCAACGCTGACCTCAATCAGGGGTTTATGGAGTGCAGCAAATCCCACATGAGGGTCTCAAGCCACCTAACATCATAGCGCCAACCAGTGCAAAAATACAAACGCAGCAGGACAGCCCTATTCATCCATCAATCAATCAACCAATCAAGCAGGGTTGGTAAAGCGCAGCTACTCACCTGCAAGGGTCTCAAGGTGCCGGGGGGATAGGTCCGTTGAGTGCCGGGGTCATCGGAAGAGCCAGGTCTTGAGGTCCTTTCTGAACTGGAGCAGTGTAGGGCTTTGCTGGAGGTCGTTGCAGGTCTTGGCTGCGAGGATCCCTCTGAAGCGGTCGCTCCCCACGCTCCCTGACCATCCGGCTGCCTGTAACGCTGTCTGGTATCATAGCGCTTGCTGGCTGCTGCTGTAGCGCATGATACCATACCATTGCCTGTAACTCGGCCTGTGATCGTAGCGCTTACCTAATTGTTGTGCCTTTGCTCTGTTATCATAGCGCTTGCAGCCTGACATCGTAGCGCTTGACTAATTGTTGTGCCTTTGCTCCTGATATAATTGCCACTGTCGCGCTCGCATCGCCTGCTGCATTTGCTGTGCCTCTTTGTGCCGCTTCCACTGCCCAGATCGGAGGATTGCTCCGGTGGTGCCCCAATATCGCTGTTTGTGTGTGCATCCATTTTGTTGTTGACTCCTGGCCCGTCCCTCCTCCCCGCTCCCGCCTCCCAGCTGATCCCCCCTCGCCCCTCCCCCTCCACCCTCCACATATGACAGATGCATTTCCGCGCAGCGTTCATGCGCAGCGGTCGCGCCCCATGCGCGCCGAAGGTGCGCCAAAGGTAAGCCCGTCTTCGCCCGTCCGCGCCTGGACCGCGCCCAGTGCCAGACCCCCTGGTCCCCGCCGCACCCAACCCACTAGAGTCACATATGATGCCGCAACTCTCCTCGCCCTCAACCCCGCACGCACACTACAATGCTGCGTAGCCACCCCAGGACATACCCACGGCCCATTCGCTTGCATCTCCTGCAAGTTCAACTGCTTCAGGACCCTCACCAACCACACCTCCTCCACACACAGCTCCGACTCCAACCTGCTTAACACCCGCTCGGTCCACAGACACGCAACTGAACTGTGGGACCTAATCGACACTACGTCACCTGACATCGCCTTCCTTACAGAAACATGGATGAACACATCATCAGCACCCGACATCGCCATAGCCATACCGGAAGCTTACAAGATTATCCGAAAAGACCGCACCAATCATACAGGAGGAGGCATCGCCATCATCCACAGAAACACCATCAAAATCACAACCAGCTCCGACGACAATCTTGTAACTGCCGAACATCTCCACTTTCAGATCCACACCGACCCCAGGACCACACTTAGAGGCACCCTCATTTACCAACCCCCAGGTACCCGCACTCTATTCAGCGATGACATCACGGACTTCATCAGCCCACACGCCCTCGCCTCCGAGAACTACATTCTTCTAGGAGACCTCAACGACCACCTTGAAAACAAACACGACAGCAACACCACCACCCTTCTGGACAACCTGGCCAATCTCGGACTCAAACAACTTGTTGACACCCCCACCCATATAGCCGGACATACGCTCGACCCTATCTTCACCTCCAGCAAGCACATCTCCTTCGATCGCACCACTACTCTCCATTGGACGGACCACAGCTGTGTTCACTTCAGCTACAAAAGCACCCTGACCCACAACCGTCCACAACCTATTCCTCAGAGAAATTGGAACAAAATCACTACCGACCTACTCTTCACATCGCTCAACCAAAACCCTCCCACCCTCTCAATGGACCCAGACCAAGCTGCCACCAACCTCAAGCAATGGATCACCCACAGTGCTGACGAATTAGCACCCCTGAAAAAGCACCAGATGAAATCAGCCAGCAAAAAGGCTCCCTGGTTCAATGACGAACTTAAAATATCCAAGAAGCTATGCCGCACCCTGGAGAAGACATGGAGAAAAAAACCAACCTCAGACAACATGGCCTCCCTCAAGACAGCCACCCGCAAATGCCACCAACTGATTCGATCCGCCAAGAAATTAGCATTCAAGGATCGTCTCGACAACAACACTCATAACAGCAAGGAACTCTTCAACATCGTCAAAGAATTCACCAACCCCACCGCAGCATCTAACGACATCACTCCCTCCCAAGACCTCTGTGACGCGTTATCATCCTTCTTCTACAACAAAATTGCCGACATCCACAACAGCTTCGAGAACTCCCCCAGCGATCAACCCTCCCCACCCCCTTCAGATCCCACTCCGCCAACTAACAACCTCAACGCCTGGAACCCAATCTCCACTGAAGACACCATTCGCCTCATGAACTCAATCCACTCTGGCTCGCCTTCTGACCCCTGCCCCCACCACATCTTCAACAAAGCTGACTCCATCATCGCACCCCATCTCCGCGATATCATTAACTGCTCCTTCAACTCTGCCACCTTCCCAGAAAGCTGGAAACACGCCGAACTCAGCGCCCTTCTGAAGAAACCCACAACAGACCCCTCTGAACTCAAAAACTACCGACCCATATCCCTCCTCCCATTCCCGGCCAAAGTCATCGAGAAAGCCGTCAACAGCCAGCTCGCCGCCTTTCTTGAATCCAACAACTCCCTTGATCCATCTCAATCCGGGTTTCGAGCCAAACACAGCACCGAAACCGCCCTCATTGCAGCGACCGACGACATCCGAGCACTCCTGGACAACGGAGAAACAGTGGCCCTCATCCTACTCGACCTGTCCGCCGCCTTCGACACAGTCTGCCACAGCACCCTTATACATCGCCTCAGCAACATCGGAATACAAGGAAAAGCCCTGGACTGGTTCATCTCATTCCTCGCTGGGAGAACTCAAAGAGTCCGACTTCCCCCATTCTACTCAAAGGCCACCGAAGTCATCTGCGGCGTACCTCAAGGATCCTCATTTAGCCCCACCCTCTTCAACGTCTACATGAGTCCTCTCGCCTCCATCGCGCGTCTACACAACCTAAACATCATCTCTTACGCCGACGACACCCAGCTAATCCTTTCTCTCACCAAAGACCCCAACACCGCCAAAACCAATCTTCACGAAGGCATGAAAGAAGTAGCCAAATGGATGAAACAGAGCCGCCTAAAACTCAACTCAGACAAAACGGAGGTGCTCATCCTAGGATCCTCCCCATCAGCTTGGGACGACTCTTGGTGGCCTTCCACTCTGGGCACAGCACCCACACCCACAGACCATGCACGTAACCTCGGCTTCATCCTAGACTCCTCCCTCTCGATGTCCAGACAAGTCAACGCCGTCTCGTCATCCTGTTTCAACGTACTTCGCATTCTCAAAAAGATCTTCCTCTGGATCCCCCTCGAAACTAGAAAGACTGTCACCCACGCGCTGGTCACGAGTCGACTGGATTATGGTAACACACTTTACGCCGGAATCACAACAAAATTACAGAAAAAACTCCAGCGCATCCAAAACGCGTCAGCGAGACTCATACTAGACATCCCGCGCCAAGATCACATCACCGGACATCTAAAAGACCTCCACTGGCTTCCCGTCAACAAAAGAATTACCTTTCGCCTTCTCACCCACGCACACAAGGCCGTCTACAATCTAGGACCCGAATGCCTCAACACCCGACTGTCCTTCTACAAACCCACCCGCCAACTAAGATCGTCCAATCAAGCCCTCGCCGCAATCCCGCGCATCCGGAAATCCACCATGGGTGGCAGATCCTTCTCCTTCCTGGCTGCCAAGACCTGGAACTCACTCCCCACTCACCTCCGCCTTACTCAGAACCACATCTCCTTCAGAAAAGAACTTAAAACCTGGCTATTCGACAAATAATAATGAACCCCTTCCCCTAGCGCCTTGAGACCCTCTGGGTGAGTAGTGCGCTATACAAATGCCCGAACTTGAACTTGAACTAGGTAGGGGAAGGTCTTTCCACCCGTCCTGGTCTTGTAGATGCGTGGGACAGTGGCCAGAGAGAGGTCGGCAGATCGAAGGAGTCTCTTAGGTGCGTGAAGGGAGAGGCGGTTGTTTAGGTATGCTGGTCCGATGTTGTGAAGGGCCTTGTATGCGTGCATGATCGGCTTGAAGGTTATTCGTTTTTAGATGGGGAGATCGCGAAGGTGTTGGGGGATGTCTAGGATCACTTTGGCTGTGTCGTTCTGGATGGTCTGGTGTTTGTGTAGTAGTTTCTTGTTGATTCCAGCATAGAGAGAGTTACCTTAGTCCAGTCTGCTAGTGATGAGGGCGTGTGTGACCGTTTTTCTGGATTTGGAGGGCATCCAACGGAACAATTTTCGGAGTATGCAGAGGGTGTTGAAGCAGGCCAAGGAAACGGCTTAGATCTGGCGGTTCATTGTGAGCGAATTAGTCTAGTATTATGCCGAGGTTTCCTGCGTGGTACGTCGAATTGGAGGGGTATCCGAGGGAGGGGGGCCACCAGGAGTCATCCCATGTAGAGGGGGTGGAGCCAAGAATGAGGACATCTGTTTTCTCACAGTTGAGTGTCAGGCAGTACTTCTTCATCCAGGTGGTGACAGCTTTCATCCCTTCTTGGAAGTTGTGCCTGGTGATGTTGGGTTCTTTGGTGAGGGAGAGGATGAGCTGGGTGTCGTCGGTGTAGGAGACAATGTTGAGCCCATGGTTTCAGGTGATGGTTGTGAGGGGGGCCATGCAGATGTTGAAGAGGGTGGGGCTGAGAGAGGATCCCCGGGGCACTCCACATCTGGTCTCTGTTGGTTCCGAGAGTTAGGGCGGGAGGCTGACTCGCTGGGTCCTGCCTGTGAGAAATGAGCATATCCAGTCAAGGGAGTTTCCATGGATGCCGGCGTCGTGGAGTCTGGTGGCTAGTGTGCGGTGGAAGACGGAGTTGAAGGTTGCCGAGAGGTCCAGGAGGATGAGGGCTGCTGTTTGTCCCTGGTAGAGGAGGGAGCGGATGTCGTCGGTGATAGTGAGTAGGGCGGTCTTTGTGCTGTGCTTGTTGTCCGGGCACCTGGATGTAGAGAGCGGTGCTCAGGTTGGGTTGTTGCATATCTGCGGGTTCTGACCTGGATGTAGAGAGGGTGCTCAGGTTGGGTTGTTTCATATCTGCGGGTTGTGACCTGGATGTAGAGAGCGGTGCTGAGGTCGGGTTGTTTCATATCTGGGGGTTGTGACCTGGATGTAGAGCGGGTGCTCAGGTTGGGTTGTTTCATATCTGCGGGTTGTGAGCTGGATGTAGAGAGGGTGCTCAGGGTGGGTTGTTTCATATCTGGGGGTTGTGACCTGGATGTAGAGCGGGTGCTCAGGTTGGGTTGTTTCATATCTGCGGGTTGTGACCTGGATGTAGAGAGCGGTGCTCAGGTTGGGTTGTTTCATATCTGGGGGTTGTCACCTGGATGCAGAGAGGGTGCTAAGGGTGGGTTGTTTCATATCTGGGGGTTGTCACCTGGATGTGGAGAGGGTGCTCGGGATGGGTTGTTTCATATCTGCAGGTTGTGACCTGGATGTAGAGAGGGTGCTCAGGGTGGGTTGTTTCATATCCGCGGGTTGTCACATGGATGTAGAGAGCGGTGCTCAGGGTGGGTTGTTTCATATCTGCGGGTTGTCACATGGATGTGGAGAGGGTGCTCAGGATGGGTTGTTTCATATCTGCAGGTTGTGACCTGGATGTAGAGAGCGGTGCTGAGGTTGGGTTGTTTCCTATCTGGGGGTTGTGACCTGGATGTAGAGCGGGTGCTCAGGTTGGGTTGTTTCATATCTGCGGGTTGTGACCTGGATGTAGAGAGCGGTGCTGAGGTTGGGTTGTTTCATATCTGGGGTTGTCACATGGATGTAGAGAGGGTGCTCAGGATGGGTTGTTTCATATCTGCGGGTTGTGACCTGGATCTAGAGAGGGTTCTCAGGTTGGGTTGTTTCATATCTGGGGGTTGTGACCTGGATGTAGAGCGGGTGCTCAGGTTGGGTTGTTTCATATCTGGGGGTTGTGAGCTGGATGTAGAGAGGGTGCTGAGGTTGGGTTGTTTCATATCTGCGGGTTGTGACCTGGATGTAGAGAGGGTGCTCAGGGTGGGTTGTTTCATATCTGCGGGTTGTGACCTGGATGTAGAGAGGGTGCTCAGGTTGGGTTGTTTCATATCTGCGGGTTGTGACCTGGATGTAGAGAGGGTGCTCAGGTTGGGTTGTTTCATATCTGCGGGTTGTGGCCTGGATGTAGAGAGGGTGCTCAGGTTGGGTTGTTTCATATCTGCGGGTTGTGACCTGGATGTAGAGAGGGTGCTCAGGTTGGGTTGATTCATGTCTGCGGGTTGTCACCTGGATGTAGAGAGCGGTGCTCAGGTTGGGTTGTTTCATATCTGCAGGTTGTGACCTGGATGTAGAGAGCGGTGCTGAGGTTGGGTTGTTTCCTATCTGGGGGTTGTCACATGGATGTAGAGCGGGTGCTCAGGGTGGGTTGTTTCATATCTGCGGGTTGTGACCTGGATGTAGAGAGCGGTGCTGAGGTTGGGTTGTTTCATATCCGCGGGTTGTCACATGGATGTAGAGAGGGTGCTCAGGATGGGTTGTTTCATATCTGCGGGTTGTGACCTGGATCTAGAGAGGGTTCTCAGGTTGGGTTGTTTCATATCTGCGGGTTGTGACCTGGATGTAGAGAGGGTGCTCAGGTTGGGTTGTTTCATATCTGCGGGTTGTGACCTGGATGTAGAGAGGGTGCTCAGGTTGGGTTGTTTCATATCTGCGGGTTGTGGCCTGGATGTAGAGAGGGTGCTCAGGTTGGGTTGTTTCATATCTGCGGGTTGTGACCTGGATGTAGAGAGGGTGCTCAGGTTGGGTTGATTCATGTCTGCGGGTTGTCACCTGGATGTAGAGAGCGGTGCTCATGTTGGGTTGTTTCATATCTGCGGGTTGTGACCTGGATGTAGAGAGGGTGCTCAGGGTGGGTTGTTTCATATCTGGGGGTTGTGACCTGGATGTAGAGAGGGTGCTCAGGTTGGGTTGTTTCATATCTGGGGGTTGTGACCTGGATGTAGAGAGGGTGCTCAGGTTGGGTTGTTTCATATCTGCGGGTTGTGACCTGGATGTAGAGAGGGCGCTCAGGTTGGGTTGTTTCATATCTGCGGGTTGTGAGCTGAATGTAGAGAGGGTGCTCAGGTTGGGTTGTTTCATATCTGCGGGTTGTGACCTGGATGAGGAGAGGGTGCTCAGGGTGGGTTGTTTCATATCTGCGGGTTGTGACCTGGATGTAGAGCGGGTGCTCAGGTTGGGTTGTTTCATATCTGCGGGTTGTGACCTGGATGTAGAGAGCGGTGCTGAGGTTGGGTTGTTTCATATCTGGGGTTGTCACATGGATGTAGAGAGGGTGCTCAGGTTGGGTTGTTTCATATCTGCGGGTTGTGACCTGGATGCAGAGAGGGTGCTCAGGGTGGGTTGTTTCATATCTGGGGGTTGTGACCTGGATGTAGAGAGGGTGCTCAGGGTGGGTTGTTTCATATCTGCGGGTTGTGACCTGGATGTAGAGAGGGTGCTCAGGGTGGGTTGTTTCATATCTGCGGGTTGTGACCTGGATGTAGAGAGGGTGCTCAGGGTGGGTTGTTTCATATCTGCGGGTTGTGACCTGGATGTAGAGAGGGTGCTCAGGGTGGGTTGTTTCATATCTGCGGGTTGTGAGCTGGATGTAGAGAGGGTGCTCAGGGTGGGTTGTTTCATATCTGGGGGTTGTGACCTGGATGTAGAGAGGGTGCTCAGGGTAGGTTGTTTCATATCTGGGGGTTGTGACCTGGATGTAGAGAGGGTGCTCAGATTGGGTTGTTTCATATCTGGGGTTGTGACCTGGATGTAGAGAGGGTGCTCAGGGTGGGTTGTTTCATATCTGCGGGTTGTGACCTGGATGTAGAGAGCGGTGCTCAGGTTGGGTTGTTTCATATCTGGGGTTGTCACATGGATGTAGAGAGGGTGCTCAGGATGGGTTGTTTCATATCTGCGGGTTGTGACCTGGATGTAGAGAGGGTGCTCAGGGTGGGTTGTTTCATATCTGGGGGTTGTGACCTGGATGTAGAGAGCAGTGCTGAGGTTGGGTTGTTTCATATCTGCGGGTTGTCACCTGGATGCAGAGAGAGGTGCTCAGGTTGGGTTGTTTCATATCTGGGGGTTGTCACCTGGATGTAGAGAGGGTGCTGCGGTTGGGTTGTTTCATATCTGCGGGTTGTGACCTGGATGTAGAGAGGGTGCTCAGGTTGGGTTGTTTCATATCTGGGGGTTGTGACCTGGATGTAGAGAGGGTGCTCAGGGTGGGTTGTTTCATATCTGCGGGTTGTGACCTGGATGTAGAGAGGGTGCTCAGGGTGGATTGTTTCATACCTGCGGGTTGTGACCTGGATGTAGAGAGCGGTGCTCAGGTTGGGTTGTTTCATATCTGCGGGTTGTGACCTGGATGTAGAGAGGGTGCTCAGGGTGGGTTGTTTCATATCTGGGGGTTGTGACCTGGATGGAGAGAGGGTGCTCAGGGTGGGTTGTTTCATATCAGCGGGTTGTGACCTGGATGTAGAGAGGGTGCTCAGGTTGGGTTGTTTCATACCTGCGGGTTGTGACCTGGATGTAGAGAGGGTGCTCAGGGTGGGTTGTTTCATATCTGCGGGTTGTGACCTGGATGTAGAGAGGGTGCTCAGGGTGGGTTGTTTCATATCTGCGGGTTGTGACCTGGATGTAGAGAGGGTGCTCAGGGTGGGTTGTTTCATATCTGCGGGTTGTGACCTGGATGTGGAGAGGGTGCTCAGGGTGGGTTGTTTCATATCTGCGGGTTGTGGCCTGGGTGTAGAGAGGGTGCTCAGGTTGGGTTGTTTCATATCTGCGGGTTGTGACCTGGATGTAGAGTGGGTGCTCAGGGGATCACTGAAAGAATATCGACTACCAAAATATCGACTACCCAAAATATCGACGAGAAAATATCTACAACCAAAATATCGAGTTTGTATGTACAAACAGGTAAGTACAAAAATATCGAGTACAAAATATCGTTAACAAAAATATAGTTGTAAAAAATATCGACTTTAATAAAAACAATGTTTAATTACATTAATATAAAAAAATAATGACTAAAATATAATTAACAATACTTAAAATAACTTTTAATAATTAAATAATTAATGAAAGTAAAAAAATTATATTTTTTTAATCATATTTCTTAAAACATATATATATATATAGTAACAAAATTTAATTAAATAATAGCCAATATTATTAACGTACAAATACAAAAGAGTAAAAATTACTATTCCCACTGCAAAGAGTGCAACAGTTGATATATGACGTTACAACGCAACTTTTACAACGCACTACCATTACAACGTAAGTATTGGTAAGTATATAATAATTTTTTTTAATTTAAAATATTTAAAATTATTTAAATATAATTTAATTTAATTTCATTTCATTAAATTAAATTAATGTAAATTTAATTTTACTTTATTTTTACACTGTACCCCTGTACCCCAAAACTGACCCTGAACCCTAAAAATACCCCTTTACCCAAAAACTAAAAACTGACCCTGAACCCTAAAAATACCCCTTTACCCAAAAACTAAAAACTGACCCTGAACCCTAAAAATACCCCTTTACCCAAAAACCAAAAACTGACCCTGAACCCTAAAAATACCCCTTTACCCAAAAACTAAAAACTGACCCTGAACCCTAAAAATACCCCTTTACCCAAAAACTAAAAACTGACCCTGAACCCTAAAAATACCCCTTTACCCAAAAACTAAAAACTGACCCTGAACCCTTAAAATACCCCTTTACCCAAAAACTGAAAACTGACCCTGAACCCTTAAAATACCCATTTACCCATAAACTAAAAACTGACCCTGAACCCTAAAAATACCCCTTTACCCAAAAACTAAAAACTGACCCTGAACCCTAAAAATACCCCTTTACCCAAAAACTAAAAACTGACCCTGAACCCTTAAAATACCCCTTTACCCAAAAACTAAAAACTGACCCTGAACCCTAAAAATACCCCTTTACCCAAAAACTAAAAACTGACCCTGAACCCTTAAAATACCCCTTTACCCAAAAACTAAAAACTGACCCTGAACCCTAAAAATACCCCTTTACCCAAAAACTAAAAACTGACCCTGAACCCTAAAAATACCCCTTTACCCAAAAACTAAAAACTGACCCTGAACCCAAAAAATACCCCTTTAATTTAACATAATTAGCAATTAATCAATTAAAATAAATTAATTACCAATTACATTTTAATTAATTAACAAATGTTATTTAATTACCAATTAATTAAATATTACTACCAATTAATACATTTACATATTTAATAAATAATAATTAATTTACTTCCCACCCTATTCCCCTATAAACCCACAACCAGCTACAGGAAAAACATTATTTTAATTTACATAATTAGCAATTAATCAATTAAATTAAATTAATTACCAATTAAATTTTAAATAATTAACATATAATATTTAATTACCAATTAATTAATTATTACTACCAATTAATAAATTTACATATTTAATTAATTATAATTAAATTACTTCCCACCCTATTCCCCTATAAACCCACAACCCGCTACAGAATAAAATTACACAATAATTTAAAAAAAATCATTAAATAAAAATAATTATAACATAAAATGACACTTTTCACACATATTACAACATAAAAACACTATAAATAATTACATATTATATAAAAAAAGATATTTTTTACTTTCGATATTATTTACAGTCGATATTACTTCACTTACCTTAAAAACGATATTTTGGCTGTCGATATTCTGTCCTGTCGATATTTTCTCCAAACGATATTTAAAACTCGATATTTTGTCCATTCGATATTGTGTAGTCGATATTATGTCTGTGCACCGTGCTCAGGGTGGGTTGTTTCATATCTGCGGGTTGTGACCTGGATGTAGAGAGGGTGCTCAGGGTGGGCTGTTTCATATCTGGGGCTTGTGACCTGGATGTAGAGAGGGTGCTCAGGTTGGGTTGTTTCATATCTGCGGGTTGTGACCTGGATGTAGAGAGCGGTGCTGAGGTTGGGTTGTTTCATATCTGAGAGTTGTCACCTGGATGCAGAGAGAGGTGCTCAGGTTGGGTTGTTTCATATCTGCGGGTTGTGACCTGGATGTAGAGAGGGTGCTCAGGTTGGGTTGTTTCATATCTGCGGGTTGTGACCTGGATGTAGAGAGGGTGCTCAGGTTGGGTTGTTTCATATCTGCGGGTTGTGACCTGGATGTAGAGAGCGGTGCTGAGGTTGGGTTGTTTCATATCTGGGGTTGTCACATGGATGTAGAGAGGGTGCTCAGGGTGGGTTGTTTCATATCTGCGGGTTGTGACCTGGATGTAGAGAGGGTGCTCAGGTTGGGTTGTTTCATATCTGTGGGTTGTGACCTGGATGTAGAGAGCGGTGCTCAGGTTGAGTTGTTTCATATCTGCGGGTTGTGACCTGGATGTAGAGAGCGGTGCTCAGGTTGGGTTGTTTCATGTCTGCGGGTTATCACCTAGATACAGAGAGGGTGCTCAGGTTGGGTTTTTCATATCTGCGGGTTGTGACCTGGATGTAGAGAGGGAGCTCAGGTTGGGTTGTTTCATGTCTGCGGGTTGTGTCATGGATGCAGAGAGGGTGCTCAGGTTGGGTTGTTTCATGTCTGCGGGTTGTGACCTGGATGTAGGGAGCGGTGCTCAGGTTGGGTTGTTTCATGTCTGCGGGTTGTGACCAGGATGCAGAGAGGGTGCTCAGGTTGGGTTGTTTCATATCTGCGGGTTGTGAGCTGGATGTAGAGAGGGTGCTCAGGTTGGGTTCTTTCATATCTGGGGTTGTGACCTGGATGTAGAGAGGGTGCTCAGGTTGGGTTGTTTCATATCTGCGGGTTGTGACCTGGATGTAGAGAGGGTGCTCAGGGTGGGTTGTTTCATATCTGCGGGTTGTGACCTGGATGTAGAGAGGGTGCTCAGGGTGGGTTGTTTCATATCTGCGGGTTGTGACCTGGATGTAGAGAGCGGTGCTCAGGTTGGGTTGTTTCATATCTGCGGGTTGTGACCTGGATGTAGAGAGGGTGCTCAGGTTGGGTTGTTTCATATCTGCGGGTTGTGACCTGGATGTAGAGAGGGTGCTCAGGTTGGGTTGTTTCATATCTGCGGGTTGTGACCTGGATGTAGAGAGGGTGCTCAGGTTGGGTTGTTTCATATCTGGGGGTTGTGACCTGGATGTAGAGAGGGTGCTCAGGTTGGGTTGTTTCATATCTGTGGGTTGTGACCTGGATGTAGAGAGCAGTGCTCAGGTTGGGTTGTTTCATATCTGCTGGTTGTGACCTGGATGTAGAGAGGGTGCTCAGGTTGGGTTGTTTCATATCTGCGGGTTGTGACCTGGATGCAGAGAGCGGTGCTCAGGTTGGGTTGTTTCATATCTGGGGGTTGTGACCTGGATGTAGAGAGGGTGCTCAGGGTGGGTTGTTTCATACCTGCGGGTTGTGACCTGGATGTAGAGAGCGGTGCTCAGGTTGGGTTGTTTCATATCTGTGGGTTGTGACCTGGATGTAGAGAGCGGTGCTCAGGTTGGGTTGTTTCATATCTGTGGGTTGTGACCTGGATGTAGAGAGCGGTGCTCAGCTTGGGTTGTTTCATATCTGGGGGTTGTCACCTGGATGCAGAGAGCGGTGCTCAGGTTGGGTTGTTTCTTGTCTGCGGGTTGTCACCTGGATGCAGAGAGCAGTGCTCAGGGTGGGTTGTTTCATATCTGCGGGTTGTGACCTGGATGTAGAGAGGGTGCTCAGGGTGGGTTGTTTCATATCTGCGGGTTGTGACCTGGATGTAGAGAGGGTGCTCAGGTTGGGTTGTTTCATATCTGGGGGTTGTGACCTGGATGTAGAGAGGGTGCTCAGGTTGGGTTGTTTCATATCTGTGGGTTGTGACCTGGATGTAGAGAGCGGTGCTCAGGTTGGGTTGTTTCATATCTGCGGGTTGTGAGCTGGATGTAGAGAGGGTGCTCAGGTTGGGTTGTTTCATGTCTGCGGGTTGTGACCTGGATGTAGAGAGGGTGCTCAGGGTGGGTTGTTTCATATCTGCGGGTTGTGACCTGGATGTAGAGAGCGGTGCTCAGGTTGGGTTGTTTCATATCTGCGGGTTGTGAGCTGGATGTAGAGAGGGTGCTCAGGTTGGGTTGTTTCATGTCTGCGGGTTGTGACCTGGATGTAGAGAGGGTGCTCAGGGTGGGTTGTTTCATATCTGCGGGTTGTGACCTGGATGTAGAGAGCGGTGCTCAGGTTGGGTTGTTTCATGTCTGCGGGTTGTGACCTGGATGTAGAGAGGGTGCTCAGGTTGGGTTGTTTCATATCTGCGGGTTGTCACCTGGATGCAGAGAGCGGTGCTCAGGTTGGGTTGTTTCATATCTGCGGGTTGTGACCTGGATGTAGAGAGGGTGCTCAGGGTGGGTTGTTTTATATCTGCGGGTTGTGACCTGGATGTAGAGAGCGGTGCTCAGGTTGGGTTGTTTCATATCTGCGGGTTGTGAACTGGATGTAGAGAGGGTGCTCAGGTTGGGTTCTTTCATATCTGGGGGTTGTGACCTGGATGTAGAGAGGGTGCTCAGGTTGGGTTGTTTCATATCTGTGGGTTGTGACCTGGATGTAGAGAGGGTGCTCAGGTTGGGTTGTTTCATATCTGTGGGTTGTGAACTGGATGTAGAGAGGGTGCTCAGGTTGGGTTGTTTCATATCTGGGGGTTGTGACCTGGATGTAGAGAGGGTGCTCAGGTTGGGTTGTTTCATATCTGTGGGTTGTGACCTGGATGTAGAGAGGGTGCTCAGGTTGGGTTGTTTCATATCTGGGGGTTGTGAGCTGGATGTAGAGAGGGTGCTCAGGTTGGGTTGTTTCATGTCTGCGGGTTGTGACCTGGATGTAGAGAGGGTGCTCAGGGTGGGTTGTTTCATATCTGCGGGTTGTGACCTGGATGTAGAGAGGGTGCTCAGGTTGGGTTGGTTTATATCTACGGGTTGTGACCTGGATGTAGAGAGCGGTGCTCAGGTTGGGTTGTTTCATATCTGCGGGTTGTGACCTGGATGTAGAGAGGGTGCTCAGGTTGGGTTGTTTCATATCTGGGGGTTGTGACCTGGATGTGGAGAGGGTGCTCAGGATGGGTTGTTTCATATCTGCGGGTTGTGACATGGATGTAGAGAGCGGTGCTCAGGTTGGGTTGTTTCATATCTGTGGGTTGTGACCTGGATGTAGAGAACGGTGCTCAGGTTGGGTTGTTTCATATCTGGGGGTTGTGACCTGGATGCAGAGAGCGGTGCTGAGGTTGGGTTGTTTCATATCTGCGGGTTGTGACCTGGATGTAGAGAGGGTGCTCAGGTTGGGTTGTTTCATATCTGTGGGTTGTGACCTGGATGCAAAGAGCGGTGCTCAGGTTGGGTTGTTTCACATCTGGGGTTGTGATCTGGATGCAGAGAGCGGTGCTCAGGTTGGGTTGTTTCATATCTGGGGGTTGTGACCTGGATGCAGAGAGCGGTGCTGAGGTTGGGTTGTTTCATATCTGCGGGTTGTGACCTGGATGTAGAGAGGGTGCTCAGGTTGGGTTGTTTCATATCTGGGGGTTGTGACCTGGATGCAGAGAGCGTTGCTCAGGTTGGGTTGTTTCATATCTGTGGGTTGTGACATGGATGTAGAGAGGGTGCTCAGGTTGGGTTGTTTCATATCTGGGGGTTGTGACCTGGATGTAGAGAGGGTGCTCAGGGTGGGTTGTTTCATATCTGCGGGTTGTCACCTGGATGCAGAGAGCGGTGCTCAGGTTGGGTTGTTTCATGTCTGCGGGTTGTCACCTGGATGCAGAGAGCGGTGCTCAGGGTGGGTTGTTTCATATCTGCGGGTTGTGACCTGGATGTAGAGAGGGTGCTCAGGGTGGGTTGTTTCATATCTGCGGGTTGTGACCTGGATGTAGAGAGCGGTGCTCAGGTTGGGTTGTTCATGTCTGTGGGTTGTGACCTGGATGTAGAGAGGGTGCTCAGGTTGGGTTGTTTCATATCTGCGGGTTGTGAGATGGATGTAGAGAGCAGTGCTCAGGTAGGGTTGTTTCATGTCTGCGGGTTGTCACCTGGATGCAGAGAGCGGTGCTCAGGTTGGGTTGTTTCATGTCTGCGGGTTGTCACCTGGATGTAGAGAGCGGTGCTCAGGGTGGGTTGTTTCATATCTGCGGGTTGTGACCTGGATGTAGAGAGGGTGCTCAGGGTGGGTTGTTTCATATCTGCGGGTTGTGACCTGGATGTAGAGAGCGGTGCACAGGTTGGGTTGTTCATGTCTGCGGGTTGTGAGCTGGATGTAGAGAGGGTGCTCAGGATGGGTTGTTTCATATCTGCGGGTTGTGACCTGGATGTAGAGAGGGTGCTCAGGTTGGGTTGTTTCATATCTGGGGGTTGTGACCTGGATGTAGAGAGGGTGCTCAGGTTGGGTTGTTTCATATCTGGGGGTTGTGACCTGGATGTAGAGAGCGGTGCTCAGGTTGGGTTGTTTCATATCTGCGGGTTGTGAGCTGGATGTAGAGAGGGTGCTCAGGGTGGGTTGTTTCATACCTGCGGGTTGTGACCTGGATGTAGAGAGCGGTGCTCAGGTTGGGTTGTTTCATATCTGTGGGTTGTGACCTGGATGTAGAGAGCGGTGCTCAGGTTGGGTTGTTTCATATCTGTGGGTTGTGACCTGGATGTAGAGAGGGTGCTCAGGTTGGGTTGTTTCATATCTGCGGGTTGTGAGATGGATGTAGAGAGCAGTGCTCAGGTTGGGTTGTTTCATGTCTGCGGGTTGTCACCTGGATGCAGAGAGCGGTGCTCAGGTTGGGTTGTTTCATGTCTGCGGGTTGTGACCTGGATGTAGAGAGGGTGCTCAGGTTGGGTTGTTTCTTATCTGGGGGTTGTGACCTGGATGTAGAGAGGGTGCTCAGGGTGGGCTGTTTCATATCTGGGGCTTGTGACCTGGATGTAGAGAGGGTGCTCAGGTTGGGTTGTTTCATATCTGCGGGTTGTGACCTGGATGTAGAGAGCGGTGCTGAGGTTGGGTTGTTTCATATCTGAGAGTTGTCACCTGGATGCAGAGAGAGGTGCTCAGGTTGGGTTGTTTCATATCTGCGGGTTGTGACCTGGATGTAGAGAGGGTGCTCAGGTTGGGTTGTTTCATATCTGCGGGTTGTGACCTGGATGTAGAGAGCGGTGCTCAGGGTGGGTTGTTTCATATCTGCGGGTTGTGACCTGGATGTAGAGAGCGGTGCTCAGGTTGGGTTGTTTCATATCTGCGGGTTGTGACCTGGATGTAGAGAGGGTGCTCAGGTTGGGTTGTTTCATATCTGGGGGTTGTGACCTGGATGTAGAGAGGGTGCTCAGGTTGGGTTGTTTCATATCTGTGGGTTGTGACCTGGATGTAGAGAGCGGTGCTCAGGTTGGGTTGTTTCATGTCTGCGGGTTGTGAGCTGGATGTAGAGAGGGTGCTCTAGTTGGGTTCTTTCATATCTGGGGTTGTGACCTGGATGTAGAGAGGGTGCTCAGGTTGGGTTGTTTCATATCTGCGGGTTGTGAGATGGATGTAGAGAGCAGTGCTCAGGTTGGGTTGTTTCATGTCTGCGGGTTGTCACCTGGATGCAGAGAGCGGTGCTCAGGTTGGGTTGTTTCATGTCTGCGGGTTGTCACCTGGATGCAGAGAGCCGTGCTCAGGGTGGGTTGTTTCATATCTGCGGGTTGTGACCTGGATGTAGAGAGGGTGCTCAGGGTGGGATGTTTCATATCTGCGGGTTGTGACCTGGATGTAGAGAGCGGTGCTCAGGTTGGGTTGTTTCATATCTGTGGGTTGTGACCTGGATGTAGAGAGGGTGCTCAGGTTGGGTTGTTTCATACCTGCGGGTTGTGAGCTGGATGTAGAGAGGGTGCTCAGGTTGGGTTGTTTCATATCTGCGGGATGTGACCTGGATGTAGAGAGGGTGCTCAGGTTGGGTTGTTTCATATCTGGGGGTTGTCACCTGGATGTAGAGAGGGTGCTCAGGTTGGGTTGTTTCATATCTGCGGGTTGTGACCTGGATGCAGAGAGCGTTGCTCAGGTTGGGTTGTTTCATACCTGCGGGTTGTGACCTGGATGCAGAGAGCGTTGCTCAGGTTGGGTTGTTTCATATCTGGGGGTTGTGACCTGGATGCAGAGAGCGGTGCTCAGGTTGGGTTGTTTCATATCTGGGGGTTGTCACCTGGATGTAGAGAGCGGTGCTCAGGTTGGGTTGTTTCATATCTGTGGGTTGTGACCTGGATGTAGAGAGCGTTGCTCAGGTTGGGTTGTTTCATATCTGTGGGTTGTGACCTGGATGTAGAGAGGGTGCTCAGGTTGGGTTGTTTCATATCTGCGGGTTGTGACCTGGATGTAGAGAGCAGTGCTCAGGGTGGGTTGTTTCATATCTGAGGGGTTATCACCTGGATGCAGAGAGCGGTGCTCAGATTGGGTTGTTTCATATCTGGGGTTGTTACCTGGATGCAGAGAGCGTTGCTCAGGTTGGGTTGTTTCATATCTGGGGGTTGTGACCTGGATGTAGAGAGGGTGCTCAGGTTGGGTTGTTTCATGTCTGGGGGTTGTGAGCTGGATGCAGAGAGCGGTGCTCAGGTTGGGTTGTTTCATATCTGCGGGATGTGACCTGGATGTAGAGAGGGTGCTCAGGTTGGGTTGTTTCATGTCTGGGGGTTGTGACCTGGATGTAGAGAGGGTGCTCAGGGTGGGTTGTTTCATATCTGCGGGTTGTGACCTGGATGTAGAGAGGGTGCTCAGGTTGGGTTGTTTCATATCTGGGGGTTGTGAGCTGGATGTAGAGAGGGTGCTGAGGTTGGGTTGTTTCATATCTGTGGGTTGTGACCTGGATGTAGAGAGGGTGCTCAGGTTGGGTTGTTTAATATCTGCGGGTTGTGACCTGGATGTAGAGAGGGTGCTCAGGTTGGGTTGTTTCATATCTGCGGGTTGTGACCTGGATGTAGAGAGGGTGCTCAGGTTGGGTTGTTTAATATCTGCGGGTTGTGACCTGGATGCAGAGATGGTGCTCAGGGTGGGTTGTTTCATATCTGCGGGTTGTGACCTGGATGGAGAGAGGGTGCTCAGGGTGGGTTGTTTCATATCAGCGGGTTGTGACCTGGATGTAGAGAGGGTGCTCAGGGTGGGTTGTTTCATATCTGCGGGTTGTGACCTGGATGTAGAGAGGGTGCTCAGGTTGGGTTGTTTCATACCTGCGGGTTGTGACCTGGATGTAGAGAGGGTGCTCAGGGTGGGTTGTTTCATATCTGCGGGTTGTGACCTTGATGTAGAGAGGGTGCTCAGGGTGGGTTGTTTCATATCTGCGGGTTGTGACCTGGATGTAGAGAGGGTGCTCAGGTTGGGTTGTTTCATATCTGGGGGTTGTGAGCTGGATGTAGAGAGGGTGCTCAGGTTGGGTTGTTTCATATCTGGGGGTTGTGAGCTGGATGTAGAGAGCGGTGCTGAGGTTGGGTTGTTTCATATCTGGGGGTTATCACCTGGATGTAGAGAGGGTGCTCAGGGTGGGTTGTTTCATATCTGGGGGTTGTCACCTGGATGTAGAGAGTGGTGCTCAGGTTGGGTTGTTTCATATCTGGGGGTTGTGACCTGGATGTAGAGAGGGTGCTCAGGGTGGGTTGTTTCATATCTGCGGGTTGTGACCTGGATGCAGAGAGGGTGCTCAGGTTGGGTTGTTTCATATCTGGGGGTTGTGAGCTGGATGTAGATAGGGTGCTCAGGTTGGGTTGTTTCATATCTGGGGGTTGTGAGCTGGATGTAGAGAGCGGTGCTGAGGTTGGGTTGTTTCATATCTGGGGGTTGTCACCTGGATGTAGAGAGGGTGCTCAGGGTGGGTTGTTTCATATCTGGGGGTTGTCACCTGGATGCAGAGAGCGGTGCTGAGGTTGGGTTGTTTCATATCTGGGGGTTGTGACCTGGATGTAGAGAGGGTGCTCAGGGTGGGTTGTTTCATATCTGCGGGTTGTGACCTGGATGCAGAGAGCGGTGCTCAGGTTGTGTTGTTTCATATCTGAGAGTTGTCACCTGGATGCAGAGAGAGGTGCTCAGGTTGGGTTGTTTCATATCTGGGGTTGTTACCTGGATGCAGAGAGCGTTGCTCAGGTTGGGTTGTTTCATATCTGCGGGTTGTGAGCTGGATGTAGAGAGGGTGCTCAGGTTGGGTTGTTTCATATCTGGGGGTTGTGACCTGGATGTAGAGAGGGTGCTGAGGTTGGGTTGTTTCATATCTGGGGGTTGTGACCTGGATGTAGAGAGCGGTGCTCAGGTTGGGTTGTTTCATATCTGGGGGTTGTGAGCTGGATGTAGAGAGGGTGCTCAGGTTGGGTTGTTTCATATCTGGGGGTTGTGAGCTGGATGTAGAGAGGGTGCTCAGGTTGGGTTGTTTCGCATCTGGGGGTTGTGACCTGGATGTAGAGAGCTGTGCTCAGGTTGGGTTGTTTCATATCTGCGGGTTGTGACCTGGATTTAGAGAGGGTGCTCAGGTTGGGTTGTTTCATACCTGCGGATTGTGACCTGGATGTAGAGAGGGTGCTGAGGTTGGGTTGTTTCATATCTGGGGGTTGTGACCTGGATGCAGAGAGGGTGCTCAGGGTGGGTTGTTTCATATCTGGGGTTGTTACCTGGATGCAGAGAGCGTTGCTCAGGTTGGGTTGTTTCATATCTGCGGGTTGTGAGCTGGATGTAAAGAGGGTGCTCAGGTTGGGTTGTTTCATATCTGGAGGTTGTGACCTGGATGCAGAGAGGGTGCTCAGGGTGGGTTGTTTCATATCTGGGGTTGTTACCTGGATGCAGAGAGCGTTGCTCAGGTTGGGTTGTTTCATATCTGCGGGTTGTGAGCTGGATGTAAAGAGGGTGCTCAGGGTGGGTTGTTTCATATCAGCGGGTTGTGACCTGGATGTAGAGAGCGGTGCTCAGGGTGGGTTGTTTCATATCTGGCGGTTGTCACCTGGATGTAGAGAGGGTGCTCAGGTTGGGTTGTTTCATATCTGGCGGTTGTCACCTGGATGTAGAGAGGGTGCTCAGGTTGGGTTGTTTCATATCTGGGGGTTGTGAGCTGGATGTAGAGAGGGTGCTCAGGGTGGGTTGTTTCATATCTGGCGGTTGTCACCTGGATGTAGAGAGGGTGCTCAGGGTGGGTTGTTTCATATCTGCGGGTTGTGACCTGGATGTAGAGAGGGTGCTGAGGTTGGGTTGTTTCATATCTGGGGGTTGTGACCTGGATGTAGAGAGAGGTGCTCAGGTTGGGTTGTTTCATATCTGCGGGTTGTGAACTGGATGTAGAGAGGGTGCTCAGGTTGGGTAGTTTCATATCTGCGGGTAGTGACCTGGATGTAGAGAGGGTGCTCAGGTTGGGTTGTTTCATGTCTGCGGGTTGTGACCTGGATGTAGAGAGGGTGCTCAGGGTGGGTTGTTTCATATCTGGGGGTTGTGACCTGGATGGAGAGAGGGTGCTCAGGGTGGGTTGTTTCATATCTGGGGGTTGTGACCTGGATGTAGAGAGGGTGCTCAGGGTGGGTTGTTTCATATCTGGGGGTTGTGAGCTGGATGTAGAGAGGGTGCTAAGGTTGGGTTGTTTCATATCTGCGGGTTGTGACCTGGATGTAGAGAGGGTGCTGAGGTTGGGTTGTTTCATATCTGGGGGTTGTGACCTGGATATAGAGAGCGGTGCTCAGGTTGGGTTGTTTCATATCTGGAGGTTGTGACCTGGATGTAGAGAGGGTGCTCAGGTTGGGTGGTTTCATATCTGCGGGTTGTGACCTGGATGTAGAGAGGGTGCTCAGGATGGGTTGTTTCATGTCTGCGGGTTGTGACCTGGATGTAGAGAGGGTGCTCAGGGTGGGTTGTTTCATATCTGCGGGTTGTGACCTGGATGTAGAGAGGGTGCTCAGGGTGGGTTGTTTCATGTCTGCGGGTTGTGACCTGGATGTAGAGAGCGGTGCTGAGGTTGGGTTGTTTCATATCTGCGGGTTGTGACCTGGATGTAGAGAGGGTGCTGAGGTTGGTTTGTTTCATATCTGGGGGTTGTGACCTGGATGCAGAGAGGGTGCTCAGGGTGGGTTGTTTCATATCTGGGGTTGTCACCTGGATGCAGAGAGCGGTGCTCAGGTTGGGTTGTTTCATATCTGGGGTTGTGACCTGGATGTAGAGAGCGGTGCTCAGGTTGGGTTGTTTCATATCTGGGGGTTGTCACCTGGATGTAGAGAGCGGTGCTCAGGTTGGGTTGTTTCATATCTGGGGGTTGTCACCTGGATGTAGAGAGGGTGCTCAGGTTGGGTTGTTTCATGTCTGCGGGTTGTGACCTGGATGTAGAGAGGGTGCTCAGGTTGGGTTGTTTCATATCTGGGGGTTGTGACCTGGATGTAGAGCGGGTGCTCAGGTTGGGTTGTTTCATATCTGCGGGTTGTGACCTGGATGTAGAGAGCGTTGCTCAGGTTGGGTTGTTTCATATCTGGGGTTGTGACCTGGATGTAGAGAGCGGTGCTCAGGTTGGGTTGTTTCATACCTGCGGGTTGTGACCTGGATGTAGAGAGGGTGCTCAGGTTGGGTTGTTTCGTATCTGGGGGTTGTCACATGGATGTAGAGAGGGTGCTCAGGGTGGGTTGTTTCATATCTGGGGTTGTCACCTGGATGCAGAGAGCGGTGCTCAGGTTGGGTTGTTTCATATCTGCGGGTTGTGAGCTGGATGTAGAGAGGGTGCTCAGGGTGGGTTGTTTCATATCAGCGGGTTGTGACCTGGATGTAGAGAGCGGTGCTCAGGTTGGGTTGTTTCATATCTGGGGTTGTGACCTGGATGTAGAGAGCGGTGCTCAGGTTGGGTTGTTTCATATCTGGGGGTTGCACCTGGATGCAGAGAGCGGTGCTCAGGTTGGGTTGTTTCATGTCTGCGGGTTGTCACCTGGATGCAGAGAGCGGTGCTCAGGGTGGGTTGTTTCATATCTGCGGGTTGTGACCTGGATGTAGAGAGGGTGCTCAGGTTGGGTTGTTTCATATCTGCGGGTTGTGACCTGGATGTAGAGAGCGGTGCTCAGGTTGGGTTGTTTCATATCTGCGGGTTGTGACCTGGATGTAGAGAGGGTGCTCAGGTTGGGTTGTTTCATATCTGCGGGTTGTGACCTGGATGTAGAGAGGGTGCTCAGGTTGGGTTGTTTCATATCTGGGGGTTGTGACCTGGATGTAGAGCGGGTGCTCAGGTTGGGTTGTTTCATATCTGGGGGTTGTGACCTGGATGCAGAGAGCGGTGCTCAGGTTGGGTTGTTTCATATCTGCGGGTTGTGACCTGGATGTAGAGCGGGTGCTCAGGTTGGGTTGTTTCATATCTGGGGGTTGTCACCTGGATGTAGAGAGCGGTGCTCAGGTTGGGTTGTTTCATACCTGCGGGTTGTGACCTGGATGTAGAGAGGGTGCTCAGGGTGGGTTGTTTCATATCTGGCGGTTGTCACCTGGATGTAGAGAGGGTGCTCAGGTTGGGTTGTTTCATATCTGGGGGTTGTGAGCTGGATGTAGAGAGCGGTGCTCAGGTTGGGTTGTTTTATATCTGCGGGTTGTGACCTGGATGTAGAGAGGGTGCTCAGGGTGGGTTGTTTCATATCTGGGGGTTGTGACCTGGATGTAGAGAGGGTGCTCAGGTTGGGTTGTTTCATGTCTGCGGGTTGTGACCTGGATGTAGAGAGGGTGCTCAGGTTGGGTTGTTTCATATCTGGGGTTGTGACCTGGATGTAGAGAGGGTGCTCAGGGTGGGTTGTTTGACATCTGGGGGTTGTGACCTGGATGTAGAGAGGGTGCTCAGGTTGGGTTGTTTCATATCTGGGGGTTGTGACCTGGATGCAGAGAGCGGTGCTCAGGTTGGGTTGTTTCATATCTGGGGGTTGTGACCTGGATGTAGAGAGGGTGCTCAGGTTGGGTTGTTTCATATCTGCGGGTTGTGACCTGGATGTAGAGAGCGGTGCTCAGGTTGGGTTGTTTCATATCTGGGGGTTGTGACCTGGATGTAGAGAGGGTGCTCAGGTTGGGTTGTTTCATATCTGCGGGTTGTGACCTGGATGTAGAGAGCGGTGCTCAGGTTGTGTTGTTTCATGTCTGCGGGTTGTCACCTGGATGTAGAGAGGGTGCTCAGGTTGGGTTGTTTCGTATCTGCGGGTTGTCACCTGGATGTAGAGAGGGTGCTCAGGTTGGGTTGTTTCATATCTGGGGGTTGTGACCTGGATGTAGAGAGGGTGCTCAGGGTGGGTTGTTTCATATCTACGGGTTGTGAGCTGGATGTAGAGAGGGTGCTCAGGTTGGGTTGTTTCATATCTGCGGGTTGTGACCTGGATGTAGAGAGCGGTGCTCAGGTTGGGTTGTTTCATATCTGGGGGTTGTGACCTGGATGTAGAGAGGGTGCTCAGGTTGGGTTGTTTCATATCTGGGGGTTGTGACCTGGATGTAGAGAGGGTCCTCAGGGTGGGTTGTTTCATATCTGGGGGTTGTGACCTGGATGTAGAGAGGGTGCTCAGGGTGGGTTGTTTCATATCTACGGGTTGTGAGCTGGATGTAGAGAGGGTGCTCAGGTTGGGTTGTTTCATATCTGCGGGTTGTGACCTGGATGTAGAGAGCGGTGCTCAGGTTGGGTTGTTTCATATCTGGGGGTTGTGATCTGGATGCAGAGAGGGTGCTCAGGTTGGGTTGTTTCATATCTGCGGGTTGTGACCTGGATGTAGAGAGCGGTGCTCAGGTTGGGTTGTTTCATATCTGGGGGTTGTGACCTGGATGTAGAGAGGGTGCTCAGGGTGGGTTGTTTCATATCTACGGGTTGTGAGCTGGATGTAGAGAGGGTGCTCAGGTTGGGTTGTTTCATATCTGCGGGTTGTGGCCTGGATGTAGAGAGGGTGCTCAGGTTGGGTTGTTTCATATCTGGGGGTTGTGACCTGGATGTAGAGAGGGTGCTCAGGTTGGGTTGTTTCATATCTGGGGGTTGTGACCTGGATGTAGAGAGGGTGCTCAGGTTGGGTTGTTTCATATCTGGGGGTTGTGACCTGGATGTAGAGAGGGTGCTCAGGTTGGGTTGTTTCATATCTGGGGGTTGTGACCTGGATGTAGAGAGGGTGCTCAGGTTGGGTTGTTTCATATCTGGGGGTTGTGACCTGGATGTAGAGAGGGTGCTCAGGTTGGGTTGTTTCATATCTGGGGGTTGTGACCTGGATGTAGAGAGGGTCCTCAGGGTGGGTTGTTTCGCATCTGGGGGTTATGAGCTGCAGGTTGAACATGAATGGCGGCTGCTTTCAGTTCCGGTTTTGCGTTCTGATGCTGGTATCTTGGAAATAACCCTGTTTTCAAGAGTTCTTCTGAAGTGACTCTGTTCCTGGGTGCTTTGAAGCTTTCCTGGTGACCTTCCATGACACTTTATTTCCATGATCATTCAGTGGCTCCTACGCCTCTTTCTCTCACACTCTGCATTGGAGCTGCTCTTACTTCTATGCACTGCATTTTTCTCTGTATTGGTTTACTGTGCATATATTGGTCTAATGTTAATTCGCAGTATAAATAGTCTAATCCTTTGTCATGGGTCCCAACCTTAAGATGCAATGTTACCAATGTGTCCCCGACCCAGCTGAGTGTGGTCACCCTTTTACTGATGACGTCACCTGTGACATCATCAGTGACTTCACTCAGTAGATCCCTTTTGGTGTCATGTTTCACACGTGTGATCATTTCCCCGTGGCTGTCCTGATCTGAGGGTTGCTGCCCTCAGCACCGAAGGCCCCTCGGCCATGGCTGCCTCCTGGTCATTGCGTTCATGCAGCGCTCTGCGGCTCACGCAGAGGCCTCAAGGCGCTGTCGCCTTGTATGGAGGGTGATGGGGGTGCACATGGCACGGACGGGGAGCGTGTTGGCGGTATGACCCACATAGAGTGAATCGGAGGATGAGTTTGAGTCGAGAGATGTCCTCATGTCCTGACAGTGCGATGTCTTGCAAGGAGAAGAGAGGGATGTCCCTAGGGACACAGAGTGGACAGGCGTGACCCTCCCTGGGAGTGATGATAGAGTCACATACATGGCGTGCTTGAGTCACAGCAGTGACACAGGAGAATCGGGTCAGATTGTGACGAATGCGGTCATCATAAAGTCGTGGTGTAGCCAGACCCAGCTGAAGGGGATTGGAATCGACATGAATGGAGGAACCGCGAAAGCTGGATTTGATACAATTTTTGTATTAATATTTGAGAAGACGGCCTTGAACTAGGCTTCCCTGATCCCCTAGCAGGAAGGACTTTGTCAATGTGCCACCCTGAGACAGAGGCCAGTTGGACTGCAACCACCCCACAACCCACCGAGCTGCATCTGAGCAAGATTTGTTTTAGGAAACGATCCATCATTTGAGGTATCACAGAGATGATTAGTGGAGTTCAAACCCTGTGGAAGGACACACAAGAACACGAGGAAACCAAGGGGACATTTCAAAGATTTATTGTTAAAATCAAAACTCTATCCTAGTGTGCACAATGTGAAGAGTAACACTTACGAATGTAAACTATACCGTAGCGGCCAGATTCAAAAGTGTTAAAAGCAAATAATAATGTCATGTTTTAATGAGATCATTATAGTTTCTTATGTTGTATTTACAATTCCATCCTTACCTCATTGCCTGTCTAAACTGATCTTAGCACCAAAGAAAGGGCCTAGTTTCAGTTTCAAAGATGGTTCCCCCCACATACCCTGTCTGAACCAAGACACAGTGTTCGGCAATAGAGCAGTGTCTGTTCTCCTCTTCTATGTTGGAAGGCAGGTAGATAACCTTGCTGAAAAAAAGATGATATGTTCCTCCTGGTCGCCTGCAGCAAAGGAAGGTGATGCAGTGCTGTATGGGCGCGGTACTGAGGGGCCGATTAGGATCGCGGACGGACTTGAGTCTGTCCACGACCCCTGAGGAGGAGGGAACGTCCACATGGGCTGCGGCGTTCCCTCCTGTGCAATTAGGATGTGACCGCCACCATGGCGGTCACATCCTCTATTTTTAACATTGCGGCGAGTGCGGCTTCAAGCTGCACCCGCCGCAATGTTAAAAAAGCACGCATTGCATTTACATGCAGAAAGCGGCAGGCACCGCGCGGTGCCTGCCGCTTCCATGTGCACCCCCCCCCCCCCTTCACCCAGGAGGCCCACAACAGGCCCCCGAAGTGCACATCCGTATGCTTTTCCATGGCGGAGAACCTGCCGCGGAAAAACATATCTGCTACGCAATCCTAATATATCTGGCGGTGTCTGAGAGACACCGCCACCATATAAGAGCTTTTCCGCCCATGTTGTAAGCCGACCGCGGCGGAAAAGCGGCGGACAGAAACCAAGACCCACCAGCCATCCTAATTTGGGGGTGGGTCTTTGGAGGCTCCGCAGCGGTTTTCCCGCATCCTCCGGGCCGGCTGTGGCTTCCGCCGGCCCGGAGGATGCGGGAAAACCGTGATCGCAATGTGCCCCATAGTCTCTGGTATAAAGTTCCTCTCTCTCCATCACACCCTGTTCTTAGTTGTTATCACGTATCTGATCATTGTTGGGTCTTTTGAGAATAAACAATTAGCAGAAATGGCCGGCACCCTTCCACTTTGTTATTGTCTGTGAAACCGTGCTCTTTGTTTAATAATAACAACTTGGTAACTGGTGTTACCAAGATTGGATTACAGAAGCACCACTCTTTGCGGTCTCCCCAAATACAAGCGGTCCCCGCTGAGGGCGTCGCTCAACGCTGCGGCCGGACTGGTCTCAAGGATTAAAAGAAACAACCACATCTCTCCAACCTTGGAAGCTCTGAACTGGCCGCCCCATGGGGCAAGAATACACCTAATGACCCACAAAGCCCTGCATAACAACACCCCCTCTTACTTAGCACTAAAGTTAGAGCGGTCGGGAGGACGCAGACAATTGCGAAGTGCGAAGTCACTACTACCGAAACCACAGTCCCTCCATAAAAAGAGAACTGGGTGCAGAGCTTTTTCAGTTATGGCATCGAAGATTTGGACCTCCCTACCTACACTGGTACGCGGAATCGGTTGTATGACATTACAACGCATGCTTTTACATTGCATGCTTTTACAACGCAGTTTTTACAACGCATACCATTACAACGCATAGGGCTTTTAGGCGCTGGATAGTGAATTGTTTTATTTACTATTCCAACTCCAGTCCCCGTGGATAGTAGGGAAGGTGTTGGATAGTACATTAAACATATTCCCTATCCTAGAGCGCCCCCCAGCGCTATGCGTTGTAATGGTTTGCGTTGTAAAAGTTGCGTTGTAAAGGCACTGCGTGGTAAAAGTTGCGTTACACAGGTTCTTTACCCGTGGAATCTCATCCTTTACCTCCTTCAAAAAAGAAGTAAAAATGCTTCTAATGAACAAATTTACATCCTAAGACTTTAATACAATGTTGACTAATAGTTACCTATGAAATCCTGATGTTTCTGTCGACCTCTTCTGTATTGAATGGAGAATACCGAATGTATATATTCTACCTCAACCTCCTAATGTCTAATAACAGTGGATTGTGAAGAGCTCTGATTCCCTCGTGGATCACTCTTAGTCGTCTTCTAGTCACCTACGCTATCCATATAATACTATATACCTCTTTTGTACTGAATGGCGAATACGAAATGTTTGTATACCACATCAACCATGTAATGTTTAATAATTGTATATTGTAAAGCACTCTGATACCCTCGTGGGTCACGTTCGCTCTATATACAACTTTATAAATAAATAAATAAATCAACAAACAACAAGAAGTAAAGTTATAAGCTTCCATCAAACCTGCTTCATAAATCCAAAACAATTATTAGAACTGAGTTCTTTCAGACATAAAAACATGAATATATTGAAGCGGACTTGATTATGATCTTGGAAAGGAAAAAGGTATTTTATATGGATTTATGGTAGGCATGTGGTATTTCTATAGGACAAACCTAGCCAAAAGAGAGAAGGGTTCCGTACATAATCAAAGGCAACCCTAAGGCTAAGGACTAATAGGAGACAACGCTGAATTGTGGGCGGTGAATACATCGTGATGTCGTGTACTTCATAGATGTGAGACTTCAACTCTTTCCTAAACTAGAGCCGTGTTGGAGGGGTGCTGATGAACACGGGGATGTTGTTCCTGGTCCTTGGTTCATAGATGGAGAAGGCCTGCTGCCTTGGTTTGTTTTTTGTTTTTACACTTCTTCGTCTGCACTCTGATGATCTCCTGGGGGTGTGTGTGCAGAGAACCATTAGAGATGGTGAGCCTGTCTTCAAGATAAGCAGGGGTGCTGGTTGTGATGGTTTGTAAATGATGCACCTGTTTTTGAAGACGGTGTGAGGGCGGCAGGAGGAGGCAAGGAATTCCATTAGGGTGGGGGTGATGTGATCATATTTTTTCAGGTAAAAAAAATCAAAAGGAGGTCTCCTAATAGTTCCAGTTTAGGGACAAGGAGAGTTAACAAGGCAAAAGAAGGGAGTCCCTATGTTCCACAAATTTGGGAGTATTTGTGTCAGTACCACTCTTTTAGAAGCACACAAAACCTGTACATGTATCATGAATAGTTTACTGAATAATGCAAATACACCGTTATTCAAGATTAAACCTGTTTGTACAGTTTATTAAAAATGTCGTATTTTCTTTAGCACTTAGTGCTCACAATGTTTTAGAAAATGAAACAAGAAGAACACAATTGGTAGAAAAATAAAAATAATTGCACTACAATTACTAACAACAGTTGTCAATGTACACCAGTTAAAAAACAGCAAAAAATTATTATTGCACATAAGTCCGTTAAAAAACAACAGTAGTTGTTGCACACAAGTCACAAAAATCAGTTAAAAAACAGCAATAGTTGTTGCACACAAGTCGACGCAGCGTTTCGGTTTTATTTTTACACCTTCATCAGGACAGTTTTCTAATCAGAAAAAGAAACATACAGTTAGGAATCGCACTGATCACATTTTGTTTTTTATACATTGTTGTTAGGTTATGTTCATTATACCATAGGAACATTGGTTCTTCCTGGTGCTCTTATAAAGGGAACGTGTGGTACTAAAAGTGGATACTCTTTTTGTGGGAATGAGATCACTAGAGGTACGGGTTAGATGCATGCAATACACACAGAGTGTTAGAATGTAGCTGTACCTTGTGATTGACAAGAAAGGGAATAGCCAGGAGTCTAGGGCGGAAGTAATAAAAACTACTTGAGTAGTCCTGCAATCTGAACCTGACAGCGCATATGCAGCGCGAAAAGAACAAAAAACTACAGATGTAGTTTAGGTTCCCGCCCCAGACAGGATATCCAATTAAAATTTAGCGGGAAATAGGCGATTGACCGGATACACTTGCGGACTTATAAACAGGAAGTCCCCAGGCGTAAGGGAATACCGGAAAACGAGGGTGTCGAGAGGAGCAGGGAGGCCGACCTGTATACAAAAGGTAAGAATATGGATACTAACGAAGGGACACTCGTAATTTTGATAAGCAGCGGGACTCGCTTTAGTATAAATAGAGGCCCTACCACCTAGACTTCCATTTGCCAATGGGTTTGACATTTGATAATAATTTGTCGCTTCCCCAGCGCTAGTCTGTTATCTTATGGCTGAATGACACACGAGCTAAAATATTCTAATTTCGGAAGATAGCTATTCATTCTGCCGCATTCAAAACGCGCAATACAAACCCTTAAGGCACCTAAACTTATTGCCTAGGAACGGCAAAGATGGAAGGTCATATAAATGACCGCATTCCCAGTGTTAGCCGCATTTTGAAAGACTCCCCAATATGCAATTGAGAACGTATCGTGAGCGAAAATGTCACCTTTTAATGCCGAATAGGGCTACATAATTCGCCTTAAACCTATGCGCGTAATCACATTGTCTAAAAAACTCCACAGGAGAATGCCGCCCATTAGGCAAGTGCTAAAAATATAATTATGTAAAGTAGACCGAATTGCCAGGCTAACATAAAATGTTGTAAAATTATACAATTTGTAAACCGATCTAAGATCTACGCTAACCCTGTAAACGCTACAGACGCTAGACGATACACTATTTAAAAAAAAAGGATAAATTGAGTAAATGAAAACTGTATTAAATTACAGATCCGGATGAAACACGGATATAAAAGTATTTCTAAAACGGACGACTGTTCGGTGACGGACACTGCAATTGATAAAGCTGTCGTCAAGAGCATCTATTCTGTCTGTTCTTCCACTCCAAAATGGTAAGTCCCACAGAATTTAATCTATCTGTGAGATCAGGGGTAGGGTGAGAATCTTTTGAGTGAAGTATGAGTTCTCACGGTCATTTCTTGTCCGCTCTTCCTTTGTTTGATGATAATTAGATCAATCATCTCTCCAAAAGACCCTAAAGAAAATAAAACGGTGGCTCCCTCGACCCTCAGATGTAAGGATTGTGTATCACACACTTAAAGGTAACTAGAACAATCCCGACGAGCCGAGTACTACTATCTCACGCTGTACTCCAGAATAAATAAGACCCTTATCCATTATTTCATAGATCTCCTTACACTCTGTATTGATGCCAGTGTGTAATTCAGATGGCCCGAGAAAATTGATTACCTCGAATTGATTATAGAGGACTCCTGGCTATTCCCTTTCTTGTCAATCACAAGGTACAGCTACATTCTAACACTCTGTGTGTATTGCATGCATCTAACCCGTACCTCTAGTGATCTCATTCCCACAAAAAGAGTATCCTCTTTTAGTACCACACGTTCCCTTTATAAGAGCACCAGGAAGAACCAATGTTCCTATGGTATAATGAACATAACCTAACAACAATGTATAAAAAACAAAATGTGATCAGTGCGATTCCTAACTGTATGTTTCTTTTTCTGATTAGAAAACTGTCCTGATGAAGGTGTAAAAATAAAACCGAAACGCTGCGTCGACTTGTGTGCAACAACTATTGCTGTTTTTTAACTGATTTTTGTGACTTGTGTGCAACAACTACTGTTGTTTTTTAACGGACTTATGTGCAATAATAATTTTTTGCTGTTTTTTAACTGGTGTACATTGACAACTGTTGTTAGTAATTGTAGTGCAATTATTTTTATTTTTCTACCAATTGTGTTCTTCTTGTTTCATTTTCTAAAACATTGTGAGCACTAAGTGCTAAAGAAAATACGACATTTTTAAGAAACTGTACAAACAGGTTTAATCTTGAATAACGGTGTATTTCCATTATTCAGTAAACTATTCATGATACATGTACAGGTTTTGTGTGCTTCTAAAAGAGTGGTACTGACACAAATACTCCCAAATTTGTGGAACATAGGGACTCCCTTCTTTTGCCTTGTTAACTCTCCTTGTCCCTAAACTGGAACTATTAGGAGACCTCCTTTTGATTTTTTTGACTTGTTATTAACGGTTGGTTAACCGGGGAGGTGGTGTGGATATACCTCTGAGTAATCCTCATGCTCTGACCATAATGGATAGCTTGAAAACAAGTAGCTATAGTGAAGACCAATTTAACAGAATAGTGAATGGTACCACTAAGAACATCACAACAGTCCAAATAGACAACTGTGATGAAGAGGAATGGCGGAAGTTATGGAACGCCAAGAAAAAACTAGTGAGAACAGAACTTCACTCAGATTTCCTCATTGACTATTGTAAAAAAGGAATAATACCTAAAGGACTTCAAGTTACAAACGAACCGGGTATCTTTATCAATAATCGAGAGTTCATTGAAAATTGGACATTTATAGCCAATAGATGCAGCCGTGACTGGATGCTCCTGATAATAGAAACAGCTACAGCTATCCTCATCATTGAACGACAGGAAATAAATGAGATGGAACTAAAATTAGAAGAAAGTACTGCCTTAGAAGATGCCAAAAGAAAATTAGAGGATATTAAAAATGATGTCAATGGCTATAGAGATTATTTAATTGGTAAAAAAAGCACCAAATTGAAGAAAGATATCGCTAAATTTAATCCAGAGCATGTCTATCCGTATCTTCAAAAAGATTATTATGAACGTCCCCGTGAGAACACTCAAAACTATAAACCATGGCAAAACCAGCCTAAACATTTCCAAAAAAAGAAGGTTCGTTTCTTTGATACTTCATACACGAGTTCAGATTCTGAACCAGAAATGTCTAGTGAACACCATAATCAAAAGGACAAAGATACTACCCAAAGGTCAGATAGATAATCCCTCTCTTTTTTAGAGCAGCGCCAACAATTTGGACAACAGAGAGGGAGGAACAGGGGGAGGGCCAAATTCAACCCTCAACCTCAGTTCAATCGCAGACCGAACACCAGGAGCCAAAAGACCTGGGACTAACAGATAAAGCCCCGATAATAAATCTTTCTAACTTTCCCCTTACAGACATAGACAATAAACTTTTAGCAAAAGGATTAGGTTTTGCAATAGTCTCGCCAATAGATAGATTTAACCTAGAGCGTGATTTACAAACTTTTTTTCGTAAGATTAGATTACAATCTTTCTTTGAAGACAAAGATAGGATTCCATCAGCGAATAAATCAGGGTTGAAACCTAAATCCAAGTGGACTCCACAGTTAGGGCAGGTTAATAAAGACATAGAGGCATTCGAGAGATCTGTAGAGAAGAGTGTCTCAGACCTCCTAGACCATAAACAATGGCTAAACTATAATTTAAAGCTAGAGGAAAAGGAGTCACTTAATAAACTCCAGAACTGCAATATGCTCACGATTAAGCCTGCAGACAAAGGCGGGAGTATTGTTATCATGGCCACAGAGAACTATAATGAAAAAATTGCCTCTATGTTGAACAATGAAGAACACTACCAGAAAGTTGACAGAAAGGACTGGCAAGAATTAAAAAAGACAATCAAACAAATGCTAGATCTAGCAAAGGAAGATGAGGTTATCTGCACTGATTAATTTAATTTTCTATACAATGAGAATCCTACAGTACCAGCACTCTATGGATTACCGAAAGTGCATAAAAATCTAGAAAACCCGCCCCTTAGACCCATAGTATCGAGCATTGGCTCACTTACCGAACCACTTAGTAAATACGCGGATATTTTTCTACAGCCATATGTTGTAGCCCAAAAGGCATACATTAAAGATACAGCAGCAATAATACAAAAAGTAGAGGGTCTAGGTTTTAACAATAACACTCAACTATTGGTAACACTTGATATAGAGGCCCTATATACCAATATCCCTCAAGACAGTACTATCACAATGATAGAGAGCCTTTTGAGCACAGAAAGTAGAGATCTGAATCCACACGAAGTGTTCATTATAGATTGTGTTAAGGTTGTTTTGAAAAACAACATTTTTGTTTTTAATAATGAATATTTCAAACAAATTAAGGGCACCAGCATGGGAGCTACCTGTGCTCCTAGTCTGGCATGCCTGTATGTGGCAGAATTTGAGAATATACACATATTTAACCCAATGGCACCTTTCTTTGAAAACATATCACACTGGTCTCGATATATCGATGACGTTTTTTTTATGTGGACGGGGCCAGTGGAATTATTGATTGAATTTATCTCATGGCTAAACCTGGGAGATAGTAATTTAAAATTCACCTCTAGTTTTAGCAATAGCAGCTGCGAGTTCTTGGATATCGTGATTAAACACGAAGATGGTGTATTAGCAGTTGAACTTTTTACTAAAAAAACAGACCGTAACACTATGTTACATTACACCAGCCACCACCCCCCCTGCCAACGTGATAACATTCCGTTTGGTCAATTTTTGAGACTTAAACGCAACTGTACAAATAACAGAGATTTTGAGAAGCATTCCAAGGTACTTACAACAAAATTCACTGAAAGGGGATACCCCAAACGCCTTGTGAAACATGCATATAAAAGGGCAAAGTACTTCAACAGAGATAATCTATTTCACAAGGAAGCCAAAAATGATCAGAAAAAACCTCTGATTTTTGTGACCAACTACAGTGCCATAAGTAATAAAATCAAAAATATCATAAATAGGAATTGGCATCTGATAACTAATAAAAATAAAGAAAAGATTCCCAGACCAATGATTGCTTTCAGACGTAATCAAACTCTCAGAAACAAACTAGTGCACACCTATAGGGAAGAGTCTACTCTCATACAAACAACCATGGACAAGGCCCCATTACCAACGGGCACTTTTCCGTGTGGCAGTTGTTCGAACTGCTCAATAATTAACAAAGGAGAGTATGTTGAACATAACAACGCAAAACATAGAATCAAATCTTTTATTAACTGCAGGTCAAAGAACATTATATATATGATTAAGTGCCCCTGCAATTTAGTCTATATAGGTGAAACGTCAAGAGAAATTAGACTACGGATTAATGAGCATAAATCCTCTATCCGGACAAAAAAGAAAGGAGCCCCATTAACTGAGCATTGGCAATCAGCAAAACATACAGTACAGGAACTTACATGGTGTGGCTTGGAAACAATACATATGAATGCTCGTGGGGGCAATATGGAAATAAAAAGGAAGAAGCGAGAGCAATTTTTCATGTCCCGCTTTAACAGTGTTAAGCAGGGCCTTAATTCCAAAGAAGACTGGGAACGCATTCTATAATCGAGGTTCCCATGTATTTCCAACATATATTAATGCTGGTTGGAATTCTGAACTCAAAGTGTGCCATTAGAGCATATTTGGGGCAAATAAGTAAACATCCCCTAGATTGTGGATAGGGTCCATAGTTATTCCCTGAACGAACTATGATAGAATAAAACTCTCCCCATGAGGGATAATAGTACCACCAAGAAGAAAATTCAAACTAACCTAGAGGCTTCGATTACAATACTGATCAACAGAAACGTATGCCTGCCTCGGTAAAATCTTTAAGATGGTTATAATATAAACCTCCATAGAACTTCTTAAAATAGAAATGACCCGCGCATACATGGCGGTTTATAATACTCAATGAGCCCCGCCTCAAAAGATATGTATGGCATTACCTTAAAAACAACCAGAGTACTTCTATATTTTAAATACGACTGCGCATACACAGTTATGGAATAACAAATAACTACAAATGTAATGCAACGGTAAGTCAAGCCCGTTTAATAAAAATCTAGGGCGGAAGTAATAAAAACTACTTGAGTAGTCCTGCAATCTGAACCTGACAGCGCATATGCAGCGCGAAAAGAACAAAAAACTACAGATGTAGTTTAGGTTCCCGCCCCAGACAGGATATCCAATTAAAATTTAGCGGGAAATAGGCGATTGACCGGATACACTTGCGGACTTATAAACAGGAAGTCCCCAGGCGTAAGGGAATACCGGAAAACGAGGGTGTCGAGAGGAGCAGGGAGGCCGACCTGTATACAAAAGGTAAGAATATGGATACTAACGAAGGGACACTCGTAATTTTGATAAGCAGCGGGACTCGCTTTAGTATAAATAGAGGCCCTACCACCTAGACTTCCATTTGCCAATGGGTTTGACATTTGATAATAATTTGTCGCTTCCCCAGCGCTAGTCTGTTATCTTATGGCTGAATGACACACGAGCTAAAATATTCTAATTTCGGAAGATAGCTATTCATTCTGCCGCATTCAAAACGCGCAATACAAACCCTTAAGGCACCTAAACTTATTGCCTAGGAACGGCAAAGATGGAAGGTCATATAAATGACCGCATTCCCAGTGTTAGCCGCATTTTGAAAGACTCCCCAATATGCAATTGAGAACGTATCGTGAGCGAAAATGTCACCTTTTAATGCCGAATAGGGCTACATAATTCGCCTTAAACCTATGCGCGTAATCACATTGTCTAAAAAACTCCACAGGAGAATGCCGCCCATTAAGCAAGTGCTAAAAATATAATTATGTAAAGTAGACCGAATTGCCAGGCTAACATAAAATGTTGTAAAATTATACAATTTGTAAACCGATCTAAGATCTACGCTAACCCTGTAAACGCTACAGACGCTAGACGATACACTATTTTTAAAAAAAGGATAAATTGAGTAAATGAAAACTGTATTAAATTACAGATCCGGATGAAACACGGATATAAAAGTATTTCTAAAACGGACGACTGTTCGGTGACGGACACTGCAATTGATAAAGCTGTCGTCAAGAGCATCTATTCTGTCTGTTCTTCCACTCCAAAATGGTAAGTCCCACAGAATTTAATCTATCTGTGAGATCAGGGGTAGGGTGAGAATCTTTTGAGTGAAGTATGAGTTCTCACGGTCATTTCTTGTCCGCTCTTCCTTTGTTTGATGATAATTAGATCAATCATCTCTCCAAAAGACCCTAAAGAAAATAAAACGGTGGCTCCCTCGACCCTCAGATGTAAGGATTGTGTATCACACACTTAAAGGTAACTAGAACAATCCCGACGAGCCGAGTACTACTATCTCACGCTGTACTCCAGAATAAATAAGACCCTTATCCATTATTTCATAGATCTCCTTACACTCTGTATTGATGCCAGTGTGTAATTCGGATGGCCCGAGAACATTGATTACCTCGAATTGATTATAGAGGACTCCTGGCTATTCCCTTTCTTGTCAATCACAAGGTACAGCTACATTCTAACACTCTGTGTGTATTGCATGCATCTAACCCGTACCTCTAGTGATCTCATTCCCACAAAAAGAGTATCCTCTTTTAGTACCACACGTTCCCTTTATAAGAGCACCAGGAAGAACCAATGTTCCTATGGTATAATGAACATAACCTAACAACAATGTATAAAAAACAAAATGTGATCAGTGCGATTCCTAACTGTATGTTTCTTTTTCTGATTAGAAAACTGTCCTGATGAAGGTGTAAAAATAAAACCGAAACGCTGCGTCGACTTGTGTGCAACAACTATTGCTGTTTTTTAACTGATTTTTGTGACTTGTGTGCAACAACTACTGTTGTTTTTTAACGGACTTATGTGCAATAATAATTTTTTGCTGTTTTTTAACTGGTGTACATTGACAACTGTTGTTAGTAATTGTAGTGCAATTATTTTTATTTTTCTACCAATTGTGTTCTTCTTGTTTCATTTTCTAAAACATTGTGAGCACTAAGTGCTAAAGAAAATACGACATTTTTAATAAACTGTACAAACAGGTTTAATCTTGAATAACGGTGTATTTGCATTATTCAGTAAACTATTCATGATACATGTACAGGTTTTGTGTGCTTCTAAAAGAGTGGTACTGACACAAATACTCCCAAATTTGTGGAACATAGTGACTCCCTTCTTTTGCCATATTTTTTCAGGTCATGGATGAGGCATGCAGGATACCCTTAAGGGGTGCCAAGGTGGCCTGGGAACTCTGCTCTCTGCCCCAGCAGCTCTGCTGTTGTGCCGCTGCCCCCAACACCTCTCTGCCTGGTAGGTGTTTGAGGCCCTCCTCCACCCCCAGGCTCCTGCCTGCACCTCATCCCTGGTGGTCCAGTGGGAGAGCTTTGCTCTTCTGCTGGTTTGCTCATCCAGCCTTCCCTGTTTGTCTGTCTTGTGTTCTGTTACTGTGCCTGGTTGCCTGCTTTCCTGTTTTTATTACTGTGCCTTGTTGTGTCCCTTGTTTCATTTTATTTGTATCGTGCCTGTTTTTTACTGCCCTTTTCTCGCTGCTGCCAATGAGGCCCCTACCCCCTGCCGGTTCCCGCTCCCACCTCCCGGCTGCGTTTCTCTCCCCTGTTCTCTGTTTAATGGAGGCCTCAGCTTGGACGATTGAGCAAGACCTCTGACCTCCTGGTAAGGGAACTCTGCTCTCCGCCCCAGCATCTCTGTCGTTGCGCTGCTACCCCCTACACATCTCAGCCTGGTAGGAGTTCGACTGGCTCCGCTCCTTCCTCACCTGCAGAACCCAAAGAATCAGACTCCCACCCTTCCTCTCCGAACCCTCCGAGATCAACAGCGGTTTACCCCAAGGATCCTTGCTCAGCTCCACGCTCTTAAACATCTACAGGGCCCCCCTCGCTGCCATCGTCAGACAGAATAGACTCAGCATAGTATCCTACGCCAACGACACCCAGCTCATCCTCTCCCTAACTAACTAAGGCTCCCCCACCACCAGACTGAGCTTCCATTAAGGAATGAAGGACGTCGCATCCTGGATGAGCAGCAGCTGCCTGAAGCTCAACTCGGAGAAGACAGAGGTCTTCGTCCTCGGACCTACCCCCTCCGCATGGAGCAGCACCTGGTGGCCCACCACCCTCGGAAACCCCCCACTCCCATGAACCACACCCGAATGCTCAGCATCATGCTCGACTCCTCCCTCACCATGATCCGACAGATCAACACCGTCGCCTCTACCTGCTTCAACACCCTCCGCATCCTTCGCAAGACCTTCAAATGAATCCCCCCGAATCCAGAAAGACCGTCACCCACGCACTCATAACAAGCAGACTGGACTCCAGGAACGCCCTCTACACCAGAATCAACAAATCCCTGCTCCCAAAACTCCTGACCATCCAGAACACCACAGCCAGACTCGTCCGCGGCATCCCACAACATGAACACATCACTCAACACCTGCAAAACCTCCACTGGCTCCCCGTCGAGAAGAGAGTAGCCTTCAAGCTACTCACCCACACCTACAAATCCCTCCACTACACCGCACCAAAATACCTCAACAAAAGAGTCTCCTTCCACGTACCCAGGAGAAAACTCCGCTCCGCCGACCTCGCCCTCGCCAAAACCCCACGTACCCGCAAAACCCGAGCCGGCGGAAGAGCCTTCTGCTACATCGTGGCAAAGACCTGGAATGAGCTCCCGATCAACATCAGATGCTCCCCCACTCTGCACACCTTCAGGAAGAGCCTCAAGACCTGGCTCTATGGCTGAACCGGAGCTGCACCCCCCCCCCAGCACCTTGAGGCCCTCACAGGCGAGTATCACGCTTCACAATTCCATGATTGATCGATTGATTGAAGTGGGGTCTGGGAGGCCATGGAGTGGGACATTACCACCACCCAGATGCGAGGGTCTGAGGGCTTGAACAGCAGTTCTGAAGTCTCTCTCTCTGAGAGAAATCATTTGACTTTCTTTACAAGAGAGAGCTGGTACCGGCAACCTTTGTATTTTTTGTCAGCCCATTCCAGGAGGGTGAGGTTGGTGTCCACGGCGAATCCAAGTGACGTGGCATTTGGTGACAAGTGTGCTTCGAAGCCACCAAGGTTCATGTCATTGAGCCAGGGTCTGTTCTGCATCTTGTTTACTGTTCTTGGAAAATAACAGGAATTCTGTCTAAATTGAGTTGAGTGTCAGGTGGGCACTGGGCTCACAGGTCTGGTTGAGGTGCAGCCCGTGTTTGAGGCATTGGATGTCTGAAGCAAAGGAGACCTTCAACTAGAGCTGTGCATCATCGGCATATTGGTGAATCCTGATGCTGTGTCTGTGAGTACGCAAAAGACACACACTTGATGGACGGAATGCAGAACAAATCAAAACATTCACCCCCAGTACAGATATCTGGGTCTAAATCCATCATTTTCTTGTTTACCATGCGTTCCAGTTTGAACCCAGCCATATGCAAATCAGTCTGACCCTGTCCAGCCCGAACTGCCAGGCCAGGTCCTCCCTGGACTGGAAACAAGCATCCTAGGACCAGTTTTGGGGTTTCACTCCTCTTCAGCCAGGATAGACTGATTCCAGTGGTATGGAGATCACGGTACTCACGTCTGAGCATACCAGTTCCACTTGGGGTGACAAATGCAAAAACAACAGTTGATGGACAGAATGCAGAACAATGTCATACATTCACCAAAGTACAGAGATCTGGGCCTAAATCCATCGTTTTATTGCTCCCCACGCCATTCCAGTTAGAACCCAGCCATATGCAAATCAGTCTTGACCCTGTGCCTCATGGGAACAATCTATCCCGAGCTGCCAAGCCAGGTCCTCACTGGACCGGAAACAAGCATCCTGGGACCGGTTTTGTGGTTTCATCCCTCATCAGCAGAAGAAGGTCTGCATTTTCAGTGATCCGCTTACTTTATGAATGGTGAGTCCTGTATCTTATCACTAGATGCACATCAAACCAAGATAGGAAAACCACCCAATTAACACCAATCATCATCACCAATTTTTTTTTTTATAGACATACCATTAAGAAGTATTTTCTCTCATATAGGTGGCTCCCCTGGACAGTGTTTATCGCCGTACTTACTATCGCTTAAGGTAATATATGGATCTCCATTTGAAAGATAGGAAGGTCATAAATAAATGAAGCAGATAATATACTGTTTTTTCCTTCTTACTTCTTAGTCAGTTGCCATTATCCTCATAAGAAGCACTGATAGCCAACAGACCCACATGACTAAAGGGATCCTGAAGCAGCACGAACTCCAATATACCATTGAGTTCAGAATAATCCACTTTATTTTATCTTAATTTCGAGGTATGTGACACCTTGGGGTTACTATAATTACAATATTAGGATAGGTGTCAGTCTGCACAGACATAGACCAAAAAGACTAGGATAAAGGGAGAGGTAACAGACTACAAATGGTTAAGTATATCAACTGTGTATACATATACAAAAGAATGAGGGCATGTGAACTCAATAGCTGCATTGGTAATGAAGAAAATTGTTACAATGTGCATACAAAGACAACACTATGATTATCAATGTTTGGTAATTCTGTGTTCTTTTAACCTAGAATCTGTCCTGAAGAAGGTGTTTTTATAAGAAAAAGCCGAAACGCCGTGTCGACATTTTTCTAATTCTTGTTTTATGTATTATGTTTTGCTTTTTATAAATTATGTATTAAATTGAGATGTGTACTCATCTATGTTTTTAATGTACTGCCAAATCAAACTGTATGTGATATTAATAATAATAAAATCTTGTATACGCCTTTGACCAAAAACTATTTGAGAACAGCCTCATTAATCCATCTTTCATGCTGGCATTGTGTAAAAACGATATAATAACCTGTGGGGATTTATAACTTTGATGTACCAGAACCTCTTACCTCTTGCCCTTCCTGTACCTGAGTAGTCTTAGACAGGTCCGTTTGTGTTGCACAGTCGGATTCACAACAACATTCATACAGTCGTCCATAAGCTCAGCATTGGGGCTTGTAGAGTGGGACACCACGTGATTTTCATTCTCTTTCCCCCTGGTCCCAGACAAACCCAGAGAGGGGGCCTCCTCATTTTTCTGGGGTGAATGTATGACATTGTTCTGCATTCTGTCCATCAACTGTTCTTTGTGCTTATGTCTGTGAGTGCAGCACGAAGGAACCTCCCTTCTGGGCCGTCCTATCCTAAAGAGCTTCTTGAAAGTGTATGTCTGAGATGGTCCTCGCCTGGACGTCCCCAGGGACAAAGACGTCACTGGAGGAGGTTCATGTACTGTCTGCACCATTGAACCGCCCTGGCAGCCTCCACCCCAGGCCTGTTATTTCCAGAATGGGCCGTCCTATCCTATAGAGCTCCTGGGGGGGGCGTATTTGACGTGGTTCACGCCTGGACGTCCCCAGGGACAAAGACGTCACTGAGGAAGGTTCATGTACCGCCTGCACCAATGCACCTCCCTGGCAGCCTTCACCCCAGGTGTGTTATTACCAGAACGGGCCCTCCTATCCTATAGAGGTTCTTGAAGGTGTACCTCAGATGGTTCACGCCTGGACGTCACCAGGCACAAAGACGTCACCGAAGAAGACCCCTTTGTCTGCACCAGTGCCGCCTCCCCCCATTCTCACCCCTATATTATTGGTGTCTCCGGTGTCACGGGGCTTTTGTGCCACTGTCGGCCATTATCTGTAATTTTACTTCAACGCTCAGCACAACGCAAAGAATCATGGGAGTCATGAACTCATTTGCATAAACTGCTCCCGTGCAGAGGTTTACAATGGAAGCGACACCTGTGACCCTGTAGTTTCACGTGGCAGGTGACAGGCGTCAGGGCGCCTCCCAGCCCCCTCCTCTGACGCGTGCCCAGATGTGGAGGGTTCTGTCACAGCTGTGAATGGGCAGAGGGCACTGGGGTCACAGATGAAGAGTTCTCGTATCATCCAACGTCGCACATCTCATTTCAGAGGAGTTATGAAAAATGAAATTATTATTTGCAAATTCATGAGAAATCGGCCAGTATTGAGAACATAACGTGTATTTGAAAACGCACGTGCACTCAGAAGGACATCTCGGCGCAGAATAACATGTTTATTTTTTCACAATGGTACTTATTATATCAACCTCTGAAGGATGAAAGGCGGAGTCGCCGTGCCAGGATTTGAACCTGTAACCATGAGGTCAAACACAGATCCTTGCAGTGACTGCATTAGTGCACTTGTCATAATGATGTAATAAATGTGTGCAGGGCTTTAAGGGGGATGAAATAACTGGGGGTCTCTCAAAGGGGCGTGGCCAATGAAATTAAGAGTGTAGTTTAAAAACATGTAAGCTTAAAATCTGTGCTTAGCACAGCGTGCCGCCCGACTGGCATGTCGCTGTCTCCGTCAGAGCATCCAGATATATTGTTCCACAAGTAACATTACACCTACAACAAGCCAGGACAATTGGCTTTGTCAATGGTTGTTAGATGCATAAGATAAATAAGCAACAGCTATAGCTCTGCTCTATACAAGATTGAAAGAGGATCAGTTCTGAAGTGATGAGACGGTGAAAGAACTGAAACGAGTCTCTTTGAAGTTACTTGAACATCTGCTGCAGAGGTGAGATTTGTTTCTCCCCCTGAGGGTGAGGGCAGCACGAAGAGCCCGAGAGGGGCCCGTCCCTGCGCCTGCATTGAAGAACTGTCGGTGAGCACCGGCAGGACCCGGCCCACTTAAAGCCCTGAATATGTGCTTGCTGATAAGATCACTGGACCCCTGGGTGATTTCAGAGGTAATGGCAGCGGAGTGACGTATCGGGTTTGATCAGTATCTTGATCAATGGAGTCATTACTGACGTAAGTAATACAGTCATATCTAATGTTATAATTGATGTAATCGGTGATGGTGACGTGATTAGTGGTGTTCGTCCGCTTACACTCCCAGCAGCAAAGTCACAGAGCAGAGGTCACGGAGGGCGTCCACTCCCCACCCCATCTCAGGGGAAAGATGCTATCGTCACGGGACGTCTGATGGACCCTATGGCGGATGAGCCCCTTCGCCACACCCCCTCGTCGCGGATCACTCTCATTTACAGTGGATGATTAAAGGACCCCACACGAGTGTTACTGCAATTAAAGCCTTCCTAAGTGAGACGCGACGGGCCTGCACTTCCGGTCTCACTCTGACGTCAAAGGTCTCCCGCTGACGTCATCCTCCCCTGACCACCCCGGACCCTCTCCCGTTGATTGGCCAGATCACCTGTTTCACCGGTGCTTCTGACTCCCAGCAGAGCGACCACCCACAGGCAGACACACCCCCTGAGAAGAGCGAGACCCCCCCACGGGATCTCCTGCCAGGGAAGGACCCGTGCAAGGCTCCCGGGGAGTCCCTGCCCACAAGCAAGACCACAAGACACCCTATCAGGGGTGTAACACAGGCCTCTGCAGCCCCCGCGGTGCGAGGGGGGGCTCACCCTCCAGGGGGCCCCGTCAGCACCGCACTTCTGCTGGGGTGCTCAAGCTTGAGTTCGGTGGGGGCCCCTTCACTTACCCTGCAAGGGGGCCCCCTCAAGGTTCGTTACGCCACTGCACCCTATAGACATGATGCTTGTAGCCAGAACCTATCCCAAGGGCGTTTCAAGGTCATACAAGGGCCACCTTCCACCCCTCGCACCAGCTCGAGGAATCCAGGGGCGAAGAGTTTGCCAGAGATTTTCCAGGAGAATCTGTGATCTCGGGAAGGAGACTCACACTTAACCCATCACCAATAAAAACCTGAGACTGTCAGTCTCAGAACCAGCTCAGCCAATGGCGCTCTTGACCGGGCGTTGAAGAGGCCACCCTGACCCTGAGCACCGGACAATCTCAGTGCATCAAAGCGCTCATCACACCATCCATGGTCAAGGAGGACTGATCTGGAGTCTTACATCCCCGGCTCGCTCGCATCAACGACCCTCTCGAACTTGGAAATGGACAGTCCAAGAGATGGCGCCACACATCTCCGGCTCCTTCGCATCAACAACCCTCTCGAACTTGGAAATGGACAGTCCAAGAGATGGCGCCACACATCTCCGGCTCGCTCGTATCAACGACTCTCGAGAACTTGGACTTGGAGAGTCCAAGAGATGGCGCCACACATCTCCGGCTCGCTCGTATCAACGACTCTCGAGAACTTGGACTTGGACAGTCCAAGAGATGGCGCCACACATCTCCGGCTCGCTCGCATCAACGACTCTCGAGAATTTGGACTTGGACAGTCCAAGAGGTGGTGTCACGCACCTCGCATCAACGACCCTCTCGAACTTCGACATGGACAGTCCAAGAGATGGCGTCACGCATCTCCGGCTCCCTCGCATCAACGACCCTTTCGAACTTGGACATGGAGAGTCCAAGAGATGGCGTCACGCATCTCCGGCTCCCTCGCATCAACGACCCTTTCGAACTTGGACATGGAGAGTCCAAGAGATGGCACCACGCATCCCTGGCTCCCTTGCATCAACGACCCTCGAACTTGGACATGGAGAGTCCAAGAGATGGTGTCACGCACCTCGCATCAACGACCCTCTCGAACTTGGACATGGAGAGTCCAAGAGATGGTGTCACGCACCTCGCATCAACGACCCTCTCGAACCTAGACATGGACAGTCCAAGACATAGTGTCACGCACCTCGCATCAACGACCCTCTCGAACTTGGACATGGAGAGTCCAAGAGATGGCCTCACGCATCTCCGGCTCCCTCGCATCAACGACCCTCTCGAACTTGGACATGGAGAGTCCAAGATATGGCGTCACGCACCTTACATCAATGACCCTCTCGAACTTGGACATGGACAGTCCAAGAGATAGTGTCACACACCTCGCATTAACGACCCTCTCGAACTTGGTCAAGGACAGTCCAAGAGATGGCGTCACACATCTCCAGCTCCCTCGCATCAACGACCCTCTCGAACTTGGAAATGGACAGTCCAAGAGATGGCGCCACGCATCTCCGGCTCGCTCGCATCAACGACTCTCGAGAATTTGGACTTGGACAGTCCAAGAGGTGGTGTCACGCACCTCGCATCAACGACCCTCTCGAACTTGGACATGGACAGTCCAAGAGATGGTGTCACGCACCTCGCATCAACAACCCTCTCGAACTTGGACATGGAGAGTCCAAGAGATGGCGTCACGCATCTCCGGCTCCCTCGCATCAACGACCCTTTCGAACTTGGACATGGAGAGTCCAAGAGATGGCATCACGCACCTCACATCAACGACCCTCTCGAACTTGGACATGGAGAGTCCAAGAGATGGTGTCACGCACCTCGCATCAACGACCCTCTCGAACCTAGACATGGACAGTCCAAGAGATAGTGTCACGCACCTCGCATCAACGACCCTCTCGAACTTGGACATGGAGAGTCCAAGAGATGGCCTCACGCATCTCCGGCTCCCTCGCATCAACGACCCTCTCGAACTTGGACATGGAGAGTCCAAGAGATGGCGTCACGCACCTTACATCAATGACCCTCTCGAACTTGGACATGGACAGTCCAAGAGATAGTGTCACACACCTCGCATTAACGACCCTCTCGAACTTGGACATGGACAGTTCAAGAGATGGTGTCACACATCTTCGGCTCGCTCGCATCAACGACCCTCTCAAGCTTGGACATGGACAGTCCAAGAGATGGCGTCACACATCTCCGGCTCGCTCGCTTTAACGAATCTCTCAAGCTTGGACATGGACAGTTTAAGAGATGGCGTCACGCATCTCCGGCTCCCTCGCATTAACGACCCTCTCGAACTTGGACATGGACAGTCCAAGAGATGGCGTCACACATCTCCAGCTCCCTCGCATCAACGACCCTCTCCAACTTGGTCATGGACAGTCCAAGAGATGGTGTCACGCATCCCCGGCTCCCTCGCATCAACGACCCTCTCGAACTTGGACATGGACAGTCCAAGAGATGGCGTCACGCATCTCCGGCTCCCTCGCATCAACAACCCTCTCGAACTTGGACATGGAGTGTCCAAGAGATGGCATCACGCATCCCCGGCTCCCTCGCATCAATGACCCTCTCGAACTTGGACACGGAGAGTCCAAGAGATGGCGTCACGCATCATCGGCTCCCTCGCATCAACGACCCTCTCGAACCTGGACTTGGAGAGTCCAAGAGATGGCGTCAATGTCCAAGTCCAAGAGATGGTGTCACGCATCTCCGGCTCCCTCGCATCTACGACCCTCTCAAGCTTGATCATGGACAGTCCAAGAGATGGCGTCATGCATCTCCGGCTCGCTCGCTTTAACAAATCTCTCAAGCTTGGACATGGACAGTCTAAGAGATGACGTCACGCATCTCCGGCTCCCTCGCATCAACGACCCTCTCGAACTTGGACATGGACAGTCCAAGAGATGGCACCACACATCTCCGGCTCGCTCGTATCAACGACTCTCGAGAACTTGGACTTGGAGAGTCCAAGAGATGGCGTCAAAGTCCAAGTCCAAGAGATGGTGTCACGCATCTCCGGCTCGCTCGCATAAACGACCCTCTCGAACTTGAAAATGGACACTCTAAGAGATGGCGTCACGCATCTCCAGCTCCCTCGCAACAACGACTCTCGAGAACTTGGACTTGGAGAGTACAAGAGGTGGTTTCACGCACCTCGCATCAACGACCCTCTCGAACTTGGACTTGGACAGTCCAAGAGATGGTGTCACGCACCTCGCATCAACGACCCTCTCGAACTTGGACATGGAGAGTCCAAGAGATGGTGTCACGCACCTCGCATCAACGACCCTCTCGAACCTAGACATGGACAGTCCAAGACATAGTGTCACGCACCTCGCATCAACGACCCTCTCGAACTTGGACATGGAGAGTCCAAGAGATGGCCTCACGCATCTCCGGCTCCCTCGCATCAACGACCCTCTCGAACTTGGACATGGAGAGTCCAAGATATGGCGTCACGCACCTTACATCAATGACCCTCTCGAACTTGGACATGGACAGTCCAAGAGATAGTGTCACACACCTCGCATTAACGACCCTCTCGAACTTGGTCAAGGACAGTCCAAGAGATGGCGTCACATATCTCCAGCTCCCTCGCATCAACGACCCTCTCGAACTTGGAAATGGACAGTCCAAGAGATGGCGCCACGCATCTCCGGCTCGCTCGCATCAACGACTCTCGAGAATTTGGACTTGGACAGTCCAAGAGGTGGTGTCACGCACCTCGCATCAACGACCCTCTCGAACTTGGACATGGACAGTCCAAGAGATGGTGTCACGCACCTCGCATCAACAACCCTCTCGAACTTGGACATGGAGAGTCCAAGAGATGGCGTCACGCATCTCCGGCTCCCTCGCATCAACGACCCTTTCGAACTTGGACATGGAGAGTCCAAGAGATGGCATCACGCACCTCACATCAACGACCCTCTCGAACTTGGACATGGAGAGTCCAAGAGATGGTGTCACGCACCTCGCATCAACGACCCTCTCGAACCTAGACATGGACAGTCCAAGAGATAGTGTCACGCACCTCGCATCAACGACCCTCTCGAACTTGGACATGGAGAGTCCAAGAGATGGCCTCACGCATCTCCGGCTCCCTCGCATCAACGACCCTCTCGAACTTGGACATGGAGAGTCCAAGAGATGGCGTCACGCACCTTACATCAATGACCCTCTCGAACTTGGACATGGACAGTCCAAGAGATAGTGTCACACACCTCGCATTAACGACCCTCTCGAACTTGGACATGGACAGTTCAAGAGATGGTGTCACACATCTTCGGCTCGCTCGCATCAACGACCCTCTCAAGCTTGGACATGGACAGTCCAAGAGATGGCGTCACACATCTCCGGCTCGCTCGCTTTAACGAATCTCTCAAGCTTGGACATGGACAGTTTAAGAGATGGCGTCACGCATCTCCGGCTCCCTCGCATTAACGACCCTCTCGAACTTGGACATGGACAGTCCAAGAGATGGCGTCACACATCTCCAGCTCCCTCGCATCAACGACCCTCTCCAACTTGGTCATGGAGTGTCCAAGAGATGGCATCACGCATCCCCGGCTCCCTCGCATCAATGACCCTCTCGAACTTGGACACGGAGAGTCCAAGAGATGGCGTCACGCATCATCGGCTCCCTCGCATCAACGACCCTCTCGAACCTGGACTTGGAGAGTCCAAGAGATGGCGTCAATGTCCAAGTCCAAGAGATGGTGTCACGCATCTCCGGCTCCCTCGCATCTACGACCCTCTCAAGCTTGATCATGGACAGTCCAAGAGATGGCGTCATGCATCTCCGGCTCGCTCGCTTTAACAAATCTCTCAAGCTTGGACATGGACAGTCTAAGAGATGACGTCACGCATCTCCGGCTCCCTCGCATCAACGACCCTCTCGAACTTGGACATGGACAGTCCAAGAGATGGCACCACACATCTCCGGCTCGCTCGTATCAACGACTCTCGAGAACTTGGACTTGGAGAGTCCAAGAGATGGCGTCAAAGTCCAAGTCCAAGAGATGGTGTCACGCATCTCCGGCTCGCTCGCATAAACGACCCTCTCGAACTTGAAAATGGACACTCTAAGAGATGGCTTCACGCATCTCCAGCTCCCTCGCAACAACGACTCTCGAGAACTTGGACTTGGAGAGTACAAGAGGTGGTTTCACGCACCTCGCATCAACGACCCTCTCGAACTTGGACATGGACAGTCCAAGAGGTGGTGTCACACACCTCGCATCAACGACCCTCTCGAACTTGGATATGGACAGTCCAAGAGATAGTGTCATGCACCCCGCATCAACGACCCTCTCGTACTTGGACACGGAGAGTCCAAGAGATGGTGTCACGCATCTCCGGCTCCCTCGCATCAACGACCCTCTCGAACTTGAACATGGAGAGTCCAAGAGATGGCGTCATGCACCTCACATCAACGACCCTCTCGAACTTGGACATGGAGAGTCAAAGAGATGGTGTCACGCACCTCGCATCAACGACCCTCTCGAACTTGGACATGGACAGTCCAAGAGATAGTGTCACGCACCTCGCATCAAAGACCCTCTCAAACTTGGACATGGACAGTTCAAGAGATGGTGTCACGCATCTTCGGCTCGCTCGCATCAACGACCCTCTCAAGCTTGGACATGGACAGTCCAAGAGATGGCGTCACGCATCTCCGGCTCGCTCGCTTTAACGAATCTCTCAAGCTTGGACATGGACAGTCTAAGAGATGGCGTCATGCAACTCCGGCTCCCTCGCATCAACGACCCTCTCGAGTTTGGACATGGACAGTCCAAGAGATGGCGTCAGACATCTCTGGCTCCCTCGCATCAACGACCCTCTCGAACTTGGTCAAGGACAGTCCAAGAGATGGCGTCACGCATCCCCGGCTCCCTCGCATCAACGACCCTCTCGAACTTGGACATGGAGAGTCCAAGAGATGGCGTCACGCATCTCCAGCTCCCTCGCATCAACGACCCTCTCGAACTTGGACTTGGACAGTCCAAGAGGTGGTGTCACGCACCTCGCATCAACGACCCTCTCGAACTTGGACATGGACAGTCCAAGAGATAGTGTCACGCACCTCGCATCAACAACCCTCTCGAACCTGTACATCGACAGTCCAAGAGATAGTGTCACACACCTCGCATCAATGACCCTCTCGAACATGGACATGGACAGTCCAAGAGATGGCGTCACGCATCTCCGGCTCGCTCGCTTTAAGGAATCTCTCAAGATTGGACATGGACAGTCTAAGAGATGACGTCACGCATCTCCGGCTCCCTCGCATCAACGACCCTCTCGAACTTGGACATGGACACTCTAAAAGATGGCGTCACGCATCTCCAGCTCCCTCGCATCAACGACTCTCGAGAACTTGGACTTGGAGAGTCCAAGAGGTGGTGTCACGCACATCGCATCAACGACCCTCTCGAACTTGAATATGGACAGTCCAAGAGATAGTGTCATGCACCTCGCATCAACGACCCTCTCGAACTTGGACATGGACAGTCCAAGAGATGGCGCCACGCATCTCCGGCTCGCTCGCATCAACAACTCTCGAGAACTTGGACTTGGAGAGTCCAAGAGATGGCGTCAAAGTCCAAGTCCAAGAGATGGTGTCACGCACCTCGCATCAACGACCCTCTCGAACCTAGACATGGACAGTCCAAGAGATAGTGTCACGCACCTCGCATCAACGACCCTCTCGAACTTGGACATGGAGAGTCCAAGAGATGGCCTCACGCATCTCCGGCTCCCTCGCATCAACGACCCTCTCGAACTTGGACATGGAGAGTCCAAGAGATGGCGTCACGCACCTTACATCAATGACCCTCTCGAACTTGGACATGGACAGTCTAAGAGATGACGTCACGCATCTCCGGCTCCCTCGCATCAACGACCCTCTCGAACTTGGACATGGACAGTTCAAGTTATGGTGTCACACATCTTCGGCTCGCTCGCATCAACGACCCTCTCAAGCTTGGACATGGACAGTCCAAGAGATGGCGTCACACATCTCCGGCTCGCTCGCTTTAACGAATCTCTCAAGCTTGGACATGGACAGTCTAAGAGATGGCGTCACGCATCTCCGGCTCCCTCGCATCAACGACCCTCTCGAACTTGGACATGGACAGTCCAAGAGATGGCGTCACACATCTCCAGCTCCCTCGCATCAACGACCCTCTCCAACTTGGTCATGGACAGTCCAAGAGATGGTGTCACGCATCCCCGGCTCCCTCGCATCAACGACCCTCTCGAACTTGGACATGGACAGTCCAAGAGATGGCGTCACGCATCTCCGGCTCCCTCGCATCAACAACCCTCTCGAACTTGGACATGGAGTGTCCAAGAGATGGCATCACGCATCCCCGGCTCCCTCGCATCAATGACCCTCTCGAACTTGGACACGGAGAGTCCAAGAGATGGCGTCACGCATCATCGGCTCCCTCGCATCAACGACCCTCTCGAACCTAGACTGGGAGAGTCCAAGAGATGGCGTCACGCATCTCCAGCTCCAACGCATCAACGACCCTCTCGAACGTGGACGTGGAGAGTCCAAGAGATGACTTCACACATCTCCGGCTCCGTCGCATCAACGACCCTCTCGAACTTGGTCATGGATATTCCAAGAGATGGTGTCACGCATCTCCAGCTCCCTCGCATCAACGACCCTCTCGAACTTGGAAATGGACAGTCCAAGAGATGGCGCCACGCATCTCCGGCTCGCTCGCTTTAACGAATCTCTCAAGCTTGGACATGGACAGTCTAAGAGATGACGTCACGCATCTCCGGCTCCCTCGCATCAACGACCCTCTCAAACTTGGACATGGACAGTCCAAGAGATGGCGCCACGCATCTCCGGCTCGCTCGCATCAACGACTCTCGAGAATTTGGACTTGGACAGTCCAAGAGGTGGTGTCACGCACCTCGCATCAACGACCCTCTCGAACTTGGACATGGACAGTCCAAGAGATGGTGTCACGCACCTCGCATCAACAACCCTCTCGAACTTGGACATGGAGAGTCCAAGAGATGGCGTCACGCATCTCCGGCTCCCTCGCATCAACGACCCTTTCGAACTTGGACATGGAGAGTCCAAGAGATGGCATCACGCACCTCACATCAACGGCCCTCTCGAACTTGGACATGGAGAGTCCAAGAGATGGTGTCACGCACCTCGCATCAACGACCCTCTCGAACTTGGACATCGACAGTCCAAGAGATAGTGTCACGCACCTCGCATCAACAACCCTCTCGAACCTGTACATCGACAGTCCAAGAGATAGTGTCACACACCTCGCATCAATGACCCTCTCGAACATGGACATGGACAGTCCAAGAGATGGCGTCACGCATCTCCGGCTCCCTCGCATCAACGACCCTTTCGAACTTGGACATGGAGAGTCCAAGAGATGGCATCACGCACCTCACATCAACGGCCCTCTCGAACTTGGACATGGAGAGTCCAAGAGATGGTGTCACGCACCTCGCATCAACGACCCTCTCAAACATCGACATGGACAGTCCAATAGATGGTGTCACGCATCTTCGGCTCGCTCTCATCAAAGACCCTCTCAAGCTTGATCATGGACAGTCCAAGAGATGGCGTCACGCATCTCCAGCTCGCTCGCTTTAACAAATCTCTCAAGCTTGGACATGGACAGTCTAAGAGATGACGTCACGCATCTCCGGCTCCCTCGCATCAACGACCCTCTCGAACTTGGACATGGACAGTCCAGGAGATGGCACCACGCATCACCGGCTCGCTCGTATCAACGACTCTCGAGAACTTGGACTTGGAGAGTCCAAGAGATGGCGTCAAAGTCCAAGTCCAAGAGATGGTGTCACGCATCTCCGGCTCGCTCGCATCAACGATCTTCTCGAACTTGGAAATGGACACTCTAAGAGATGGCGTCACGCATCTCCAGCTCCCTCGCATCAACGACTCTCGAGAACTTGGAGAGTACAAGAGGTGGTGTCACGCACCTCGCATCAACGACCGTCTCGAACTTGGACATGGACAGTGCAAGAGGTGGTGTCACGCACCTCGCATCAACGACCCTCTCGAACTTGGATATGGACAGTCCAAGAGATAGTGTCATGCACCCCGCATCAACGACCCTCTCGTACTTGGACATGGAGAGTCCAAGAGATGGCGTCACGCATCTCCGGCTCCCTCGCATCAACGACCCTCTCGAACTTGAACATGGAGAGTCCAAGAGATGGCGTCATGCACCTCACATCAACGACCCTCTCGAACTTGGACATGGAGAGTTCAAAAGATGGCGTCACGCATCTCCGGCTCGCTCGCTTTAAGGAATCTCTCAAGATTGGACATGGACAGTCTAAGAGATGACGTCACGCATCCCTGGCTCCCTCGCATCAACGACCCTCTCGAATTTGGACATGGAGTGTCCAAGAGATGGCATCACGCATCTCCAGCTCCCTCGCATCAACGACCATCTCGAACTTGGACTTGGACAGTCCAAGAGATGGTGTCACGCACCTCGCATCAACGACCCTCTCGAACTTGGACATGGACAGTCCAAGAGATAGTGTCACGCTCCTCGCATCAACAACCCTCTCGAACCTGTACATCGACAGTCCAAGAGATAGTGTCACACACCTCGCATCAATGACCCTCTCGAACATGGACATGGACAGTCCAAGAGATGGTGTCACGCATCTTCGGGTCACTCGCATTAACAACCCTCTCAAGCTTGGACATGGACAGACCAAGAGATGGCGTCACGCATCTCCGGCTCGCTCGCTTTAAGGAATCTCTCAAGATTGGACATGGACAGTCTAAGAGATGACGTCACGCATCTCCGGCTCCCTCGCATCAACGACCCTCTCGAACTTGGACATGGACAGTCCAAGAGATGGCACCACACAACTCCAGCTCGCTCGTATCAACGACTCTCGAGAACTTGGACTTGGAGAGTCCAAGAGATGGCGTCAACGTCCAAGTCCAAGAGATGGTGTCACGCATCTCCGGCTCGCTCGCATCAACCACCCTCTCAAACTTGGAAATGGACACTCTAAGAGATGGCGTAACGCATCTCCAGCTCCCTCGCATCAACGACTCTCGAGAACTTGGACTTGGAGAGTCCAAGAGGTGGTGTCACGCACCTCGCATCAACGACCCTCTCGAACTTGAATATGGACAGTCCAAGAGATAGTGTCATGCACCTCGCACCAACGACCCTCTCGAACTTGGACATGGACAGTCCAAGAGATGGCGCCACGCATCTCCGGCTCGCTCGCATCAACGACTCTCGAGAACTTGGACTTGGAAAGTCCAAGAGATGGCGTCAAAGTCCAAGTCCAAGAGATGGCGTCACGCACCTCGCATCAATGACCCTCTCGAACCTAGACATGGACAGTCCAAGAGATAGTGTCACGCACCTTGCATCAACGACCCTCTCGAACTTGGACATGGAGAGTCCAAGAGATGGCGTCATGCATCTCCGGCTCCCTCGCATCAACGACCCTCTCGAACTTGGACATGGAGAGTCCAAGAGATGGCGTCACGCACCTTACATCAATGACCCTCTCGAACTTGGACATGGAGAGTCCAACAGATGGTGTCACGCACCTTGCATCAACGATCCTCTCGAACTTGGACATGGACAGTCCAAGAGATAGTGTCACGCACCTCGCATCAACGACCCTCTCGAACTTGGACATGGACAGTTCAAGAGATGGTGTCACACATCTTCGGCTCGCTCGCATCAACGACCCTCTAAAGCTTGGACATGGACAGTCCAAGAGATGGCGTCACACATCTCCAGCTCGCTCGCTTTAACGAATCTCTCGAACTTGGACATGGACAGTCCAAGAGATGGCGTCATGCATTTCCGGCTCCCTCGCATCAACGACCCTCTCGAACCTGGACATGGAGAGTCCAAGAGATGGCATCACGCATCCCCGGCTCCCTCGCATCAATGACCCTCTCGAACTTGGACACGGAGAGTCCAAGAGATGGCGTCACGCATCATCGGCTCCCTCGCATCAACGACCCTCTCGAACCTGGACTTGGAGAGTCCAAGAGATGGCGTCAATGTCCAAGTCCAAGAGATGGTGTCACGCATCTCCGGCTCCCTCGCATCTACGACCCTCTCGAACTTGGACTTGGAGAGTCCAAGAGATGGCGTCACGCATCTCCAGCTCCATCGCATCAACAACCCTCTCGAACGTGGACGTGGAGAGTCCAAGAGATGGCTTCACACATCTCCGGCTCCATCGCATCAACGACCCTCTCGAACTTGGTCATGGACATTCCAAAAGATAGTGTCAAGCATCCCCGGCTCCCTCGCATCAATGACCCTCTCGAACTTGGACATGGACAGTCCAAGAGATGGCGTCATGCATCTCCGGCTCCCTCGCATCAACGATCCTCTCGAACTTGGACATGGAGAGTCCAAGAGATGGCTTCACGCATCCCTGGCTCCCTCGCATCAACAACCCTCTCGAACTTGGACACGGAGAGTCCAAAAGGTGGTCGTCACGCATCTTCGGCTCCCTCGCATCAACATCCACTCGAACCTGGACTTGGAGAGTCCAGGGGATGGCGTCAATGTCCAAGTCCAAGAGATGGTGTCACGCATCTCCGGCTCCCTCGCATCTACGACCCTCTCGAACTTGGACTTGGAGAGTCCAAGCGATGGCATTCCGCATCTCCGGCTCCCTCGCATCAACGACCCTCTTGAACTTGGACATGGAGAGTCCAAGAGATGGCATCACGCATCTCCGGCTCCCTCGCATCAACGACCCTCTCGAACCTGGACATGGACAGTCTAAGGGATGGCATCACGCATCTCCGGCTCGCTCGCTTTAACGAATCTCTCAAGCTTGGACATGAACAGTCTAAGAGATGGCGTCACGCATCTCCTGCTCCCTCGCATCAACGACCCTCTCGAACTTGGATACGGACAACCTGCGTGATAGTGTCACACATCTCTAACTTGTTTTTTCTATGTGCAGCAATAAAGGTGCTCCGTGGGCTGCAGCTGTGGCTGCGTGCACAGAAAATAAGCAATAATATATATATATGCAAACAGGTGCGGGGTACAAGCTACCAAACTCAGTGGCATAGTACGGGTGCTATGGGCCCTAATGCAAACCAGAAAAACACTCACACTCTCCTCTGGGTTAGTATTAGAACACACCCATTACTCGGGCGTAGAGGGTTCCTTGCACCCCTGGGCATAGGTGCAACTGCATATTGTGTCCTAATCATGCTACCTATAATTCCTCTCTATTTGCTATCTCCAAGCCACTCTTATCTTCTCCTCGCACCTTTTCTTATCCTTGTTCACTTCTGCTCGATGTGCTAGCTTGTCCTTACTGCCTTCTTCCCATTTTTTAGGTCTCGGCCTGCGTAGGCTGCGCTTGCGCAGTCTCGCTGGCCGAGAAATTTTGTTTTTCAGTGTGGGGGCTTGAACCCGCCACTGTTCTCCATTGGCTGGCTTCCTAAACGGAGGCTAGCCATTGGAGGAGAGAGACTTCACTACGTTGAAGCCCGGATTCGGGGGGGGGGGGTTTAGGTTCTTTCTCTCCTCTTCCCATTGGCTGGAATTTTACATTCCAGCCAATGGGAAGAGGAGAGAAAGAAAAACACGCCCCCCAGTCAAAAAATTGCGGCACGTTTCTCCGAGGCATTCCAGCCTCGCCTCGGAGAAACATGGTGGCTCTTTCTGCAGCTGCTCGGCTCCGCTCGCCTATCCCCCTTCCCTCTGCCCGCAGCCCTCCTCCGACCCGCCATCTCCACCAGGACGAGGTAAAGAGCAGGCGACGGGCACCCTAATACTTTCATTTTTATTAATTTCAGTCCTCGCACTTGAAGACTTAACTCCCTATTGTCGCTACCCCAAATGATTGTTTATGGGATCCTGGTGTGTTTATTTCGGGAAACATCCTTTACAACGCAACTTTTACCACGCAGTGCCTTTACGACGCAACTTTTACAACGCAAACCATTACAACGCATTGCGCTGGGGGGCGCTCTAGGATAGGGAATGTGTTTAATGTACTATCCAACACCTTCCCTACTATCCACGGGGACTGGAGTTGGAATAGTAAATTAAACAATTCACTATCCAGTGCCTAAAAGCACTATGCGTTGTAATGGTATGAGTTGTAAAAACTGCGTTGTAAAAGCATGCGATGTAAAAGCATGCGTTGTAATGTCATACATCCGTTTATTTCCATTCATAGTACACACATAGAGCGGCCATTTTAGAGTGGTTGGGATGTATTATTAACACAGAACTATCTCGGATCATTAAGTATACACTGAGTGAAGACTATGTGTTTATTATAAAGAAGCAATGCAATATCAATAAAAACGTATCGTAACAGTAGCGTATGACAGAAAGATATAAGCATCTTATATAAGCATACGCGTTAATATTTTTTATAGACATGACTGCGTCTTTACACTTTCTTGCAAACTGATGTTGTGGATACGATTTCAGGGTGCGACTTTGCTATTCCCGAAGAAGTGCCGATGGTTTAGTCCGTTGTTTGTACCGTTGGAATTTGCCTACTGTCCCTTTTCTGTTTTGACGGTGACAGCAGTTTCGTGTCCACGTCCCTGATACTGTTGATGGAAGAGGGACAGTTTGGCAGCTACGGGGTCTAAAGCTACACCGGAGTGAGAGCACAGGGCAGGCACAACGATTCTCAACCCAGACAAAATCCCCAGCGCCTGCCACAGTCTTCTTTTGGTGAGGTGATTTAGGGACTTGAGGGTACCACTTCGAGGGGTATTATGGTGAACTGCGGGTGCAGTTATAGGGTGCCTTGGATTGGAGAACTGCAGTGCTACAAAGGACAGATTACATGACGAGGGGCGGTTAAAGGGGCTATGGAGGATAACTGAAGGAGACACTGGGACGCTGTGACAGATCCCTGGGTGAGGAGTAGGGACGGGGCTAATTACCAAGAGATCTGCAGGTATCTGTGAGTGGTGCTCGGCTCCGCTCGCCTCCCCCTTCCCTCTGCCCGCAGCCCTCCTCCGACCCGCCATCTCCACCAGGACAAGGTAAAGAGCAGGCGACGGGCACCCTAATACTTGCATTTTTATTAATTTCAGTCCTCGCACTTGAAGACTCAACTCCATATTGACCCTCTCGAACTTGGACACGGAGAGTCCAAGAGATGGCGTCACGCATCATCGGCTCCCTCGCATCAACGACCCTCTCGAACCTGGACTTGGAGAGTCCAAGAGATGGCGTCAATGTCCAAGTCCAAGAGATGGTGTCACGCATCTCCGGCTCCCTCGCATCTACGACCCTCTCAAGCTTGATCATGGACAGTCCAAGAGATGGCGTCATGCATCTCCGGCTCGCTCGCTTTAACAAATCTCTCAAGCTTGGACATGGACAGTCTAAGAGATGACGTCACGCATCTCAGGCTCCCTCGCATCAATGACCCTCTCGAACTTGGACATGGACAGTCCAAGAGATGGCACCACACATCTCCGGCTCGCTCGTATCAACGACTCTCGAGAACTTGGACTTGGAGAGTCCAAGAGATGGCGTAAAAGTCCAAGTCCAAGAGATGGTGTCACGCATCTCCGGCTCGCTCGCATCAACGACCCTCTCGAACTTGGAAATGGACACTCTAAGAGATGGCGTCACGCATCTCCAGCTCCCTCGCAACAACGACTCTCGAGAACTTGGACTTGGAGAGTACAAGAGGTGGTGTCACGCACCCGCATCAACGACCCTCTCGAACTTGGACATGGACTGTCCAAGAGGTGGTGTCACGCACCTCGCATCAACGACCCTCTCGAACTTGGATATGGACAGTCCAAGAGATAGTGTCATGCACCCCGCATCAACGACCCTCTCGTACTTGGACACGGAGAGTCCAAGAGATGGCGTCACGCATCTCCGGCTCCCTCGCATCAACGACCCTCTCGAACTTGAACATGGAGAGTCCAAGAGATGGCGTCATGCACCTCACATCAACGACCCTCTCGAACTTGGACATGGAGAGCCCAAGAGATGGTGTCACGCACCTCGCATCAACGACCCTCTCGAACTTGGACATGGACAGTACAAGAGACAGTGTCACGCACCTCGCATCAAAGACCCTCTCAAACTTGGACATGGACAGTTCAAGAGATGGTGTCACGCATCTTCGGCTCGCTCTCATCAACGACCCTCTCAAGCTTGGACATGGACAGTCCAAGAGATGGCGTCACGCATCTCCGGCTCGCTCGCTTTAACGAATCTCTCAAGCTTGGACATGGACAGTCTAAGAGATGGCGTCATGCAACTCCGGCTCCCTCGCATCAACGACCCTCTCGAGTTTGGACATGGACAGTCCAAGAGATGGCGTCAGACATCTCTGGCTCCCTCGCATCAACGACCCTCTCGAACTTGGTCAAGGACAGTCCAAGAGATGGCGTCACGCATCTCCAGCTCCCTCGCATCAATGACCCTCTCGAACTTGGACTTGGACAGTCCAAGAGGTGGTGTCACGCACCTCGCATCAACGACCCTCTCGAACTTGGACATTGACAGTCCAAGAGATAGTGTCACGCACCTCGCATCAACAACCCTCTCGAACCTGTACATCGACAGTCCAAGAGATAGTGTCACACACCTCGCATCAATGACCCTCTCGAACATGGACATGGACAGTCCAAGAGATGGCGTCACGCATCTCCGGCTCGCTCGCTTTAAGGAATCTCTCAAGATTGGACATGGACAGTCTAAGAGATGACGTCACGCATCTCCGGCTCCCTCGCATCAACGACCCTCTCGAACTTGGACATGGACACTCTAAGAGATGGCGTCACGCATCTCCAGCTCCCTCGCATCAACGACTCTCGAGAACTTGGACTTGGAGAGTCCAAGAGGTGGTGTCACGCACATCGCATCAACGACCCTCTCGAACTTGGACATGGACAGTCCAAGAGATGGCGTCAAAGTCCAAGTCCAAGAGATGGTGTCACACACCTCGCATCAACGACCCTCTCGAACCTAGACATGGACAGTCCAAGAGATAGTGTCACGCACCTCGCATCAACGACCCTCTCGAACTTGGACATGGAGAGTCCAAGAGATGGCCTCACGCATCTCCGGCTCCCTCGCATCAACTACCCTCTCGAACTTGGACATGGAGAGTCCAAGAGATGGCGTCACGCACCTTACATCAATGACCCTCTTGAACTTGGACATGGACAGTCCAAGAGATAGTGTCACGCACCTCGCATCAACGACCCTCTCGAACTTGGACATGGACAGTTCAAGAGATGGTGTCACACATCTTCGGCTCGCTCGCATCAACGACCCTCTCAAGCTTGGACATGGACAGTCCAAGAGATGGCGTCACACATCTCCGGCTCGATCGCTTTAACGAATCTCTCAAGCTTGGACATGGACATTCTAAGAGATGGCGTCACGCATCTCCGGCTCCCTCGCATCAACGACCCTCTCGAACTTGAACATGGACAGTCCAAGAGATGGCGTCACACATCTCCAGCTCCCTCGCATCAACGACCCTCTCCAACTTGGTCATGGACAGTCCAAGAGATGGTGTCACGCATCCCCGGCTCCCTTGCATCAACGACCCTCTCGAACTTGGACATGGACAGTCCAAGAGATGGCGTAACGCATCTCCGGCTCCCTCGCATCAACAACCCTCTCGAACTTGGACATGGAGTGTCCAAGAGATGGCATCACGCATCCCCGGCTCCCTCGCATCAATGACCCTCTCGAACTTGGACACGGAGAGTCCAAGAGATGGCGTCACGCATCATCGGCTCCCTCGCATCAACGACCCTCTCGAACCTGGACTTGGAGAGTCCAAGAGTTGGCGTCACGCATCTCCAGCTCCATCGCATCAACGACCCTCTCGAACGTGGACGTGGAGAGTCCAAGAGATGACTTCACACATCTCCGGCTCCATCGCATCAACGACCCTCTCGAACTTGGTCATGGATATTCCAAGAGATGGTGTCACGCATCTCCAGCTCCCTCGCATCAACGACCCTCTCGAACTTGGAAATGGACAGTCTAAGAGATGGCGCCAAGCATCTCCGGCTCGCTCGCTTTAACGAATCTCTCAAGCTTGGACATGGACAGTCTAAGAGATGACGTCACGCATCTCCGGCTCCCTCGCATCAACGACCCTCTCAAACTTGGACATGGACAGTCCAAGAGATGGCGCCACGCATCTCCGGCTCGCTCGCATCAACGACTCTCGAGAATTTGGACTTGGACAGTCCAAGAGGTGGTGTCACGCACCTCGCATCAACGACCCTCTCGAACTTGGACATGGACAGTCCAAGAGATGGTGTCACGCACCTCGCATCAACAACCCTCTCGAACTTGGACATGGAGAGTCCAAGAGATGGCGTCACGCATCTCCGGCTCTCTCGCATCAACGACCCTTTCGAATTTGGACATGGAGAGTCCAAGAGATGGTGTCACGCACCTCGCATCAACGACCCTCTCGAACTTGGACATCGACAGTCCAAGAGATGGTGTCACGCACCTCGCATCAACAACCCTCTCGAACCTGTACATCGACAGTCCAAGAGATAGTGTCACACACCTCGCATCAATGACCCTCTCGAACATGGACATGGACAGTCCAAGAGATGGCGTCACGCATCTCCGGCTCCCTCGCATCAACGACCCTTTCGAACTTGGACATGGAGAGTCCAAGAGATGGCATCACGCACCTCACATCAACGGCCCTCTCGAACTTGGACATGGAGAGTCCAAGAGATGGTGTCACGCACCTCGCATCAACGACCCTCTCAAACATCGACATGGACAGTCCAAGAGATGGTGTCACGCATCTTTGGCTCGCTCTCATCAAAGACCCTCTCAAGCTTGATCATGGACAGTCCAAGAGATGGCGTCACGCATCTCCAGCTCGCTCGCTTTAACAAATCTCTCAAGCTTGGACATGGACAGTCTAAGAGATGACGTCACGCATCTCCGGCTCCCTCGCATCAACGACCCTCTCGAACTTGGACATGGACAGTCCAAGAGATGGCACCACGCATCACCGGCTCGCTCGTATCAACGACTCTCGAGAACTTGGACTTGGAGAGTCCAAGAGATGGCGTCAAAGTCCAAGTCGAAGAGATGGTGTCACGCATCTCCGGCTCGCTCGCATCAACGATCCTCTCGAACTTGGAAATGGACACTCTAAGAGATGGCGTCACGCATCTCCAGCGCCCTCGCATCAACGACTCTCGAGAACTTGGACTTGGAGAGTACAAGAGGTGGTGTCACGCACCTCGCATCAACGACCGTCTCGAACTTGGACATGGACAGTGCAAGAGGTGGTGTCACGCACCTCGCATCAACGACCCTCCTGAACTTGGATATGGACAGTCCAAGAGATAGTGTCATGCACCCCGCATCAACGACCCTCTCGTACTTGGACATGGAGAGTCCAAGAGATGGCGTCACGCATCTCCGGCTCCCTCGCATCAACGACCCTCTCGAACTTGAACATGGAGAGTCCAAGAGATGGCGTCATGCACCTCACATCAACGACCCTCTCGAACTTGGACATGGAGAGTCCAAAAGATGGCGTCACGCATCTCCGGCTCGCTCGCTTTAAGGAATCTCTCAAAATTGGACATGGACAGTCTAAGAGATGACGTCACGCATCCCTGGCTCCCTCGCATCAACGACCCTCTCGAACTTGGACATGGAGAGTCCAAGAGATGGCATCACGCATCTCCAGCTCCCTCGCATCAACGACCCTCTCGAACTTGGACTTGGACAGTCCAAGAGATGGTGTCACGCACCTCGCATCAACGACCCTCTCGAACTTGGACATGGACAGTCCAAGAGATAGTGTCACGCACCTCGCATCAACAACCCTCTCGAACCTGTACATCGACAGTCCAACAGATAGTGTCACACACCTCGCATCAATGACCCTCTCGAACATGGACATGGACAGTCCAAGAGATGGTGTCACGCATCTTCGGGTCACTCGCATTAACAACCCTCTCAAGCTTGGAAATGGACCGACCAAGAGATGGCGTCACGCATCTCCGGCTCGCTCGCTTTAAGGAATCTCTCAAGATTGGACATGGACAGTCTAAGAGATGACGTCACGCATCTCCGGCTCCCTCGCATCAACGACCCTCTCGAACTTGGACATGGACAGTCCAAGAGATGGCACCACACATCTCCAGCTCGCTCGTATCAACGACTCTCGAGAACTTGGACTTGGAGAGTCCAAGAGATGGCGTCAACGTCCAAGTCCAAGAGATGGTGTCACGCATCTCCGGCTCGCTCGCATCAACCACCCTCTCAAACTTGGAAATGGACACTCTAAGAGATGGCGTCACGCATCTCCAGCTCCCTCGCATCAACGACTCTCGAGAACTTGGACTTGGAGAGTCCAAGAGGTGGTGTCACGCACCTCGCATCAACGACCCTCTCGAACTTGAATATGGACAGTCCAAGAGATAGTGTCATGCACCTCGCATCAACGACCCTCTCGAACTTGGACATGGACAGTCCAAGAGATGGCACCACGCATCTCCGGCTCGCTCGCATCAACGACTCTCGAGAACTTGGACTTGGAAAGTCCAAGAGATGGCGTCAAAGTCCAAGTCCAAGAGATGGTGTCACGCACCTCGCATCAATGACCCTCTCGAACCTAGACTTGGACAGTCCAAGAGATAGTGTCACGCACCTTGCATCAACGACCCTCTCGAACTTGGACATGGAGAGTCCAAGAGATGGCGTCATGCATCTCCGGCTCCCTCGCATCAACGACCCTCTCGAACTTGGACATGGAGAGTCCAAGAGATGGCGTCACGCACCTTACATCAATGACCCTCTCGAACTTGGACATGGAGAGTCCAACAGATGGTGTCACGCACCTTGCATCAACGATCCTCTCGAACTTGGACATGGACAGTCCAAGAGATAGTGCCACGCACCTCACATCAACGACCCTCTCGAACTTGGACATGGACAGTTCAAGAGATGGCATCACGCATCTCCAGCTCCCTCGCATCAACGACCCTCTCGAACTTGGACTTGGACAGTCCAAGAGATGGTGTCACGCACCTCGCATCAACGACCCTCTCGAACTTGGACATGGACAGTCCAAGAGATAGTGTCACGCACCTCGCATCAACAACCCTCTCGAACCTGTACATCGACAGTCCAACAGATAGTGTCACACACCTCGCATCAATGACCCTCTCGAACATGGACATGGACAGTCCAAGAGATGGTGTCACGCATCTTCGGGTCACTCGCATTAACAACCCTCTCAAGCTTGGACATGGACAGACCAAGAGATGGCGTCACGCATCTCCGGCTCGCTCGCTTTAAGGAATCTCTCAAGATTGGACATGGACAGTCTAAGAGATGACGTCACGCATCTCCGGCTCCCTCGCATCAACGACCCTCTCGAACTTGGACATGGACAGTCCAAGAGATGGCACCACACATCTCCAGCTCGCTCGTATCAACGACTCTCGAGAACTTGGACTTGGAGAGTCCAAGAGATGGCGTCAACGTCCAAGTCCAAGAGATGGTGTCACGCATCTCCGGCTCGCTCGCATCAACCACCCTCTCAAACTTGGAAAAGGACACTCTAAGAGATGGCGTCACGCATCTCCAGCTCCCTCGCATCAACGACTCTCGAGAACTTGGACTTGGAGAGTCCAAGAGGTGGTGTCACGCACCTCGCATCAACGACCCTCTCGAACTTGAATATGGACAGTCCAAGAGATAGTGTCATGCACCTCGCATCAACGACCCTCTCGAACTTGGACATGGACAGTCCAAGAGATGGCACCACGCATCTCCGGCTCGCTCGCATCAACGACTCTCGAGAACTTGGACTTGGAAAGTCCAAGAGATGGCGTCAAAGTCCAAGTCCAAGAGATGGTGTCACGCACCTCGCATCAATGACCCTCTCGAACCTAGACATGGACAGTCCAAGAGATAGTGTCACGCACCTTGCATCAACGACCCTCTCGAACTTGGACATGGAGAGTCCAAGAGATGGCGTCATGCATCTCCGGCTCCCTCGCATCAACGACCCTCTCGAACTTGGACATGGAGAGTCCAAGAGATGGCATCACGCACCTTACATCAATGACCCTCTCGAACTTGGACATGGAGAGTCCAACAGATGGTGTCACGCACCTTGCATCAACGATCCTCTCGAACTTGGACATGGACAGTCCAAGAGATAGTGCCACGCACCTCGCATCAACGACCCTCTCGAACTTGGACATGGACAGTTCAAGAGATGGTGTCACACATCTTCGGCTCGCTCGCATCAACGACCCTCTAAAGCTTGGACATGGACAGTCCAAGAGATGGCGTCACACATCTCCAGCTCGCTCGCTTTAATGAATCTCTCGAACTTGGACATGGACAGTCCAAGAGATGGCGTCACGCATTTCCGGCTCCCTCGCATCAACAACCCTCTCGAACCTGGACATCGAGAGTCCAAGAGATGGCATCACGCATCCCCGGCTCCCTCGCATCAATGACCCTCTCGAACTTGGACACGGAGAGTCCAAGAGATGGCGTCACGCATCATCGGCTCCCTCGCATCAACGACCCTCTCGAACCTGGACTTGGAGAGTCCAAGAGATGGCGTCAATATCCAAGTCCAAGAGATGGTGTCACGCATCTCCGGCTCCCTCGCATCTATGACCCTCTCGAACTTGGACACGGAGAGTCCAAGAGATGGCGTCACGCATCATCGGCTCCCTCGCATCAACGACCCTCTCGAACCTGGACTTGGAGAGTCCAAGAGATGGCGTCAATATCCAAGTCCAAGAGATGGTGTCACGCATCTCCGGCTCCCTCGCATCTATGACCCTCTCGAACTTGGACTTGGAGAGTCCAAGAGATGGCATCACGCATCTCCAGCTCCATCGCATCAACAACCCTCTCGAACGTGGACGTGGAGAGTCCAAGAGATGGCTTCACACATCTCCGGCTCCATCGCATCAACGACCCTCTCGAACTTGGTCATGGACATTCCAAAAGATAGTGTCAAGCATCCCCGGCTCCCTCGCATCAATGACCCTCTCGAACTTGGACATGGACAGTCCAAGAGATGGCGTCATGCATCTCTGGCTCCCTCGCATCAACGATCCTCTCGAACTTGGACATGGAGAGTCCAAGAGATGGCTTCACGCATCCCTGGCTCCCTCGCATCAACAACCCTCGAACTTGGACACGGAGAGTCCAAAAGGTGGTCGTCACGCATCTTCGGCTCCCTCGCATCAACATCCACTCGAACCTGGACTTGGAGAGTCCAGGGGATGGCGTCAATGTCCAAGTCCAAGAGATGGTGTCACGCATCTCCGGCTCCCTCGCATCTACGACCCTCTCGAACTTGGACTTGGAGAGTCCAAGCGATGGCATTCCGCATCTCCGGCTCCCTCCCTCTCCTCTTCCCATTGGCTGGAATTTTACATTCCAGCCAATGGGAAGAGGGGAGAAAGAAAAACACGCCCCCCAGTCAAAAAATTGCGGCACGTTTCTCGAGGGATTCCAGCCTCGACTCGGAGAAACATGGTGGCTCTTTCTGCAGCTGCTCGGCTCCGCTCGCCTATCCCCCTTCCCTCTGCCCGCAGCCCTCCTCCGACCCGCCATCTCCACCAGGACGAGGTAAAGAGCAGGCGACGGGCACCCTAATACTTTCATTTTTATTAATTTCAGTCCTCGCACTTGAAGACTCAACTCCCTATTGTCGCTACCCCAAATGATTGTTTATGGGATCCTGGTGTGTTTATTTCGGGAAACATCCTTTACAACGCAACTTTTACCACGCAGTGCCTTTACGACGCAACTTTTACAATGCAAACCATTACAACGCATTGCGCTGGGGGGCGCTCTAGGATAGGGAATGTGTTTAATGTACTATCCAACACCTTCCCTACTATCCACGGGGACTGGAGTTGGAATAGTAAATTAAACAATTCACTATCCAGTGCCTAAAAGCACTATGCGTTGTAATGGTATGAGTTGTAAAAACTGCGTTGTAAAAGCATGCGATGTAAAAGCATGCGTTGTAATGTCATACATCCGTTTATTTCCATTCATAGTACACACATAGAGCGGCCATTTTAGAGTGGTTGGGATGTATTATTAACACAGAACTATCTCGGATCATTAAGTATACACTGAGTGAAGACTACGTGTTTATTATAAAGAAGCAATGCAATATCAATAAAAACGTATCGTAACAGTAGCGTATGACAGAAAGATATAAGCATCTTATATAAGCATACGCGTTAATATTTTTTATAGACATGACTGCGTCTTTACACTTTCTTGCAAACTGATGTTGTGGATACGATTTCAGGGTGCGACTTTGCTATTCCCGAAGAAGTGCCGATGGTTTAGTCCGTTGTTTGTACCGTTGGAATTTGCCTACTGTCCCTTTTCTGTTTTGACGGTGACAGCAGTTTCGTGTCCACGTCCCTGATACTGTTGATGGAAGAGGGACAGTTTGGCAGCTACGGGGTCTAAAGCTACACCGGAGTGAGAGCACAGGGCAGGCACAACGATTCTCAACCCAGACAAAATCCCCAGCGCCTGCCACAGTCTTCTTTTGGTGAGGTGATTTAGGGACTTGAGGGTACCACTTCGAGGGGTATTATGGTGAACTGCGGGTGCAGTTATAGGGTGCCTTGGATTGGAGAACTGCAGTGCTACAAAGGACAGATTACATGACGAGGGGCGGTTAAAGGGGCTATGGAGGATAACTGAAGGAGACACTGGGACGCTGTGACAGATCCCTGGGTGAGGAGTAGGGACGGGGCTAATTACCAAGAGATCTGCAGGTATCTGTGAGTGGTGCTCGGCTCCGCTCGCCTCCCCCTTCCCTCTGCCCGCAGCCCTCCTCCGACCCGCCATCTCCACCAGGACAAGGTAAAGAGCAGGCGACGGGCACCCTAATACTTGCATTTTTATTAATTTCAGTCCTCGCACTTGAAGACTCAACTCCATATTGTCACCACCCCCAAATGATTGTTTATGGGATCCTGGTGTGTTTATTTCCATTCATAGTACGTGTCCACAAAGTAAATTACCGTGCTGGTACACACACCCCAATAATACGTATTACTGCAGTTTACAGAGCACGAGGCAAAATCAGAGCTGAGGGAAGAGGTAAGAAGACCGCAAGAGGGTACAAAAACTATTAAGTTCTGGTAGTATATTATATTTAGAAAATATGGATATTTCGGATGAGAATGGTAATTTTAATAAAGTGTTTAACATCTGCAGATCTCAAAGATGGCCACGATATTTATGCACATCAGAGAGGGACGTCCCTTTACACCTTCTTCTGTTTCTATTTATCTTAGTACTTTCAGACTCGTTACTACGTCCTCTTTTTATTTCCATAGTCGTGTTACTTTTCTATGCTCCTCCTACTTTCTATCATCTTCCAAAGCATGCTGCTGCCTAGGGCTTGTTTTGCCGGTTTTTTAGGAGCTACTTACCGCAACGCCTGTGGAGCTGCCAGCATGGTGAGTCCGCTTGGGAGGGGGAACCCTTGCAGTGCCACCTCCCATCAAAGCTGTTGGATTGTTATCGGCCTCTGAGAGATACTGTTGAGTGCGATGCCGGGCTGTCACCTATGACTGACTCCCACCCCAAAGAGCAGTAATCTTGGAGTTGTTATTTGTGTTTCACCTTACCCATCACAATCTACAGCTGGCGCATGCATCAGCTATTAGCTGTTTTCTGAGCATTGACTCAGTGGTGCCACCTGTGCCATCTCCTTGCCACCTGATTACAAATGACACAGAGATCAATGAGACATTCGAATGTCACTTGAATGTATTGGTGAATCCGATATTTCCTCACCATGTCTGGGAGCCATTGAGCAGTGTTCGTAAAACCTCTTTTGCCAGACACGCAGATAGTGATACTGGATGCTCCCCTGCCCCCTGGCTGTGCTTGCTCCCCTGCCCCCTGGCTGTGCTTGCTTCCCTGCCCTCTGGCTGTGCTTGCTTCCCTGCTCCCTGGCTGTGCTTGCTCCCCTGCCCCCTGGCTGTGCTTGCTTCCCTGCCCCCTGGCTGTGCTTGCTCCCCTGCCCCCTGGCTGTGCTTGCTCCCCTGCCCCCTGGCTGTGCTTGCTCCCCTGCCCCCTGGCTGTGCTTACTCCCCTGCCCCCTCGCTGTGCTTGCTCCCCTGCCCCCTGGCTGTGCTTGCTCCCCTGCCCCCTGGCTGTGCTTGCTCCCCTGCCCCCTGGCTGTGCTTGCTCCCCTGCCCCATGGCCGTGCTTGCTCCCCTGCCTCCTCGTTCTTTGTGCTTACTCCCCTGCCCCCTGGCTGTGCTTGCTCCCCTGCCCCTGGCTGTGCTTCCTCCCCTGCCCCCTGGCTGTGCTTGCTCCCCTGCCCCCTGGCTGTGCTTGCTCCCCTGCCCCCTCGTACTTTGTGCTTGCTCCCCTGCCCCCTCATTCTTTGTGCTTGCTCCCCTGCCCCCTCGTTCTTTGTGCTTGCTCTCCTGCCCCCTCGTTGGTTGTGCTTGCTCTCCTCTACCCTTGTTGGTTGTGCTTGATCTCCGCCCCCCTCGTTGGTTGTGCTTGCTCTCCTGCCCCCTTGTTGTGCTTGCTTTCCTGCCCCCTGTTCCCTCGTTGTGAGCGTTTTTTCTGGCCTCTGTTCCCTGTGTGTGGCTCTGTGTGTGGCTCTGTGTGTGTGGTTCTGTGTGTGTGACTCTGTGTGTGTGTGGCTCTGTGTGTTGGGCTCTGTGTGTTGGGCTCTGTGTGTGTGTGGCTAGCTTTTTTGTGGGTGGCTCTGTGTGTGTGTGCGGGTGGCTCTGTGTGTGTGTGGGTGGCTCTGTGTGTGGGTGGTGGCTCTGTGTGTGGGTGGCTCTGTGTGGGTGGCTCTGTTTGTGTGTGGGTGGCTCTGTGTGGGTGGCTCTGTGTGTGTGGCTCTGTGTGGTTGGCTCTATGTGAATGACTGTGTGGGTGGCTCTGTATGTGTGTGTGGGTGGCTTTGTGTGTGTGGCTGTGTGTGTGTGTGTGTGGCTTTGTGTGGGTGGCTTTGTGTGTGTGGCTCTGTGTGTGGCGCTCTGTGTGTGTGGGTGCAAATGCAAAAGGTCTCGCATTTGCGAGAGATTAAGCTATTGGCATTGTAAATGACAATGCCATTTATTTATGTTTTAAAAACAAAAATATAAATAAAAATAATGTCATGAGCAATGCCAACAGCTCTAACTTTAAGAATGCTGAGACCATTGCATTGTAAATGCTTGTTTTAGTTCTCTTCTCACCTTGCTCTTCCTTACACTCACACTTTTCTTTCTCTATTTCGGCAATTTGTGCAAAGTATTTATTAAACATGAACCGAGATTCGTTCCTGCCCGCCCCCACCTTCTCCGCTCTAAATACAACGCTTTTAGTGAACTAAAAGGCAGGTCAGGGGTCACGTGTACCCATAAGTGGCCTACGTTAAAATTAAAGATGGAGCAACTTTACAAGCTACTAAATCAAACACAGGAGATGCTTTGCACCTTGCAACACCTGAATTCATGTACTTGGAGGGGCCTCATGTCTGATGATGAACAAAAAAGGGAGGATTGGTTTGAAAGTATTTGCCTAACCTTGGAGGTAAAAGTTTCATGTTTTTTTACCGTTTTTTGAGCAACCTGGACTGGGAAGATTTGTTGCTCTTTACTTGAGCATCAAGACTGGAACCTGTTTCCCCAGTTCCAAAGTCAGCAGCACTGGCCGTTAGGCCACATCCAGACCCTCTCATTGCAGAGTGAGACACACTCACATCCACACTGACCGCTGTGGACCTCTGGTTCCTAAAAGAAGCAGCCCCTTTGTTATTTATTTGATGTACCTGCCTCCTGGTGTGCCGCCTGCCTCAGAGAGGGAAGTTTCCACCCTTCCCTTTTGTTCGACGTGTTCACCCTTCCCTTGAGTTCAGTGTTTTGTTCTTTGAGGGGAGAGCACTCCAGAGAGTGTCTAGGCGCTGTAGGAAGAAAGGCTGTGCGCAGGGACGAGTGCTGCATAGAGGGAGCATCGGCCAGAACCCCTCCATGACCAGAAAGAGTGTCAAGGCATGTTCTCATCGCATCCAACTGTAGTTCCCTCCTCGGCACAGATATGGCTTGCTGGCTAAAATAAAATTAATTTAGTCTATTTCAAGGAGTGCTAGGCAAAGCTGTTCTCCTTCTTCCGTTCTTGTGCTAATATCGATGTTGATATAAGCAACGGTACGCGTATGTTCAAACACGAGATCGAATCACTGTTGTCAAAATCTCCCAAGATGTCCGCTCCATCAACCCTGAGTAAAGAATATGTAGTCAGGCAGACCCCGCGGCCTAGGCATGAGGCTACTGATTGACAAGTCACAGGTGGGGTGCCGTGCAACCAGCCAGACAAACGCGGTAACAGGAAAACCCAGATTAGTCCCACCGATAGGCAGCAACACCCCAATGTTCCCAATAAAACACATATGGCCGAGGGGTGCGCACCTTCCCAAAACACCATTAAGATGCCACATGAAGTTAGGAACTGTTAGTCCTACCCCTCCCGCATGGTGGGCCCAGGACGACATCGGCCCTCCACCCAGCATCGGGCAGCCCTTTTGCCCGACACTGCACGCCCCAACGTTGCTGGTCCGGCCACCATCCCGGACCCCCACTGCCGACCTGGCTCCATCGTGGGCCCCTCACGACCTAAGCACGAGGCCGCGCCCGACTCCATCTTGGGCCCACCACGTCACGACCACGTGGCCTCGGCCCCGGCCCAGGCCCCAGCGAAGCCCAGACATCGAGGCACCAAGATCCACCCAGGTGGTCGAGTGGCCACTCGACAGATCCCGGAGAAAAGGGTGTTTCGATGGCCCTCCAGCCGTCCCCGGATGCCTGGTTTCGATCGCCCTCTGGCCTCCCTGGGCGCTGGCTCCACCCCCCTTCTGGGTGTCTGGACACCATCATCCTGGCCCCTCTGACCCCCAGGCGCGAGGGTCCGGACATCAAAGGACTCCAGTCCTATATCTGGGCCAGCCCTGGATTAGGACGGCAGTTGTATCCCGGACTGGAAGCCCTGCTGACGCTGTCACGGCCAACACCAGAAGAACTCATTGCCTGTAACCTGAAGAGACCCTGAGAGCCTGCTGGCGCTGCCGCGGCCAACCTTCGCTGCACCATCTTGAGAGCCTGCTGGCGCTGCCGCGGCTGAACCATCTTAAGAGCCTGCTGGCACTGCCGCGGCTGAACCATCTTGAGAGCCTGCTGGCGCTGCCGCGGCTGAACCATCTTGAGAGCCTGCTGGTGCTGCCGCGGCTGAACCATCTTGAGAGCCTGCTGGCGCTGCCGCGGCTGAACCATCTTGAGAGCCTGCTGGCGCTGCCGCGGCCTCCTCTCCGTTAAGACCACCTGTCGAGTCCTGCTGGCGCTGCCGCGGCTCGACCTCTCGGAACCCCCGGCTCGAGGATTGAGAGCTGTGCGCAGGGGATCTCTTCCTGTATCCATACTGAGACTGTCCCGCTACCCTGACCCTTTTACGAGACTCTACAGATCCCTCGATCTGCCTGTACATACCGCTGAGAACCAGCAACCTTTATTCCTGATAAAGCCTAAGAACTTAACCTCTTGTGTGGTGTCCGTTTGTAGTGTTGTGGTTACTCTGCTGTACGATCCTAGGAGAGGGCCCTCACCCAGGAGGCCTCTCGGTAACGCTCGGCTACTTCTCGACTGAGGGGTGGACCTAGGGGTGGTCAGTCAGACATCTTCTGCCTCCCCCGGGGTCGCCTTTCTAACATTGGTGGCAAGCGACGGGATCCGAGCCGACGCAGATCGTACAGAGGGTGATTCACTCACTACCGAGAAAAACACACCACGACCATGACTACGCAAGAGACAAGACCGACTACGGAATTCCAGAAAGAGAAAATGGAAGATTACAGTCACAAAGAATTAAAACAATTCTGCAAAGATCGGGGCATCGCTACCACTGGGCTGAGCACCAAGGAAGACTTTAAATCAGCCCTACAAGCATGGGTGGACACCGATGACACACCACCCAGGAATGAAGACAACCCGGGCCCGAGCGGATGCCCGGAGACCGACACGAGCCCCCACGAAGATGCCCGAAAGCGAGAGAGGAACCGGCTCCACGAGTTGGAGCTCGCCCGACTCCGGTTGGATGGAGAACTACAGCTGGAGGAAAGGAAAATCGCACTCGAGCAACGACGGCTAGAAGGAGACCTAGAAGAGAAGAGAAGACAAAGAGACCTCAATCAAAAGAGACTCATGCTCGAGCATGAGCGCGGCCTAAAAGAACTAGTACTCAAAGCCAAAACGAATGATGACAACGCCTCCGGGGGCAAGACCTCGCCCCCGCCCTTGGACACAAAGGTGCACATACCCAAGGATGTCGTCAAGGAATATTACAAGAACGACGACATCCAACAGTGGTTCAAAGCCTACGAGGTCGCCATGACCGCCCATCGAGTACCCCTCAAGGACTGGGGCGCCGGCCTGTGGGGGAAGTTCGTCAATGAGGGGAGAGACGCCCTGCTAGAGCTCCCCGACGCCGAGATGACCTCGTACGAGCACATGAAAACCGCTCTCCTCACTCGCTATGGACTCACCCCCGAGATGTACCGGCAGCAATTCCGAGACTGTAAAAAAATACCCGGTACCACTTGGGTGGAATACGTGAACTTTTACAGCAGAGCCTTCGAGGGGTGGATCAAAGGCAGCAAGGTCACCACCTACCAGTAGTTGGTCGACCTCATTATATGGGAACATTTGTCCAACAACTGCTTCATCGAACTCCGGCAGCACCTCCTCGACAGCAAACTAACTGAGCCCTGAAAACTCGCTGTCGAGGCGGATAGATGGGTGAGCACCCGAGTCCCCCGGAGTCCGATGGGAGACTACGGCCGGGGATCCCCGGGGATCCACCGACCACGGGGCGGCGGAGGAGGCCAGAGCAGGGGACGAGACACCCCCATGGGGTCCTCCCCTACCTCCACTTCACCAGCCCTGGGCCGAAGGGGGGTTCCCCTAGCCCGACCCGATGAACCAGCGACCCGGCACCACCGGTCCTCCCAACCGCCAGATCACGGCCGCCGCCCTGGGGGAAGAAAGAGGCGAGGACGACGACAACGACCAGGAGCAGGCCGGGTGGGAGCCCACCGCCATGATCTTGGCATGCCTGGGTGATCGAGACATGGTCCCCCGAGACCCAATTCCAGGCAACACCCAGAAATATCGCCAATGGGTCACCATCAACGGCCGCCGGGCCGAAGCCCTCCGAGACACTGGAGCCAGCGTAACAGCGGTCCGACGCCACTTGGTGACGCCAGAGCAAGTTCTCCCCAATATCATGTGCCCGGTGCGGACGGCGGACAACTCCGAGAGTTTGTGCCAGATGGCCCGCATCCCCTTCGAATGGGGAGGGGTGTCGGGTATACTGAAGGTGACCGTCCGGGACTATGCCCCCGTGGACTGTCTCCTCGGGAACGACCTGGAAAGTTCCCCCTGGGCCAGCGTCGAGCATCTGGGGATGCTAGGCCTTCCAGAGTGGGTCTGTGCGACCACCCGCTCCATGTCCGCCCGAGCCTTCGCCCCACCGGAGGATGCTCCGACCGAGGAACCAGAGTGGCCCGCACCGCCACCGCCCGCCGTCCCCGAGGACGCCGACCTTGAACCTGGCCCTCGGGGGCCCAACCATGAAGACCTCACCGAGCTCGGCCACCTTCCAGAACTAGCTCAATGGCGCCAAGAAGGTGGCCCCCACCCGCGAACAATTCCGGCAGGAACAGAAAACCTGTCCCTCCCTCGAGGGAATCCGACAACAAGCTGCCACTCAAGCCGCTGGAGGCCCCTCGGGGTCCCACTGGGTCTATTGGGACCACGACCTTCTCTACAGCGAGCAGAAAGTTGCCGAACTAGGGGCCAGCCGAGTACTGGTCGTTCCCCTCCGTTTCAGAGACTTCCTCTTGAACTTGGCACACGACGTGCCCCTCGCCGGGCACCTGGGGCAGGATAAAACTTACAGCCGCCTGGTGACCCATTTTTACTGGCCAAAGATGCGCAACGATGTGCACAACCACTGCCGATCCTGTCCGACGTGTCAAGCCAGCGGGAAGAGCGGGGGAAAAGTCAAGGCCCCACTCCAGCCCTTTCCTGTGGTCACCACCCCCTTCGAGAGAGTGGGGATCGACATTGTGGGACCCTTGGACCCCCGCACCTCTCAAGGGCACGGCTTTATCCTCGTCCTGGTGGACCATGCCACCCGCTATCCTGAGGCCATCCCCCTCCGGACCATCACGGCCCCAGTAGTAGGCCGAGCGCTGATGGGGATCTTCTCCAGGGTCGGCTTCCCCCGGGAAGTCGTGAGTGATCGGGGTACAAACTTTATCTCCAAGCATATGCGATCCCTGTTGCAACAGTGCGGGGTCACATATAAGTTCACCACCCCGTATCACCCCCAAGGAAATGGACTTGTAGAACGGTGTAACCGAACACTGAAGGGAATGATCAAAGGCTTAGACGAGCCCCTACGACGCAGATGGGACGTCCTGCTGCCCTGCCTCCTGTTTGCGTATCGAGATTTGATTTGATTTGATGTGGATTTATATAGCGCGAATTGCTGCCCAGAGGCGTCCAAGCTGAGAGGTACCCCAGAAGTCCCTGGGGTTCAGCCCCTTCGAACTATTGTATGGGTACCCAGTCCGAGGCCCCCTCAGCCTGGTCAAAGAAGGCTGGGAGACGGCTGTCCGAGATGCCCCACCAGATTTCTACCAGTACCTCCTGACACTCCGCAACCAAACACGGAAGTTCCGGGAACTTGCCGAGGCCAACCTCGAGGCCAGTCAGGAGGAGATGAAACGCTGGTATGACCAGAACGCCTCATCCATCGAATTCGAGCCAGGCCAGCAAGTCTGGGTCATGTCCCCAGTTGAACCTTGCGCCCTCCAGGACAAATGGACGGGGCCCTTCAAAGTGGTGGAGCGCACGAGCCCCGTCACTTACCTGGTGGACCTGGAATCCCCCCGGAACCCCCTCCGGGTTCTGCACGCTAACCGGCTCAAGCCACACTTCGCCTGCACGTAACTGAGTCTGCTGCTAGCGACCGATGACGGAGCTGAAGACGACTCCGAACCTGTACCAGATCTCATGAGCATCACCGAGAAAGACGGCTCAGTCGAAGGGGTCACGCTCTCCTCTACCCTGACCCCAGAACAGCACCAAGACTGCCGGGAGCTGCTGGGGCAATTTGCAGACCTGTTCTCCCTCACCCCTGGAGTCACCCGGTGGTGTGTCCACGATGTGGACACCGGAGACAACCTGCCTGTAAGACAACGAGCTTTCCGAGTGCCCGACCGAGTTCGGGCCTGCATTCACTCCGAAGTGGCCAAGATGCTAGCTCTGCGGGTAGTCGAACCCTCCGACAGTCCCTGGGCCAGTCCGGTTGTCCTGGTCCCCAAAGCCACCGTCCCTGGCACACCCCCGGAGCTCCGGTTCTGTGTTGACTACCGGGGGCTGAATGCAGTCACCCGGACCGACGCCCATCCCATCCCCCGGGCGGATGAACTGATCGATCGCCTGGGGGCCGCAAAATATCTCAGCATCTTTGACCTCACGGCGGGGTATTGGCAGATCGGCCTCACCCCTGGAGCACAAGAGCGATCGGCCTTCTCGACCCCTGATGGCCACTACCACTTCAAAGTGATGCCCTTCGGCATGAAAAACGCCCCGGCCACCTTCCAGAGACTCGTGAACCGGGTACTGGCCGGACTCGAAGAATTCAGTGCCGCCTATCTCGATGACATTGCGGTGTACAGCCGCCACTGGGGTGAGCACCTGACCCACCTCCGGGAGGTCCTGTCGGCCCTCCGACAGGCCGGACTAACAATAAAGGCCAGCAAGTGCCAGATCGGCCAAGGGTCCGTGACGTATCTGGGACACCAAGCGGGGAGCGGCCTGGTGGCTCCCCTCCAGCCAAAGATCGACGCCATCCGGGCCTGGGAGCCCCCCGTCACCCAGACCGCCGTCCGAGCCTTCCTGGGGCTCACTGGATACTATCGGCGCTATATAAAAGACTATGGAAGCATTGTGGGGCCCCTCACAGAACTGACCTCCAAGAGGCTACCCCAAAAGGTGCGCTGGACCCCAGAGTGCCAAACAGCCTTCGAGGCTCTAAAGACTGCCATTTGCACCGCCCCTGTGCTCCAGGCCCCCGACTACAGCCGAGAGTTTGTGGTCCAAACCGACGCCTCGGAACACGGCATTGGGGCGGTCCTCTCACAAGTGAACCCTGAGGGAATCGACCTTCCCGTTGCCTTCATCAGCCGGCGGCTGCTGGCCAGAGAACAGCGCTGGAGCACCATCGAGAGGGAAGCCTTCGCCGTCGTGTGGGCACTAAAGAAGCTCCGACCCTACCTCTTCGGCACCCACTTCCGGGTCCAGACCGACCACCGGCCCCTGCGGTGGTTGATGCAGATGCGGGGAGAAAACCCGAAACTGTTGCGATGGTCCATCTCCCTGCAAGGGATGGACTTCACTGTGGAGCATCGCCCCAGCAACGACCACGCCAATGCTGACGGCCTGTCCCGATTCTTCCGCCTCGGCGAGGAGAATCCCCAAGAAGATGGGTGACTCTCCCCTGCCTTCAGCTGGGGGGGACGCGTGTTGGACCCGGCCTCATGGCGTGGTCCTACCCCTCCCGCATGGCGGGCCCGGTACGACATCGGCCCTCCACCCAGCATCGGGCAGCCCTTTTGCCCGACACTGCACGCCCCAACGTTGCTGGTCCGGCCACCATCCCGGACCCCCACTGCCGACCTGGCTCCATCGTGGGCCCCTCACGACCTAAGCACGAGGCCGCGCCCGACTCCATCTTGGGCCCACCACGTCACGACCACGTGGCCTCGGCCCCGGCCCCAGCGAAGCCCAGACATCGAGGCACCAAGATCCACCCAGGTGGTCGAGTGGCCACCCGACAGATCCCGGAGAAAAGGGTGTTTCGATGGCCCTCCAGCCGTCCCCGGACGCCTGGTTTCGATCGCCCTCCGGCCTCCCTGGGCGCTGGCTCCACCCCCCTGCTGGGTGTCTGAACACCATCATCCCGGCCCCTCTGACCCCCAGGCGCGAGGGTCCGGACATCAAAGGACTCCAGTCCTATATCTGGGCCAGCCCTGGATTAGGACGGCAGTTGTATCCTGGACTGGAAGCCCTGCTGACGCTGTCACGGCCAACACCAGAAGAACTCATTGCCTGTAACCTGAAGAGACCCTGAGAGCCTGCTGGCGCTGCCGCGGCCCACCTTCGCTGAACCATCTTGAGAGCCTGCTGGCGCTGCCGCGGATGAACCATCTTGAGAGCCTGCTGGCACTGCCGCGGCTGAACCATCTTGAGAGCCTGCTGGCGCTGCCGCGGCTGAACCATCTTGAGAGCCTGCTGGCACTGCCGCGGCTGAACCATCTTGAGAGCCTGCTGGCGCTGCCGCGGCTGAACCATCTTGAGAGCCTGCTGGCACTGCCGCGGCTGAACCATCTTGAGAGCCTGCTGGCGCTGCCGCAGCTCAACCATCTTGAGAGCCTGCTGGCGCTGCCGCGGCTGAACCATCTTGAGAGCCTGCTGGCGCTGCCGCGGCTGAACCATCTTGAGAGCCTGCTGGCGCTGCCGCGGCCTCCTCTCCGTTAAGACCACCTGTCGAGTCCTGCTGGTGCTGCCGCGGCTCGACCTCTCGGAACCCCCGGCTCGAGGATTGAGAGCTGTGCGCAGGGGATCTCTTCCTGTATCCATACTGAGACTGTCCCGCTACCCTGACCCTTTTACGAGACTCTACAGATCCCTCGATCTGCCTGTACATACCGCTGAGAACCAGCAACCTTTATTCCTGATAAAGCCTAAGAACTTAACCTCTTGTGTGGTGTCCGTTTGTAGTGTTGTGGTTATTCTGCTGTACGATCCTAGGAGAGGGCCCTCACCCAGGAGGCCTCTCGGTAACGCTCGGCTACTTCTCGACGGAGGGGTGGACCTAGGGGTGGTCAGTCAGACATCTTCTGCCTCCCCCGGGGTCGCCTTTCTAACAGGAACACTCAGCCAATCAGAACTCAGTACACACAATACATGTAGCGATCACGTGCTCTTCATGCCGGACATCTGGACACTTCACCCGCTGGCCCTCATTGTTTCCACGCATGCATCGCTATCAGGTGGCCTGATTCACAGCTCCATGACTAGGCCTGTATTCATTTTCATAAAATAAGATCTCTAAGTTGTTTCATGGTGCTCTAAAGACAGTATATAAAGGAATGAGAACGAATGTATTTTGAGACCGTCCTCAGACCCACTTCTGTGATGGTTTCCCAGCCGCAGCGTTGAATTAAACCAACTGTTTCTGTTTTGCCAAATGCTTCTTGTCTTTTGTTTTTTCAAGTTAAATTCACATTCCAGCAACACTTGAGCCATCTTAACTTTGTCAAAAAAAGAACTGAACCATTCTAACTACAAACGTTGATGAGAAGCGAGTGCTGTCTCTGGATGAATGCAACATAGAAGAGCAGCCGAAGATTCTTTAAACTAGGAATGAAAGTAAGGACGAATTCATACAGTGCAAAGGAAAGACGCATCTAGACTGACAGTTATTCTGGCACTGAAGATCCTGCATTGACCGCAAATGCCAGCGATCAGTTACATTAGCCCCGTTACCCTCAGTCTGCTCTTCCCCCAAACATTTGTCTTACGTATCCATTTTTGCTGATTTTAATCTTGTTGGCCTTAGGACTCTGTGAACTTTACCACCGCTAACCAGTGCTCACGTGCGTGTGCTCACTCCCTAAAACCTGCCAACATTGGCCTTCATCCAACTGCCATATTTAATTGACTTATAAGTCCCTAGTAAAGTGGTACTACATGAATCCAAGGCCTGCAAATTAAATGCTACAAGTGGGCATACTGCACTAGTTGTGTCATTCACTTGAGTAGCCTTTTAAACATGTCTCAGGCTTGTCACTGCAGCCTGGGGTGCAGTTTTAAACTGTCATTACAATCTGGCAAAATAAACCTCTTGACAGGTATACACTTTCCTTTTTAATACATATAAGTCACCCTTAGGGTAGGCCCTACACAGCCCAGAGAGGAGGGTGCACACATTTAAAAAGTTGGACAAGTATTTTTACACTTTACATTTCCTGATAGTGTAACTAAATTTGTTTATCACTACTGTGAGGCCTACCTCTCCCATAGGATAACATCAGGTTTTCTGATTACATTTAATAGGTGGTAATTTCCAATTGGGGGCAAGTCGGAATGTCAAGTTTGGGGTTTACAAATGTATAATTTAAAACCCTCTTTATTGGGATAGTCAGATTGTTAAGTCGCAATTCTGAAAATTCCACTTTCCGAGAGTTGCCATTTTCTTGTCCCAACCATTTTGTGCATGCAGCCTCTGTCCTGGGAGACATGACAAGGTGTAGCTGGCAGTTGTTCTTTGTAGATTGCTCCCAGACAGTGCGACAAAGTGGGAATTGGTGGTGGCAGGATGGACCATCTCTGACGTGAGGCGGAGGAGCTGTCACCTGCGACACCTGCACATCACCAAGACCCTGCCTCAGCACACTCACACCAGTCTATTGTACCCCCACACAAGCGGGGGCCAGGGCATGGAGACATTTAAAACAACTCTGGGGTGGAAACCTCAAGAACCTTCTCCTACTTCAAAGCTGGCATCAAGTATAAATATCAGACCCTTAGTGCCAACTGTACAGTTCACCTCTGGACCTGTGGAAGTCTCAGAAAGACTGCTATGCTGGTCTGCTGCAAGAAGGACTGCTACTCTGCTGTTGGCTACCCGTCTGCCAGATTGACAAGGACTGGACCACCAGAAGTGATTCAATGGGCTACTTGGCTGGCCTCCTGATCAGAGCATCAGGGACAGAAAAGGCTCCAACCACTTGAATCCAGCAACTATACCCTTAGAAGTTGATTCAAAGGTGCTCTGAAAACCCAGATGTGGTCTCTCGAGCAGAACTGATGCAGCGCAACGCAAGTTCATGCAGCTATTCATTGGTACTCCTCTATTTGCCGCATCCTCGATGCAGGACCTCGCATCGCAGCTCAAAGCTCCTCGTAACTGCTGTTGCGAAATGCATCCCAGATGCAGGATTTCACATCACAAGCTTCTGTCAATGGTATCCCCTATGACGACGCAGGAACTCACATCGTGAGCCCCAGCGACGGCTTCATCAGAACTGCTGCTGGGCGACACATCTCAGATGCAGGATCTCACATCGCGAGCCCCAACGACGGCTTCATCAGAACTGCTGCTGCGCGACACATCTCCAATGCAGGATCTCACATCGCGAGCCCCTACGACGGCTTCATCAGAACTGCTGCTGCGCGACACATCTCCGATGCAGGATCTCACATCGCGAGCCCCAACCACGGCTTCATCAGAACTGCTGCTGGGCGACACATCTCAGATGCAGGATCTCACATCGCGAGCCCCAACCACGGCTTCATCAGAACTGCTGCTGGGCGACACATCTCAGATGCAGGATCTCACATCGCGAGCCCCAACCACGGCTTCATCAGAACTGCTGCTGGGCGACACATCTCAGATGCAGGATCTCACATCGCGAGCCCCAACCACGGCTTCATCAGAACTGCTGCTTTGTGACACATCTCCGATGCAGGATGTCGCATTGCGAACCCCAACAAGGGCTTCATCAGAACTGCTGCTGCGCGACACATCTCCGATACAGGATCTCACATCCCGGGCCCCAACAACGGCTTTATCAGAACTGCTGCTGCGCGACATATCTCCGATGCAGGATCTCACATCGCGAGCCCCAACAACAGCTTCATCAGAACTGCTGCTGGGCGACACATCTCTGATGCAGGATCTCACATCGCGAGACCCAACAACGGCTTCATCAGAACTGCTGCTGCACGCCACATCTCCGATGCATTATGTCGCATTGCGAGCCCCAACGATGGCTTCACCAGAAATGCTGCTGCGTGACACATCTCCAATGCAGGATGTCGCATTGCGAACCCCAACAACGGCTTCATCAGAACTGCTGCTGCGTGACACATCTCCAATGCAGGATCTCACATCGCGAGCCCCAACCACGGCTTCATCAGAACTGCTGCTGGGCGACACATCTCAGATGCAGGATCTCACATCGCGAGCCCCAACCACGGCTTCATCAGAACTGCTGCTGGGCGACACATCTCAGATGCAGGATCTCACATCGCGAGCCCCAACCACGGCTTCATCAGAACTGCTGCTTTGTGACACATCTCCGATGCAGGATGTCGCATTGCGAACCCCAACAAGGGCTTCATCAGAACTGCTGCTGCGCGACACATCTCCGATACAGGATCTCACATCCCGGGCCCCAACAACGGCTTTATCAGAACTGCTGCTGCGCGACATATCTCCGATGCAGGATCTCACATCGCGAGCCCCAACAACAGCTTCATCAGAACTGCTGCTGGGCGACACATCTCTGATGCAGGATCTCACATCGCGAGACCCAACAACGGCTTCATCAGAACTGCTGCTGCACGCCACATCTCCGATGCATTATGTCGCATTGCGAGCCCCAACGATGGCTTCACCAGAAATGCTGCTGCGTGACACATCTCCAATGCAGGATGTCGCATTGCGAACCCCAACAACGGCTTCATCAGAACTGCTGCTGCGTGACACATCTCCAATGCAGGATCTCACATCGCGAGCCCCAACGACGGCTTCATCAGAACTGCTACTGGGTGACACATCTCTGATGCAGGATCTCGCATTGCGATCCCCAAAGACGGCTTCATCAGAACTGCTGCTGCGCGACACATCTCCGATGCTGGATCTCACATCGCGAGACCCAACAACGGCTTCATCAGAACTGCTGCTGCACGCCACATCTCCGATGCATTATGTCGCATTGCGAGCCCCAACGATGGCTTCACCAGAAATGCTGCTGCGTGACACATCTCCAATGCAGGATGTCGCATTGCGAACCCCAACAACGGCTTCATCAGAACTGCTGCTGCGTGACACATCTCCAATGCAGGATCTCACATCGCGAGCCCCAACGACGGCTTCATCAGAACTGCTACTGGGTGACACATCTCTGATGCAGGATCTCGCATTGCGATCCCCAAAGACGGCTTCATCAGAACTGCTGCTGCGCTACACATCTCCAATGCTGGATCTCACATCGCGAGCCCCAACATTGGCTTTATCAGGAGTGCTGCGCGACACATCTCCGATGCAGGATCTCACATTGCGGGCCCCAAAAACGGCTTCATCAGAACTGCTGCTGCGCGACACATCTCCGATACAGGATCTCACATCCCGAGCCCCAATAACGGCTTTATCAGAACTGCTGCTGCGCGACATATCTCCGATGCAGGATCTCACAACGCGAACCCCAACAACAGCTTCATCAGAACTGCTGCTTCGTGACACATCTCCGAAGCAGGATGTCACATTGCGAGCCCCAACGATGGCTTCATCAGAACTGCTGCTGCACGACACATCTCCGATGCAGAATCTCACATCGCGAGCCCCAACAACGGCTTCATCAGAACTGCTGCTCTGCAACACATCACTGATGCAGGATGTCGCATTGCGAGCCCCAAAGGCGGCTTCATCAGAACTGCTGCTGCGTGACACATCTCAGATGCCGGATCTCACATCGCGAGCCCCAATGACGGCTTCATCAGAACTGCTGCTGCGCGACACATCTCCGTAGCAGGATCTCACATCACTATGGCTTCATCAGAACTGCTGCTGCGCGACACATCTCCGATGCAGGATCTCATATCGCGAGCCCCAACGACGGCTTCATCAGAACTGCAACTGGGTGACACATCTCTGATGCAGGATCTCGCATTGCGATCCCCAAAGACGGCTTCATCAGAACTGCTGCTGCGCGACACATCTCCGATGCAGGATCTCACATCGCGAGCCCCAACAACGGCTTCATCAGAACTGCTGCTGCACGACACATCTCCAATGCAGTATGTCGCATTGCGAGCCCCAACGACGGCTTCATCAGAACTGCTGCTGCGTGACACATCTCCAATACAGGATCTCACATCGCGAGCCCCAACAACGTCTTCATCAGAACTGTTGCTGCGCGACACATCTCCGATGCAGGATGTCGCATTGTGAATCCCAACAACGGCTTCATCAGAACTGCTGCTGCGCGACACATCTCCGATGCAGGATCTCACATCGCGAGACCCAACGATGGCTTCATCAGAACTGCTACTGGCGACACATCTCTGATGCAGGATCTCGCATTGCAATCCCCAAAGACGGCTTCATTAGAACTGCTGCAGCGCTACACATCTCCAATGCTGGATCTTACATCGTGAGCCCCAACAACGGCTTCATCAGGACTGCTGCTGCACGACACATCTCCGATGCAGGATCTCATATCGCGGGCCCCAAAAAAGGCTGCATCAGAACTGCTGCTGCGCGACACATCTCCGATGCAGGATCTCACATCGAGAGCCCAAACGACGGCTTTATGAGAACTGCTGCTGCGCGACATATCTCCGATGCAGGATCTCACATCGTGAGCCCCAACAACGGCTTCATCAGAACTGCTGCTTTGTGACACATCTCCGATGCAGGATGTCACATTGCGAGCCCCAACGACGGCTTCATCAGAACTGCTGCTACGCGACACATTTCCGATGCAGGATCTCGCATTGCGAGCCCCAATGGCGGCTTCATCAGAACTGCTGCTGCGCGACACACCTCCGATACAGGATCCCGCATCGTGAGCCCCAACGACGGCTTCATCAGAACTGCTGCTGCGCGGCACATCTCTGATGCAGGATGTCGCATTGCGAACCCCAACAACGACTTCATCAGAACTGCTGCTGTGCGACACATCTCCGATGCAGGATCCCGCATCGTAAGCCCCAACGATGGCTTCATCAGAACTGCTGCTGCGCGACACATCTCCGATGCAGGATCACACATCGCGAGCCCCTACGATAGCTTCACCAGAACTGCTGCTGCGCGACACATCTCCGATGCAGGATCTCGCATCACAGCTTCTTCAGAAATTCCTTTGCGTGGTGCATCCGCTACGCATCCTCGATGCAGGACATCACATTGCAGCTTCTCAGAAATGCTGATGCACGACACATCCTCGTAACAGGACTTTGCATCGCAAGCCTCTGTTGACAGCATCTTTGACTATTCTGCTTATAAGCAGTGTTTTCACGTAAATCTTTTAAAAAATGTATCTCCAGTTTTACTGATTTGAAGTTTGTTGTTTTGGTGTCAAATAATGTATTACATTTTACTCTATTTTTCAAACTTGATGTGGGAGTTTTCTTGTGTTGTCTTTTCACTTATTACTTTCTTTACTGCTGCATAAATACTAGACATTGAGCACAATCTAAGGTTTGCTGGTGTTTCACCCTAATAAGACCTGTGGTTGCTGCTTGTGTAGGGTTTCACCCCCTCAACCAGTAACCCAATGTCCTACAAGTTAGAATTTCAAAAGGCTCTCTCGTGCACATCAAAAGACCCATTTCCATGGCTAAACATTCTCTGACAAGAACTGAGTATTTTCACTTTGATTCTGATCAAATGTGAGAGAAATGAGAAGCAGGGTGAGCTTGTGTATCATTTACTTGCTTCTGTAACAAAAGGCTACAACTCCTGTCTCTGGAGCCTCTGTTTCCACAACACACTGTCCTGAAGTCTCAGGATGACAGAACATTGGAGCTGGGCAAGCATCTCTTTGAGTGAACAAAAAGCTTTACTGCTTGATCTTTCAACTGTAAAACTTTCTTTGTGTTTTTCTTTTTAACACAAGTGATGTCAGGTGTATTGCTGCAAAGTTCTCAATAAATTGACAATAAAAATGTGCAAATGCAGGAATCTATGAAACCTTTTTACCTTAAATGGTGAAGGCCAATCCACATTTACTGAAACCACCATGGAATCCCCAGAAGGGCTCAAACTAAATCTTAAATATTCAACTTCATCCTTCTGACCCCCTCCTCTCCAGGTTTAAGATCTAAAGGATGTGGCTAAAGTCTTGATAGGACCAACCCCCATGTTCATGCTGGCCCCTCCCCCGGGAGGCCTCGTGCTGGCGTTTAATGGCCACCCTTAAATGTGGTAGTAAAAGGCCTAATGCCCATGCTTGTGTTTTTATCCAACTTAGGGTTTGCTAAAGGCTGCTGGCTTCCTTTTGAGTTTTGATAAACTGCAGACAAAGCCTGTAGGCCTAACTTTTATCTGCAAAACACTAATACCATTTGCTTAATAAAGGGCTACTGGAAATGTTGAATTTTAGGGAAACAGGCAAGTCACTTAGTACCCCACAAATAACACATCCGGGTTAGGGAGTGAGTTGGCCTCTGTGATGAGTCCTTACAGAGAGGGTGTGCCCCCCTCACCCCCTCAGGAGTGTCTTCACATTGTTATCCCCATCAAGGACTGGTTGGCGGCTTGCTTTACTCTTCTGCCTCAGTCCACTCTGTCGTTTTGTGTGGTACCTGGAATCTTGTGCATTATAACACTTTGAATGTAAGAGCACTGACTGGATAAAGATGTATTGAGTGTAAGGATGTGCATGACCGAGTTGTGAGTTTCCAAACCACCTCCCCTCTCCAGGGGGCCTCTCTGCTCTGCTGCAGCTTCCCTGAGTTTCAAGGGTTCAAAGGCAGAGCTCGGTCTCAAACTGAGGGAACAGGAGTCTGGAAGACCACTGCAAGGACCTCAGATAACACAGCTGAGGCACAGGGGGGCTGGAGGACTCAAGCCCCCTTAATAGGTCCTCACAAGGGGTGAACACAAAGATGTCCTTAGGAGAGGGTGGAGAGGCTGGGCGCCCAACTCCACGCTGCGCATGGCTGGAGACTGTGCACAGTGGGGGGTGTCTACCTTGGGGGGGGATAATGTGGCTGCGGGCCAGCCCCCTCGCCCAACACCACGCTGCGCATGGCTGGAGACTGTGCACAATGGGGGGTGTCTGTCCTTGGGAGGGTGGGGGGTGCAGAGTCTGGCTGCGGTCCAGGCCCGGCGCTGAACTCCAGCGTTGAGCCAACCATGGGGGGGAATGGCTGGGGTAATTAGATTTTAATTTAAGTTAAAGTCCACAGGAACACTCTCAGAGTCTCGACCAACAACAACGATACCATCAGCACCTACACTTCAAGATCAACACCGATCCCAACTCCACCCTCAGAGGAACTCTGATCTACAGACCCCACGGACCCTGACCACATTTCAGCAACTCCATCTCTGACTTCGTCAGCACACATGCCCTTGCCTCCACAGACTACATCCTCCTCGGTGACCTGAACTTCCGCCTCGAGGACAACAACGACACCAGCTCTACCACCCTGATCGACAACCTCAGCAACCTCGGACTCAGACAACTCGTCACAACACACGCTTGACCCCATCTTCTCCGCAAGCTCCCCAAGTCTCCTTCAACCACACCTCCGAACTCCACTGGACCAACCACCGCTGCATCCACTTCACCTTCAGGAAGCCCACCACGCACCACATCACCCAACAGATGCCCCGCCACCGTTGGACCAAAGTCACCAAAGACCAGCTAACCACCTTTATCGCCCAGAGCCCACTCACTGACCCCACATACCCCGACACCGCTGCCCGCAACTTCAGACAGTGGATCGACGATTGCGCCAACTCCCACGCCCCGCTCAAAAGTCCCTCCAACAGCCACACCAGCAAGAAAGCCAGCTGGTGCATTGAAGACCTCCAGGCCTCCAAGCAAACATGCCGAAAACTGAAGAAGAACTGGCACCGTGAACGAACACCGGACAGCCACGCCGCCCACAAGAACGCCACCCGCAGACACCATCACCTCATCAGATCAGCCAAAAGGGCCCCCTTCACAGACCGCCTAGACAACAACACACACAACAGCAAAGAGCTCTTCAACATCGTGAAGGAACTCTCCAATTCCAGTTCCAACACCAAGGACGCCCCACCCTCACAAGACCTGTGTGACTCGCTGGCCACCTTATTCCACCGCAAGATCGCAGACATTCACAACAGCTTCAATGCCATGAACCCCCAGACAACCACCGAGACCTCTGCCCCCATGACCGCCACCCACACCAGCCGCATGCCCGCCCGGACCAACATCACCGACGATGACACCACCAAGATCATGAACTCCATCCACTCCGGATCTCCGTCAGACCCACGCCCACACCACGTCTTCAACAAAGCCAGCACAGCCATCGGACCATACCTCCGGAAAATCATCAACATCTCCTTCGAGACAGCAACCTTCCCGGAGAGCTGTAAATACGACGAGATCAACGCCTTACTCAAAAAAAAACAAGGCGGACCCCAAGGACCTCAAGAACTTCTGGCCCATCTTCCTGCTCCCCTTCCCAGCAAAGGTCATCCAGAAGACTGTGAACAAGCAACTGACCCACTACCTTGAGGAGAACAGCATCCTGGACCCTTCCCAGTCTGGGTTCCGCAGCAACCACAGCACCGAAACTGCCCTCATCGCCATCACCGATGAAATGAGGACCCTGCTAGACAATGGAGAAACAGCGGCCCTCATCCTTCTCGACCTGTCAGCCGCCTTTGACACAGTCTGCCACCGCACACTATGAACACGCCTCCACAACGCCAGGATCCAAGAGAAGGGCCTGGTCTGGACCACCACCTTCCTCTCTGGCAGAACACAGAGCGTCCGCCTCCCCCCCTTCCGCTCCGAAGCCACCGAGATCATCTGCTGCGTACCCCAGGGCTCATCCCTTAGCCCAACGATGTTCAACATTTACATGTCACCACTCGCCCTCGTCACCTGACTGCACGACATCGACATCATCTCCTACGTTGACGACCCCCAGCTGATACTCTCCCTCACCAAAGACCCCTACACCGCCAAAACCAACCTCCACGAAGGAATGAAGGTAATCCCCGAATAGATGAGAAGCCGCCGACTGAAGCTGAACTCGGACAAAACAGAGGTCCTCATCCTCGGATCCACTCCCTTGGCCTGGGACGACTTCTGGTGGCCGACCGCACTGGGAACAGCCCCAACTCCCACCGACCACGCACGCAACCTAGGGATCATCCTCGACTCCACCCTGTCCATGACTAAACAGGTCAACGCCGTCTCTTCTTCATGCTTCAACACCCTCTGCATGCTTCGCAGGATCTACAAGTGGATCGCCACCGAAATGAGAAGAATGGTCACCCAGGCCCTCGTCAGCAGCAGATTGGACTACAGAAACGCCCTCTACACAGGAGGCTCGGCCAAACTCCTGAGACAACTGCAACGCATCTAGAACGCCTCTGCACGCCTGATCCTCAACATCCCTCGCCACAGCCCCATTACACCCCACCTGAGAGACCTGCACTGGCTCCCCGTCAACAAGAGGATAACCTTCAAGCTCCTCACCCACGTACACAAGGCGCTCAACAACCAACGTACCTCAACAGACGACTCAGCTTCTACACCCCCACCCGCCAGCTCTGCTCCGCCGACCTCGCCCTCGCCACAGTCCCCCACATCCGAAGAGCGACCTCCGGCAGCAGATCGTTCTCCCACATCGCCGCCAAGACCTGGAACACCCTCCCCATCCATCTTCGGCAGACCCACGACCTACTGACCTTCAGAAGACTCCTTAAGACCTGGCTCTTCGAGCAGTAGCAGCATCCCCCCCAGCGCCTTGAGACCCTCACGGTTATGTAGTGCGCTTTACAAATGATACGATTGATTGATTGATTGGAGTGTTGCCCAACCATGGGGGGGAATGGCTGGGGTAATTAGATTTTACTTTAAGTTAAAATATCCCTTGAAATTTCCCGAAAAAAACACAAAGGTTAAAGTGGCATTATAGTTTGGTGAAAATGTTAGTTAAAATGCAACATTTAAACTAAAAAAACAATTAAATTCATCAGTTATAGTTTACGGAGCTACTTGGAGGAAGTATGCCCCTACCGTGCTCTGTTTATGACCTCACAGATTGTATTAATCATGGTGTCATTGATGACCACACGGGGTACGATGGGGGCACATGGTCTAGTAAGCTCAGTAAAGTGTGATTGGTGAATTTCAGTGCTCGCTTGAGTTCAAAATGTTACATTTTAACTCACATTTTCAGCTAAATATAACGAGGGCTCCCGGTTTTATGGTATTTATTTTTTTAACATTTACGTCTGTATTTAACCATATTTATTTTGCATATAAAAGAAGTTGTAAAACTGTACATTTCCATAATATTTAATTGATAGACGGCCACTCAGACTTTGATGTCTGTCGTGTTTTAGCTATCTAAGCTGTAAAATATTACTTAATACATCCTGGTAAGTGCTAGCATTGTACCACACATGTATATTGACACCAGCCCTTACTTAAAGAAATCGCATCCTGTTTTTTAATTTTCCATGCTGTCCACCCGCTCAGCTGTTGGGCTATAATTCGTGTAAGATAGCACATAGAGTTAAAAGCAACACAATTTTCTGTATTTATCCACTTTTAAAAATAAATGCAGACAGAATACACACTGTTTTTTGTCTGTATTTATCTGTAAAAATCCGTAAAAACGGAAAACAAGGAGCTTTAAGTATAATGCCACTTTAACCTTTGTTTTTTCAGCCAATCTAAGCCTTTAGTAAATATAAGACCTGAGTTATATTACCGCCCCCTCCCATGCGCTTCACAAAGCCCTAAGCCTTAATGCCATGACTTTATGCCTATGTAAGGTAATACGATTGTAGCATTGGTTAAAAAATCCCTAGAAATTCACTAACAAAATAAAGGTTAAATTGACATTATTTTTAGGTGGTGTAATAATATAAAAACTAATATTAAAACATAAAAAAAACACTGAAACTCACCAGTTCTGGTTTACAAAGCTAACTATAACTTTCGTGTCAACCATGCTCTACTTATGACCGCACAGATGACTCATGACATGTTAAATGGCAACATTGGTTAATTCTCTCTTAAGTACTGTGTCGCTCTGCCCTTGACTCTTTCTTGTGTATGTGCTTGTTTTGTTCCCCATATCCGCTTTAAGGCATTGTATCCCTTCATCTTGCTGCATTCCCTCTGAAGCATTTGTCACCTTTCCCTTTAAGACACTCTATTTTGTCTGCCACTCCTTCCCTCTAAATGACTGTCTGTCCTCTGCCACTCCTGCTTTCTCGTGTATCATGTCTTATCCCCGCACCTCCTTCTTTCTCGTGTATTGTGTTTTCACTGTGCACTTCCTTCTTTCCTGCGTATTGTGTTTTCACTGTGCACTTCATTCTTTCCTGTGTAGTGTGTCTTCTCTCTGTCCCTCCTTCTTTCCTGTGTATGGTGTTTTCACTGTGCACCTCCTTCTTTCCTGTGATGTTGGAAATGGGATCCCCGGCTGGCCAGGGCTTTCGCCAAAGTCAGTCAGAGACCACCACTCCCAAGTCAGGGCAAGGGAGTTACACGCCAAGATAACCCCTGCTCACCCTCTAGGTAACGTGGCGCGAGCAGCAAGGCTAAACTTGGAGGCGATGTGAGTTAAGTATTTGCGCACGCACCCCAGCAACAACACCCAGGCCCATCACAAAGGAAACTCCACACAAGGTTATATAAAATAGCCTTTGTATTACACCAAAACACATTAGATAAAACACACTGTAGGAGAGTAGGGTCTGCAATCCTATGATCACCCAGATTTTTGCTTTTTTGCTGCACTGGTTTACGACTTTCCCTGGCTGTGGGCCTGCTAATCAGACCCACAGCCTAGCTGTTCTCTCTATCCAAATTGTACTCAGGTACTGAATTGGCACTGGGCCCTCTCCAAGTCCCTGTACCCAGGGCTGAGGTGTACCCAGAAGTCTCCCAGGGGCTGAAGCATGTATTATGCCACCCCTGGGCTGACTAACTAAACTGACACAACTGGCTGCACGACAGCTGGGGCAAGGTGGTGTAATCACCCTTTGCTTTAGATATAGTATACCTATATCTAACCCTAAAAATGGACACACAGATCTCCTATCAGTCACTCCTATGGCAGGCCTTAACAATCCTGAAGGCAGAGTGCTTGGAATCGTGTGAGATGGTGCTCTGGCATGAGCTGAGCCTGTCTGCGGCTTTCGGGATCCATCCCTTAGCCGTTTCCATGATATCGCATACCATATACTCTTAAGTGCATTATAATCCTCGCGGTTATATGCCAACTCTGGTATCGCTTTATCAAAACATGTCGAGTAAGGTGTCATACGAATTGGAATATTAACCCCTCGCCAATTCTGGCGACGGGGTTAGCATTCCACCCTTCTAGAGGGACACGACATGTATGTAACCCCTAACCCCGGTTAAAGTCAAACAGAGCCTCAGCTCCACAAAATGGATGCTGCCACCGAGACACAAGTCTGCCCTCCTGCTGCGGGGAGTCCTCCCAGAGCAGGAGATAAGGACAAAGGGTTTCCTGCCAGGGGCGGTGCCAGCACCGTCCCAGACAGGGTTTTGTGTATTGTAGGTAGGCAGGGCTTTAGAGGAAGGTGACTGCACGTGGCCCCCCGGTGCTCACTGTGCATAGGCTGGCTGGAACCAGTTCCAGGGTCACTCCAGACCCTGTGCTGGGGAAAAGCCCGCCAAGGAAGTGGGTGTAACCACCCCCCTCCTAGTCCCACCCCTAGGGCAGGACTTAGTCGCGTGCCAGCCCCTTTTTACAGGATAAAGGTAGGAACTGGCCCCCTTCCAAATCAGATCATCTTTGAATCCTGAAACTACTTTCCACGAAAGGAACTCAAGACTTCTTCCTAAGATTTCTCCCTTGTGACTAAGGAGTAGTCACCCTGCATCCGCAGGCACCATCTTAAGAACACTGCGGTCTGCTGCAAGTCTCTCCTCCGGATCAAGACTGCCCAGCTCGACGAGAACCGGCTTCCCTGGCACCTCTGACCTCTACCTGCATCATCAGTCACGCTGAGATTCGTGGGTGTGACGAGACCTCGAGGGACCGGCCATCTTCAAGACTGCACGACTTCTTTCCAGCAAGCCCGCCGAGTAATTTCATGGTGAGTGCTTTGGGGTCCGAGAAGCCCCGACCCTGAGCAGCTCCAGCACCGAAGTGCAGCCTCCCAGCATCTCCACGATCTGCGTGGGGCCCTTCTGCTTTTTGCTGCTCACCGCGTTGTTTGGCTACTAGCCCGCTGGCTTGTGGCCTTCTGAACGACGCCCGACGACATTTCTGCTGCTGGTCTGGTTGCTCCAGGCTGGCCCTTGCTCCCTTCCAAAAGAGGAGCACCCCGGACCCTCCTGGTCCACTCAAGACGCCATTTTGAGTCCACCGCGTGGGCTTGAATTAGCCAAGGCTTGTTGCCCAATCCTGGGTAACTTTGACGCCGACAGCTTCATCCATCGTGGGACAGCTCGCCTCTCCATCCTGGTCGCCGACAACGCCTCCTGGTCCGTGAGATCTGCAGAGCCAGCGTCGCCCACTCACCTAGTCGAGGTGACTTCGCCCGGTGCCATCCTGGTGCCCACTTAATCACTGGCTAGTGATTCAAGAACTTGGTCCCCTCTGCTTTCAGGTTTCTTCTTCCTCGATCCAGGCTTGGATCCAACGAACTTTCCTTCACTGGTCGCCTGCCAGCAACTTCCTTCTTCCAGGCTCCTGGTCCGGCAACGAGATCCCCGACGTCTTTTCAGACCTATGCAGCTGCAGCCCCTGGGCTAGGTAACTTCGGCACTTCGGTGTCCCAGCATAGCCTCACTATCCTAGGGTCAGGATCCACTGTCGTTTTCTTCCTACCAGGTCGGGTTCGCCCGTGAACACTAACTTTGCCTTTACTAGCCTCCATAGACTTTGTCCCGCATCCCGCGTGAGAGTGCACACTCTGCACCCGAGTCCCCTAGGTCTCCTAGAAGTATCTAACGATTCCCTAGTTAAGTCCTAGCGATTCCAAAGCCTATTAGTACTGTACTTACCTGCTAGTAATTTCGCATTCCACTTTTTAAGTATATGGTTTTTCGTGCCCCTCGGGCATTTGTGTATAACGTGCTAACTTAAGTATTTTCGTAAGAGTTTTGTTGTGTGCCTAGCACCCTGTCCTCATAAAGAGTACAGGGTTGTTGTGATTCTAATAAATACATTGTTTATTTTCATAACACTTGTGTGGTGTCCTTTCACTGGGTGTTCAAGGGGTAATGTGATGGTAAAACAGCTGGCTTAACACGCCCTCTAGAGTCTTAGCCTTAGACTGCTCGTATCCATGCTACTAGGATAGCTGGTCTATAAGGTTGACTTACAACCAATCATCAATAAGGGTTGTTTGGACTGATATATAGTGATCACTAGAATAGTGAACACTGCACATCAGGCCAACTTCTCACATTGGTGAGCAGCGGTTGGGATTTGAGCTTGCTGTTGTTTTACCACACATGCCCTAAGAATATCTTGTGAAAGATCACATAAGTACTAAAGGTACATATAACTTAGCTTAGAATACTCTGAGTTCTAATGAACCAGCTGTTGTAGCTCCTAGGGCCTAGCACACCCTAAACTACAACTCTAGCAAGGGATCAGTAGGCAAACACATAGTGTAGGTAAGTGCACCATTTACACCTCACTAGAAAAGCATGTCTACCCAGGGAGATTCTACTGAGACTCCCCTGGTCAGTGTTGACCCTCCACAGGTCACTTCAAGATATGCAGCTCTCAGTTTCCAGGAGATGAGACAGATCTGTGTCTCCAGAAAACTGAAGCAGGGGTCTAACCCCACCATTCCCTTTCTGATAGGTCTCTTAGAGACATATGATGCCAGAAAGCTTTCTCAGTTACATGAGAACATGCCAGCCTTAGAGGGAACCTCTGGGGATCCAGACCTCCCCAACACTGCTACTGCAGTTGAGGAGGAGGAGGATCAGGAGGAACTCTCTGGGGATGAGGTAGACAAAGGTCTTGAGGTAGTCAGAAGGCTAACCAGGACCAACTTAGACTTACTTGGGCTAGGATCTGGGGGACCCCCAGTACTAACCCGAAGTGGGCCTAACCTTGGAGTTAGGAGAGATAGATCTCTTTCTAGGGACTCCAATAGATCTCTGCACTCTAATGCCTCTTCTCAGGGGAGAAGGAATCCTCCACAGAGGAGATTTACTTCCCCTCAGAGAAAAGAGCATGAAGCTAGAATGAGACAAGCTGAACTGAGGATTGAAAGGGAAGAACTTGCCCTGGCCAAAGAGAAGCTTGCCTTTGCTAGAGAGCAGCAGATGAGTGGGCTAGCTCCCACTGGTGGCAGCAATCTCCCAAGAGATAGAGAGAAGGGTTTAGATACTAAACACCTGACTAAAATAGTGCCCCCCTTTAAGCAAGGGGATGATATCCAGAAATGGATGGCTGCTCTGGAGAGGGCCTGCACTGTGCAGTGCATTCCCCAGAGTCAGTGGGCAGCTATACTGTGGCTCTCCTTTGATGGTAAAGGTAGAGATAAGCTCCTCACTACAAGAGTAGAGGATGCTAACAATTACCAGGTCCTGAAGAATACACTGGTTGATGGGTTTGGTTTAACCACTGAACAGTACAGGTTGCTGTTCAGAGACACCCAGAAAACTCAGTCTCAGGACTGGTCTGACTTTGTGGATTGTGCCACTAAGGCTTTGGAGGGCTGGTTGCTGGGTAGCAAGGTTACAGATTACACAGGATTGTATAATCTAATGATGAGAGAACAAATTTTAAACAATTGTCAGAACCAGTTGTTGCACCAGCACCTTGTTGATTCAGATCTGACCTCTCCCCAAGAATTGGGAAAGAAGGCAGACAAATGGGTCAGGACAAGGATCAAGCAGAACCAGAACCAAAACCAGGGTGGTCAGAAGAAAGCAGACCAGAAGGGTAATGTTAAGAATGAGCCAAATGACCAGAAGTCTTCACCAGGTCCCCAACAAACCAAAGAGGGTGGGGGTCAGGCTTCCCAGAAGAAGACTCAAGAAGGCCAGTCAAAAAGGTGGTGCCAGTACTGTAAAAGTAAATCTCACTGGTTTAGTGAGTGCACCAAAAGAGGAGGACAAACTCCTGCCACTACAGCCCCTAAGGCAACTGCACCCCCTAGTACAGTCAGTAGTGGTAGTGTACCTCCCAAGGCATTAGTTGGGTTAACCTTGGGTACTGAGGGGTCTGACAACTTAGTTGGCACACTCACTCAGGCTGTCCTTGTCTGTACAGGGGATGTGGATATGTCCCCTGAGATAAGTCCCAATACTTTGGGCAAATACAGGCAGACACCTTTGATAAATGGCAAAATGGCTCAGGCCTATAGGGACACTTGTGCCAGTGTCACCATGGTGACACCTAACTTTGTGGACCCTGGACAGATCATGCCAGGTACTGATTTCCTGGTGACCAATACCAGCAATGTCACTACTAGTCATAGTGTGGCAATTGTGGCTTTCTCCTGGGGTGGAGTGAAGGGACAAAAGAAAGTTGTAGTCAGTTCAGACCTCCCAGTTGATTGTTTGTTGGGCAATGATTTGGAGTCATCACAATGGTCAGAAGTGAAGCAGAGGACTCACATGGAAATGTTAGGCTTGCCAGCACATGTGCTTGCTGTGACTAGGTCACAGGCCAGAAAATGCCCCACTGAACAGGTGCTGGATCCTGAAATGATGGACCAGACACCTTCCAAGAAGAAGAGCAGTAAGGGTAAGGCTTTGCCTTCCCCCTTACCCCAGGTTGAGGATCAAGTCTCTGAGGAGGCTGATCTGAGGGAACTGAGGGAAACTGAGCCTAAAGAGCTTGAACTTGATCAAGTTGAGTTTCTGGGCTCAGGGGGACCCTCCAGAGCAGACCTGGGGAAGGAACAGTTGAGCTGCCCTTCCCTTGAACCCCTCAGACAGCAGGCTGCTGCTGAGGCTGCAGGGAATACCACATGTGCCCACAGGGTATACTGGGAAGATGGACTCCTGTACTCTGAGTCAAGAGACCCCAAGCCTGGTGCAACCAGGAGGCTGGTCATCCCCTTGTCTCTGAGAGGTTTCCTTCTCACCTTGGCCCATGAGATTCCCCTTGCAGGTCACTTAGGTCAGACAAAGACTTGGGACAGGCTTGTCTCACACTTTCACTGGCCCCATATGAATGAGAATACCAAGGAGTTTTGTCGCTCCTGTGTCACTTGCCAAGCCAGTGGTAAGTCAGGTGGCACAACAAAGGCCCCCCTCATACCACTACCTGTGGTGGGGGTTCCCTTTGAAAGAGTGGGGATTGACATTGTTGGTCCAATGGAACCCCAGACAGCATCAGGGCACAAGTTTATACTGGTGGTGGTGGACCATGCCACCAGGTATCCTGAAGCTATTCCCCTGAGGACCACCACAGCTCCTGTGGTGGCAAGAGCCCTAGTTGGAGTGTTCTCCAGAGTGGGTTTTCCAAAGGAGGTCGTTTCTGACAGAGGTACCAACTTCATGTCAGGATATCTGACTGCAATGTGGAAGGAGTGTGGTGTGAACTACAAGTTCACCACACCCTACCACCCACAATGCAATGGGCTTGTTGAGAGATTCAACAGGACCCTAAAAGGGATGATTCATGGACTACCTGAAACTCTTAGGAGAAGATGGGATGTCCTGATCCCCTGCCTCTTGTTTGCTTACAGAGAGGTCCCACAGAAGGGGGTTGGCTACAGCCCTTTTGAGCTTCTGTATGGGCATCCTGTAAGAGGACCCCTGTGTTTGGTGAAGGAAGGATGGGAGAGACCTCTCAAAAAGCCTGCAACCAACATAGTGGACTATGTACTTGGTCTCCGCTCCAGGATGGCTGAGTATATGGAAAAGGCATCCAAAAACCTTGAGGCCAGCCAAGAACTTCAAAAAGCTTGGCATGACCAAAAGGCTGTTCTGACTGTGTACCAGCCAGGACAGAAGGTGTGGGTGCTGGAGCCAGTGGCCCCAGCAGCTCTGAAAGACAAATGGTCTGGGCCCCACACCATCATTGAGCAAAAGGGAGAGGTTACCTACTTGGTGGACCTTGGAACTCCCAGGAGCCCTCTCAGAGTGCTCCATGTTAACAGGCTCAAGGCATATGTTGACAGGAAGGACATGAGCTTGCTCATGGCCACAGATGAGGGACAGGAGGAAGAGAGTGACCCTCTCCCAGACCTGCTCACTCAGAATCCTGATGATGGATCAGTTGATGGTGTTGTCTTTTGTGGCAGCCTCACTGAACATCAGCAACAGGATTGCAGGCAAGTTCTGCAATCCTACAGACATATGTTCTCTCTGACACCCAGCCAAACTGATTGGTGTACCCATGATGTTGACACTGGAGACAGTCTGCCTGTCAAGAGTAAAATCTACAGACAGCCTGATCATGTTAGAGACTGCATCAAAACTGAAGTGCAGAAAATGTTGGAGCTGGGAGTCATTGAGCCCTCAGATAGCCCTTGGGCTAGCCCAGTAGTTCTAGTGCCAAAACCTCACACCCAGGGTGGTAAGAAAGAGATGAGGTTTTGCGTAGACTACAGAGGCCTCAATGCAGTCACTAAGACTGATGCCCATCCAATACCAAGAGCAGATGAACTTATAGATAAATTGGCTTCTGCCAACTTCTTAAGTACATTTGATTTGACAGCTGGGTATTGGCAAATCAGGTTAGCTGAGGAGGCCAAACCCAAGACAGCATTTTCTACCCCTGGAGGGCATTATCAATTTGTGGTAATGCCCTTTGGACTGAAAAATGCCCCTGCCACCTTCCAAAGGTTGGTGAATCAAGTCCTCACTGGGCTGGATGACTTCTGTGCAGCATATCTAGACGATATTGCTGTCTTTAGCTCCACCTGGGAGGATCACCTGGTCCACCTGAGGAAAGTGTTAGAGGCCCTGCAAAAGGCAGGCCTCACTATCAAGGCCACAAAGTGCCAGATAGGGCAGACACAGGTTGTATACCTGGGCCACCTTGTAGGTGGAGGCCAGGTTCAGCCACTGGAGAGTAAGATACAGGCCATCAAGGACTGGACTCCTCCAATCACCCAGACTCAGGTTCGAGCTTTCTTGGGCCTGACTGGGTACTATAGGAAGTTTGTCAGAAATTATGGGTCCATAGTGACCCCTCTTAATGACCTGACAAGCAAAAAGATGCCAAAGAAAGTTCAGTGGACAGCAAGCTGTCAGAAAGCATTCAATGACCTAAAGCAGGCCATGTGCACAGCACCTATCCTAAAGAGTCCAGATTACTCCAAGCCATTCATTGTCCAAACAGATGCTTCTGAGTTGGGTGTGGGGGCTGTTCTGTCTCAACTGAATTTTGATGGTAATGATCAGCCTATTGCTTTCATTAGTAGGAGGTTGACACCCAGAGAGAAAAATTGGTCAGCTATTGAGAGGGAGGCCTTTGCTGTGGTCTGGGCCCTGAAGAAGCTGAGGGCCTACTTGTTTGGCACTCACTTCACCATTCAGACAGACCATAAGCCCCTCTTGTGGCTAAATCAGATGAAGGGTGAAAACCCCAAACTGCTTAGGTGGTCCATTTCCCTACAGGGGATGGATTTTACAGTGGAGCATAGACCTGGTACTGATCACAGCAATGCCGATGGGCTCTCCAGGTATTTCCACTTAGAGCAAGAAGACTCACCTGGTCAAGGTTAGTTTATTGTCCCAAAGTTTGGGGGGGTCATGTAGGAGAGTAGGGTCTGCAATCCTATGATCACCCAGATTTTTGCTTTTTTGCTGCACTGGTTTACGACTTTCCCTGGCTGTGGGCCTGCTAATCAGACCCACAGCCTAGCTGTTCTCTCTATCCAAATTGTACTCAGGTACTGAATTGGCACTGGGCCCTCTCCAAGTCCCTGTACCCAGGGCTGAGGTGTACCCAGAAGTCTCCCAGGGGCTGAAGCATGTATTATGCCACCCCTGGGCTGACTAACTAAACTGACACAACTGGCTGCACGACAGCTGGGGCAAGGTGGTGTAATCACCCTTTGCTTTAGATATAGTATACCTATATCTAACCCTAAAAATGGACACACAGATCTCCTATCAGTCACTCCTATGGCAGGCCTTAACAATCCTGAAGGCAGAGTGCTTGGAATCGTGTGAGATGGTGCTCTGGCATGAGCTGAGCCTGTCTGCGGCTTTCGGGATCCATCCCTTAGCCGTTTCCATGATATCGCATACCATATACTCTTAAGTGCATTATAATCCTCGCGGTTATATGCCAACTCTGGTATCGCTTTATCAAAACATGTCGAGTAAGGTGTCATACGAATTGGAATACTAACCCCTCGCCAATTCTGGCGACGGGGTTAGCATTCCACCCTTCTAGAGGGACACGACATGTATGTAACCCCTAACCCCGGTTAAAGTCAAACAGAGCCTCAGCTCCACAAAATGGATGCTGCCACCGAGACACAAGTCTGCCCTCCTGCTGCGGGGAGTCCTCCCAGAGCAGGAGATAAGGACAAAGGGTTTCCTGCCAGGGGCGGTGCCAGCACCGTCCCAGACAGGGTTTTGTGTATTGTAGGTAGGCAGGGCTTTAGAGGAAGGTGACTGCACGTGGCCCCCCGGTGCTCACTGTGCATAGGCTGGCTGGAACCAGTTCCAGGGTCACTCCAGACCCTGTGCTGGGGAAAAGCCCGCCAAGGAAGTGGGTGTAACCACCCCCCTCCTAGTCCCACCCCTAGGGCAGGACTTAGTCGCGTGCCAGCCCCTTTTTACAGGATAAAGGTAGGAACTGGCCCCCTTCCAAATCAGATCATCTTTGAATCCTGAAACTACTTTCCACGAAAGGAACTCAAGACTTCTTCCTAAGATTTCTCCCTTGTGACTAAGGAGTAGTCACCCTGCATCCGCAGGCACCATCTTAAGAACACTGCGGTCTGCTGCAAGTCTCTCCTCCGGATCAAGACTGCCCAGCTCGACGAGAACCGGCTTCCCTGGCACCTCTGACCTCTACCTGCATCATCAGTCACGCTGAGATTCGTGGGTGTGACGAGACCTCGAGGGACCGGCCATCTTCAAGACTGCACGACTTCTTTCCAGCAAGCCCGCCGAGTAATTTCCTGGTGAGTGCTTTGGGGTCCGAGAAGCCCCGACCCTGAGCAGCTCCAGCACCGAAGTGCAGCCTCCCAGCATCTCCACGATCTGCGTGGGGCCCTTCTGCTTTTTGCTGCTCACCGCGTTGTTTGGCTACTAGCCCGCTGGCTTGTGGCCTTCTGAACGACGCCCGACGACATTTCTGCTGCTGGTCTGGTTGCTCCAGGCTGGCCCTTGCTCCCTTCCAAAAGAGGAGCACCCCGGACCCTCCTGGTCCACTCAAGACGCCATTTTGAGTCCACCGCGTGGGCTTGAATTAGCCAAGGCTTGTTGCCCAATCCTGGGTAACTTCGACGCCGACAGCTTCATCCATCGTGGGACAGCTCGCCTCTCCATCCTGGTCGCCGACAACGCCTCCTGGTCCGTGAGATCTGCAGAGCCAGCGTCGCCCACTCACCTAGTCGAGGTGACTTCGCCCGGTGCCATCCTGGTGCCCACTTAATCACTGGCTAGTGATTCAAGAACTTGGTCCCCTCTGCTTTCAGGTTTCTTCTTCCTCGATCCAGGCTTGGATCCAACGAACTTTCCTTCACTGGTCGCCTGCCAGCAACTTCCTTCTTCCAGGCTCCTGGTCCGGCAACGAGATCCCCGACGTCTTTTCAGACCTATGCAGCTGCAGCCCCTGGGCTAGGTAACTTCGGCACTTCGGTGTCCCAGCATAGCCTCACTATCCTAGGGTCAGGATCCACTGTCGTTTTCTTCCTACCAGGTCGGGTTCGCCCGTGAACACTAACTTTGCCTTTACTAGCCTCCATAGACTTTGTCCCGCATCCCGCGTGAGAGTGCACACTCTGCACCCGAGTCCCCTAGGTCTCCTAGAAGTATCTAACGATTCCCTAGTTAAGTCCTAGCGATTCCAAAGCCTATTAGTACTGTACTTACCTGCTAGTAATTTCGCATTCCACTTTTTAAGTATATGGTTTTTCGTGCCCCTCAGGCATTTGTGTATAACGTGCTAACTTAAGTATTTTCGTAAGAGTTTTGTTGTGTGCCTAGCACCCTGTCCTCATAAAGAGTACAGGGTTGTTGTGATTCTAATAAATACATTGTTTATTTTCATAACACTTGTGTGGTGTCCTTTCACTGGGTGTTCAAGGGGTAATGTGATGGTAAAACAGCTGGCTTAACACGCCCTCTAGAGTCTTAGCCTTAGACTGCTCGTATCCATGCTACTAGGATAGCTGGTCTATAAGGTTGACTTACAACCAATCATCAATAAGGGTTGTTTGGACTGATATATAGTGATCACTAGAATAGTGAACACTGCACATCAGGCCAACTTCTCACATTGGTGAGCAGCGGTTGGGATTTGAGCTTGCTGTTGTTTTACCACACATGCCCTAAGAATATCTTGTGAAAGATCACATAAGTACTAAAGGTACATATAACTTAGCTTAGAATACTCTGAGTTCTACTGAACCAGCTGTTGTAGCTCCTAGGGCCTAGCACACCCTAAACTACAACTCTAGCAAGGGATCAGTAGGCAAACACATAGTGTAGGTAAGTGCACCACTTACACCTCACTAGAAAAGCATGTCTACCCAGGGAGATTCTACTGAGACTCCCCTGGTCAGTGTTGACCCTCCACAGGTCACTTCAAGATATGCAGCTCTCAGTTTCCAGGAGATGAGACAGATCTGTGTCTCCAGAAAACTGAAGCAGGGGTCTAACCCCACCATTCCCTTTCTGATAGGTCTCTTAGAGACATATGATGCCAGAAAGCTTTCTCAGTTACATGAGAACATGCCAGCCTTAGAGGGAACCTCTGGGGATCCAGACCTCCCCAACACTGCTACTGCAGTTGAGGAGGAGGAGGATCAGGAGGAACTCTCTGGGGATGAGGTAGACAAAGGTCTTGAGGTAGTCAGAAGGCTAACCAGGACCAACTTAGACTTACTTGGGCTAGGATCTGGGGGACCCCCAGTACTAACCCGAAGTGGGCCTAACCTTGGAGTTAGGAGAGATAGATCTCTTTCTAGGGACTCCAATAGATCTCTGCACTCTAATGCCTCTTCTCAGGGGAGAAGGAATCCTCCACAGAGGAGATTTACTTCCCCTCAGAGAAAAGAGCATGAAGCTAGAATGAGACAAGCTGAACTGAGGATTGAAAGGGAAGAACTTGCCCTGGCCAAAGAGAAGCTTGCCTTTGCTAGAGAGCAGCAGATGAGTGGGCTAGCTCCCACTGGTGGCAGCAATCTCCCAAGAGATAGAGAGAAGGGTTTAGATACTAAACACCTGACTAAAATAGTGCCCCCCTTTAAGCAAGGGGATGATATCCAGAAATGGATGGCTGCTCTGGAGAGGGCCTGCACTGTGCAGTGCATTCCCCAGAGTCAGTGGGCAGCTATACTGTGGCTCTCCTTTGATGGTAAAGGTAGAGATAAGCTCCTCACTACAAGAGTAGAGGATGCTAACAATTACCAGGTCCTGAAGAATACACTGGTTGATGGGTTTGGTTTAACCACTGAGCAGTACAGGTTGCTGTTCAGGGACACCCAGAAAACTCAGTCTCAGGACTGGTCTGACTTTGTGGATTGTGCCACTAAGGCTTTGGAGGGCTGGTTGCTGGGTAGCAAGGTTACAGATTACACAGGATTGTATAATCTAATGATGAGAGAACAAATTTTAAACAATTGTCAGAACCAGTTGCTGCACCAGCACCTTGTTGATTCAGATCTGACCTCTCCCCAAGAATTGGGAAAGAAGGCAGACAAATGGGTCAGGACAAGGATCAAGCAGAACCAGAACCAAAACCAGGGTGGTCAGAAGAAAGCAGACCAGAAGGGTAATGTTAAGAATGAGCAAAATGACCAGAAGTCTTCACCAGGTCCCCAACAAACCAAAGAGGGTGGGGGTCAGGCTTCCCAGAAGAAGACTCAAGAAGGCCAGTCAAAAAGGTGGTGCCAGTACTGTAAAAGTAAATCTCACTGGTTTAGTGAGTGCACCAAAAGAGGAGGACAAACTCCTGCCACTACAGCCCCTAAGGCAACTGCACCCCCTAGTACAGTCAGTAGTGGTAGTGTACCTCCCAAGGCATTAGTTGGGTTAACCTTGGGTACTGAGGGGTCTGACAACTTAGTTGGCACACTCACTCAGGCTGTCCTTGTCTGTACAGGGGATGTGGATATGTCCCCTGAGATAAGTCCCAATACTTTGGGCAAATACAGGCAGACACGTTTGATAAATGGCAAAATGGCTCAGGCCTATAGGGACACTTGTGCCAGTGTCACCATGGTGACACCTAACTTTGTGGACCCTGGACAGATCATGCCAGGTACTGATTTCCTGGTGACCAATGCCAGCAATGTCACTACTAGTCATAGTGTGGCAATTGTGGCTTTCTCCTGGGGTGGAGTGAAGGGACAAAAGAAAGTTGTAGTCAGTTCAGACCTCCCAGTTGATTGTTTGTTGGGCAATGATTTGGAGTCATCACAATGGTCAGAAGTGGAGCAGAGGACTCACATGGAAATGTTAGGCTTGCCAGCACATGTGCTTGCTGTGACTAGGTCACAGGCCAGAAAATGCCCCACTGAACAGGTGCTGGATCCTGAAATGATGGACCAGACACCTTCCAAGAAGAAGAGCAGTAAGGGTAAGGCTTTGCCTTCCCCCTTACCCCAGGTTGAGGATCAAGTCTCTGAGGAGGCTGATCTGAGAGAACTGAGGGAAACTGAGCCTAAAGAGCTTGAACTTGATCAAGTTGAGTTTCTGGGCTCAGGGGGACCCTCCAGAGCAGACCTGGGGAAGGAACAGTTGAGCTGCCCTTCCCTTGAACCCCTCAGACAGCAGGCTGCTGCTGAGGCTGCAGGGAATACCACAGGTGCCCACAGGGTATACTGGGAAGATGGACTCCTGTACTCTGAGTCAAGAGACCCCAAGCCTGGTGCAACCAGGAGGCTGGTCATCCCCTTGTCTCTGAGAGGTTTCCTTCTCACCTTGGCCCATGAGATTCCCCTTGCAGGTCACTTAGGTCAGACAAAGACTTGGGACAGGCTTGTCTCACACTTTCACTGGCCCCATATGAATGAGAATACCAAGGAGTTTTGTCGCTCCTGTGTCACTTGCCAAGCCAGTGGTAAGTCAGGTGGCACAACAAAGGCCCCCCTCATACCACTACCTGTGGTGGGGGTTCCCTTTGAAAGAGTGGGGATTGACATTGTTGGTCCAATGGAACCCCAGACAGCATCAGGGCACAAGTTTATACTGGTGGTGGTGGACCATGCCACCAGGTATCCTGAAGCTATTCCCCTGAGGACCACCACAGCTCCTGTGGTGGCAAGAGCCCTAGTTGGAGTGTTCTCCAGAGTGGGTTTTCCAAAGGAGGTCGTTTCTGACAGAGGTACCAACTTCATGTCAGGATATCTGACTGCAATGTGGAAGGAGTGTGGTGTGAACTACAAGTTCACCACACCCTACCACCCACAATGCAATGGGCTTGTTGAGAGATTCAACAGGACCCTAAAAGGGATGATTCATGGACTACCTGAAACTCTTAGGAGAAGATGGGATGTCCTGATCCCCTGCCTCTTGTTTGCTTACAGAGAGGTCCCACAGAAGGGGGTTGGCTACAGCCCTTTTGAGCTTCTGTATGGGCATCCTGTAAGAGGACCCCTGTGTTTGGTGAAGGAAGGATGGGAGAGACCTCTCAAAAAGCCTGCAACCAACATAGTGGACTATGTACTTGGTCTCCGCTCCAGGATGGCTGAGTATATGGAAAAGGCATCCAAAAACCTTGAGGCCAGCCAAGAACTTCAAAAAGCTTGGCATGACCAAAAGGCTGTTCTGACTGTGTACCAGCCAGGACAGAAGGTGTGGGTGCTGGAGCCAGTGGCCCCAGCAGCTCTGAAAGACAAATGGTCTGGGCCCCACACCATCATTGAGCAAAAGGGAGAGGTTACCTACTTGGTGGACCTTGGAACTCCCAGGAGCCCTCTCAGAGTGCTCCATGTTAACAGGCTCAAGGCATATGTTGACAGGAAGGACATGAGCTTGCTCATGGCCACAGATGAGGGACAGGAGGAAGAGAGTGACCCTCTCCCAGACCTGCTCACTCAGAATCCTGATGATGGATCAGTTGATGGTGTTGTCTTTTGTGGCAGCCTCACTGAACATCAGCAACAGGATTGCAGGCAAGTTCTGCAATCCTACAGACATATGTTCTCTCTGACACCCAGCCAAACTGATTGGTGTACCCATGATGTTGACACTGGAGACAGTCTGCCTGTCAAGAGTAAAATCTACAGACAGCCTGATCATGTTAGAGACTGCATCAAAACTGAAGTGCAGAAAATGTTGGAGCTGGGAGTCATTGAGCCCTCAGATAGCCCTTGGGCTAGCCCAGTAGTTCTAGTGCCAAAACCTCACACCCAGGGTGGTAAGAAAGAGATGAGGTTTTGCGTAGACTACAGAGGCCTCAATGCAGTCACTAAGACTGATGCCCACCCAATACCAAGAGCAGATGAACTTATAGATAAATTGGCTTCTGCCAACTTCTTAAGTACATTTGATTTGACAGCTGGGTATTGGCAAATCAGGTTAGCTGAGGAGGCCAAACCCAAGACAGCATTTTCTACCCCTGGAGGGCATTATCAATTTGTGGTAATGCCCTTTGGACTGAAAAATGCCCCTGCCACCTTCCAAAGGTTGGTGAATCAAGTCCTCACTGGGCTGGATGACTTCTGTGCAGCATATCTAGACGATATTGCTGTCTTTAGCTCCACCTGGGAGGATCACCTGGTCCACCTGAGGAAAGTGTTAGAGGCCCTGCAAAAGGCAGGCCTCACTATCAAGGCCACAAAGTGCCAGATAGGGCAGACACAGGTTGTATACCTGGGCCACCTTGTAGGTGGAGGCCAGGTTCAGCCACTGGAGAGTAAGATACAGGCCATCAAGGACTGGACTCCTCCAATCACCCAGACTCAGGTTCGAGCTTTCTTGGGCCTGACTGGGTACTATAGGAAGTTTGTCAGAAATTATGGGTCCATAGTGACCCCTCTTAATGACCTGACAAGCAAAAAGATGCCAAAGAAAGTTCAGTGGACAGCAAGCTGTCAGAAAGCATTCAATGACCTAAAGCAGGCCATGTGCACAGCACCTATCCTAAAGAGTCCAGATTACTCCAAGCCATTCATTGTCCAAACAGATGCTTCTGAGTTGGGTGTGGGGGCTGTTCTGTCTCAACTGAATTTTGATGGTAATGATCAGCCTATTGCTTTCATTAGTAGGAGGTTGACACCCAGAGAGAAAAATTGGTCAGCTATTGAGAGGGAGGCCTTTGCTGTGGTCTGGGCCCTGAAGAAGCTGAGGGCCTACTTGTTTGGCACTCACTTCACCATTCAGACAGACCATAAGCCCCTCTTGTGGCTAAATCAGATGAAGGGTGAAAACCCCAAACTGCTTAGGTGGTCCATTTCCCTACAGGGGATGGATTTTACAGTGGAGCATAGACCTGGTACTGATCACAGCAATGCCGATGGGCTCTCCAGGTATTTCCACTTAGAGCAAGAAGACTCACCTGGTCAAGGTTAGTTTATTGTCCCAAAGTTTGGGGGGGGGGTCATGTAGGAGAGTAGGGTCTGCAATCCTATGATCACCCAGATTTTTGCTTTTTTGCTGCACTGGTTTACGACTTTCCCTGGCTGTGGGCCTGCTAATCAGACCCACAGCCTAGCTGTTCTCTCTATCCAAATTGTACTCAGGTACTGAATTGGCACTGGGCCCTCTCCAAGTCCCTGTACCCAGGGCTGAGGTGTACCCAGAAGTCTCCCAGGGGCTGAAGCATGTATTATGCCACCCCTGGGCTGACTAACTAAACTGACACAACTGGCTGCACGACAGCTGGGGCAAGGTGGTGTAATCACCCTTTGCTTTAGATATAGTATACCTATATCTAACCCTAAAAATGGACACACAGATCTCCTATCAGTCACTCCTATGGCAGGCCTTAACAATCCTGAAGGCAGAGTGCTTGGAATCGTGTGAGATGGTGCTCTGGCATGAGCTGAGCCTGTCTGCGGCTTTCGGGATCCATCCCTTAGCCGTTTCCATGATATCGCATACCATATACTCTTAAGTGCATTATAATCCTCGCGGTTATATGCCAACTCTGGTATCGCTTTATCAAAACATGCCGAGTAAGGTGTCATACGAATTGGAATACTAACCCCTCACCAATTCTGGCGACGGGGTTAGCATTCCACCCTTCTAGAGGGACACGACATGTATGTAACCCCTAACCCCGGTTAAAGTCAAACAGAGCCTCAGCTCCACAAAATGGATGCTGCCACCGAGACACAAGTCTGCCCTCCTGCTGCGGGGAGTCCTCCCAGAGCAGGAGATAAGGACAAAGGGTTTCCTGCCAGGGGCGGTGCCAGCACCGTCCCAGACAGGGTTTTGTGTATTGTAGGTAGGCAGGGCTTTAGAGGAAGGTGACTGCACGTGGCCCCCCGGTGCTCACTGTGCATAGGCTGGCTGGAACCAGTTCCAGGGTCACTCCAGACCCTGTGCTGGGGAAAAGCCCGCCAAGGAAGTGGGTGTAACCACCCCCCTCCTAGTCCCACCCCTAGGGCAGGACTTAGTCGCGTGCCAGCCCCTTTTTACAGGATAAAGGTAGGAACTGGCCCCCTTCCAAATCAGATCATCTTTGAATCCTGAAACTACTTTCCACGAAAGGAACTCAAGACTTCTTCCTAAGATTTCTCCCTTGTGACTAAGGAGTAGTCACCCTGCATCCGCAGGCACCATCTTAAGAACACTGCGGTCTGCTGCAAGTCTCTCCTCCGGATCAAGACTGCCCAGCTCGACGAGAACCGGCTTCCCTGGCACCTCTGACCTCTACCTGCATCATCAGTCACGCTGAGATTCGTGGGTGTGACGAGACCTCGAGGGACCGGCCATCTTCAAGACTGCACGACTTCTTTCCAGCAAGCCCGCCGAGTAATTTCCTGGTGAGTGCTTTGGGGTCCGAGAAGCCCCGACCCTGAGCAGCTCCAGCACCGAAGTGCAGCCTCCCAGCATCTCCACGATCTGCGTGGGGCCCTTCTGCTTTTTGCTGCTCACCGCGTTGTTTGGCTACTAGCCCACTGGCTTGTGGCCTTCTGAACGACGCCCGACGACATTTCTGCTGCTGGTCTGGTTGCTCCAGGCTGGCCCTTGCTCCCTTCCAAAAGAGGAGCACCCGGACCCTCCTGGTCCACTCAAGACGCCATTTTGAGTCCACCGCGTGGGCTTGAATTAGCCAAGGCTTGTTGCCCAATCCTGGGTAACTTCGACGCCGACAGCTTCATCCATCGTGGGACAGCTCGCCTCTCCATCCTGGTCGCCGACAACGCCTCCTGGTCCGTGAGATCTGCAGAGCCAGCGTCGCCCACTCACCTAGTCGAGGTGACTTCGCCCGGTGCCATCCTGGTGCCCACTTAATCACTGGCTAGTGATTCAAGAACTTGGTCCCCTCTGCTTTCAGGTTTCTTCTTCCTCGATCCAGGCTTGGATCCAACGAACTTTCCTTCACTGGTCGCCTGCCAGCAACTTCCTTCTTCCAGGCTGCTGGTCCGGCAACGAGATCCCCGACGTCTTTTCAGACCTATGCAGCTGCAGCCCCTGGGCTAGGTAACTTCGGCACTTCGGTGTCCCAGCATAGCCTCACTATCCTAGGGTCAGGATCCACTGTCGTTTTCTTCCTACCAGGTCGGGTTCGCCCGTGAACACTAACTTTGCCTTTACTAGCCTCCATAGACTTTGTCCCGCATCCCGCGTGAGAGTGCACACTCTGCACCCGAGTCCCCTAGGTCTCCTAGAAGTATCTAACGATTCCCTAGTTAAGTCCTAGCGATTCCAAAGCCTATTAGTACTGTACTTACCTGCTAGTAATTTCGCATTCCACTTTTTAAGTATATGGTTTTTCGTGCCCCTCGGGCATTTGTGTATAACGTGCTAACTTAAGTATTTTCGTAAGAGTTTTGTTGTGTGCCTAGCACCCTGTCCTCATAAAGAGTACAGGGTTGTTGTGATTCTAATAAATACATTGTTTATTTTCATAACACTTGTGTGGTGTCCTTTCACTGGGTGTTCAAGGGGTAATGTGATGGTAAAACAGCTGGCTTAACACGCCCTCTAGAGTCTTAGCCTTAGACTGCTCGTATCCATGCTACTAGGATAGCTGGTCTATAAGGTTGACTTACAACCAATCATCAATAAGGGTTGTTTGGACTGATATATAGTGATCACTAGAATAGTGAACACTGCACATCAGGCCAACTTCTCACACACACACTTTACAATGTGCCAGAGGCACGGGCAGAATTTACAGGGGATATGTACAAGACAGGGCCACCTGGACCACTGTCAGGAATCAGCACTTTTCGAAGTAACACTTTTTAGAAATAGCACTTAGAATGTAAAATTACTTTAGCACAAAATAGCACACAACCAGTAATCACTGGTAACCAGGACCTCACTAGCACCACCTGTACTAGGGAGAAAACAACCACCTAAGTATCACAATACCTGTAGGGGTGTAAGAACATAACACATGATGCAATGCATAACATTCATTCAGAGGTGTGAGGAAGGAAAACACATGATGCATCAACAATACATTCAGAGGTGTAGGAACAAGGCACATGACGCATAAAAACACATTCAGAGGTGCAGAAAGAGAACAATTGCGCCAAACTCACTTAAGTCACCACCTGTGACTGTCCCTAGGCCAACTGACCTCTCTAGGGCTAGGATGCCCTGTGTCCAAAGTCCAGGGGGCCTAAACGAGGCAGCTGGCCACAAAGTGCTGGGCAGCTGTGAAGTGAGGAGGATGTGGCCACACACTAGAGCCTCGCAGGCTCTGGCCAAAAGAATGCCCCTAGAGCCTCTCTGGGCTCTTAAACAACAATGGGGCCCTGGAGCCTCGGGCTCCTAAATACAAATGCCCCCCGGGGAGCCTCTCTGGGCTCGTAATGAACAAATTGGCCCCACGAGCCTCTCCGGACTCTAAGGAACCGAAATGCCCTCTGCACTGGGGGAGCGGCCCGCTGTCAGCCGGGGCCACTCTACCCTTTCAATGATGCCCCCAACCGAAGTTATCAGGAGTGAGAGGGGGGCGGGCACCGGCAATGTGCCCCAACGCCTCCCCCTCTTCCCCAACCTCGCACCACGGAGCTTCGGCATCACACCCCCTCCTCCCGGGCAGCTCCACTCACCGGGCTCCTGTGGCAGGGGGGGCTCCTCCGGATATGCAGCTGCTGGGGCGGGTCGTCTTTGCTGGCTGCGGGGCTCTCTCCTCACTTGGGAGCCCCGGGCAGGAAAGGCAGGCTGCTTCCGGATGTCCCGAAGTCCCGCCCACGGGTTGCCTGGCTTCCGGCCGGGCAGCCAATTGCAGCGCGGCCCCTCGAGCGAGCCCCCAGGCTCCGGGGCGCGCTGCTCTCAGGATTCTGCAGGCAACTACGGGGCAAATGAAGGCGGCACTGAGCTGGGCAATGCTGGGTGGGCATCGGCCCTCCCTAGACTATAAAGCGAGGTGGGCACTCGCTAGCCAAGAACAGCGCAAGGTCCCTGGCAGGGTGGGCACCTGCCAGGGGACTCCAAAATGGCAAACAGCGGCGTGGGCAGCCGCAAAAGGAAAAGCAAAGCGCTCCCAGCGCTTAGCAGCAACCACAGCACTTCTAGGCGCCAGAGGCAAGAATCCAGCGCTCCCAGGCGCCTCAGGGAAAGTCCAGAATGCTCCCAAGCGCTGTGAGCACAGGCACAACGCTCCCAGGTGCCCTCAGCAGGGCAGAGTCCCAAAAATGTCCTTAGGTAGGCAGGGGGGCAAGGCTGGGCATGCCAGCCAGCTCCAGCCAATCACACGCCAGCACCCTCACAGCACACGTACAGCCATGTCTAGAAGTGGCGCTTCCCCACTAGACACATACAAGCTGCACATACCATCGCGCAGCATTCACTCCCACGAGTGCACACATACCAAACTCGAGCCCGCACTCCCCACGCATCAGGAACTACCAGGGACATAGACATTCCCCATGCATTCCTATGGGAGGGCAGGCCTAGCTCATCACATGCACTCAAAGTGCGCACGCACTTTCCACTGGGACACAGTGATAGTGCGCAGAACTCAAAAATCACCATCACCAGGTCACCATTTAAAGGCAAAAAGTCTAGGGGTGAACCTGCCCTAAGGGCCAAGTCCAACACAACACCCTTCCAGCCAAAACGCAGGGTAGAACAATCACCACCGTGATGGACTTCCCTGCTTGGGGCGATAGAACACGGACGCGGGCCCGCAACTGCAGGGACACCCTCCTGTTTTATGCCACGGTGAACCCATGGGATTCCTTCTAAAACCACTGTCTGGACCAACTGGGCTACCCCACTGGTACTCCCAAGCTGTCCGTGGCCAGGACCAGGCCCTGGGCCACCCAGGTGCCACCGGTCCTTGACTATTCACAGAGTGGGGGGTAGTAACCCCTGGCACATAGTAGCCATTCTCTACTCTCCCTGTCTGCAAGACAGGACTAGACTGCCACTGGTTCTCCAGCCTAGAGTCTACAACCTCAGGCGGACCAGGAGTCTCAGGGAAGGCTCTCCTCCCCCTACCTCTTCTTCTAGGGTTCCTCCTCCTCCTGCGAGGGGTACCCTTACAACGCCACTCCAACCCAGGGTTTAACCCCTCAAGTTGCACTGGGGTCAGAGGTGGGCTCTCCCACCCTCTGCACCCCCTTCCAGAGGTCTGCCCTCTCCCAACTGGAGAAGTTCCTCTGGAAGAAGAACTGGTCAGGACACTGGTTACAATCATCCTACCCTTCAGGTCAGGCTGATCCTGAACCTGGCCTTCCAACCTCTGGTCTAAAACCTTCGGTGGAACAATTGCCTGGCACTCCAGGACTTCTGGGGATTCACATACCATCCCCCTGAGGCTAACAAATGACACATATGTTGTGTGACTGTCTGTCTGGCGCAGATCTCCCGTCCCCTGTCCACCTGACAGTGCGCGGAGATCCCCCAGACCAGAAGTGGCACCACCTGGGTCCCCCCAAGAAGATCTAGCCCCACTGGCTAGTCCCTGGTCCACTGGTGCATCCACTGGGAAACTCATCCCCCAATCACTCCTCACACTGGACTCCTGTACCCTCCCTACCGGAGCGGTACTGCCAGACTCTAGAACCACAGGAGCTCTGGTTACAGACGCTCCAGGTCCTCTACTCACTAGGAGATCCTCCTCAAATGGACTAACAGGACAGCCTAGGTCCCCAACCTGGTGTTCCCTACAGAAACCATCCAAGTCCTGAGGCAGGGCTTTGGGCGTCTGGGGAACCTCGGTCTCCCCCTCACTCCTGCTCCACTGAGCCAGGCAGTGAGCCCCTACACCCTCCTCGCTATCCTGGTACCTAGCTGGGCTACACTGAGCCTCTTCCACCACGCTGGGCTGGAAGATACCTGAACCACTACTTTTGGAGTCACTCGCCAATGACTCTAGAGAACCTCTAGCACTTTCCCAGCGCTCTGCTTCCTTAGCAAGCTCCCATGGGCAAAAGTATCCAAACTTCGACAGGTGCTGGCGCAACTCTGGACAACAAACACTGAGCAACTGCTCTTTGAGAAACATATTCACCACTCCGTCCCTCTCATCGTCCGGGTTAGCCGCCAGCCAATCCTCCATTGCATCAGAACAGTCATCCACAAAATACCCCCACTTCTGGTGAGGCGGTTTCCTATGGTTCCTGAACTTCAACCTGTTCTCCTCCTCTTGGGAAACAGGTACCAGACTGGGGGAACTGGGACTGGGATTGCTCGCACTGGGCTCTATATAGCTGCCACCACTGGACTCAACCCGCCCTGGGGAGTCCAGAAAATTAAAACTGCACGCAGGGGATAGTCTACCCTCCAGAGCTACTTTGCCTCTGGTGGCGGCCCTCTCAGCCTCCTCTATCCTTTCCTGTCCTAAGACCCTCTCGGTCTCTAGCTGTTGCTTTCTAACGCCCAGCTGTGCCATAGCCTGGGCATGCTCTAGTCTGAGCTTTTCTAAAGCCAGCTGGTGCTCCCTTTCTCTCCTCCTATCTTCCAGCTCCTCTGGGGACAGGGAAAGGGATGAGGCGCTGCCTCCTACGCTGGACCCAGCAAGGGACTCCCTATCTATGGGGTCTCTACTCTCTACTGGCGTCCAGGTGCTGTCATCTTCTTCTTCCTCTTCTGAATCTTCAGGGCTCCCCACAGACCCACCACCCTCCTGGTGTGAGGCCCGGGCCCTTTCCTCACTGCGCTCAAGATCCCATTGCTCCTCTTGCCATTTGACCATGCATCTCCTAAGTGCATACCAGCCTGACTGATCCGCCCCTATGCCTCTCTCTTCACAGAACCTTCTCAGCTCCCACATACCGTATGTGGCTAGATCATTGAAATCAAAAACAAGCTCCATCTTGGCAGGACGTTCTAGAGACAAGATCACACAGGGAACCTAGGGGTCTGAGCTAACACAGGAGTACCCAATTCACAAAGGTATCAGCAAGCTCTCTACCCCAGAGAACTCACACTCACTGGTCTAGTGCCACACACCATTCATCCACACACAACCCTCCCCTCGGACTGGTAAGGCAGTTTCTGCCACCCCTGATTCCTCAACCTGACCACATGTGACACAGGTACCGACTCTGGGCGCAGGGCGGGGGACAAATGTACTGGACACAATTACGCAATAGATACCTTCAGAAGAAAATAATGGAACTTCCAAAAACAATCCCCTAAAATGTGGTCATCTAAAATGCAGAGTTTTGTGGTGCAGCCAGCTGCCACTGTGGTACAATGCAAACACAAATCCTCATCCTCACCGCTTGCCGCCAGTGTTGGAAATGGGACCCCTGGCTGGCCAGGGCTTTCGCCAAAGTCAGTCAGAGACCACCACTCCCAAGTCAGGGCAAGGGAGTTACACGCCAAGATAACCCCTGCTCACCCTCTAGGTAACGAGGCGCGAGCAGCAAGGCTAAACTTGGAGGCGATGTGAGTTAAGTATTTGCGCACGCACCCCAGCAACAACACCCAGGACCCACCACAAAGGAAACTCCACACAAGGTTATATAAAATAGCCTTTGTATTACACCAAAACACATTAGATAAAACACACACTTTACAATGTGCCAGAGGCACGGGCAGAATTTACAGGGGATATGTACAAGACAGGGCCACCTGGACCACTGTCAGGAATCAGCACTTTTCGAAGTAACACTTTTTAGAAATAGCACTTAGAATGTAAAATTACTTTAGCACAAAATAGCACACAACCAGTAATCACTGGTAACCAGGACCTCACTAGCACCACCTGTACTAGGGAGAAAACAACCACCTAAGTATCACAATACCTGTAGGGGTGTAAGAACATAACACATGATGCAATGCATAACATTCATTCAGAGGTGTAAGGAAGGAAAACACATGATGCATCAACAATACATTCAGAGGTGTAGGAACAAGGCACATGACGCATAAAAACACATTCAGAGGTGCAGAAAGAGAACAATTGCGCCAAACTCACTTAAGTCACCACCTGTGACTGTCCCTAGGCCAACTGACCTCTCTAGGGCTAGGACGCCCTGTGTCCAAAGTCCAGGGGGCCTAAACGAGGCAGCTGCCCACAAAGTGCTGGGCAGCTGTGAAGTGAGGAGGATGTGGCCACACACTAGAGCCTCGCAGGCTCTGGCCAAAAGAATGCCCCTAGAGCCTCTCCGGGCTCTTAAACAACAATGGGGCCCTGGAGCCTCGGGCTCCTAAATACAAATGCCCCCCGGGGAGCCTCTCTGGGCTCGTAATGAACAAATTGGCCCCACGAGCCTCTCCGGACTCTAAGGGACCGAAATGCCCTCTGCACTGGGGGAGCGGCCCGCTGTCAGCCGGGGCCGTTCTACCCTTTCAATGATGCCCCCAACCGAAGTTAGCACGAGTGAGAGGGGGGCGGGCACCGGCAATGTGCCCCAACGCCTCCCCCTCTTCCCCAACCTCGCACCACGGAGCTTCGGCCTCACACCCCCTCCTCCCGGGCAGCTCCACTCACCGGGCTCCTGTGGCAGGGGGGGGCTCCTCCGGATATGCAGCGGGTCGTCTTTGCTGGCTGCGGGGCTCTCTCCTCACTTGGGAGCCCCGGGCAGGAAAGGCAGGCTGCTTCCGGATGTCCCAAAGTCCTGCCCACGGGTTGCCTGGCTTCCGGACGGGCAGCCAATTGCAGCGCAGCCCCTCGAGCGAGCCCCCAGGCTCCGGGGCGCGCTGCTCTCAGGATTCTGCAGGCAACTACGGGGCAAATGAAGGCGCCACTGAGCTGGGCAATGCTGGGTGGGCATCGGCCCTCCCTAGACTATAAAGCGAGGTGGGCACTCGCTAGCCAAGAACAGCGCAAGGTCCCTGGCAGGGTGGGCACCTGCCAAGGGACTCCAAAACGGCAAACAGCGGCGTGGGCAGCCGCAAAAGGAAAAGCAAAGCGCTCCCAGCGCTTAGCAGCAACCACAGCACTTCTAGGCGCCAGAGGCAAGAATCCAGCGCTCCCAGGCACCTCAGGGAAAGTCCAGAATGCTTCCAAGCGCTGTGAGCACAGGCACAACGCTCCCAGGTGCCCTCAGCAGGGCAGAGTCCCAAAAATGTCCTTAGGTAGGCAGGGGGGCAAGGCTGGGCACAGAGCCAGCACACTGGGTCTCCAGGCAGGGAGACACTCCAAGTGGCGGTCCTCTGGCCCAGCGTCAGCAGCAGCAGCCCCCTCAGGATCCTGGAAGAGAACAGAAAACTGTGGGGACACAGCCCCATTTTTATACACCATTTCCTTTGTCTGTAGGTGCAGGGTGGGGGCAGAACCAGTCGCAGCTGGTTCTTGAGTACTCTGTTTACCTCAACCACCCTCTCTATTCACTGGCAGGGCTTGGGTCATTAGACACACCACAGGGGGGCGGAGCCAGCATTGTCAGGGGAAAACCCAGCCTCATTCAGGACACAGGTACACTCCTCCCCAGCCATCAGCATGCTAATCTCCCACTCACCACCGGGCAGACCCATCCAGACTTCCTGGAGCCTGGCATGCCAGCCAGCTTCAGCCAATCACACGCCAGCACCCTCACAGCACACGTACAGCCATGTCTAGAAGTGGCGCTTCCTCACTAGACACATACAAGCTGCACATACCATCGCGCAGCATTCACTCCCACGAGTGCACACATACCAAACTCGAGCCCGCACTCCCCACACATCAGGAACTACCAGGGACATAGACATTCCCCATGCATTCCTATGGGAGGGCAGGCCTAGCTCATCAAATGCACTCAAAGTGCGCACGCACTTTCCACTGGGACACAGTGAAAGTGCGCAGAACTCAAAAATCACCATCACCAGGTCACCATTTAAAGGCAACAAGTCTAGGGGTGAACCTGCCCTAAGGGCCAAGTCCAACACCTGTGTATTGTGTCTTCTCTCTTCACTTCCTTCTTTCCTGTGTATTGTGTCTTCTCTCTGCACTTCCTTCTTTCCTGTGTATTGTGTCTTCTCTCTGCAATTCCTTCTTTTCTGTATATTGTGTCTTCTCTCTGCACTTCCTTCTTTCCTGTGTATTGTGTCTTCTCTCTGTCCTTCCTTCTTTCCTGTGTATTGTGTCTTCTCTCTGTCCCTCCTTCTTTCCTGTGTATTGTGTCTTCTCTCTGTCCATCCTTCTTTCCTGTGTATTGTGTCTTCTCTCTGCACTTCCTTCTTTCCTGTGTATTGTGTCTTCTCTCTGTCCTTCCTTCTTTCCTGTGTATTGTGTCTTCTCTCTGTCCCTCCTTCTTTCCTGTATATTGTGTCTTCTCTCTGTCCATCCTTCTTTCCTGTGTATTGTGTCTTCTCTCTGCACTTCCTTCTTTCCTGTGTATTGTGTCTTCTCTCTGACCTTCCTTCTTTCCTGTGTATTGTGTCTTCTCTCTGTCCTTCCTTCTTTCCTGTGTATTGTGTCTTCTCTCTGTCCCTCCTTCTTTCCTGTGTATTGTGTCTTCTCTCTGTCCATCCTTCTTTCCTGTGTATTGTGTCTTCTCTCTGCACTTCCTTCTTTCCTGTGTATTGTGTCTTCTCTCTGTCCCTCCTTCTTTCCTGTGTATTGTGTCTTCTCTCTGTCCATCCTTCTTTCCTGTGTATTGTGTCTTCTCTCTGCACTTCCTTCTTTTCTGTGTATTGTGTCTTCTCTCTGCCCTTCCTTCTTTCCTGTGTATTGTGTCTTCTCTCTGTCCTTCCTTCTTTCCTGTGTATTGTGTCTTCTCTCTGTCCTTCCTTCTTTCCTGTGTATTGTGTCTTCTCTCTGTCCCTCCTTCTTTCCTGTGTATTGTGTCTTCTCTCTGTCCTTCCTTCTTTCCTGTGTATTGTGTCTTCTCTCTGTCCTTCCTTCTTTCCTGTGTATTGTGTCTTCTCTCTGTCCTTCCTTCTTTCCTGTGTATTGTGTCTTCTCTCTGTCCCTCCTTCTTTCCTGTGTATTGTGTCTTCTCTCTGCACTTCCTTCTTTCCTGTGTATTGTGTCTTCTCTCTGTCCTTCCTTCTTTCCTGTGTATTGTGTCTTCTCTCTGTCCATCCTTCTTTCCTGTGTATTGTGTCTTCTCTCTGTCCTTCCTTCTTTCCTGTGTATTGTGTCTTCTCTCTGTCCATCCTTCTTTCCTGTGTATTGTGTCTTCTCTCTGCACTTCCTTCTTTCCTGTGTATTGTGCCTTCTCTCTGTCCTTCCTTCTTTCCTGTGTATTGTGTCTTCTCTCTGCACTTCCTTCTTTCCTGTGTATTGTGTCTTCTCTCTGTCCATCCTTCTTTCCTGTGTATTGTGCCTTCTCTCTGTCCTTCCTTCTTTCCTGTGTATTGTGTCTTCTCTCTGTCCTTCCTTCTTTCCTGTGTATTGTGCCTTCTCTCTGTCCTTCCTTCTTTCCTGTGTATTGTGTCTTCTCTCTGTCCATCCTTCTTTCCTGTGTATTGTGTCTTCTCTCTGCACTTCCTTCTTTCCTGTGTTGTGCCTTCTCTCTGTCCTTCCTTCTTTCCTGTGTATTGTGTCTTCTCTCTGTCCTTCCTTCTTTCCTGTGTATTGTGTCTTCTCTCTGCACTTCCTTCTTTCCTGTGTATTGTGCCTTCTCTCTGTCCTTCCTTCTTTCCTGTGTATTGTGTCTTCTCTCTGTCCTTCCTTCTTTCCTGTGTATTGTGTCTTCTCTCTGCACTTCCTTCTTTCCTGTGTATTGTGTCTTCTCTCTGTCCATCCTTCTTTCCTGTGTATTGTGTCTTCTCTCTGCACTTCCTTCTTTCCTGTGTATCGTGTCTTCTCTCTGCACTTCCTTCTTTCCTGTGTATTGTGTCTTCTCTCTGTCCATCCTTCTTTCCTGTGTATTGTGTCTTCTCTCTGTCCTTCCTTCTTTCCTGTGTATTGTGTCTTCTCTCTGTCCTTCCTTCTTTCCTGTGTATTGTGTCTTCTCTCTGTCCATCCTTCTTTCCTGTGTATTGTGTCTTCTCTCTGCACTTCCTTCTTTCCTGTGTATTGTGTCTTCTCTCTGTCCTTCCTTCTTTCCTGTGTATTGTGTCTTCTCTCTGTCCATCCTTCTTTCCTGTGTATTGTGTCTTCTCTCTGCACTTCCTTCTTTCCTGTGTATCGTGTCTTCTCTCTGCACTTCCTTCTTTCCTGTGTATTGTGTCTTCTCTCTGTCCTTCCTTCTTTCCTGTGTATTGTGTCTTCTCTCTGTCCATCCTTCTTTCCTGTGTATTGTGTCTTCTCTCTGCACTTCCTTCTTTCCTGTGTATTGTGTCTTCTCTCTGTCCTTCCTTCTTTCCTGTGTATTGTGTCTTCTCTCTGTCCTTCCTTCTTTCCTGTGTATTGTGTCTTCTCTCTGTCCATCCTTCTTTCCTGTGTATTGTGTCTTCTCTCTGCACTTCCTTCTTTCCTGTGTATTGTGTCTTCTCTCTGTCCTTCCTTCTTTCCTGTGTATTGTGTCTTCTCTCTGTCCCTCCTTCTTTCCTGTGTATTGTGTCTTCTCTCTGTCCATCCTTCTTTCCTGTGTATTGTGTCTTCTCTCTGCACTTCCTTCTTTCCTGTGTATTGTGTCTTCTCTCTGTCCTTCCTTCTTTCCTGTGTATTGTGTCTTCTCTCTGTCCCTCCTTCTTTCCTGTATATTGTGTCTTCTCTCTGTCCATCCTTCTTTCCTGTGTATTGTGTCTTCTCTCTGCACTTCCTTCTTTCCTGTGTATTGTGTCTTCTCTCTGTCCCTCCTTCTTTCCTGTGTATTGTGTCTTCTCTCTGTCCATCCTTCTTTCCTGTGTATTGTGTCTTCTCTCTGCACTTCCTTCTTTCCTGTGTATTGTGTCTTCTCTCTGTCCCTCCTTCTTTCCTGTGTATTGTGTCTTCTCTCTGTCCATCCTTCTTTCCTGTGTATTGTGTCTTCTCTCTGCACTTCCTTCTTTTCTGTGTATTGTGTCTTCTCTCTGCCCTTCCTTCTTTCCTGTGTATTGTGTCTTCTCTCTGTCCTTCCTTCTTTCCTGTGTATTGTGTCTTCTCTCTGTCCTTCCTTCTTTCCTGTGTATTGTGTCTTCTCTCTGTCCTTCCTTCTTTCCTGTGTATTGTGTCTTCTCTCTGTCCCTCCTTCTTTCCTGTGTATTGTGTCTTCTCTCTGCACTTCCTTCTTTCCTGTGTATTGTGTCTTCTCTCTGTCCTTCCTTCTTTCCTGTGTATTGTGTCTTCTCTCTGTCCTTCCTTCTTTCCTGTGTATTGTGTCTTCTCTCTGTCCCTCCTTCTTTCCTGTGTATTGTGTCTTCTCTCTGTCCCTCCTTCTTTCCTGTGTATTGTGTCTTCTCTCTGTCCATCCTTCTTTCCTGTGTATTGTGTCTTCTCTCTGTCCTTCCTTCTTTCCTGTGTATTGTGTCTTCTCTCTGTCCATCCTTCTTTCCTGTGTATTGTGTCTTCTCTCTGCACTTCCTTCTTTCCTGTGTATTGTGCCTTCTCTCTGTCCTTCCTTCTTTCCTGTGTATTGTGTCTTCTCTCTGCACTTCCTTCTTTCCTGTGTATTGTGTCTTCTCTCTGTCCATCCTTCTTTCCTGTGTATTGTGCCTTCTCTCTGTCCTTCCTTCTTTCCTGTGTATTGTGTCTTCTCTCTGTCCTTCCTTCTTTCCTGTGTATTGTGCCTTCTCTCTGTCCTTCCTTCTTTCCTGTGTATTGTGTCTTCTCTCTGTCCATCCTTCTTTCCTGTGTATTGTGTCTTCTCTCTGCACTTCCTTCTTTCCTGTGTTGTGCCTTCTCTCTGTCCTTCCTTCTTTCCTGTGTATTGTGTCTTCTCTCTGTCCTTCCTTCTTTCCTGTGTATTGTGTCTTCTCTCTGCACTTCCTTCTTTCCTGTGTATTGTGTCTTCTCTCTGTCCATCCTTCTTTCCTGTGTATTGTGCCTTCTCTCTGTCCTTCCTTCTTTCCTGTGTATTGTGTCTTCTCTCTGTCCTTCCTTCTTTCCTGTGTATTGTGTCTTCTCTCTGCACTTCCTTATTTCCTGTGTATTGTGTCTTCTCTCTGTCCATCCTTCTTTCCTGTGTATTGTGTCTTCTCTCTGCACTTCCTTCTTTCCTGTGTATCGTGTCTTCTCTCTGCACTGTCCTTCCTTCTTTCCTGTGTATTGTGTCTTCTCTCTGTCCATCCTTCTTTCCTGTGTATTGTGTCTTCTCTCTGCACTTCCTTCTTTCCTGTGTATTGTGTCTTCTCTCTGTCCTTCCTTCTTTCCTGTGTATTGTGTCTTCTCTCTGTCCTTCCTTCTTTCCTGTGTATTGTGTCTTCTCTCTGTCCATCCTTCTTTCCTGTGTATTGTGTCTTCTCTCTGCACTTCCTTCTTTCCTGTGTATTGTGTCTTCTCTCTGTCCTTCCTTCTTTCCTGTGTATTGTGTCTTCTCTCTGTCCTTCCTTCTTTCCTGTGTATTGTGTCTTCTCTCTGTCCATCCTTCTTTCCTGTGTATTGTGTCTTCTCTCTGCACTTCCTTCTTTCCTGTGTATTGTGTCTTCTCTCTGTCCTTCCTTATTTCCTGTGTATTGTGTCTTCTCTCTGTCCATCCTTCTTTCCTGTGTATTGTGTCTTCTCTCTGCACTTCCTTCTTTCCTGTGTATCGTGTCTTCTCTCTGCACTGTCCTTCCTTCTTTCCTGTGTATTGTGTCTTCTCTCTGTCCATCCTTCTTTCCTGTGTATTGTGTCTTCTCTCTGCACTTCCTTCTTTCCTGTGTATTGTGTCTTCTCTCTGTCCTTCCTTCTTTCCTGTGTATTGTGTCTTCTCTCTGTCCTTCCTTCTTTCCTGTGTATTGTGTCTTCTCTCTGTCCATCCTTCTTTCCTGTGTATTGTGTCTTCTCTCTGCACTTCCTTATTTCCTGTGTATTGTGTCTTCTCTCTGTCCATCCTTCTTTCCTGTGTATTGTGTCTTCTCTCTGCACTTCCTTCTTTCCTGTGTATCGTGTCTTCTCTCTGCACTGTCCTTCCTTCTTTCCTGTGTATTGTGTCTTCTCTCTGTCCATCCTTCTTTCCTGTGTATTGTGTCTTCTCTCTGCACTTCCTTCTTTCCTGTGTATTGTGTCTTCTCTCTGTCCTTCCTTCTTTCCTGTGTATTGTGTCTTCTCTCTGTCCTTCCTTCTTTCCTGTGTATTGTGTCTTCTCTCTGTCCATCCTTCTTTCCTGTGTATTGTGTCTTCTCTCTGCACTTCCTTCTTTCCTGTGTATTGTGTCTTCTCTCTGTCCTTCCTTCTTTCCTGTGTATTGTGTCTTCTCTCTGTCCTTCCTTCTTTCCTGTGTATTGTGTTTTCGCTTCTAGTATTATTTTTCCTTGATGTCCTTCTCTCCCTCTCAGATATTGTGTCTGCGCTCCCGCTCTTTCTCTCTAGGTGTTATGTCTTCTCTAGTTCTGTGTGTTCTCTCTGGTCTGCATTTCCTGTAAGGTGTTCTGTCCTCTCTGCCTCTCTTGTCATTAGCCTCCTCTCTCTCTTCAGGTCTGGCCTGATGTCTGACTTTCGCATTAATCATGATGGCAGGGTTTCTGTTTTCTACCCGGACAGCTTGTCTGCAAAGAGTCAAACAGTTCCCATAAATCAAACATTACATCCTGGGCACCTATCGATCGAAGTCCTATCTTGACCTAAATATTTAAGTGGCTTCAGAAAAAATACCTTGGGAGGTAAAGGGGCAGATTAGTGATACCAAGGGGGGGGGGGGGACCAAGAGGAGGAGTGAAGAGGAACACAGGGGTCTTCAGAGGACCAGGGATGGGGGATAAAACACCTCCCAAAAGGAGCGTGTGTGAACAACAGGAGACAAGGAGTCACACTTATACACAACAGGAGTGTGGGAGTCACACTTATATACAACAGGAGTGTGGGAGTCACACTTATACACAACAGGAGTGTGGGAGGCACACTTATATACAACAGGAGTGTGGGAGTCACACTTATATACAACAGGAGTGTGGGAGTCACACTTATATACAGCAAGAGTGTGGGAGTCACACTTAGATACAACAGGAGTGTGGGAGTCACACTTACATACAGCAGGAGTGTGGGAGTCACACTTAGATACAACAGGAGTGTGGGAGTCACACTTATACACAACAGGAGTGTGGGAGTCACGCTTAGATACAACAGGAGTGTGGAAGTCACACTTACATACAGCAGGAGTGTGGGAGTCACACTTAGATACAACAGGAGTGTGGGAGTCACACTTACATACAGCAGGAGTGTGGGAGTCACACTTAGATACAACAGGAGTGTGGGAGTCACACTTATACACAACAGGAGTGTGGGAGTCACACTTAGATACAACAGGAGTGTGGGAGTCACACTTAGATACAACAGGAGTGTGGGAGTCACACTTATATACAGAAGGAGTGTGGCAGTCACACTTAGATACAACAGGAGTGTGGGAGTCACACTTAGATACAACAGGAGTGTGGGAGTCACACTTAGATACAACAGGAGTGTGGGAGTCACACTTATATACAACAGGAGTGTGGGAGTCACACTTAGCAGGAGTGTGGGAGTCACACTTAGATACAACAGGAGTGTGGGAGTCACACTTAGATACAACAGGAGTGTGGGAGTCACACTTATATACAGCAAGAGTGTGGGAGTCACACTTGGATACAACAGGAGTGTGGGAGTCACACTTATATACAACAGGAGTGTGGGAGTCACACTTATACACAACAGGAGTGTGGGAGTCACACTTATATACAACAGGAGTGTGGGAGTCACACTTATATACAACAGGAGTGTGGGAGTCACACTTATATACAGCAGGAGTGTGGGAGTCACACTTATACACAGCAGGAGTGTGAGAGTCACACTTATATACAACAGGAGTGTGGGAGTCACACTTATATACAGCAAGAGTGTGGGAGTCACACTTGGATACAACAGGAGTGTGGGAGTCACACTTATATACAACAGGAGTGTGGGAGTCACACTTATACACAACAGGAGTGTGGGAGTCACACTTATATACAACAGGAGTGTGGGAGTCACACTTATATACAACAGGAGTGTGGGAGTCACACTTATATACAGCAGGAGTGTGGGAGTCACACTTATACACAGCAGGAGTGTGAGAGTCACACTTATATACAACAGGAGTGTGGGAGTCACACTTATACACAACAGGAGTGTGGGAGGCACACTTATATACAACAGGAGTGTGGGAGTCACACTTATATACAACAGGAGTGTGGGAGTCACACTTATATACAGCAAGAGTGTGGGAGTCACACTTAGATACAACAGGAGTGTGGGAGTCACACTTACATACAGCAGGAGTGTGGGAGTCACACTTAGATACAACAGGAGTGTGGGAGTCACACTTATACACAACAGGAGTGTGGGAGTCACACTTAGATACAACAGGAGTGTGGGAGTCACACTTAGATACAACAGGAGTGTGGGAGTCACACTTATATACAGAAGGAGTGTGGCAGTCACACTTAGATACAACAGGAGTGTGGGAGTCACACTTAGATACAACAGGAGTGTGGGAGTCACACTTAGATACAACAGGAGTGTGGGAGTCACACTTATATACAACAGGAGTGTGGGAGTCACACTTAGCAGGAGTGTGGGAGTCACACTTAGATACAACAGGAGTGTGGGAGTCACACTTAGATACAACAGGAGTGTGGGAGTCACACTTATATACAGCAAGAGTGTGGGAGTCACACTTGGATACAACAGGAGTGTGGGAGTCACACTTATATACAACAGGAGTGTGGGAGTCACACTTATACACAACAGGAGTGTGGGAGTCACACTTATATACAACAGGAGTGTGGGAGTCACACTTATATACAACAGGAGTGTGGGAGTCACACTTATATACAGCAGGAGTGTGGGAGTCACACTTATACACAGCAGGAGTGTGAGAGTCACACTTATATACAACAGGAGTGTGGGAGTCACACTTATATACAGCAAGAGTGTGGGAGTCACACTTGGATACAACAGGAGTGTGGGAGTCACACTTATATACAACAGGAGTGTGGGAGTCACACTTATACACAACAGGAGTGTGGGAGTCACACTTATATACAACAGGAGTGTGGGAGTCACACTTATATTCAACAGGAGTGTGGGAGTCACACTTATATACAGCAGGAGTGTGGGAGTCACAACTATACACAGCAGGAGTGTGAGAGTCACACTTATATACAACAGGAGTGTGGGAGTCACACTTATACACAACAGGAGTGTGGGAGGCACACTTATATACAACAGGAGTGTGGGAGTCACACTTATATACAACAGGAGTGTGGGAGTCACACTTATATACAGCAAGAGTGTGGGAGTCACACTTAGATACAACAGGAGTGTGGGAGTCACACTTACATACAGCAGGAGTGTGGGAGTCACACTTAGATACAACCGGAGTGTGGGAGTTACACTTATACACAACAGGAGTGTGGGAGTCACACTTAGATACAACAGGAGTGTGGGAGTCACACTTAGATACAACAGGAGTGTGGGAGTCACACTTATATACAGAAGGAGTGTGGCAGTCACACTTAGATACAACAGGAGTGTGGGAGTCACACTTAGATACAACAGGAGTGTGGGAGTCACACTTAGATACAACAGGAGTGTGGGAGTCACACTTATATACAACAGGAGTGTGGGAGTCACACTTAGCAGGAGTGTGGGAGTCACACTTAGATACAACAGGAGTGTGGGAGTCACACTTAGATACAACAGGAGTGTGGGAGTCACACTTATATACAGCAAGAGTGTGGGAGTCACACTTGGATACAACAGGAGTGTGGGAGTCACACTTATATACAACAGGAGTGTGGGAGTCACACTTATACACAACAGGAGTGTGGGAGTCACACTTATATACAACAGGAGTGTGGGAGTCACACTTATATACAACAGGAGTGTGGGAGTCACACTTATATACAGCAGGAGTGTGGGAGTCACACTTATACACAGCAGGAGTGTGAGAGTCACACTTATATACAACAGGAGTGTGGGAGTCACACTTATATACAGCAAGAGTGTGGGAGTCACACTTGGATACAACAGGAGTGTGGGAGTCACACTTATATACAACAGGAGTGTGGGAGTCACACTTATACACAACAGGAGTGTGGGAGTCACACTTATATACAACAGGAGTGTGGGAGTCACACTTATATACAACAGGAGTGTGGGAGTCACACTTATACACAGCAGGAGTGTGAGAGTCACACTTATATACAACAGGAGTGTGGGAGTCACACTTATACACAACAGGAGTGTGGGAGGCACACTTATATACAACAGGAGTGTGGGAGTCACACTTATATACAACAGGAGTGTGGGAGTCACACTTATATACAGCAAGAGTGTGGGAGTCACACTTAGATACAACAGGAGTGTGGGAGTCACACTTATATACAACAGGAGTGTGGGAGTCACACTTATACACAACAGGAGTGTGGGAGTCACACTTATATACAACAGGAGTGTGGGAGTCACACTTATACATAACAGGAGTGTGGGAGTCACACTTATACACAACAGGAGTGTGGGAGTCACACTTATATACAGCAGGATTGTGGGAGTCACACTTATATACAGCAGGAGTGTGGGAGTCACACTTATATACAGCAGGAGTGTGAGAGTCACACTTATACACAGCAGGAGGGTGGGGGTCACACTTATATACAGCAGGAGTGTGGGAGTCACACTTATACACAACAGGAGTGTGGGAGTCACACTTATATACAACAGGAGTGTGGGAGTCACACTTAGATACAACAGGAGTGTGAGAGTCACACTTAGATACAACAGGAGTGTGGGAGTCACACTTATATACAGAAGGAGTGTAGCAGTCACACTTAGATACAACAGGAGTGTGGGAGTCACGCTTATATACAACAGGAGTGTGTGAGTCACACTTATACACAGCAGGAGTGTGGGAGTCACACTTAGATACAACAGGAGTGTGGGAGTCACACATACACAGCAGGAGTGTGGGAGTCACACTTAGATACAACAGGAGTGTGGGAGTCACACATACACAGCAGGAGTGTGGGAGTCACACATATATACAGAAGGAGTGTGGGAGTCACACTTATATACAGCAGGAGGGGGGGAGTCACACTTATATACAACAGGAGTGTGGCAGTCACACTTATACACAACAGGAGTGTGGGAGTCACACTTATACACAGTAGGAGTGTGGGAGTCACACATATATACAGAAGGAGTGTGGGAGTCACACTTATATACAGCAGGAGGGTGGGAGTCACACTTATATACAGCAGGAGTGTGGGAGTCACACTTATACACAGCAGGAGGGTGGGAGTCACACTTATATACAGCAGGAGTGTGGGAGTCACACTACTACACAGCAGGAGTGTGGGAGTCACATATACACAGCAGGAGTGTGTGTGTCACACATACACAGCAGGAGTGTGGGAGTCACACTTATACACAGCAGGAGGGTGGGGGTCACACTTATATACAGACAGCAGGAGTGTGGGAGTCACACCTATATACAACAGGAGTGTGGGAGTCACAATTATATACAGCAAGAGTGTGGGAGTCACACTTAGATACAACAGGAGTGTGGGAGTCACACTTATATACAACAGGAGTGTGGGAGTCACACTTATACACAACAGGAGTGTGGGAGTCACACTTATATACAACAGGAGTGTGGGAGTCACACTTATACACAACAGGAGTGTGGGAGTCACACTTATATACAACAGGAGTGTGGGAGTCACACTTATACACAACAGGAGTGTGGGAGTCACACTTATATACAACAGGAGTGTGGGAGTCACACTTAGATACAACAGGAGTGTGGGAGTCACACTTAGATACAACAGGAGTGTGGGAGTCACACTTATATACAGAAGGAGTGTAGCAGTCACACTTAGATACAACAGGAGTGTGGGAGTCACGCTTATATACAACAGGAGTGTGTGAGTCACACTTATACACAGCAGGAGTGTGGGAGTCACACTTAGATACAACTGGAGTGTGGGAGTCACACATACACAGCAGGAGTGTGGGAGTCACACTTAGATACAACAGGAGTGTGGGAGTCACACATACACAGCAGGAGTGTGGGAGTCACACTTATATACAACAGGAGTGTGGGAGTCACACTTATATACAACAGGAGTGTGGGAGTCACATTTATACACAGTAGGAGTGTGGGAGTCACACATATATACAGAAGGAGTGTGGGAGTCACACATACACAGCAGGAGTGTGGGAGTCACACTTATACACAGCAGGAGGGTGGGAGTCACACTTATATGGAGCAGGAGGGTGGGAGTCACACTTATATACAGCAGGAGTGTGGGAGTCACACTACTACACAGCAGGAGTGTGGGAGTCACACATACACAGCAGGAGTGTGGGAGTCACACTTATACACAGCAGGAGGGTGGGAGTCACACTTATATACAGCAGGAGTGTGGGAGTCACACTTCTACACAGCAGGAGTGTGTGTGTCACACATACACAGCAGGAGTGTGAGAGTCACACTTATACACAGCAGGAGGGTGGGGGTCACACTTATATACAGCAGGAGTGTGGGAGTCACACTTATATACAGCAGGAGTGTGGGAGTCACACTTATACACAGCAGGAGTGTGGGAGTCACACTTATACACAGCAGGAGGGTGGGGGTCACACTTATATACAGCAGGAGTGTGGGAGTCACACTTATATACAGCAGGAGTGTGGGAGTCACACTTATATAGAGCAGGAGGGTGGGAGTCACACTTATATACAGCAGGAGTGTGGGAGTCACACTTCTACACAGCAGGAGTGTGGGAGTAACACATACACAGCAGGAGTGTGTGTGTCACACATACACAGCAGGAGTGTGTGAGTCACACTTATACACAGCAGGAGGGTGGGAGTCCAATTATATACAGCAGGAGTGTGGGAGTCACACATACACAGCAGGAGTGTGTGTGTCACACATACACAGCAGGAGTGTGTGTGTCACACATACACAGCAGGAGTGTGGGAGTCACACTTATACACAGCAGGAGGGTGGGAGTCACACTTATATACAGCAGGAGTGTGGGAGTCACACTTATACACAGCAGGAGTGTGGGAGTCACACTTATACACAGCAGGAGTGTGGGAGTCACACATACACAGCAGGAGTGTGTGTGTCACACATACACAGCAGGAGTGTGGGAGTCACACTTATACACAGCAGGAGGGTGGGAGTCACACTTATATACAGCAGGAGTGTGGGAGTCACACTTATACACAGCAGGAGTGTGGGAGTCAGACGTATATACAGAAGGAGTGTGGGAGTCACACTTATATAAAGCAGGAGGGTGGGAGTCACACTTTTAGACAGCGGGAGTGTGGGAGTCACACTTATATACAGCATGAGTGTGGGAGTCACACATACACAGCAGGAGTGTGTAAGTCAGACATATACACATCAGGAGTGTGGGAGTCACACTTATACACAGCAGGAGGGTGGGAGTCACACATACACAGCAGGAGTGTGTAAGTCAGACATATACACAGCAGGAGTGTGTGAGTTAGACATATACATCAGGAGTGTGGGAGTCAAACGTATACACAGCAGGAGTGGGGGAGTCAAACGTATACACAGCAGGAGTGTGTGAGTCAGACATATACATCAGGAGTGTGGGAGTCAAACGTATACATAGCTGGAGTGTGGGAGTCACACTTATATACAGCAGGAGTGTGGGAGTCACACGTATGTATGAACAGCAGGAGTGTGGGAGTCATACGTATGTATGAACAGCAAGAGTGTAGGTGTCACACTTAAGTACGAACAACAGAAGAGTAGGAGTCACAGTTATGTATGAACAACAGGAGTGTAGGAGTCAAACCTATGTACCATTCTGGCCTTGGTGTTGGTTGACGCTGGAACCTGTTACAACATCCTTGGAATGGCCTTTCGTCCCCAGGGACACATTATAAAATCACCAGTACCTGGACGACCAGGACTGGAGATAGGCATCAAAGGTCGGGCAGAGAAGTGGACACAGCCTTTGGAATGATAGAGTATCACTATCTGTAGATCGTCAACATGGTCCTCGAGATGATAGAATATCACTATCTGTGAGAGGTCAACAAAGGCTTTAGGATGATAGAATATCACTATCTGTGGAAGGGGAACACAGCCTGTGAGATCCTCGACCTACTGTTACTCACGGATCTCATTACTGATGATAACCTCGACGTACTGTTACTCACGGATCTCATTACTGATGATAACCTCGACCTACTGTTACTCACGGATCTCACTACTGATGATAGCCTCGACCTACTGTTCCTCATGGATCTCATTATTGATGATAACCTCGACCTACCGTTACTCACGGATCTCATTACTGATGATAACCTCGACCTACTGTTACTCACGGATCTCACTACTGATGATAGCCTCGACCTACTGTTACAACACGGATCTCACTACTGATGATAGCCACGACCTACTGTTACTCATGGATCTCATTACTGATGATAACCTCGACCTACTGTTACTCACGGATCTCACTACTGATGATAACCTCAACCTACTGTTACTCACAGATCTCACTACTGATGATGACCTCAACCTACTGTTACTCACGGATCTCATCACTGATGATAACCTCGACCTACTGTTACTCACGGATCTCATCACTGATGATAACCTCGACCTACTGTTACTCACGGATCTCATTACTGATGATAGCCTCGACCTACTGTTCCTCATGGATCTCATTATTGATGATAACCTCGACCTACCATTACTCACGGATCTCATTACTGATGATAACCTCGACCTACTGTTACTCACGGATCTCACTACTGATGATAGCCTCGACCTACTGTTACAACACGGATCTCACTACTGATGATAGCCACGACCTACTGTTACTCACGGATCTCATTACTGATGATAACCTCGACCTACTGTTACTCACGGATCTCATTACTGATGATAACCTCGACCTACTGTTACTCACGGATCCCACTACTGATGATAGCCTCGACCTACTGTTACTCACGGATCTCAATACTGTTGATAACCTCGACCTACTGTTACTCACGGATCTCATTACTGATGATAACCTCGACCTACTGTTACTCACGGATCTCATTACTGATGATAACCTCGACCTACTGTTACTCACGGATCTCACTACTGATGATAGCCTCGACCTACTGTTACTCACGGATCTCATTACTGATGATAACCTCAACATACTGTTACTCACAAATCTCATTACTGATGATAACCTCGACCTACTGTTACTCACAGATCTCAATACTGTTGATAACCTCAACATACTGTTACTCACAAATCTCATTACTGATGATAACCTCGACCTACTGTTACAACACGGATCTCACTACTGATGATAGCCACGACCTACTGTTACTCACGGATCTCATTACTGATGATAACCTCGACCTACTGTTACTCACGGATCTCATTACTGATGATAGCCTCGACCTACTGTTACTCACGGATCTCATTACTGATGATAACCTCGACCTACTGTTACTCACGGATCTCACTACTGATGATAGCCTCGACCTACTGTTACAACACGGATCTCACTACTGATGATAGCCTCGACCTACTGTTACTCACAGATCTCAATACTGTTGATAACCTCAACATACTGTTACTCACAAATCTCATTACTGATGATAACCTCGACCTACTGTTACTCACGGATCTCATTACTGAAGATAACCTCAACATACTGTTACTCACAAATCTCATTACTGATGATAACCTCGACCTACTGTTACTCACGGATCTGTGGTAAATAAATAATTAATTACCGGTACTATTTTTGAATACATTGAATAAAACAGATAGCTCAATAAATAAGAGACAGGATTCGAGGTATCTGAGTCTAACAGGCTTTAATCAGGCATAAGGGAAGGGACAGGAACGGGATAGCCTGCACGGAAATAGAATGGATGGCAGCTGCAATGCCTCATCGACAGTGCAGCATATATATAGTATAATACATTTCATTACATTGCATACAATAGGCGTAGCAGTAGGCGTAACTCGTAGCAGTCGCAAAAGATAAGAACAAAAATGGGTGTAACTAGAAGGCGTGTACAGGGCGTATACATAGACATGTGGTATGAAACGTCACAGAAATGTCATGAGTGGGCGGAAACATGGAGGGGGCTACCTGAGCAGCTGGGACCTTTAACCTAGTGGTGCGCGCAAACGGGCAATGACGTGTTACCAGGAAGAACTGGGGCTATGACTTCTGCGCTAGAAGAGGAGACTAAAGTCTGTGGGGTCAGCACGACATGTACCTATAGCATATCTGGTATCTTGTGTTTGGAGTACATGTTGATAGAAACTAAAAGTTATCAGGGCAAAGGCTACTTGACACTAAGACTGGTGCATGCATAATTCTACATGTATTGCGTGAGCTAGGAATATTCTATGAATATTAATACAGTATTTCTCTTACATGGAGACAGAAAGACTAGACCATGACTGAAACTGTTGATGCGGTTCAGTAGCTTAGGAATGCAAAGAAGGAGGGCTGGACTGATAACTAGAAGCATAACATACTCTTGGCAGACAGGCAGGCAGAGCCAGGCCGGGCCGGGCACTGCGAGGCAGGAAATAAGTGAAGGGTCAGGGATGCAGGTGGGGGCTGCATCGCTCCTCGGAGCGGGTTCAGAAGACTGGAGCTTGAATCTGGCGTCCGGGCCCTTTGAGGCCTAGAAACGGGGACAATTCGATGGATTAACGTGCACACTGTAAAACGTGGCAACATAGGCCTAATACTCGTTGCTTTCACGAGAACTGGAAACTGGCATACTAGAGTTGGACACAACTATAATTGCGTCTTTAATCGATCATAGGGGGATATATGCATATCGATCATGCACATATAACATAGGATGGGGAACACGTAGGCACATATAACATGGCAACATTTACTTTTCCACATTCCCTCCTTGTGCCCTACGTTTCCATCAGGAAACATCAATATTCATGATACCATCTATCTGTTCATATAGCATCATTTGCTCGTCTCGAATTATTTTGGAACGGGATTTAGGACTAGGAATACAGGATGTAGCACACATGCCGCAAATCGCAGGGCCACATTGTAAACAGAGGCAGCAACTGAATATGATCATTACTGCTATACCTAGGAATGACAATACTTTCCATCCCCAGGCAGATATTATACTCCAGAGCCAACCGGACCATGTCCAGGTGCCTGGATCTTGGTGTAACTGATGGGCAATTTTATGAAGTCTGGTTATAGCTGAATAAACAGACGGCGCGTTATTAGGAATGAAAATGCAGCAACTAGATCCGATGACTCTACAAGCTCCTCCTCTATCGGCCAGTATGACGTCAAGAACGAGACGATTTTGGAGCACAACAAATCTCATAGCAGATTGCTCTTCAGTTAAATTACCTAGAGCGGAAGTAGTCTCATTCACTACTGCTTCAAGAGTTCTGGTTAACCTACGTATTAACTTACTATTCTGGACAGGGCCTATAAAGAAAAAGAAACCTTTATTGAAGTCTTGATACTGTTCTAGAGCAGTTTCAGTTTGTTCGACAATTGGGGACTCAGTCTCCCTTCTATGTCTCACGTGTACTAGATATGTGTTTCTGTGATAATCGGATGGGGCTAGAAAAACTGGTGGCAGTAGGAAGGCAATATAACATGTTCCATGCCAATCGAGGGGCAGACGTATATATGCGGTCTGACCACAAACAAAATAAGAATGACGTGAGGCTTTGAAAATAGATTTCCCACTGTCACTATACTCGACAATAGTAGTACAATCACTATGTCCTACATGTGCGGAACCATTCTTTCTGACACATAATTCGCCTTTGACTGGTAGTACTGAAATAGCAGGCAAATCTGGAGTTGTATCGGACTGAACATTCAAAACCATGAAATTCGAGGAATAATTACCTAAATCATATACTTCGTTTTCTAGATCTAACCCTATTCTATGGGAAAGACCTTGCTTGTCTGGAAAACATGTTCTATTCAGAAGGGACATATCAGTTAGGGATGACGTTAACGTGGACCATGCTCCACACGAACCATTGTGTGAAAACGGATAAGGAAAGAGTGGCAGAACTCCCTTCGGTGTCTGGAAAGGGGGAAGTCGACCACACACCCAACAATTAGTGGCATTGCTGGTCTGGTGTGAATAGTGTAACATTCTGATAAATGTGTTATTACGCATAGCAAGACGATAGGATAACTCGTGAGGAGGCAGATCACTAAATGTGTGCTCTACTGTAACATTAGGAAACATATGTATATGTGAAATAGGAAAACATAAATGAAAAGCATAACTTATGCAGGTAACCATAAGACTCAGAAACATAAAAAATAACAGAGTAACAATGCATCTACTGCAAATATTCTTTTGATAGCGTATTCTCTTAGAGTTTTGACTAACTCTCTCACTATGTGGGTCTATCTCATACATGTCAGGAACCTGTCTAACCGCTTCACCCGAGAGGGACTTAAACAATTAAACTGTCTGACTGGCTAGACCTCAACTTGGCTTTATACTCCTGCTGCGGAGTTTTCTCTAACAGGGGAAGTTTGAATTCAGAGTCTGTCTTTGGGCAGTCCTTAAGAACGGGGCAGTCTTTGATAAATGTCTTTGGCCGTAATCCATGGAATTTCTTGATGTGGCTGGTATGCACCCAGCCTTTGCGTCCTTCGAGCTTGACGGCGGTCCTTGTTGTTAATAACACCAGCTGGGGCTCCTTCCAACGGGGCTCCAACGGACTTGAACGATCGAAATTGCGCACCAGGACGAATTCTCCCGGAACGACTTCATGCGGTTTTACCTCAGTGTTGTCTGGAAATGCAGCGGCAACCTGTGAACGACAAGAGTGTAGGGCAGACATCAAGGAAGCTAGGTAATCTGTCAGCATATTACTGGAAACGTCTGTAATGCTACGGGGTCTAGGTGTACCCCACATGTTTGGAGAGCGGCCGAATACGACCTCGTAAGGGGACAGACCTGATCTGGAGTGTGCAACCATTCTCATATAAAAAAGAGCAACTGACAGGGCTACTAACCAATCTACACCTTTTTCTGTACACACTTTTGCAATGCGGATTTTCAAAGTCTGGTTATGTCTCTCTACGAGACCGGCTGCTTCAGGATGGCGTACACAATGGAACTTCCACTGGTACCCTAACAGAAGGGATACTTGTTTCATGAGTTCAGATGAGAATGGCTGGCCGTTATCTGAATACACGACCCTAGGTAGTCCATAGCGGGGAAAATACTCACGAACCAACTGCCTGGCAGTGGTCGCGGCAGTGTAATCTGGAACTGGATATGCTTCTGTCCATCTGGACAAAGCACATACAACTACGAGGACATACTTGAAACCTCGACATCGCTCCATCTGAATATAATCCATCTGGAGGACTTCAAAAGGGTGGTCGGGAGGATGGAATCCACCTTGTTCCACCGGGACACTTTTACCTGGATTGAACTGACAACAGATCATACAGGTACGTACTTTCTGTTTGGCGGCTGCACGTAGATGCTTGTTGAACCAAATGTTCTGGATACTGTCTAACATAGCTTTTTCTCCTAAATGTGCTGGACTATGTGCGGTATTAATAATGACTTGAACCATAGAGTCGGGGAGAAACCATGTGGCTTTTCCCTTCGTCAACCATCCTTGATCTGTCTGGACCCCTCCTTGTTCGGACCATTTCTTGATTTCATCTGGAGTGGCATGTAACTGTATATCTATTACATCTTGTGTAGGGTCCTTGACTGTCATACAAGTAGTCTGATCTGGAAGGTGTGTCTGTGTCGTGTTAACTGGAATGTCTGGAGTCTGAGCTGTAAGCTTGGCTGTACGATCTGCCAGGTCGCTACCCTGGGAAATGATGTCAGTGACTTTCGTATGTGCTTTGCACTTCATGATGGCGATAGCTGTCGGTAAATGTATTGCATCTAACAGAGCTTGGATGAGGACACCATGCCGGATCTTGGTTCCATGAGAAGTCATGAAACCTCTCTCCTGCCAGAGCACTCCAAAGTCGTGTACGACTCCGAATGCGTAACGTGAATCTGTGTATATATTTACTTTCAGGTTTTTGGCACGTATGCAGGCTTGGGTCAGAGCGACTAGCTCTGCTGCTTGAGCAGACAGGGTGTCAATACGATGTGTTTCTATAACTTCGGTGTCAGTAGTCACTGCATACGCGGCTACTAGTTCTCCTGTACTTGTTCTCATACATGAACCATCCACATAAAGTGTCAGGTCGGGATCAGGTAATGCAATATCTGTCAAGTCTTGTCTTGGCTTTGTCGTGGTGTTAACAACTTCCACACAGTCATGTGTGGCAGGATTTGAAGTAACTGACGGTAACAGTGTAGCTGGATTTAAAATGTTGCAGCGTCTGATTTCTATGTGTGGCTGGAACAATGTCAGTTCATAACCTGTTAAACGTGCAATTGTCAAGTGCTGAGTCTGAGTTCGGTTTAAAAGAACTTCCACGGAGTGTGGAACTTGTACTGTCAGGGAGTGTCCTAACACTATGGAATCACTTTGTCTGATAGCTAAAGCTGTGGCTGCAACTGACTTGAGGCACGCAGGCAGAGCCTGGGCTACTGGATCTAATGTGCTAGAAAAATAAGCACAGGGCTTGTATTGTCCTGCTTGATCTTGTGTGAGAACAGATAATGCAGTACCATCACGTTCTGTAACAAAAAGTGTAAAAGGCTTACTGTAGTTTGGTGTTGCTAGAACAGGTGCTTGGCATAAAGCTTTCTTTAACTCATTGAAAACAAGTGTATGTTCCTGGGTCCAAGGGAGGACAGTCGATACGGCTGCCTCCTGTGTCGTTAACTGTATCAGTGGCTTGGCTAGAAATGCATACTGAGGAATCCATTGTCTACAGTAAGAAGTGAGGCCGATAAAAGCTCGTACCTCCTTCTGTGTCTTGGGTTGTGGAAGATGTGCTATTAACTGGATACGGTCAGGTTTCAACTGCCTACCCCTCTTGGACAGTAAGTGTCCCAAGTAGACCACTTGCTGGACACAGAATTGTAATTTGGAAGGGGACACCTTGTGCCCCATCTCGGCCAGAAAATACAGAACTGTAAGTGACGCACGCTCGCAGTCATGTTCGGAACGGGCTGTGATCAGTAGATCATCGACATACTGGAGCAGGGCAGTGTCAGTTGGCATGTGAATATTGTCTAGTTGTCTCTTAAGTGCTTGACTGTAAATACTAGGACTTTCTGTGAAACCTTGAGGAGCTCGTGTGAATTTATAGCTTCTTCCATTTAAACAGAATCCAAAAAGAAACTGGCTGTCTGGATGAATGGGGACACTGAAAAATGCGTTCTTGAGATCGATAACTGTAAAGAATGTGGCTTCGGAATCAATGGCTGTCAAGAGTGAGGAAATATCAGGGACCATAGGGTACTGGGGTATGATACACTTATTAAGTTCTCGAAGGTCGATCACTAATCGATAAACTGGAGGTGCATTTGGATCAGTACGTTTAAGAATCGGAATGATAGGAGAATTACATACATTGGAGTCAGTTTCTACAACCACTCCTTGAACAATAAGCTCGTCAATAATTTTGGATAAGGCTGCTACAGCCTCAGGTGGCAATTTGTACTGTCTGATTCGTGGTAATACAACACCTTGCTTCAGAGTGACACGATAGGGTGTAATGTGCATACAACCTACATCAGTTGGACCTTGCGCCCATAAATGCTGTGGTACATTCAATAATCTTGGATCAAAATCACGTAATACATAATGACCTTTAAAATCTCGCAGGAACAGGCGGACCCCTTCTGGGGAGCAGCATATGACTGCTCCTAATTCTTTTAATGTCTTAATGCCTAATAAATTTTCTGGACAAGATTTCGTGAGTAACAAATCAGTAGTTCGGGACAGTGGACCAACTTCTAGAGTAACTGGTTTCGATATTTCATTAACAATAGGCTTTCCTGAAAATCCAAGGGAAACATTTCTTGAGCCTGAGAGCGGAGCCCCTGGAACCTCGTCATGACTGATGGTAGTCCTACTTGCCCCTGTATCAATCAGAAACTTTCTGTCTTTCCCTAATACTTGACTATGTACATAGGGACCCTCTTGATCTACAGGAATCTCGATGAGAGGCAAGCCTACCTCCCTCTCTAGGCTGTTTCATGAATATGGTTGATAATCTGGATACTCTGACTGTGCATACTGGTACATCTGCTGTGTAACATGCTGTGTTGCAGCTATAGGCTGCGGTACTGTAACTGTCTGTTGTGCGTTCTGCGGTGGCTGGGAAGTCTGTAAAACTTGTTCTTGTCTAGGCGGATGTGGTCTTTCTTTAGTCTTACCAGTAGCTATGTTGTGTTTCAGAACTGCACATTCGTTTATAAAATGACCTGGCTGTTTACAATAATTGCATGTCCCTTTAACGGGAGCTGCAGGATGACTGGCTTGATTCGGACCCCTCTTCTGACTGTCTTGTGGAACAGACTGTGCAACTAATACTTTCATTTTCGTGTCTTTCATACGTCTTCTTTCATGTTCCTGCTCTTCCCTGATTCTGTTCTGGTGATACTGGAGCATTTGAAGCATCTGTGACGGAGTATTAGCTTGCCAAGAACTCTCGACTTTCAGTACTCGATTTTTTACTTGTGGACTTGAATTCTCGACTAGTTTGGTAACAAAAAGATGAGGGTACGATTCACTACTTGTTTTCAGACCACTATTAATAATAAAACATTTTTCGAATCTAGAATAAAAGTCACTAGTATCTTCATCTTGTTTCTGTTTACAGGCTGAGATGGCATCCCAGTCTTCCTTTTTCGTGGCTAGTAATCTTGGCAAGACTTGTATTAACAGTTCGGGCAAAGCTTTAGCTTTATCCCCAAGACCGGTACCTGGTACTCGTGTGTTATCTTCGGCTTCTAATGCGGACCAATCTATCTTATTCTCTCCCACCTCCCATTCTTTTTCTTTAAGTTTTTCATATATGCCCGCAGGCAACAAGACCTTTAGCATTTTAATGATATCAGGATACGTGTATTCTCCCATACGGAGCATGTCTTTTAATTCACGGTGGAACCCTGCTGGATCTTTATCGTGACAGGGAATTAGCTTTTTCATCTCTAAGAGTTCCATTTTTGTGATGGGGGTGTAAACAAATACTCGTTCTAGATCACCACCCGCTGTCCTAACTGGATGTACTTCTCGTAACGGATTCTGTCTGTCTATGTAGAATGACTTCCTTACTGGGGGTGGAACGGGAACAAAATGCGGAGTCAAGAACGTACTGTATTTGTGGCGCTGTTCTAGAATGACATTAATTAAATCAGTACCTAGACCTTTCCATCTGTACTGGAGTAACTCGTTCAATACATCATATAAAGGACCTGGATCAGAATGCTGAACCTCATACAGTGTGATGAGGTGCTGGATCATATACATACCCACCAGACGCTGCTCGGCTGGGGGCAGTTTCAGGAACATTTGTGCCACGATTTCATCTGGAAACGTGGTAGAATCACTAGTCCATCGGACTGCTGATCGGGCTAGTTCTTGTTCATGCATGGTATTAAGTTCACTATAACCTATTCGTGATTTCAGAATTTTATCGGTAGCTTGGAATACTTGCTCAAGAGAACATTGTTCTGGCACTGGAGGAGGAAAACTTTTCTTGTAATCTGGACGTGAATGTCTGTCGGAAAGTCTAGTTCTACCTACATACGCTATTCTGGAGGGATTCTCGTCGTCTACCTCTTCAGTAGAAGAGTCATTCTCTTTCTCGGTTGCTTGTTTTGCTTCTCGTTTCTCGTGTAACTTTATTATTTCCCTATAAATTTTCTTGTACATACTCTCTATACAATTTTGCGTCTTGTGTTTTCCCTCGGCTATATTGTCACTCCACCTGGTCAGGACTTTCATTTCTTCTTGATCTTTTTCCGGACAATCTTGTTCTCTTATTAAACAGTTAATTAAAAACTTTAAAAGCATGAGCTGAGTCTCGACTTTTCTTTGAACCATGGCTTCGTGAACACTTTCTGGATTTGCTCCTGTACGGATAAAACGATATATTCTGTCTAGGTGTTCTCTCATATCGGGCAGGGTGTCCAAATAGTCGGTCACCCGTCTTAAACGTAATGAATATATGACCATGGTACCATCGCCTGGAACTGGATCATAACGACATTCGGTAAGTGCTCGCTTGATATCTACGTATGTATTCACTTTTGGCGTACGCTGTAACGCTAGTTCATGTAGCGTCATACGTCTGTGTTGAGGCGGGGTACCAGGAGAATCTCCCCCCGCGGCTCCTAAACTAGAATCGTCAGTGTGTACTGTACGTGCTGGGAGAGTGGCTGATGTAGCGGGTACATGTACTGTGGGCTGGGCCGGGGGTGCTGTAACAGATGCTGTAACATTAACTGGACCCACGGGACCAGTGACTGGAGGAGCAGGAATTACATTATTAACAGGGTGCTGAGGTTGAACAGGCGGAATATGATTTGCATATTCTGGGACTGTATCGTCCAAATAAGACGAAAGAAAAATATCAGCTGCGGTCGGTTTATGACGTAACTTAATCGGGACCAATGGCGGCGGGAAATTACAGGGTGCTTCCGGGGTTGCTTTTGGCAAGCCCTCGGCAAGAAGAGGATACATACCCTTAATAAGGGCATTTCTCTGTCTGTCTGACTGTTCTGCTTTAACTCGTTCACCTACTTCGATTAATTCCCTTTCTTGGGCTCTTTCTGAGGATTCCCTACTTAATTCTGTTTTTCTGATTTCTTTTTCGGTTCTTCTATGAGATTCTTTGCGCCATAACTCGATGGCATCTTTCTGAGACTGTCTGGCTTTCTTTTTCCATAATGCTTCTTCTACTCGCATGATGCACTCGGCATCCCATGTACCTGATATGGGCCATCTATATTTCTCTTCTAGATCCTTGGTATAGTCGACCCATAAATCTAAATACAATATGGCACTTAAGCCATGCTTATGATACATAAAATGTCCTGGACTGTCCTTAGGCGGGACAGGAACTGATTCTTCGAGTAACCCTTTCCGGGTTCCTATCTGACGTAACTTGGAAAACAGAGGCATCCTAGACTTGAATCTGAACACAATACAATACACGATAAACACAGTAATGCATAGAAAAACAAATCACTCATACCACGACATTGAAAACACAATAAATAACATTAGAATAACAGTTCAAACAGAATATTACCTGGTACATTTAAAACATAATACTTGAACTTCTCGAGAACAGACTTACTAGAATTACTGGATGCACTGCTAAAACAGTACAGAACATACCGGTCCCATAAAGAGACACGTCGGACCCGTATCCACCTAGGTGGACACTTCGGACTGGATCTGCGTACCCAAACCCAACGGACCAGAGACAAATTAATTGACCCTGTCTAGATACTACCCCAGCAACGGTACTCACCGGGCAGCAAGAAACTGGAAGGCCTCGGACTGGACTGGACTGCTACGACGTCGGACTACGAACTTCGGACTTCAGTTACAGGTGGGCCTCCGGATACCTCGGACCTTGTACTCTCGGCTTGGGCTCTGGTCGGGACTCGCCGCGTTCCTCACCGCCTCGTCTGGATGCTGGACCGCAACCTCCGTCTCCTCCGTGGGCCTGAGGGATACTTGAAGCAGAAATATCTGCACGTGCACGGTATGGTTCCGTCACGGCTGCAGAGGGTCAGGGGGCCTGCGTGGCTTCGCCGGCGCGTGGGGAAAGGGCAAGTCCCTGTTCGGGCGCCATTATGTGGTAAATAAATAATTAATTACCGGTACTATTTTTGAATACAATGAATAAAACAGATAGCTCAATAAATAAGAGACAGGATTCGAGGTATCTGAGTCTAACAGGCTTTAATCAGGCATAAGGGAAGGGACAGGAACGGGATAGCCTGCACGGAAATAGAATGGATGGCAGCTGCAATGCCTCATCGACAGTGCAGCATATATATAGTATAATACATTTCATTACATTGCATACAATAGGCGTAGCAGTAGGTGTAACTCGTAGCAGTCGCGAAAGATAAGAACAAAAATGGGTGTAACTAGAAGGCGTGTACAGGGCGTATACATAGACATGTGGTATGAAACGTCACAGAAATGTCATGAGTGGGCGGAAACATGGAGGGGGCTACCTGAGCAGCTGGGACCTTTAACCTAGTGGTGCACGCAAACGGGCAATGACGTGTTACCAGGAAGAACTGGGGCTATGACTTCTGCGCTAGAAGAGGAGACTAAAGTCTGTGGGGTCAGCACGACATGTACCTATAGCATATCTGGTATCTTGTGTTTGGAGTACATGTTGATAGAAACTAAAAGTTATCAGGGCAAAGGCTACTTGACACTAAGACTGGTGCATGCATAATTCTACATGTATTGCGTGAGCTAGGAATATTCTATGAATATTAATACAGTATTTCTCTTACATGGAGACAGAAAGACTAGACCATGACTGAAACTGTTGATGCGGTTCAGTAGCTTAGGAATGCAAAGAAGGAGGGCTGGACTGATAACTAGAAGCATAACATACTCTTGGCAGACAGGCAGGCAGAGCCAAGACGGGCCGGGCACTGCGAGGCAGGAAATAAGTGAAGGGTCAGGGATGCAGGTGGGGGCTGCATCGCTCCTCGGAGCGGGTTCAGAAGACTGGAGCTTGAATCTGGCGTCCGGGCCCTTTTGAGGCCTAGAAACGGGGACAATTCGATGGATTAACGTGCACACTGTAAAACGTGGCAACATAGGCCTAATACTCGTTGCTTTCACGAGAACTGGAAACTGGCATACTAGAGTTGGACACAACTATAATTGCGTCTTTAATCGATCATAGGGGGATATATGCATATCGATCATGCACATATAACATAGGATGGGGAACACGTAGGCACATATAACATGGCAAAATTTACTTTTCCACAGATCTCATTACTGATGATAACCTCGACCTACTGTTACTCACGGATCTCATTACTGATGATAACCTCGACCTACTGTTACTCACGGATCTCATTACTGATGATAACCTTGACCTACAGTCACTCAGGGATCTCATTACTGATGATAACCTCGACATACTGTCACTCACGGATCTCATTACTGATAATAATCTCGACCTACTGTTACTCACGGATCTCATTATTGATGATAACCTCGACCTACTGTTACTCACGGATCTCATTACTGATGATAACCTCGACATACTGTTACTCACGGATCTCATTACTGATGATAACCTCGACCTACTTTTACTCACAGATCTCAATACTGATGATAACCTCGACATACTGTTACTCACGGATCTCATTACTGATGATAACCTCAACGTATTGTTATTCACGGATCTCATTACAGCTGATAACTAACCCTGGGCATAGTTCGCGTAGTAGCGCTACGCGTAGCTACGTAAAGTGCACTTTGCGAGCTACGCGAACTGTGTAGTGCACTGTGCAAGATGCTGTTCGCACTGATTGCACAGTGCCGGATGCTTGTCCACACTGTGCAATCAGTGCAAACCGCATCTTGCACAGTGCAAACGGTTGTTTTCTGCCGCTCTAGTAGATTTCTACTCGAGCGGCAGCTTTCTCAATGCGGATTGGTAGTTTCTCATCGCGAGCGGTTGTGAGCATATGCGACCGCTCGCAATGACAACCCTACCTACACTCGTTGAGAATCTCGCCGGGAGGTTTATTTTCCACGCTTGCGATAGGCAACTTGATGATGCTGATCGCGAACGAGGAAAAAGTCTCGCTGGGATGTCATTTTGCTCAAGTAGCGATAACTTCGCAAACTACGCAAGAGTAGCGTAGTACTTTGCCCAGGGTTACTGATAACCTTGACCTACTGTTACTGACGGATCTGATTACTGCCAATAACCTTGACCTACAGTCACTCAGGGATCTCATTACTGATGATAACCTCGACGTACTGTTACTCACGGATCTCAATACTGTTGATAACCTCGACATACTGTTACTCACGGATCTCAATACTGTTGATAACCTCGACATACTGTTACTCACGGATCTCATTACTGATGATAACTTTGACCTACTGTTACTCATGGATCTCATTACTGCCGATAACCTCAACCTACTGTCACTCACGGATCTCATTACTGATGATAACCTTGACCTACTGTTACTCACGGATCTCAATACTGCTGATAACCTTGACTTACTGTTACTCACAGATCTCATTACTGATGATAACCTCGACCTACTGTTACTCACAAATCTCATTACTGATGATAACCTCGACCTATTGTTACTCACGGATATCATTACTGATGATAACCTCAACCTACTGTTACTCACGGATCCCATTAGTGAAGATAACCTCGACCTACTGTTACTCACAGATCTCACTACTGATGATAGCCTCGACCTACTGTTACTCACGGATCTCATTACTGATGATAACCTCAACCTACTGTTACTCACAGATCTCATTACTGCCAATAACCTCGACCTACTGTTACTCACAGATCTCAATACTGTTGATAACCTTGACTTACTGTTACTCACGGATCTCATTACTGATGATAACCTCAACCTACTGTTAATCACGGATCTCATTACTGAAGATAACCTCGACCTACTGTCACTGACGGATCTCATTACTGATGATAACCTCGACCTACTGTTACTCACGGATCTCATTACTGATGATAACCTCGACCTACTGTTACTCATGGATCTCATTACTGATGATAACCTCGACCTACTGTTACTCACGGATCTCATTACTGAAGATAACCTCAACCTACTGTTACTCACGGATCTCATTACTGATGATAACCTCGACCTACTGTTACTCACAGATCTCATAACTGATGATAACCTTGACCTACAGTCACTCAGGGATCTCATTACTGATGATAACCTCGACATACTGTCACTCATGGATCTCATTACTGATGATAACCTCGACCTACTGTTACTCACAGATCTCATTACTGCCGATAACCTCGACCTACTGTTACTCACAGATCTCAATACTGTTGATAACCTCGACATACTGTTACTCACGGATCTCATTACTGATGATAACTTCGACCTACTGTTACTCATGGATCTCATTACTGCCGATAACCTCAACCTACTGTCACTTACGGATCTCACTACTGATGATAGCCTCGACCTACTGTTACTCACGGATCTCACTACTGATGATAGCCTCGACCTACTGTTACTCACGGATCTCATTACTGATGATAACCTCGACCTAGTGTTACTCACGGATCTTATTACTGATGATAACCTCAACCTACTGTTACTCACGGATCTCATTACTGCTGATAACTAACCCTGGGCATAGTTTGCGTAGTAGCGCTACGCATAGCTACGCAAAGTGCACTTTGCGAGCTACGCGAACTGTGTAGTGCACTGTGCAAGATGCTGTTCGCACTGATTGCACAGTGCCGGATGCTTGTCCACACTGTGCAATCAGTGCAAACCGCATCTTGCACAGAGCAAGCGGTCATTTTCTGCCGCTCTAGTAGATTTCTATTCGAGCGGCAGCTTTCTCAATGCGGATTGGTAGTTTCTCATCGCGAGCGGTTGTGAGCATATGCGACCGCTCGCAATGACAAACCTACCTACACTCGTTGAGAATCTCGCCGGGAGGTTTATTTTCCACGCTCGCGATAGGCAACTTGATGTTGCTGATCGCGAACGAGGAAAAAGTCTCGCTGGGATGTCATTTTGCTCAAGTAGCGCAAACTTCGCAAACTACGCAAGAGTAGCGTAGTACTTTGCCCAGGGTTTCTGATAACCTTGACCTACTGTTACTGACGGATCTGATTACTGCCAATAACCTTGGCCTACAGTCACTCAGGGATCTCATTACTGATGATAACCTCGACGTACTGTTACTCACTGATCTCATTACTGATGATAACCTCGACCTACTGTTACTCACAGATCTCATTAATGCCGATAACCTCGACCTACTGTTACTCACAGATCTCATTACTGATGATAACCTCAACCTACTGTTACTCACGGATCTCATTACTGATGATAACTTCGACCTACTGTTACTCATGGATCTCATTACTGCCGATAACCTCAACCTACTGTCACTCACGGATCTCAATACTGCTGATAACCTTGACTTACTGTTACTCACAGATCTCATTTCTGATGATAACCTCGACCTATTGTTACTCACGGATCTCACTACTGATGATAGCCTCGACCTACTGTTACTCACGGATCTCATTAGTGAAGATAACCTCGACCTACTGTTACTCACGGATCCCATTACTGATGATAACTTCGACCTACTGTTACTCACGGATCTCATTACTGATGATAACCTTGACCTTCTGTTACTCACGGATCCCATTAGTGAAGATAACCTCGACCTACTGTTACTCACAGATCTCACTACTGATGATAGCCTCGACCTACTGTTACTCACGGATCTCATTACTGATGATAACTTCGACCTACTGTTACTCACGGATCTCATTACTGATGATAACCTTGACCTACTGTTACTCACGGATCTCATCACTGATGATAGCCTCGACCTACTGTTACTCACGGATCTCACTACTGATGATAGCCTCGACCTACTGTTACTCACGGATCTCATTACTGATGATAACCTCGACCACACAGGCAAGAAATGTTTACGAGCTATTTGGCCAATGCCCGGTGGATCTACCTGATAGCTATAGAGGAGATGGGCCTTGGGACTTCTCCTCGACCGTCACTTACCCAGCCGGACCTTGGACAGAGTTTCCTTTCGTATCTCTGCCGCTTCTCCCTCCCACCCCTTTACCCTTACCACTTCCCCTCTACACCTCAATTATCTTGTCTTCTATGGTCTTGTTATTGGTTGTCTAGCAACTGATGTAAATTGGAACTGATTTAATCTTGTAATGTAAATTTTGTGTAACCTCATGTAAAGTGCTCTGATACCTCCGGGTCTAGCCAGCGCTATATAAAACGCTTGAATAAATAAATCATGAATAAATAAATACTCAATGACTCAATTCGAGACCAATGCTTTCTAAAAATATTACTTTGTTAGTAGAACTAAAGAATCATAGATACAGGTCAGTAAAGTTTTCAAATTGGAAAACTTTTCAATGCAGAAAATGAAAACTTAATTGCAGAGTTTAGTTTAGCAAAATAGTTACAGATTTTTAGAAATATCAATACTTTGCAAGGCAAGTAAAATATACACTGGGTCCAAAATCTCAACTGAGCAATGTCATCCTGTGGGAGGAAAACAAGAATGTATATCACAGGTAAGTACTTTACTCACAAACCCAGTCTTCCCGGTTTTAGGTTAACACAGGGCAAGGTTCAAGCTAGCACCAAGACTGCACCATCAGCGGCACTGGGGTGGCCGGGTGCAGAGGTCAAATTCAGAGTTGGATGCCCTAATGCTAACCAAGGAAGACTGGGGAGACTCAAAGTGGTGTGGGTTATAAGTAAGTAAAGCAGAGTTGGGGGTAGATCTCCAAGGGTTAACACCACCAATGGGTGAGCCACAAGGCAGCACCAAATATTCACCCTCGGCGGCATAGGGGCGGCCGGGTATAGAGTGCCAACACTGTGTCTGGCGCCCAATCCGAGGCAATGGAGAAAGACAGTTTCATATAAAGGCTGAGGCTCGGACCAGGAAGCTGGATGAAGGACACCAGTGTCTGTGGAGGTAAGTTCAGAAGCTGGGGGATGCAGGGACACCATTGGTTAATCTCCTCAAGGCCTTTGGGGCTGTGGGTGCAGGGGTGTCTTTGTTTTGACGTCGGAAAAGCCTCACCAGAGCCAGTAGAGGTTAGTGGTCCTTTGTGTTGAGGCCTTCAGGCGTCGTTGTGGAGTCCAGGAGAAGTCACTGTGGGATGGACTCGAGGTTAGGACCACAGGGGAACCTTCTTGAGACCAATTGGTCACTTCAACTCGGCCGGTGGTGTCGGTGCAGAGGTAGGTCTGGAGGTCGGGTTGTGCAGTTCCACAAGGCAATGGAGCTCTTGTTGTTTCTTTGTGGACAGGGCACTGTCCTCAAGAGTTCCTGGTCTTTGGGGAAGGCAGACAGCCCTCAGAGGATTTTGAAGGTCTGTGGTCCACAGGATGAGCCAATTTTTGAAGCAGGTTTCTTCACAAACTGCAAGTAGACCTGTTGGGCTGAGGCCGAGTCAGTTGTTGTCGAGAGTCTTCACTACTGGTGCAGCTCTTCGGTCATTCTTCTTCTTTAGGTCACCAGGAATCTAAAGATTAAGGTTCAGGAGTGCTCCTATATATGCAAGTTAGGGGCCTTACAGAGGTCATATGGTAGTAGCCAAAGGGCTTCTTACCTGTTAGGGTGAGTACACCCTTTGTATGCCCACTCCCTCTGGGGAGGGAGCATACCCCTATCCCTATTGGCTAAAATCCTCCAAAGCAATATGGAGGATTTTCAAAGGAGGGGGTCTCTTCAGCTCAGGGCATCTTAGGGGTGGTCCTGGCTAAGAGGGGACACATCTCTTTTGTTTACTAATTTTTCCAGCGACTTCACCGCTAAAAGAGGGGCTTGGTCGGGGGGGGCATCTCCACTAACTGGAGGGCCCAGGTCAGCATAACAATGGATGGGAAGCCTTTGAAGCTCGCTGCCTTCCATTGCTGTTCCTGCGTGAGGGTAGGTGTGAAGCACCCCCACCCAGAGGGGTCATAAACATGTCCAGAGGTGGCAGGCTGGCGCACACCAGTCAGGCATACACTGGTGGGTTAGTAGGTGGTCAGGGGGCACCGCTGAGGAGCCCTCTGAGTACATTTATTAATGAATCCAACACCGGCGTCAGTGTGGGCTCATTCATCTGAGATGTTTGGTACCAAACATCTTGGTATTCGGTGAAGCCATCATGTGGCTGTGGAGCTCGTAGTGACAAGCTCCCAGCCATATACTCAGTACAGCTTCACTGTGCACTTATAATGTCTAAGAATGGGCTTAGCCTCTCTATGGGCATCTCTGCTCCTGCAGTGATGCCCTCACATGAGGTACAGAGCGCCCTGCCTTAGGGCTGTAAGGCCTGCAGTAGAGGTGACTTACCTTTACCTCTTGCGGTGCTGTAAGGCCTGCAGCAGGGGTGACTTACCTTTACCTCTTGCGGTGCTGTAAGGCCTGCAGCAGGGGTGACTTACCTTTACCTCTTGCGGTGCTGTAAGGCCTGCAGCAGGGGTGACTTACCTTTACCTCTTGCGGTGCTGTAAGGCCTGCAGCAGGGGTGCCTTACCTTTACCTCTTGCGGTGCTGTAAGGCCTGCAGGAGGGGTGACTTACCTTTACCTCTTGCGGTGCTGTAAGGCCTGCAGTAGGGGTGACTTACCTTTACCTCTTGCGGTGCTGTAAGGCCTGCAGCAGGGGTGACTTACCTTTACCTCTTGCGGTGCTGTAAGGCCTGCAGCAGGGGTGACTTACCTTTACCTCTTGCGGTGCTGTAAGGCCTGCAGCAGGGGTGACTTACCTTTACCTCTTGCGGTGCTGTAAGGCCTGCAGCAGGGGTGACTTACCTTTACCTCTTGCGGTGCTGTAAGGCCTGCAGCAGGGGTGACTTACCTTTACCTCTTGCGGTGCTGTAAGGCCTGCAGCAGGGGTGACTTACCTTTACCTCTTGCGGTGCTATAAGGCCTGCAGCAGGGGTGACTTACCTTTACCTCTTGCGGTGCCGTTAGAGGCCCGTTCTCCCTACAAGGCCCTTTGTATCACTGGTGCCTTTTGCAAGGGACATATATGTGAGCAAGAGGTGCGCCAACTGGGGACACAAAGGTACCGTTTGGGGAAAAAACACAACACTTGGGAACCTGATTGGCAGGGACCCAGGGCACATTTAGTCAAAGAAAAAAAGTGGGGGGTAACCATGCCAAAAGGAGTACTTTTCTTCAACCTTGACGCATTGTTACGAAACAGATCTGATATTGATGATACCTCAACCCGCTGCTACTCAGGGAACTGGTTACTTATTAAACACTCATTCTTCGCATTAAAGCTGCAGGGTGCCTGGCACTGTGTGACTTTGAATACACAGAGGTGAAGCTGCAGGGTGCCTGGCACTGTTTGACTTTGAATACACAGAGGTGAAGCTGCAGGGTGCCTGGCACTGTGTGACTTTGTAATACACAGAGGTGAAGCTGCAGGGTGCCTGGCACTGTGTGACTTTGTAATACACAGAGGTGAAGCTGCGGGGTGCCTGGCACTGTGTGACTTTGAATACACAGAGGTGAAGCTGCAGGGTGCCTCGCACTGTGTGACTTCGAATACACAGAGGTGAAGCTGCAGGGTGCCTGGCACTGTGTGACTTTGTAATACACAGAGGTGAAGCTGCGGGGTGCCTGGCACTGTGTGACTTTGTAATACACAGAGGTGAAGCTGCAGGGTGCCTGGCACTGTGTGACTTTGTAATACACAGAGGTGAAGCTGCGGGGTGCCTGGCACTGTGTGACTTTGTAATACACAGAGGTGAAGCTGCGGGGTGCCTGGCACTGTGTGACTTTGAATACACAGAGGTGAAGCTGCGGGGTGCCTGGCACTGTGTGACTTTGTAATACACAGAGGTGAAGCTGCAGGGTGCCTCGCACTGTGTGACTTTGAATACACAGAGGTGAAGCTGCAGGGTGCCTCGCACTGTGTGACTTTGAATACACAGAGGTGAAGCTGCAGGGTGCCTGGCACTGTGTGACTTTGTAATACACAGAGGTGAAGCTGCGGGGTGCCTCGCACTGTGTGACTTCGAATACACAGAGGTGAAGCTGCAGGGTGCCCGGCACTGTGTGACTTTGTAATACACAGAGGTGAAGCTGCAGGGTGCCTGGCACTGTGTGACTTTGTAATACACAGAGGTGAAGCTGCAGGGTGCCTGGCACTGTGTGACTTTGTAATACACAGAGGTGAAGCTGCAGGGTGCCTGGCACTGTGTGACTTTGTAATACACAGAGGTGAAGCTGCAGGGTGCCTGGCACTGTGTGACTTTGTAATACACAGAGGTGAAGCTGCAGGGTGCCTGGTACTGTGTGACTTTGTAATACACAGAGGTGAAGCTGCAGGGTGCCCGGCACTGTGTGACTTTGTAATACACAGAGGTGAAGCTGCAGGGTGCCCGGCACTGTGTGACTTTGTAATACACAGAGGTGAAGCTGCAGGGTGCCTGGCACTGTGTGACTTTGTAATACACAGAGGTGAAGCTGCAGGGTGCCTGGCACTGTGTGACTTTGTAATACACAGAGGTGAAGCTGCAGGGTGCCTGGCACTGTGTGACTTTGTAATACACAGAGGTGAAGCTGCAGGGTGCCTGGCACTGTGTGACTTTGTAATACACAGAGGTGAAGCTGCAGGGTGCCTGGCACTGTGTGACTTTGAATACACAGAGGTGAAGCTGCAGGGTGCCTGGCACTGTGTGACTTTGTAATACACAGAGGTGAAGCTGCAGGGTGCCTGGCACTGTGTGACTTTGTAATACACAGAGGTGAAGCTGCAGGGTGCCTGGCACTGTGTGACTTTGAATACACAGAGGTGAAGCTGCAGGGTGCCTGGCACTGTGTGACTTTGTAATACACAGAGGTGAAGCTGCAGGGTGCCTGGCACTGTGTGACTTTGTAATACACAGAGGTGAAGCTGCAGGGTGCCTGGCACTGTGTGACTTTGAATACACAGAGGTGAAGCTGCAGGGTGCCTGGCACTGTGTGACTTTGTAATACACAGAGGTGAAGCTGCAGGGTGCCCGGCACTGTGTGACTTTGTAATACACAGAGGTGAAGCTGCAGGGTGCCCGGCACTGTGTGACTTTGTAATACACAGAGGTGAAGCTGCAGGGTGCCCGGCACTGTGTGACTTTGTAATACACAGAGGTGAAGCTGCAGGGTGCCTGGCACTGTGTGACTTTGTAATACACAGAGGTGAAGCTGCAGGGTGCCTGGCACTGTGTGACTTTGTAATACACAGAGGTGAAGCTGCAGGGTGCCTGGCACTGTGTGACTTTGTAATACACAGAGGTGAAGCTGCAGGGTGCCTGGCACTGTGTGACTTTGAATACACAGAGGTGAAGCTGCAGGGTGCCTGGCACTGTGTGACTTTGTAATACACAGAGGTGAAGCTGCAGGGTGCCTGGCACTGTGTGACTTTGTAATACACAGAGGTGAAGCTGCAGGGTGCCTGGCACTGTGTGACTTTGAATACACAGAGGTGAAGCTGCAGGGTGCCTGGCACTGTGTGACTTTGAATACACAGAGGTGAAGCTGCAGGGTGCCTGGCACTGTGTGACTTTGAATACACAGAGGTGAAGCTGCAGGGTGCCTGGCACTGTGTGACTTTGAATACACAGAGGTGAAGCTGCAGGGTGCCTGGCACTGTGTGACTTTGTAATACACAGAGGTGAAGCTGCAGGGTGCCTGGCACTGTGTGACTTTGTAATACACAGAGGTGAAGCTGCAGGGTGCCTCGCACTGTGTGACTTTGTAATACACAGAGGTGAAGCTGCAGGGTGCCTGGCACTGTGTGACTTTGTAATACACAGAGGTGAAGCTGCAGGGTGCCTCCCCTGTGTGACTTTGAATACACAGAGGTGAAGCTGCAGGGTGCCTGGCACTGTGTGACTTTGTAATACACAGAGGTGAAGCTGCAGGGTGCCTCCCCTGTGTGACTTTGAATACACAGAGGTGAAGCTGCAGGGTGCCTGGCACTGTGTGACTTTGTAATACACAGAGGTGAAGCTGCGGGGTGCCTGGCACTGTGTGACTTTGTAATACACAGAGGTGAAGCTGCAGGGTGCCTGGCACTGTGTGACTTTGTAATACACAGAGGTGAAGCTGCAGGGTGCCTCCCCTGTGTGACTTTGAATACACAGAGGTGAAGCTGCAGGGTGCCTGGCACTGTGTGACTTTGTAATACACAGAGGTGAAGCTGCAGGGTGCCCGGCACTGTGTGACTTTGTAATACACAGAGGTGAAGCTGCAGGGTGCCTGGCACTGTGTGACTTTGTAATACACAGAGGTGAAGCTGCGGGGTGCCTGGCACTGTGTGACTTTGTAATACACAGAGGTGAAGCTGCGGGGTGCCTGGCACTGTGTGACTTTGAATACACAGAGGTGAAGCTGCGGGGTGCCTGGCACTGTGTGACTTTGTAATACACAGAGGTGAAGCTGCAGGGTGCCTCGCACTGTGTGACTTTGAATACACAGAGGTGAAGCTGCAGGGTGCCTCGCACTGTGTGACTTTGAATACACAGAGGTGAAGCTGCAGGGTGCCTGGCACTGTGTGACTTTGTAATACACAGAGGTGAAGCTGCGGGGTGCCTCGCACTGTGTGACTTCGAATACACAGAGGTGAAGCTGCAGGGTGCCCGGCACTGTGTGACTTTGTAATACACAGAGGTGAAGCTGCAGGGTGCCTGGCACTGTGTGACTTTGTAATACACAGAGGTGAAGCTGCAGGGTGCCTGGCACTGTGTGACTTTGTAATACACAGAGGTGAAGCTGCAGGGTGCCTGGCACTGTGTGACTTTGTAATACACAGAGGTGAAGCTGCAGGGTGCCTGGCACTGTGTGACTTTGTAATACACAGAGGTGAAGCTGCAGGGTGCCTGGTACTGTGTGACTTTGTAATACACAGAGGTGAAGCTGCAGGGTGCCCGGCACTGTGTGACTTTGTAATACACAGAGGTGAAGCTGCAGGGTGCCCGGCACTGTGTGACTTTGTAATACACAGAGGTGAAGCTGCAGGGTGCCTGGCACTGTGTGACTTTGTAATACACAGAGGTGAAGCTGCAGGGTGCCTGGCACTGTGTGACTTTGTAATACACAGAGGTGAAGCTGCAGGGTGCCTGGCACTGTGTGACTTTGTAATACACAGAGGTGAAGCTGCAGGGTGCCTGGCACTGTGTGACTTTGTAATACACAGAGGTGAAGCTGCAGGGTGCCTGGCACTGTGTGACTTTGAATACACAGAGGTGAAGCTGCAGGGTGCCTGGCACTGTGTGACTTTGTAATACACAGAGGTGAAGCTGCAGGGTGCCTGGCACTGTGTGACTTTGTAATACACAGAGGTGAAGCTGCAGGGTGCCTGGCACTGTGTGACTTTGAATACACAGAGGTGAAGCTGCAGGGTGCCTGGCACTGTGTGACTTTGTAATACACAGAGGTGAAGCTGCAGGGTGCCTGGCACTGTGTGACTTTGTAATACACAGAGGTGAAGCTGCAGGGTGCCTGGCACTGTGTGACTTTGAATACACAGAGGTGAAGCTGCAGGGTGCCTGGCACTGTGTGACTTTGTAATACACAGAGGTGAAGCTGCAGGGTGCCCGGCACTGTGTGACTTTGTAATACACAGAGGTGAAGCTGCAGGGTGCCCGGCACTGTGTGACTTTGTAATACACAGAGGTGAAGCTGCAGGGTGCCTGGCACTGTGTGACTTTGTAATACACAGAGGTGAAGCTGCAGGGTGCCTGGCACTGTGTGACTTTGTAATACACAGAGGTGAAGCTGCAGGGTGCCTGGCACTGTGTGACTTTGTAATACACAGAGGTGAAGCTGCAGGGTGCCTGGCACTGTGTGACTTTGTAATACACAGAGGTGAAGCTGCAGGGTGCCTGGCACTGTGTGACTTTGAATACACAGAGGTGAAGCTGCAGGGTGCCTGGCACTGTGTGACTTTGTAATACACAGAGGTGAAGCTGCAGGGTGCCTGGCACTGTGTGACTTTGTAATACACAGAGGTGAAGCTGCAGGGTGCCTGGCACTGTGTGACTTTGAATACACAGAGGTGAAGCTGCAGGGTGCCTGGCACTGTGTGACTTTGAATACACAGAGGTGAAGCTGCAGGGTGCCTGGCACTGTGTGACTTTGAATACACAGAGGTGAAGCTGCAGGGTGCCTGGCACTGTGTGACTTTGAATACACAGAGGTGAAGCTGCAGGGTGCCTGGCACTGTGTGACTTTGTAATACACAGAAGTGAAGCTGCAGGGTGCCTGGCACTGTGTGACTTTGTAATACACAGAGGTGAAGCTGCAGGGTGCCTCGCACTGTGTGACTTTGTAATACACAGAGGTGAAGCTGCAGGGTGCCTGGCACTGTGTGACTTTGTAATACACAGAGGTGAAGCTGCAGGGTGCCTCCCCTGTGTGACTTTGAATACACAGAGGTGAAGCTGCAGGGTGCCTGGCACTGTGTGACTTTGTAATACACAGAGGTGAAGCTGCAGGGTGCCTCCCCTGTGTGACTTTGAATACACAGAGGTGAAGCTGCAGGGTGCCTGGCACTGTGTGACTTTGTAATACACAGAGGTGAAGCTGCGGGGTGCCTGGCACTGTGTGACTTTGTAATACACAGAGGTGAAGCTGCAGGGTGCCTGGCACTGTGTGACTTTGTAATACACAGAGGTGAAGCTGCAGGGTGCCTCCCCTGTGTGACTTTGAATACACAGAGGTGAAGCTGCAGGGTGCCTGGCACTGTGTGACTTTGTAATACACAGAGGTGAAGCTGCAGGGTGCCTCCCCTGTGTGACTTTGAATACACAGAGGTAAAGCTGCAGGGTGCCTGGCACTGTGTGACTTTGTAATACACAGAGGTGAAGCTGCGGGGTGCCTGGCACTGTGTGACTTTGTAATACACAGAGGTGAAGCTGCAGGGTGCCTGGCACTGTGTGACTTTGTAATACACAGAGGTGAAGCTGCAGGGTGCCTCCCCTGTGTGACTTTGAATACACAGAGGTGAAGCTGCAGGGTGCCTGGCACTGTGTGACTTTGTAATACACAGAGGTGAAGCTGCAGGGTGCCTCCCCTGTGTGACTTTGAATACACAGAGGTGAAGCTGCAGGGTGCCCGGCACTGTGTGACTTTGTAATACACAGAGGTGAAGCTGCAGGGTGCCTCCCCTGTGTGACTTTGAATACACAGAGGTGAAGCTGCAGGGTGCCTGGCACTGTGTGACTTTGTAATACACAGAGGTGAAGCTGCAGGGTGCCTGGCACTGTGTGACTTTGTAATACACAGAGGTGAAGCTGCAGGGTGCCTGGCACTGTGTGACTTTGTAATACACAGAGGTGAAGCTGCGGGGTGCCTGGCACTGTGTGACTTTGTAATACACAGAGGTGAAGCTGCGGTGCCTGGCACTGTGTGACTTTGTAATACACAGAGGTGAAGCTGCGGTGCCTGGCACTGTGTGACTTTGTAATACACAGAGGTGAAGCTGCAGGGTGCCCGGCACTGTGTGACTTTGTAATACACAGAGGTGAAGCTGCAGGGGGCCTGGCACTGTGTGACTTTGTAATACACAGAGGTGAAGCTGCAGGGTTCCTGGCACTGTGTGACTTTGAATACGCAGAGGTGAAGCTGCGGGGTGCCTCCCCTGTGTGACTTCGAATACACAGAGGTGAAGCTGCAGGGTGCCTGGCACTGTGTGACTTTGTAATACACAGAGGTGAAGCTGCGGGGTGCCTGGCACTGTGTGACTTTGTAATACACAGAGGTGAAGCTGCAGGGTGCCTGGCACTGTGTGACTTTGTAATACACAGAGGTGAAGCTGCAGGGTGCCTGGCACTGTGTGACTTTGTAATACACAGAGGTGAAGCTGCAGGGTGCCTGGCACTGTGTGACTTTGAATACACAGAGGTGAAGCTGCGGGGTGCCTGGCACTGTGTGACTTTGTAATACACAGAGGTGAAGCTGCAGGGTGCCTGGCACTGTGTGACTTTGTAATACACAGAGGTGAAGCTGCAGGGTGCCTGGTACTGTGTGACTTTGTAATACACAGAGGTGAAGCTGCAGGGTGCCTGGCACTGTGTGACTTTGTAATACACAGAGGTGAAGCTGCAGGGTGCCTGGCACTGTGTGACTTTGTAATACACAGAGGTGAAGCTGCAGGGTGCCTGGCACTGTGTGACTTTGAATACACAGAGGTGAAGCTGCAGGGGTGCCTGGCACTGTGTGACTTTGAATACACAGAGGTGAAGCTGCAGGGTGCCTCCCCTGTGTGACTTTGAATACACAGAGGTGAAGCTGCAGGGTGCCTGGCACTGTGTGACTTTGTAATACACAGAGGTGAAGCTGCAGGGTGCCTGGCACTGTGTGACTTTGTAATACACAGAGGTGAAGCTGCAGGGTGCCTGGCACTGTGTGACTTTGAATACGCAGAGGTGAAGCTGCAGGGTGCCTCGCACTGTGTGACTTTGAATACGCAGAGGTGAAGCTGCAGGGTGCCTGGCACTGTGTGACTTTGAATACACAGAGGTGAAGCTGCAGGGTGCCTGGCACTGTGTGACTTTGTAATACACAGAGGTGAAGCTGCAGGGTGCCTGGCACTGTGTGACTTTGAATACACAGAGGTGAAGCTGCAGGGTGCCTGGCACTGTGTGACTTTGAATACACAGAGGTGAAGCTGCAGGGTGCCTGGCACTGTGTGACTTCGAATACACAGAGGTGAAGCTGCAGGGTGCCTGGCACTGTGTGACTTTGTAATACACAGAGGTGAAGCTGCAGGGTGCCTGGCACTGTGTGACTTTGAATACACAGAGGTGAAGCTGCAGGGTGCCTGGCACTGTGTGACTGTGAATACACAGAGGTGAAGCTGCAGGGTGCCTGGCACTGTGTGACTTTGAATACACAGAGGTGAAGCTGCGGGGTGCCTGGCACTGTGTGACTTTGTAATACACAGAGGTGAAGCTGCAGGGTGCCTGGCACTGTGTGACTTTGTAATACACAGAGGTGAAGCTGCAGGGTGCCTGGCACTGTGTGACTTTGTAATACACAGAGGTGAAGCTGCAGGGTGCCTGGCACTGTGTGACTTTGTAATACACAGAGGTAAAGCTGCAGGGTGCCTGGCACTGTGTGACTTTGTAATACACAGAGGTGAAGCTGCGGGGTGCCTGGCACTGTGTGACTTTGAATACACAGAGGTGAAGCTGCGGGGTGCTGGCACTGTGTGACTTTGTAATACACAGAGGTGAAGCTGCAGGGTGCCTGGCACTGTGTGACTTTGTAATACACAGAGGTGAAGCTGCAGGGTGCCTGGCACTGTGTGACTTTGAATACGCAGAGGTGAAGCTGCGGGGTGCCTGGCACTGTGTGACTTCGAATACACAGAGGTGAAGCTGCAGGGTGCCTGGCACTGTGTGACTTTGTAATACACAGAGGTGAAGCTGCAGAGTGCCTGGCACTGTGTGACTTCGAATACACAGAGGTGAAGCTGCAGGGTGCCTGGCACTGTGTGACTTCGAATACACAGAGGTGAAGCTGCAGGGTGCCTGGCACTGTGTGACTTTGTAATACGCAGAGGTGAAGCTGCAGGGTGCCTGGCACTGTGTGACTTTGTAATACACAGAGGTGAAGCTGCAGGGTTCCTGGCACTGTGTGACTTTGAATACGCAGAGGTGAAGCTGCGGGGTGCCTGGCACTGTGTGACTTCGAATACACAGAGGTGAAGCTGCAGGGTGCCTGGCACTGTGTGACTTTGTAATACGCAGAGGTGAAGCTGCAGGGTGCCTGGCACTGTGTGACTTTGTAATACGCAGAGGTGAAGCTGCAGGGTGCCTGGCACTGTGTGACTTTGAATACGCAGAGGTGAAGCTGCGGGGTGCCTGGCACTGTGTGACTTTGAATACACAGAGGTGAACCTGCAGGGTGCCTGGCACTGTGTGACTTTGTAATACACAGAGGTGAAGCTGCAGGGTGCCTGGCACTGTGTGACTTTGTAATACACAGAGGTGAAGCTGCAGGGTGCCTGGCACTGTGTGACTTCGAATACACAGAGGTGAAGCTGCAGGGTGCCTGGCACTGTGTGACTTTGTAATACACAGAGGTGAAGCTGCAGGGTGCCTGGCACTGTGTGACTTTGTAATACACAGAGGTGAAGCTGCAGGGTGCCTGGCACTGTGTGACTTTGTAATACACAGAGGTGAAGCTGCGGGGTGCCTGGCACTGTGTGACTTTGTAATACACAGAGGTGAAGCTGCAGGGTGCCTGGCACTGTGTGACTTTGTAATACACAGAGGTGAAGCTGCGGGGTGCCTGGCACTGTGTGACTTCGAATACACAGAGGTGAAGCTGCAGGGTGCCTGGCACTGTGTGACTTTGAATACGCAGAGGTGAAGCTGCGGGGTGCCTGGCACTGTGTGACTTTGTAATACACAGAGGTGAAGCTGCAGGGTGCCTGGCACTGTGTGACTTTGAATACACAGAGGTGAAGCTGCAGGGTGCCTGGCACTGTGTGACTTTGTAATACACAGAGGTGAAGCTGCAGGGTGCCTGGCACTGTGTGACTTTGTAATACACAGAGGTGAAGCTGCAGGGTGCCTGGCACTGTGTGACTTTGTAATACACAGAGGTGAAGCTGCAGGGTGCCTGGCACTGTGTGACTTTGTAATACACAGAGGTGAAGCTGCAGGGTGCCTGGCACTGTGTGACTTCGAATACACAGAGGTGAAGCTGCAGGGTGCCTGGCACTGTGTGACTTTGTAATACACAGAGGTGAAACTGCAGGGTGCCTGGCACTGTGTGACTTTGTAATACACAGAGGTGAAGCTGCAGGGTGCCTGGCACTGTGTGACTTTGTAATACACAGAGGTGAAGCTGCAGGGTGCCTGGCACTGTGTGACTTTGTAATACACAGAGGTGAAGCTGCGGGGTGCCTGGCACTGTGTGACTTTGTAATACACAGAGGTGAACTGCGGGGTGCCTGGCACTGTGTGACTTTGTAATACACAGAGGTGAAGCTGCGGGGTGCCTGGCACTGTGTGACTTTGTAATACACAGAGGTGAAGCTGCAGGGTGCCTGGCACTGTGTGACTTTGAATACACAGAGGTGAAGCTGCAGGGTGCCTGGCACTGTGTGACTTTGAATACACAGAGGTGAAGCTGCAGGGTGCCTGGCACTGTGTGACTTTGTAATACACAGAGGTGAAGCTGCAGGGTGCCTGGCACTGTGTGACTTTGAATACACAGAGGTGAAGCTGCAGGGTGCCTGGCACTGTGTGACTTTGAATACGCAGAGGTGAAGCTGCAGGGTGCCTCGCACTGTGTGACTTTGAATACGCAGAGGTGAAGCTGCAGGGTGCCTGGCACTGTGTGACTTTGTAATACACAGAGGTGAAGCTGCGGGGTGCCTGGCACTGTGTGACTTTGTAATACACAGAGGTGAAGCTGCAGGGTGCCTCGCACTGTGTGACTTTGAATACACAGAGGTGAAGCTGCAGGGTGCCTGGCACTGTGTGACTTTGTAATACACAGAGGTGAAGCTGCAGGGTGCCTGACACTGTGTGACTTTGTAATACACAGAGGTGAAGCTGCAGGGTGCCTGGCACTGTGTGACTTTGTAATACACAGAGGTGAAGCTGCAGGGTGCCTGGCACTGTGTGACTTTGAATACGCAGAGGTGAAGCTGCAGGGTGCCTCGCACTGTGTGACTTTGAATACGCAGAGGTGAAGCTGCAGGGTGCCTGGCACTGTGTGACTTTGTAATACACAGAGGTGAAGCTGCAGGGTGCCTCGCACTGTGTGACTTTGTAATACACAGAGGTGAAGCTGCAGGGTGCCTGGCACTGTGTGACTTTGAATACACAGAGGTGAAGCTGCAGGGTGCCTGGCACTGTGTGACTTTGTAATACACAGAGGTGAAGCTGCAGGGTGCCTGGCACTGTGTGACTTTGTAATACACAGAGGTGAAGCTGCAGGGTGCCTGGCACTGTGTGACTTTGTAATACACAGAGGTGAAGCTGCAGGGTGCCTGGCACTGTGTGACTTTGAATACGCAGAGGTGAAGCTGCAGGGTGCCTCGCACTGTGTGACTTTGAATACGCAGAGGTGAAGCTGCAGGGTGCCTGGCACTGTGTGACTTTGTAATACACAGAGGTGAAGCTGCAGGGTGCCTCGCACTGTGTGACTTTGTAATACACAGAGGTGAAGCTGCAGGGTGCCTGGCACTGTGTGACTTTGTAATACACAGAGGTGAAGCTGCAGGGTGCCTGGCACTGTGTGACTTTGAATACACAGAGGTGAAGCTGCAGGGTGCCTGGCACTGTGTGACTTTGTAATACACAGAGGTGAAGCTGCGGGGTGCCTCGCACTGTGTGACTTCGAATACACAGAGGTGAAGCTGCAGGGTGCCTGGCACTGTGTGACTTTGAATACACAGAGGTGAAGCTGCAGGGTGCCTGGCACTGTGTGACTTTGAATACACAGAGGTGAAGCTGCAGGGTGCCTGGCACTGTGTGACTTTGAATACACAGAGGTGAAGCTGCAGGGTGCCTGGCACTGTGTGACTTTGTAATACACAGAGGTGAAGCTGCAGGGTGCCTGGCACTGTGTGACTTTGAATACGCAGAGGTGAAGCTGCAGGGTGCCTCGCACTGTGTGACTTTGAATACGCAGAGGTGAAGCTGCAGGGTGCCTGGCACTGTGTGACTTCGAATACACAGAGGTGAAGCTGCAGGGTGCCTCGCACTGTGTGACTTCGAATACACAGAGGTGAAGCTGCAGGGTGCCTGGCACTGTGTGACTTTGAATACACAGAGGTGAAGCTGCAGGGTGCCTGGCACTGTGTGACTTTGAATACACAGAGGTGAAGCTGCAGGGTGCCTGGCACTGTGTGACTTTGTAATACACAGAGGTGAAGCTGCAGGGTGCCTGGTACTGTGTGACTTTGTAATACGCAGAGGTGAAGCTGCAGGGTGCCTGGCACTGTGTGACTTTGAATACACAGAGGTGAAGCTGCAGGGTGCCTGGCACTGTGTGACTTTGAATACACAGAGGTGAAGCTGCAGGGTGCCTTGCACTGTGTGACTTTGTAATACACAGAGGTGAAGCTGCAGGGTGCCTGGCACTGTGTGACTTTGTAATACACAGAGGTGAAGCTGCAGGGTGCCTGGCAGTGGGGGCGGTACGTGGGGTCACGCCTCCACCCCACACGGTCTTAGGTAAGTCAGTGTCGCCACTCTGTGCTGGTATGATGGGGCTCACCGCACATGGGGAGGATCTAGGGCCTTGAGCCACAGTGATGCCCCCCCTACAACATGTGAGGAGCTCAGAGATATGCAGTGGCCCTTGGCTCCCTGGGACCCCTGAAGGGATGGGGCCCACCTGCACCGCAGAGGCCTGTTGTGGCCCCAGTGACGGTCTGTACCTCTGCAGCTGCACCCCTTGTGTTCTCAGCACGAGAGCTGACGTCCACCAGCCGAGGGAGGGGGGGAGGTCTGTGGGTTCAGTCACTGAGAGTACGGCAGGCCTGCTCCTGGCTGTAGCGCCCCGATGGCGTGTCTAGCGCTTCAAAGGCGCGCGCTGGAGGCAGTGCACCTGATGTCGATCTACAGTGGCCGCAGGGGGGCCACATCAAAGGCAGCTGGACTCTGGTTACAGATGTGCGCAGATCCGGTGTGTGAGCCATCGGCGGGGTCAGGGGGGGGTCACGGCTGGACCTGAGGGGAGGAGTGTGACTCACAAGTGTATCCCTTACACCGGGCTTGTAATGCACCCCCCCCCACCCCTGGGGGGGAAGAGTGTCACACTGATCAATATTACCTCATAAGGGGAGGGGCGGGGGTGGAGGTGTGTGGAGCAGCATGGGAGGCAGACGTGGTTACTCACTCCCTCCTAACACCCGAATGTTGGGGTGTCTCCTGTTCTGGCATTACTGTACTTATGATCGCCTTCTTATCCAAGTAGGTGAACCCCCCCCCCCCCCTGCGCCTGCCCTACGGCTCTTCTACCATAGGAACTACCACACACAGACAGGGGCCTGCTACAGACACTACTACACACAGACACACGCCTGCTGCTGCTACAAACACACTACTACACACAGACACACGCCTGCTGCTGCTACAAACACACTACTACACACAGACACACGCCTGCCACTGCTACAAACACACTACTACACACAGACACACGCCTGCTGCTGCTACAAACACACTACTACACACAGACACACGCCTGCTACAGACACTACTACACACAGACACACGCCTGCCACTGCTACAAACACACTACTACACACAGACACACGCCTGCTGCTGCTACAAACACACTACTACACACAGACACACGCCTGCCACTGCTACAAACACACTACTACACACAGACACACGCCTGCCGCTGCTACAAACACACTACTACACACAGACACACGCCTGCCACTGCTACAAACACACTACTACACACAGACACACGCCTGCTGCTGCTACAAACACACTACTACACACAGACACACGCCTGCTACAGACACTACTACACACAGACACACGCCTGCCACTGCTACAAACACACTACTACACACAGACACACGCCTGCTGCTGCTACAAACACACTACTACACACAGACACACGCCTGCCACTGCTACAAACACACTACTACACACAGACACACGCCTGCCGCTGCTACAAACACACTACTACACACAGACACACGCCTGCCACTGCTACAAACACACTACTACACACAGACACACGCCTGCTGCTGCTACAAACACACTACTACACATAGACACACGCCTGCTGCTGCTACAAACACACTACTACACACAGACACACGCCTGCCACTGCTACAAACACACTACTACACACAGACACACGCCTGCTGCTGCTACAAACACACTACTACACACAGACACACGCCTGCCACTGCTACAAACACACTACTACACACAGACACACGCCTGCTGCTGCTACAAACACACTACTACACACAGACACACGCCTGCCACTGCTACAAACACACTACTACACACAGACACACGCCTGCTGCTGCTACAAACACACTACTACACACAGACACACGCCTGCTACAGACACTACTACACACAGACACACGCCTGCCACTGCTACAAACACACTACTACACACAGACACACGCCTGCTGCTGCTACAAACACACTACTACACACAGACACACGCCTGCCACTGCTACAAACACACTACTACACACAGACACACGCCTGCTGCTGCTACAAACACACTACTACACACAGACACACGCCTGCCACTGCTACAAACACACTACTACACACAGACACACGCCTGCTGCTGCTACAAACACACTACTACACACAGACACACGCCTGCTGCTGCTACAAACACACTACTACACACAGACACACGCCTGCCACTGCTACAAACACACTACTACACACAGACACACGCCTGCTGCTGCTACAAACACACTACTACACACAGACACACGCCTGCTACAGACACTACTACACACAGACACACGCCTGCCACTGCTACAAACACACTACTACACACAGACACACGCCTGCTGCTGCTACAAACACACTACTACACACAGACACACGCCTGCCACTGCTACAAACACACTACTACACACAGACACACGCCTGCCGCTGCTACAAACACACTACTACACACAGACACACGCCTGCCACTGCTACAAACACACTACTACACACAGACACACGCCTGCTGCTGCTACAAACACACTACTACACATAGACACACGCCTGCTGCTGCTACAAACACACTACTACACACAGACACACGCCTGCCACTGCTACAAACACACTACTACACACAGACACACGCCTGCTGCTGCTACAAACACACTACTACACACAGACACACGCCTGCCACTGCTACAAACACACTACTACACACAGACACACGCCTGCTGCTGCTACAAACACACTACTACACACAGACACACGCCTGCTACAGACACTACTACACACAGACACACGCCTGCCACTGCTACAAACACACTACTACACACAGACACACGCCTGCTGCTGCTACAAACACACTACTACACACAGACACACGCCTGCCACTGCTACAAACACACTACTACACACAGACACACGCCTGCCGCTGCTACAAACACACTACTACACACAGACACACGCCTGCCACTGCTACAAACACACTACTACACACAGACACACGCCTGCTGCTGCTACAAACACACTACTACACATAGACACACGCCTGCTGCTGCTACAAACACACTACTACACACAGACACACGCCTGCCACTGCTACAAACACACTACTACACACAGACACACGCCTGCTGCTGCTACAAACACACTACTACACACAGACACACGCCTGCCACTGCTACAAACACACTACTACACACAGACACACGCCTGCTGCTGCTACAAACACACTACTACACACAGACACACGCCTGCCACTGCTACAAACACACTACTACACACAGACACACGCCTGCTGCTGCTACAAACACACTACTACACACAGACACACGCCTGCTACAGACACTACTACACACAGACACACGCCTGCCACTGCTACAAACACACTACTACACACAGACACACGCCTGCTGCTGCTACAAACACACTACTACACACAGACACACGCCTGCCACTGCTACAAACACACTACTACACACAGACACACGCCTGCTGCTGCTACAAACACACTACTACACACAGACACACGCCTGCCACTGCTACAAACACACTACTACACACAGACACACGCCTGCTGCTGCTACAAACACACTACTACACACAGACACACGCCTGCTGCTGCTACAAACACACTACTACACACAGACACACGCCTGCTACAGACACTACTACACACAGACACACGCCTGCCACTGCTACAAACACACTACTACACACAGACACACGCCTGCTGCTGCTACAAACACACTACTACACACAGACACACGCCTGCCACTGCTACAAACACACTACTACACACAGACACACGCCTGCTGCTGCTACAAACACACTACTACACACAGACACACGCCTGCCACTGCTACAAACACACTACTACACACAGACACACACCTGCCACTGCTACAAACACACTACTACACACAGACACACGCCTGCTGCTGCTACAAACACACTACTACACACAGACACACGCCTGCTACAGACACTACTACACACAGACACACGCCTGCCACTGCTACAAACACACTACTACACACAGACACACGCCTGCTGCTGCTACAAACACACTACTACACACAGACACACGCCTGCCACTGCTACAAACACACTACTACACACAGACACACGCCTGCCGCTGCTACAAACACACTACTACACACAGACACACGCCTGCCACTGCTACAAACACACTACTACACACAGACACACGCCTGCTGCTGCTACAAACACACTACTACACATAGACACACGCCTGCTGCTGCTACAAACACACTACTACACACAGACACACGCCTGCCACTGCTACAAACACACTACTACACACAGACACACGCCTGCTGCTGCTACAAACACACTACTACACACAGACACACGCCTGCCACTGCTACAAACACACTACTACACACAGACACACGCCTGCTGCTGCTACAAACACACTACTACACACAGACACACGCCTGCTACAGACACTACTACACACAGACACACGCCTGCCACTGCTACAAACACACTACTACACACAGACACACGCCTGCTGCTGCTACAAACACACTACTACACACAGACACACGCCTGCCACTGCTACAAACACACTACTACACACAGACACACGCCTGCCGCTGCTACAAACACACTACTACACACAGACACACGCCTGCCACTGCTACAAACACACTACTACACACAGACACACGCCTGCTGCTGCTACAAACACACTACTACACATAGACACACGCCTGCTGCTGCTACAAACACACTACTACACACAGACACACGCCTGCCACTGCTACAAACACACTACTACACACAGACACACGCCTGCTGCTGCTACAAACACACTACTACACACAGACACACGCCTGCCACTGCTACAAACACACTACTACACACAGACACACGCCTGCTGCTGCTACAAACACACTACTACACACAGACACACGCCTGCCACTGCTACAAACACACTACTACACACAGACACACGCCTGCCACTGCTACAAACACACTACTACACACAGACACACGCCTGCCACTGCTACAAACACACTACTACACACAGACACACGCCTGCCACTGCTACAAACACACTACTACACACAGACACACGCCTGCTGCTGCTACAAACACACTACTACACACAGACACACGCCTGCCACTGCTACAAACACACTACTACACACAGACACACGCCTGCTGCTGCTACAAACACACTACTACACACAGACACACGCCTGCCACTGCTACAAACACACTACTACACACAGACACACGCCTGCTGCTGCTACAAACACACTACTACACACAGACACACGCCTGCCACTGCTACAAACACACTACTACACACAGACACACGCCTGCTGCTGCTACAAACACACTACTACACACAGACACACGCCTGCCACTGCTACAAACACACTACTACACACAGACACACGCCTGCTGCTGCTACAAACACACTACTACACACAGACACACGCCTGCCACTGCTACAAACACACTACTACACACAGACACACACCTGCTGCTACAAACACACTACTACACACAGACACACGCCTGCCACTGCTACAAACACACTACTACACACAGACACACGCCTGCCACTGCTACAAACACACTACTACACACAGACACACGCCTGCTGCTGCTACAAACACACTACTACACACAGACACACGCCTGCTACAGACACTACTACACACAGACACACGCCTGCCACTGCTACAAACACACTACTACACACAGACACACGCCTGCTGCTGCTACAAACACACAGACACATGCCTGCTACAGGCACTACTACACACAGACACACGCCTGCTACAGACACTACTACACACAGACACACGCCTGCCACTGCTACAAACACACTACTACACACAGACACACGCCTGCCACTGCTACAAACACACTACTACACACAGACACACGCCTGCTACAGGCACTACTACACACAGACACACGCCTGCCACTGCTACAAACACACTACTACACACAGACACACGCCTGCTGCTGCTACAAACACACTACTACACACAGACACACGCCTGCCACTGCTACAAACACACTACTACACACAGACACACGCCTGCCGCTGCTACAAACACACTACTACACACAGACACACGCCTGCCACTGCTACAAACACACTACTACACACAGACACACGCCTGCTGCTGCTACAAACACACTACTACACATAGACACACGCCTGCTGCTGCTACAAACACACTACTACACACAGACACACGCCTGCCACTGCTACAAACACACTACTACACACAGACACACGCCTGCTGCTGCTACAAACACACTACTACACACAGACACACGCCTGCCACTGCTACAAACACACTACTACACACAGACACACGCCTGCTGCTGCTACAAACACACTACTACACACAGACACACGCCTGCTACAGACACTACTACACACAGACACACGCCTGCCACTGCTACAAACACACTACTACACACAGACACACGCCTGCTGCTGCTACAAACACACTACTACACACAGACACACGCCTGCCACTGCTACAAACACACTACTACACACAGACACACGCCTGCCGCTGCTACAAACACACTACTACACACAGACACACGCCTGCCACTGCTACAAACACACTACTACACACAGACACACGCCTGCTGCTGCTACAAACACACTACTACACATAGACACACGCCTGCTGCTGCTACAAACACACTACTACACACAGACACACGCCTGCCACTGCTACAAACACACTACTACACACAGACACACGCCTGCTGCTGCTACAAACACACTACTACACACAGACACATGCCTGCCACTGCTACAAACACACTACTACACACAGACACACGCCTGCTGCTGCTACAAACACACTACTACACACAGACACACGCCTGCCACTGCTACAAACACACTACTACACACAGACACACGCCTGCCACTGCTACAAACACACTACTACACACAGACACACGCCTGCCACTGCTACAAACACACTACTACACACAGACACACGCCTGCCACTGCTACAAACACACTACTACACACAGACACACGCCTGCTGCTGCTACAAACACACTACTACACACAGACACACGCCTGCCACTGCTACAAACACACTACTACACACAGACACACGCCTGCTGCTGCTACAAACACACTACTACACACAGACACACGCCTGCCACTGCTACAAACACACTACTACACACAGACACACGCCTGCTGCTGCTACAAACACACTACTACACACAGACACACGCCTGCCACTGCTACAAACACACTACTACACACAGACACACGCCTGCTGCTGCTACAAACACACTACTACACACAGACACACGCCTGCCACTGCTACAAACACACTACTACACACAGACACACGCCTGCTGCTGCTACAAACACACTACTACACACAGACACACGCCTGCCACTGCTACAAACACACTACTACACACAGACACACACCTGCTGCTACAAACACACTACTACACACAGACACACGCCTGCCACTGCTACAAACACACTACTACACACAGACACACGCCTGCCACTGCTACAAACACACTACTACACACAGACACACGCCTGCTGCTGCTACAAACACACTACTACACACAGACACACGCCTGCTACAGACACTACTACACACAGACACACGCCTGCCACTGCTACAAACACACTACTACACACAGACACATGCCTGCTGCGGCTACAAACACACTACTACACACAGACACACGCCTGCTACAGACACTACTACACACAGACACACGCCTGCCACTGCTACAAACACACTACTACACACAGACACACGCCTGCTGCTGCTACAAACACACTACTACACACAGACACACGCCTGCTACAGACACTACTACACACAGACACACGCCTGCCACTGCTACAAACACACTACTACACACAGACACACGCCTGCTGCTGCTACAAACACACTACTACACACAGACACACGCCTGCTACAGACACTACTACACACAGACACACGCCTGCCACTGTTACAAACACACTACTACACACAGACACACGCCTGCTACAGACACTACTACACACAGACACACGCCTGCCACTGCTACAAACACACTACTACACACAGACACACGCCTGCTGCTGCTACAAACACACTACTACACACAGACACACGCCTGCTACAGACACTTCTACACACAGACACACGCCTGCCACTGCTACAACCACACTACTACACACAGACACACGCCTGCTACAGACACTACTACACACAGACACATGCCTGCTACAGGCACTACTACACACAGACACACGCCTGCTACAGACACTACTACACACAGACGCACGCCTGCTACAGACACTACTACATACAGACACACTCCTGCCACTGCTACAAACACACTACTACACACAGACACACGCCTGCTACAGACACTACTACACACAGACACATGCCTGCTACAGGCACTACTACACACAGACACACGCCTGCTACAGACACTACTACACACAGACACGCGCCTGCTACAGACACTACTACACACAGACACACGCCTGCCACTGTTACAAACACACTACTACACACAGACACACGCCTGCTGCTGCTACAAACACACTACTACACACAGACACACGCCTGCTACAGACACTACTACACACAGACACACGCCTGCCACTGCTACAAACACACTACTACACACAGACACACGCCTGCTGCTGCTACAAACACACTACTACACACAGACACACGCCTGCTACAGACACTACTACACACAGACACATGCCTGCTACAGGCACTACTACACATAGACACACGCCTGCTACAGACACTACTACACACAGACACGCGCCTGCTACAGACACTACTACACACAGACACACGCCTGCCACTGCTACAAACACACTACTACACACAGACACACGCCTGCTGCTGCTACAAACACACTACTACACACAGACACACGCCTGCCACTGCTACAAACACACTACTACACACAGACACACGCCTGCTGCTGCTACAAACACACTACTACACACAGACACACGCCTGCTGCTGCTACAAACACACTACTACACACAGACACACGCCTGCTACAGACACTACTACACACAGACACACGCCTGCCACTGTTACAAACACACTACTACACACAGACACACGCCTGCTACAGACACTACTACACACAGATACACGCCTGCCACTGCTACAAACACACTACTACACACAGACACACGCCTGCTGCTGCTACAAACACACTACTACACACAGACACACGCCTGCTACAGACACTACTACACACAGACACACGCCTGCCACTGCTACAAACACACTACTACACACAGACACACGCCTGCTACAGACACTACTACACACAGACACATGCCTGCTACAGGCACTACTACACACAGACACACACCTGCTACAGACACTACTACACACAGACGCGCGCCTGCTACAGACACTACTACATACAGACACACGCCTGCCACTGCTACAAACACACTACTACACACAGACACATGCCTGCTACAGACACTACTACACACACACACATGCCTGCTACAGGCACTACTACACACAGACACACGCCTGCTACAGACACTACTACACACAGACACGCGCCTGCTACAGACACTACTACACACAGACACACGCCTGCCACTGCTACAAACACACTACTACACACAGACACACGCCTGCTGCTGCTACAAACACACTGCTACACACAGACACGCGCCTGCTACAGACACTACTACACACAGACACACGCCTGCCACTGTTACAAACACACTACTACACACAGACACACGCCTGCTACAGACACTACTACACACAGACACACGCCTGCCACTGCTACAAACACACTACTACACACAGACACACGCCTGCTACAGACACTACTACACACAGACACACGCCTGCCACTGCTACAAACACACTACTACACACAGACACACGCCTGCTACAGACACTACTACACACAGACACATGCCTGCTACAGGCACTACTACACACAGACACACGCCTGCTACAGACACTACTACACACAGACACGCGCCTGCTACAGACACTACTTCACACAGACACACGCCTGCCACTGCTACAAACACACTACTACACACAGACACACGCCTGCTGCTGCTACAAACACACTACTACACACAGACACACGCCTGCCACTGCTACAAACACACTACTACACACAGACACACGCCTGCTGCTGCTACAAACACACTACTACACACAGACACACGCCTGCTACAGACACTACTACACACAGACACACGCCTGCCACTGTTACAAACACACTACTACACACAGACACACGCCTGCTACAGACACTACTACACACAGACACATGCCTGCTACAGGCACTACTACACACAGACACACGCCTGCTACAGACACTACTACACACAGACACGCGCCTGCTACAGACACTACTACATACAGACACACGCCTGCTGCTGTTACAAACACACTACTACACACAGACACTCGCCTGCCACTGCTGCAAACACACTACTACACACAGACACACGCCTGCTGCTGCTACAAACACACTACTACACACAGACACACGCCTGCTACAGACACTACTACACACAGACACACGCCTGCCACTGTTACAAACACACTACTACACACAGACACACGCCTGCTACAGACACTACTACACACAGACACACGCCTGCCACTGCTACAAACACACTACTACACACAGACACACGCCTGCTGCTGCTACAAACACACTAATACACACAGACACACGCCTGAATGTGGAAAAGTAAATTTTGCCATGTTCTGTGTCCCTACGCCTCATCCATCATATGTTATGTGTGCATGACCAATATGCATATGTTATTCCCCATGTCCGATTAATGACGCAATTACAGTTGTGTCCACCTCTAGTATGTCAGTTTCCAGTCCTCGTGAATACTACGAATATCAGGCCTATGTAAAGTTATGTTGCCACGTTTCCCAGTGTGCACGTTATTCCATTATAAAGTCCCCGTTTCCAGGCCTCAACAGGGCCCGGACCATAGATTCAGCTCCTGTCTCCTGAAAGCCTCGCTGAGGAGCGATACAGCCCCCACCTGTATCCTCGACCTTTCACTTACTTCCTGCCTCGCAGTGCCCGGTGCAGCCCGGCTCTGCCTCTGAGTCTGCCAAGAGTATGTTATAGTTCCAGCTATCAGTTCAGTCCTCCTCTTCTGCATTCCTAAGCTACTGAACTTCATCAATAGTTTCCGTCATTGTCTAGCCTTCTCGTCTCCACGTTAGAGAAATACTGTATTTAATGGTCATTTAATATTCTTCATCACGCACTACATGTAGAATAATGCATGGTCCAGTCTTAGAGTCAAGTTAGCTTTCCCCTCATGACTTCTAGTTTATATCAACATGTTCCCTAAACATTAGATACCAGATAGGGTTTAGGTACATGTCGCTCCGACCCTCCAGACTCTAGTCTCTGCTCCTAGCACAGAGTTCGTAGCCCCCAGCTTCTCCTAGTAACACGTCATTGCCAGTTTTCGCGCACCATTAGGTTAGAGGTCCCGGCTCCTTAGGTAGCCCCCTCCTATGTTTCCGCCCATTCATGACATATTCTGTTACGTTTGCATCACATGTCTGTGTATACTCCCAGTTACACCTCTTTTTACTGTTATCTTTTGCGACTGCTACGCGTCACGCCTTCTGCTCCACCCACTGCTACGCCTACTGCAATGTAATGCTATGTGTTTGCGCTATGTATATAAGTCAATGTATTATTATTAAAAGTCAGCGCGCTCATCCCAGACCAAGCCCCGGCAGCTGCTGGGCCCCAGTTGTCCTGCTGGGCCCTGTTACTTCTGTTCCTATGCAGGTTGTCCTGATCCTGTCCTTATGCTGTAATAAACCTGCAGAAACTCCTACTACCTCGAATCCTGACTCTTATTTTATTGAGCTATCTGTTATTCATTCATTCATTTAAAAATAGATCCGGTATTATTTATTTATATACCACATAATGGCGCCCGAACAGGGACTTGCCCTTTCCCCACGCGTCGGTGAAGCCACGCCGACCCCCTGACCCTCTGCAGCCGTGACGGAACCATACCGGTCACGTGCAGATATTTCTGCTTCAAGTATCCCTCAGGCCCACGGAGGAGACGGAGGAGGCGGTCCAGCATCCGAACGAGACGGTGGAGGAACGCGGCGAGTCCCGACCAGAGCCCAAGCCGAGAGTCCAAGGTCCGAGGTATCCGGAGGCCCACCCGTAACTGAAGTCCGAAGTTCGTCGTCGTAGCAGTCCAGTCCCGTCCGAGGCTTTCCGTTCCGTGCTGCCCGGTGAGTACCATTGCTGGGGTAGTATCTAGACAGGACCAATCTAAATTGACTCCTGGTCCGTGGGTTGGTGGTGCCCAGACTCACAAACGAAGTGTTCACCCAGGTGGATACGGGTCTTGATGCGTCCCTTTATGGGACCGGTATGTTCCGTACTGTTACAGCAGTGCATCCAGTATCTCTAGTCTGTTCCGTTCTCGAGAAAATCTGTTCTGTTTCTGTTCTCAGTATTCCAGGTAATATTCTGTTTAAACTGTTATTTTATAATGTTCTTTATGTATTTTAATGTTGTGGTATGAGTGTGATGTGATTTCGTGTTTCATTGTGTATTGTATTGTGTCCAGATTACAGTCCAGCCATGCCGCTCTTTTCCAAGTTACGTCAGTTAAAAACTAGAAAGGGTCTATTAGAGGAAGCAGTTCCTGTCCCGCCTAGGGACAGTCCAGGTCATTTTATGTATCAGAAACATGGCATAAGCGCCATAATGTATCTAGATTTATGGGTAGAGTATACCAAACAGTTAGAAGAAAAGTATAGATGGCCCGTATCGGGTACATGGGATGCCGAATGTATCATGCGAGTAGAAGAAGCATTATGGAAAAAGAAAGCCAGACAGTCACAGAAAGATGCCATCGAGTTATGGCGTAAAGAAGCGCACAGAAGAACGGAAAAGGAAGTCAGAAAGTCAGAGTTAAGTAGAGAATCCCAGGAACGAGCCCAAGAAAGAGAATTAATCGAGATAGGTGAACAAGTCAAAGCCGAACAGTCA